>NC_143437.1:57107500-58357500 GCF_987193195.1 Phasianus colchicus | reverse complement strand
CCTATTTTTTTTTTTAATTATTATTATTATTATTTTTAAAGCTACACCCCTCTCCCCCGGCCCCCCAAAGAAAAAAAAAAAAACTGCTGCCCTAATGAGCCACTAAAGGGCAATTATCTTATTGGCAATTAAATCTTGATTAGAATAAAAATCTTCTAAACTCCTTTAATATTTTTATCCCCTCACTTTGTTGCTTCTATGCAAATAAAAACATAGTTTACATTTTTCCGATGACAGAGTTTAAAAACATTTTGTAGACAGTCAGGTTACAATCAGAAAAAAGAACTGAAGGCTTAAAACTGGCTACTACCAAACCATAGCCTTTCTCACCCACCTCTTCTCACAGGACAAGGGCAAAAAGGAGACTTGCAAAGTAAGACTTACATTTAGATCAGAAAGTTGGTGGGTTTTTTTTTTTTTGGTTGTTGTTGCCATGAATAAAACCTAACATATTGAGACTCTGTATATTTTGTTATAAGTTGATAAAGGAGGATACAGATTCCTGCAACAAAACAGAAGAAACTAAATCCTTCGAAACCAAGAAGAAGCTATAGCAGCACAACAGAAAGCCTCTATGAGCATAAGAAAATAAAACTAATGTAGCAAACCTAAATACTTGATTGAAAAAAGAACATAAACCCATTACTGAAAGATCTGAAAAGCACTTTTACTGCATATTGTATTCACCTACTACTGCTACAAATTTTATAATAAAAAAGTACTGGACAAGCCATTTCTAATCCAAACCAGACACAATGGAAAGCACAGCAATGACAGCAGAGTAGCAAGGTCCTAGGCTACAGCAAGTGAGGATCTGCAAGTGAGCAATAGCTGGGGAAAAAGAAATAAAGGAGAGAAGCTGCTCACCTTTAGAAGGCCTCAGATACACAGGGATCTCCAGGAAGATACACTTGCCACTACTGCCAACCCTTAAATGAGGTCTGGGAAGGTGTGGATCCTGGCATTGCATACACCTGAGCTCCCCTGGGTTGGCCCTGCCTTCCCACCAGGTGCTCAATCACTGCTCCAAGCCATGATTTAGCATTTCTACTACAACAGGTAACTAATGACCTGGATTCAAAACATGAATAGCTGCACTAGAAAAGCTAGAACACTTAGATATCTGTCCATAAGTATGCAAAAGAAACGCAAAGGACTTAGAAACAAAATCTGAACCTTGATCCAATAGTAGTTTTGTCTCCTTCCAATTCAACCCTTCCCCCTCCCCCTTCTGTTGCTATTCATTTTTCTCCAGTTTTCATTCACATCAAGTTGTCTTTTTCAACCCAAACCCATATAAGTAGCTTGGAAAATCTAAACTAATCTATTGCTTGCAACTTTATTTGTAATGACTCCTGTTCATTTTAAAATATCCCAACTGAGATAAGCTCAAGGGGGGCAGATGCAGAAATGAGAAGAGAATGGGCTTCAAAACTAGAAAATGTGGGGTCTGTCATGACCTGGACTTCTCAAATCCCTGACCACTTCCAGCACATACTCTGAGGAGGAAGGACACATTAGAGCTCTCTTTCCCTATAACTCTAAGAAGATACAGTTGCTGTCTGCCAAGAAAGGCATTTTCTATTTTTGATTCCCTCATTTTCCCAGATGAGATTGGCAAAAATGTTGAAGAATAATTCGACAAAATATTTTTTTTTCCTTATGAGCTACTTGATAAACAAAAATATAAAGAAAAGAGGACAGCAATTGGAAATGAACTATTATAACCATACACTTCATGCATTTGTGTAAACACACTGCAAGCCCTGCCAATTTAAAAGACTACTTCTACCACCCACAACTACTTCCTTTTATCTTATCAGAAAAAGAGCTGTTCGCTGCTGTAGGCTAATTACACCATCTGTTTAGCCCCAGTGCAGCAACACTAAGACATAGCACATTAACTCCTTAACTTTCCCACATGGCAGTGCCTGGCACTGCCCTCATGCTCTCAAAGACATGGGCTGAGCAGAGGAAAAGAAAAAGCAACCTCGCGTTACTTGGATTTCTTCTTCCTCCACTGCAGCTCTGCTGCCAGACTTCACAGGGATTTAAGCAACCTGACAGTTTCTTTCTAGCTCACCTCAGTACAATAGTGCGAGTTGTCACGACTGGCAATGAAAAACATCAATCACTCGCACACACACACACAAAGGAGGAGGAAGAGCCTGGGCAAGCCTGCACTGCTTGTCACATCAAGCAAGCTGTCTTTCCTCAGTGGTCAGAGAGTGCTGAATTTCAAGGCCAAGCCAACCAGGACATCAGAGGCATCCACCCTTACATTAAGCAGCAGTATTTCTTTAACTCTGGGAGAAAAGGACACCTCACAGCCTTCTGCCTCTCTGAGGCACATCAGGGTCCATCCACCTGTGCCAGACGGAGCCCACAAAGCACAATTTTTCCCAAAGGCACCACTCAGCAAGTGTCATAGGCTAACATACTGGGAGAGAAGTTCACAAGATCCTTCCTCCCCTCCACAGCACAGTTCATTTAGGCCCTTCATTATTGTTGTTCAATCATCAGCAGCCTGAGTTTGCTCAAGGGTTTGCCCTTTGGGGTGGGAGGCCACCACTCTTCACTCCCTTGCAGATCCACTGGGAACAAGGCCATTTAACCTGTCTTCTCACTGATTAAATTGCATAGGAAGCTGTTAGCCCATCTAATTCAGACAAGTGGGCTTGTGGCAAGGCAGCAGCCACATGCAACAGACTCTTCAAGCAGAGAAGCTTCAGCAAGGAGGGAAGGCCTGTTTGCATCCTTGCAACTTGCAAGAATTTCTGCCTCAGCTCTAAAGTTAGAAAACTTGTAGCTAACTGAAGGCAACTGGGATTCTTCATCCTTCTCTCCCTTTCATTTCCTGGCAAAAGTATTCCCACATTTGTAATGCAGGACTACACCACCACCATTTACAGAGACACATTCCAGTTTAGAAATTGTTTTCACTGGATTATACTGCTTGTGACTGATAACCTCTAAGATTATTCCAAAGGTGAAAGGAAAATCTGTAGACATTTAACATCACATTGCTCAGTGTTATTTATAGCTTCCCGCTTCTGCTATGTGTCACAGTTTCAAAGAAGAAAAAAAAGCAGCTTGGGGAGGCTGGAAAGGGGAGAGCCAGAACTAAGCAAATACTTCATCTTAGATTGCTCAAGAGAACATTAACATTCATCTATAGAGCAGAAAATACAGGGAACAGCCAGTATGAACACTTGAATACATAAAAGTGGGGAAAAGGCAAAGGTGAATTGAGCTCAGTTCGGTTCAGCATCTCTGCCCTTACTTCCATAGAAAGTTAACAACATGAGTGGTGAATGGGATGTGGGGGGTAGGGGGGAATAGAAACAATTACATGAATTTCTTACTAGATTATTATGCTTCTTTCTTAGCTTATTATTTCAAATCCAGAAATAAAATATGCAGCTATTTTTCATGCAGTATACAGAAGTTAAGAGTGTTTCCATCAATGTATCTGACCTTTTCAGTGATTAAACTATTCAAAAGGGAAGCAAGAAAAGAATTTAAAAAAAAAATCAAAGTAGTAAATTATTTCAATCAGGTATTTGCAAGTAAAGAAAAGTTAAATGCTTAGATAAAAAAAACTATCTAGAGTGCATCCCATGATTTAGTAGTGCTCTATACAAACCTCGCCTATGCATAACAACATTTAATACAGTCACAGCTCTGTGAAATTGCTGGAGGAGTGGGCTGGCTCAGATTCAGGGCCTTGCCATCAGTAAGGTCAGGGTATACACTGTGTAAGTCACACTTCATGTGGCACTGTACTTGCTTCTATTCTCTGAGGCACTTTCCTATCACTGAAATAAAAATGTAAGACAAAGCATCCAGTGCCATGACAGCTGTATCTGCCTTCCAGCTAATGGAAAAGTACCAAACCCCAACACCAGCCTTGCTGAGAGAAGGACCTCCCTCAGCCACTGCTGTCATCTAACATGATCTTTTTCCCAGCCACGGTCAACAGCAAGTTCAGGGTAAGTCATTAGGTAACTTTTATTAACTAGGTAATCCATTAACTTCAGCTGGAAGACTGAAAGCACATAATCTGCAGTTAGCAACACTGATGAGGTGTTCAGCTTAATTTTTCTATTTTCAAAGTTGGCTTGATACATTAAGTTTTTAAAGTTTTCCAGATGACCCCTAAATGACTGCTCTGAAAACAAGTACATTCAATCAGCCTAGTAATGTCTCTTACCTCACTTTATAACATATACCTGTAACACTTTACATGTGAATGTAAACAAAACATTTATATTTTTACAAGTAAAACAACATTCCTACTTGCTTTAAAGGCAATATGTACCACCAATTTGTTCAAAGAAAGAGTCCACAAAGAATTCCTGTACCACAATATATATTCAGTTTAAACTAACAATCTCCACACTGGCAATTCTAAAAAATAAAAAATAAATAAATAAATAAATAAAATAAAATAAAATAAAAGAAAGAAAGAAAGAGAGAAAAAGCACAATTCCCTCCCGAGAACACTGTCATTCAGATATAAATGAAAGAAGGCAGCTCTGTTTTCCCATAAACTGTAGCTCATTAAAGTACAAACAAAACAAGCTTTAGTTTTGCATGAAGAAAGGGATTTATGGCTTGATGAGAAACAAATTGCCAAAAACCCCAGTGCAAACTCACAATCTAATTAAACTCCTTCTGTTACACATAGAATGAAAACTACCACCACTGCTTTTTATGCCTATAAAACCACTCTTCCTTCTAACTGTTATTTACCTCCTGTTGACCAAGTGTAGAAAAATACTGGCATGCACCCTTCAGGATTTCCCCAAGCCCCTACAGACAGCATAGCATTGTGCATTGCCACTCTTGTGCTAGCATGCAAAGAAACAGTCCACATGCTCAAAGAGAAGGGTTTTGTTTCCAGGTGGCACACATCTGCCACTCAAAAATGCACTGTAAATAACTTAATTACCTTAGTAAGTTACATCAAGTGTAATACATATCACCAAAAGTTAACTGCATAGCCTGATGCACTCTCTCCAAAAGCTTGCTAGAGGAATCAGACTTATGAAAGATGACTCCTTTGAAACATTTGGCAGTCATACAGTCAGATTAAGTAAGGCACTTAGCATTCCATGTATACTGTTTAGAATTTCAATATCTCCTTGGCAAATAGTGGCCTTGTATCAGATACTATGCTTTATCTTGTGCTTAATTCTGAAAGCAAGCGTCTATTACAATTTGAAAGGATTTAAAACAAAATTCCTAAATGCAGATGAAATATTTTAGCTGCATGTGAAGGCTGTAAACTAAGACAGTAAACTAAAAGCCTCTCTCTAAACTCAAAAAACAGAAAATGGGAGAAATATATACTGCAGTCTAAGTAGTACAAATCTTGATGTTTTCCAATATTCTCCACGTAAAGTCAAAGTTTGACCACTTCAGTAGTGAATTCTCACTCTGTGTATGTCTGCTGCCACATCAACGAGTCTTCTGAGAAAGTTCCTTTCACCAAGGGTGCAGTAATATTCTGGGGTTCAAGACAAAACACAGGAGAACACTTCCTTAATTCCAGAAGCCCCTAGCAGGATTCAAACACCCATTACCCTAAAGAAACAGGATCCTCTTAAACTGTCTGGAAAACCCTAACAATCATGTGAGCTAAGAGACAGCTTTGGTAAACTCTTTGGTAAAGAGTTAGCTAAAACGAACAGGAGACAGTTGCTTAGCAGAGGTATCATAAAATTGAGTGGGGAGGGCTAGAGACAGGAAAGACTTCTGTAATTAATGACAATGCAGACAGAAATCCCATTTGCTATTTTTCTCACAGGTCAGGTTTCTCCATGTAAAGAAAGCTCTCTAAACTCTTCCTACTGATAACTCCTAAGTATTACAAGAACTCCTGGATAAAAAAAAAAAAAGAAAAAAAAACACACAACAAAAACCTTTAGTACATCATGAAGTGAAATTTCCGCATCCTGGCAAAATAGTTTGGCAACCTGAGGAGAGTTGGGTCTGATCTGAGCAATGCTTCCTGGCTCAAAAAGGTCCCCAGAAAAAGCTGCCTTTAACTACTCTGGAAGTTTTAGCTGACAGTAGGAAATAAATAAATAAACTACGATAAAATCATAACAGCTAAGCAGAAGATACGCTCTTTCTAGAAGCAAAACACAGTTGAAATCATCCTCCAGTAACCTGGTGGAAAATAAGACAAGATGTAACAAAAACATGTGAATTTGCACTCCAAACGCAAATTCACACATGGAACACTGTCCTGATACAAGGCTGCTTTAAATTACCTTTGGAAAAGTCTGAATTTACATCACAGATGTAGCTGCATCAAGACTTTTAACACTGAATTTTTCATACATATTATAGGTTGTTCATGAGACTTTTTAAATTATTATTATATAATTATATAATTATATATTATATATATATTATATATATATAAATATTATATATATATATTATATTATATATATATAAATATTATATATATATTATATTATATATATATATATAATTATTATTATTATACACCTTCTCCTATTATCGTCACCACCTCTTCTCTTACTTCATTCCATGCATTTTCTAACACGAGGAAGCAGTACTTGTAGAGCTCCTGTAAAGCTATCAATACACAATAAACAAGAAAGACATGACAGGTATCCAGAAATCACGTTCATGATCACTTTCTAAATGCAAACAAAAAAACACTACTTCTACTCTAAAAAGATAAAAAAAAAAATCCCGTGTCTGACTATGTTGGGTTCAAGAGGACAGCCTCAAGTCTTTCTACAAGCGTCATTTCATAATCCTACACTTGTAAATTTTACACATAAACTCACATTATCTCATTTTTCTCTATTTTTTTCAAAACATCGCAAAACTTAAAATTGCATTACAAAGATTAGCTTCGGTCTTATAGATCTTCTCAAACAACTTCACTAGAAAACTACAAAGGTAGTGACATTTTGAATTTGATTCTGGAAGTGTAGAACTATTTTAAACTGTTGTTTTTGCAGCAGAAATAACAAGGGGTATTGCTACCACCTCCTACACATGATCATAGGCAGAAAGTACAGTCCCAGCCCTTCTTCTCATCTCTTTCTGCTGCTGCTTCTCAGTACATCCTCTTCAACTCTGTGCTACATTGCAACAAAAAAAAAAAAAAAAAAAAAACCACCACCACAGACCAATCTGGTTGCTTCTGTTCTGTCTGTTCTGTTCCTGCCTCCTTGGCTATTCATTAAATCCTCTTTCAACATAATCTACTATAAACTAGGTTGTCTCCACAGGTACCATAATATACATTGAGTACACAGTTGCTACAATCCTTGGCATGCTAGGAGTTCATGCCCTATGTTATCCTGTGACAACTTGTTCAAATACCTACACCTTTAGCTACAGAGAAGCTGTAGGAAAAGAAGTGCTACTAAGAAAAAGAGAGACTAAAAAAAAACAAACAAACCATGATTTACAATTCATTTTCCTTTCTCTAGTTGGTCTGATACACAACAAGAGTTACCAAAAACATCCATTACAGAATCAGAATCAGAACCCTCCAAAACATAAATTACCATGCACCTGGAAACAGCTCAGGCCCAACCTAATCTAATCATATTCAGTAACTGCTAGAAAAACACTCAACAATCACATGCAATATCAACAAACAATCATTTCATACTAACTTCTTGAACTTTTTTCTGTGTTTTTTTTGTTTGTTTTTAGTATGAATATGTAAATATTCCTAATTTCCATTTGAATTGGCTTCTTCCTATTCCAAAACAACATCAAAATGAAGGAACACTGAATCTGGTCCTACCTGTGCAATTGATGAGGTCTGTTCTCTTGTAACAACTCTGCCTAAGTATTATTTCAGCTGTGACACTAGCCAGAATACTGGAAAATTTGGGAAAAACAAACAAAAACAACAAAACAAAATGGAACAGTGCTTACAACTGTGATTCGAAAAGCCTGTACTTATCCATGGAATCTCAAAGTTACACTGTGGCCCAATTAAGCTTTTCAGCATATTAAATCTTCTCAATAAAATGAGTAAAAGTGATGCTCCTGAAAACTGTTTTTAAATATTTAGAATGAGACTCTGATCTCAGTGATTTTGATTCATTTGGTAGTATCCCATGATACAAGTGTGGCTCCTAAACATAAGATTACTGCTTATTAATAGCTCCATTAAACATATTTCAAGATAGAAAACAATTTTGTGAGGCCCTGGGGAATGAAAAAAATGAAAGGTAAATTATGCTATATGTGACTCAATTATGCAATCTGTGAGTCAACGCTAGTACCCCTTCACTCTGAGTATCTTCACAGAAGGCTGTTTCATAACTGCATTCTGCCTTGAATTTTTTTTAAACAGCATATGACCACTAATTGATCCTTCCTCAAACTTGAAAGGAAAATCTGGAGGAAAATAATATAGTTTTTAATAGTTTGTGGTAGATCCTACATGAACAACTTACGTGGATTTGAACAATACTGCTTTAATTCTGTTAGAAATTTACTTTAAGGTTGAACGCAGCATTATCTACCAAGGTCTAAACCAATTCTGTTTATGTGAGCAGTATTTTTAATTATTATTTAACAATTCCAGTCATGAAACTGGCAATGAGATTCGTTCTTCTATTCCTAAAGGACTAAACCAATATGGGAACTAGGTGAAAAAAGCTGTGTGTGATCTTGATGCTACAGCTGCCACGAGGAGAAAAATTGTGCAAAACCAAGAGGATAATTCAATCTCTTTGCATTTCTTCTTTCATTCCTCTACAGTTGAACATGAATCTGGATTAATCATACAAGCATTTTGTATTACTTTACTTCCATAAGTCCTTTTGAAGGACTCAACCAGAACCACATAAGCAGCTGTGATCTCAGAAAGAAAAGACCCAAATGTCATTAGCTGTGCCATAGGAAACAAATTTCACAGAAATACACAATAGTTTATCTCAACTTGTTTTTTGTTCACTAAAAATAAGTTACACATTTATACAAGCTAACTTCCTACAGCCTCTACCTGTAATCCTACAACCAGGATTGCTATAAAAACTAATTGCTGAAATAGCTGACAAAAGCTGAAGCAATATAATTCTTCATATTTACCTACGTTCTTTCAATGTGTTCTTACCAGGATCCTTTCAAACTACATGGTAAAACCGAAATACCTGCTGTCTATACCAAGAGAATGCTTAGCCTCCAAAAGCATTTTCACACATTACTCATTCCTTAAGAAGCTCCTCAGTTTCACTGAACATGTCAAACAGAAATGCAATCTAATAAATCTATATATGGTTCTGTGTACATGCAAACTTTAAGTGACGTTATTATAACCCCCATTGGACACTTGCAAATCCCAGTCTGCAATAGTTAGTCATCCTGAGGACAAAACTCCCTAATGGAAATAATGCAGGCTAGTTGAACTCTGGAAAATACCAGAACTCTTCCCTTTAGTTCCTGAGTGAGATCACAGCTTAAACCCTCACTGATCTGAAGTGTGCCTATATACTCTCACAAATATAAACCACTGGTAATGGCATCTCTCCACTGGAGGTCTACTCCAATCTGTCCAGTACATCCTAGATCATTATCTTTTTAACCACACAAATAAATAACTCTCATTTAAGTGGTCTGCCAGCATACCTTCCAGTGCATTAGTTGCCGAACTTGAATAAAAGGAAAACACCACCAACAGGCATTCTAACCCATCAAATCTGTCCTAACGGCACATCTACTGATGCAAGACCCATTCTGCTAATGCCAACAAGCAGAAACAATTCTTGACAAGGTGTACCCTTTTCAGCCATTCTTCCTTCCGCTAGCATCACCAAGAAAATACAAATGAGGAAGACAGAAACAACTTCCGGTTCTGGCAGCAACACGCAGTATGTGCAAACAAGTTTTTACAGCCCAGTAAGAACAGATTATTCAGGCATCTTCTCCACAAGTACCACCATGTCCCTAGTAAATTTCCTACTCCCATAAAACTTCCTACTACTATATGAAATAAAGGGGTTTGTTGTTGTCATAAAGAGGAAGGATCTGCTTACATAGCACATAAATCTTTCCTTTTGTGGCCATGCAAGCTCATTCATGCCCTTCATTAAGGGGAGAACATGAGTCCCAAACAAGCTAGTATAGATCAGCATAACCACCCAGAAGACAATCACAGAAGGCAAACATCATCACACAGAGTTAGTGAGGACTTCAGAAAACACTTCAGAAAGCTCTGGGCTTGAACTGCAGACTATCACAAGCAATCTGCACACCGTCCCCATCACTTTCCCTTTCCTGACTGCTACTGCTACTAAGTCATTTATCTTACATTTCCTCATTTCTTAATCTAAACAACAGGAACAAAGAAATATATGCATTTTCTATGCCAGATTGCCTTCTTTTAAAAATAAAGAGAAAATAAAGAGTACCTTTTTTTTCTTCTTCTTCTTTTTTTTTTTTTTTTTTAATAAATCTGTATTTCACAGACTTAATGTAAGAGCAGCCAGGTGAAACCAGAGGATTTGAGAGCTGAAAGGTAAAACTAACAGCTGGAGACTGTAATCACCCAACTGTGATGGGCAGCAGATGATTAGCCTACCTGTCTTAATCCACCATGAGAACAAGCAGACTTCAGCTCAACTGAGGATTCCACTAGAAGCAAATATTAATTCCTTTAAGCAAATATTACACGTGTGGAAAGGTATAACACTTCCTAATGCAAAAGAACTTTAACCTTTCCCTAAAAGACCACATTTAGTCACGGCTATTTTACAAATGGAATCAGACAACTTCCTTGCTGAGATAAGCCAAATAGCAAAAGGCTTAGCTGCAACAGTGACTAAGTGCTTTAAGTTTGAGCTGCTCAGTTAGCAGCAGCCAGGAAAAGTAGAGATGCTGTGTTAAAAGATTCCATGAATTTTAACACCGCATTTTTAAAGTATCCATAGAAAGGACGAGCCCATTAATAGCACACACATTATTTTTCAAGCTCCAAAGCTTTTAGCTTAAGCAGAGAAAGGGAATCTTATTTACCAAACAAAAAGCTAATGAAAGGCTAAGGAACAGAAAGGAAATCAAATATTCAACACGACAACATTTATCACTTTATGCTTTCTCCTTTTTTATAACATGCATGTTGACCATGGGCATATTATATAGAAGTATGTGTGTATATATTTATAATTATTTTTTAAACCTACATACTAATCTTTAGTAGATAGTGGGAAATAAGCATATGCATACTATGCATGCATGTGCACACACAGAGGGCAACCACTGTGGTTATTTCAACTTTACTGGAAAATATTCTGGAAAATACTCCGCTAATTTTAAAGGGTTGAATTACACAATGTGGAGGGAAGAAAAGTGGTTCTAGGATTATTTAAAACATTCAAAAGACTGCTTCCAAAAATAGAGGAAAGATAAACATAGCTTGAAACACATTTCATAAAACAAATATATCACTACTAACTGGTAGGAA
Source organism: Phasianus colchicus (assembly GCF_987193195.1). NCBI lineage: Eukaryota > Metazoa > Chordata > Aves > Galliformes > Phasianidae > Phasianus > Phasianus colchicus. The sequence goes on along the minus strand of NC_143437.1, from coordinate 58,346,021 downwards.
ACACTTTACTCTCTGTTAGCATCTCCAGTCAGGGGGACTAGCCATACGCAAGAGAAGCAAGGTGCACAGGTAAAAGATAACATCTTTTATTAGTACGAGACAGTTTTGAGGGGAAAAAAAAAAAAAAAGAAATCAAAAAGCTAACTGTTATGTTAGCCCTTAGCTATTATAGAATAGACATTAAGATAGCTTACAAGTTAACTATTCGTCAGCCATTCCTCAATTAATATAAATAAAACTCAGAGCAAGTAGTTTAATACTTCAGCCCAGTTTGAAGCTGACTTGAATCTGAAAGTGTTTCTTTTCAGATGCCCATTGGTGAAGAACATCCACTACTTCCTCAAGGGAAGAATACTGTCTGCAGATTTGCATGCAGTGATTACTTTTACAGATTAGCATAATGGCTAGGAGACCAATCATTTTAAGTGAGGGGTGGGGGGAATATCATAAGGAAAAATACAAGTGTCATTCTTCATGGAGGTACCATGGAAACACTATTTTAAGGCTACCACCTATATATTTAATGCTGGTAAAGATGTATAGTCTACAGTGATAAGCATAACTGTTGATACATTTCAATTTATCCAAGACTTGTTTGCCTTAATAAAAAACTGTTAAGAAATGCAATTTAATTCAAGATGCAAAGCTAGCCCTTAATCTTTATATAGGTTAAAAATTGCTGTAGTCTGTTCCAAGGAATTTACATTAATACATTTGACTGATAAATTCAAGGTGGAAAAGGACATGATAAATTAAAAGCTAGAATCTAAATAAAGAGCATAAAGCTATTTCTCAAGATACAATTTTCAAAGGCTGCATGAACTTGTTAATGGGTCTTACAATATCACCCTGAAAATCCATACCTAGAGCTACATAAGAAAAAAAAAGCCTTCAAAGGAAGTAACTGAATGAGGTCAGAAGAGGTTTGTTCTTCACTGCAATCAAATTATGACACCAGTTATATCAAAGCCAATTGAATTTAACGATGAGCTATCTCCCCTCCTATTTTACCGTGAAAATACAAAATGGCAAACCAATTGCATTTTGATTTAATTACTTGTTTTACCTCTCAACACAAGCAATCTTTATGTACTGTGTTGCAGTATGCAAATAATAAATTGATCATGCAAGACTGCATAATATTAACACACAATAATGGTAAAAAGTAGTATTTAATCATTTTATTTTCCTACCAATTACAACTCATTTCCTTTTTGGAAGACTCTTTTATCAAATACAATAGCATCTGCTATCTGGGCTCTCTAAAAACAGCTCTTCAGTCACAGGATACAAGCATGCAGCTTACTAGAGTAGAATCATTGAATGGTGTGGGTTGGAAGGGACCTTTCAGATCATCTACTTCCAACTCCCCAGCTGTAGACAGGGACAGCTCCTACTAGACCAAGTTGCTTGAAGCCATGTCCAGTCTGACCTTGAATACCTCCAGGGAGTGAGCATCCACAATCTTTCTGGGCAACCCATTCCAGTGAAGAGTTCCTCATAGTAAAGAATTTCTTCCTAATATCTAGCCTAAATCTACCCTTCTCCAGTTTAAAGCCATTTCCCCACATCCTGTCACTACACGCCCTTCCAAAAAGTTATACAAGAAGCAGAAAAGCTTTCCTGTAGGCCCCCCTCCAGGTACTGAAAAGCCACTGTAAGGTATCCCCAGAGGCTTCCTTTCTCCAGGCTGAAGAGCCCAAACTTTATCTCTAACCTTCTGATCATCTTTGTGGCTGTCCTCTGGACCTGCTCCAAAAGCTTCATGTCATTCTTAAGTCAGGGACCCCAGAACTGGATGCAGTACTACAGGTGGGGCCTCATGTGAGCAGAGTAGAGGAGCCAAATCACCTCCCTTGACCTGCTGGTCACACTTCTCTTCATGCAACCCAGGGCACAGATGGCCTTCTGGGCTGCCAGCGCACGCTGCTGGCTCATGTTAAGTCTTTCATCAACTGACACCCGCAAACCCTTCTCCTCAGGGCTGTTCTCAAGCCATTCTCTGTCCAACCTGTACTTGTGCATGGGATTGCCACAAGCCAGGTGCAGGACCTTGCACTTGGCCTTCTTTAACTTCATGAGGTTGGCAAGGGCCCAGATTCCTCTGGATGGCACCCTTCCCCTGTTAGCGTGTCAACTGCACCACTCAGCTTGGTGACATCTGCAAACTTGCTGATGGGGCACTCAATCCCACTGTCCGTGTCGCATAGAAAGATGTTAAATAGAACCAGTACTGATCCATGAGGAAGTGACTTGAGGAATGCCACTTGTCACCAGTATGCATTTGGACATGAAGCTGTTGACTGCAACTCTCTTCCATCAGAAGAGGGGTGGCCAGCAGGGACAGGGAGGTGATTGTCCCCTTCTACTCTGCTCTTGTGAGGCCCCATCTGGAGTACTGTGTCCAGGTCTGGAGCCCCCACTACAAGAAAGACAGAGAGCTGTTGGAGAGGGTCCAGAGGAGAGCCACAAGGATGATCTGGGGCTGGAGCACCTCCCCTTCAAAGACAGGCTGAGGGAGCTGTGCTTGTTCAGCCTGGAGAAAAGAAGGCTGCAGGGTGACCTCATTGCAGCCTTTCATTATCTAAAGGGAGTCTACAAACAGGAGGGGAATCAACTCTTTGAAAGGGTAGATAACTGCAGGACAAGGGGAAAAGGTTTGAAGTTGAGGGAGGGAAGATTTAGGTTGGATGTCAGGGGGAAGTTCTTTACCATGAGAGTAGTGAGGTGCTGGAACAGGCTGCGCAGAGAGGTTGTGGATGCCCCGTCCCTGGAAGTGTTTAAGGCCAGGTTGGATGGGGCCCTGGACAGCCTGGTCTAGCATTAAATGAGGAGGTTGGTGGCCCTGCATGTGGCAGGGGGGTTGGAGATTCATGATCCTTGAGGTCCCTTCCAACCCTTGTCATTCTGTGATTCTGCGTGCTACCATCCAGCCAATTCCTTATCCAGTGAGTGATCCATCCATCAAAACCATTTTTCGCCAATTTGGCAACAAGGATGTCACACAGGACAGTGTTAAACGCTTTGCATAAGTCCAAGAAAGATGAGTATGACTCGAAAGCCCTAAGCACTAAAAACTAACAAAAGCAGCTCTATGCTGTAACTCACAATCACACCTTGACCACTGTAAAGCAGGCTTTTCCATACTATGCAGTATATTGCATTCTTATTTACAGAAAACAAATAGTCATTCATGTTTTCCAACCATTTCCACACGGAGTCATCTCTTAAGTATTATACTGTTAACTACATTTTATTATTGGCTCAAGTTCAAATTACTTTAGGCTAAGCTTTAAAAAATTAAGTAGCTAATTCACTCCTTTCTGTCAGGATAGTAACGCTATCCCAAACCTCTCAGACCCTCCAGGGTCTGAGACATAAGTGATCACAGAAAAGATGTGCCATTTTCAGCTGAGTCATTACATCCTCCTCTTTAAGCTGAGGAAAACTAACACTGATGACAATTCTTAGAAACTGTCTGTGGAACATACAGTCTCCCTGGGACTAAGTCTTAATCACCTTTATTTCATTTCCTATCACAATCAAGTTGTTTATATAGTAGATCAAAGTAAAAAATACAGGATGTCAACTTTATGTTGCCTGGCTATTAAGCACCATATTTTTTTCATATTTTCCACAGTGACTAGCAGAGGAATTTCAAAAATTCATTCTTACACTAAGGCATGCTACCAGCTATCACTGAAGTAATCCTGGTAATCCATTCTGTTTATATGCCCTACTGCATACAATAAGCACTTGGAAAATAAAATATTTTAAATTGACTATGGTAAGTTTTTTCTGAATGCTGTTATGAATGCCCTCCTAACTCCAGTAATTCCTTTTCCTTCAAAGAGAATCAAGTAGCTGGGACGACGTACATTGTCACTGTCACAATCAAAGATGAATACATACTCAGTTACAGAACAAAGTAATTTGTCTAACTGAACCATCAGTGTAAAGGTATGTTTTCCATATCTTGACCAAATAGAATAGTTAGTAACCCCAAAAATGAAACCCAGTTTAGGTACCCAAGGCTTAAACTTAAAGTCATTCTGGTGGCAATAATTTTATAGATGTATTGAAAATACATAAACACTGGCTTTATTTTTCCCCACTGTGAAATGACAGACACGAACATCCTAAGGTTTCTCTCAAGGTTTCCACTGCAACATCCCTCTTTGTGCCCTTTTCCCCAGAAGTGCTCAGTCATTGCTCCCCTGATCAACACCACCTGACACCACCACAAATTGCTTACTTTTTTCTTCCTCCTCCAAACAGCTGAATTACTAACAGTAAAAAGGACCTGCAATAATAATTAATTTACAAATCTAAAACTTGATTCTTTTGACTTCTGTGGCTCTGGGCACCACAGGAAAATAGTGCTCTACAACTACTGTAAACTTCATTTTCTAGGAGCTAAGACACTGGTCTACAGGGCCTCCACAACTGATTTCAGGTGTAACAACTGCCTCATTTAATTTATCATCTCAATAAAATTTGTGTGACATGTTTTCATAAGCCATGAAGATAGTGCTGATTACAATGAATAGACTAGCACAAGCATCATAAATACTGCCAAAAAGACTTTTCTCTAACCATGGTTAGAAGACTTTCATGGCTTTTCTATTCAATATTAGTCACTTTCCTGCTAGGCTTTGCAGAGTTGATTTCAGAATTACTCCAGGTTTATGGGAAACAAAGTTTTCTCTTCTTCAGCTGTGAAGCTGAAAATCATCTCATAGCAAAAACAGGCAATGGCAATTCATGTTTTATGTGAAGCAAAACTCATACTATACCACAAAACCTTAAAAAAAATTGCTGTATTATTCATCTAATGCAAAAAAATTGTAGTAATTGCATACAGAAAGATAAACTGAATTCTTACAAAAATAATGAAATACTGAAGGAGCATTTACCTCCCCTCCTACTGTTATCAAAATGTTTCTGAGCATATTCCAAAACATAATAAACAAAAACCTGCTAAATATTTACTCCTTACATTTTACACAGTATGCCTTCAGGACAAGCTAGCTATCAGTCCACAGTCGATACACAGCTCTCATCTTCACGCTCCAAGGAGTATGGATATGATGAATATTGCTAAGCTAAGCTAACCACCCTTGGTTTAAACACTGTTTTGTCTACCACCTGACTCCACAAGGAAAGTTGATAGTATCTTAAGGAAACAATCACACCCTTAAACAGCAGTACAGCATTACTCTTCACCACAGTGTTCAACTTCTTCATTTGTCTTTGAAAACATTCTGTAGAAGGAGCTGTTCATCATGGTAAGTACCTTATTCAGTTGACTGACATGAATGCCTCTATCAAGAGGATATTTGTTTATCTCATCTCTTCCAACAAACTTTGCTGATTTTAAACTGCACCCTCCTCATTACCTACATTATAATTGCTCTCAGCCAAAACACACTTTCCTCCTAGCACCAGATCTCACTAGTCAATGCTGACAAGAAGGCTGAGAACTGAAACATCCTGACAGGCTCATTCCAGCTTTAAGAGGTACCATCCCACAGACCCAACTATTTCAGAAACACTTCAGTAGTAACCCTTCTCTGTCTCCCTCCAGGCACAGCAAAAGTCAGAAAAACAGCTCTTCAGCATCCAAGCTTGTCCTCATTAACACGCATATCCACATACCAGTGTCATGCATTTGTTCTGTTTATACCATATGATCTCTCATATGCACAGGACGAAATCCACTCCCAATACAACATTTGTAAACATCACTCATTACCTGCATTAAGGAAAACCACACTTCAGGAATTGCTCATTTTGCCTACAGTAGCCACCCATCACATCTCAAATACACACTTGGAGAACTCTTTTTTTTTTTTTAATTGTTAACAGCCACTGATGATGGCCTTTAGCTCATCAAAAACTTACTTTACTGGTAAACATCTGCATCTTTATGGTCTTTGCTTCTACCACGTTAATTCTATCTGTCCTAGGAACACTCAGGAGACTCTCTGTCCAATGCAATTCTATCATGTACCTTAAATACAAAAAGGACAATAACTACTTCAGAATAGTCACAGGTCCTGAAATCACTTGAAAGATTCCTATTTGGAAGGTTCTGGTAACTATGCAAATTAATTAAAAAAGAAGAAGAAATGTTGCTAAATGGTTTTCTTGTTTCCTGAAACAAGTTTCATGCCAAATTATATTAATAATACCACCCAAAAAAAATTTGCAGATTTTTTTTTCCCTTCAAATCATTACAGCTCAAGATAACCATGGAATATTCCAAGTACCTTTTTGCTTTCTGACAAAGAAACATAACCTACATCACCAGTTCTCCTGAAAATACATACAGCAAGCTCAATAAGTGGGCTGTCAGCCCTGCTGTACCATATTAACTACAAAAGTATTAATATATTTTCAGGAAGATAATTCACTGTTCTATAGAGTGTGGAAAACAAACAACAAAAAGAACTGTCAAGAAAGCAAAATATATTGCCTAAATTTTAACATGCTACAACTTAAATGACTTTCTACCTCAGCTTTCCCCTGCAACTCAAGAACCAGCAGCAATTAAAAATCAGTAGCACCTCTCCTTTAAAATCTTTTGAAATGGTTGTGAGTTTATTAAATGTAATATAAAAATGGCTAAGTGCAACTTTGGAAGCATTGTACAAAGTACTCATGCACAGAACTACTGAAATGTTACTCTTGACATATTATTCTTTCAGAAGAAACGTAAATACTGAAAACAAACCTAAATCCCTTCCTCTTGTAATAAAGTTTTTCACTGTATTTAGCATGTCAGCAAACACACAATTTCAGCTAGAGCGAAACATTCCACAGCTGCCTGGACAAAGGACACACAGCAAGTGTTAAGTATTAAACCAATACAAACAGTGAATTGATTTTCCAGAAGAGCTTTTTATAGAGCATTTAGAACTTCAAAATGGAGGGAAAGAGGCAGGAAATGGGAACTATGAGAACTTGAATTGCTTTGCTCTTCTCTAGATAAATGATTCAGTGCTAGGTACAGATGACAGACTAATTTAAGATATTGAAGTTATTAATTTATAATGACTTATGTTAATTATGAGCTTGAATAATTTCCCAAGTCCCAGGGTATAAACCAGCACACTGTTCAAAATACACACCAAACTTTTCATGCAAGGCAGCACTGGTGCCTGTGTTAGTAGATAGTATTCTCGAAGTGACTGTAAATGGCTGAATCTTGTCACCTCACACACAAAACTACTTTTTACTGTATGTGTGTAGTCCCAGCACATACAACCAGCTTTGCCCTCTCACCGTCATATCTTCCACATATGGCAGCAACCTGCAAACTACATCTTCCTCCCAGGGACCCTTCCCCACCAGAGCCACTGGCTGCAGTTCATCCACCAAAGGCACAGGAGAGGTCTCCCTGTGCAGTAGCATGCATGTAAGGCATGGGACATTTGAAACAGTGTGGATGCATCACAATAATACAGGCAGCACTCATGCACCACAGAAGTCTTTTTTTCTCGTGCCCATTCACAGATTGGGAGAATTTGCTAATCACAGTTCCACAGGGCAAGCATTCTCTCAGTGAGCAGATGTTCACACAGCACTTTGTAACAGAGATGATAAACGGTGATACTGGAAGGTTTTGAAGTTTTGCAAAGGGCAGAAGTTGGAATTTAATGCTCCCTCCCATCTGCAGCAGGCACACTGTAATGGGGAGCCCTAAGCACAGGCCAGACACACCTTTAGCTCACTGACAAAGGAATGTCAACACTCACAGGTACAACTGCATGCAAGATAGCCCCGCCAAGCCTGCTGTGGGCTTGGTAGAGACAGAATGCAAAAACTATTACTCATACACACTGCAAATTAGTTTACAGGCTTGTAAATTGGTCAAATAAAACATATGTTTTCATGCCAACTTTAAGACAGCTTTAGGAGTGGGAGGGATGGGGTTACTGCCAATGGTTCAACCTCCAAATTCCCAACAGCTCCAGCTGCACCAGCTTTACAATAAAGCTAATAAGGTTTTCCTATCTTTAAACATTTCTCAAACTTCAAACCTCGAACTCATGAATACCTAGAAACCTGTGGGAAAGAAACGAGGCCTGGTAAAATCAAACCCCAAAGATTCCAATTTTGCAAGTGAGAGGTAAAGAGTTCAGAAAAGAATTTAAATAGAACTCCCGGCTCCGCGTGTTTCCCACTGCCACCTGCTGGCCACAGCTGGGGCCGGCGTCCACGATGCCTTCGTCTGAAATAATTTTTAGGGTTTTTGTTTGTTTGTTTGTTGTGGTTTTTTTTTTGGTTGTTTAGTTTTTTATTTGTTGTAGTTCTTCCACTATGGAGGCAAAAATCGAAGAGAGGAAGGGAAATTAAAGATGGTCTTGAAAAAGCTGACAGCAGAAGAAAATATCTTTTTTTTTTGTAAAGCTTTAGTATATTTCTCAAGCTTCTTTTGCAAAGGGGGAAAAAAGGCTATAATAAAACAGGACGCAAACCATAGCACTGAGGCCATGCAGAGACGCAGAGACTGAGGGCTGAAGTTGCTAAGCTGATGCCAGAAGGTCCCAATGATGTGGCAAGAAAACAAAGCAGAAGACCACAAGGGTTTCCCCTAGACTACATTGGTTTCTATTGAAACAGTGAAGGATAAAGCAGCTTCTCATCCATGTCAGTCAGTCAGTCCCTACAGCAATCCTGCTCCATGACTAGACTAAGAGCCTTGGAGAGCTCACCTGCAGGCTTCTTGCCATTCACCTTGACGGCTCCAAGAGGGCCCCAAGACAAGACCTACATGAGCTGTGTTATCAGGAGGAGACACATGACGGTCACGTAGTGACAAGTCAATGGCTTTCAGTCAATTCCTTGGCTACATGGGTTAACCCCATGACAGGAATATTAGATCTCGCTGTAGTATGTAGTAGGCAAAGTCTACCCCCTCCCACCATCCTGTCAGAAAAAGACAACCTAGAGACAAGACCACAAGGCACTTCAGGTTTGCCCTCCACTGACTAGAGAAGAAAAGGTGGGGAGAACGAAGCACTGGCTTAAAGCCTTCTCTTACAGCCTCTTTTCTAACACTTCTTAATCATATTATTTCCTTGCACTTGGCCACTGATTATTGACAAAAGGGATATATATGCTTCTGTAAACAAAGTGAATACTGTTTTATAGCAAGCTACTGCATATTTGACTATTTGAGTTCCATGAGAAATTAAAGCTCTGAGTCAGAAAATTAATGCAGGAAGTTGCATGCACTATACACAAAAACCAAGAACATGGCATTTTTGTGCTACCTTTCTTTTTATTGTAACTAGCTGTACTTAAGACTACCACTCAAGGCTCTACGTCCACAAAAAGGATATATAACTTGTATGTTTAACACAGGTGAAATCACACCATTTAAACATCTGGCAAAAATCGTTTTTGTGGTTACATTCTGAGTCAACATTGCATTATAATTAGTTAATAATAATTACATAGAATATTTTTTTTCTTAAAAAAAAAACTGGTACTTTTAAAAAACAGTTGTGGAATGTATAAATACAGCTCTTAAGCATCTAAAAATGAACAATGTTTTCTGCCATCTCCAATATAGGCGGCTTATATAAACAGATTTTACAACAACATTGCATGTAAAACAAAATGCGACCAACTTTGTTTATTAGAACAACTTACATGCACTTGCGTGACACCATGCTATGAGCAACTCAACTCTGCAATCCTGTCCAAACAAATCTAATCTCTTCCTTACAACAAGCGCTCCAGAGCCATCAAGTTGATTTTACCCAAGAGTATTTCTGGGCTATCTTTGGAATGCTTGGGGGGGGGGGGAAGGGGGAGGAGAGGAGGGAGTTGAAGAAACAAGCAATAATCCAGTTCGATGGAAGTTAAACCTCCAGCATTTACCAAAGAATTATACCATTTCTTATAAATGACTGCTTGGCTAACACAGACCTTCAATAAAATGTTTATAAAGTTAATTCTTTCCTCTACACCCAATCTCTGTGAAAAATGGCACCTCTATCTTCTCCTAGTAACTTACCATATTCCATCCATCCATGCTTGCACATTGGATCATAAATTACGGGCTCATAACCTGCTCTATCTGCAACTTCTATATTTGTTGTAAAAACTGCTACTTCCAAAGAGCAGGTAGAAGTTTTCTGACAAGTTTAATTTAAAAAACAAACAAACACTGAAAATAAAATCTGGAACTTTACATCAACTCAGATGAAGATTGACTTTTTTTCCCTACTCACACTTTTATTTCCTTGGTTTGAGCTACTGATCCACAGCTTCTTTATGTTTCAGATCATAAGCTTTTTAGAGGAAAATTGACTTTTCTACACAACAGAAGTCTTTTACAGTTGCAAATAGCACACGTGCAGGTTTCCTGACAAACTGCTATAAATTTTTTTAAAGTTATAATTAAAGTTCTAATCTGTTCCAAAATTTAGTAATGCACTTTATGTTTACTTTTTGTCTTCTCTATCAGTATTGCTCAAAGTAGGGCAGACTATGAAAACCCCACACTATTACAGCATAGAAATTAGAAATCTTGGTTACTTGAAAATTTTACTCTATTATTTGCAAGAACAGAAGATCAGTTAATAAGATATAAAAATCAAAGAACATAAGGAACATTTTTTTCATTGGGTTTCTTCCACAGAGATTCTGTAGCAGTCAGTAAAGAAGTAGATATTTTCTTTACTGGTCTCAGCCAGAAACTGTCCCACTGCAGAACCAGAGAGTAAGTCTGTCTGCTATGAAACTAAGTACCAGACCATTAATCAGAATTAAGTAGTTTAAAGTGACTACATTTCAACAAAGATCACCTAGTCCTCTAAATTCCAAAAGATTGTAACAACAGCTTTTAAGCACCCGGAATTCCCGTCTTCTATCGCAACAGGGAGGTTTTGCGTTTGTAACATCTAAGATTACAAAACAATCAGATTCGTGAGTGAGACTCTCACCCCTTCCCCATCTTCCCGCGATGTGCACTGTTACTGATTTGCCCATATGCTCCAAAAGAATTTATTAAATTCCTCAAACTTCATTTAAAAACAGGAAAGTTATAACAAAATTTCTTAGCTTTCATAAAGCATTCACACAGGCTGCCACAGGAATACTCCAAGTAATTTAAATAAATGCTGCTCATCTTTTCCTCCTTCCATGACTTAAGCAAAGTCTACACAGATTTAATGATCAACAAAAACAGATAGGAAGAGTGACAATATGCAGGCACCTATTTTAAGATCTTCCAGAAGAAATAAAGTAATAATAGCAGTACACAATTACTGCAAAATTCAACTCTTAGAAGATATAGAATTATTTGATCTTTCAGTGAGATTCAAGGTTGAGGACAATCTAAAATTTTAGCTCTAAAATTTAATTTAATTTTTTTTTTAATCTTTAATTTTAGCTGTTGCAACAGTTAAGAATATCATGTTTAAAATGCTTGCCACTGTCTACACAGACACTGACCTCACCTTTTTCACAGCCCTTTTGCAAACATCTTGCAAGATACTTATCAAGTCTCTTGACAGAGATCCTATTTTTTTTTTTTTTAGAAGTCTCACTTGTAGAAGAGTGGAATGTTTCAGTTAAGAGAGACTTGATAGTAACTTGGAGTTAGTCTTCCGTATGAATTATAAACACTGAACAGCATCAAGAAGTTGTGAATTTACACAACTACGGGCAAAACTCTATTTAGCATCATATCGATATACTATTTACAAGGTAAAATAGACTCAACTAATCTCTCTCCAATCCTCTCTCAGACACAGAACAGTGTGATTCCTTGTCCTCCCAGTCAAGATATCCAAAATCCAGACTGTACTTGCAAGCATATAAACCTCTCCAAGCTACACTCACCTCCTCCTAGAGAACCTCTTTATTTCCCAGAACTGCAAATCGAAGGTGAATGACTAAAACATAAGAATAAGTCAACACCACTCAGATACAGAACGATCACAACACCTTTCTATTGTTCTAAATACAGCCAAAGCTTAAAAAAAAAAAAAGAAAAAAAAAAAGGATTCAAATCTGTATCTTCGCCACACCTCATTAACAATGAGGTTATTTGTTAACTTCTAAGTAAGCATCTTTTCAAGATGCCCTTGAAGCCCAAAGTCCAATGTTTAGTTTAGGCATATAAACATACAATAGTAAGATTCAAGTAATTAAGCCAGGGAGGGGAAACAAAAAATAAATTACAAAAATCCAGGTGTGACTTGGCAAAATCCAATATTGGAATGTATTTATTTTCCCAAGGTCAGTGCTGAATATGACCCAGGCTACTTCCTGACTAATCTTCTACCAAGCAAAGTTTAAAGGTTACAGGAGTCCCTGACAAATGGATTTTTAATTTAAATAAAATATAAATACAGAAAACCCATAGCTCTAGTAAATACAAATGTGATAGCATGCTAACACATAAGACCACTGCTGGTAACACAAAAAGGCAGTACAGAGCATTCCCTAACCATGTATTCCTGTTAACAGGACTACCAAGATAACTATAATTAGTATCTCTTGTCTGCTTCAGAATCTTTCAAGTTCTGCAGCTAGAGTCACACTTTTTGTGCCATGCAGTTAATAAGCTCTGGGGCTTTAATCACATAATGCTACCCCTCCTCAATCTCTCCGAGAAAAATACAGATCTGTTCCAAGTGTTATAGTTACAATCTGGTTTGTATCTCCATCAAAACATGCACAGAACTCACAAAATTCAGCTGTGGCTGGAAGAAGCAGACTGTATCTCCAACACACCACTGACAGAACCAGTAATTCAGAAAACAGACCGTTGGAACCACAAAGGAAAGAATGACCTGCAGACAATAGACGTTGATCATTTGTATATTTAATGCCACCCAATAATTCTACACATGTAATTACACAGAAAGATATCATTATTATCTAGAACAGGTAGCACTTTCAGTCTTTCGTGAAAAAGAAGGTGCTAACCTACAGTGGCAACCTCCAGATCCGCTTTTACAGAAATATACTCCTGGTTTCAAATTCCTGCAGCAAAATCACTGTGACAACCTTCAGATGGGGCTAACACTATTCAGAGGGTTTTCAAAGTTACCCTGAATAAATATATATATATATATATATATATATATATATATATATAGTTTCACTTCAACTCTTTCATTAACCTGCCCTTTTCAAGTCTCCCAGCATGAAATTAGTAACATCGATAACAGATTGCCTCCCTATTTGCGTAACACTCAAGGAGGACTGCTTAGGAGAAGAAAAGTTGCAACAGAAAATACGCATCCAGTGTGCTGGCATACTAAGTATAGCATGCTCATGTTTATAATGTTTCCACATGCTACTCAAATGAAGTTACAAACAGCCTGACTACTGTTAAATAATTTATAATATGGGAAGCAGGCCTTTGAGTTGGATCCAGAAAGTGACACAGATTTGATTACCAGTTCTGACCTTTTATCACTTGAAATCACAGGAGAAAAATAATGTCATAACTACAAGCATGTAAAAACCCTTTAAGGTAGTGTTACAGCCTTTTTGTGCAGTTCAAAACAGATATTAATGCAGTATAAAGGAAGGAAGACGAAAGACAGAAACTTGAAGATGTTTTAAAAGTGCAAACTTACAGAGGATACTGGCATTTGCATTGGTCAAATTGGCATGCGGCTGAATACAGATATGCACAAACTCTTGGTGCACATCTATCTAGCAGGGAATGCTCCCAGGTATTTCAGGATGAAATAACTGCATCCCTTCCTCAGGAGCCAAGGGAGGATTTGGGAAGATTTCCAATCTTCTAGCTGCAGCAAGTGAGGGGAAGTCCAGGAACACCAGGTAGGCACCTTACCCTTTGCTAACCAACAGCAGAGTGATGCACAAGGCCTTTAACTACAGCCCTACAAAGCTACCTAGTAACATCTGATGGGAATAAAAAAATTAAAGAGCTGTCAGTAAATAAAAGGGAAGATGAAGAGAAATCCCAGGGGTATGATTTGATATTAGTCACCCTTACTCAGTGGCCACACAAATTTTGGCTTCCTACCTTCATGTCACCACCCACACCCACCTGAACCAAAGTCATGATCCTAGAGCTCACCAAGATCTGAACTCAAGCCCACCTTCCCAGGCTCACCTCACCCCAGAAGCAGCCAGCCCAGCCTCCCCCCACACTTCACCTCTCTGGCACCTCAGGGAATAGTTTCCTTACTGGATGATCAGGCTGGACTGGCAGATCCAGACCAGGCAGGTTCCTGCTAGGGAGAGAAGAATAGAGGGACCAGGGAAACGCCAATTCAGATCAGCTGGCAAGGAACCAGCTTCTAACCTCACCTCACTGAAAACCCGGAAAAGAAAGTCTGTGTTCTGTTTCAAACCAAACATGTTATTAACATTTTGAAGTTACTGAGGTAATCGTCAGAGTCTGCTAAGGCATAAAGAAAAGTAAAAACTAACCTTACTTCCACATTCCATTCATAGTGTGAAAGTAGGCTTGGAGATGCGATTACTATAAACACCTACTTTCCAGAGCACTAAACTTACATGTAAAGTTCAGCCCAAACTACATCCCATGACAGCCTAAAGCTACTGTGAGTAATACTGCCTTTCACAGCTCAGACACTCTTCAGCTAGTCTGAAGACCCACTTTATGCTTTGTAATCTTCCCAAGGAAGTTGGCTACCATCCTCAGAGCAAGCACGTCACAGAAACACTGCAAAAGAGCAGGAAAAAAAGCACAAATTCCTTGTCCCAGGACAGTCTCATTACCGCCACATTTCCAAGACTCCAAGCACCTATCTCCAGGTGCTGGAAAGCTTCAACCAAGCTGTGAGTTACCCTTCCATGAGTCCTCAAAAAGTGCTATAAAAACAGCTCCAAATTATACATTATCTATAACCACGTGACAGAGTCTAATTTGCAGCTGATTATCCCAGAAATATGCAGCAATGTAGACCCTGAATAAAAGGATTTCAGCTCACTAGCATGAAAAGCAACACTTTGTTTACTTGTGCTTTATCTTCTACTTTCATTTTTGTTTGCATTTGCAAAAGTAATTAGAATAAGTGCCCAAGAATTAGGAAATTATGTGGGTTTTTTTTTTCCAAGTAATAAAATATGCAGAAAACAAGTAAAAATTTTATATGGGGATACATACATGTACTTTATTGTTGGCTTTTAAAGTAACGCCTGTCTCATGTAAAAGAGAGAAGACACGTTTAATTCACAAACTCTCTAAAGAAAGAGGAAAGTATAGCTTCAGTGAAAATGGATGTAATAACCTCTTGTAGCATCACTTAGGCAATGTCTGGAAGATTTCTCATTTAATTAAGGCATTCCAAGAATCAGAAAGGGGGAAAATATAGCACCACTCTTCCTCAAGTTAAGAGGATTTTATTTAATATTTAATCTAGCAGTGGCAAACTATCTATAAAACTGCCATTTCCCATATTAGGAGCTTACACCAACCTTGCACCAATCTTGCCTGAAAACAGACATATTCACACTTCTCATTTTCCCCCTCCTCCTTCAGTTAGGAGTACACAATATCCATAGCACATATGGCTCCGCAGTGAACTGTGACTACAGCGTACCACTTGACAATGAAGAAAGCCCCAAGGCCCATATTTGTAAGAATAAACCAGATCATACTAATCTGACTCTGGGAATTTAAAGACTGGTATCATATTGCATCCAACTACCCACTTGAACATAATTTCTCCTCAGGTTTTTCTTCCTACTTGAAACGCCAGCAGTGTTAATCAACTCATTCAAGCAGCACATATCACCATTGCAGAATCCAAGGAAAAAGCTCCAGCTCCTGCACAAAGCACTCTCAAATATACGAAACCACACATAATTTAATTTAATTAGTTCCGACATTCTTCTAAACAAACCAGTTTCCACTAGCAACTTGGAAGCCTATACACTGTATTCAAAGACATTATACACAGTCTCCAAAGCTTGAGAATTTTTGTTTCATTCAAAATAGTTAACCAAAAATGAGAAGCTTTAACTGGAAACCACAGAAATTATTCTAACTGCTTTGGGTCATCCTGAAGTGTTCTCTGAACAGAGTTTAACATTTCTAAACACAAGCCACGAAAAAGGAATAAGCAAGGAATACCCTCTACAGCTGAAGCATTTTCCCAGAAATTCCAGAGAACTGTAGGAGTTTCAAGTATGCTCAACAAGATGCATCACTGCCAGTACTTGAAAATGGGATTCAAAGCTCTATGCAAACAAATGCTGTTTTTATTTATTTAATTAATTTTAAAGAGAAATCTCCTTGCTTTGGTGCTTCGGTTGTTCTTGGGCTTCTCATTCTTTCCTAATCTCTGCAATGACAAAGCCCTCAAAGATCAAACCTATGCAACCCAGGACTGAATGCATTTTAGATGGAGAACTATTCCTTCAAATATGGCAAATATAATAAATACAGTAATTATTTGCAGTCTTCAAAACATCAATAGTGATCTTCCCATGCACCAAGCATCCCATTTCAAAAAGCATCTTAATAAATACCACAAAGGAATTTTGTACCACTTATATAAAGGATTAAGACTACTTCTTTGCTTCATCTTCCAGTTAAGCACCAAGCAACACATTAAGCAGTGAAAATTACTTATCTGCAGATTAAAACTTTACATTGAATCCATAGCAAATTGTCTATATGGTGCAAAGTTCTGTACTGATCACATCTGAAATGCTGAAGTTTCAATTGCTCTAGGAACAGCTCACTGTTTTGCTACAGGGACAGTATTTTTAGGATCGCAGAACAGACAAGCTGAATGCTTCCACTGGGGAAAAAAAAAAAAGGAAAAAAAAAAAAAGCATTGTGAAATAATTACTAGTCTTAGCTATGATTCCATTTAGAAAAGGGTAATGAGCTAGTGAATGAAGCCACCAGGCAGCTAAGCAAGACATTACTACCCTATAATATACCAAATCCATGGTTAAGTTATGAGAATGAAAGGGGTTTCCTTTATATTAAAAAAGTACATCCAAATACATAGACCATATTTGTGGAACAGAACTGCTTGTTGTTAACTCTAACATTGCAAAAATCACTCAATTTAGCATAAATTAAAGCCAATAAAAACAAGTTGATTTGTATTCCAATTACTACATGTTTTTTAATATATTAACCCCTAAAGCTTTGACAACATGAAGTTTGTTTTTTTTTTTTTTCTGCATGTTAATATACATCAAATAAAATGCACAACTTGCTATTTTGCTTTTAAGGGATTGAGAGAGGGGGAACGTTTTCTTTGGAAAGCAGCAATACATTTCTTGATTTTATTATTTATTACTGAGAGAAGGTTTCCTATAACAACTTCAGAGCAGAGCTTCAAGGGGACATGCTAATCTCTTCCAGAATCCGCTGACACAATGCACTCAGTGCTCCAACTCCCACTGGAAATGGTTAAAGCAGCCAAAGGAGTTAATTCCACCCCTTAGCAGGAAAAATGAGGATGGGGGGAGGTCACAGCCCAGCACACTACCTGGGACCATCTGCAACAGAAGTCAGGCTTCAAACTGAAGTGGAAGACAAGCTTCCTCTCTGAGATCCACACTTCAGGGTCAAGCTCTGCTGCGGCTCATCAGAGCAGGCAGTCAAGGATGGTAACTTCTCAAATTGCACATGAGGTACTGCTGATGATACAGCTGAATCCATACCTTTAGTTAAACAAGTGCTGCTTTGTTGAGTATGCACCTTCATACACAGTTCCTAGATATCCTGAAGAGCAGCCTTGTTCTGAAAGCTGTACAGCCTACACAGCTCAACATGAATAAGCAAAAAGCATCAAGTTCATTCCTCTTCTGATGTAAGGTAGTCAGATTATGCTAAAATTGTACCTTCGTGATCAACTGAGTAGGAAGTTCCAACAGTGCTTTCAGACGCTTCCCAACAGACAAGGACAAAACAGGAGCTCAGTTTAAACACTGACTTGAGGTTTAAGATCCAGCCCTTCCCTGCTTTGCTGGATGTATGTGCTTTCACATAGATTAACATCTCAGCAAAATGTATTGTGTGTGCCCTAGGATGACACACTGGACACAATGAAAATTAGTCGAATCAACTCTAAAGACATTTATTTCACTTTGAAAAAACTTGTGTAGCCACTTTTTAATCCAATTTAGCTAATCCATCCTAAGGTGAATTATACTAAACTGAATTTTAACATCATTTTAATACTGAATGAAAGTAACCCACACATAAGTTTAACACGATTTAACTAAACTGCTTTAAATTCATTTTTTAATTTGAATTAGTTACCCTTATTGTTAAACACAGACAAGTGACCTTCACCCATGCTTTGAAAAACGGCCACATCAAATACAGAAGCTGGATCTGACAAGATGGGGTGTCTCTTCAGACACTGCTGCACCAGGAAGAAGACTGCTGGAAAGGCAGCTTCTCACCTCCTGAATAAACCAAGGATTAAACAGGTGTTACAGCTTTCACCTCAACGTTATTGAATACAAGTGAAAGACACTTTTTTTTTGTGGAACAGTGGAAATCATATGGAAATACTCGTGAATGGATATCCTCTTCCTAGCTTGCTAAAGAACAGAAGCAAGCAGTTTGACTTTGAACTCCAGGTGTCTTCATGCTCAGCTTGCAGAGCAACAAGTTTGTGAATGACTGCCCAATTAACAGTTTTAAGAAAAACAAAGTAAATTGAAATAGAATTTAAAAAAGGAAATAGTTCTGACTATCCATTCCCCTTCTGCAGCAAAAATTTCCTGAAATCTCTTTAACAACATGCTAGCAAGAGTTGTATCTCTTTATCTAAAAAAAAAAAAAAATCCTGTTTGACTGTTCAGAAGAAGAGTAAAGGTTACAAAGATTATGAAAAAAATCTCTCTTCTTGGAGCAAAGACCAATAAGCCATTTTGCCAAGGTGTAGAGTTTTCAACCTGTGTCAGTCTGTTCCCACACCCATGAAATTGCAGACTACAACTCTACCAGAATCAAGGATGTGTTTGTAAGCCACCTCTAGAGGCCATCCAGGCTAAACACTTTCCCAAAGCAGGGTTGTCACCATCACATCAGTGATTTGGCTTCATCTAAAAGTTGAAATTCTCCAAGCACAGAAATCCCTGGGGAAGCATGCTCTACACTATCACCCTCCACAAGATCTTGCAAATTAACATTTCTGGCAGCTGACCCTTGCTGTATTGGTTGCTGCTATCAAAACAGTTCACCTCTGCCATTTTCTTAACTGCCCTTTGAAGTTTTTTTTTTTTTGTTGTTGTTTTTTTAAGGTCAATCATCCCTCATTAATTAATCATCATTAAGCTCATCCCTCTCTTTATCTTTATCAGGTACCTATCTCAGACAGCACTTTTTGTCAGGGCTGCCAGTCAATGACTATTCAGCCTATATCCAGACACAAGTTATTCCTCCTACTAAGAAGAAGAGTCATCACAGCTCCCTTGGTGAATCCTGACATTTCAATAATGGTCAATCCCTATCAGAAAAAGCAGCACTGGTCGTCCTCCATTACAAAACTGGCATTGAGAATGAAAGGGTGGGGGTGTCCCTATTTTCACATATCCCCGAAGTGCAACTAAGTGTCTCACCTACAACTGTTCTTTAAGATCACAAATACCAGCAGCAAATGATAAATTTACATGCCACCAGGAGAACTTCAAAAGGCAATTAAAAAAAAATAAAAAGCACCAGTTTTCAGTTCATACGTTTTTCTAACCGGATTCTCATATATGAACAAAAATAATAAAATGTTGAATAAAAACTAGCTTGAAGTCAATTTCTGAAGGTGTTCTGCACGCAAAGTGTCAAAGGAACATGTTCTTCCTAATGAATTAGAATGAGTTTTAAGGAAAACTAAATATAAGCACACATCTCCCTTTAATGATAAAAACTCGTTAGCAATAAGCATAAATTGTATTATACATTTTTTCATCAGAGAACAGAGACTACAGAAAGTTTTCACTTGCCTCCTCCCCAAGAGAGATCTAACTTCTCAAACTTCCTGTTTCCAGAAGCTGTCAAAATGACAAAGGCAGAAAGAACTGTTTCATATGTCAATAATGACAACCATCTTTCTCTGTTTAAGCAGAAACCTGATATGCCTACTACTTACTTTGTAAGAAACAGGATTAAATAGGAGGAGAATGAACATGCCGTATTTTGCTTTGCAACATTAACAAAATGTTTGATAGCTCTGGTGCTAAGTTACGTGTAAGATCTGCTGAAGTGAAATGGACAAATGACCTCTGAAGAATCTATCTGACAACAGAGCATTAGACTCTGAAAGTCAAGGCTATTTACTATGCAAGTGGTATAAGATCACATACTCTGTATGGAGAATGCCTGTTCATCTTCTTTCCAAATCAGATTTTCCTTATTCTGTGTGATATTAATCTCCATGGGGGTGGACACCTCCGTGAAGGTGCAATGGTTCATCTCCCAGTTCTGGTCAATTCTTGTTTTAATCTCATTTCCAGATCAGAGTCTTCATGCATAGTGAGATATTAATCTCTATAGGGGCAGACATCTCAGCTGGCCCTGGCATACAGCTCCCCCTCTTCCGGTCAATTCTTATTTTCATTCTAATTTCCTGCAATTTATATTCCTCTTTCAAGTTTAATATATTCTATTTCACTTTT
This sequence comes from Phasianus colchicus, assembly GCF_987193195.1. NCBI lineage: Eukaryota > Metazoa > Chordata > Aves > Galliformes > Phasianidae > Phasianus > Phasianus colchicus. Next base: position 58,325,399 of record NC_143437.1, on the reverse strand, counting down.
CTTAACAAGTCCCTCTTCCTCCTCCACTTCTTTGCAGAGATTTTCACAGGAAAACTACTGATTTTGTCCCTTTCAGCAATCATTTCCCTCAAAATTCTTGCAGTACAGATTGTGTTGACGGCAGTAACACCTATTTGCAGACATACTGCTAATGCTTGCCTTATTAGGGATTAGTTTTCTCATCAGGCCTTCGTTTTGTGCAGTTTTCCTCATACAAATTTTCACTCACCTGTTCCAGGACAGGATAGCCACACAGTCAGGTAACAGATCAGAAGTTAGAACACATGAAATGAAAATATAATGCCTTATCATGCACTTTCTCATAAACAGTGAAGTCTCTGGGCATGCAGTCTTACCTCTGCAAAACAAGGGCTGCAGTACAAGCATACCTCACGTAGCCAGTGTGAGGCTGAAGTATTTCAGGCCTCTCAAACTCTAGTCGCATAAGTGAAAGGAGAATCACAAGGGAGAAAAACAGAACCAGAGATCTGAAGGCTGAGTTATGTCTGGCCTCAAACATTTTAAGACCTTATCTCCTCATTCTTCCCACTGAATACAGAGCACTGCACAAGTATTTAATTTCACTATCTAAATGAACTTCCAATTTTCCCTGCAAGGTTTGCTCCTCAGCCTTGAACAGATCAGCATTTCCATTTTCCCCAATTAATACATATGCATCACTAACTCTCCTTTGATCACCACTTGAAAAACCCACCAGCAAAATGGTTAAAATCAAAACATATATGGATGCATGGTTGTAGAGAAGGCAAGAGACATTATTTCAGAACTGCCACTGCTCTTTAAGAGCATGTTCCTCTCCAATACTTTTTTGTCCCACTGATTTTTATGTACTCTCTTGCAGGAAGTCTTCCTAATGTCCTATCTAATCATCGTTAATAAGCTATACCTATGCTAGCAATCCAGATCAAAACAGCAGGAAAAAGTGAATTGCCTTCATTTACTAAGCATCAGTTTCTCAAAGCAGTTCTTGCACACATGAACAAGTCCCCTACGTTCGAAAGACAAAAGCTCTGCTTCTGAAGTCCACTGACACTTCATGGGGAAAGTCAATTGGAGTTAATGAACTATACACAATGAGGACCCTAGGAACACATTTTTGCCCCCACAAAACTTCAAGTGCAAAGCAGATCTCTTCCACACATAGAAAAAAACTATCTAACCTGAAATAACTTGCACACAAAACAATTCTGAGGTCCTTCTGTCTCCCAGCATTGTCAGCTTCATAACCAGTATCTACTGCACCAAATTAGTAGCCAGGGCAGATCCAGTCCATCTTTCTACGAAGCATCAAAACTGCCCTGACAAATTCTATCACAGATAAAACTGCCAAGACCCTTCTATTTTCTTTCCATAGCAGCTTGTAAAGGATCAAGAGAAAAAAGGCACTGCAAACAAGCATGCAGACAACCCTATTCAAACAACCTTGTTCTGCCTTTGGAAAACCTTTTCAAAAATGTTTCTATTCACAAGCAATCAAGTTAAAAGCTTAAATTTAAAAAAGGAATTTACCCACTTACCCAAATGTGTGGGTTTTGAGAGTCTTACATTCAAAACTTTTAGCAACTCAAGTTGTATTACACTTCACAACTTTTATCCAAGTTTTGACATCCACTTAAATATACCATGCACTTGCTTTCTTGTACACTGATCTTCTGACTATCTGCTAGGCTACTATCTTTTGTTATACATTAGCCAGTTTTCAAACACTAAACAAGTCCTCCGTTAACAGTATCTTCTTTTCCTATTGCACTTCATCTCCTGGTGTTGTAGCCTTTCATTGTATCAGAATCTGTAAACAGTGTCTGAGAACAAACTACTCTCTGTCTTCCATGAACTGATCAATCTTATATAAAAGAAACCATAGTACTCCCAGGAGGCTCAGAGTATTTATATATTTTAACAGCTATAAACACATTCCTCCAACAGTCACTGGTTCCATTTATGAACCATACATCAATTACTAAACATTTACACAGAAAATACAATCATTTGTAGTTTATCTTACACACTGTTAAAGGCAAAAGGTTTAATTACCTTAGACAGAAATTTTCAGTTTGTACAACTGGTTCATTACAATGTTAACATTCTTAATGTTGTTATTAAAAACATTTTTAAAAAAAGAGGTTCTGAACCTCAAAAGTGTAAAGAAATAGAAAATATCAACTTCCTTGGGCCTAAACATAGCCAAAGTAATCTTTTATATAAAAAGGCCCCATTTTGCTTGAACAGTCAGTCCACACACTTGTTTTTCTTTCTTAATTCTTCAATAGAAACACAAACAAATGTAACTTCAATCAGATGCTTGATTACTGTATTTGGGACATTGTAAACAAATAGATGAGAAAAGATGGAAAAGAAATGCCTATGGTCTGGTGATAAGGACAGTTGTCTCTGATAAAGAAATTCTCAGAAAAGACTCAGAAAGTGAACAGGAGTCAGTTTTATCTGCATACCTCCCTAACAAGCTCTTTTTAATACAGTAAACTGGAGGACAAGGATACTGAAATTTGGGAGTTTAAAAAAGCACCAAGGAAATAAAAGCTGAGCAGAAGAAAGGAAGAACAGGGAAAATTTCCAAGAACATTACCAAAGGCCCCCTGACTTGCAGCTCGAAGCCTGCAAAATGAGGTCTTGGGTAAAAAAGTATAGTCCTACGTGCAACCACATTGATTTGTTTTTCTGTTCTGTTTAACCCGGCAATAGAATCAACACATAGCATGACCAGAAAGGTTTGCAATTTTCCTTTTACAGATAAAACATGAGTTATTCCTAGAGAATCAAAAACAAGAGAGAGTAACATGGATTTGAATTCCTTTAGTTCTCAGTCCACCTTCTACATAACAATGCTGAAGAAACTCCAAAACTTTGACTTTTGCAACAGATTTGCAGCCCTCTCTGCCACTTTTAAGAATGCACTTCCTTCTTCAAACCTTTCACTTTACTACCACAGTTACAAGGCTGCTACCAGCTCAGGACTCCTTCCTCAACTGCGAGGTAATCACTGCTATAATTCAGAAGAATACAGAAGAGGATGGCTTAAGATTTTTATTTTTTTTTTTATTTTTTAAACAGCAGTGATGGAACCTTTATTTTTTCCCCTCCAAATAGAGTAGTTGCTCTTCCTTAGGTTGAAGCCGACTAAAAATAATTATTTTTGTTATGACATTTTGATGTAAAAAAGTAATGTATTTATACTTCTCCTTAAAGCAAAGATTTTTTGAAAGTGCTATTCAGGCCATGAAGTTGTAAAAACTTATTTTTCACTACAGTTCTGTTACAAGCACTACCCATGCAGTGCCAAGAGAACAGCATTCAGCAAAAACTTAAAATGTCCATTATGCATCAACACCAGCACTGCAGTCACACCTCAAAGGCAAATCAAATTTTGACTTCGTTTTGGAAACAACTAAACATTTACCAGCTTCATTCACTTGTTCCTGTAGCCTCCAGGGACTAATACACAAACTAATTAAATTTGAGCATTTTCTTTGACATTTACTTCATTTCCTAGTTGCCTAATGTTTTCAGGCTTAGGCTAACAGTATAAATGCTTCACATCCAAATGCAGATTTTTTATTTTTAATCACATATTCACTTCCATTAAACAGATAATTTTTTTTCTAATTCTCTTAGCATCACAAAATAAGACTGTATAATAATAATAGTAGATTAATTAAGAATTATTTCACATGGTGGCAAGTGAAGAATGTGTGTTTTAAGAGATATATGGCCAAAATAGTTTCATGAAACTCAAACTAATACCCATTTTTATTCCCATTTCTGTGTTCAAGAAAGCAGACAGAAGTGTTTATAGCTCGCATCTGGATACCATCACTACGCAAAACTATCCAACAGATTACTCCGGTATTTTGAAGGTCTGCAAATGTCATTATTAATCACAAATGCTACTCTTTCAGGTTCACAGCCTCATCGTGTAGTCCATAAAAAAAAAGGCCAAAGACTTTCAAATACATGGTTTCTGTCAATTTGAAAGTAGTATACAGACTGCTCTATTCTGGATGCTCATAAAGAACATCTGTGCAGCCTTGCTCAGTGAGAACATTATCTTGCCCTTCCCAAATGCTGATCACTTCACGCAACTCCTTGTTCAACAGTTGACAGAAACGCCAATAAATCAACATAAGAGTTGCACATTTGAAGCATAAACTCAAAGAAATTCAGATAAGTGAGCCAAAGGGAACAACCTATATCCTCCCAAAAAGCTGTTTAGTACAGCTAAATTCAGCATGTTTAGAACAACCCATAAACTGAGCCTGACAGCCAACTTCTGCTGCACAGGCAGAGGATACATGCAGGAGACAAGCTCACTCATCCCTGGAAAGGACTGCAGACCTGGAAGCACGTCATGCCATCAACATGACTCAGACAGAGCTGTTAGCCTACCCTGTAGTACTTAACCAAACCAGTACAGGGGGATTTCAAAGGAACATTTCAATGCAAACAGGGGGGGAAAAAAAAGTACTTAGAATAACACACCACCTAAGAATGCAACCTCTTATTACCCATGCAAAACGTATCAAAGAATGAAAACTACCTTTATCAAAAGAAAAAGCAAAGGCTAAACAGCATTCTAACTCAGTAACTGGTGACAGAACTGTTTTTAAAATATTAAGTTAATGTTAAAAAAAAAAAAAAAGAAAAAGTATTTTGACAACTCCTCACTGCCAGGTTTCAGCTGACTCACAAGCAGAAAAATCATCTTAATGCTGGATTACATATTACATCCACCCATTCAGCCTGTGTTTACCAGAGAAATTATGTTCTCTTTCATTATCTAGCTTTGTTTCAACTGATATAGAAATCCAGCATTACATACTGAAGGTTTCACCCTCACCTGGAAATAGGCTGTCCTTATTGTACATTTATATATGCATGCATAGTTTATATTTATGTCTGTGTGGAGCAGGGATACTAAAGCTCGAGATATGTTACTAACGTGTCATTTTATTTGAAAGAGGAGGTACTAAGGAAAAAGAGAGCCAGCCCACAGAGACTTACAAATGCAAGAAACTTAATGTAAATAGACCTTTGCACTAAGCAAGGCCACACACACTAAGCATTCATATGCCGAAGAGCTAGCAAGCCTGTGGAATAAGCTGGCAATTTTCAGTACTTTCAAAGTTAGGTCAGGATGGATTGCTAGTAAAAACTGACTGCAAAAAGAAAATTTGTGGGGCTTTTTTGAATTGAATAAGGCAAAGACTGAAAAGTGCACTTTATGACATTTTTGTTATGAAAAGAAGAAAGTCTCTCACTGGGACTTTTCAAGCCTGAAAAACAGAAAGCAAGAATACACTGTCATGTGAACAGAAAGACACAGAGAAACAGCTAAAAGGTGGAGCATATACAAGCATGCTGAAACATCTAAGGATATTTATACTCGTTAATCAATTTGCAGTAAGGAATTGCATACACCTCATCTCCCTTCAATTATAGCACAAAAACACACAAGTCTCCAGCAAAAAGCAAGGAAAGTCAAGGATACTAAAAAAAAAAGGGGGGGGGGGGGAAGAAAAAAAAGGGGGGGGAGAGGGGGTAGAAGAGCAGTGGGAACAGAAGAATCCAATACTTTTTTTTCAGGAAGGTGGAGAAAAGGTTATGGGATTACTGGTTTTGATTTTTTGTTTGTTTATTATTCTTTATACCAACATTATCATCTCCTCTGTAAAACATCAAATGAAAAGCAGAGAAGTTAATACACCAGTGACTTGATCTGTTTACTCATTGTCTACCTAAAATACACACAACATTTGGATTTCAGCATACTTATCTGAGAGAGAACGGAAGAAATCTCTTCGCAAATATAAAAAACATGTCTTCAAAGGAACGAGAAGTTGAACAAAATATAAAACTGCCTTCAGTATTTTGGATTAGTAGGTTTTAGCAATTTGTGCATTTTAAGTACTGTGACGGCAGTCAGCACTGATAACTTATCTCTGCTTTATGAAGCCATGAACTCTGCTAAATTTCTTCAGTGTTTTCATGTTTGATAAGCGCCTTCGCACACACAAAGAACAGGCAAATGGGTAACACAAGAAGAACCAAGATTGACACATTTTGATCTTACTCCAGCCTAATACACAATTAGAACCGATACAGATACAATGAAAAGATAAAGTAGCAAGTTGGAGTATTATTCTAACTAGTATCTACAGGGCAAGTCTCAGACAGGCCTTTAATTTTTCACTTTAGCTAAGATAAAAACAGATTCAGATTTTCAACATAGTCTTCCTTAACTAGCAACAGGTATCCTAAAGCACTCAAGGATAGGATTCACAAATAAAGACAAAGACACGTTGTATTTGGAAATACAGAAAAGAAAATAGAACAAAAGAAGCAAGATTTAAAGAAGTTACTTATCCACTCAAAATTTTCATTCTGAGCTATTTAGCATTTACTTAAACTGTATCAACATTTGTTCCTCATGACACTTTTTTCTTCTAGTTAATATTCATCAGTTGCTTTTACTGGTACAGAACAAATGTTTATACATAAAAGAACACATACATCTACAAATATAGTAGCCAGTGTGTAATAATTAGAATGAACAAGCCAGAATTGCATCAAAACTCGGTTTTGAAGCATACAACATCGCCTCATAACTCAGCTGAATTAAAAATCTGACATGGTAGTTGAGAAACAGCTTCCTTTGCCTCCCAATTAATGTATGTAATCACATCTTTTTTGTAAATGGTAGCAGAAGCAAATGACATTCTGGCAAACTGAAGGGTGCAATCTTTCACACACTGGCTAACAAAAATAACCTCACATTATTCATTGCATGGAATACAGAACTCAATCTTCATGGCACCAACCGTCAAGAAATTAATTTCCCAAGTTCTTTCTTGAAATCTCTTATTGAAGCATATACTTTGTACATTACTGTAATCATCAAACAATTCCAAATGTGTGTCATTTTCTTAGAAGAAATGTCCAACATGTCAATGCACAAACACACAGTACTTCCTGCCTTAAAACATGCCTTTACAATTTAAAATGTGTGTTGCTGGAGAAATACTACTTTTTTTTTTTCTTTTTTCCGGACTATTAGAAAAGAAAATGTTCTTAAGGCTTCATCCATACCTAAAATACCTAATACCTCTTGGTTTGATGTTGATTTTATTTTTGTTTTGCGTGCCTTCCTACGGAAGAACACACACAAACATATTAACAACACCTCAAAAAATCCTAATGTAGTCCTAAATTTTAAGCTTGCAGGAAAACAAGTTTACCATTATAGTTTATTCTGCTTGACAGCAGTACAAGGTCACCACATTGTTGGCTGCCATTTCGGGAGGCCCTCCTTCCCTTCAGCAGTAGCCAACACTTATTGCTCCTATATAAACTAACTCAGATTTTTGTTAACTGGAGACTACTGCATCATTTGTGTGTCATGTTATTACCTCATAGCACTTCTCACTGCTATATTCTCATGGAGTCAAATTGCAGAGTGTTTTGGGTTGGAAAGGACCTTAAAGACCATCTAGTTCCAACCACCATCATGCTATGCTCTTACTCCAGAATATATGTAGTTATATCTTACAGGTGTTTCAACAAATAGAGCAATTCAAATTTCTGGACATTCACACAGTGCTTTAAGGTCACCTTCAGAGACTCAATTCTGCAGCCAATTTATACAATTTATGTATCAACAACAGAAATTACTTTGATCAAAAACTTTGCAGAACTTTTTATTTACAGTTCTTCGGATAAAACACACCACAGCTCTGTTCCATTAGTTCATTGTTTTCATATTAAGCTAATATATTAGTCCCAATATTTTTAAACTGTTTAAAATAAGACAGTGCAAGCATTGTCAGTCTAAGATTTGGCTGTGACAGCAATCACAAAAGAGATTCGATTAGATTGAATAAATGATTCCTGAGTGAAATACATGGAAAGATTGTTAATTAAAAATTCCAACTTTAGTGGAGATGAAACATCGGTACAGAAAGCAAACCTAAAAACTTCTGTTGTTTCGAATTCACTGAATGTTACTTAGCTCTTACGCCATGACTACCGTATCTGTGAACAAGCAAATGCAGCTCTGTTACAAATGAATATATAAGATACACAGTCAACCAAAAGAAGCTCCTTGAAGGTGCAAGTATTCTTTAAAATGGATTATTGCAAGATTATTTCCATAACTTTAACGGCTATTGAGCAGCTTAGCATTCAGAAGGCCAAAGCAGATTAAAAACAGTTTTTCACGCCACAAGCACAAGCAGAGACTACAGATGACTTCAAAAAGATATTTTTCACAGCTCTAAACTATGGAGTTTAAAGTCAACTATAGTCAACGCTCACCAGGAAGAAGCACAAAGTAATAGAATTGGTGTTGTTCAGCCTGGAGAAGAGAAAGTTCTAGGGAGACCTTACAGCAGTCTTCCAGTGTTAAAGGAAGCCTACAGGAAAAAGAAAGATGGGGAGGGACTCTCTGTCAGGAATTCTAATGACAGAACAAGTGATATCAGCTTTGAACTTACAGAAAGTAGGTTCAGGTTAGACAGTAGGAAGAAATACTTCACTTGGACGATGGTGAGGTGCTGGAACGCGTTGCTCAAAGAAGTTGTAGATGCTCCATCCTTGGAGGCATTCAAGGGAATTAAATGATCTTTAGGGTCCCTTCCATTCCAAACTAGTCTGTGATTCTATGATTTTCTAATTTACAAAATCAGGTGCAGCAGGACACTGCAGCACCTGAGTTCTGCAATAAGCTCTGACAAAATTCCTTTTGATATCATCTATCATTCTTCTAACAGTCCCACTCGGCCTGCAGAAATCATGACTATTTTCCCTCTTCCACCGACATCTACATGTGTAATGTGAACTTCTGTTTCAAATGATGCACAGCCCCATGCAGTCAGAGGATTCGTGAAAGGATAGGCACTGCCCCTTGCTGCCACAGCAGGTCCATACGAGAGCCCATACAGGGAAAGAGAAGGACAGATTACAGAGGAAAAAAGGTGAGACTGCAGAACCAGGCTTTAAAACAGTTCCTGCTGCACACTAAACTGGGCGTCACAACATTTTCTAATTCTAGGTTAGTATCATCTAGGTGTCATCTCCCCTAAGTCTTGTACATATTCCACCCTGTTTATTCAAAGATGTCAGAGATGTACGTGTCAAGGAAAGAGACAGAGTCCCAGCTGCCCTCATCCAGCCTAACTCCTGGAACTTCAGAAGGAGTACATGGCAGCCTATGCTCTTTTGCCTCCTCCTTCCACTTGCTTGGGTGAATGAAGTGTCACACAGTAGGCACAGCCTAGAGTCAATATGAATGAAGGCATGAAGGTTCGCTTCACACCACCCCACCTCATTCTCCCATGCATCAGATTTATGAGGCTGCACGACTGCAAGTAAGCTAAACTCACTCATGGAAAGGTAACTAACCTCACCTTTCCTCCAAGAACTTGCACGTAAAGCTAAATGAACTCACATGCAGGCGTATTGAGGCCAGATCCAGCACAAAGACCCAAGAGCTATTAAAGTGATGAAAATTCTCCCCTCTCTGCGGCAGCAGTAACTTAAATTGGTTTAATGGGATTGAGGATGGTAAATGAAGCTCCACATCTGAGTGCACACTTCTGGGAGCAGCACTACAAAGGCCTCTTTCCATGACAATAATAAACGATGACAGCCAACATCCTATTAGCACATGAAAACACGAGCCCTGTCCTGATTCACTAGGTTATCACTGCTAAAGTAATTGTTCCGAAGGCTTCCTATTACGCATTCAGTGCAATCTATGCTGCAAAAGGAAGAGTAGAGATTTCCCCCAAACAGATGCTAATGTGAGGCAGAGCTGATACTTAGTGATGTACGCAACTCCTGAGAGATGAGATGACCCAAAGGTTTTCCAGCTAAGGAGGTTATAGACAGACACCCAGAACAGAAAATACCCAGACAACACCATTCAACATCTTTGTATTTCAATCAAAATATTGCCAACACTTTCACATAAGAGGATAAACTCCTTTTATCTCATCTGTATTGCAAGCATTCCAAAAAGAGGAGAACAATCCACACCGTTAGGGGGGTTAACTCTCCCAAACACCAACAAGAGAGGTCCTTCAAGAGCTTTGTTTAGAAGTTCTCTTCCTCAAAGAGGCTGTCCCCTTTTCCAGAGCACCTGCTGGGACTGCCATAGCCACCTCACAGACCATCATTAAACTACGAAATCTCAGCTATTCAGCAGCAAACTAGATAGTTGCATGAAACTCTCAGCTCACAAGTACAGTAGTAGTACAAATTTTCAAGAAGGCAAAGCACGTGCCGGGAGTGACTGTGATATGGCTAAGGCCAGAAATCATTATAAAGCACTAAATAAATCCATTGGGCAGCTGTGCCTCAGATACTGTAAGGAACTTAGTAGAACTAGAAAAGAAACAGAAAACTGATAAGGGATGAAAAATTAGGTGGAACAGTACCTTTTTAATAAAGAGCTACAACTGCACTTTTCACACTAGAAAATGAATAGTTGACAGAGTGTAGAACACTACAGAATCCTGTGTGGCATGAAAATAAATTGGGAGCAATTATTAACCATCTTTTTCAATATAAGAGATTGAAGACGTTAAACAAAACTACTGAGTTCAAAATAAACAAAGGACTGCAGCTTTTTCCACACAGAACGTAATCCACATATTGTAAATGCTCAGTGATACAGATTGAAGATTTATGGTTGTGAGAAACCACATAATGACATTAAATACCAACACATTGTCTCTGTGGACAGACAGCAACCAGACAAAGCCACTCACCTTGCTCATATCACTCTTCAGAGTGCCCACTATCAGAGACTGGATGCTGACCTCTACAGGTTGCTTCATCTTTCCCCTCACCTCTTTTTAATACCTAGTGTAAATACTAAGTACTTTTGATTGACTGTTTACACTAACTAATCATGCCTTGCCACAATTTTCTCAGAGAAAATAGACTAAGCAGGACTTGTACAGCTGTGTCTTCTAGATGCTTTCAAGCCCATTTTCCCATGAAAGTTCCAACTTCAAAAATTAATATACACTTTGTATTTGTAATAGAGGTGAGAAAGTGGTCCCTCATGGAAGAGAGATGAACACGCAAATGAAAGTAAAAAATTTGGGGAGGAGGGGGTGGAAGTGAGAAAATCACTTTTAATTCCACTCATCGTCTATGTAATTTGTCAATACATTTCAACAGCTTGGTGGAAAAAAAGCCACTAAGAAGTCTCTTACACATACACGTCCCCCTGCATGAGTGTGTCCTGTGTATCATATGCAAATTGTAGCACATCCAAAAAATAAAGCATGACTGAAGTGACTTTTGTTGTTCTGGCAGCAAAAGGTTAATTTGAGTTTAACCACTTAAGAATTTTTAAACAATTATAATGCATCTTTAATTTCTTATTCTACATGATTACAAATATAAAAAAATAGATGCACTTACTGTGATTTGGTATGCATGTTTCTGTGTGTAAATATATTAAACCACAAAATCCTTATAAAAAATAATATTTTCTGCTTCATAATATCAAATTCTGAACTTAGTTATGTTCTGTCTTTGCGAGAAATAGTCTACAATATCAGTGGGAAAAAAAAAGTGTGTATTACTAATTGAGAAATATTTACACTTGTCTGTTCATTTGTTAGTACTCTGAATGAGGAAATATGAAGAACAACTACTTAAATCAAGGGCTTGAACTTACAAAACATACAAACCTCTTTTTTATCCTTCATTACCCCTATGGTCTGAAACACGACATTTAGATAACTCCAGGTAGGCTGACTCTTTTTTAGAACTTCTATCCTTGGATCTTTTGTTTAATATTAAAAATAAACCCACACACTTTCACAGATACTGTCTGAAGCAATGCAATGCACTGACAAGCAGGCAGCATTTAAGAAAAAAAAAAAAGCTGAAAATATATTTCCCCTCCCAAAATTGAAAACACTCAAATAGCTAAAAATACTATTAAAAAAAAAAAGTTCAAAATTCTCAAGTTGTGAAAACAAGCTGAACTTGTTCTTTATCGAACTGTAGGAGTCACAGATGAAAGAAGGTGCTATATAAGGAATAGCCAGACTTCAACAAAGTGCACGCTGCCAAAACATTTTGGCCTAGATTCTGACAGGCACACAACCAAGTTGAGGGGTCAGGAAAGAAGCAGTGTAAAGCAACAATATACAGAAAGCAGGAAAATACAACACTGTGGGTTATGGTCAGGCTCTGGGGGGGAGTGAGGGGCAGAGGGAAGCTGTCTGCTTTTCCCTTTTGAACCCCGGGAGGAAAGATGGTGTTTCAACTCCGTGCAAAGGGGGTGGAGGTAGCACACAAGTGTAATTTGTTGCTGTCTCAAAAATTGCAAGATGCATCTTGTTCCTTCTCCTAACTTGCCACCGCTCCTCCTCTCGCCTTCTGCTTTGCTTTCATGGAATCTGTTAGGAGGGAGAGCAGCTAACCAACCTCCAGCATGCGCACGCTCCTGAAGGCCAACTTTGTTCTCTGGCATTTGATCAGACCCTGAATAAATACACCAATTTATACAAGGAATTCCGGATCTGGCTGACGTTCACCATTCAACAGTGGTGCAAAGCATCATAAAATGGAAATAAAAGTCAAATGACAGTGAGAGAAAAATCTGTGAAAGGTCCAGACAGAATTAATACCTTCATTAATTAACATGAAAAATTAGCACCATTTTAAATTGTTGCAATTCGGATAGTAAGAATACTAATACAAAGGAAGCTGAAAGTGAGACAAGGTCAGCAGACATGGAAATCCAGATGCTGTTACGTTAAGGTGGGAAAGCAGGGAGACAGTGGAAGGAAGGTGCATCACTCCTGCTAAAAGACAGATCACTACAAGAGAAACAGACACTCCTATGCTCTGTGTGTAGGAATCTTTATAGGCTGCAGCGGGGCCCTCACTGAAACGGACACACAAACCCCAACCTTTGTGTCCTGCATCCACTGACAGCGGGGGGGGGTGATGATGTCTAACCAACAGTCAAAAATAACAAAACAAAATGAACAAAGTGCTTCAGGGACTTGGTTAAAACATAAAACAAAAACTATCTTGGTCGTGATTATTAGATCCAGAGCCTTCAAACAAAGAATAATCATAAGTAAGCATTCAGCAGAGCACAGCTCTACATGAGGACACTGAATGTATCTAATCAGTGTCAGAGCATCACACCTCACTTCAACTGAACACAGTGCAAGCATCGACTCCTGACAAAGCCACTTCTCCAAACCTTCAAGGAAGTCTGACCTAGTCTGGAATTAATAACCCTCTGACAGCACAACACATCAGTATTTTTGATGCTTGCCAATAGAAACCAGTCTGTAGCTGCTGACAAGCTGCACAAAAACTGTATCTCATGTTTCCTAGATACGATTGTCCAACTCTTTGACAAGCTTCACCTACTCTGGTCAGAGCAACTCCAAGCATTCCTCTCAGCTTACTTAATGCATACCCCAAGGTACAAAGCTGCTTTCTTGTACTCTCGGCTCCAATAAAGGCTATACATGCTACATTCTCTGCATAAGAGCACGTAAGTTATCAGAACTTCCCACTCTTCTTCTGCCACTCAAGAAGCTTGTAGGAAAATCTTCATGTAAGAATTAACACCAGTGTCACAAATTACAGTACAGCAGAGTATTTTGAATGAAGAGATGTTGTATATCTCGACATCTTTCAGTTTAGCCGTTCCTAAAACACAGTGGTCCCACAGACGGTGAAGCTCCCTTCTGTGGCAGAAGGCTCTGTAGGTGCTTACGTAACCGTACAGTTCTGATACGCAGACATTAAATTATGGGCACCCAAGGCAGCCACGCAGGAGGGATGTAATCTGTTTGCAGCAGCATCACTTATCTTAGTGCTTTAGCACTGTTCTTAATTGACAATGACACATCTCAAACTTCTCAATTAAAAATTAATTGATAGCACCGGGGGGGGGGAAAAAAAAAAAAAAAAAAAAAAAACCCTTACAAAAGCTGCACTTCAAGCCTCAGGAGCGCATTTATTTTTATTAGTGGCAGCTTTCGAGCTCAAGTTTTCAATTCAGTGTCCTGCATTAACAGGTTTCTGATACTTGGTTAACTGATACACCCGGTGCAAGTACTGTGAAAAATAATAACGAAACGCGGAGTTCATCCAGACCGCCGCACTTCGCACCACGAACAAAACCCACGGTCGCACCACAGCTCCATCCGGAGCGAACCGAGGAACCCACCCAACGGCAGCGGAGGGGCTCGGAGCACAGCTAGGAAGCATTGCTCAGAGCACGACCCTCCGCCCCCCCCTCGAGCGCCCACCGCCCGCTCCCGGCGGCTTTTCTCCCGCAAAGCCCCGCGGCGGATGAGAGAAAAGGGCGAAACGTTGGCGGCTTTAAACAAAACAGACGCCGGCCCCGCGTGCTGCCTTCCCTCCCCCTTCTTGCTCTTTTCTTTTTTTTTTTTTTTTCTTTTTATAGGAAGGGGGCAGCGGGCGGCAGCGACGCGGGGCGCTGCGAAGCGCCGGGAAAAGTTTCGGCGGGGAAGCGGCGCTCCGCGAGCACCGACGCCACCTGGGAGGGAGGGAAGGAGCGAGGGAGGCGGCCGCGGCGGCGGGAGGCGGAGAGGAAGAAGGGGACTCCGCGAGGCGCCCGCGCCCGCCGCGAAACCCGCGGAACCCGGGAACAGGAGACGAAACGGGCACCCCGCACCCCGGGTCCGGCAGACGTCCGCGGCCGCCGCCCCGTCCCGCCCTCACCTGGCCCCGCTCGCTCGCTCGCTCACTCACCTGCGGAGAGCTGAGCGCGGGCCGCTCCCGGCAGAGCGGGCGAGCCTCCGGCCAGCAGCAGGGCGAGCGCCGCCAGCAGCGGCAGTGAGGCCGCGGCGCCGGCCCCCCTGCCCATGCCGACTTGCCGAGAAGTTTCCCAAAGAGGCCGGGGCTGCCCCGGCCCGCGGCGGCGGGCGGAGCTCGCCTCGCCCAGCCCTCCCGCCCGGGAAAGCCCCGCGCCCAGGGCCGCCCGCCCGCCGGGGCAGCCGTCTGCGGCGCGACGGGCGCAGCACCGCGGCAGCACCGGCTCCTCTCGTCCTCCGGAGTTACTTTGCTGCCGGGAGAGCAGGGCGGGAGGGAGGAGCCGAGCGCGCGTCCAACCCCCGCTCCCCGGCACTTGGCACAGGGAATGTGGGACTCCGGCCCGCGGCCCCGGCGCGGGCGTAGCGGCGCCCGGCAGCGCCTCCTGCTGCAGGCGTGGAGGCAGCGCCGGCTCGCCTCGGCACGGCACGGCACTGCCTGGCTCGCCTCGGCACGACTAAGCACGGCACGGCTCAGCGAGGCGCTGCCAGGCTCGGTACGGCACTGCCTGGCTCTGCGTGTTTCCGAGCAGCTCGACGCGGCTCAGCTCGGCTCCTCTCGGCACGGCGCTTCTGGGCACCGCTCTGGCAGCCCCCCTGGCGGGCACAGCTTCGGGGGAAGGCAGGAGCTGGCGGGGCGTGGGGACCGGGGTAGGGGCGGCGTGTCTGGGAGGTCCCGGGCACTGTTTGCAAAGGGAAAGTCCGGCAGAGCAGGTTGTGCTTCGTTCGGTGCTCCTGGTTCTAAAACCGCGTCGTGGATCGGGCTGCGAGCGCTGCGCTCTGGCCGTGCCCCGCGCGGGCTGTGTCTTCGAGACGGGATTTTTTTTTTTCCCCTCCTTTCTCTTTGGCAACACTCGTCAAGCTCGTGGTGCCGGTGAAGTCTCATTGATCGGAATTGAAATTGTAATAAACAGTATTGTTGTCATTTGCACCATTATTTCTGCATGTAATAAAACCTGACCTTTTCGCCAGCTCTGTGTGCAGATACAGGACGGCGAGCACCGCGTAGGACCTGGGTAGCCCCAGACCTGAGATGTGCCATGCAGCAAGGACTGCATTCCGTGAAAGCAGCACGAGTCTGCATGCTTTTGGACCTTAGGACCCTCAAAAGCATTTGGAATAACATATACAAGGGCCAGTGCTGGGATTTTTTTTGTTTGATTAAGTACAATTGCCTCCAAATTTTTTTTAACTAATTTTTTTATTACTTTTTTGTTTGTTTGTTTGTTCGTTTGTTTTGAGGCAGCAGCTTGTAATTAGAGATGCTATATAATGTTCACAACAGAACCCGAAGCCAGTGGAAACGCACGGATTTTATTGCAAACTGGAAATTCAACCCAGGGTCAGCAAAGGTTTGCTGTGATTCAAAATCCTTTCTAGCCAATGTGTGGCAATTGATCGGTTTGCCTCAAAACCCCAGAGACTCATGTTTTCACAGAAAAAATAATAATAATAATAAAAAAAAAAAAAAAAAAAAAAGAGAGAGAGAGAGAGAGAAAGGAAATACCTGTACAACTGGAAACCTCTGTGCTTCATTTGGGTGGAGTGGTCAAAACCCAACTTGCATGCTTACCACAAAATACAAATGACATGCTTCAGTGAACACAGGCTCTTTGTTCAGTCCTAGAGAAGATGGGAGTTGCACGAGGCAGACCTCCTGACATCCGGCGTTTCAGGAAGGATGGGCCAAATGCTGACTGCAAGTAATATGGGAAGTTCTGGGCAAGGTGAGGGAAAGTAGAGTGAAATAAATATTTAGGAAGATATTGTTTACTCAGAGGGTGGCAAAGCTGTGGTTGCTTCCTCCTTGGAGATGCTCAAGGCCAGGTTGGATGGGCTCTGGGCAGTCTGAGCTTGTGGGGGCAGCCCAGCCCATGGAGGGAGTGGGGGTTAGAATTGGATGGGCTCTAAGATCTCTTCCAGCTCAACTTATTCAGTGATTCTCCAATTACTTGCAGCGCAGGTTGCCACATCCAGAGGGTGACAAGGGTAGCAGAGGTGGGTGGACATGCAGCACTACCTCTGCTCCATTTCCCTGGCCTGCAGTTCTGTGCCCCACTGAAGCACATTTGCTTGTTCTTTAACCAGATAACTTCCGTGTCTGCCAGAGGGAGTCTCCTGGGATTTTGGCCTCTTCCATTGCTCACATTCCTATTAAAAAGCAGCAAAGAGGATTTTGATTACTATTCTTTCCTTGACTGGAGAGTTCAAGCTTGAGAGGTTCAGCTAAGGTGCACACTTGACCCCACTTTTCTTCCAGGTACATCTCTGTTGAGATGTTATGCACTGCAATTCACTCTTTACATCCTTCTAATGTGCTTTACACCCTGACAAATACTTTAACTTACATATCAGGTTAGAGATTATTTTTATCTTACACAACATGAATGGATTTATTTTTTCCCATCTTTTATGTTTTTAGAGCTCTAAATGTTTCACTGTCGTTTACAGTTTCAATTAAGAGCAAAGCATTCTTATATTATCTCTTGCATGACTTTTAAAAATGATCCAAGCTAACACTGCATGTGCCAAATGTAGCAGCAGAAAAATGATGCAGGCACTCCACAGAAATGCCTTTCTCTTCAGTGCAAAAATGATTTGGAAATTAAGGAAGGTAGAGACTTTATCTTGTCAATTATGATCTCTAATTAAAGTGCTCAATAACAAGCAAATTTGTTTCAGAAACTCTGCTAGATGCCTGTATCTTCTCTGCATTCCCTGTTAAAACTTCCTCATTATAGTTTTTGGGTCCTGCTAGGCTCATCACAACATAATTCTCAAAACAGTTCGTCACTGAGTTTGGTTCCTATTGTAGACTGACAAATGTCTACCATAATGTACTATCTCACAGAAAAACACCATGAATTATCAGTAATAATCATAGAATCATTAAGGTTGGAAAAGGTCACTAACATTGTCTGGTCCAACCATTGACCCATGTTCATCGTGCCCACTGACCATGCCCCTCAGTGCCACATCCACACATTTCTTAAACGCCTCTACTACTTCCCTGGGCAGCCTGTTACAATCTAGCATGGAATTTTCCCATGGTATTTTCATGGTATGTAAAATATGTTATACTAAAATACGTATTCCTAACCAGCAAAAATATTTCTTTCTTCCTCTTCTTACTCAGGAACAGTCAAATGTTCTCCTGAAGTGTGAGTGGCTATTGAGACATTTAAATAAACTTCTTCTAGCCAAATGATCAGATAACCATGATGCTCATTCTCCTGCGGCTCCCACCCATCTTTCCAGCCTTCTGCATTTTTGCTTCCTTTGCGGAAGCCTAGGAGCTTGATGAGCCCTAACAAGAACCAAGGCCTCCTGGAAATTTGGCTTTTCAAGGTTGGAGGTCTTTGGGAAAAATGAGTGTTGTACAGGCCCAAGCTTTCTTGATGTTAATCAGCAATACCAATACTGGAGTCTTTGTTTTGTTCCCGCTTGTGAAAAAGTTATCTCAGTAAGATGCACTTCAGATTCCAGTTAAATATATTATTTTATTGCCTGGTACTCATGAAGGCTTTTTCAGAGCAAACTAATTCCAGCAGCCAATACTCTTGTCATAACAAACCATCACTAGAGAGAAGGAAACAATACTAAGTGTCTTACTGATGCCTTTGAATAGCCTCCTGACACAAAGCTCCTTTTGGGATGTGAAGTGGGGTATGTGGAAGGCCTAATAAGGCCAGGAATTCACTGCTGTGTATTATGTATGTACAGATGAAAATGATGGCTTACACAGGGAGCACTCCATGTTCACCTGCCTACCTGCAATTCATGGTGGGAATAGAGCATGAAACAGGAATTGTCCTTTGACTCTTGGTAGCCAGAAACTCTCCTGCAGCTCTTGCATACATTCTTCAGCCCCCCATTCCTGATTTAGTGACAAGTTCTTGTGATTACATTTCCCATCCCAAGCCTCCTGTTCTCACTTGACCACCTTTCTCAGCAATGCTCTCCTGGGTTAGAATTTTTCATTCTTTACCCAAAGACTAGATATCATCTTGTTCTGCTTGTCATTTCTGCAGTTTTGATAAAATGGCCCGCGAGGTTTTTTTAAAGAGCACATTCCCTATTATTGACCAAATGCTTTCTTATTTTTTCTTTGAGCAGACAAAATAGTTGACAACTGAAATATAGCATGAGAATAGCTCTCGAGAAGGAGTGAGGCATGGCCCTGTTCTGAAATAAATTGTTTCACTGAATTCTATCCCTTCAAAATTGCATTGTAAGTGCATTTCTTCTGTCAAAGTGCAGCCCAGAAAAAAAACTGGTCTCTGAGTTTGTCAAAACATCAAAGGTGCTGTTCTGTCAGAGGCTGTGTTGCAGTAGAGTCTTGTTCTGTAAGACACTAGTGAGTTAATGGAAGGGCCATTGAGAGCTAGTCTTTGGGAAACATAATGGGTGAAGGACAGTATCCATCAGTGGTTATGAATGCATGAAACTCCTTTAAACTTCTTACTTTCAAACAAACTCTCACATATGTTTCCTGTGTATGTGGGTTTAAGCAAATACGTCTTTCCATATTATTTAGAGGACTTTTAGTAGGCTTCTACCCCCATACCTTTCATCACAGTTTCATGCTGGTATTCCTCTTCAGAATCATAGGAAAAAAATTCATTTTGTGCTGCTGGATAAGATGCCAACAAGACTGCAGAAGCTTCTGAGGACTTGCAGAGGTAAATTACATTTCTGTACTGATTAATCAATTATTTTTTAGCTTGGCACATCTGTACCTGCTACTTGCAGTCATTTCAAAGCATGTAGAGCTTTGAAGTCCACAATTCTAAAACTGAGCTTGAACTCAGTTGAAGGCAGTCATTCAGCCTTTGGAAGAGCTCCAAAAAGGCACTCCATATGCCCTTCAATGATTTGTAAGAACATGGGAGAAAAATAGATAGATGGCCTTAAGGCATGCGTTGCCACTGAAATACAAAAGGCAAAGAGATCCAACAGTAGTGAACAGTTGAGTTGTATGAGGTTTTGGAGGTGTTAATCTGATGTATGAGATCCAGAAGCTGATAGAAAAAAAATGAAAGGGATAATTTAGAGATGGACCATCTAGAAAGATCATTTTGGCTGCATCTTTTTAGGCTAAATGGTTGTGTTCAGTAGTATAAATCACAGCCTATTGCTTCTGTTCCCTTATTAGGTAAATCTGCATACATTTGTGCTTAACTGTGTAAAAATTCACATTTAATATTCAGAGAGTAGCATGCTTATAAAAAGTTAATGAATGAAAGAAACAAAATTAAAGCAAAAGAAATGTAACTTTAAGTTCTTTACAGAGAGAGTGGTGAGGTGCTGGAACAGGCTGCCCAGAGAGGTTGTGGATGCCCCATCCCTGGAGGTGTTCAAGGCCAGATTGGATGGGGCCCTGGGCAGCCTGGTCTAGTATTGAATGGGGAGGTTGGTGGCCCTGCATGTGGCAGGGGGGTTGGAGATTCATGATCCTTGTGGTCCCTTCCAACCCTGGCCATTCTGTGATTCTGTGATTCTGTGATTCTGTGATTTATCCAGCTTTTATCTGGTCTTAGCATGTTGTGATTACACAAGCAACACTGCAATATTTTGTACTTTTTTACATAAAGAGAAAAGCAGACCTGAGTAATTTCCTCTTGAGAACCTTAAAAGAGTTTACAGTTAGTGAGTGTTGTCAAGTAGTAGGCCTGGAAACACTTAAATCTCTTTCATTGGCTCTTTTTTACAAGGTTTGAGTGATTCAAAGGTCACAAAGGAGACATCTCATACAAAACAGACATCAGAAATGCATTTGTAGTCGTCAACCTCTGGTCCCATTACCAACTGAAAATTCGAAAACTTCATTCAAATGCTGTGATTCATCTAGAGAGAGAGTAATAACATGCAAGATGGCCGTAGCCTCAAGACCTTTTACAATGCTGTTACGTCCAGTTGTGCTGCATCCAGGGATCAGTTTATGAAGGGGTCTTGGAGGCAAATTAATTATTTAACTGTACAATATATTGAGAATTCAGTTGTCCTTCCCCTAATGGAACTAGCATTCTTGAGATTACCATTAGATTCTCAGTACCAGATGTTGCTGAACTCTTATCTGAAGGAAGGTCTGTTTGAGAAAATCTTGAAATTGAACAAATAAAGCTTATATATCAGAAATTACTTTTAAGAAACATGGTGTGCTTAGCAAGTCTACTGGGACTGTCAGTGACTTTGGCTTACCCATGCATAAATGTCCAATATAGATTACTTTAAAACCTGTTGCTGAAATGAAAAAAAGGCTAGACTTGGCTCAGAGGAGAGCAATTACTCTCCCTGTAATAATTGTTGGTGTTACAGTGATGCATTCAAAACTCTTGTATGAGATCCAAATTCTTACGCATTTCCACCTCTTCATGTTAATTGGAAATTGATACATTTGAGGGTAGCTGAGGAGTCTGCCTGAATACAAAATGATCTAAAGAAAAGAACCTTGAACATAAACAAGCAGGAGTAAGTGACAATTAAAAAAAAAAAAAAGACAGAAAGAAGAAAAAAGAAGAAAAAGAAAAAAAAAAAGTGTTCCTCTGGCACATTTATCCATTAAAAGGAATGTATTCCAATTCTTGCTGTTAACCAAGAGATGGCTATGATTTGAATGAGAAAGGAGCTCAGGAAGCCCAGTATATGATTCAAATCTACCTTTACTCATTTTAATGATAGCCAGGAATGAAAATTGGAATCTTCAATCAGTCCATACTCAAGAGAACAAGAATATGATTAAAGTCATTTCAAGCCCAACACTATGCTCACGTTTATTTTGCAACCTCACTGACTACCAGCTGAAAACAAAACTGCAGCCCAGGTATGTTTGCTTCATACCTGTAGCTGTAATACCAACTAGTGACAGCTCACCTGAAAAAGAAAGGTCACACCTGGCATCAGTTTTCAGGCATTACTTGCAGCAAGGGAAGGAAAGATGCTAAACAAAACACAGCCCTCTCTTCTTCAGTCTACCTTGTAAATTTATCCATTGAGATTGGGATATATGGCTTCTCAAACAGCAGTGGAATAGATAGATACACTGAATTCTTTCTTCACCTCAATAAAACCAAGCAATTTTTAATGCTCTGAAGATACTTTTGCAGAAACAATTGCTAAAAATTCATGGGTGCCATTTTATCTACAGTTTTAGTCAGATTTTATCCTCAAGGGAAATTAATCAACTCACATTAATATACACTCAGAAGACTCACAAGTCCTAACTGACGTATTGTACAGTGATTGCTCATGTCATTACACAAAAGCTTTCTCTTTTAAAACATCATTTTTTAACTCTCCACTAATCTTTTCTTCCAAAGAAGAAAGTCTCATCAGATAAATCTCACAGTCTCATAAAGGCTTTGTCTCTGAGGTCCAACAGCTTTTTTTTTCTGCTTGCTCCTAGAATATTACTGCCTCAGTGCTGTGCAATTTAACTCCAGGATTTCAGCGTGACTTTCAGATATCTACCATAAAGCCCTAGGTCTCCACTTTTATTTTCCTTCATTTCAGACCTGAACTATTCTCTTCAATTTCCCAGTTTTTAAAATAAGCTCCTAAAATGGAAAAGGCTACTGACTCCAAGAATAGTGTGTATATATCTTATCCAAAGTAGGTTAACTTCCACTATAAGAGTATATTGGCAGTTGAATTACTCTACTTTGTCTTTGCTGTATGGCAAGTGACTCTGAATTACTGAATTACTCTGAATTACTTTATGTCAGGATGTTGGAGTCATGTTTAAAGTTATTATCTTCCTTTTTTTTTCTTTTCTTTCCTGCATTTTAAATTTCAAACTTGCATTTCCTAAATCCATCTTAAATTGTGCAATACCTAGAGTATTTCTTATTTCTCTAGAAAAAAAATGTAGGAAATATATCAGAAAAGTTGGAGAATGCAGCATTGTGAAAGACAATGCAATCAGAGAAGGAACACTGTAATAAATTTAATAATAATTTTACTAGAGTCACTGTTGAAAAATAGAGACTGTGGAGTGGAATTTTTGGGGCTTACCTGGAAACTTGTTATTCATTACAAAATGCATTGTCTTCTGGCAAGAGAGTTCACAAAGACTTTTGTATTAAAAAAATATTTTACCTGTCATTGCTGTACTTTTCAGTTTTAAAAATATATTTCCACTGGATTCTGAAATTCTTTTCAATTTAATGTCAGATCCAGGGGAGATGTCAGTACATTTTATGTAAAATATTCTGGCGGTTTTATAATGAACTTGGCAGCTTTTTTTTTTCTTTCTGTTTCTGTACTAACATTATCATGGCTATCATCCGCTCAGCTGATTCATATTACTGTCTGTTTTATCTCAACAGGTTAGGGTACTGAAGAACAGCCTTTTAATACTTACGCCAAATGCAATGCAATCCTCCATGAACTATGAAAAATATATCATATTATACTGCGATCCTTTTATGTGCTTCAAATAAGCCCTTCATACAAACTTTGCTCTGCCTAACTCCTTCCAGATGCCACTTCCCTCAAACAGGTCATGGTTCTCAGGTCCTCAGCAATGTTTACTTGCAAATTGAAATGTGTTTATGGACATATAAACTTCCTTTAGCCTACAGGAGGGTAGTTTCTCCTGGTACGATGACTGCATCAATACATCTTACTGTTGTAATTTCCACTGTCCCATCCTGTTCCTGAGCTGCAATTTTCAATTCAAACAGGAACCCAGGAACCCTGCATTTTTGTAGGGCTGATAGCACAGTAGCATTGATACAGTTTGCAAAGTGGTCTTCCTGACTAAGAGCTGACCATTTTTCACCTCAAACTTGGGACCATGTAGCTTATTAGCTTTGTAAACTACAAATGTTGCTGGAGACCTAGGACAATCTATAGGGCCTCAGCTTGTCTTTCTCCATGTTCCAGTATATTCCTCCCCTTTCTTGGCTGCTTATTCTTCAGAGAGGAAGGGCAGGATTCTCTTCTAGGCTGAGATACATTCAAGAGATGTCTAAAAATGAATCTGACTCCAAAAGTATATTACTGTAAATTTCAGGGGATCTGATCTTGAGGCTTGCAAACTTGGCAGGAATTTAGTTTCCAAGAAGTTCCGAACTACTTTTTAGGCCATGTTCCCAATAATTTGAAAGCTTTGTGTTGTTTTTGGCATCCCATCTAGAGGTTTATACCTTTTACAGTGCCTACTTATGTGCTGAAACTTAATGATTGCTGGCTGTGTGGCACCACTGTAATGATAGCACTAGAGATAGCATCACTAAAACAAAAATATCATTAAATCATTTTCCCAAAAGAGATCAACAATAGAACAAAAGAAGAAAAATATAAATATAAATGATGTTAGTCTTAGAGGAAATCACTAGTTTATTCTTTAAGAAGAAAACGACAACAGTTATCAGAAACCCTTCTGCTCCTGCAAAGGAAGGGTTAAGATTCACCTGAAGTCCATCTATCTACCGTTTTTATTTGGACAAAATATAGATTCAGAGAAAACCTGTCCTTGCATAGCTGAAGTGCCCTTTCCCTGTTCCCTTTCCCACTGGAGTAATTAGCTATGGTAGCAGATCAGAAGTGGTTGTCTGGCATTTATGATTAGAATTGTTAATTCTAAATTGCTAAACATTTCATTTAATAAGGAGTATAGTTTGCTTAAAATCTCATTTCTGCCTACACTTTTGCATTTCTGGTTATAAGTAACATCTAGATATTACTGTACATGAAAGATCAGAGAGAGTTTGTTCTTCCTATTTTTCAATAGGGAGAACACTACTCATACAATGAATTGGATAGCATTTTAGGTCCAGTCACCTCATTGTTTTCTTTATATAGTACCATAAGGTACATCAGGGCCTTATTCATTTTAACTGATGATAATGGCTTGCAAGATGGGGCCATATCTTATAACTTCTCCCAACATATTCTGAGTGCCTTTTACAGAGCATTTGGAAGAAAAATGTATGTATGTTAAAACATGTAAACTGGTAAAAACACAAAATGCCTATTAAAACTGACAATTTTTAAAGATTTAGTTTTTAAGCCCATGAAAAGGATCGTTTGTTGGGTTTCTGTGTAACACAGGCCAGACAGTATCATGCAAGAATACCTCATTTTAAGTGACAACATTAGTGCTGACTAAATC
Source organism: Phasianus colchicus (assembly GCF_987193195.1). NCBI lineage: Eukaryota > Metazoa > Chordata > Aves > Galliformes > Phasianidae > Phasianus > Phasianus colchicus. The sequence continues at coordinate 58,300,418 of NC_143437.1, read as the reverse complement.
CAATGCCTGAAAAGTCATTCAGTTTTTATTTTTGAAGAGTCTGTCTTTAACTGACTCTATGCTTCAGAATGGTTTTCAATGACTAGTCAACTTAATTTTGAAAATGTGTCAGGATTTAAGTTCCAAAAATTGCTCTTGACAATGTCTCTCTAAATTTGTCTTTACTTTTGCCCACACTAATTATCGTTTTATCCAAGTACTATAGATCTCAGAGGGGGTTGTCAGTAATAAATGATTAAAAATATGTTGTTAGCAAGCACTTAAGTTAAAATTATTTTTACTGTATTTTTTTTTTTTTTAAATCATAAACTGTCAGGGGTATGAGTCATGCAGGATTTACAATGAAATTTGTGTTTCTAACACCTGGGGAAGTTGGGTTATTCTATTGATTACGCTATTGTATTCCAACATGTTATTGAAACAAAGAAAAACTTTACTTATCCAGTTACAAATCACAAGCAATTTAATTAATTTATTTCAGGTTAACATATGAAGGTCTTTTTTTATAAACATGGTTGCTATAAGGCAAGTAGATTGCCTGGCAGCATCCACAGATTGCAGAAAGGGACGTGATCTTCTAATCCTCCTGTGTTCAAAGTTTTAAGGTTTGTCTTGAAGTGAATGTTTGATGGATAGCATACATAGATCTTCTATCCAGCACTGAGTCATAGCATTGTGTACTGTACCAGCTTATTCAGCTTCCATAGGCCATTATATCCCTGACAGAGACCTCAGTGCTTCTTTTTCCTTCCTCTAAGGACAAACTTTCTGATTTTACTTTAAATTCATAGCTTTTTTACTTATATTCATATACTAATAGCTTGTGAAGTGGAATAGGGTTCCAAATGTGGAGATGGTGACTTACTTCTGATTTTTTTTTAATTTTTTTTCTATGTGGAGAAATAAGCCTTGATTAATGATCAGTTTCTGTTCACAGTGTTCTTTCTTTTAAAAGGCAAAGCCTGTTCTCTGTGTACGTGAAAGATGACAGATTGACAGCCCTGGGAGACTGAAAGCCCTGTGTTTATCCCCAGCATGGATACAACACGACTAGCAAAAAAAGCAACTCTCCATGAGCTACTCTGCCAATGTATTTCAGCCCTGATCTACTGAGACAAAAAAGCGTTCAGGACACTAGGAGTTATTGTAGTCATCCAGGCTGTGCAATCCTTTGTCTTTGCAGAAGCTGCCCACCACTGTGATAACTGTTTCCGTGATGTGGATGTCTGAGAACATGAGCTTTAATTGAATAGTCATCACATGCTAGTGACTTTCATTTAAGACCAGTCTGGTCTGGTCTGAATTTGAACTGCATTTTATAAATGAATGCCTTAATGTCTTGTTTCCAATCATCCGAGCCTTCTAGCTACTTTCAATGTCACTTGTTTGAAAGGAAATAAAGAGAAGCTATGTTTTACATTTGTTGGACCGGCAAAAGGGATCTTGCCTGATGATACGTGGGGCTGATTGCCTCCATTCCGGTGCCTCGGTGCCTGTCTGAAGCTGGTAGGGATATGCCTTGATGTTTTTGTTTTTGTTTTTTTTTCTGAGTCTTCTTGCATGGCTATAAAGTTCAGTGACTTCAGAGGGAATACGAGTGAGCACATGACAATGACTAACATAGTGAATGAGTGGTTGTTTCCACAACCCTTCACAACAACATTATAAGAGGTCTTCACAGATGCATTTTAAGAGGATTGTAGGTCGTAAAATATTTTAGTACCATTTTGGGAAAAGCTACACTGGAGATGTCAATTAACAGATATATTTATTGGTTGGTTTTTGGCACATCCCTGTTTCAAGGAAGTAAACATTAGCAGGTATTCTATGCTGGGTTGACAGAGTGGCTGGGTATATAGCTGTCTCAGGAGATCAGGCATTGGTGAGGGAGAGGATGAGAGCAAGGTAGGAATGCTCTTGTTATCAAAGTGAAAGAAAAGACAGGAAAAAATATGAAGGATAAAGACGACCAAAGAAATTCCTTAAGATCCTTCTACATGTCCTATGTCTTGCACTTAGCTTTAGCCATACCACAGTATGAAGAACACGAGTTACAGACTGCATGACCATGATAGATTTTGGTCATGGATCTGCTCAGTCAGCCCAAGTGAAATAGCCTCTTTTTCTTTCTCAAAACATGGTTATGTACAAGCCTGTTAAAAGGAATTCAACAGTAGAGGAGATTACTGAAAGGACATTTGGTCTTCACAGACATGCTGTGAAGTGCAACCTGACACTACTACAGTGGCAATATATGATTAATATTGCAATTAATAACTTGTGTTTCTCCCCTGTGCATCCAGATACTACGCTGTCTGAAACCTGATTCAAGTGATCTTACTGCAGTTGCAGTGTTCTTGGTACAAATCCCCTGTGCTTTATAACACAGTAACTAATATTTCAATGCTATTTTCATCCTGGAGTTCCCAAATCTCATTTCTTTTTTCTTTTTTTTTTTTCTTTTCTTTTTTTTTTTTTCTTTCCTACAAAAATTATCACAGAAGTGTGAATATTCCCTCTGTCTAGATGAAGGCCTACCTAATTGTGAGCTCTCTTACTTCTGTACCTTGTGCTGAGTTCTAGAGCATGACATCAACTGTCTTCTGTCCTCTGAAAAATGAAGGAAATTCATGCCTGAAAGGCCGAAAGAGTTTGGGACATCAAAAGGTTCTTTACAAATTTTACCATCTGGCTCTAAAATCTGCACAAACCTGATTTTTTCACATATATGCCTGATGGAGAATTTCAATGCTGCTTTCAAGTGCAGTAGGATTTTGAGAATGCTAAGGAGATTTCTGGAAGGGCATTTACTTATTCATAAAAGAACGCATATTCGGTGCAGCTGGGTTTTATGGGTTTTTCTTCTTTATTGTTGTTTGGTTTGTTTTTATATATGTATATAAAACATATGTTTACATGTATACATGTTTGGGTCTTTTTGTAAGTGTGCTGAGGCTCTAACTCATCAGATACAACTTTTCTTAATGAAAAATACGTAAGATGAAGGGTACAAGTTTTCTCTCCCATCAAAAGATGTTTTACTCCACGAGTAACCAGTGCAGATGTCTTTGTGCCTTATTACGAAAATCATGTCCTATTGGGAAAACCCCTTTTCTTAATAGCTGAGAAAAGTATTCCTTCTATTTGCAGTTTCATGTCCTATCATGTGATAACAAGACTGTTATTAGGAAAATCTCTTTTTTTATTATTTATTTATTTTTATAATTAGAATGCTTTACATAGTTGTCTCTGTTGAATTTTTTTGGACCCCAAGGCCGTTTTTATATAAAGCCATGCTCAGTAACAAGTATTTTTATGTCTTAATTGAACTGATATTAGCATAGGAAGTATTTTTGTATTTGTAAACTTTTCTATCAGTTCAGTTAAAATTTGAAACATATTTAGTTCAACTAACATCATCTGAAGTCTTCTTTTTACATTCACTTTGTCAGCTATACATCCCCCGTGCCATATGGTATAGTACTCACAAAGAAAAGCTAAATTTTTTCTGCACAGTAATTGTTTTCATTTCTATTAAAAGAGAAAGGCATAAATAATAGGTATGGTGCAGGCATGCAATCTTTGGCATGTCACTAAATCCCTGATGTCTATTAAAACCCTACCTAAACTTGCAATTCCCTTGACAGAGTATGTAGGAAGGCCTTTCTCCATCTGCTGTTCTTGCTGATGACATGCCAAATGTCTTTACAGATACTCTCATAGAAAAGGAAGGAAATGCAATTACAGGAATCATGCTCTTAAAAGCATCATTTGAAAAAAAAAAATATATATATATATAAATAGGTGAGCTATTTAAAATATGTAGTAGATCACCCCAGAGAATGATTAGAAATTATATTCATTTATAGTTGAATATAATCATAACTGATTTTTACATTTTGGTTTATAAAAAGATGACATTTGAATTGTCCATCATTCTCTGCTAACTCAGCTGCCCTGTTACCTTTAAACTCACTGTGTAGCACAGAATAAGAAAACAGATTTTATCAAGTTTAAATAAAACTATTGTAACCCAATGAGTCTGGTTATTGTAATGACAGGACAACTGATCTAAATACTGTGAAAATATTAATTCCTAAAATCATCCTAATATTTGCCTCAGCTTCTTCTAGAACAGTTTCATACAATGCTGTTGTTTTGTTAGCTGTATGAACGCAGATGTGCTTGCAAAACAACAGCAAATTGTTACAAAAGACACACTTCTTGTTTTGCTTGTTTGTAATGCACTGGAATGGAATTAAAGCATTTACTTAGAGGCTGAAATGGTAATTGTACTATTGTTTCTTGGTAACACTTCCAAATTAACATGTCCAGAACAAATGGGGGGTGTATGTGTGAATTTTTTTTTTTTTTTTCACTTGGAATTAAACATGACAAACAGGATTTAAACTCTTTTTAGATGGAGATTTCTTTTATATTCACTACCATTCGCTTGAACCAAAGTACAGATCTTAAAAGCATCAGGTTGCTGGAAGAGTGTCTATGAAAATAAAACTGTCTTTGTGAACCATAGGTGATACATTTTCTGTGTTCTCAAATATAGGTGTAAATTGAAACAGAGTAAAACTAGCAAGAGCAAATAGAAAAGAATTAAAACACTATGTCTTTGTTGCTTCATTTCCTTTACTACAGAGTGCAATCAATACTTTACAACAGGGTTAATATGGTCTCTTCAAACATGCTATTATTCTTTCAAAATAGCACAATAACTTTATTAGTTATGCTGTCTGCAGTCTTTCCAACATGACAAGCTTATGTGGGTGTTCAGATTGTAAGTAATTTTCTTGGTGCCCTCTGTTGGAGTATTTTCCATGAGCTCTAACAATTGCAGCTCGCACCATGCAGCTGCAGGAAAATTGAGTGGTGGAAGTTCTAATTCTAATTAGTATAATTAACACAAACAAAAAAAGTCCCACACCGAGAGACTTACTGTTTCTGCTCTGTTATTGAATATTCAGGTTCCACATATGTCAGTCCTGCTATTCAAGTGAGGCTGATGCTGGTTTTTTTTTTTTTTTTTTTTTTTTCCTGAGCTGTGACATTTAAGTGCACTGAAAGGTATTTTACATCATAGCCTCGAGGATGATCTGGTAACCAGTTTTTTTGTATTCTTTCTTGTATCTCCCTTCTGAAAGCATCTGTTTTGTTAGTAAATACATGTGACTAAGCATTGACTGTATGTGGTTTAGCAAGAGAAAAAGCACATCTTTTGGTTTCAGACGTTTTTTGTGTTCACAAGGCAAAAACAGAGATTGCTTTCTTTGTGAAAGAATCCAATCTGAGAAAGTTTAGAAACGATCAAAGTGAACTGGCCACATGGCTGTAAGTAGTGCCTCGGTCAAATGGCCCATAGGCTGTTCAAGCCCTTGGGAAGGAAATGTGTCATCAGACATTATTTGTCTGAAGTAATGTCATCAGAAGTTATTTAAGGAGGTCTGAATCTCATTGACACAGAGACTATTATCTGATGTAACTTTGTCAACATCTCAATCTTGAGCAACTCTTTATTTTTTTTTACTTCTTTGCTTAAAGCTTGCTCAGTTTTTGACAATCAAAGTCCTGAACACCACTATTTCTATAATCCCACCAGTATCCTGGCAGAACAATTTTTCAGTTGTCTTTGATCTTGCATATAGCCTTAGTGAAAGGGAAGAAATATGATGTTCTTGATTACAGTGAGAAGTACCCTAGCTACAAACAGCAGCATCCATGTAGCAAAGTGCTACTCAGCACTGCTTTACAAACTCAGTCTCAGGATTATCCAACACAACTGAATAAAAGTGTTACCTATGTGGCTGGTCTCAATGGAAGAAATATGGCAGGAATCATGATGAGTTTAATCAATACAGAAAGAACAGATATGTTGGCTGATGCTTGTGGAAATGGAAACATTGAAGAAAAAATTATCTTCTCAATTAGGTCCATGTTGAGCAATCCAGACTGCCCTACCTGCCAAAGTCAGAAGTGGTCATATCTGCACAAAGTGATAATTTTTCTATCCCTTTTCTTGTCAAGATTGAGTCAATCACCATGTGACAGACCACCCATGTGTAAAAAGAAGTATGTCTGCTGGGAGCTGATATGGAAACTGCAGATGGGCTTACTGGCTTTGAAAAGCAGGTAATTTTCCATTAATACTTCCTGTGGAGGATAAGGCCCTGATATCTTTCAGATGAGCTGTAATTAGGCCATTATTTGAGGTCGCAGATACTGCCTCTGATAACTGTGCTAGTCATAGTCTTTTTCTAAATTGCCCTTTTATCTTTCAGTCTGGCTTTATGTCTGGATATAGCACTCAATGAATCACTCATGTTAATTAATAGTCAACATATTAGATGCATCAGTTGTTTATATTTTTTCTCTCTCTGTCAGCCTCACCTTAAACATCCATTATTAATAGTAAACTGTTTTATAGAAGCACCCTCTTACTGCTGTGCAAATATGTCTAAAAAATCAAACTCACAAAGCATAGAAACTAAAGAAAAATAGAATGAATGACCTTATTACTCCATCTGAATCTCTGTAACATCATGTAACTCTCAACGCAGGAATTTTGATTCTGCAACTTAACTTCTTCCTTAGATATTTCATATTCTTTTTATGTGGTCCATAGAATGTGTATTTTCCCAACTATTTTAAAATGAAACATATATAACATTTGTAATAACTTTTTTTTTTTTTTTAATGCAGAACAATCTAACTTGGACACATAATTACTAAGATTGCAATGTCACAAAAGTATATTTCTCAATTATAATATTTAAAATATTCATTTGGACTCCGGCAGTATATCTGTATTTCTTTTCAGGTGTTTCTTACATGATAGGTTACCCCTTAAGTAATAATTAAGAATCTATTGATCTGAAATATAATATGTAGTTCTTGTTATGGATTTCCAAAAATTGGGTATTCTCCAAGAATTAGAAGCAAAAAAAATGAATTAGATACACAGAAGGAAAGAGTGAAATATACAGAAGAATGAGAAGTGCACAAATGTCAGTGAATTAATAGGTATGTTCTCTCACATGGAAACTTTCTTTCTGGGAATTACAAAGGATTAAGGGTTTGAAGATCAAGGTGTTTGCAAGAGTCTTCTGGAGCATGTAAATAAGGCTGAGGGCCTGAGAGGAAAGAAGAGAGGAAAGACACATCTCCTAGGGGAAAAGTCAGGAGAATTTCTCCTGGATAAAGAGGAAGATCAATGGTTGAAAAGGTCTGGAAACATAGAATACTTTGAGAATGGAGTAGGACATGGGGGCAGTTCACCATATGACCCGGTGTGCACGATGAGGTGGTGGGAGAGCACTGGATGGAGAATCCCACTTCTAAAGCAGGATACAAAGAGCTTTTTAAAATGGTTTTGTGGTTTTGTTTATGGCTATTCAAGGGAATTTTAAGACAAGTTGTCTATGATTTGTCCCATCAAAAGCCCAGCTCCATATGTCAAGTACTTGTGCCACCTTACCAGACAGAAATATTCAGAATGCACACTCTGAATGTGTTTGTTTTCTCTCCAACTAGTTATACCCTTGGTCTAGAGGAGATAAAAGCAATTGGTGAGATGTGTTGAGATGTATCTAATTACACTGCATTTCCACCTGCACTTAGCTTGATAGGTCACACTGTTTTTCTTAAAACAAAAAAAAGATAAACAGAAAACATTTTCATATTTCTTTGTTATTTATCCTCTCCAAGATGCTGCTTGTGTGGCCCTCCGTCAAGATATAGCTAACTATCACCACTTCTCACCAAGCTCTCACAGAAGGTAACTGTGTGTTCTTTCAGTGCAGTACAAAGTCTCTCAGGTAGGTGCAGGCTGTCTTATCCTTAAGTCACTTGAAGCAGGCTGAAGTTGCAGACAAGCAGGTGAGGCACATTCCTGTGCTCCATACTGCTGCCTCATTAGAGTGCAAGGAGGTGTGTTAAAATACTTAAACCTTTTGAAAATGAATGTGTCTTTCATGGTCATTGTGGTGCTGAAGAATTTTCTGATTGGTTCTTATTTCAGTCTTGCAATAGTAATAAATAACTTTTGTCAGGAGCAGTAAAGACAGAAAAATGAAATTGTAGCTAGCATATACACCATATGTTGATCTGTAGCTAGGATGCAGACCCTGCCTTCAATAACATCTGTGTGAAACAGTTCTGCTATCCAGCTGCCATCACAGTTTTCTCTTTGGAAAAAGAAAAATATGCTTCTATATCAGAGTTCACATGAGGTAGATGCTCTAGAGGGGCCAGCTCTAGCATAATCTTTTCTGAAAACTAATACCAATCATCAATCAGTACAACTTCAGATTTGCCAGTAAATCCTGTCGTATAGAATGGCACTGTACTAGATATTTTGTGTGCAACTTCTATGAAACAAACCTAATTTTTAATCCCTTAGTTTTGGAAGCAAAAAAATTCAGATGTTGCTGTCTTCACTGAGTATTTACTTTTGCATAAAACTGATTGAATTCTATAGTTCATGGGAAAGAAAATGCTTAAATTGGACTAGTTGCAGAATTACCATGGAGGTATGTGTCATGGTCCTTCACCTGAGCTGGTCACAGCTCAGAATTACTTTCTCTGTTGAAACATGCTGTTACATGAGCATCATTTCAACAAAATATTCTGGGAGAAGGCAGAATTGCCCAGATGGCAATTAGTACAAGCACTTGTCATGGAGGGTTGATTCTCATTTCTGAGGCTTTCCCATGTACTTCTCAATTAAGTCAATATTAAACAAGAAGAAATCCCTTGTCCCATGTAACTGTTAGAGCAAATGGACTTCTAACTGCTTTCTGAGTAGAAATGTACTTAGTAAGTCTCAACACCATATCAGTCACATGCAAGTGTTCAGGAAGTGTTTATACCTTGTAGGACTGTAATCATATTTAAGCCACACTCATTAATTCATTAAATAAACAGATTTTATAAACTGTAAGTTTTAAGAAAATTCAAGTGTGGGTCTGGTTTTCCTCTTTCCGAAACACAGGAAAAGTTTCTGTAAGAGATCTATTGCCTCTTTGTCCTGATTCAAAACAAATATGTGAAGTTCTTTCACTGGTCATTTGTGGCCCTTACTGTGACCATTTACACCGTACACATATAAGTACATACATAAGTACATATACACATAAGTATACACATAAGTACATACATAAGTACGTCATATTTTGGCTTGCATACTATGTCTTAAGATCATTAAATATATACATATATTTGTTTCTAAGATATACTCACCTCACACCATAGTCACCCTTCAGATACCCATTGATTTTAAATGGAGTTGTGCAAAGGATATTATTTATTTAGTTACCGTGGATCAAGCAAAATATGTTGGTATGCCTTCTGGGATGTGTTACTAGCATTACAGAATCTCCCAGCCTTGTCATGAGGTAGATCTGGTTGTTGTTTCACGTTGTATCCTCAGTGCAAAAGAAAAGAACCCCTCACTCAAAGATGCACTAGGACAAAGAACACCAAACAGAAACACACTTACGTGGCATTAAAAGGAAATAAAGTCTGAGTGGCTGACCACCATTGCCCAGCTGATTTTGAGAGTACTTTCTGTCAAAGAAATATTGGAGCTGTTTAAATACATCATGTTCTGTTTTTTACATTCTCTGAAGAGGAAGAGTAGCTTAGAAACAAATTTGTCTGTGCCTGCAAGTTCTTGACTGCATTGAAATTCTATTTACAAAACACTTCTTCTCTTCCTAATGTGAAAGAGAGCTTCTTGCTTACTCTGCTCTTCCTTTTTTTTTTTTTTCTTTCTTTCTTTCTTTTTCTTTTTCTTTTCTTTTTTTTTTTTTTCCTGCTCTTGATTTGCAAAGCATTTCTGTTTTGTTTTTATTTATGTATTTATTTATTTCTGTTTGGAATTTCCCTAAGATTGCCAAGAGGCTGCAAGTCATTGAGAAAAGCAGGATGGAATATCAGTTGATTGATGCTCCTGATGGATTCTGTGACTAGCTGCCTAGGACTGCTCAAGGTCTGTGGTGAAGCCCCATTAAGCCTCTGCATGGTATGGGATCATATTATCCCCACATATCCCCAGTATGCATGCATGTACCCGCAAACAGCACAGCTCCAGATTGTACAGCCCAACTTCAGCTGATGTATCTGTATCAGTACTGCCAGTCCAGCAGTCCATGTGGACCTGCTATGAATAGCCATTATTGATCTCTATCAATGTAAAACTACATCCCTGCAGCACAGGAGCCTGTTGCAGTCACTTGCTCTCCTTGACATAGGAAATAAGGTGCTTCATTACATGTTTATTTTTAGTGCATGTGCAATGCAACAAGAGGGACTTAAAGTTGCCATGGGAACCATAACTTTGAATCCGTGACTTTTTATGCTTTCTTTCTTTCTTTCTTTTTTTTTTTTTTTCTTTTTTTTTCTTTTTTTCTTTTTTTCCCTATGCTAAAAAATTATACAGAAAGATCATGGACAAAAATATTCATCAGAATTGTAGTCATTGGCACACTGGTATGATTAGCATCAGAGGAAGAATGACAAATATAAAATTATGTCAGTCTCAAGTAGCAAACAAAATTATGATTGACAAAATATGGCGAGTTTTAATGCAGTTAAATAGATCTGACAACAGGATCCCAAAGTGCTGTATAAATATCTGCCTTGAATTTCATATATCTGCCCCAAATTTTATTGAACTAGCACCTGAGTGAACACTTGTCTGCCACTCTGCTGCAATGGAAAACAAATAGCTGTCAAAAGGAACAGAAGAAATGGGTTTATACTCCTATGTGAAGATTCAACCATATCTGCTGAAGATTGTAAAAGGTTACTTTTTTATATCTGTAGATTTAAAAAAAAAAAAAAAAAAAAAAAAATTTTTCTTCTATCTCAAAAAAGATTTATCCTAAGACATATCTGTTCCACCTGACTTTATTGCACAGGCTACGCTGTGTCCTGTAAAGAAAGTGAGTATTACAGCCAGCATCCTGTTCTGTTACTCCAGAAATGTTGAGATTCAGCAGTATTTTTACAGTCACTTTGAAACAAATTGTGCTTATAGCCATTTCCATTAAGGAGGCACACTTCTTTCAGCTGCACATTCAGACTCCCTGGAAAACTGAGAATGGGCTTACAAGAAAATATACTGGATATCTATAGCGTGTGTTTAAACTTACCAAAGGAGGGGGCTGAAACTGTTGAGGAAGGTTCACTGCTGTACCTTTGCTTTCCATCCAGCTGTAATCCCTGGCTGTCATAACCCTGTCTGTGTGAATTTTACACCTGGTAAAAGAGCAGTGGGAAGAAAGTCTGACATATTATCTCAGAAGATTTTATTTACAAACAGTGGACAAAAAGCAGTGGCCTTGATGTGCCTATAATTGCTTCTTCTGCCTTCTAAGATTTTCTTAAATGTATTGAATAACTATTCACAGTGAATAAAATATTTTACAATTGATTGGAAGCATCCTGGTGTACCCCTACGTGGTGGTTTTGACAGCTAACGAAACTAGTGCTTTATTGCTGGTCTTGGTTGAGTGGAGGGGTCATGAAAGAACATTCTGGAGAGAGATAAGCACAATCTTTAATAGAAAAAGATGCAAACACCAGCTAGGCATAAAAGTTACTAGCAAATATGCAGGTGGTATTTAGAGTTCAGAGGTGCAGTATAAAATCGTTCTGCTTAAGTTTATTAGTACCAAAGTAGAATCTGAGAGGCTGTGCAGACATTGTACAGGACATTTCTCTGAAGAGTTCAGGTCACTTGCAATTGCTGATAGGGCCTGAGTTCCTTTAGTATCACCTCTAGTCTATCTCAGCAAGTATATTGTAGGGCATATATTGAGTGCATAAATAATACATAAATAATATCCAGAACGGTGCTTATCTGTTCGCATTTCCTCTGCGAATGGCTTTCTATAAAGGTCAGCACCATTTTAATCAGTGCTGAGGTATTTTACAGCCACCATTCAAAACACCTGTGAATCATCCCCCCCACTTGCTCTCTTAGTCCCTTTCTTCCCAGTAGGACTGCACAGCTGTGTCTAACCAGGGCTGGCTGTCACATTGTTTCTCTCCCAAGAACATCCATCTTAAGACAGCATTTGTACAAGCCTGGGCATGATTTTACATTCCCTCTTCCGAGCAACCACTTGTGATTGATCTGTTCTGTCACTGTTGCCTTTCTCTCAAACAGTGTAACATATAGGGTTTTGTTGTAAGCTACCTTCACGGAGAAACAGCAAGAATTATTCACAGGTTTTGTTGCGTGCAACCTTTTTTGAGAAACAACAATCATTTGTTGACATTTCTTTATAAGTCTACTTATAGCTCGATCTTTGGGAAAACTAAAACGATTACGGTCTCCTGGTTTTTATATGCTATTTATAGTCTTATTAACCTTACTAAAGCAACATCCCAGGAATCCAGGATTTCCTCATGCTGACTGTTCCCTATCTTTGATCTCTGTGGGAATTCTGTAGGAGGGAGAAATCCTGGTCAACAGGTCAGATTCTGGAAGGCATGCTCTTCTCAGTCCCCTGTGCTGGTCTGCTACTCCACTAGTGGTGCCACCAGCTCTCTTCATTCCTGCACAAATGAAAATAATGTGAAAAATTCATGTGGGCACTTTCAAAATCTGACTACAAGCATCTGACCACTTAGGCTAGTTTCTATTGTTGTGAAACAAACAAACAAACTGTATATGAGCATTTGGAGCATTTAAGAAGAATATTTTGCTCTGCACTGTAACCCTTTTCCATTGCATTCATAACTCATTCATAACTGCAGAGCCCGAGAGGAAGTTGAATATAATGCTATTCTGTGCTCTTCTACACTAGCTCTGGCTCTGTCCTCTCTCTGTTCCAGACTCATGTTTGTACACAGAGGCGTAAGCATCATTTACAAAGGCAGAAGCAAATCTGGATGAGCTTGGTCCCATGTGGATGTGGAGCCAGAGGGCATGATCAAGAATGCAGTTGTTGTTGACTGATGGTTCATTCACACAAAGTGAACCCAAAGTAATTCTTCCTACTAGATAGCTTAGTTTATTGTTACAACAAAACTGCCTAGTTTTTATTTGGGCAATGTGGCTGCTAGAAGGGATGTGCATAAAACTTGTGTCTGAGAGCAGTGAAATGCATAGTATTAAGCCGATCATGATGTTGTCTTATTAGACAGACAACTTGTCCTTTTTTTGTCAGGGAATTGCAAAGATCTGCCAAGGCCCAGTTTAATCTACTCCCTGTAATAGGATTTGTCTGTAGCTTGAGGAAACAGAAGCTCGTAATGCATAGGGTTATTAAGACTAGGATGTAAGCTATTTGAGACTCTTCAATAAAATATAATATCAGTATATTCAATGAATATGGAAAGAGGGATCTAAATATTTCTTGTTACAACCTTCAGATATCTTGGGAAAGGAGAATAGTACTAATTAAAGTGAGGGTAAAAAGCAACAGCTCTCTGAATTCTAGCCTTCCTCAAAGTTAAATATTGATGTAAGCTAGAGTTCAAGAATCTCATTGCCTCTCTTCTAACCATTAAATGAAATGCCTGCCCATTCCAAGACAAGGTTAATGTATTTCAGGAACCTTGTGAACAACAGCTTTAGTTGCTTTCATGTACACCCATGCGTAGCCCTTTTGCAAACAAGGCAGTTTTAAACAAGGAAAGATAGAGCTGCCAGGAGGTACAAAGTATTCTGCCCCTTGAATTGCCTCACTTCCGATGTAACAAGCTCTGAGACAGTTCCAAGTATTTGCAGTCCTAAACCTCACTCACTTCCTCCCTGTCTCTTGACGGGAAACACAAAAATCGAAAGATTTAATTGCCTCTTTTTAGAGGGAGTTTGGTGTCCAGAGCAAGCAATCAACACAGTGATTGATTTTTTTTTTTCCTTTTTTTTTTTTTTTTTTTTTTTTTTTCTGGACAGAACCATTAGGAACAGGGCTCTGTTTTGTATGCTCCTGAGTGCTATGGCAATCTGTGGTCAGAAAACGAATGTATGTGTAATAATAATAATAATTTGCAAACACAGTTACACCCATCACAGTCACATCAGGCTCGCTAACATGTACAATCAAATCCCTGTTTCTAGAGATTCCTGGAACTGGAATAAATTAAAATAAACTAAAATTGGCACCTTTTAGTCAATAGCACCTTGCCAACTCCTCCAGAACACCTAGTTCACTGTTTATCTTGCTGATTAATATGACCTTGTCTGAGTTAAACCTAGACAGGTTAAATACCTAGATTATTATTCATAGCCAAAATGTCACTTAATCTATTGGACTGAAATCATAAATAATCAGCCTGGGGCACCTCTGTTTCCTTGGAGTGAGTTCCTCTACAAGCACTCCCTGGTTGTGGCACTCTGAAAAAACTCTGCAGGGGGAAACATGTTTTAAAACCAACTGTCCTTGCTCCCGTATCTCTGAGTACAAAGTCTAGATTCAGTTTGCTGTGTGCCTGGCTTGCAGTCTCCACTGGCATGCTAAATATAGGTAATGCTCAGTTGGCAGAAAGAGAGGAGAAGGGAGTAAAAAGGGCAAATTTTACCTCCCATCTGTTGGAATTGGGTACTTTTGGGGGAAATTGGAAAATGTATGGCTTTTTTTTTTTTTTTTTTTTCCAAATCAGAAGATAATTATTTGGCATTTGCTGTTAGGAAATTACAATTCTCTTTGGACAGTGTTAAAAAATGTGAGATGAGACAAAGAGGATTTTTCCCTAAAGAATTCATTTATTAGTTAAGAATTCGCTATTAATTAACCTGAGCTAATGTGAAAAACAGAAAAAGCTGGGCTCTCCTTGTAAAGTTATTTACTGAAGGAATTAGGGCTGGATTTTGTCTCAGATAAACACAAGGGAGGATGTGTGTCATTTTCCCCTTAATTTTGTGAGAGACAATGCCATCCAGTGAAAGCTTTGGAGGCAATTGTAGGACTGTTATAACTACGTGTCATGACACTGACTCTCTCCCCAGATCAGGAGGAGCGCAGCAGGCCTTTATAGCCATGCAGCTCCCACATGGGTTTGCAATATGGCCTGTGGAGACTCAGCAAAGGGTTATTCCTGTGGCCTGGCCCACCCTCTGTCAGAAAGTTTATTCACATTGGGTACTGAACTGTGTGAGCAAGATTGCTGCAGTGGGACTGCTCTGGAGGCTTAAATTCAACCTCATCAAAGCAAAGCACATCTCCATCTGTTGTCCTTCCCCAAGACCTCTCAGGTTACTCCTCTAACTCCATCCTTCCAAAGCAGACACTTCCTCTTTCAAATTAGAGAATGTGTTAAGGAAAGCATCTACTTTATTGCTAGTCTGTTTCGGGTCTCAAAGTCTTTACTTATGAAGAGCAATAAGACATCCAAAACATCTCACAACTTCCAAAAAAAAAAAAAAAAAAAAAAAAAAATTGGAGTCACTAATTTTCAGCGAATTCTAGCATAAAAGAGTTTTGAACAGAGATCAACTCGTACAGGGATCTTTGGAGCACAGGACTGAGCAGTGCCAAGGCACAGTGACAATAAATGTGTCTGCAACATGGGGAAAGCAGCAGATCTGTGAAGCCTTGGCTCTCCATACAGTCACAAAACATAGACAAAAGAAAATATCAAGGTGCAAAGTAGCATTTATTCTTTCTTCTTTTCACAGAGGTGAAAACTTTCTCCCAGCTCTGTATCCCAGCTGTGAGTCCAGTCAGTACTGGGGACTGAGAACTAAGCCCTTTCCTTTCTGAGTCATAGAAAGCAAATAAAAGACAGGTACATCTTTGCTGCTTCTGATAGCTGATGAAGCAGGGATAATAATAATCACTGAAGGCTGCATACAGGGCACAAATCCATCCTTTGCCTGAGCTGACACAAGAACTTGAAGGTCCTTTCAGCTTCTCATGTAAATGCAATAATCACAGGCTGTAGTACAATCCAGGGTGCACCTGTGACCAAGAAGCCTGCCTCATGGATGCTCTACTTGCTGGGTTGCAGTTCACTCTCTCTGACCCAGCAGGTTTCTTATCTGTGCACAAGATCAAAGCTTCAAGGAAGAGAGCAGAGGAGACCAACATTAAAATCCCTCTAACCTGGTAAAACGCATGCTTACTGATAAGTTAAGAGATGAAGAGTCAAGGAAGAATGAAAATTTTCTGTGCACGTGTTAGTTTACATATCATAAAGAAAAGAGTTATTGGTGGGAAATAGCTTTTCCCATCAGTTCTGGCGTGCAGTTGGTGTTCCAGCACTGCCAGGTATAGGCCTCTGTAACTCTATAATGCAATGGAAAACAGCAAGGCAGAAAAGTCTCAGGCTACAGCAGGTGAAGATAAACACAAGCGCAGCAGCTGTGGATACAGAGGAAAAAAAAAAAAAGAAAAGTCGCTCACCTTTGGAAGGCCCCAGGTAGACAGGAATCTCCAGTGATATACCCTCACCTCTACTGCCAATCCTTAAATGAGGTCTGGGAAGCATGGATACTGGCTCCATCCCTTCCAATCACTCAGGTACATTGCATGCACCCATGTCAAGCTATGACTTAGCTTTTCCACTACTGCCTCACTGCCAGTTCCCCATGCAGATTCAGTCTGTACCCAAGCCTGCACCTCTGTTTCATAGAAATACTCTAATAGCTCTAATGGTTTAATAAGAGAGGCTACTTCCTTCACTCCTCTAATTTTTGCATAATTGTGCCTTGTAAAAGCCGTAATTAGTGACAAGAAAAAGCCCAGTTTTCAAATTCTGCTGAGTTTTATGCAAAACAGACTTATCAAAGAATTCAAACAGATAATGCAAAAGAGTTCTAGCCATCTTGATACTTAACATCTTGATTCTTAAGTTGAACTCAAGTGTCACTCTTGGGTCTTTAGCCTCACTGTTAGATTATGAGAAATGAAGGTCTAAAACGTGGACATAAAACACATGAAAAAGCAGGGTTTTCTTCCTATAGGAGGTATCTCAATTAATTAATTTATCACTTAAAATTCTAAGTGTATCTTACCTTATAAATAAGCAGATTGTTGAAAAAAAATATACAAGCAATGATACAGAGGTTTGAGGAAAAGCAGGGACTGAGAAGATAAGGTAGGAACAAGGTGACAATGAGATTCTGCAAGTGAGTCTATTTTTGGCTAGAAATTATTTTGATAAGGTGCACGAGAGAGAACCCCTTTCCAATACAGTTGTTGAAAATCAGTGTTAAGGTTAGTGTGCTTGACTGAAGCTAAAAGCTTCTGAAAAGATTTGAGTTTCTGAGTCTGTTACAATCAAAATGATTAGCACAATGGAAAGGCAATACAGGAGTGGAATGGCAAAAGTACAAACAAGAAATGAATACCCACTCATCTCTAAGAATCTAAGATCATGAAAAAAAAAAAAAAAACTCCACAAAGAAGGGATCTCCAAACAGATATCCTTCCCCAGTGGCAGTCAGCCCTTAGATGGGGTCTAAGAGAGGTGCAGCCAGGTTTCACCCCTTCCAGTCATACAGCTGAATTGCCTTCACCTGTGCCCCCAGGGCCGATCCAGTCCATTCCTCAGGTGGAAATTTGTGGTTCAGGATGTGACTCAACAGTTCCCATAAGCAGGCCTAAACTTGTACTCAACAAAATCTCGTATAATTTCAGTAGTAGGATTGTAAATGAACCAGCATTTAATCCTACAGGTTTCAAGCAAATTTTGTAAAAAGTGAGGTTATAGAACCCAGATTCCTAACTTTAAAAGGCTAAGCATGCTGTTGATTTCACCTTTCCAAATATCTCAGGACTAAATAACAGTTTCTGTTCCACACAGCTGCATAGAAAATAGTGCTCTATACTTATTTTTAAATTTTATCTTCAGCAATAGATATAATAGATAATTTGCATGAACATGTGCATGCATGATAGGTACTTTGCTAGTGAGATGTCACATGCCATGTATTGGATGCAGTGATAACAATTCTAGTAATATTGAACTAAATTTAGTAAAATTAACTTACAGGAAAAAAAAATAAGAAAAGGATTCTACATTGCAATCCATTATTCTGTTGACTAATCTATCAAAGGCGCGCTTACAACACTTAAAACTATACTAGCCATTCTTCTTCCCATATATAAGATTGATATATATATGAATAGTTAGGCTACAGATAGAAAACAGTTCAGATAACACAGTTTCATCTTGAAAGTTGTGCTGTTGGTACAGAAAATGCTAAGATTACTTTAACCCACAGATACACTAAAAATTGCACAAATCTGAAAACAAACTAACAACAAAAAAAGAACAACCCAACACAGTAAGAGGTAAGAAAATCTTAGTAACAGTAAAATTTCTCTCTACTATTAAATCCCTTTTGTCATCAAGGGTAACAGAACTTCACTTTGTGAGTGGTGCTTATGGTTGGATAAGAAGCTATTTCCTGCAGGATTTCTTTTTGAAAGCTTGAACTTTCCCTGTGGGAAATTTTTGTGCAGGCAGTAAATGCTTTTCTGGCCATTGTACACTGGCTTGCCAAATTCTTCCTTCTTTCTAACTAACCAAGATAAAAAGGTGTCTGCGGTATTTTGAGAAATACAGTTATAGACCTTTTTCTCCCTCTACAGTGAATGTTAGGAATTTTTCACCTTTATTTTGATCATCTATAGACAGCTGCAGTTAGGATATGGACTGTACCCAGAGCAAGAGAACTGTCTATTAGACTGTATCAGTGAGCCATTTGTAAGTTCTAGAAAAAAATATTTTCTGGAGATTAAACCCAGCATAACGATCCGCATGGTTGTTAGAAGACCATATGTAACAGTGGAGAAAAAGAAGGTTTACTCCTCTCAGTGGTCTCTATCTCAGCTGCATCTTACACACATAATGGTAAAGAAACAGAGACCACTAAGATGATCAGGGAGATGTTGTCATTGTGCAAAGGAAGCCAGTGCTCAAAGAAAGCCATATAGCATTAGTACAAGATCTTTGGTATGGTATAGTCTAGAACTAGTTAACAGAATGAGAAAGAAAATAAGTGTTTGTCTCTTAACCCAGCTGCACAAACTATTCACTCTGAGATGAACTTCAGGTTGATGTCTAGTCTGCTTTATTGGCATCTTCACCTTCTCATAGTCATGATGACTCTTACACCTCCTCTGAAAACTGGGATCTAGCTGGGGAGAAGCAAGAGTAGATCTAAGAAGCTTGTGACCTCTCTGGAAGCATCTTGGAGTACACAGTGCTGATTCAAGCTAGGCATCACATCACTGGGCAGCACTCTCCACACTAGGCATCTTCTTCTGAACTTTCCTCTAGCCCTGTGCCTGTCAAGCACCAGACAGAGATTAACAGTTGAGTATTAGAACCCAAATGTTTGTTGTATGTATGCTATCAGGTATTTCCAGATGTAGCACAGAATATTCCCACTATTTTGCATTAATTAAAGCTCTTGCACTTATTTGCAATTCTGGAAATGTCTTTACTTTTCATAATAAAATGCAGCATAGTAAGAAATAAGCATGTGCACTTTTGACATGTTTCATCTTAGGAAATCAGAGTGCTTCACAAATACTAATTAATCTAACACCCCATTTATTTACCAGAAGCTGTTAAGTGTTCTCAAGCCATAAATGGTGTTGTGCTGCCAGTACAGTTTGTGTTGGTGATCTCAGTCGGTGTGCCTGGGATTAATCATTCTGTTCTGAACGAGGCACAGAAGATAATTTGTCCTAATATATATTGTTTGATAAAGATGACATAAATTAACATTATTAATTATTCTAAGTGGCTTTAGACCTCCTAAGTGCAAGAAGCTTCCTCGTAGATTGTAGTTGTTTTTTTTTTTTCTAGTAATGACACTGCATTAAAGAAATTGTGAATGCAAATATATGTTTCACTGTACTAGACATCTTACATCTTAACACTGAAAGAAGTCTTGAAAGTTTCAAAGGAGTTACTGTAGAATTAAGCACTCAGAATTTTTCCCAGATTAGCCTCATGTCAGTGAGTTTAACAGCCTAATCAAATAGTTGGTGCTTTTGATGATATCCGTTATATATCGTTGATCAGGGTGGTATCTGATATAGTATATCCTCTTTTCAGCAAACCAGTTGTTAACATATGTATAAACCATCTTAGGAGCCATTTGAAGAAAGACTGCTTGGGTACAGTTTAGGGTTTCAACATGTGCTAATTTGATGAACTTTATTACTTCAAAGTATTTAAAATATTTTATTAGGAATCCTGAAATTAGAATGGTTGAGAAATATGATTCATTTCATCTGAGAAATGACTCTCTAACGTAACAACCTCAAATCAAGAAAAAATAGAATATTGAATCTTTTTATAGACATGTGGTATGAGGGCTAGTAAAATTATACGTGATGGATAAAGAATAACCTTTAATCTATACCACAGAAGAAGCCTTTTCCTACCCTGATACATTGGAAGTTTCAGGACAAAGGATGGAGATTCCTGTGAGAAGTAAGGCTCAAATAAGAGTTCAAGGTGAAAATCTTGTTTCAGAAAATTCCTGTGCAGACTGCCTCCTACTCCTGAAGGTATCCAGGATATTGAGGTTTCCAGTCTTTCTGACAGACTTGGAAATACTGTGCAATTCTGTACTTATGCTCTGGAGCATCCCGTCTCTGTGCTGTGCAATCCCCAATCCCGTAGTGATCATGTTCCATCATATGATGCTCCACTTCCACAGCATTGGAGGGGATGTGCCCCTGGTCTCCTTCCTTATCAGAGTACTTCTTGGGTGGTGGGCAGTGCAGAACCTCTAACTGAAGATGCACTGAAAAAAATACATTCAGTTCTTGAAAGCATGAAGCAACTGTTAAGTTGCTGGCATGTGGACAGAGATGGCATCAACTCCCATGGAAGAGAGGTGTTCTGAATTATTTAAAAACAAGCAAACAAACAAATGCGTGCTTTGCTTTATGCTGAATTAGGGGTTGCAAGTCCTAGTTAAATCCCAAACATTGGAGAAATGAAAATTCTGATTCTTCTTAGGACTCAGTAGTATTTGGTGAATAGGCAATTCCATGTTTGGCATATAGCATTTTCTGATAATGATTTGGAGTGTGTAATGATTCTGCATATGTTATAAGAAGCATAATGTTGGGTGTATGTATGTTACTTCTAGATGTCTAAATATTTTTTTAGATCTATTTCTAAGTGTCTGAAGTAATAAGTCAAATTCAACTTTGTGTCACAGAAACTAAAGTTAAAATATCAACAAAACTGATAGAATAAATAGGAAACCACCTGTTGGAGATTTGGGGCATACAAAGATAATTCTTTGCTGAAGGATCTGAAACCATTTTATAAAAACACTCTGATGTGTCTTCGAAACTCCATTTCCCATCGAGATTGCAATCTTGATTCTCAGCTAGTATAAACTGTCAGAGCTACATTGAAGCCAATTTCCGACAGCTTCTGATCTGGCTCAAAGATATCATCTACTGCTATCTACACCGGTATCATCTAGTATCATCTGTACTGGCTTCAGGACCAAGTGCACGTGCCTGTGTGTAGCTTTGTATCTGACAAAGACTCAGAACTAGGCTAACGTAGAATAAATATTAAGAATAAGATGTGTGATGAGAACTGAAGAGTTCTTTATCCATGTTAATGTGCTGCTTACTCCCTAGTTTCTGTTATTATTTATTTAAAAGATGCTTTTCTTTAAACAGGCTGATAGCCATATTAGCTGCACTTACAGACTCTTTCCAGTGCAGTACAAAAGCCTCTTTCCTGCTACAGAATGCAGATATTGTAGAAATACATCTAATGTATGTTACAGCCTCGTGTAGAGTAGATAAAATATGTTATACTGTCAGAGAAATAGTGGTCAGATGTGCAGTGCAATGTTTTTTGTTAAAAAGGCGCTATCCTTTTCCTTCTTTTTATACTCCAATAAAAAAAGGGACACTTCAGAAATACAAAAATTTTCAACAAACCTGTTGGAATGCAAAGGCAATGTTGGCAACAGGAAGAGGTTTATTCTATGGCCTTTTGTTATGAATCTTTCAGAGCTTCATAGCTCTCAGATAAATTTTGGCTGGTGTTCTTCTTGCAGAAGGCATGTATGTGTGTGTGTATGTGTGTGCACGCCTGTTCTCACGAGGAAGTTGCAGGAGTCTCCTATCTGTGGATGTAAGCTCAGTGATGGCAGCCTGGAGGGATGCAGGTCTGGAGATGTGAAGTGTGATGGTACTGGCCACAGGAACACTGCCCAAGGTGAGAGATTCCGGTAATTTTCCTTGCTGTTATGGGAAACGTCATATGTAATGCCAGCTTTGGCAGGTTTTTCTACAGTTATCTGACTATCAGACGCACCTTTTGCTGGAACAAAGCACTGCCCTCCAGCTGTGTTCTGGCAGTCTGTGGCAGTGCTGCTGCCCCTGCCTTATTGGTAACGCCAGTGTCTGCACAGCTCTGCATGGGAACAGAGCAGGGAACTGATCTGGTTTAAGAAAAGCAGTATCTCAACATCCACACCTTTTTTTTTTTTTTTTTTAAAATCTATATGAGATCTCCGTGCTGGGCCATGGATAGCAGTAGAAATACTTGTGCCAACATAGGATTTGGGTGCCCTGGGGAAGAAGAGGTGGCAGCTCCTTGGAGTGACTTCTCAAGACACAAAGCCAAGGAGTATTGGTCTCTTTCTTGTGATCATAAACCACAGAGGACATGACTGCAGCCAGAACAGTAGGGCTGCCACAGCAATGCCTCCAGGCCCAGGCAGGGTCTTGACATGCTAAATGCAAAGCTTAAAGACTTGTCATCGGTATTGACTTGCCTACTTCCTCCCAGTAACAACAGTGCAAAGAACTCGCCTTCAGTATTTGCACGGGAACATATCTCTAATACCTCTTCCACCATTCAGTACCTGCTATTTTCTGGCAAGCATCTTAAAATGGCTGTATGACTACTGCATTAGCAAGTATGCAGCTCAAGATAATATTTGAAAGACCTGTGAGCAGAATAACCTAAAAACAAGTCTGTGGTCTGTGGTTCTGAGGGTGATCTGACTCTTTTTAACATGAAGATTAGAGAAAGGATTTGCACATGCTGCGTGGTGTTGAAAATTTGATTCTTAAAATCACCTCTTCTGAGAAATTCTGACATCAGAATATTATTAACTGTGCTATTCCTGTTGTATCTTGTTTCAGGAAGTCAACGGCAGTGCCATGGAAGCAGGCAAGTATTATTTTACATATCATGCAGATTTAATTTCAAGATGCATGCTGACAAACTATGTTACTCTCTCTATCATAGTAAAACAAGGTAATTAAGTTTGGCAAACATCAAGTACTCTTTTTGCTTGATTTTAGAGCTATTAAAAATACTTTTGCAGTCAGAAATCCACCTTCTCTTGTGTTGTGACAGTGGAGAGCTCTACTGGCCTTACAGTTCTATCGTAGAGTACAAATAGCTTTGTGCTGGAAATATTATCTATCTTTTAATGTAAGGTTAGACCCTGAAGACTGTATCACAATTTATTTCAGCACAGTTCTGCTAAGCCAAAAGAATTTTTCTGAATAGAACTGATTAAACATGTCAGGAATTTGACCTGTATTTGTTTAGTGCGAACAGCATGTTCAGTACTGTCAAGTATGTAATTGTTTCCATTTCAGACATTTAAAATGCTTTATGTTGTTTAGTGCATACAGACTGGCTCAAATAACTCCAGGTTTTTGATGAAAGACTTTTTCAGATTTCCTGTAGGCCATTAAAATAAACATAATTTTAGGATGGGATTTCAAAAACTTTGTGAACAATTGATATTCATTCTGGTTCTACACTGAAACCCTTTGTGGGACTTTGTTTTTCTAATTGCCAACTTAAATTATCACAAAAGATATAAAAGTTTAAATTATGGAAATACTGAACAGCAAAATGCTTTTTGTGGGAGTGAAGCTCAGAATTGAAATTGTAATACTCTAATTTAATGCCATACGAAATTTACTTACCCAAAGCTATGTTGCTACTCCAGCACCAGAACAGGTTTATTTGGCTCTTGAGAAAAATGCTGTGATGCTCAGGACTGCAGTAGATGACAGGTGCCAACCTTTCTGGTCCCTGTCTTGTTCTAATCAGTGATCTCTCCAAACTTCAGTCCTCAAGCCCTGCTTCTCTGCAGAGCTGGAAGTCCACAGAATAGAATCCACTAGAAAGATAGGGACAATGAAGAGCTGAGTGCCACAGACTCAGTATGCAAAAAAGACAGAGACAGATCCACTTTGGCCTTTAGATTTCACAAGATGATCTTCACAGGTTGCTTTCCAACCTAAATTGTTTGATGATTGCATTTTTGTGAACTAACTTCTGTATAGAATGATTCGTTTCAAAAGCCCGAGCAGTTTTTTGTGTAGCATCTATTTTACAGTTATTGAATATTCTCAACATTTAAAATAAATTTCAGAGCATTTCTACCACACAGTTCTTCAGACTTGCATTAATTGGGAATTTTTTTTTTTTTGAACTTGTCTCCGAAAATATTCATATTTTTTGCTATTCCACTAGAGGAATATAAGATCAATGAAGTTCCACAATTTACAAATTAACAATTCCAAGTAGTTGCTAAGACTGACATGAAGGAGGTGATTCCCCCATACCAGTCATACAACAACTAAATGGTAACAACTATATAGAGGTAAAAATATATGTTGAATAATCAAAGAAATCAAATTGTCTGCAAAGCAATAATATATGTAATGAGCCAAATGCAAAGAGAATTGATTCTGCTTGAAACCATACTTTAAAATAACAACAAAAATATTTGAGCAAGGAAAGAAACTTATCAACCAAATTGTGATACATCTACCATCATTTTATTCCACAAATAGTTCTATTAATTTGGTATAGCAGATATGATAGTATCACAGCTAAGGCATGCAGCCTTGAGGTTTGTAAGTGAAAAACTGAGTCAAAGTTAGCTTTAGCAGCAAAATATGTCTTTGTTGGTAAGTTGGAAATAAATGCTGTCTGCTCTGAACAGAAGAAGAGGAGAGTAAGACATGAAATTTTATTGTGTATCCTGTTTTTAGTCAGCTTAGTATTGTTCTCAAAAACTTGCAGTCTTCTGTAGGCTTTGTACAAACAGAAAATAGTCACAGCGCTTTTCTTTCACTTGCTGAAAATTAGTATCAAGCACTTCTACATTACGGTCTAGACAGGAAATTGCCCTGTCCCTCAGCTGAAAACTGATTAGGTAATTCATTATATCAGTCATCTAAGACACTCCATGCTCTGAAATTTCGTTTTATGTGGCTCTGATAAAGGTAAGATCTATTGGTCTTCTATTCCAAGTAGGTGAGTCATGTTAGGCTGGGCGTTTCACAGGTTTTCTTAGGATGGCAATTCTTCTCTGTGGCTAAAACAACTGAAGAAAAACTTTAAACTTATCTGATGCTTATCTGCAGGGTGCACAGAATACAGGGCAGAATAAGCCTCATATGAAGAACTTCTCATACTTCTCTTCCTCTTCAGTTCACAATCAATGGCTTTTGTTCACATCTGAAATGTTTGTACTCCCCCAGGAGAATGTTCTTAGTATAACCTGAATCTCTCCAAGCTCTTCTCCTTCCATTATTATCTACTGACTTTTATTCATGCTTGTAAATCACAGCGTATGCAATAATTCTCTATATTGGCTCAGAAAAATTCTTGCTTACATGATAAATCGTCCTTCTGATTCATAAGTGCATCAGAGACCACAATTATCTGACTTTTTGCATTTACAGTTTGTGTGACATGCGTGAACCTGAAAAATTGATCTTATGGATTCCAGCAAAAGGAAAAAAAAAAACGAGAGAATAAAAAAGTGAAGCAACTTATACCTAATTATGACTGGGAAGAATTCAGGGGGCAGGGAAGTATGAATAGGGAAGCATGACCAATAAAGCTGATTGCAATTATACAGCATGGTAAAAGGCAAATTAAAAATAAATAAATAGGTCAGTCTTTTAAAATTGGTGGAGAAAAGGAAAAAAATTACTGAACAAAAGATATACCAAAAGAATCCATATGAAAAGTTAGTAGAATTTTTAACAGCGGTTCATAAAATATTTTTACATTTTCTCCCTAAGTAAGCAGTTTTACAAAGTTGATTTAGTCAGAAAGAAATGCTAAAAAATCTTCCAAAGAAATAACATGAATGATTAACGTATATAAAAATAACATAACGATTAACTCTAATGTTATAACACCAGGAAGATTGTTATGAGAAAATTAGACAGCATAGGCATATGAAAGGAAACAAATTCATAACATTTCATCGCCAAAAACAATTAAGAATCTAGGACAAACTTACAGTATGAGTAATAAGGGAAATTATGTTTTGTTATGATTTTAAGGGGAAAACATGACTTGAATGACTTAATGTTTGCATTTTATCACTACTAAAATCAACCTTATTTAGTTTAGTGGTTAACATTTTTTGCTTACCATAGTTGCTCATTTGTCCACACTTCAACTCAGTATATAAAACCAGTCTTTTTTTTTTTTTGTAAATGAAAGTCAGGCTTTTGGTGCTAAGTCACCAAAATACAAGATGCAAAGCAATCAGAAAAAAAAGAGAAAAAAGAAAAAAGAAAAAAGAAAAAAGAAAAAAGAAAAAAGGAAAAAGAAAAAAGAAAAAAGAAAAAAGGAAAAAGAAAAAAGAAAAAAGAAAAAAGGAAAAAGGAAAAAGAAAAAGGAAGAAAGAAAAAAAAAGAAAAAAAGAAAAAAGAAAAAAAAAGAAAAAAAAGGAAAAAAAAGAAGAAGAAAGAAAAAAGAAAAAAAGAAAAGTATTATATTGGGAAAACAACACAATAAACAGTGTGAATAAATAAGACAGGCTAGGAAAAGTTGTCCCTGCTAGAGCAGGGGGCTTGGACAAGTTGATGCCTTCCAACCTCAACTGATCAGTGATTCTGGGAAAGCACTCTATCTCTACAAAAGGTTTTCCAGTTGTTTGTAAAAGTCATTTCTAATGACTAATGTTACACAATGTCTTTTCACTTTTGAAGCTTCCTACTTTTTAAAAAATATTTTGTATACATATGTAAGTTCTCCAGTCCTTGATGGATACATTTATGATCCATCATCTCCAGATCATCCATGATCTGGAAAGGTGACAGTGGAAATACTGCTGATATGGCTGTGGTTAGAAAGTACGTGCAAACAAAGTTCTCCATTTGAGCCATATTTTCATCTGTTTGCAACAATCAAAGGTAAGAAAGCACTTCTCCACTCTAGGTGTTTGCAGAGGAAGTAGCTCTTCTCATATTCAGGAAAAGAAAGGAGCAGATATTTTCTCATCCTTCCTTCACCTTAGTCAACCCTTTCTTGCTAATCCATAGAGATGACTTGTGAACAACAGCCATGTTTTGGTGCTGAAGCACATGCTAGCACTGATTACACAGAAGAACTTGACAGAGAAAATATTGACTTGATTTTCCTGATTCAAGATAAAGGAAAAAACTTTTTTTTATTTTTTCAATAGAGATGAATTGACATTGTACATAACATTGTGACATTGACATTGTGAGGACCTGAACAGATCAAACAATGGCCTTGAGAGGCCTTGAGTCCTTTGAGAGGCCTTGCATCAGAGAAACACACTTTCCAGTAGCTATCCCTTTTTCTTCATTTTATCAGCAAAGTGTATACTGGAAAGTGGAGTAGTTATGATTCTTTCTCCTCTTAGTTCAGTTCAGTTCACTCTTTTCAAAGGAGTACTACAGTCAAAACATCTTCTTAGCAGGTAAGAAAGTAGTACTCAAAAAATTTATGCCATGTCCTAACAAGCAAAACAGAAGGCAATGTGAAAAGTGGCAAAGTAAGCATAGTAACTCAAACATAGGCCATCAGTAAATGTGTTAGGGAATACTTGCTAAACCTATAAATACTAATAGCAAACTCTTCCTCAAAGCAATTAGGGTTTGAGGGAGTCACCCTAGGAGTCATTAGGGGCAATTGACATATAAATGAGAAGTTAAGATAGAGCATGAAAAAAGGGATTTTTCACGTTTTTGTGCACTGGCAGGTCTTAGGAAATTCACACTCCAGAAGTCTACTTTGCAAGGACAAATCAGGAGACCCGTTTTAAACTGAAATGTCTGTGGAGGAGGTTATAGAACAAATTTACAAAATGAACAGTAGCAAACTGCCAGGACCATATGGTATTTACCCAGGAGATCTGAGGGAAATTGAGGATGAAATAGCTGAATTACTGTCTGTGGTATACAGCCTCTACCTGCAAAAACTGCCTTTGTACTAAACGTGGAAGGTGGTGATTGCAACAATAACTTCTAAAAAGCATCTCAGTTAGAGATTCTGGCATTATAGACCAATGATTTTGATTTCTGTGAAGCAACAGACAATGCAGAAAAAATAATCCTAACTTTACATGCACTGTGAGGAACTCTGTACTAAGTGCTACTACTCATTAAAAAAAAAAAGGTCTTGGAAATGTAGTACACAACCCTATGAAAAAGGCTGTGTTGTATTGAGTGACAGTGAAAGAATGAACTACAAAAACACTACAATTTTGGAATATTACACTTATTTTTCAGCATGTGGGCCTCCTCTCAAAACCAAATGTTTGTCTGATTTTTTGCTGATTTGTTTTTGTTGGTGGTGGATTTTTGTTGTTGTTTTCCTCTAGTTATTCTGCTAAACATATTACCTTCATTTTCAAGCTACTTACTTTTGGACATTTGGATATTTTTGGACCATCGCAACAAGAAAAATGCTACCAGAAAGATCAGGAAATTATTACTGCAGGACTAGAGAGCATTGCAGTGTGTCAAGCTACATCCCCTTCTTAAATTCTGTTACATTTCTGGCCTTTCTTCATATCTCTCATCCCAGAAGACACAGAGAAAATGTTCCAAAATGAAGAACAGCGGTCACCAAAGGGATAAAATAGCATCTATAAGAGAAACAACTAGATTGTTTAGAACTGTTCAGGCAGGAAAAGGCAGCTTAATTTTGTACAGCTATCAGGATCTGTAGAAGGTGAACAGTCAAACGACTTTTTCCCCTATAATGACAGTGAGAGAGCAAATGATACTTCCTGGGGACAGGTTGAAAATGAAGTTATTTATACTGTGGATCCCACAAGATGTTTTGATATTAAAATTGTTCAAAGATTTTCTGGACAAATGAGCAGAGGAAAAATCAACTAGATTTCATAAAATAATAATTCTCATTCAGGAATTTGATGAGCTGGAGATTGAAAAGGTATTGTGGAGAAGTAGTGGCATATTCTGTCCTGGCTTTTATACCATTATCAAGAAACCTGCTATGGGTCAGTGTCAAAGAGGTGTTATGCTCCCACATGGACTTTTGATCCTATACAGTAAGCTGTTGTTATAGTCCTTCATTTACATATTGAGATACCCCATACTAAGTTAGTTTCTGAAGTCCTTTATGACTTTGGTGCATGGGCAGAGTCTCATTCAGAATCTACATTCTGTTTATCTTAGCCATAAGCATGGCTAGATTTTAGGTATGCAGGGAATGTCATGGCTGCTACTAATATTTGTCGTCTTGAGAACATAAGTTCATCAAATTGTGAATAAATGCAAAAGAAAAAAAAAAAAAGTAGGCTAAAATAATAAATTATTGTTCTGTTTTGTATTGGTTGAACACGACATTGTGCCTCTGAGAATGTGTCTGAAATTCTGTGCAATAATCTTAATGAGAAGAAAAAGCCAAAATAAAACTTTATAAAAGGTTCATAAGGAAAATCTCTATCCATGAATCTTTAGAGTAAAAGTGAAAAATAAATAGAGTAAGAAGATTATATCCTTTCTGTAGCAGGATTTTTTTCATCATACAATAAAATTAGATTTTCTCTCAGACTTAGAAACCGTAAATATTATGCATTTATGAATTCCACCAGGGAAGGTATTTATCAGTGTTGCCAAATTATAACTGTTGCCAAATTAAAGATGATTTTTTTTTTTTTTTTTTTTTTATTTAGAAAGAGGTCCATATGTGGCCATTTTCCACATGGTTCTTGATGAAGGCAGTAGGAAAAAAAATGTTCCGTGACAGTTTTCACTTCACCCAATGATGAGTATTGACTTTCATGGCAACCCTTTCTTTGTAAAGGTAAAAATGAATGTAAAGTATTACCTTCTGCTTGTTGCTTGAGACCTTACAAGAATTAATTCCACTCTTTTTGGTTTTCCAAAGCAATATTTAAAAAAATCACCCCAACATTTACGATGTCACTTGCAGCCCCCAATTGCTGTGGAACAAATAAATGGAATCTGACCTCAGTTTTTCTACTTGGAGACAATTCCTATTAGAAAACTGCATGAATTGGTAGTTAGGAACCTATTCAGACAATTTCAAATATATGCCACTGTAGGAAGAATGGGTAGAAATTTGGGGCAGGGTATAGAAAGATGGGACTTTCTGTTTTCTTCAATGTGAAAAAAATGACTTGCTTAGCTCTTTCTCTTTTTAATTTTCCTCTTATTTTTTTGCTAGTTTTATATTTATTCTAGCAGAAATATATTGCCAACAACATACATACTTCTCTATTTGCACTGCAAAGATTCTTGATAGCTATCAGGATGCAGCAACTCTAAATTAATACAAAAATCAACATTGGTTTAGCTGGACCTCACTAATTTGGGGAGACTTCTCCATAAGACGCTAACTGGTAACCACTTTGTAAACCACTGTAAAATCAAGTTGGAAAGCTTTGAGTCTTTCACTGAGGTTTGAGCATAATTGGTAACAATATACACCAGTGTGGCAAGGGGGAAGAAAGTTTTCTTTTGTTCGCTGAACTCCACGTCTTCTTCATTTTGAAGGCGATAAGCAGGTAGGCTTCTCTTCTGGGACTGTGCTGAGTTCTTCCAGTTGGTTGGTAGATATCCTGAATTCTGTCCTCTTTCTGAAGATTCTCCTAAACTGAACTTATTTTTTCTCCCCAACATTATCTCCCATTCAGCAGACTAATTGAAGAAAGGTAAATAATAGGAAAGCTCCCTTTTGATGGAAAAGTACCTCTGTGAAGTAAGAGGTGAAGCTAACAAAGAGAAAATTCAGTTTACTTTTTTCATTTTACTGCCAACTAATGTCTGTGTAGTCAAGACAGTATTTCCAGATCTAACCCAAGAGTATTTAATTTCACAGTGATGTTAGTTTGATTCATTTCATGACAACCTGCTTCTCAAGTTGCTTTTAAAAAATGAAAAATTCTATGAAAGACACACAGTTCTGGCAACAGGCTAATAGGGAACAGCCTGCTACAGTTTGAAGTATGTGAGCCCGCACTTGCCAATCTAACACTCATTCCCTGTTGGTATGATTGGATTATTTCATTGGATTATTTCCCAGATGGACATTAATGTGTTTATAGGGCACATTCAGTTAAAGGGTCAATGTTTATTAAAGCTGCAGATATTGCATTTGCTCTGAACACGTAATTAAAACAGCAGATTGCTCTCTGTTTTACCTTTCATACAGTAGGCTATATCATGAAACAGCTCTGGATAGTTTTACCACCTGCTTGGACAAGAGCTTTTAAGTAGAATATATTATAGGCTTCTTATATGAAATGAAATAGTATTTTTCCATCAAGCTAAGGTTTTCTAGGAGTATGATGATACCCTCTCTCAAGAATATTCCATATTCCCTGCGAGACCTCTGTCGTGGTTTATGAATCTGTTGCACCTTCCTCCATCCACAGTTTCCTGTACCTGCTATTGAATTTGTGCATGTGAGATCTTTTGTGAAATAAACATGATTTAGATCCATAATTTCTGAATAGATGATATTGTGAATAGCCATTCTTGCATATGAGTAAGATACTGATTGTATTGTAATTCAATCATAGTTTTTAATGTCGCCAACATTAGCAATACTCATTGTCTTACAATTGCCTGTCCCAGAAATATAAATTGTGTATATTATGAGAAAGATATAAAGTTTTTTTTCCTACCTATCTTGTCTCGTCCAATTCCACTCTGCACTTTTCATTATGTATTTTTATATATAACATTATATATTGTTTCAGTTCAATGGTGAATGAAATTATGGTTCTTACACATAATATATTATGCATCATGTATTAGATGAAGCAATCTTTTTATCAGTGTTTTTAGTGAGCAGTAAAATACAGTGGTCTCAAGCATTAATATACTTTGTTCTCTGCTTCAAGGGCAATATTTCTACCATACAGTCAGTATCCATCGGCTTTGTTTCCTTCATTTTATACTGAGAATAAAGTGTCAGAGCCTTTCCCCAGATTCAAACAAGAAGAAATCAGCAGACTTGAAAGATTAAGGCAGAAATACTTCTCGGTTTTCAAAGCAACCTCTTAAGAACGTTGTTAAGAAGCTAGATCTCCCGTAAGCCTCTTCCAATTGTACTGGCTTAGCACTATTCCAGAAGCTTACCATGTTCAATCACCCTAAAAGAATTCTAATCAGGCCTTAGGTTAAAATGCTGCATTGACAGTAGATCTGGACACTTAGTGAGATGTTCTTATTACTTCAACCAACGGCCACATCACTGAAAATAGATGTCCTTCTTTTATTCTGAGGTGGACAAAAAATTTAGGCCTGCAAGTAATTCTTAGTAGTCTTGAATCATATAAGATGGTTTTAACATCTTTATCAGTGGCATAGATGTTGGATCAAGTGCACCCCCAGCAAGTATGCTGATGACACCAAGCTGAACGGTGCAGTTAATATAGCAGAAAGAAGGGATGCCATCCAGAGGAACCTTGATAAAATCAAAGGATGGGCCCATGTAAACCTGATGACGTTCATCAAAGCAAAGTATAAGGTTATTTACTTGGTCAGGTATCCCGGGTGAGTATGCAGACTGGGAGAAGAACTTCTTGAGACTAGCCCTGCCAAGAAGGACTTAGAGATTATGATAAATGAAAAACTTAACATGAGTACCAGTGTGGTCTTGCAACCCAAAAGGCCAATGGTACCCTGGGTTCCACGAGAAGAGAAGTGGTCAGTAGAACAAGGGAGGAGATTTTCTCTGTGTACTGTGCTCTTGTGATGTCTTATCTGAACCATTGCATCCAGGTCTGGAGACCCCAACTCAGGAAAGATGTTGACCTTTTGGAGGGGGTCCATAGAGTTGCCACAAAGATTATCAGAGGGCTAGAGTACCTCTCCTATGAAGACAGCCTGAAGTAATTGGGCTTATTCAGTCTGGAGAAGAGAAGGCTATAGGGAGACCTCATTATGTCCTTCCAATATTTAAAGAGAGATTATATAAAGGTTTTACATGAGTAGATAGTGATAGAACAAGGGGAAATTCTTTTAAACTAAAGGAGGGAAGATTTAGATTAGATGTCAGGGAGAAGTTTTTGTCTGAGGGGGTGGTAACGTGCTGGAACAGGCTGCCCAAGGAGGTAGTAGGTGCCTTATTTTTGGAAATATAGAAGGCCAGGGTGGATGGGTCTCTGGGCAATCTGATCTAGTACTCAATCTATGGGCTGGTAATCCTGCCTGCAGCAGGGGGTTTGGAACTTCATGATATCCTTGAGGTCCCTTCCAACCCAAGTCATTCAATTATTCTATGGTTTGAGTCTACAGTATGAGCCTGAATCGACAAAATTCTAGTATGATGCTTTGCACTAAACTTTTATCTAAGAAATTTACTTCAGAGCTGATTGTATTGATCATCCTGGAAGTATAGGAATTCTTAAGGACTTCTCAGACATCCCAGACCCTGGAGATAAGAGAAAGAGCCTGGGCAAGAGGAAGCATCTGCTCAGAGAGTGTCTAGCCAAAACCAGTGTACACAGATCCATAGGCCCCAGTGGGATGCACCCATGTGTACTGGGAGAGCTGGCAGAAATGACTGTTGAACTTCTCTCTTTCATCTTTGAAAGGTCTTGGTGAACAGAAGAGTTGCCTGAAGATTGGAGAATAGACAGTGTCACTCCAGTCTTCAAAAAGGACAAGAAAGAGGATCCAGGAAACTACAGGCCAGTCAGCCTCACCTCCATCTCTGGAAAGGTGATGGAACAATTTGTTCTGGATACCCTCTCTAAGCAACTGGGTGAGAAGGTTAATGGGAGTAGTCAACATGGATTAGTCAAGAGGAAATCATGCTCAACCAACCTGGTAGCCTTCTATGATGTCATCACTGGCCAGGTAGATGAGGGGAGAGCAGTACATGTTGCATATCTTGACTTCAGCAAGGCATTTGACACCATCTCCCCCATCATCCTTGTTATGAAAGCTAACGTGTGGGATAGATGAGGAGATGGTGAGGTGGATTGAGAACTGGCTGACTGGCAGAGCTCAGAGAGTTGTCATCAGTGGCGAAGAGTCTGATTGGAGGTCTGTAACTAGCAGTGCTCCCCAAGAGTCGGTTCTGGGACTGGTCTAGTTCAATATCTTTATCAGCAGCATGGATGAAGGAATAGAGTCCACCCTCAGCAAGTTAGCTGATGATACAGAGCTGGGAGGCTGAGTACTGTGGGCTGACATACTGGAAGGCTGTGCTACCTTTCTACGAGTTCTGGACAGACTGGAGAGTTGGGCAGGGAGGAACTTGATGAGATTCAACAAGAACAAGTCTTGTACCCAGGGAGGAATTAGCACATGTGTCAGTACAGGTTGGGGGATGACCTGCTGGAGAAAGCTCTGCAAAGGGAAACCTGGGTGTTCTTGTGGACAACAGGTTGGCCATGAGCTGTTGTGGCCAGGAAGGCCAATTGTATCCTATGCACATTACAAAAAGCGTGGTTAGAGGTCAAGGGAGGTGATCCTCCCCCTCTACTCTGCCCTGGTGAGGACAAATTTAGAACTCTGTGTGCAGTTCTGGGCTCCTCAGTTCAAAAAACTCAGCGGTCTCATGGAAGGAGTCCAGAGGAGGCCAGAGAGATGATAAAGAGCCTGGAGCATCTCCTGTATAAGGAAAGACTGAGTAACATGGATCTGTTCAACCTGGGGAAAAGAAGACTGAGGAGGGATCTGATTAATGTTTATAAATTTCTAATCGGGGGTGGGGGCAAATGGAAGAGGCCAGGTTCTTCTTGGTGTAGTAACAGGACAAGGAGTAATGGCCTGAAAAACGAACATAGAAAGTTCCATACAAACACTCAGGACTTCTTTATGGTCAGAGTGATGGAGCTCGGGAACAGATTTCCCAGAGGGGTTGTGGAGATCTTCTATCGAGATATGCAAGATCTGTCTGGATGCCAACCTGTGTGACCTATTGTAAGGTACCTGCTTTAGCAGAGGGGTTGGACTCAGTGATCTCTTGAGGTTCCTTCTAACCCCTGCAATTCTGTGATTCTATGTGATTCAGTGATTCTGATTCAAGTTCTTCACTTGCTGAGGTTTGTGGCCTTGACAGCTCTCAACATTCTTGCCATTTTTCTCTTCTCGTCCTGCATAGTGATGCTTCAGGGCTTAAAAAATAGCTGTGCAGTAATCCTGACTCCAGCGATGCATATGACAATGAACTGGAGCCCTCTATAAGGTCAATTCATGGGAATATTAGTAATTTTTTTTCATTTCTGTGATAGATTTTGAGAGTATAAGAATACGTGATGTTTAAATGATTTGGATTGATATTTTAGATTCTGATTATCTCACGTGCTTCACTCATGTAACTGTGAAATGCAAGCACAGGTTTAATTTACCTTCAATAATTCAAGCAGATATATTTTATTTTGTAGCATTTTTTAAATTATTTTTTTATTTTTTTTTATTACTTCTCTTCCTACAGGGTGAAGGCTAGGGCCACAGTGACAAGATATGTGATTAATGTGATTTGAAAGATGATGGGAGCATTTACTTCTCTGCTATTTTCCATGCAACTGACCATCTGCGGTAACTAGACTCCAAGATTATTTTTCTGTTTCCAGTCTGTAATGTAAAAACAGCACATTAAAGCAGCAGTACTCAACTAGAGTCGAAAGGTAAACTTATTTTATGTTTCCCTTGCCCTGGAAGATGCAGTAGGTTAAGAGCAGTCATGAAGGACTGGGAATTATTTTTTTTTTTTTTTTTTTTTTTAAAGCTGTTGAAAACACATGGGCTTAGTTGTTTGCAATGTTCAAGCAAGAAAGGCAGCATGAGTTTAGAGTGACATGACATTCAAGAACATTCAGGGAACAGACATCTCACTGGCTCATAATAGTGCTGGAAAACAAAATTTTCTGGAGTGTAATTGGAGATAGTGGAATTTGCTGCAATCCAATCTGATTTACTGCACTGAGGGTGATTTTGAAGGATAGGGCCAGCCCTACGATTACACCTGGGACAGAGGAGGTATTTGTTTGTAAATTTATTTCTCTGCTGCTTTATGTTAGTTTGTTTATTTTTCTGTGCTCCAGTAAGATAGCTTTTGGAAATCAGTGCTTCAGAAATTCTGTGAACACTCACAGAAAGTTTGACCTACCTTCAAAATTTGACCCAGTTCATGTTCCCATCACACCGTTCTTAATAAAACTTTCTCCTGAAGTGCAATTAGCAAGTCTGAATGGATAAGACTAGAATTGCCTAATAAAACTGATAACTTAATGCCTGCTCAGTGTTCCCATCTGATGCCTCAGCTGGCAGGACATTCCTCTCTGTAGCCATCACTCCTCAGATTAGTTACCAGCTGATTAAATCTCAGGAAAATCCTTGCACCCTCTGGATTGGGTGCTAGCCATGCACCGTGCGAGCAGGTGTGGGAGCAGATATTTTCTGTTGATGGGAGGGTTATGCCTTTGCAACTGTGCAGATCATCATAAGTGGTGTCAGCAGAGATGCAAGCTACAGATGGCAACAAGGGGTTGCAGCTGTCTGCATAAGGCTTAGTATCCCTGAAGCAGCTGCACTGGGAATTTGGTAGATGTAGCATGGCTTATGTGTGCTGAGCGCTCTCTTTTAATCCTTCTGCCTTCACCTTATCTTTGCTCATTATGTTATTATCACAAATTATGAGTACTGCTAAAGTACTAACAATATGGCAACCTGTTGGCATATCCTCTAGTCCTGTGGTCTCTGTGTTCCTGGCATCAAGTAGACTACACTCTGCTTTCTTTTTTAATGCTTTTCTTGTCACTGCTGTTTTGTTTTCGTTTTGTTTTCCAATCTGAATTTGAATAAATCTATGCCCATATTTAACAATTTATGCCCAGTTCCTTGTGTAAATAGCATTTTAAATGATAATCTGTGACATAAATTTAAACTATTGAAAGTGGACCTTTTGAATATATCATTGAAATCAGAAGATTAGTGTAAAAGATAATTTTGACAGATTACTTTAATTTGAGCTATTATTTAAATTATGATCAGTTTTGCACAAAGAGAAATTATGGCTATATTTACATCTTTCATTCTCTTTTCTACAGCACTCTTTATGTTTCTTTTCCCTTTGTTATTTTTTTTTTCCTTTTTCCAGTCACTTTTAGATAGTTCCTTAAGATCCTTGTCCCATCCTCTTTCCCATCCCATTTATTTATTTGATCAGCTATTAAGAAATCTTTTATCTCTTAACGTTCAATGTGCCATCATTAATGCTTTAGTGTTAGCAAAAGAAGTGTACAGTAAAACTTCTGATCTTGGAGCAAATCTTCCCTGAGGCATCCATGAAGAATTTGGATTAGTTGTCACATTATGTCCAAAAGCTATCTGATCTTCCAGCTCAATATTACATGCTCTCTGAAGGAAACCGAGTATTGCTTCAGCACTCTTCTTATTCTAAGGAACAGACAAGCTAATTAAGTCTCTCATGTGAAGAAGTTCATGAGGATACTTTATGTATATCTTGTTGCACCTGAGGAGCAACAGAGGTAGAGTCATCTCAGGGTCATCTCAGCATTATCTTTACCCAGCTTAAGCTTGGCTGGCATTTGCTAGCAGGTACCTGAGCAGATCATAACCATTCCCAAACTAGGAATTCCATAGGAATATCAGTTGCAGTTGTAGCTTAATGAAAGAGGACTTTTCCCATTTTAAGATCTTTTTGCACTGGCTTTGGGGCTGCAAGGTAATAACTGTTTAGGCCTAGTGTGTTCCTACATCAGTGCTGTAGGAGAGATCAGGAAGAGGAACACTAAAGGATGCACAGAGAAATGGAATTTATTTATAATAATTTATTTTAAATTTATTCACTTTCCTTTGGAAATCAAAAAACATTAAATTTAATCATAGCAATAATTCCAGAAAATTGAGAAAATGTTAAGGTTATTTTAAATGTTTTGAATTCGAGAGAGGTAATTAAAACTGTTTTTTAATTAAAACTGTTCACACAAAATATATCAGCCTGTGTCAGTGGGAGAAACTTGGTTTGTGCAAAACTATGGGAAGTGTTTACAGGCAATGTTATTCTGACATTAGCTGTATTTTCTCCATTCCCTTCCTCTCCACTCTTTCAGAACTTTTTTCTTTCTATGACCTTTCATTTCCATTTTACTTGCTCATAGCTTTGGCTAGTTTCAAGTCCCTCACATCCTTTTTTTCTCCTTCTCTGTCTGTTTGCCTTTTATTTGCACTTGCTCCATTCTCAGCTTCTCTCCCATGTACCTTCTTCCTTTCTCATCACATGCTCCTTCCCTATGTATATGATTACACGGCTACTCCGTTTCTTCTAACCTCTTTGTATTTCCATCTTAAAAGATGAAATAAAAGTTAAATGCGAGATGCAGCTTTCAGTTAAATATTTATACTGTATAATGGGTTTCTCACTGTGTTAGATATCTTTATATTATCCCGATGCATACTGGAAGAGAAAGTAAGCTTGAATTTAAAAAAATGTAAAAGAAACTTCAGTTTCCAGAACTGCTTTCTGAAAAACAACTACTAGGTCTTAAAATTTTATTTTTCTGAAAATTTGAAACTTTATTTAATTAAGCATTGACAGGACACCAGACTTATTTTATTTTTGTACAATCATATTTTCAGAGAAAACAGTTAATGCACAGTGACTTTCTTACACATAATTTAGAATTCATTTTATAAGAAAAACGAAGTGAATAATCAAGGATGAAGATTTAATAAAGTAGTTAGCCCCAAGAACTTCTTTCAATAACTTTTCTGATGTCTCTCTAACCTATTGGTTGCATCAACAAGGAAAATGCTTATCTCACTGCTGAAAAAAGAAAAAGTATGTGATAAGGCAAAAAATAAAATGACAGTCAAGCTTTGGTGTAAAAGTAAATTAAGCACTGTTAATGGACTATAGACATCAGAGCCTTGATCCACTGAAGCCAATGAGTTTAGTCACATTGAGTCAGTGAGAGACAGGTTTCTGTGCTAACTTCAGACTTTTGTAAGCTGTCTTAAATAAATATGTGAATTTCCTTAGCTTGACTGCAGCAAATACCTTAGTTTGTCCTACCTTTTAAATCAAGAGTAATCTGATAGGCTTTAATCTGTCTATTGTCAGAACTAGGAATCCAGGGTCTTCCCTGCTAACGCTACAAAATGGAAAAAGGATTCTGAGCAATGCTTGTGATACCCTTGCTGAAAGAAAAGAGGATCCGTTACTCAA
The DNA here is from genome assembly GCF_987193195.1 of Phasianus colchicus. Classification (NCBI taxonomy): domain Eukaryota; kingdom Metazoa; phylum Chordata; class Aves; order Galliformes; family Phasianidae; genus Phasianus; species Phasianus colchicus. The sequence continues at coordinate 58,260,995 of NC_143437.1, read as the reverse complement.
ATCTCCGCTAACACAACAAATGAAGCAAGACTGTTAGAAAATGTTTTATTTCAACAAGTAATTTGTTCCTTTGCATGATTGCTGGTGTTGATTTTTTTGTTTCAGAATTAATTTTGATAAACCACCATAAAATATTACAATGAATAATCCAAGAGCATCCAAATAAGAAATTAATAATATTTTGTCAGTCTATTACTTTTCTAGCTTCAGTGGTTCTAATGATTTGTAGTATAAATTTAGGGACAAAAACACCTGATAGTCATTGTACAGATGAATACAGCGCCTTCTGTTTTGCAATGCAGAATAATTCCATATTTCCTAGATTCTGTAATAGTACTCTATAGACTGTGTTTTAATGCCTAGTATATATGGTTGCAAATATTTTTTGTACATTTGTATAGGTTTTGCCTTGGAAAGTTTTCAGAGAGAGGTTTCTAACTAAAAATATGCAGTTATGTGTTTTAGGAAATGAATTTCAGTGATTAGGTTTAATATGTGCAGAGTACTATATCTGAGCTTGAACAGTAAACGTCTCTTAGCCTTTTTAAGTTGGAAGGTTCATTTATTCTTGTTAACCCCTGAAGGCAGTTTCTTCTGAAGATGTCTGGCCATGGCTTGAATGGGAAGCACATACAATTTTTGTGTACCCACAACAATCTCACAACATTCCTGAGTGCTTATTGCAAAAAGGAAATCTTGAATTATACTTTCTCTCTTATTCTCGTAGTCTCTGCTAAGTGGCTTCTCAAAGCTTTTCACTTGGGTGACATTTCTTTCAATTTTGTGCATTTACAGTTACATTTACTTGTTAATCATAGGCCCTGTTGATCCCTGGTGTTAATTGAGTATATAAGGGCAATAATAATACTTACAAATCATGAATCATTTCCCTTCATAGGAAAGAGTGTACCTAAGTGAGAGAACAATGACAATCTTGGTCTGAAAGGGCTGGTGCTATCTTCCTGAAAAGGCTGAGAGAAGAAAGTCCAGCTAAAGCTAGTTTTGAATCACACTGGCAAGCTAAGGAACTCCTAAAATTGTCACATGAATAATCTGCATAACCTGTTTCCAAGCTTTTATCAGCAGCAAATGCATTGAAGCAATTCCAAGAATTTTTAGTATCAGAAACTAAACACATTCAATAAGAGTAGGAGATGGGAAAAACAGTGAATTATTTGTGGACAGTTGCTAAGTAAATTAGCTGAAAGAATTCTTATAAGACTCTTCGGACTGCTTCCTGCTCAGAAATTTATGGAGGATAAATACAACAAATACTGTTCCTGCATGTTTGTTTATCTGTGAAACTTCTCCACACAAAAAATAATGATACCCTTTCATTGACATCATCACAGTAATAATATCTTTCTGACTGTGTCAGAGGGGTAATAACAAGCTTTCATCTACTTCACCAAGTACCATATCTTTGACTTTCTACATAAAAATGAAAAGACTCCTTAAAAAAATACAAACTCGTATTTGTTCCACTACAAATGTCAGCATCTATAAATTAAACTGTTGTGTATTTAAATAAAATGCAGAATTTGACTCACTGTACCAAAGAAGTAATCTGAGTTCTAAGAGACTTTTCCAGTTACTTCCTCAGTTTTCTTAATGCTTTTGTAATTATATAATCCATTTGTTTTAATAATGATTTCATTGCTATTCTACACAAGACAAGAGTACATTTGGAGACAAAAAAAGGAGAAGGGTGACAAACAAAGTTTATGAGAACTCTTCTTTCAAGTTTAATTGGAAGTTATTTATCATTCAGCAAATTAGCCTTGAGAGGTCACTGTTGTTCATGCAGGATGAAACCACTCATGCTAAGATATCGCATAGAAAAATACTTTAGTTATGTAGTTACTCTGCTTACTACTCTATGATGCAGTCTTACTTTGACATGCAAAGGTCTTTTCCTATGATGGAATAGAAAGTTGAATGAAATTGTTCAAAATAAAAACGTAAACCTTTTCCTTTCAATGCATTACTTTAATTACATAACATAACAGAGATTTAGTACAATAAAATTATATATATTCATTAAAGTACTCTGATTAGATTGCTTCTTGTCATAATGTTTTATCCCTAAAGTGAAATACACTGAGATGTTGATCTTTTTATTAAGCTGATATCTTTTAAAGCTAAAGATCAAGCAAGTTGTACAGGAACTTAACTGACGATCTGTTTACTGCACTTCATTTACTTCATTGAGCTTTTAATATCACCAGATAAAATAAAAAGATCAAAGAAATTTCCTGCCTATGAGAGAAAGTGAACTGCATATTAACATTTTCATGCTACCAGTGAGAATTCTTGTAACCCAACCAATAGAATAACTGCACTGCAGAGGCATGAATCTTTTGAATTACACTTGCAGAAAAGCTGCAGTCATCAGTTATAGCTTCTTTTAGAACAAATTCCTTTTTCCATGACTATGAGTTGTTAGAATGCCCCTTTTACTCTGACTGTTCCCATTTGAACTTATGATGAAAGCAGGCTTTCAAAGCTCTTGTAAACTGAGTTCTCTTTTTACTTACTCACTTAAAAAACAAGTAGTAGAGCTTGCCTTACTTCAAATATGAAATTCACTGATTTGTTCTGTTCCCATGTTGAATTACATTCTGCCAATACTGTGAAATCACATTTTATCAGTTGGCAATGACAGCTCTCTCAAACTCACATATCATATCCTGTAAGCTAGATTTGATAGCTTTGAGATGAGTAGCATCTAACTCTATGAGAAATTCTGGTGAAGTTGATAGAATCTCTTGCAGTAACTTTTTTAGGGCATGCAAATTATTTACAATAAAGTATTGAACTATTTTATCATTACTTTAATGCTTAACCATCTCAGATGACTTTCTTCCTCTCAACATTTTAAATGTGGGTCATTTTGTACATTTAAGCTATGAAGATTATTCTTTAGTTTTGTTAGAGCCACATACTTACACAAATCAAAGACCTGATCCTGCAAACATTTAAGCATGTGCTTAATTTAACTTAGTGATGCAATCTCTTACATATAGATTAATGGGACAAAGGTATATATAAGATTAGGGCCTCATTTGGCTTTCAGGAAATCTTTTTACCCCTCTCTGAATACTTTGAGCAGCCCTTTTATTGAGCAAATAATGCCTGCAAGGCTGCAAAGGAAACCCAAAATAAAAACAAAGATATCTGCACATTTTTCAAAGAAGGATAGTTTTTTCCATTTAAGCTTTAAATGGAAAAGAGAAGGAAGAAGAAAAGTCATAGCAGCACCTGTTACACTGCCCGTTAAACCCATCAGCAGGGCAAAATGTGGTATGAACATAGCCATCAGCAGAGTTAACAGGAGAAATACACTTCTTACACACAAAGCAAACAGTGGGGAACTGTAATTGGAATAGTTGCCTCTAGAAATACAAGCATAAACAATTTCTGTGGCTGCAAAAAAGGGCAAAGGATAAGAAAGAAGAGCCTTGGTTAATAGGCACAAATTCACTAGAATTTGAAGAAATGATGGCAGGTTGTCAGTAACAACTTCCCTCGTCTCTTCACCCCAAGTTAAGAATGCAGACAGGGCAAAGGTTGTTTTCAAGACACAAGCAAAAAGGTGAGTCCAATTCAGCATACACCTAAATTCCCCTGGGTTTTTCATGTTACCTTCCAGTGTAGGAAGAAATATTTGTGAAGTGTAACTGAAAATTATCACCCCCATGGACACCAAGAAGTCTTCAAATTCCAGGGAGAGTCTGAATTTTGCCCAGGACCACTGATGTATTTGTGTGAGACAGTAAGTCATCACTACAAAGATGATAATGAAATGGACCAAGGAACAAAGCTGGCTGAGTTTGGAGACAATTTTTAGAGTTTTGATAAATACACAAGGCAGCAGTGTAAGAAATGCAATTACAGACCAAGTTCTCTCAGTCACTGGTACATATGAAAAACTGTGTGACAGTAAATTCCCACTAACAACCAGATACAAAATACATGTCATGATCAGTTCCGTCACTTGGGTCACATTGACAACTATGCCACCTAGTCTGGGAGACAGCTTTTCGCAGCAGGCATTTGCAATATCTTCATACGTATCTCTCGCTCTTATGAGCTGCCCATCTTCATTTTCTTCATACAGGCAAGCGATTAGAATTTTGCCTGTATAACAGCATAATGCTGCAGCCAAGACAATAAGAAACAGGCCACTGTATCCACTATGGAGAAGAGCATATGGCAATCCTAGAACAAAAATTCCCTGAAGAGGAAAAAGAGAAATAAGAGATAGCAGAAAATCCCTGAGGCAAAATGTTTACTAGAAGTCATGCTCCCAAACTTGCCCTTCACTGAACACTGCTTTAACCAAACTGCATGGTAGAAGTACTGCTACATTCAGCTAAGTAACCATGAGAAGTATGTTTATTTATGACAAATGAAATTATCAGCAAAAATAACTGCTCATACTGACACACATGTAATGATAAGCTAGGAAAAGGAGAATGTGGATGAATGATATAGTCAGGTTCTTAGTTAATATTTAACGCTGATATGATTTTACAAGGTTCCGAGGCAGTTACTCAGTCAACATGCATATTAATGAAATGGGTTTAATAACAGTAAAATTAAGCAGCTGTATCACCATCTCCATAATTTTCATTTAAACTAAAAATAGCATTGTAGATAGATCCAGTAATGACAATTCTCTTCGGTCTAATAATTGTTAACACACCTCTGGAAAGGAAAGAGCATTAAAGTAACAGCAGCATTGGCTGTAGCTTTCTTTGTGGCTTCTGAACTTCTCACAGAACCTTTACAGTGGTTAAGCCCATTACTACAGCAGTTTTGCTCAGAAGCTGAGATTCTAGATTGTGCAAACTTACTTAGGTGTCTAAACCACATGTGAAAAATATAGACATACTTTTCTCTAAACAGTCTCAGAAAGGGATAATTATATATATATATTATATATATATATTACATAATTATATATATATATTTATTCAGTAAAAACTGTCATTCAAATTTCATAAAGCAGTTTAGAAAAAGAATACAGTTAACTAGTTCTACAGACATTTTTACTTCTGTATTTATTATAGCATTGGTGATGTGATGAAATAAGAATATTCATGATCATGTTTGCTATCATCCAGACAAGGCTTGATTTGTATCAATTCCATCTTAATTCTATTTTTGAACAAACCAGAACTTCATTCTACATTGCTAAACCTGTGAACTCTCAAGAGAAAGAAGTCTTTTAAATCACATGAGCCATCAAGATGTCTACCTGATGGTTCAAAACAAGTAGGATTTTCCTGAAATTCTAGATTTCATTCTGGTAGTGCCCAGTGGAAATAATTGCTACCCACATTTTTGAGTAAAATTCTTGCTACTACGCACTCATCACTGATTGCTTTCTGAACATTACTCAATGCCAAGTTTTAAAATGTTGGTCATGGCTCTTTTCAGAATAAATGGGAATTCCTCCAGAGAGCACCTCATTTCACTGAATATATATTGGCTGAAGTTTGAGGGGACAAGTCCTACTCCTTCGACATACCTCTAATCAGAGAGGAGCTCTGTTCCCTACAGTTACTACTGAGGATTACTGTTTACAGGCTCAGATACTTAAATTTTATTCACTGTGAAACATGGCAGACCCTCCTGCTCTTCTTGAAGGGAGCAACAGGTTCTTTCTCTCTCACTTCCTAAGCAGGTAGTGCTGCTTATTGTTTTCAGGAAGAAGAAGTGAATTTGACAGTCTAAATCTCAGCTCATGAATTTTTCATCCACTATATTGGGCATGAGATCTTGTAAGGACGTTTCAGGCATGCTTTTGTCTTTCATGTTTTCTCAACTCACTCAGACATCAGTCTTTCTTGTGAAGGCAGCATAGGAGGCCAGCTCTGTTTCAGTTCATCAAGAAGGCTCGTGTTCACCTCGTCTTCACAGGCTTTGTACTTTGCTCGCCATTTCTTTGTGGTACAAGTTGTCTCAGGCTTGATTGATAAGGAGGGGCTATTTTTCAAACACTGAATAATCATCAGTGTATATAAAGTATTATTGTTTTCTTCCAGCCATGAGATAGCAGTCTTTTTCAGGCTCACTACTGGCCTGAATCATCAATAAGAGAAGAAATATTAGAGGCCCTGAAATTAAAACATTATTTTTTCTCTAAGTCAGTGAAATTGTCAATCGTATGAGCGAGAAGCATTGCCAGTCTCACCAGACTTCACTCTAGGTACAGATATCTTCAACATATAGCTGAATAAGAGCTAGAAGGATCATATTAATTACATGCCTTAGTACCTCTTGATTAAAAAAAAGGTCAACATCTTTGCATACTGTAACAGAGGTACTTTGGTTATTACTTGCATAACAATACAGTTATTCACTTTCACTACATAACTATTTTGGTTGTTTTAAAGGCTTCATTTTACAGCAATGTTTTTGTATAAATCACAGGTGCTATTTCATTTAAGAGCTGGGACACTCAACTGCCTAGTTGATGGTACTTCAGTCACCTCAAACTCCCCACTCCATTACAATAATGGCTTGGCTCCATTCTAACACGGGCCTTGTGACCCAATTAGCTCGCAGTTAGTGTTTCTTACTTATATGAACTTCACGGAAGCATTCAAAAGTGCATAATTTCTTTTATTTAACAAGCTACTTACTTAAAAACACTAGATATCTGACTATCTGGACTGCAGATAGTACATGTGTGTAACTTCTGCTGTCTTGCCATTTTTAATCATAGATTTCACTGACTGGGAAGATAAGTAATTGCCTTAAGTACAAAATGTATTCTCTTTCCTATGAAAACAATCCTTAGAGAACATTTACATAATAGGCTGAATTTAAAAGCATCATAAATAAACCAAATCTGTGAAAAAGTCATGAAGATAAAAGCCACAATCATCTTGCATATTAACATAAGAACAATGATGTTTTCTCAGTTTCTTGCAATTTGTAGCAGGCTTATCTCATTTGCTCCATACTCACAGCACCATTGTTTTGCCCCTTGACCTGCATTTGGGAGTTCAAATGGTATCTGCTGACCTGAAGGGTGACTGTGTAATTAAACTGCAGGTAAGTGTTAGAGCAGGCTTTACCACACAATGGCCTTTTTTTTTTCCCATGCTGAATTTAGGCCATTAGCGTTTATATGACTAGCCTCAAACTAAACCAAAGCACAAGAGATACTATCACGTTTGACAGCCATTTGCAGTCCTCCCCACAGGTGTCTGCATTTCCCAGCTTAATTGTTAGTTTAATCAGAGTATAACATAATTTTAACCTCTAACATCTCCTTGCTGTTTGTTTATATCAATTTTATTTGGTACTTAACACACAGCATAAGATGAAAAATGTTGTTGTTTCTTTTTCAAGTTTTGAAATTTCAGACCTTATTAAACAAACTCTTTTTCTCTCTCTATACTTTTTCTTAAAATAAACATAGAGCCATAGAATCCTTAGAGGTGGAAGGGACATCTAAAGGCCATATAGTCCAACTCCCCTGCAATGAACAGGGGCATGCACAAGTAGATCAGGGTGTCCAAGGCCTTATCCAGCCTTGTCTTGAAAGTCTCCAGGGACGGGGCATAAATCACATCACTGGGCAACCCATCCCAGTACATCTCCACTCTAACTGTAAAAGCTTTTTCTCTTATATCTAACTTAAAACTACCCTCTTTTAACTTGTAACTGTTTTCCCTAGTTCTGTCACCCCAAACCCTGTTGCAGAGTCTGTTGCCTTCTTTCCCATAGCTCCCCTTTAGATACTGACAGGCTACTATCAGGTCATCTCACAGCCTTCTCCTCCCCATATTAATAGCCCCAGATGTCCCAGTCTGTCCTCATAGGAGAGGTGCTCCATTGTATGGATCATTGACCCCACTGCTGATGTCACTGATGAAGATATTAAAGAGTATTGACTCCATCAATGACCTTTGGGGGACACCATTTGTTACCAATCTCCATCCAGGCACTGACCCATTGACCACCATCCTCTGGCTCTTTGTCCATCAGTCTACCCATCAAATTGATATCTTTCCAATTTGGAGGGAAAGATGTTGTGGGTTATTGTGTCAAATGCCTTACTGAAGTTGAGATAGATGATGTCAGCGGCTCTTCCCTTGTCCACTGATGCAATGACACCATCATAGAAGGCCACTAGGTTGGTCAAGCAGGATTTGCTCTTGGTGAAGTCATGCTGGCTTTCCCATATCCCATCTCCCTGCCTTTCGTGTGCCTTAGCATAGCTTCCAGGAGGATCTGCTTCATGATCTTCCCTGGTGCAGAGATGAAACTTACAGGTTGGTAGTTCCTAGGGTCATCCTTTTCACACTTCTTAAAAATGGATATGTTATTGTCATGACTTTTCAAATACCACAGAGAGTGGCATGATGCCTACATAGGCCAGTTCCCTTAGAACTCTGGGATGCATCTCACTGGGACTCATAGACTTGTGGAGGTTCTTGTTGATCTGGTGAACACGAACCTGAACATGATCTTTGCTTATAATGGGAGGGTCATAGTTCTCCCAATCTCCTCCTACCAAACCATGTTTGAGATCTGTGTGGCGAGCAGTTATCAGGGAAGACAGAGGCAAAAAAGTTGTTAAGCACCTCAGCCTTCTAGTTGTCTGTTGATAGCAGCTTGCCTGCATTACTCATTAGGGGGGATACACCCTCCTGTACTTTCCTTTTCTGGTCGAGGTACCTGTAGAATCCTTTCTTGTTTCTTCTGGCATCCCCAGCTAATTTCAGTTCAAGCTGGGCCTTGGTTTTCCTGATCCCACCTCTACACAGCCTAGCAGCTTCCTTATACTCTTCCCAAGGAACCTGTTCCTGTTCCTACTGCCTGTGCGTTTTCTTCTCACCCTTCAGTTTGACAAACAGGTCCCCTGTTCAGCCACACCAGGTTGAAATCACCGGTTGCCAATTTCAAATTAAATATACTGAGCTTAGAATTTCTAAAATGAACATTTTGACAGAAAGTGCAAATTTTCCTTTTAGTTGATATTTTCAACATCTCTATTACTCTATCACTCTTCCTAGCTGGCCAGTAATGGCTTTTCTATTAAGAAAGAAAAAAGAAAAAAGAGAAGGAGAAAGGGGAAAGGGGAAGGGGGAAGGGGGAAGGGGAAGGGGAGGGGGAGGGGGAAAGGGAGGGGGAAGGGGAAGGGGGGAAGGGGAAGGGGAAGGGGAAGGGGAAGGGGAAGGGGAAGGGGAAGGGGAAGGGGAAGGGGAAGGGGAAGGGGAAGGGGAAGGGGAAGGGGAAGGGGAAGGGGAAGGGGAAGGGGAAGGGGAAGGGGAAGGGGAAGGGGAGGGAAGGAAAATTTAAAAAAAGGAAAGAGAGGAAGAAAGTTTATTATATTGGCACACTGTCAAATTACTATGAAATAGCAAGAAAATGTTAATGATGGCCAAGAGAGCTGAAAGTCTCCTTTTCAGACTTACAAATTCTCTTTGGATTTGATCCTCTGTTCCTACTTTTTCAAAAGTAACACTTTCTGTTAGTACCATTTCCTGTACATCACCAAGTTTAAATAGTTTAATTTCAATGTAAAAGATACCTTTAATAAATGCTTAGATTACTGTCATTGTGATTAAACAGCAAAGGCACTGTGTTGTGTGCTCACATTTAAAGTAGTAGACCTTAGACCATTTCTTCATCTATCTGTGGAAAATTCCTCCTTCACAGAGAAATTCTTTCATGGTGCACTGCTGTTGAACATGGTTTTTGTACACCTCTTATGAGGACAGAATGTGGACAGGCAGAGTATATCAGCACTGCTTCTCTGCCACAGGAACAGGGACACAGGTAATTTCTATGCCATCAGTCAATCCACGTTTGGACAGGTCTGAGTGCTCTCATCCAGTCTTCTTGTGTCCAAATTATGTATGGAACAGATAGCTTAAGCTGTGAGGATTCAATTAAAATGAGCAGCCTAAGGAACAGTTTCTTAAGTTGCCTCCCAGATCTTTGTTTTAGTGTTTTGTCCATGAAATGTGCCTCCTAAGTGGTTTTATTTTCAAGTATTCTACTGCAAGGCCAGATAAGCTCAAAAATTCTCTTTTAAGGTGATTTGCTTATAGCACAGAGAAAAAGCACTCACATACTTGAGTACGAGTGGAGAAGGAGTTTTTGAAGCAATTCGTTTTCACAGCTTAGCTTGAATGGTTATTTGCCAGCGGGGGGGGGGGGGCAATCTTGCTCAGTAGGCTGACCCTTCCTGACTCTTGTCTCCCAAGATAATTCTAAAACTTTGTTATTTTCACCCTAAACTGAGGATGGAAGTGCAGTAAGTATTGGTGTATGTTGCCAATGAGTGAACACACGTGCCTGGGTGAAAGTCCTCATCAACCCCTGGAGTAGACTTAGACATAGGCATCTGGGCCTACAAAGAAGAGAGGATTCATGGATGAACTGGTGATCAGCCTTTAAAGAAACAGCCTTTAAAAAAACAGTAGTGGAAAAGGCATGCAGGGTGAAGTCAGCTAGAATATATTAACCTTAACAGAATTTCCCCAAGAGGAAATCCCAGAAATTACTGATCCACCAAAAACACAAAACCAGCAGATTGGGATTTCCAATTTGTGTCTTCATATTAAAACATTTCTACATTTCTTGGTGGCTTGACTGCAATTTTTTAACTACATAGTATTGTTTCTCACATCACCAAGACTGGATTCTTGTTTAAAAAGCCAAGATAGCTGGATTCGCATAGAATGTCAAAATGGGATTGTTCACATTCATACTGACTTTTTGACACTACTTCACCTCAGGATAAGTACATCTTCAAGGAATCAAATATGTATAGAAAAATGGAGAAACTAGCACAATTTAGCATCCTGAGAAAATATCAACATTTCTTAATGTTTAGTTTTAATATTTTTTAATCCCTTCCAGAATGCTTCATTTTATAAGTTGTTCTGGCCTGAAATATGACACTTTTAAAAACAAAGCAGAATGAAAGGTAGTTAAAAGCAATGAAGATCAAATCATGGTCAGAGCTGAGATATGCCAAGAGGAAATAGAATAAAATGGAGTAAAAGTGATGTCACAATAATAAAAATAGAGATCTCACCTTAAGATTTAATCAGATGAAAAAATAAATTAAGAAATGAAGATAAACTTAACCAAAAATAATTCAGTTAATACAGCTCTGCTTTATGCAGAACACATGCTAATATGTCAGACTGCTGAATGGGGTCTGATTGCCTTTCTCGCAATGTGCAGTTATACCATTGAAACAGTTCAGTTAAGCCAAACTGTGTTCCCAACTATGCATTTGATTCTCTGCATTGTGAATTTGTGTTAGGCATAGAAACTACATAGGAAAACCTCCTTCATGGATTTTCTAGGAAGAGCAGAGAGATAAATTCAAGAAGCATTTGTTTTTATTTAAGATACATAATATTCCAGAACTGCTGTAAAAGGGTGTTGCTGTGGTATTTATATGAAGATACTACTTTATTAGCTCAAAATTAAAAAATATGGCAAATCTCTTAATTTCATGCCATGATAATGGAGCTACATTTTTGTTCATGTCCTTTCATCTACCTTTCTTAGGCACCACTATAATGAAAGAGATTTTGTATTTTCTTCCAGGTCACTGTGTATGACATAGAATGATGGACAAGTTCCTAATTATTCTACCAAAAAACCTCCTAACCATACCAGAAACTCGTGCAGAACCAAAGAATTGCAGAATAGTTGAGTTTAGAAGTGAAATCTGGGTCCATCTGGGCCAACACCCGCTCAAGTAGGGAAACCCAGAGAGGGGTGCTCCGGCCCATGTCCAGATGGTTTCTGAAGATCTTCAGGGTGGGAGACTCCACAGAGTCTGGGAAGCCTGTTCCCATGCCCAGTAACTTGCTTTGACAATCAATCTATACGGACAGTTACTTTTTTAGGATTTGTCACTTAGGCAGTTATTAATCCAGTTAAGATGTATTTTATTGCTGTGCTAATTGTTAAATCAGAATGTTGTGTATTAACGTGTCAAAAATCCTTTTAAAGTCTAAATATATTATTTTTCACTACTTAAATTACAACAAAGAATTATATAAAGTGTGCTTAATAAGAACAGAAAGGACTTTCTTCAAGACTATGAAGATTGACACTAATTATATTCCTAGCTTTTTATTCCGTATCAATTAAAAAGTGCATTAGCATTACTTTATTTTTCTCAGAATTGTTAATAGGCTTAAATGATTGGGCTGGCTTTTAAAATATTATTATGATATCTATAGTCTACTGAAAATTCTAAACGTAGTAGCAATTGCATATTATCAGATTAGATATATCTTTAGCTAAGTCTCCCACTTGCACAATGGCTGGCCATTCCGCTTTCAAAATATTGATGACATCTTAATGTTCATTTAAAATTCTAACTATAGTTATGTAATAGTTAATTGTCTCAGTCTAAGCTAATCATCAAATCTTCCTCTATAAATACTTGAAAAAAAAAATCACCCCTATTTCTTACTCAGCTACCTTAAGATATGTGGATAGTAAAGATGAAATTAGTTTTCAGTCTGTTTCTCTGGCTGGACAATGAACAAAGTGTGAACAAACACCTTTGAAACTCTAAGAGCTGACTTCAAAATGTCTTATGCAGAATAGCATGATGCCCATCCTGAAAAATTTCAAAATGGCCAACTCTTATCCTCTGCTAGAAGCACATCTTGATTCCCTCTGACTAGAGACTACGAACAGTTACATTATTTTTAGAGTTATGAACAATTTTACATACTCCCTCTATAGCTAATAGAGCTAATAGCAAAATTCAATGCAAAATCTTAGGGAAGAAGGTAATCTCATATTACCAATCTCTAAATTGATATAACCCACCCACAGCACTGGTGTGTGTGACATTGTAAGCCTCAGTCCACTTGCACACCACAAGGAAGACAAAGAATGCTGGCTGATTTTAGATTTACCTTTTATACTCATTTGGAGTAGATTCTGGTTTTACACATACATTCTTCTCTTAATTCTCTTGACACTTACTTTTAGGTTAGTTTTTCTTCCTTTTCATTTAGTTGAAAGCACATATATAGTTCCCTGTAGTAGTTAACATAGTTAACAGTGCAGAACAGATAATCTCAGAATTTCAGAATTTTACACTAAACCCATCTTTAAAAAAAAAATCCTAAACATTGTCCTAATCTATGGAGGATGCATTTCTTCCTAATGTCTTCGGACTCCTATATCTCTTTGTTAGATTTCATAACTTATAATTTACAACAACTACACCCAATCTTCCTCCCTCCCTCTTATTATAGGTATATATTTGTTAAATTTTAATTGATACATTCACTTCATGACTGAAGTTGGAGGGGTTTTAACATGTAGGCGTACTGCTTCTTAATTGTGAGATGTGACTTCTGGACACCTCATAAATTCTTGTTAAGTAACTTTCAAATTACTTCCACTATTTGCTTTCTGTGTTTATTTTTTCTAACCCATTATCTCTGAAAATTTTATCCAGGTTTTTAAAATTCTCTCCTTTGAAGTATTGAGTGTATGTATATTACTGTCCTCTGTTTTCGCATAATGAATGCAATTAGATCCACTGATCTGTTCATCTTTATTCAAGGTAATGAGGCTCAAAATAGAATTACCTTATGTTAGGTTCAATGCCTTTTGTGTTAGACAATTATCATCTATCATTTTTAGAAACTTTAATGATGTTTTACTACAGACTGCATACAACCTCCAGCACAGGTCTTTAAAATGGAAGGCACCAAGAACAATACAATTTGTCTTTCCAGACAACAGCTCTGACACAGATAATCATCTCTGTAAAGTAAAGTGCTGCACTCACTTCTTTTACCAATGTTCTTTTTTGTAAACAAGCTTTATCTAATTATTTTAAAAATTCAGTCACATAAATGTATTTGCAATATCAATTATGTTCTATTTCTCCTCATTGTTAAGAATTTTCTGCTTCTTTAGCTGGCTACACAGACTCCTGGCATTAATCTACAAACACCAGGAAAGGAATTCATCCTCTTTCTTCCTCACTTATCTGTTTGTTCACAGAGTTTGAATTCAAAAAATACTACTATTTCTTCTATGGAAAACTTCAAATATTGTCCATTGCCTGTATGACCTTACCAGCTTATTCATCTCTTTTTAAGCCAGTGAAAAATCTTCCTATAACTTCAAGGATGGTTGAAATGCACCCCAGCAATCTTGTTTTGCCTGGTTTGTCTTATTCTTTTTCTCTGCCAATGCCAGCCTGCTTTAGCTTCAGGGAGGAAAGTGAGTAAGGTGTTTATTTTGTGATTAATGGCCACAATCACCTCATATACTAAGAGAAATTTCAGAAGTGTTGGTCTGTCAATCCTTCAGGTCCCATAAACATTTGATAAGGCAGATAGACTGCTCAGGAGATCCTGTGATAACATACCCAGGTAAGGAAGGTGCACAATCCATACTGTGAAATGTTTGTGTCCATTTGACTGAAAAAGAAGTCACTGTTTTTGTTCTCCTGTCAGTAGCCAGATTAGTCTTAAGAATCTCCTAAAGATTAGGTAAAGGAACAAAGGAAGGAAAATGTCTTAGCAAATAAAGATCTGATGTTATTGAGTATGACAGCTGATCCCATTGGCTTTGTATTTGTTTAAGTATTTGTTCTCAGACTGAAATAATATGTTGATACTTATTATACTTATACTGGTTTGATGGAAAATGTTAGTTTACATAAATTCATAGCTGTCTGTAAGAATGCTCTGAGCCAAACAAACTAAATCTCCCAAGCAAATTACCTTTTAAGAAAATATGTTATTTCCCTGGGTCTCAAAGGACAAAGCAAGCTTTGGTAAAGGAATGAGAGCTTTTATAATGTATTATGGGGAGAAGAGGAAAAAGAGATGAAAAAATTAAAGCAGCCAAAACTAAAACTATTTTGAAAGTTAGTAGTGGTGAGTGATGTGGAGTCACTGGCTGCTTACCTATTTCTCACATCATAGCTCATCACAGATTCTGAGGTTTTCACCTGAAGGTAGATAGGCACTAAAAACATCCAAATACAGGAAAATGGGGTTCCTCAAAAGAGTGATTGAAAGAACCTAAGTGGAGGCAAAGAGGGAACTATGGGAGACTGGAAGTAAAGCAAAGCAAAGCAGTGAAGATCCTAACATCTTTATCTGAGTGTGCACTGACATAACAAAAGGAAGTGTTAAAGTGTATAGAAATTCAGACTGAGAGAAAGCATTTGGCTTCTTAGGATTTTTTATTGAGCATTGCTTATACTGGACTAGCAGCAATTCTTGTTACTTACAAAAGCAAGGCTTCCTAGAACAAATCTTACACACTTCTGAGAGGCGAGAAAGAAGCTAGGTTATAACTTCTGGAGGTTGGGTTACGTGTTCTGAAAGCTGGCATAGGACTAATCATGACTGCATGCAGAGTAAAAGGTGACTTATTCTTCCCCTGACCAATATTATCCTGTTCTTTTCTCTGCACAGACTCAATCACCAATTTTAGGTGGACTTTTACTCAACCTATAATGTCTCCCAGAGCTCAGCATGCAAAGGTGAAATTTGTCATCTTACAGCACTGCCAGGAGAGAATGCATTTAATAGGTTGGGTGAAAGTCCTAAATAGTGGTATACCATTATTTTTTGTGTCCATGAATCGGTGAACTGATACAGAATACCACAGCATATTCTTGAATACATGAGAAAAGATCTTAGTATTTGGCTAAGTAGACAACAAATCTCCATTGCTTTTGTTCGCTTAACGTCAGTTAAACTTCAGTGGCACCCTGAGGCTTCTGTCTTTAGGATAAAAGAAAGAGCAGTGGATTTCAATGGTAAAGTTTCATCACAAGCAGATATAGATAACGTTGATATTGCAAATGAATTCCCTTAGTAGAGGTGTCTCTATTCTGTAAGGAAATAAAAGATCATATCATTCTTACAATTCAACAAAGATGAATAATTCAACTAATTTTGAGTAGATTAGACAGAAATCCCCTAATTTTTATAGTTAAAAATAAAGAGAAAAATAAAGATCAGAAATAAAATGTGATTTTTTTTTGCATCCTCTTAGTACTCAGTATAAAAGCAAAATTATTTAATCTCTCCTTTTTGAAATATATAAAATAAAAATGGTCTATAGTTATGTATTGTGAAAGCAGGCATATGGCGTATTGACTGCATGCCAAAGATGTATTTTTAAGGTCTGTAGATATAACATACTAAAACTGTTATCACTTGAGGAGTAATTTCTCATTATGGTTACACATACTGTGACACCGTGGTTCTTGATATCTATTGGCCCATGAATATGAGTGCCGAAGTTATAAAATAAGATTTCTTTTCATTTATTTCCATTGTTTTTCTTGTTTTAAAATTAATTTTTCTTGGTCCATGGCAACACTGGAAAGACGTGGAGACAAGATGTTGCCTGGAAGTAACAGCTGAGAGTCTTTGGATGAACAGACTGAGGAATTTTACTTTCTTGACCTCATGATTACTCTAAGCTTTTAGATATGAATACTGTTTGCTTGGATAGAAATATGAATATTTCATAGAATCATTTCATAGAATTTTTTAGATTGGAAAAGACTACAAAAATCATCCATCCCAATCATTAATTTCATTAGCAAAGTAAAGTTAGTTTAATAATTATTGTCAAAGTCTGCATCTCTCTCTATTTTTTTTCAACCTAGACTATTCTTACACAGCAGGGGAACTTCTCAGCTACACACAATTTCTTATTTGCTCATACTTCAGTGTTGAGAGCTATAGTGATTTCATATTTGAGACGTTTGATTAAGACTGCATTTAATTTCTGTTCTTTTCACTAAATTTTCATTTCTTATATTCAAATATCTGGGTGAAAGACTTTTATTTATTTATTTATTGTGAAGTGAAGTTCATGGATTTTCATGAAAATTCAGTGCTGTACTGAAGTTTCTAAAGTAACTATTTCTTTACTCTCTTAGGTACACAAGGAAATGAGTATTTCTTAACATCTATGAACTGTATTTATCTCACTCAAATATTCTGTCTAAAACAGATATGTAATAAATGAATACACATAGTAGCAGAAGAGACATGCATTACAAATCTACCTTCTCTGTGATGCAGTTAGGAATGAGATTCTTAAGTTCCCCTGTCTAAATACAGCAAAAAGTAAAATGACTCTGTTAGCTCAGAACAGTGTAGATAGAAACAAACATCAGAAAAGGACTATTCATTCCAACAGCATAGGGCACTTCTTTTAGGATATGTGAAGCTCCACCAGAGGTGCTTATCTTTTTATATCATCTACAGAATGAGATGGAGTCCTTTGTGAAGGCTGTGAGACTGTGAGGTGCCTGGAAAGAGTTGGGCAAAAGAAGAGTTGGGCAGCTTGGGAACAACACCTGCACAGGTGTTGTTATGTAACCTAAGAAATATTGCAATATAAGGTTATGAAACATATCAGGTAGCAAAAAGGGATAGGAGAATATGATAAGCAAGAAGCTGTGAGGGATAATGACTTGATATGATAAATATGTAACTGTAGTATAAGACAAGAATCAGTAGAAAGCTAGAGGGAAAGCATGAATTATGCAGACAATTATCCTTTCTGATTAGAAGAAACCTTTAGGAGTTGAATGGCAGATCCTCACAATATAGGAAATGGCAAAGAGCCTCTGAAATCCCATCTGAGTGGCAAAAGGAAGCCTACAGTTTTGTGAAGGTATTTTAGGTATTTTATTTTTAACTTGAGATGACAACAATAAAAAGTACAAAAGGGAAATCACTGAGAGAGGCTGGCTTCCCAGCAAAAGTGAAAAAGTCAGCAGGCAAGCAAAAACAGCAAATGCAGGAGGAGAGACCTCCAGATCCTAATTAAATCTTGGAAGATTTTTAAGACCCTTAAGAGAAGATAACTGGGGAAATGTCATTTGGAATTGGAGATTTGATGCAGCGAAAGAGACAAGAGAACTGCTTTAAAATGTGGTGAGATGGAATAGATCTCAGTGCCAACTCCTAAATATGATGTTAACAGTTAAATGAGGGAATTAGTAGTAACTATATATATATAATATCTTATAGTATCTATTACATTATGCTATTATATTTCACACATCTGTAAATTCTTTACGCTTCAGTGGAACTACTCATTATGTCTGAAATATGCAGGTTTATTCTGAAGCAATCACACTAAGATGGTTTCTAAAACTGAAAAACAAAAAATTTGTCTGTTTGTGACCCTGAATCAACTTCTACAGAGGAAAGTTGAGCCATGAAAGAAACGATAATAAATGAAAACACCTATGGGTGGCCAAGACAAAAAGTCATTGCCACTAATATCATCAAGCAACCAAATTATTTTTGTTCTAGGTAATTACAAAATATCATCTCTTAGTCCTGTTATTTGTCTCAGTTCAAGAAATAGAATGAGACAAAATGAAACAGATAGTGAGATGTGTCTATAAGTTGAAGTGAATGTTTCCTCACTTTGACTCATGTGTTTACATTTTTGAGAAGTAAATATTAAATTTATTCATATTTTTTTTTCTTTGTTTGGTGAGTACAGTGTTGCACATACAGTAAAGCAAGTGCCACTGGTCAAGAATACAGAGCTACATTTTCATCCAAGAAACATGGTGTGTGTGTGGGGAAGAGGGAGAATAGATGCAAATGGAAGCCATTATTTTGTATTGTGGTTTTATACAGCTAACAATGCTAAAACTAGAGTACAATATATCATCTTCACTACTGTGTGTAATCAGTGTTTATGGATTTTTATATTCTCAAATATTTCAGTTTACTCATTCAGACAAAGCATGTGCCATATCACTGAATATCTCATTGTCAGGAATTATACAGACTGAAGTAAATGGTAGATTAACCATCCATGGATTGTGAGAAAGAAGCTTCGCCATTTGGAAAGTCAGCTATAGAAGCATTACTATTTCTGATTCTGTCAGTACATTATAATTATTTGGAAGTCCTTTATTTTTAATATTAAATTCTCATACCTATAGATGTTGATCTTGTCCTAATGTTTATTCTTTGATGAAACTTACGGCTCACCTTTTTTTTTTTTTTTTTTTTTTAATATATATATATATAATACATGAGCTTCTTGCTGAAAAAATTGCTATTAAAAATGAAGGAAGTTTATTTCCTTCAGGAAAGGACTTATATCTGGCAAAATATTTGCAGGTTTTCCAGCTATCATTATGCTATTCCTGCCTTAGAAGAAATGTTATCTTGGGAGGAATTATATGTGTAAATGCTGTGTATTAAAGCAAATAAATTCTCTGAGGTTGTGTATCTCACAGGCTAAAGAAGTTAGATGGCAAGATTTTAAGACTATTTTACATCAAGGATAACTAGTTAGTGATATGTGTGAGAACCCGTAAAAAGGCATGAGTGTGCACAACATATCAGCCATAGCAGGCTGGTAAGTCATTGTAAAAGGCAATATGGGTTTTATTTGGAAAGGTAGGTCAAACATTATCACAGCAATAAAGTAAAATGATAACACACATATAAATTCAAAATTGCCAAATAATAATGGTTTTTAATGAAACCCCACCATGAATTAAAGGGGAAAAAATTATACAACATTTCTATTCTGCCTGTAGAAAATACTTAGGGACTGATAAGACCAAAAAGCCTGGTAGATTGATTAGTGTAGATTGAAAGTATTTGACCTATCCACTTGACCAGAGGGAGACAAAGATCTTTGTTCTGCAGCAAGTCTTGCTGTTTTGGGTTCTTCTGTGGAATAAAGCTGTCAGCTACTTGAAAGCAATGACATGTGTTTGAATTTGTTTGGTATTTACTATTTCAAGAGGTATAACTTTCACACATTTATCTTTAATATCAGGTTTCTGTCATTCTCTTGCTTGACAGGATTTTTAAGATGGCATGCATATTTTAATGCCAGAATATTCTAAAAGTATTTCTATTGTGTTTGTCTGCTGATTTATTTTGTGCCAAAAATGAGTCTCAATCACAAGTAGAAACTATTCTATATTAAAAAAAAAAAAAGAGAGAGGAAATTGAATCAGACCAGGCTGATTTATCATAGGCCACATTTAAACAATCATTGTTTTATAAAGAGTCTCTAAAATAGAAGACTTTTTGAGACTTACTTTCAAAATTGTTTTCCTTATTGGAGCACCAGAAAGTCCTTGGTCAGAATCCCATCATGCAAGACACTGTGCAAACAGACTGCAAAAAGATGGTCTCTTCTTCAAATAATTTAAAATCTAAGGATGAGATAAGAGTAAACAAATGCAGATGTGCAGTGAAATCAATGAAACCATGACTCAATATCAGAAATTGCAAGTCAAGAGAAGAAGTGGTGGTTTTACTGTAGCTTGTAACTGCGATGTTTTCAGCAGAAGGATATTTAAAAGCAGCTCAAAGAAGGGCAAATAAGTATCTCCATATAAGCTGATAAGAATGCTTGTTTAAATTTTTAAAAACGGATGATCTTAATTTTAACTGGAAGAACTGAAATCAGTCAGTAGACGCAGAAAGGTAAATGGTAGATTGCTATGGAAAAGATGTGTAGCTTATGTATGACTGAAAAGTTGAAGAGGTGTTAGCAAAGAGCTACGAATAAATGGTTTATAAATGAAGTATTATTTTATGAAAAAATTATTGCAGTGAAAAACGCATGCTGGAGTTATTTAGCATGTGTGCACTGGTATATATCTCTGTATCACTGCAAGCAAAAGCTTTTTTAGGCATTAACACCTCTGGAGCAGGCCATCTCCTACGTGGCTTGAAGGTTTCCTAATGAAGAAAGTGAAGATAAAGAGGTCTGGAGGGAGACACAATGTTCAGGTTTTCAAAGTATTACTCACAAGTAACATTTATTCTATATATGTCATGGGAGAAATACACACTGACAAATTTTTTTTGCAAATATATGTAAATGTGAATGTAAATTACACCTCTGACACTTGGCAGGTTGTCTGTCGAGCTCTAGCAACACCATTGATAGTAGTTGGCCTTTGAAGACTGTCAAAGTTAAAAGCTCTCAAGTGAATATGTGCTTTCACTTCATTCATGTAACTGCTCTTGAGCTGAAATATAAAATGGTAGAAATACTGATGTGCCTGCTAAGAGTGTCAAAACACCTTGCAAATTTCAATTAAACCAAAATTTTGTGCTATTACTGACTGGAGAGCAAGGCCGTAAGGAGGAGAGCTGAGCTGGTCTCTTCCACCTCCTTTACTGCAGCTCACACTTGGACTTGTGAGCCCTGAGCCCATCAGAGCTGCAGGGAGCTCACTCTCCTTGTAGATAGGGAGGAAAGGGGCCAAAGGGAGAAAATGGGAGATGCCCAAGCCATAAACAGCCAATCGGCTCCTGCCCCTCAAAAATCAGTTCCTTGAAGTGCTAGCTTACAGCTCAGAAGGCAGTAGCCGGCCCTGCAGGTTGGATGCTCTAAATAATGTGTAGTGCAGAGATACTTTGATTGATCGTGATCTGTTTTTTCCATTTTAAAATCTGATTAAAATGTCAGGCTAACACTGGACCATAATAGCTCTATTCATAGGCTTTCCTGAAAAATGAGTTACAAAAGTGGTTGAAAGATCAGTCTCCAAATACTCAGCCCTGCCGGTACACTTTTCTTCTCTGTCCTGAAATGCATACAGATCAGTGACAAAACTGCTTTTTTTAAACAGGCATGAAGCATTTAGACAAATGCACCAGCAAGGCATTGTGCTTTACTGCTGATATTGGATTTCTGTTTCCAGGTGTTAGGGAGCAAGAGAGCTCTGTGGGAAGGACACTGCTGCACACAGCCATCTGCAGCCCCCTCCATCAATCCCACCACAGGGTGCAGCTGGGCCCATTGGCCACATTTGAGGCACCTTCAAAGGGTGTATGTGGGAAAGAGCAGTAAAGGCTTCAGAGGACAGTGTCAAACTGAACATAAAAATTCAGGATAAGTATATTATGCATTACAGAAGCTTAGCTACTACTTCTAAGAATAATTACCTAGAATATGATGGCTCTGAAATTTAGACATGAAGTAGATATATTTTAGGGATGCTAGGCAAGAAGAGCTTCACTTGACATGACTGGAAATTATAAACATTTGACATTGCTAAAAATAAAGCATCAAATGAATAGGTTTTTGAAATATAAGATTATAATTCAATGTTCTGAACAGAACAATTCAAATTTATTTAGGCACAGCAGTGCTTCTGGCTACTGTTATTAAAAGGATGTGAGGTTAGCTATGTCACTAGACTCAGGTAGAAATCAGTTAAAGAGATTAAAGATATCAGTTAAGAGTAAACATTTTTGAATAAATCTGTATGACACCCAGAGTTATCAGGATATTCACATTTATGGTTGATTTTGCCTGTTAAACCTCAAATGGGTGCGATACTTTAGAATGTCTCCCTTCCATCTGAAATATATGTTAATTACCTTAAAGTGTATCAACATCATAAATTATAGATTGCTGTATATTGGTTATAGCCAACATATAAAGGCTATTAGACTCATTTATGAAGGGGGAAATGTAAGGGTAAGAGAGAGAGAGAGAAGCAGATCTCCTTTAACTCTTTTGCTACTCATCTAGTAGGAAGTGGAACTTTGTGCCCATGGTACAGACAAGCATAATCTAAGGACTGCATTAACTGGTAGAGATTTTTAATACGTCTTTTTGGCATCTAGAAGATCGCAGGAATTGTAATACTTTCACCAATTACTTTTTAAAGCCATATTTTTAACAGGTGGTATAGTGTTTTCTGAACCAAGGGTCCATATGTTGGGAATCATCTGTATGTCCAAAGAATAATTTGTGGAGTATTTATTCTATACCACAGATCCCACTTGCTATGGAAGGACTATGGAAAACTGATTTGCCACTCCTATCATTTCCATAGTAGTTATAGTAGAATATGCTGATGTAAATCCATTCAACACTCCCTCCATCTGTTCATTGCCCAAGTGATGTGACAAACAACAAAGAATGCAAAAGCTACAAAACAGCAACTTGAATCCCATGAGAATGATCCAACAACGAAAAGTTTAGGAGTCCTGTCTTCATAACATTTCGAGTATTTACAGCTGACCAAGGGAAAAGTTGGCTGACAAAGAACATCCTCTAATTAGATTTATGGGAATGACAGCTAGTTAACTCAAAATAAATCCACTGCACAATCTTTATATGTCAAATCAGGAGATTTCTGTGAAGTAGATATAATCTCATTGCTGAAACATAACACATTTTTCTGAAAAAAGTAGAGTTGACATGAGAGAGATTATGTATACTGTATACAGCATTCTCCATGCTATGTGAATAATGAAAGTAAAGAACTATGCTGCAGAATCTGAGCTAAATTTGAATATGAAAGATATGAATAAAAGGTTGAATGTAAAAGGTTGAGTTTAGAAGTGACATGTCCAGAATCCTACTCCCTCCTCCCTTCTCCCCCACAAAGAGAAAATTGAGGCATGAACATTAGTTACACACAAAATGCAACTTATATTCTGCATTTTATAATGGTGACATTCTATCAAAAGAAAAATGTATTTAAATTTAGATGGCCCTCAACATGTTCTAAGATTTTTTTGATCTCTAGTTGCAGCCATGTGAGTTTGAGATTGCAAATACATTAAGAATAAATTTATCCAGTGCTGCATGTGCATTTTAGCAAAAATTTTATAAATTGGCATTTTTATGCGCATCATGTAGACATATAGTTTTGAAATTTTGCTTTGTGCTGTCACTTTTTGACTAGCTCTATTTAGAAACTTGGAATACTTGCTGTTCCTAGATTAGATATGAGCATCAGGCATCTCCCTTTAATTCTCAGTACCATCCTTTGATATGAAATACAGAAGATTGTTTCACTCAGATGTCTATAATTTATTGCATAGTATGACTTTAGCCTCAAGGAATTTACTGCCCTGGGCAACTGACAGGGTTGACCCTTGTTCTCAATTTTGGAAAATAATCACTTAAGATCAAGATCTAAGTGGCTGTTTAGCTTTCTAAACACATAAGAATGTACATCTCTATATTTATAAAATACTTATATTGTCAGTAAATCTTGATGAAAGGCACATTTATACACTTTTAAAAGATGTTTACCTGTATATCTTTAGGGACATGCGTGTTAATTCTGCTTTGGTGTCACTCTGTTTTATACTTAAAACTATGGGAGTTGTTGATAATAAGCACACTGCAGATTTAGTTGTATTAGGGAGTAGGTGGGTAACTCAGAGGAGTCATCATAGAGAAACAAATATGAACTATTTTATATTCTTAAATATTATAGTCTCACATAAATAGAGATAAGCCAGATTAGAACACAATTTGGAAATGTATCTATAATGGCACAGCTTGAAGGAAATAAAGAGATGGGTGTGAGCACGGTGAGGCAGTGGGTGGTGTGTTTCAGCAATGATGCCATCACACTAAGTATGAAACAGTGGGTCACCTCCACTGGTTCAGATGTTTATGAGCACAGCAAGCAGGTTCTTGTTCATTGTTGGTGAAGAAGCATGCACTGAATCAAAATACACCTTCAATATGATTGGATACAGTGTCATTATTTCACGAAATATGCAGGGGAGAATTGTGTGCTTATATTACACTGCCTTTTAAAGACTATACAAGCATCATGGAGCTGAAAGTAATTGTACTTTGGAATTGCCTGGTAACGTGGCTGAGTTTTTTAATTGCTAAACTTGCTTGTCCTGCTGAGACTGAATAAGGCAAGGTAGACTTACAGTGATGTAAATTACAGTCATAATAACATGAACTTTGGTTCTACTATGAAAGGCTATAACATTAGAATTTAACTGCTATTTTTTCTTGCTACTGTTGCTTTGCTCATATATCCAGAGTTACTGTATAAGTTAGTACAAAATTTTTTGGCCTTTTACTGCTCTACACAAATACCACTTGCATCACTCTGACAGATGATACTGTTCATTTTCCCTTTTGAATTAACTCAGGTTTATGGTCTCTGTCGTTACTCAGATTAATTGGATACAGATTTTCATTTGCCTGTACAGTGTTGGAATATGAAAACGTGTTTCCCTGGAAACTCTAAATGTCTCAGGCAATCATTTACATAAACAGCATTGTCATCAAAGCTGCACAATTTTTCAGTTGAAATTAAAAAACAAACAAAAAAACTATGTAACTGATTGAAAACATTTGCATTTTAAACAATCTAAGAAAACACTTCTATTTAATTTTGGGGACCAAAGACATACTTGTTCTCATTATAAATATGAAAATAATTTCAGAAAATACTTTCGCTTATAGGCTAATAGTGTTCTGGAAAATCTGTTTAAAACAGGTCCGAATTCTGCTTAACTATTTACCTCTAATTGTCATGCAAGACACTGCTGCCCTTTCCTCTGGGTAGGGCAAAAACTACTGTCTTTTTGGCACAGATTGCTTTCACCAGTCAGGAATGTTTGGATTATTTTAATTATTATTCAGGTGATTCTAATGTTCTCTTCAAAGCTATTTACAGAAATTTCTTTGAATTGTTATTTTTTTCCCCACAGATATCCAACCAATATTCTCTTCTCCTGTATTGCCTTTCCCCTTTCCCTTCTCTGCTGTCTACCCTTTTGCCCATGGAATGCCAAAGTATTGGGAAATAGGAAAAGTGCATGCACGTGCACATATGTGCTCCCATATGCATTCAGCACTGCATTGTGTCATTAGAATATTTTGTCAATTCTTTTAGATGAACTGTAGCTCCCAGGTTTTGCCATCTGCTTTAGATGTATAATGGTAGCTGCCTTCTCTTTTAATTATGATTTCTAAAATATTTGAGATCAAAGAGCAGCATGCAAAGCTTACAAAGCTGAAAGTTTTAACTCAGACCAGAGTTACTGATATGACTGGGTAAGTTAGCTTGAATTTCTCCTGTTTTTAAATGGGCATCTCTATGTAACACATCTATTTTTGAGCTGGAAGCCATAATATTAATGATTATTAGTAATTGTCTACATAAAGACATTCAGGACTTTTTATGCAATTTGATGCATTACAGAGACATTATTGCTTTTGTTTTTCAGAAGGAAAAACAATGAGTGAGGGAGAATGTGACTTCTCAAAAGGTCATACAGCAAATATTGACACAATTGAGTTCCAGAATGAAATCTTGGCTGTGGTTAAATCAAAGGCAAAACTTACAGAGATAGCAATGGGCTCTCAACCCAGGCTCCTATTCTGACTAGATGCTAATGAGAGATATCAAAGAGAAAAAGTGTTAATAAAAAGTAGTTTGGTTATTTTAGGACCTCTATTCACAGCTGAGTACTTTCTGAATATGATATGATACTGTGCCCTAAATGTTATTACATTGTCTCTCGTGTGGTGGTGCTCACGTCTGAAAATAGAGCAAGGTTAAAATATGTCCTTTTTCTTTTACTCCTTTGCAGAGTTGAGGGATGAACTGCATACATAAACAAACATTCATCAGCATGAGCACAGACTTATGTGACATTGGAAGGATTATTTTTTGTATAATTGGAGTGCCATAAAAAAGTCAGTTACTGGGACTAGATGTATCTGTGGGTACCACTTTCTTCTTACCATGTCAAACACAAATTCAGTTGTAATGATTGAATTATGTAAGGAAACGAATCATGAAAAGTTAGAAAAAGAATCTGAAACATTTAATGCTAAATTGAAGGACTCAGAAAAAGTACTCACATTCCACAGAGAATGCTATGACCAGATCCCTTAAGTCTTTCCAACTCGACTATTTTCTTTAACACTGAAGTATATTATCACACTTTGTCTGTTTCGTGCTCCGGTTCATATCTAGTGTAACTTACACATCAGAAAATATTTGACCTCAATCTAACTCTTATTGCCCTATTTCTAGGAGATATTTATCTCAATTTTCTCATACTTCTCTGTAACTGAATTAAAATATACTTACCAAATAAAATTTACAGACTTTTAAAACAGATGCAATCACCACTTTTTCATTTTCTACTAGCTTAAATATTTCTGAAACTTTAAGTGACACCCCTGTCTTTTTAAATTCCCTTTGGAGCAATACTTTTACAGGGTGTTAATCTTATGCAGGAAGATTGAAATATATTAGTAATAAATTCACAGATCATTTAGAAAATTGCAGAATTATGGTAAGTTAAAAACAACAACAACAACAACAACAACAACAAAAACAGGCTAAATGATGACCAGATTTTAAAAGTGATCGTTGTAATGAGTAGAGCAGTAAGAATTTACCTGAATAGCATTGGTCACATTCCATCCTGCTTCCCAGCTGGAGAGCAGTTTCACCTGGGTCTGCAGCAGTGGAGCTGGAGTCTCATATCCTGGATCCTGATGGCAGATGTCAAGCTCAAAGTTCAGGGGTCCATCTGGCTTCTCTCTCTCCTCACTGTGAACCCTGTTTAGTTCATCTTTTCTAGCAAAATTCACATTTTCTTCATCAGTGTCTAGGCAACTGTCCCATCTTACCATTTGCAAAAAGGAAGATGGTGTTTCCCTAAAGCAGATGAAAAGAGATGAAAAAGTCTGCTTCAGGTGAGCCATTTGGAATACTAAATATTAAAATAAAATCTTTCTTGACTTGTCTTTATTTTGATCTGCAGCTGTACATTGTTAATCCTTTTGCTAGGTTAGCACAGATACTTAGTAGTTATGATTAACAAAGTTTGTTGTTCACTTATTTATTCCAATTTCAAAAGTCAGCTAAAGAAATATCTCCAGCATCCTCAGTATGCTGCCCAGAAAGGTCTGTGGTGAGGTTTAATAGTTTGCAAGCTGCAATTTAAAATTCAAATCATTTTTCCTTCTTCCTATTGTATCTACATACATTAGTCAGTCATTCATGAAGCATCTACAGGTTGCTGCAAGAATCTTGTTCTGGAAATTATGCATGTTTCTAATACAAATAAATAGTTCTGCCAAAAGGAAGAAAAATGCTTCATTAAAACCTAGAGTTGATGGACTGACTGCAAGGTAAATGCACATAAACAAGTTCACTTCTCCTGGTGTAAGAATTTTCTTCTATGTTTTAGTGTCTACAGAGGTCAGTAGAACTTTAAAAATGTTCTTTAAAAAGCTCAAAGTTGCAAGAAAAAACCAGCTTGCTCATAACTGTATTTAACAGGGGAATGACACAGAGCTGTGATTATATGCTTACTATAGAGATGTAAACAGTGATAATTAAGACTATTCACGCTACAAAATCCTAAAAATACCTAAATATTCCTGTCCTTCCCTAGAAGGAATTTGTGAAAGAAAGGTTGCACAGTTGTAGAATTATTTATCCTCGTTTTCTTTTGATGTTTTCCAAGCTAGCCTCGTGTTTCTCTTCCCTCTTTATTTCTTTAATAAGAACACTAAATTTTAACAGCAATATTTCTACATTAAAAATTGAATAGCTAGGACAACAATCATGCTGGAAAAAACTGTTTGCTTATAAAGGGTCTGAATTTGACCACATGAGATGAAGTATAGTTCCTGTTTGCACAAGCATCACCTCTCTGTTAGCTGTAATTTCAGGAATTCTGAAAAGAAATTTCTATTTCTCAGTGAGAACATTGAATTGATAACTTCCCTGCCAGATAAATGTAAACCTCAGACTTAGTAGTACTTCTCAGTTCTCATACATTTCCAAAATTAAGTATCGAAATACCAAATAAAAATGCAAGTTTGTATGTCTTCAGAAATAACTGATTTTCAATTAAAATATTTCTTTTAGATCTCTTGGGCTTGGTGTACTGTTGGAACTATCAATTTCAATGAAATATCCTTATTAGTCTCTGACATACATCATAGTACTGGACATTATAGATTACCACTGTACAATATTTATTATTATTTATAAGACTACCTAGAGATCATAGCTGAAGTCAAGATTCCTTTGAATTAAGATTTCCTAAAATCTGTTAAGTAAGAGACAGCCTCTTTATAAGAAGTTTACAGTTTAACAAGAAAAGAAAGACAGAAACTTGGCAATTTGGGAATCTGTTCTCCTTTGCCTACTAGGCATAGATTTTTTCATTCTGTATATTATCTGCAGGTTTTATTTTTGCAGTCTGCAGGACAAATTATGCTCTTAGTTAGTTACATTGGTGCACATCTACTGGATGTTTCATATGTGACATAAGTAATGAGCAAAGGAAGATATATCAAATCTTGTTTTATTACTGCATAAAAAAGCTCTGCTTATGTGACGGCAGAAAATTTAATACTAATTGTACTACTTACAGGGCACTGGGAAAAAACAAACAGTAAAAGCAATTACTGAGAACTTGACTCAGTCAAAGGGTAGCCTCATTCTTTGTTTTTCCCATTCATTACTTCTGCTAGTCATTCTTTCTTAACATGTTCTTTATGTTCTTCATTAAACCTATTATCTGGTTTGGGGTAAAAACTTCCCAATTTATGGTAGGATACAGTCATCATTGTCCTTGTCAGCTATTTATATATTTCTATTTCAGTACCTGAAATATGATCAAAATTTTCTCCTCCTAGAGAAGCAGGCTGTCTGTGATTCATAAGTGTGGTAGGACTGGATTTCAGGAACAGGAAGAGTGGTTGGATAGGCATTAAATGATATATATCTTGGTCAGTAGGATCACAGTATAACTTTATGCCCTCAAGAATAAGATCTTCAGAACTGCCAATTGCCTTGGACATTTTTTTTTTCCCAGTTTTCCATTGTCCTTCAAGGACAACATTCAGAATAGCAATGAAAAGTGGGTCAATGAAGTTTCATAATTCCATATGCTTTTATTTTAGACAGAAGTGGAGTTACAGATCATTTTATGTGACAGTCAACCCTATCTCTTCCTTATAGCCTCATCTTAGCTATGGGACATAGATTTGTTTCAAGTACAAGGATGAGTCATGGCTGCTTAGCATGCTCTTTCATAAGGAATAAGATCTGTCTTCAGAAATAAAGTAAGTTTCTTAAAGATTCACCATTCTTAGTCAGAAGACTAGCTGGCCAAATAGAGCACTTCTAGATATAGCTTTTTTTTTTTTCTTTAGAATAAATTCCCACATAGAGGGTATACACTATTACTGTCCATAATGGGGTTACTTCACACCTGCAGGATTTTTTCAGACTTTCCCATGTCAATGCACTAGCTCCATGGGTAAACCTGAGTCCAAGAGCATGGAAATTTTGGATTTAGGCAAAGATAGATACATGGCATGCTTTCACAGAACCCTAAAGCTGCGTGATGGAGAATACTGCTGAATACCAATGTTGCGCAGTTGAGGTACGTGCTGGCTACCCCACTCCCCAACACAAGATCAGCAGGGTTCTTCTTTAGTAAAGAATAGTATCAGCCTAGCTCTCCGAAGTGCCTGAAATAAAACTCCAAACTAAAAAAGAGATTAAAGTGCAAAATGAAAAAGCATACCAAACAAATCAGTGCTCACTTTGATAAATATATCTAGAAAGAGTGTCACAGACTATTTGCCAATCCTTTGCTTTATTCATAGTGACTGAGATGAGTAAGGTGCGTAAATTTGTTTTGGTAGTGAAATAAGGACTTCAGTTCTGGTACTACAATTCTCTAATACAAACATCTGCAACATTTTTCACAATTGCAACGGGTACTTCTTACCAGTGCTCAGATTTCTGATCAGAGTTCATTTTATCCAGGTGTTTATACCAGTTACACAAATTTGGGAAGTTGATACAGAGTGTGCATAGCATTTAATGAAAGATAATGTTAGTAGTTGACTGTATATTTAATAAAAGTCTTCTTTGGCATATGTTTAGATTTATTTGTGTTTTGATAATTTTCTATGTTGCTTGCTCTATGCATATTTTTCTAACAAATCTTTAACTTGTTACTTAAATTGTTTGCATACAGGATCATACTGTGATCTTCATGGATACAGGTTTTCAGAAATGTATGACTGTAAATACATATGCCACTTTAAAAGTATATAAAGAATAAAGTTCCTTACTAAGGAGCCAAACTCTAATTCAGACAGAAAACAATTTAAATCAAGAATAAATAAATTGAGTGGTTAACAGCACTCATACTGGAAAGTTCTTTGAATGATCTTGATTCTTGGTCAGAATTTGTAGAGGATGATTTTTCTCAGAGAACAAGTATGAAGCTGCTCAAAGCCTAAGGGTCAAGAGAAGAATTAGTTCACTAGTAGTGCAGACAGTACAAAAGAGGACTATAAGAAATACACATCTCAACGGGGTAACTTAGAGAAAATAAGAAAAAGTATAGAGACAGAAATGAAACTGAAATGGCCAAGTAGTCCAGTGTAGGATGTCACAATTATAAGCTTTTTACTTGTTTATGTAAAACAAAAAACATCAGAAATCACCATGTGACACGAGAATTGTCAGTCCTTTTTTGACAGTCTCAAAGTCGGTGTATGTTGACTGCTTCTTTTTGTTGTAGTAGAGGGAAAGAGATGCTGGCAATTTTCAGTTAGGGATATTCTGCTGGACAAAGTAGTATAATTTGTGAGTACACAAATGAGAGCACACTGAAGAAAAAAAAGTTTCATCATTTCATCAGGAGCAATTATTTAAACATATTCCCTTAAGGAATGTGTACATGATCTCCAAATAAAGATCACAGGAGATGCTAGTACCAGAAGTAGGTGTTAATATCAATTAACTGTAGCTCATTCTGAGCTACATCTTCAGGTCCCTTTCATGTACCTAGCAGAATAAGAAATGTAATTCTAGCAAATGGCTTATGTCAGTCTAAAGCTGGCATCTGAAGCAGATCAGCTGCCCCAGGTCAGTGCCATGAAATCAATCGTTTTCCCCCCTCATTTTAAGGGAAAGTCCATGATCACCAGCTTACACATGAATAAATATTTGTACAGTACCCATATGACGGCAGATGAGATGAAACTCAGAGTATATATTTTCTGAATGCTGACTTCACTTTGTGCACTGCTGCAGCGTAGCTCCTTGTGGTGTTTCTTCCAGATACTAATTAAATTTTGCATTCAAATCCATAAAGATTTTTTTGGCAATTTTGCTGATAATCTCTGTACTTTTATTCAGCAAGTTGGAAGGGACCCACAAGAATCACTGACACCAACTCCTGGCTCTGTATAGGACTACCCAGCATACAAACCCTATGTCTGAGAGTAATAATGTTCTGCACTAAGAATGACCTCCCACTGATCTCCAGCCAGACATTGAGTAACTGAACATTACACTCTGGGTACAACCTTGCAACTATTCCCTTGTCCATTGAATAGTCCACCCATCAAATACACATCCCTTCAATTTGGAGAGAAGTATGTTGTGGGGTACCATGTAAAAAGGCCATGTAGATAGATGACATCAATAGCTCCTCCCTCATCAATTGATGTAGTTATGTCATCATAAAAGATCACTTAGTTTGGCAGGACTTGTGTTTGGGAAAGACTTACATGCTGTTCCACATCACCTCCCTCTCCTCCACGTGCCTTAACATAGCTTCCAGAGGACCTGTTCCTGAAACCTCCCTTGCACAAAGGACAAGCCAACAGTTCAGTAGTCCCCCAGGTTGTCCTTCTTACCCTCCTTAAAAACAGGTGTGTCTTTGCTATTGTTCCAGTCACTAGGGTCTCCACCTGATTGCCTCTATTACCTTTTCAAATATCATTGACTGGCTTGACAGCTACTTCAGTCAATTCCCTTAAGGCTTTGGGGCACATCTCACTGGAACCCCCAGAAAGTTCAAGTTCCTCAGGAACTTCTCAGGAAGTCGTGAACCAAATCATTGCTTATAGTGGGAAGGACATTGTTCCCCCAGACTCCACCTTCTAAACTTCCACTTAAAGGTGCATGAAGAGCAGTTGCCAGTAAAAACCAAGACAAGAAATTGAGTACTCTATGCCCTAAGGAAGTATTCCTAAGAAATTCATCTTCTTGACTCCTTTATCTTTGAGGGAAGATTCCCAGAGGACTTTGTTGCGCCACCTGAAAAGTTAGAATATGGCTTTCTAAAGTTTTGCATTCTGATTTTATTGTGTGATGTCTCTCATAAGTATGAGCTCCATCATGGCATGATCAATACAGCCCAAGCAGTATCTAATCCTGATGTCACCAATCAGTTAACTTACATTGGTTAGCAACAGATCCAGCATCACATTCCCCTGGTAGGGCTGTGCTGTTCTCACAAAGTAGCAAAATTGTTTCTGAGATGTTCTTAGCAATACCAGAAAAGGCATTTGCAGAGAGATCAATAGAAAGAAGAGCTAAACTCACCTAACTGGTAAAGTGACAATCTGACATTACAGTACTTCTTCTCAGAAAGTAGCTAAAGCCCAAGAAATGCTCTCTTTTCTGTGGCTGGTTCTTATATGAGCCTAGAGTTCCTCTACCCTAGTTCCTCTCTTCTGGTCACATGGGGAGCACAAGTGTAAATAATTTGCCTATGCTCCCTGGTCCTACTAATCCCTCACTGGGTGCTCAATCACCAGTTCAAGCTGTGACCAAACAGCTCCCCTGTAGGGTGTCTGTTACATGGCTCAGGAATTTATCCTTAATGCATTCCAGGAGCCTCCTGGATTATCTACAGCTTGCTGTATTTCTTTTCCAGAGGATGACAGGGTGGTTGAAGTCCCCCAGTAGGGGGAATGCTTGTGTTTGTGATGTCTCCTGTGGCTGAAGGTAAAAGGCTTCAACAAGTAGCCTGTGATAGGCATCAAGCACAAGGCTCCTTTCTTTTTTTTTTTTTTTTCCTTCTTTTTTTTTTTTCCTCCTTTGTCTCGGTCTTTAACTCTCATCCATAAGCTTTTGACTTACTCATGGTCATTCTTCTGAGACAGCTCTTCACGCTATTTCTTTATTGATATAGAAGGCAATGCCTCCTCTCTTCTTTCCTTGCCTGTCAGCTGGTAGCCACTCCTATCCAGGTTTCAATGACAGCAACAGAAGAAGCTGAGCATAGAAGCTGCTGTGTAGTGTTGTCTGTTAGCTGTCTCTGTTTTCTGCATTCGGGGCATGCTTTGAAAGAGGAAGCAAAGTTGAAATAACTTAGTATTACTTGTACAGTTCAATAATGTATATTTTTTGTGTAGGTGGAGGTCTTCTGTTCTATGCTTTACTGGAGTATAATGCATCTAGATAGATAAATAACCCTATTGTCAAGAGATTTATTTAAACTCCTTATCACAAAAGGGGTTTTTCTTCTTCTGCATGAGCAGAATGCCTGAACATTCTGCATTTCCTGACAGTTATAAAAGTTACGCAGAAGACAACATTGAGAAACTCCTCTCCCACACTGAACAACTTAGATGGTTTCTCTTAAACGGACCATTATTAATTGTTTTCAGAAATATTTCAGAAGATTGATTCATGCATAAAAATGCTTTTAGTCAAGGATTTTCTCTGCTTAAAAAGCTTTATAATTTTCTTCTTGAAGAAAGATCTTTAATTACATTGAAGCAATAGAGTGGAATTTATGCATATATTCTAATTATGTACCAGTAAAACTGAAAAGCTCTTCGTTAAAATCACGTGGAGAAAAATCAGAGACATGCCAGAACTTCATTACTGAGAACTTAAGAGGAATTGTGTGGTGGCTTATTATCAGCTTTACCTAAATAGAAGGGCACTCTACCTATTGCATATGTCGACACAATCTTTTAGATTAAAAAACAGATTGATTCTGAGAAAACAGAAGAGGATACAAATTAGCACAGTTAATTAACCCGAAGAAATTAATTCAACATAGTGATAATAGCACCTTGTTACCTATTTAGTAGACAAGTGTAATAATAAACATGTTTTTTTCTAATTTAAATTTGTGTATGCATAGATACATATATGGAGCATACAAGATGAAAGATCAAGGTTAGTTCAACCACAACCTAATTAAATCTAAGTGATCACCAGATTTTATAATTAGTTCATATAATAGTTAATAAGAACTACATGCTTATAGCATGAACAGAATATATGCCACACTTTCTGTTTAAACATAAGCCTTTATGATGAAGCAGAGTTTTCCCATGCTGTAAACAAGAACAGCTGGTGCACAGGCTGTCTTACAACACACTGTAATAACAACACAATAGACTTATTGTTAGTTGTATGTTTGTGTATAAAGAAGTTATTCATGTTTTAAACACAGAATTGCTGAGCACTTCTTGCCAAATTGCAGACCCTCATCAACAATTCCCTTGAAGTCACAAGTACTTTACTTTTTACTTTTTAGTGTTAGTCCATATTATGATAAAGTATACAAGGTCTTATGAGAAGGGTGGGTTTATTCAATATGCAGCTGCTGACTGCAAATTGGTAGGAGGGAACTGAATAAATTTTAATTTGATCAGATCAGGAGGATAATAGTAGAAGGTAGAAATGAGAAAGAAAATAACAGTGTCTCCTTATAGTGAATTTGTTTGTTGAAACTCACATATGGCCAACTCCTGCAATTCATCCTTTGCTATCAAGTTCCTTTATATTATAACTCTTCCCATAAAAATAAATAAAAAATAGAAAGGATTTTGCTGCATATTCTAAGTGAACCAGCTCATTAAACATGAAGAAATGTGAACAGTGATTTGATCCTGGAAATTTCACAACTTGACTTCTTGTAGTTGTATAAAACATCTAGCTAATTATTTGTTAGATAAAAAAAAAATAGCATGCATATCTCTCCAAGATTAAACAACATACATAATTTCTTAACATTTTCAATATTTCATTTTTACTTCTATCAGTAACTATTTGCAATGACAGGTATTAATTACATTTTTAGGATGACTTTGATGTAGGTCACATATGAATGGAAGGGACTTCCTCTCTCATCAGACCTAGTCTTGTTACAGACAAAAGTCTCATGTAATCTCCTACTTAAACAGATCTAATTTGATTTTAAACTCTTACAATTCTTATCTAAACAACTCCTATGAGAAAACAACAACAAAAAACAACAAAAAGCCACATTGTTATTTCTAGTTCATCACAGAATCAAAGGATCACAGAATTGTAGGGACAGGAAGGGACCTCCAGAGACTATCTACACCAACATTTCTGCAAAAGCAGATTCCCTACAGTAGGTTACAAAGGCAAGTGCCCAGGCAGGTTTTGAATACCTCCAGAGGAGACTCCACAGCCTCTCTTGTCAGCTTGTTTGGATGCCTTGTAACCCTCAAAGTAGAAAAGCTTTTCCTTGTGTTCATATGGAACTTTTTGTGTTCCAGCTTGTGCCCATTGCCTCTTGTTCTGTTGCTGGGGCACCAAAAACACCCTCATCGATTTGTCTCCTGCCCATTAGATATTTATAAGCATTGATAAGTTTCTTCCCCCCAGTCTTCTCCAGGTTGTACAGTACAAAGTTTCTCAGTCTTTCCTCATAAAGGAGATGTTCCAGGCCCCTGTCTCTCTTGAACTGAGGAGTCCAGAACTGAACCCAGTACTCCAGATGTGTCCTCATTTTGGCAGAGTAGAGGAGGAAAAGAAAATCCTTTCATCTTCTGGCCAAGTTCTTTTTAGTACTCCCCAGGATAACATTGGTTTTCTTTTACACAGGGACAAATTGCTGATTCATGGTGAACTTGTTATCCACCAAAACACCTAAGTCCTTCTCCACTCTCCAGCAGGTCAGACCCTAATCTGTACTACTGCATGCAGTTATCACTCCCTAGGTGTAGAACTCTACACCTGCATTTGCTGAACCTTATAAGGTTCTTATCTGACCAGTTCCCCAGGTCCTCTGAATCCTTCCCATTTGTCTCACTGAATAGCAGCATGGCTTTCTGTTGTATTAGCTACTCCTTCCTGCTTTGTATCTCTAGCAAACTTGCCAAGAGTGCATTCTATCCCTTCATCTAAGTCATTTATGAAGATGTTAAACGAGACTGGACCAAATACAGATTTCTGGGGAACACTGCTAGCTACAGGCCTCCAACTAGACTCTGTGCTGCTGGCCTCAAGTTGTGCCCACTGTAACAGAAATTAGCTGTGTACTTTGACGCTAAAACTATTTTTTTTTTTTTCTGAGAAATACTAATATTTTCAGAGAAATCAGCCATAAAGCTTTTTAGCTTTTGTGTCTTTTTTTTTTTTTTTTCATGAAAGAAATTAGTAACCTTTAAACTGTTCCTATAAATTCATCTAATAATCTTTAGTCCTGTTTCATTTTAAATTATCTTGAATATGAGTTATCAAAACTGTATACAGTATCTCACGAGTTCTGTCAGATCTTGAACAATGTTGTCAATCTTATCTTCTTTTATAGAAAATATTTGAGACATAGAAAAGTGCATTTTAATTTTTCGTGATTTCATCATCTTTGTGAATCATAGACATCCTGTGATTGACTATTATGTATAAGTTTCTCACCTTTTCAGTTGTATTCTGCAAATGACACTTTTTCTGTAGACATTGTTAGTCCCAGATATATAACACTGCACTTCTATCCCAGTTTCTACAATCTCTGTCTTCAAGGTCAAAATCTATTTCTCTTGTAAGATATATAAAGTCTTAGTATATTTTCGTTACCTTGATAATTTTCAGTTTTACAGCTTAAAAATCATTTCAATAGCTATATAAATGATACATATGTAATAATAGTCATACTTCATTTATTCCATTCAAATTATAACTCTTTAATGTTACATACACATATCTGGCTAACATTTCAAGAAAAAATAGACATACTTTTTGTTGTTGTTTGCTTTTAAAGAGGCTGATACCTTTTACAACAGAGCAGGTTTTTGAGCAAGAAACTGATGGCTTCATGACAAATAACAGCCAGAATTTTTTAGTTTGTCCTTGTATGGAAAGAAAATATATATAAAGTTCAAACATATATTCAAGGAATCACGGAATACTTAAGACCAGAAGAGGCCTCTGGAGATCATCTGGTCCAATCCTCTTGCTCAGTGTTCAGATGGCTTTTGAAGATCTCTGAGGGAGGGAAACACCACAATCTCCAAAACTTCTCTGGCTAACTAACCCCAGTGATCCATCACCTGCAAGTGCAAGGTGCATCATTTGTGCTGGGGAAATCCCAGTTATGTATACAGACTTGGAAAAGAACTCATGTGTGCAACCCTCTAGGGAAGGACTTAAGTGTTCTGGCAGAAAAAAAGCTTGAAATGAGTAATCAGTATGCTCTTGCAGCCCAGAAAACCAGCTGTGTCCTGGGCTGCATCAAAAGAGAGGTGGTAAGCAGGGCAAGGGAGGTGATTGTCTCCCTTTATTTTCAATTGTGAGGCCCCATCTGGAGTACTGTATCCAGATCTGGACCCACCCAGTACTAGAAAAATGTGGAGTTGCTGGGGAGAGGCTCAGAGGAGAACCACGAAGATAATCAGAAGGCTGGAGCACCTCTCCTATGAAGCAAGGTTAAAAGAGCCAGAGTTGTTCAGCTTAGAAAAGGCTTAAGGGAGATAGAATTGCAGCCTTTCAGTATTTAAAAGGAGTTTATAAACAGGAAGGAGAGTGACTTATTATGCAGTCTGATAGCAATTGGAAAAGGGAAAATGGTTTAAAACTAAAAAAGGGAAAGTTTAAATGTTTGAATGAATTTTTTTACTCAGAGGTTGGTGAGATATTGAAACAGGTTGCCCAGAGACGTTGTGGATACTCTGTCCCTGGAGGTGTTCAAGGCCAGACTGGACAGAACCCAGGGCAACATGAGATAGTGGTTGTCTACCCTGCCCATGGCAAAGGGGTTTGAGTTAGGTGATCTTTAAGATCCCTTTCAACCCAAGCCATTCTTTGATTCTATGATATTTAGACAGAATTTCTTTTGTTCCATTTTGTGCCCAGTGTTTCTTGTTATAGCACTGGGTACCACTCAAAATAGCCAGGCTCCATCATCTTTGCAGTCTCCCTTCAGGTA
Source organism: Phasianus colchicus (assembly GCF_987193195.1). Lineage (NCBI taxonomy): Eukaryota > Metazoa > Chordata > Aves > Galliformes > Phasianidae > Phasianus > Phasianus colchicus. Next base: position 58,222,206 of record NC_143437.1, on the reverse strand, counting down.
TTTTAACAAATTAATTAATTCTACCCTGGGCCTCCTGTAGGCTGAAGTGTTCCAGACACTCTACTCCCTTGTCCAGCCTGTTTATGAAGATGCTGAGCAAGACTGGACCCAGTATTGATCCTTGGGATACTGTGTTTGCTACTGGCCTCCAACTAGACTTTCTGCCACTGACTACCCTCTAGGTTCAGCCAGTTTTTGATCCATCTCACTGTCTGCTCTTCCATCCCATACCTCAATACCTTTTCTCTGAGTACCTTAGTTTATTGAGGTCCAGGAAGATATTATCCATTAATCTGGTGATCCTTCCTAGGAATCAAAGTGAAGCCTTGGGCTGTTGTTCCCCTGGGTCTTCTTTGTTGTTCTTAAAGATAGGAGTGACATTTGATTTCCTTAGTCTTGGACCCAGTTGCCATGATCAGGCAAAGATATAGAGTGGCCTCACAACCACATCTGCCTGTTTCCTCAGCATTCACGCTCATGGGTGCATTCTCTCAAGGCCTATGAAGTTATGAAAATCCAATTTGCTCAAGTTCTCCCTGACCTGATCCTCTTCTGTACAAGGTACATCTTCCTTCATCCAGGCTTTCATCCTGGACTCTGAGACCTGGGATTCCCAAAGGCTAGTCTTCCTGTTAAGACTAAGAGAAAGAGGGCATTCAGTATCTCAGTCTTATCAATGCCCTGGGTAACAAGGTTTCCTGTTTCCTTCAGGGGAGGGCTCACACTTCTCCTAGTCTTTCTTTTGTCACTGCGGTACTTGTAGAAGCTCTTTTAGTTGCCCTTGATGTCTCCGGCCTGATTCAATTCTGAGCTTTCTTTTTCCTAACTTGATCCCTGGCTGCTTGAACAGTGTCTTTGCATTCCTCCCAGGTTACCTATTGTTGCTTCTGTCTTCTTTTTGTGTTTAAGTTTGGCCAAGAACACCTTGTTGGTCCATGCAGGCCTCCTGGTACTTTTTCCAGACTTCCTGTTTGTTGAGATGAGCTGCTTCTCAGCTTATTTTATCAAGAATTCCAACTGTGATTATCATAGTCATAGTGGGACTGGAATTATGTGTTAATATGTTTCTCACAAAGTATTTTCTGATAGAAATAGACAAAGCTGAACAAGTAACACTACATACTGAGATCAGCTTAGGAATGAAAAGAGAGAAATTAAGAACTAATGTGCATCTGCTGCTCTACTAGGAAAACATTTAAATAACCCTCACTTTTCCCAATCAGAAATTGTTAGCTGCAGCCAAGAGGAAAATGGGTTGAAAAGAATTATAGTGTACATGGAGACAATGTTCCATGTAAACAAAAGAATCGGGGAAAAAAGTCCTGTTTATGCAGCCAAGACATAGCATTCTTTTGTCTGTCAGATAAACTCAATTTCTCAGATTTTTGATAAGATTTCTCATTATTAATTTGTAATAAAAGGAAAGAAGGTTTCTTTGGTATCTGCAGAAAATCTATAATGAAATGTTAAAGTAAATTGTGACTTACTTAGCACAAGCACAGCAGAGTGTAAGTATCCCTATTGTCTGCATCATAGTTTCTCACAGCAAGCTACTGAAAGGAGTAAATCATAAATGCTGAAAATACAATGCAACTAACTCAACTCTCTTTTTATAGACAGGAGCCAGGAAAATATTTATTTCTACTAAAAATAGTTGTGTTGGTATAGGTCGTACAATTTCTATTTGCTCCAGAATCTGTTTGAGCCTTCTGAAGTGATTTTATAAAGCAAATGCTTTTCTCCTCTTCAAAAATTTCTGTGTCTTCTGCTCTCACTACTCACTGCTCAGCAAGTGCTGTTCACCTGTAATGCTCATAATAAATAGACCTGACTAAAATCCTTTCTCTGAAGAGTGCTAGAGGTTAGAAATAAGAATTCCCCAGAACTCTTTCTGACTTCACACAAAATGATCCTTGGGTTCACTGCATCTTGACATAAAGGTAAAAGTTCGGCTGTTCCCGTAAATCTACTGATTCAGTTACAATACTTAAATATATTTTTAAATCCTATAATTGCAAGCAAAAGATCTAGAAACTTTCATTTTAGAGAGAGGCTGAATATTCTCTTTGCTTTAAAGCAATGCAGTGCTCAAACACAGTAAAAAATAAAATAAAATACTAGAACATTTTATTCAAAACATGGAAACAATATGGAAGTTAGTAAAAAATTAATATTCTTATATATAACAGTTTCGTGAATGTTCAATCTTATCCCACTGAGATTTTCTTATTTCAAAAATAAGATTATTTTCTTTTTGTCCTGAAGAAATGTGTATGAGTTGCTACTATACAGGCTAAATATAGGACTTCTTGTCTGACCTAGGCTAGATGCACTTCAGTGCTGATTGTTGCTTAAAATATTGAGCTGCAAGTATAGCCTGAGTTTGTAGACATCTATCATTGTCCCACATAAAAAGATGAACCCCCTGTTTAGAAATAGAGGATGTTTCCAATGTATCCCAGTCCTCCGCAGAGATGTCTACTGCCTTGGAAACCTGCATTTCTTCAGTTTGCTACTTTCTCTGCTGAGTAGATGATTAGGAAATTATTATTTCCTTCACTCCAGTCATTACGTGTTTATCTCTTGGCACACTGTTTAAGAAATCGTCAGGCTACTGAAAAGCACTAAAAAAAAATTGTAGATGGTCAAGGAACTGAGTTTCTCGGGTCATACTGTGCCTTGAGTCACCAGAAGTAATTCACTATGAAAGACAGGCTGTCATTTGGTAGCCAGGGGTCTTCTTTACAGTGTTATTGCTTTGCTGATACTTGCTAAAACAAATACCATCAGCCTGAAGTTGGGATTTCAAGCAGGCATAAGTGGGCCCCCAAAACACAGTGCGATATCAGTGTTACATCTTGTGTTACTGTTTCTTCTGCCAAATTACATGACTAGAGTAACCTGGAAAAGAACATGTACTTCTCAGGAGAGGAAGGGATTCCAGCACTAGCAAATGATCTGTGCTTCTGAAGTGTTGTAAAAGTGCCTCAAGAAAGAAACCAGACATAATTTGCTCTTCAGGCACTGATACCTCCAAAGCACATCTCTCTGTCCCATGTCCTTGTAAATCCTGCAACAGGGACACAAGTCTTCCAGGAATTTCTGCTGACTGATGGAAACCTGTACATGTTCTAGCAGTTTGTTAGCATGGAATTAGAGACCTTAGGGAATATGATAAAAAGAGCAAGATAGTATGTCCTGAGTCTAGGCTTCTGGTTCAGAATAGCAGCAAGGTCTCCAGGGAAGATTGGTAAATGTGTGGGAAGCATCCCACAAACAGATTTTTGAACTTACTGCATGTGTGGGCAGCTATTCACTATGTCTTATGTTAGATGCTGAATAAAATTAATCTTTTTCTTCAACTTTTACAGGACCTCGTCTTCTCTGAGCACGTACAACAGTAGGATCATACATATCGTTGTGATAAGGACTTGGAAATGGTCGTGCTTTGACATAAATCATTCTGAAGTGCAGAAAATCCAACTAGAATATGGATAAGTGACATGTATGTTCCATTGTGCTGAGGAACATATTTTACAAGTGAGGGTACAGCAGAAAGTTATCAACTAGGGTACAAATATTATTTCCTTAATCTAGCCAGTCTAGTTAATATGCTGCCTGTTAAAATGAGAAGAAAGAAAAACATCTAGTGGCTTCAGGACAGAAGGAGAGACAGAAAAGATGGAGAAAAGACTCCAGGGTCAAATAAGGAAAGTGGAAGAAGTATAAGTTCAGAGGATGTTATGGATAGTATTTTCCTCATGGAACAAACTCAGCAAGCAGCAGGTGAGCAAAGGTGTTAGAAATGCTTAATCTTACCGGAACTATGAGGGTGAAAAAGATTACTCATTTGCCTTCTATAGCTCATAAAGTGTTATTGGTATTATTATAATACTTTATAAACATTTTATAACCCTCTTTGGAACAGGGTTATAAAGTTTATGTCATCAAATCAATATCACTATCAGCTGTGGTGGACCATAAAACTTTGTATTTAGGTCACTCCAAAAGTAATGCCTCCTCTTTCATTATGTTGGCCCACAACATCAGGAGAAGGTGTTGGCAGTATGGCAGTAGAGGGTTAACCTTCTTGCCAATATTCTATCTTGTTGCTGTGTGACAGATGGCAGCAGTGGGGCAGTCTGACAAAATGGCCTCTGACATGGAAGTGTGGATGAAGCAAAGGTGTGCTATTAAATTCCGCTGTGAAGAAAAAAAATTCCATTGACATTCATCTGCAGTCCAAGAAAGACAGGAAACTTTTAGAAAGAGTCTAGCAGAAAAACACAAATATGATGAAGGGCCTGGAGTATCTCCCTTATGAGGAAAGGCTGAGAGACTTGAGACTTATCAGCCAGGAAAGTAGAAGACTGAGGGAAAGAAGCTTATCAATGCTTATAAATATCTAATGGGCAGGAGACAAGTGATGAGGCCATTCCCTTTTTTTTTTGTGCTGCCCAGCAACAGAACAAGAGGCAGTGGGCACAAGCTGGAACAGAGAAAGTTCCATATGAACACGAGGAAAAACTTTTTTACTTTGAGGGTTACAGGGCACCTGAACAAGCTGACGAGAGAGGCTGTGGAGTCTCCTCTGGAGGTATTCAAAACCTGCCTGGGCACTTGCCTTTGTAATCTACTATAGGGAATCTGCTTTAGCAGAAATATTGGTGTAGACAATCTCCTGAGGTGCCTTCTAACCCCTACAATTCTGTGACTCTGTAATAGCAAATGAGTACTAAATGTTAACAATGAAAGTAAGAATTGCTATGCAACTAATCTTGGTACAGAAGGGTGAGAAAGACTTGCTTGTTTGGCATTCCAAAAATCTTGGCATCACAAACATGGCTGATGTGTCTAATGCTGGTGTTATGTGACTATGAGAGCACAGTATATAGTGAACAGCCATCTCTTCTTTCAGTGAGTTATACTAGCCATGGATTCTTTTCCATGGATGTTGGAAGGAATGTATACCTACCTAAAGACCAGAACAGCTGGGCATGTTTCCCTATTAAACCTGATAATGTTGTCTTAGGTTTCACTATGGGGGGCAGAAATAACTGAGCCTAGCGTTATCTCCTGAAGATAGACTTTGGTGTATTGAAACTAGTAGCTCACTGTGGGAAAAGGAAACGGTACCATCAATAAACGTTAGTGTTGCAGTTCCTCTCAGCCAGGACTGTGAAGTCATATCAAGTTATGATATGCAGAGTTATCTCAGAAATTCAAAATATGAATGTGAATGAATGAGTCACCAAAATATTCTTGCTAGGACAGTCGTTGAAGTAGCTCTAGAAGAGCACTGTAAATGTACACATAGGCTTTTGTTTTTCAGTTGTTTAAGTGCAACACTAGTTACAAAATAAATCAACTTTCTGATAAAAACTGTCAGAAAGTAGCAGTAGGATGTGTCACAGTGTAGGTGAGATATTAGCTCATGACAGAAACTGAGTTAAAATGCATAGAAAACATGAGGGAACTAATATTTCTTAAAAACATGTTTCAGGCTAAAAGGAATCTAGTACCTGGTAACTGAAAAAATAATTAATATCTTTTGTTCAGACCAGAATTGCAGCAATTTCCCAAGCAAACCACTGTAGCTCAAGTGATATATAGAAAATGATATAATTCCGTGCTTTATACGTTAACTAGAATTAAGAAAGGAATATTTGAAAGTTTTGAACTGGTAGAACAGGAAAAATCACTTATTAAGTGTATTAATATTTTCATCCTGAGCAATGAATCTTGAAAATGACAGCGGTTTGTCAAAATAATTAGTCCATTTACTTTTCAGACGTGAATATATACATATCTTCCCAAAGTAATCCTTGCTTGCTACTCAGATACCCAAATGTTCATATCTATATTTTCTAAATAATAGTTTTTCTTTACCCTTTATCAGGCAAGGCAAAAAAATAAAATAAAATAAAAAAATCACTGCTTTAATTATGCTGCTTATAACTGCCAATGATCTTACATTGTTCTTAATAAGAGAGTTGTATCAGGTTCACATGTATCACAGGGATAAATTAATGCTGAATTTTCTGTATTTTTGACAGCTAATTTCTTTATGATATATTTTCATTTATGTTATCAACCACTCAGGATATTGGTTTATAAAAAGTAGTAGGCCTGGTGATTTGGGGTATTATACCATTATCAGGCTTATTTTATCATTTCTTTATATCTGTGGGTAGTTATCTACGTGCATTTTTTCACAGATTTTTTTATTTCCTTCACTGGTAACAACAGTGTCAGTTAATCAAAAAAGATTTTTTTGCTATCTTTTGCAAATCCCCTGTGGTTTCTGCTGTGACACTGTTGTACAGATCAAGAGTTTTAGTTTAGTACTTTAACAACCCTGCACACAAAGCCCTCCAAAAACCCTGATGTCAAACCATACTAAAGAAAACTGTGAAACTAGTTAATTGTACTGAGGCACAGTTAGTCTATGCTTAGGTCATACAAAGAGGAAAGTATTTCTCAGTTCTTGTCAAGGTTCTGAGTGCAGCCCGCTGTCAGCACAAGCTCTAATGTGACTTGGCCACATAACCTCAAGTCAGACTGTGGTGACCCTTTGTGAGCTGTGAAGAACTCCCCTAGTTACTGACTGCACAAGGAAGAAATAAGCAAGGTTGAATGATTTCCCGGTAAATCTCTGATTCCCTCTCAAATTTTTTTTTATTTGTGAGATTTGTGTCATTTATTTATTAATGAGATTTAGGCTGCCTGAATAGCTCTTACTGGGGGCTAAATCTAGGACAGACTATAGTAGAAGTATGCAGCAGCAGGTATTGATAGTATATGGCAAACACAATGTATTCTACAGTAATTTACTGTGGTGTTAAATACACACATTCAAAGAAAATCCCTCAAAGATCTGAGCTATTAAAAATATGCTTTACCGAAATTCAGGATTTCTTTCTCTTTTCCTGCCTCTTGTTTATCTTACTCATCCTCATTCATTAGTCCTCCACGATAAATACTGTCTCTTGTTAAAGCTACACTTTTTACTGCCTTCAGTCTTCATGCTGGAAGACACTATTCTCAATGATGTAAATGAGTTAATGTCCATAGGGTTTGATTCAAGTTTTTTGGTGCAGGATTTCCATTCATTCCAGCATGACATGATGCCTGGAGGGCACTGCAACTCAAGGACTTCTTCATCATCCCCTTCATCTTGACAATATGAGCCTTCCATTATACAGTTGTGACCTACTTCTAACCCTTGACAAGGGGACACAAGGCTTCCTGGGACATCCTTTATACTGAGATGAGCCAACTCAGGTCACTGTCCTACTGTATGCAGACTGAAAGCTTATGCATGGTATTATATCATTGTCAGGGAGAAGCAAGAAGGTGATGCTCTGCAAGGCAAACCTGAAGCTGAGGACAGCATCAAGGCAGAGGGGGCAGTGACCTCATTGACAAGAGCATGTGAGTGAGGGGAGCAGAAAAAGCCTGGTAACAGTACTATACAGCCTAATAATTGCCAAATAGGTCTGTAGTGACAGGATATGTCTGGGACTAGGACAGAAAGTCAAATGTTTGGCCCAAGGAGATATGCACAAGCATACCTCCACCATGTCTCAGGCAGAGAACCAGGATAAGAAGCTGAGCTTTAGCCCTGCTCCCAGCAGAATTGGGAAAGGCTCCCAGGGAGGCTTCTCACAGTTCTCCTCAAGGATTCTGCCAAATTAAATCCAATCCTTCATCCAGAAAGCCAAATTGGACAGATGAGGATGCATGTAGTTCCAACAGTGTCCAGCTGCCCTGGTTATTAAATGATTTTGTCTGTTTTGGAGTGTGAATGCATTTTGTGCTAGCTCAGAAGTTAGGAATACTAACTGGACAGTGTTGTATGTGTATGAATACCCTGCATAACAGGACATCTTAAGTATCATTTCAATATTCTCTACCATAACTATAAGGAATCAGTAATCTTCTCTCATAAGTTTGAGACAGAGCCTAATTTATGTTTTAACATATTCAGGTTTTTTTTTTGTTTGTTTATATTTAACCATCTGATCTGGGAAACTTTAAGTGATTTCACAAAAAATAGATTAATCTTGACAAATTCCTGGTGAGATTTTGTTACAGTTATGTATACTTTTGTTTTACTCGTGCATTAAAACATAAAACTATGAGACAGTTGTCTAAACTACTCAGCTCCCTAAAGTTTGGAAATACAAGAAATTTTCAAGGATCTTTTCAGTTTTTTCCATTTTGGTCAGGAAAACTTACCATCAACAGCATTATGAGAGCTCTTAATAATATGGATAGTTTTTATATTTATAAACATTAATGGATGTGATTTTCATTAAAGGCAGTACTTAACATGCATCAAGTAACTGTATATAGACATGCATTGCTCTGAAAGTAATGTTTTTTATTTATTTCCATGGATGCTAGAGCAGATTCAGCAAGCGTGATAACACTGTTTGATACAACTACTTCTCAGTTATAAAACACTGTTTTTCAGCATAGTCACCACCATTACCTATGCATTTTCATCACCAATGTACAAGACGAGTCTTCATACCACACTTGTTAATATCTGCATGGTCGTCCATAACATGGCTTGTCTTTCAATGTCGCTGTTGTCACTGCTGAAACACTCCACCCACTGCCTCATTGTGTTCACATGCACTGTTTGGTCTCCATAAACGTTCAGCAAGAGTCAATGAATGTCAACGGGTGCCATTTTTTCCACACAGATGAATTCAATTAAGCGCCTCTGTTTCATATGCACTTCCTCGTCAGATGCCATTTTGTCAGACTACCTCTCTGCTACCATCAGTTGCTCAGAACAAAATGAGACAGAATACTGGCAAGAAGGTTCACCCTGTGCTGCCATAACACTAACATCTGTTTATGATGTTGTAGGTCAACATATTAAAATAAGAGGCATTACTTTTGTTGCAGACCTTGTATATCATCAGAAAATTAAAACCATATATAGCAACTGTTAGAAGCCTGTTTGTATGTATACACTTAAAATTGTCATTTAAGTGTTATATTGAATGATATTAAAGCACGATGCATGGTTTTAATATTCATTTCAGATGTATTTTAAGACTTTATTGTCTCATATTCCAGAAACAGAAACAGTATGTCAAATACCTCATTATCCATTTGTAAAAAGAACTATTTTATAAAAGCTGTAATTGGATAAAAAGATATAAAATACAAGTTTTGAAACAAGTTATAAAGGGAATGGTTTGCACTACATTAATTCTAATCCACCAAGGAGACTTATTTTTTTTTACATTTCAATTTATGCAACTCTTTTTATTTTTCTACAAGATCATTAAAAGTATCATATTCTTTTAATAACAATAAGCATGCCATTCAAATGTGATAAAAATCACAGACAGAAACGTTGATTGGATGAGATGCTCTATTAGTCAAACCTTCTGCCTGATGCAGCAGTTTTGTCGGCATAAGATCAGGTCAGCTACAGCTTTTTCCAGGTTCTTTATTTTCCAGCTCTTGATTGTCGTCAGGTCTCTCTGAACTGAAAGTCTACCAGTTTTTGTGTCCAATGTCTCACCGAGTCCAGTGTCATCTGCAAATCTGCTTTGATTAATGAGTTAAACATTATAAGACAGTTTCAATCTATTGGTTATTTTCCTACCAGATGCTTTCTGCTCTTCTGAACATATAGTTACCAGCCTTACATAAAACAAACCTAGGAATGTATTTTTTTTTTATCTTAGCCAAGCTGTCAAGCTAAATCTTGATGAGACATGATCTGTAAGACATTCAGTTTCTTGCTGGTAAAGATAGAAAAAGATCAACAGTTTCATTAACATAGTTCTTTTCCATGCGCCTGTTTCTTCCTATGTTTTATTGGGTCTGGATATCTGGAACATGCAAATTATGCTACCATACTCTGTGAAGAGTTCTGCAGGAAACAGATAGTCAGGTATAACTATAATGAGCACATTTAGAGCTCATATCATAGACTAACTTTATTTCATTAAAATCATTTTCCAGCTACAAGTAATACTGCGTAGTTATCAATAAAGATTCCATGATTATATAATTCTAAATTTAATTTTTTTTTTTTTTTTTTTTTGCGCTACAGAAATATGGACTTCTACATTTACATCAGTAACCCTTTACATCTTAACTGAAAATGATCTAATGCCAACAACATACTTACAAATCCACAATGTTTTACTATTTTATGAAGTACTGTTTGCTGTACATTTTTTTCTGTAACTTACTAGTGTAAGTGTAATTTCAAAAGCAAATTAAAGAGTTTATCAAACAAATTATTGCAGATAAAAATCTTTCAGTTTAGAAAGAAATAGAGTTAATGCCTCTATTTTTGAGGGTTTAAACTCGTAATAGTCTACTGAAGTGATCCTTGCTCTTAGATTGCTGCATCAACTTACTTTTGGTGGTCTTTGAATGTGACGTCACTGTGAAGAGAAATATCACCTAAGCAACCTTATAATGCTAAAAAACCTGTAGCTGAAATGTGTAGAAGGAAACAGAAAGGGCACTGTCTGGAATTTTTATTTGTCAGATATCGCCCATCTGTTTCTCTCCCTACCTTCATGTTTTGCAGTAATTTTCTTTTTTTTTTCTTTTTTTTCTTTTTTTTTAGGATGACAAGTCAGTATAATTCTACAGAATTGGTTTAATCTTCTGTTTTATTATCATTATTTAATTTTTATTTTTTTATAATTCATTAACAGCTGGCAGGAAAACACAAAACCCACAGTGATGATTCAGCCAAACAATCCTCGTCTCCTTTAGATGAGAGGCAAAGTTATACTTCAGGGCAAAATTAGTAGATACTAACTCTTCTTATTAATCAGTTCTAACAATTTTTGCAGTTTCTCACATGCAACAGATCTCCCAAGTAAATGAATAATACAGACTATTTTTTAAACATTCTAAAACTGAAAAGATTATGTATCATTTGAGATTAAGTTCTAGATTTAAAAAAAATATATATATGCAATTTAAAATAGCAGCAGAGTCAGAAAAAAACAAAAGAAAGTTATTAGAAGTCAAGAAATGAGTGGCTCTTACAAATATTACACAGAATCCATTATCAGGCAAGACCATGACTCCTATCTGTTCCTTATGCCCATAACTGTGATGTGTTAATAGATAAGCACTTGGCTTTGTTAAAGTTAATAAAAAATAATGGCAGTAGATGGGTTAGGTACATGAGATTCATAGTCCAACTAATTACAGGGGTGGTGAGCAAGGCAAAATGAAAGGTTTAAAACAAGAGAGTACTGAAATAAAACCGAGCTCCATTCTAATGCCATTTGTATCTCTTAAATTGTAACAACTCTGCCCTTGACTCTAGCCTCCTCCAGATGCAGTCACTACTGCTGTCATTCCTCATATCCCTTCTTATCAAATTATCATATTTACATCTCCTCTGTTTCCTTGGCCTAGATCTACTTTTTCTTGTTTTTTTTTTTTTTTAAATTTGTTTTCTTTTCTTTCCCTTTTTAGTTTTTTTTTTTATTATTATTATTATTATTTTTTTTTAATTATGTCCTGACTTGCAGCTCTTTGCATCTGCTAGAATACTAGCCTGTAAACTGAAAATACTCAATTACTCCAGCAGCAAAAGTTCTCAGGAGAATGCTTTCCCACCAGTGTTAGATTCCCACTTATGTCCCCTTCGATTTTGAACTTGATTGCCTGTTTTGATCCTGATTCAGCCCTGACTCTTGTCTTCCCCTTCCTTAATACCTGCTTTGAATGAGCAGAACTCTGGCATTAGGGTATCAATTGTTCTTCCTGATGTTAGTCCAAACCACTGATCACATCTCACCTTGCCCTTAAAATGGGTTAAATCTTTTATTGTTGTGATTCACATATTTCAGCTCCTCCTAAATGCTGTATCTGATTCTTCTACCTTTATACATAATTTTACTTTTATTTACTTTGCCCTTTGATTACATTCCTCTTAGGAACATAGGACAGAGTTGCACAGGTCATAAAATTCATTTATCCTGTCTTTTCCTGCCAAGTGTATCATAGAACTACTTTCATAAATCTGCCAACTTATATCTTTAAATAAATTTTCTCCTCTTCTTCTAAGAGAAGGTTTTTTTTGCACCTACTGATTAGAAACTATTCTCCAGCCTGATTTATATCTTGCTTACGCCTGTTTCCTTTTGTGACAATTCCATCTATTATCACTGGTATATTTAGAACTGTCTCACATCTTTCAGTTTTCATTTTACTAGGTTAAACAAATCAAAGTTTCCTAATATTTATATCTGAGATATATCTCCATTCCCCGAAAGTCTTCTATTCTGTTTGAGTCTGAATTCATTCTTCTTGAACATGGGTGATCACAACTGCCTATGATATCCAATGTGGTATGTAATAGTACAACAGTATTAATTTTCATATCTTAATGGGAAATGTTTCATCTGATCCTAAGCTTTATGTATCCTAGACACTAGCTTATTTCACAGATCTATCATTCTGGTGACTCAAAAATGCTTTGTGAGTCATGCTCACTCAGGAATCTCACCTGGTTAGAGTCTCTATTGTTAATTTTCATAAGAAGAAGTTACTGTTACTCAGTATGTGCATGATGTTGAATCTTGTATTACTGAGTATCAGCATTCTCTGATTTTCTGTTACTTCAGTCATCAAGAACAAAAATTGTACACATTTATTATCCTCTGCAATATTCTCAGCAAAACTCATTAAAAAACCCTCTCATTTTTAATGCAAAGATCATGAAGATATTAAATGGTGTTTGTCCCTGGATAAGCCATTACCTGATTTGACTCACCCTTCTTTCACCCAGTGATTCTCACCTCATCCAGTGTTAGAGCTGAAAAACTTCATACCAATCTCTCATGGCACTAAATGCACCAACAGTTTCTTCATCCCATTTCTATGGGTTTGACTGCTTGTGCTCAAGGCCTCCTGTTAACTAATGTGGCTATGTGTTAGGCCATAGTGACAGAGATATGCAATGGGAGATACCTTGTTGGGGTTTTGCATGGGTGATACACTTAAGCCTTTGCTCTTCGTCTCTGCCTGTGATCTGCCTGCTTTGTTTTGCAATGACCCTGATCTACAGGGTTTGCTTCCTGGCTTGACTTCAGAACTGTCTCCTTGCTATGAACCAGACTGGAGATCTGGACTGTTGGCTGTTCCTAGTTATTTTCACCAGACCTGCTCTAGTTTCATTTGGGTGCTGTGGAATTGAGCCCTGTTAGTGAGACCAATGCCCTGTCTGTGGTGTTATCTTCACTTTCCAATATTCTCCTTTTCAGGAGCGAGGACCTACTTACTGCTGCTTGACTGCTGCTCAGAATTTTACAGTACAAAATTATTTCCAGATGTTGATTTAAGCTAGTAGGTTATCCTAACATATCTTGCCTTTCCATGTTCTCATACAATTACACTTCGCAGCTCTGGTGTATGGTTATAGAGGTGTTAATGTTGGCTCTGAATGGTGATTAGGTACCTGAGTATGACAACAGTGCAGCTGAACTGTGAGCGCCAAGTCACATTAAAGACCATGCAGGCTCAACAACAGGAAAAGCCAATTTGGAGAAAAGGTTAGGTAAATAACAAATGTTGGATTTAATATTGGTGTAATATTGATATTTTTGGGAAGCAGAGACCCCTACAACCAATCTGCTGTTGATCTGAATAGTTCATGAGTCACTGGGAGATTTTTCAGAGACCTAAAGGAGGAAAACATACTGGGACAGACACTGAAGCAGTGCTGGATTTGTTTTCAGGAGTAACAGCAATCTTAGAAGCTGCACTAACAACAGCGAATTTGACTCATCTCAGGATATGAATGAAAAGGATGGCAAGATCTGAGTGGCATTTGAACACAAAGCCAAAGTTATAACCCACTGCAGTCTCTGCAAGAGACTGAGCCTACAACCTAAGATCTGAGGGGACTTCTACATAAAGCAGAAGAGGATCCTGCTTTGCAGTTTCTACACTGTCTCTGGAGTTTTATCTCAAACTCATCCCCTGTGCTTGCAGCTTTTGGAACTCTGGGAAGGATTTCTCCAGCTGAGGGGTTCACAACCTGCACTAAGGTGGCTGGCATACAGCAGCCACCACTATGTTTGATTCACTAATCTCAGCATTGCTGCATCTGATGAATGTGCTTCTGGACTCAAATTGGTGTAGATGTAGGCAAATCCCTACCAATAAAACCAGCACTGAATTCTCCAAATTGCAGGCATGAGGTTGAGGTGAAGTGGTTCTAATAAAGTAAATTAGCGCTTATTCATTTCACATACGCATGCAATTCCTTACAGGCAATTATTTATTTATTTATTTATTTATTTTATGTGAAGGGAATTAAAGAGGGAGAAGTAGTCAGGAGAAATTAAGAACAGTTGTTACTAATATGGAAACATTAGATGGACTAACTAGAGCCAGGGAGAAAACTGTGGATAGTGACATGAAAAACAGCTCCCTTTCTGTCTCTCGTGTCTGACTGTATGCTTCGATTAGAAAGCAAATAGTTCTTGAGATGAAAACCATCAAGATGAATCTTGAATTTGGGTTTCTCTATAAGAAGTGCAGAAGGCCACTCTTGGCAAGGGGATCCGAGTATTTTCCATTTGCTTGTGACAAATGGCTGAGCTGCATAAGAGCATCATTGTTGCTGCACTCTCCTGGGAGAGTAGGAGCAGTGGCCTCCAGACGGCCGCGGAAGCAGTGGGTGCCCTCTGACAGGCACCAGAACTGAGGCCATCTGGGGTGAAACCACAGAACTGAGCGGCTGCAGTGAAGAGAGAGAACAAGTCTGCTCAGTACAGAATAAAAGGCAAGGGAATAAACAGGCTGTGTTGCTGGATGCATCGCTCTGTTGTACACAACATGAAGCGTCCCTATGAATTTGGGTTTGGTGTAACAAGAGAAATACCAGCAGAAAAGGCTGTGGTTTGAGAAATGAAATAGGCAATGCAGCAAATTCAAATGTGTTTTTCTGGACACCAGATGTCCCTGTAAAAGTTGTTTAATGTTGACTTCAGCAAGTAAAGATGTGTTTGTGTGCATACATACTGTAGTACTTATACGAGGAAACATGCACAATTATCTAATCTCAGTGTGAAATACAAAGAACGCACAGCTGAAAGCACTGTGCTGAAGGACTGCGGGGATGCAGGGTGGCCGTGCAGTCAGAAGCAGGACCGTGCAGCTTGGATTTGCACCTCCTGCAGACACCGCGTACCTGAGCTGAGCTTTTCTAGCAAATGCCGTCCATTATCTCCTTCTCCAATAAGCTTACGCGCAGGCTCGCAGTCTTGTATACTTTCTTCCATTCTCGAAATGACTTCCGAAAAAGCCGGTGTTTTTCTATCTTTTAGATAACCTGATGTTCCTAGGAGGCCGGGAGGGCTGTGAGAGTCGGGCACCAGCAGCCGCAGTTACGGCACGTGCCTCCCAAGCGTGCGGTCCTCGGCTGTCCCGCAGTACGCAGCTCCCTCCGAGGCCCGACTGTCCCTTTGGCTTCGCGCGGAGCCGTCCCGTTGCTGTGGGGCGGAGAGCGGCGGGCGGGGTGGAGGGGGCAGGGGTGTGTCCTGCTCCTTGTTCGGGGCACCGGAGCCCGCTCGCGGCTCTCGGGTAGTTCACTCGCCTGTCGGGATGGGCCGACAGCTCGGCCGCCCGGGTCCGATGGCATGGGAAAGTTTGCCGTTCCTCCTGCTCCTGGCTGCTCTCTGCAGCCGGGGCCAGCCGCCGCCGCCGCCGCAAAGAGGTACCGGGGAGCGGGGAGAGTGACTACAGCGAGAGCCCCGAAGTGACAGCAGCCCCTGCCTCGCTCCGGGGCCACAGGGGACATGGGGTGGGAGGCGGCCGTGACAACGGGGAGAGGGACGGGTATCCTCTAGTCTGGGGGATCGGCGGGCGCTGCTTGCTGGGACATTGTCGGACCGAGGAGAGCCTTAGAAACCATCTTCAGCTCGCAGTGCCCCTTCTGGTGCCTGTCTTGATGTTCTTTACGCTTTTAGCCCTGCTAAAAGCAGTTCAGTAAGGATAGACGATGGGTGCAGTAAAATAGAGTCGTGAGAATAGAGTCTGCTTCGAGTAGTATGTGATGCCGAGCTGTAGGCTGAACGCTTGGAATTAGGAATTTTTGGTCAGTTTAGGGTATACTGAACTTTAAAAATATGATGCACTGTTATTTTGGCAGGGGGAAATGTCTCAAGCTGCTTTAATACTAATCTTACTGCATGAGGATAAGTGACCATTGATGAAGTATATCTCTGTAGGTACTAGAATAACCCAGGGAGAAAATCCCTCCCCGACCAATTTGGTTAGTCGATGAATTAGTGGCAAACATGGAAAACTGAAAAATACTGATTTGGCTTTTTTCTTTTTTTTCTTTTATCTTTTTTTTTCTTTTTTTTTCTTTTTTTCTCTTTTTTTTCTTTTTTTCTTTTTTTTTCTTTTTTTCTCTTTTTTTTCTTTTTTTTCTCTTTTTTTTCTTTTTTTCTCTTTTTTTTCCTTTTTTCTTTTTTTTTTCTTTTTTTCTTTTTTTCTTTTTTTCTTCCAAGTAAGTGATCATCTTAAGTGAGAAAGTAGGTGTCTTGGGCTTTCATATGCTGCACTGTTGCTGCACTCTTGTAACTGAGTTCTGATGATTCAGAGAGGAGCTCTGGCACATCTAATTTCATGTTAATAATGTGATGATGGGACATAATCACAGATGAGTTCAAGTGCTGGCCTGCCAAATTTTAAAGACGTTTACTGTTTTCTGAATTTCATTCTAAGATCTGTCACAGCTGCTAGGCGGTGCTAGCACTGTGTAGAACTCACTGTGTTGCCCAGGTAAAAGGTACTGAATTCCTTTGCAGTGCAAAAAGTTTGAAAAGTGTGACTTCATCAAGTCCTAGAGGAGATATACAATGTACAAAAGTATTACAAGACCCTTGATTTATACCTTTAGACTTAACAACTCTTGTTTTTCCAGCTACAGTTATTTGGCAATACCCGTAATGCTGGATGGTGTTACTCTAATTGTTAGCACCAGTCAGATGTCTGTGGAGAAGATTATGTAACAGAGCTGCAATGCTTTGAAAAACAGAATTTGAGACATCACAATGAATTCCCATGTTGTTTCTTAGAACAGAACAGTTCAAGAACATTTTGCACCTCAAACAAGAGAACAATCTGTAATTCTGTGGGTTGTTTTTCTTTTTATTTCTTCCGTTTTTAAGTCAGTAGAAGATTTATTGTGGTCAGAAACCTGGAGTTAATTTTAAGTTTTTGTTTCTGCTACATGTGTTGTTCTACTCCTCCTATGAATGCTAACTATTCATGTAGAATTTCTCATAAAATAGTAGTATGGGAACCAGAAAGACATTCACATCCTCTAATGGTGTTTTTTAAAGATACACCTAACTTATGGCCCAGGCAAACTTACCAAAGCACTATATAATGTTACTTGGAAAAGTTAACCCTTGGTGCATGCTCTTTTCCATGAGATGTGAGAGAGACAAAGTAGCAGGAGTTTAGAAAGGAATAAGCAATATTAGGGATGGGGATAAGAAACTGATAATACTGTGCTGTAACCTGATCTGTGGTGTCAGCTGCTGAGAGCAACGGAGATAACTCAGGAAGTGCAGGTGCTCCTTCACATCACAAAAATCCCAAGTGTAAGCTGACTCTTAACAGGTGATGTAGATTAAACACTCATGAAGTCAAAGGGAAATGAGGGATGAACATCAATAATATAGAATAATAACATAAAATTAGCAGGATGTCACAGTGGCTGGTTGGTCAACGTTTTTTAGTTTGTCTATGGACATAGGTTATTAAAGTGAGTTTTCAGAATTTAGTTGAAAACTGCAGTATGGTATGTTATATCTATGTCCTTTTACATTCATTCATTCTATATGCTACTAAGTAGCTTTGCAGGTAAAGATGTGGTTATTTGTAACTTTTTATTTCCAAATTTTTGTCCATCCTGATTCTATCTAATTTAATAATTGCTTGAGGAATTGAAAGCAGAGTATTTAGATGAGTTTTAGGTTTAAAATTTGAGAAAGAAAAACACAATATTTAAAATTCTGGATAAGGTGTTGGAAATAGGTAGAATCGTCCAGTCTGACTAGAGTCATAAATCTCCATTTTGAGTGCACACTTTGACTTGAATAAATCACAGCAAAATTGGGAGAGGTGGATCTTGTACAAGAATGTGTGACTTTCTCTAAGCAACAAGTAAAAGTGTAAGATGTATTTTAATATAAAAATCCTTAGTATTCATCATTTTTCATCTTACAACTTTTTTTTTTTCTTTCTTCCCAGAAGTCTTTCATACTAAACTTGAAATACTAAAATCAGAGCAGTGAATCTTTAACCTGCTCCATAAATCCCCTTTAAAATAATACAGCAAGACAGGTAAATATAAAACTGCATACCTGACTATTTCCTGTTCTTTCCCTATTTTTATATTAGTTAATAAGCCCATACCTAGTGAATATTTTTCTTTCTGAATGAAAGCAGTGTCCATAATATCTGAGGGCTCTTGAACCACAGGCTATACTAACAATAGTACAGCCAACATCTTGCTTGCAGATGTCAAATACAGACTTAAGTTGTTTGCTAAAATTTATACTGACTCCATTCATATCTTTGAAATAGGAAAGAGATTTCCTTGATGCTTGCCAATAAAGTTAGTTAATGAGTGCACTCCTGCTGATGACTGTGTATTATTCTCTTATACCAGCTGCTGTAGTTGCTGGCTGTCTTATAGTTTCAGCTTTAATGCAGCTTTGATATTCTTAATCCAAAAGTATAGATAAGAGAGATAATGAAGAAACTGATAATGGGTTTTGGACTGCTTCTGTACCATGGTTAAAGTAGAGATTAGACCTTCCTTCTTTTTCATTTTTAGGATTTATTTTGGCTAGGAAGTGATAGGATTTCCAGACACAGTAACTTCAACTATTGTGATATTTGTCCTGAGGAATAAGGAGGGTGTCTCAGGGTTGTTGAGCAAAAAACCAAAAGATATAGCAGTTACTGCCCTCAACTGTTTGATAGGTTCAGTCTCTATTAGTTGTTCCATAGCATTGCACGGATTTGCCTTAGACTGTTCTCCCTGCCAAATTCCTCTAGCAGACATTATCTTTGAATCAGACCTTGTAATAACATTAAACTCTAAAGCAGCTGTAGAAGTATTATGCCAGGGAGCTCTTGTGAAACCTCGGGAAGAATGATGAACATTCCTACAGGGTGGATTATACAAATGCCATTACAACTCTTTCTTCAGTCACAACCCACGTGTGCTTCTACTTCTGTCATAATGAATCTAAAGTACAATAAAAAAGATTACCAAAAGTGAACAAAATGTTTGTTTTTAACATTATTTTTATAACTATCAATTTTTATAGTAAATGGATATGTCTTGTAATTCTTCACCAATCTGATGAGTAGTGCAATGTTGAGGTCACTTAGAATAATTTTTCTTCAGAAGAGTTTAGATAACAGTATTAAATGTATTTTTTCATGCTGCTATAGGAAAATGGAGCAAAGTAGTGGGTAGGCAGTGAAAAGTGCAAGAAAAATAAATCAGAGGTACTGGTTTTTTGCACACTTCCAGTGAGAGTTGAGTAAGGATTTATTTTGCTTTTCTACACATATACAACGTCCTCAGATAAACCCTTAGAATTTTAGATGCAGTTTTCACTTGGACAATCTCTGTGTTCTGCTGGAAGATGCTGAACACAACTGTATGATTCCCCTGTTCATTCTGGAACAATAGACTATAAGTCTGTTCTACAGAAACATATGGATAGTTCTATTATAGAGAAATGCATCTATATTAACTTCCTTGGAGTGTATTGTGCACTGAGAATGAAGAATAACTCTTGTACATTTGGTATTGTACTTCTAGGCTGGGAGAAAAAATGAATTGAATGGCATTATTTATACAAATTCTTGTGGCTTCTAAATATTTATGATAAAATATGAGGCTGTTCTGAACATAATGCCTCCTATTTTGTTATGTTGGCTTATGGAGTCAGAGGTGGATGCTGGTCTCGTGGTAGTAGAGGCTGAAACTTCCCGCCAACATTCCATTACATGTTGTTGACATGAGACAGATGGCAGCAGAGGGGCAGTCAGATAGAATGGTGTCTGACATGGAAGTGGGTATGAAGCAAAGGCACGTAATTGAATTCTTCCATGCAGAAAAAAATGGCACCCACTGACATTCATCAACACTTACTGCATGTCTGTAGAGACCAAACAGTGGATGTGAGCACAGTGAGGTGGGTGGTGCAATTGAGCAGTGACAACAACTGTGGATTACCTACACTGGTACAGATTTGTACAAGCACAGCATGCAGGCTCTTGTTCGTCCCTGGCAAAAATGCATAGGTAATGATGATGATTATGTGGAGAGAGAGTATTTTGTAGCTAAGAATTTGCTCAGTCAAGCAGTGATATTGTGCTCTTTGTATCTGTTGTAGTTTCCATAGCGAGAAATAGGACACATTATTTTCAGATCGATTTGTGTACTTAGGTTGCAGTGATAACTGTTTGGTGCATTTTCTAAACCTGGCTACAATACTAGGGAATGTGAATAGTCTGGAATTCTCTGAAACCAGAGAGCTTTATGGAACAAGAAATCCATGCTTGCTTAAGAATATAAAGTAACGTGTTAAACATACAGAACTTTTCTATTTCTGGTGTTTTCAAATAACAAATTCAACATGTGTATATGTGCAAGTTCCGGAAGCAGTGATTTGAGTGTGATTCAGTTGCACATCTGGTTTAATTGTATGAATTTTGTGTGTATTTCCTGTAGTGACAACAAAAAGATGATTGTAGAGTGTCAAAAGTATACTAAAAATGAAAAAAAAAAAAAAAAAAGAAACCCAAATATAGTGCATAGCCTCACCAGCTCTTGATACTAGCTAGTGTAAGTGGGCAAAGATTTCTATTAAACATTCCTTCTTAAAGAAGAATTGGACTTCACACAAAAAAGTATTCTTTACCATGGAAGGACATCCCCCAACTTCTGACCATTTCGTTGAAAAATATATTGTAGTATGTACGCTCTTGACTATAGTGTCTTTCTCCAGCTGGGCACAGCTTTCTATCTTAATTCCATTGCACTGAAGTTGTGTGTGGGCTGAGGGTCTGTGTAAGTTGGATCAGCTTCCCCCCATTAATTTTGTTATGGTTATATAGTAAATATGACAAATATTTTCTAAATTCAGAGTTGCTGGGAAGCTTTTACATGCATATCCTATAATCACTGATTATGCATGCAGCTTCAGTTTCCCTCCCAGCTGCAGCTTTGACACAGAAAACAAGGTGGTCATTTGCCAGCAAAATTAAAAGTTAAATACATGTACTGGCCTTATAGTATGTTAACTAGAGGGGAAAATGCACTGAGGCTGCTTCCTCCATTGGCAGGAGTTATTTAAAAGAGACTTTGAAGCTCAGTTTAATTGGTGAAAATTTTTGTGGTACAGAAAATTGATGAAAAAGGCAATAGTAATAATCAAGAGCTTGAGTCACTTGGGAAAAGTAGAGTATCTTAGAAGAATGAATTGGAACTGAAGTAGTTATGAGTTATTTGCTTATTCATGGAATATATGACTTATCTTTTGGTCAGTATTGTTACTCTTTTTTTTTTCTTGCTGTCCTTAGATGATAGTAGCTAAAGGGATAAGTGAATACAGCTGTGTTCTAATATATTGGTTCTTCATGTTACTAACACACATGTGGTTGATTATATAGTACTTTGCTTCTGCTTAAAATACTTATTTGTCTTAACGTCCCTTTTTAAAACTTCAGTGGTTCAGAGGTGGTGTAATGTAAGAGCACCAACGCTTCTATGTAAGGGTTTACTGATCCCTAAGAAAGTACATGGAGGCAAGTTAGCAGATACCTCCGGATAAGCTTTAGTATAAGCTTGTGCCTCTAGATAATCAGTAATTTGATTAGGGCTTGCATACTGTTGAAATCAGAACTGTCAGTAGCAACTCAGGAAATTAATCTTGGAGTTTGCTGAGTTGCTGGCTCTATATGTGGTAGAAGCAAATATATATAACAGATATATCTACACACATAAGAGCAGTGGACATCATGAGGAAGGATGCTGAGAACAAGATGGGACATTGTTTTTCAATTAGTGAAAACTTCAGGTGCTTCCATATCTTCTGTGCTGTGTGTAGCTCTTATCTCTGCATCTCAAGAGTGATACAGTGGAGTTTTGGAAGTTAATGAGAAGGGAGATTAAAATGACTAAGTGCTTGGAGCAGTGAAATTAAAAAGAGAGACTCAAAAAATCAGGATCCTTGGGTTTAGAGAGGAAATTGCAGGGAAGAGGCAGAACAGGTTGCCCAGGAAAGCTGTGAATGCCATTTCTCTGTTCAAGGGAAGATTGTATGGAACTTGGAGCAACCTCTAGTGCATGAATGTCCAACTTTTTTGATTGCCTGGGCTCCAGTCAGTGAAGTGGAATTCTCTTTGGACGCAGATACCTTGGTCACTCCAAAAGTAATGTCTCCTATTGATTTCCATGGAAATTACACAGATACAAAGTGCACAATAACACTGTTTGATTGAGCAAATTCTTAGCTACAAAACACTATCTCTCTGCATAATCATCACCATTAACGTTTTTGCCAGTGATGAACAAGAGCCTTTATGCTGAGCTTGTAAAAATCTATACCAGTGTTGATGATCCACTGCTGCTATCACTGCTAAAACGCACCACCCACTGCCTCGTTGTTCTCATATCCAATGTTTGGTATCTACAAACATTCAGCAAGCATAGATGAATGTCAGTGGGTGCCGTTTTTTTTCTCTATAAAGGAGGTCTTATAAAAGTCTGGTAAAAAGACAAGATCAATTTTTTTAATTGCAACTTTATACCTTCCATCTGACGATGTGCAAGTAATGTATTTGTGTGAACTGTAAATAGAATCAAAAGTATACCAAAATTATGACTTTTTTTTCAGCAATCTTGAAACCTGTTTTCAAATTTCTTTATCAAAATGGAAAGGCTCATCTGCATATTTTGTGGTGTTCACAGGACTGTGTTTAGCAAGTGTATCAAAATACATAAACTTATTTGCATTAACTTGAGCTGGTACTACACCACGCTCTCCTTGTGCCCTGGTTTCAGCCCAGTGGGGCTTATAGTGCTCTGGTGATCAGCTGGTGCTGAGGGGCCAAGCCAGGCCAGTTGGTGGGGCAGAAACAGAGCTGCTACCATGATCGCGTGGGTCAGGAGGTGGTCACAGTGAGAGCTGTGCCAAGCTGTGGGCTGGACGTGCCTGCTCTAGTGGAAGATGTCTGTGCCCATGGTAAGAGAGCTGGAACTAGATCATCTTTAAAGGTCCCTTGCAGCCCAAACCATTCTCTGATTTGACTGAGGTTTATACAGTTGCAAAGGCAAAAGTAAGGATGAACATTGAACTACTATCCACCAAGTGAAGAATTTAGGAGCACTGATGCAAACTGTGTGGAGGTTGGCTTAAAAATGATTACCAGGTAAAATGCATTTTACAGAATGATGAACTTCTGGAATTTACTGCCATAGAAGAGTATACTAATAGAAAACACTGACAGTTTCAAGAAGGAATTAGACAAATTCATGTACAGAAAGTCTATAAAGGGATGCCAATAAGGGAGCACTTAAAAACCCCTCACTCACTTCCTTTGTGGGATGCTGGGTAACATACAGAGAGTGACCACAGTGTCTCAGTAGTCTACATTATTTCTCCTAATTGAATGTCAGAACCCAGTTGTGGAGGGAGTTGGAGAAAGGACTAGGGAAAAAAATCATAGAGAAACCAAGTGAAACTGGGAAGTAACAGATAAATTTGAGGAAAGTGAGTGGGGATCAAAGCATCAAAAATGGAAAAGGAATTAGAGGTGGGTGTGTAGCAGGACAGCCTGAAACTTCCCAGTGCTTGCTGAATGGTCAGGAAGTTGAGATGAATACTACACAGTGATGCTTGCTCAGAAAGTGAGAGGACCGTGAAATGAAAAAAAGGCTCTTATTCTGAAATGTTACTGATACTTTCACTTCTATCCTAGCCCCTCTTGAGTTTTGTGTCCTTATGATTTGGAAGGTAAGATGTTTATGAGGAAACAACACTTATTATTATGAGGAAACACCACCACTGATTAGAATCAGAGAGACATTTCTCAAAGCTAAGCAGTCCCAGTTTTCTTACTGTCAGCTTGTAGAACAAATGTTCCATGCTCCAGTTATGTTTGTGGCCCCTTGCTGGCCTGGCTCCAAAGTGTCCATATCTTTTACTCAGCATCTGTGTGTTTGTGAACAGCAATTATGTGTGCATTTACCACTGCTGAGCAGAGATCACCTACCTCATGCTTCTGGCAACTCTCTTCCTAACATTGGCTAGAATTCTTGACATCCTTCACTGTGAGGGCACTTGGCTACCTCGTGTTCAGTTTGTCCACCAAGGCCTTCTCTGCAAAGCTGCTTTCCAACCAGTTGGCTACCAGCCAGTACTGTTTCATAAAATCCGAAAATTAAGATACTACTTTTGATGAAGTACTAACTAAGCATACCCTGACTGAATTCCTGAAGATGGACCACACATATGGTAGTAAAGTATTGCTTCATATATCTGTTCCTGCCTTTTCTTGGACAGTGAAAATCTAACCAGCAGAGAAGATATGGGGATACGTAAAACCATTTTATTAAGCATTATGGAAATTTTTATTTTTTTATTTTTATTTTTTGAGTTTAGACTGAAGTTTTTGCTAATGCTGGGAGAAGATTGAAGGACAGTTTTTTAAAAGTTTTGACAAGGTGTATGCCTGGCCTGGGATATTATTAATCTTAAATTGATGTGATAGAGCTGAACAGTATTGATATTGGAAGCTTCTCTGTAATAGTTGTAATACTAGTAGTTATCTACAGAACCTATTTCCTTCAAATAACAAAAAGCAATATTCAGGTGAAGAGGATGCAGCCAATTTCTTATGGCTCAGTTATTGGAAATCCAGTATGAAATAAGTGTTCCTCTTTATCTGTTAGATGCTATGAGTACTCAGAAATTCCAGTTCTATAGAAGATTGTTTGTATACGATCTATATACTTTTCTTGAGGATTTCTGTGGAGAATTTCTGATGGGAAAATTTGAAGGAAACGCACTTCAAAACCAATCCACTGTACTTCCAGTGTAGAGACTGTTTTTACTCTTTTGTTCTGTGCAGTTATGAAATGAACCATTTGTGCATTTGTCATACAAGAAATTCTAATTGTCTTTTCCTTCATTTTAGTTGTAAATATTTTTCTAAGTCTCATGTCTAGGAACATGAAGAATCATTGCACAGAAAATTCTACTTTGAATAAGTTAGGAAAAGTAAATCTGAAACAGTATTAACGGCAGCTGTTGGACAATCCTTACTGTAATATGTCAAATATGGACTTAAACTATTAGCCATCTCTAATCAGTTATTACTAGTCTCTGTGCTTATATATTGCTGTTATGAAAAGTTTGAAGTTTTTTCCCCAGTAATTGTTGTATGGACTATATATTGTGCTTAACGGAGGCTGAGGGCCCTAAGTAATGCATGCCTATGAGTACTTGCCATACCCTCAGTGTCAAATGTGTCTGGAGAACCATTTACGCTGCTTAGGTCCATGACTTTGATTGTGGAGTCTGAAAAGCGTTTTTCTAGGTTCTTCTTGCCCACCAGTAGAAGTGTTTCTAGGAAATGGAGAAGATTTTTCCCACATGTTTTGAGCATAACAATTTCCAATTCATTGAAAATACATTGATAAATGAACCTGTTAATTGATCAAGTACTTCTGTAAAAAAAAAAAAAAATAATAATAATAATTCAAAGTGAGTCAATATTATTAAGACCTTCTAGAATGAGATGAAATTACTCAGCTCAATATTTCAAAAAATTTAGTAATTATTAAATTTTGTGTTAAGAAGTCATTATATTCTAGTACAGCAGACCTTTATTCATTGCACTGAGTTTAGAAATGTGGCATCTGTCTAGAGTATGACAGTGCCTGTATAATTATTTTCTAGACCTGAAACAGAACTTACGTACTCCTTGCTAGACCAGATCTGCAGAGAGTCAAAAGAAATAATTTTCTGATTACCTGGCTTTTATTTAAGGCTGTTTAAATATCTGATTAAAAATACCTGATATCACATGAGGTGCGTTAATTTTCATGTGAAAACTAGGTTTGTTTGAAATTACAGCAGAAAATCTTATTGAATTCTTTGAGACAAAAATTTAGTTTCCAGTCTTTAAAAGGAGAGCATACAATCCAGGAAATAACATTTTTTCAATCTTAATGTTGTTCTGAACATATGTAAGCACAAGCAGTTTATTTCTGCTGGCTATTCTTGTAAGAACAAGAGGAACCAGAGGGTCCCAGGACTGTCAGAATGAACAGCTAAGTTTTCACCATGAGCTATAGTTGAAAACTAGTGACTGGGTTTCAATAGTGAGCTTTTAGTAAGTATTCTTTTATGCTAAAATGAGACTTTGTTTCTATATTTGTATCAGTTTTTTCAACTTCATAGTGGTTCATAACAGTAAACAAAGACAATTAGCTTTTAAGGTAAACTTATTGTTGAAACAACATGAAAGGGGAAATTTTTTTAAAAAACAGATCCATCCTAAACTTCATTAGGAATTAAATTTCTGTGTCCAAGCTGAAAACTCTTCACTTTATCTTCTGGGTGGAAGAAGCAGCTGTTCTGAATCTGTAAAGATCAAAGCATAGATTGGCATGTCATCGGATGGTATTTCCAGAATCCCACTCATCTATTTCATGAATGTTAATCACTCGTACACTTCCACTTATGAGTATATGTGTATTTCATTAAACACTTGGCCAATGGTAATTTCAAACAGGTATATAATTCTTTATAAATATTTCTTGTAATTTTTACTCAAATTTTGTCTCCAGTGTGCCATACCATACACTGGAGGACTTTTATTTCATCACAATGTACATTATTCAGTCAAAGATGCCACTTACTGTTTAGAACTGCTATTTATTACTAACTTGCATTAAAACTCCAAACTGAATTAATTATCTTCAGGAACAGTTTTGAGTAAATCTTTAATTTGAATTTTAGACTATGAATATGTCTGAGATACCATGTAGTTCGAAGCAGACAGATGGGCTGCTAGATGGGGTCTAGCTGTGATGATATAGATTGACTGACTGTAAGGAGAAACAGGAGAGGAGATTGTAGCTACTCTGCCATGCTTTGCTTTAAGTAATATTTTTAAGAACATTGTAGACTATAGACATGGTTTATTTATTTCCTACCAGCTCATGGCTTAGACACTCACAGGTACACTCTTTATTGGGTAAAGAACTGTCTGAAGGGCCAGGCCCAGAGAGTGGTAGTGAATGGAGCTAAATCCGGCTGGTGACTGGTCATGAGTGGTTTTCCCTGGGGGATCAGAACTGGGGGAGTGTCCTGTTAAATATCTTTATTGATGACCTGGATGAGGGGATTGAGTGCACCCTCAGTATGCCTGCAAACAACACCACACTAGGAGGAAGTGTTGATCTACTTGGGGGTAGGAAGCCCCTTAGAGGGATCTGGACAGATGGGATCACTGCACTGAGGCCAATGGAATGAAGTTCAGCAAGACCAAGTGCTACATCCTGCATTTTAGCCACAACAACTCCAAGCAACACTACAGGCTTGGGGCAGAGTGGCTGGAAGACCATGTGGAAGAAATGGACCTTGTGGTATTGGTAGACGCTCAGCTAAACACAAGCCAGCAGTATGCCTAGGTAGCCAAGAAGGCCAATGGTATTCTGGCTTGCATCAGAAATAGCTTAGCCAGCAGGAGCGGGGAGGTGGTTGTCCCTCTGTATGCAGCACTGGGAGGCTGTGCCTCGACTACTGTGTTTGGTGTTGGCTTTCTCTACAAGAAAGACATCAAGGCCCTGGAGTGTGTCTAGAGAAGGGCAACTAAGCCCCTTGGTGAGGGGTCTGGAGCACAAGGCTTATGAGCAACAGCTGAGGGAACTGGGATTGTTTAGTCTGGAGAAGAGAAGGCTCAGGGAAGACCTTTCTTCTCACTACAACTATCTGAAAGGAGGTTATGGCAAGGTAGAGGTCAGCCTCTTCTGTGTAACTAGTGATAGTACTTGGGGGAATGGCCTCAAGTTGCACCAGGAGAGATTCATGCTGGACACTAGGAAAAAAATATTCTCTGAAAGAGTGGTCAGGTACTGGAACAGGCTTCCCAGGGAGGTTGTTGAATCGCTGTCCTTGGAGGTGTTCAAGAAATATTAGATGCACTAAAAGATGTGGATTAGTGGGGAAATTTTGGTGGTAGGTGGGCAGCTGGACTAGATGGGTTTAGAGGTCCTTTCCAATCTTGGTGATTCTGTGGTTAACTCATCGCTCAGCTTAATTGGAAATATTCTGTAGAGATGCATATATTTCAAGTATAATGCTTTTGCAGTCTTTCTGAATGCACATGACTAGCTTCCCATATATATCAATTGACAAAGGAAACAGCAACATGATGAGTGTATGTTTTTGAAAGGTGATATTTGTATTTAGGGGCTCCTCAGTGGTGTGGAGAAGAGGGTGAAGCTGGAAGTAGTAAATGCTCTTTAAATAGTTAGAGATACTGCCCTACACTTAACCTGCTACATTTTCAGTGCTCTTATTTTGCAAATGCTTACATGCTCAGTATGGGATTTTTGAAAAATATCCATTTACAGTTATTAGTTGAGTGCATTGTTATTGTAAAGTCAGACGGTAGAAGGACAAGTAATAAATGAAAGATTTAGAAGTTTAGTGACCTTCTAAATCAGACAAAAATACATCTTTTTGTCTTTGCTAATAAACTACTGCAAACATGGTATTTGAACAACATAAAGAGGAAGTTATATATAATATAATAAAATCTAAAAAATAATGTCCTAGATTTGCATCTGGATTTTGTTACCAGTCTCAAGATGCTACCCAGAACAACAGCATGCAGCATGGGAAATCTGATAATGTTGTGCATCTTGCAACATCATGCATTCTAAATCGAGCACGATTTCCTGTAGTACTGCTGATATGCCAGATAAAACAATCTTGGGTCCAAAATCAACCTTTGTTATAAATGGATGCTCTTTGTTATCTGTATTTGTGCTGTGATGTGTGATTAACTGTTCCTTATCGGAAGAGGGAGAACATTTTTGTTTTTGATACTGTGTCTTTTAAGTGATAAGTAATTGCAACTTACACAATTGTTTAGTTCAAATGAAGTTAAATATTATTTTATGCTATGTTTTAAGTGTAATAGTCGTTTTATTCAAAGCACCTTTATCTTCTACTCTCATATCTCAGATTTTTCATATATTAAATATGAATATATGTATATATATATATATTTAATTCTGAAACAGTTAGAGGTCTTTAAGGTATCCTCTCAGGAGACTCCATATTTAGAAGTTTGAAAAGTCTGTGTTACTAATTGTATTGGAACTGCTGAATCATGGCCTGAACCTCTGATTGACCACCTGAGGCAAGCAATGAGTCAGCAATGGGAGCACAGGTGAAGGTAATTCACCTGTGCTACCAGAAGGGGTGGAGCCTGGCTCCACCTCTCCTAGATCCCATTTAAGTGCTGACTGGAACTGGGGAAGGATCTCTTCCTGGTTGTCACTCCTTGTGTAGAATATTGCAAACCTACAACATTGGTAAGCATTTTCCATTATCTTCCTGTTGCAGTAATCTTACTTAGCCTAACTTTCCTGAATATTTCTTAATTATCGCATCTGTATATTCATTGATTATACACTAATCCTGTAATATTTTGAAATCTAGAATT
This sequence comes from Phasianus colchicus, assembly GCF_987193195.1. NCBI lineage: Eukaryota > Metazoa > Chordata > Aves > Galliformes > Phasianidae > Phasianus > Phasianus colchicus. The sequence continues at coordinate 58,192,395 of NC_143437.1, read as the reverse complement.
GTGATTCAGTTGGTTGTTCCACATCCATTTAAATAAATGTTCTTAGAAGTCTAGAGACTGCTACCCATATCCAAAGCAGTTTGATCTAAGTTCTCATGAGCAACGTGAGGCTTATAATGGATGAGATTATTCATTAGACACACTAGTGCAGTTAGGGAAAAAATGTGAGAGCTTTTTGGGTGTGAAGTCCTCCTTCAGATATAAAGAAAGTATCTTAATAATGCCTTTATCTTCATGAAAGACACAGAACAACACATGTCTCTGAACCTTGTAACATTCAAAATTGTTTGAAACCTCAGTAAGTACTTGTGAGGTGACATTTGTGATTTACTAAAAGCCACCTTCCTTTACTACAGAAAAACAAGGAAAAATATGAGAAATGATTTGCAAGTTGGGAAAGTGGCCTTAGAGGGTGGCAATATCTTTAAAAAGATGAATTGGTGCAATTTGGAGGAGAAGTAGAAACTACAGGAACATGAACTTCAAAAATCTTCTAAAATGGTAGTGAATAATAATAACAGGTATATTATGGACAGAAGACAACTTTAGTACATGCTGTAGATCTGTCCATTTAAGTAGCAAATGTGTATAATTATTTTCCCTCTGGGTGCTATTACTATCTGTGTTATCCTGGAAGTCTCATATATTTTGTCTCTGTCTAAGGTACTTTGAAAGACTCTTTTAAATATAAGATGCTCAGCTCCATATTCCAAGTTGCATTAAAAACAAGATATGTACCTGTTTGTCTGTGGCTTTTGCAGTCATACATCTATAAAATTAAATAAGATTCAGGCTTCACAAGTAAGACAGTAATCTAAGTTAATATGGCTAGACTTTTTCAGGTAGAATATTCTGCTACCTGTGTTGTTTCTTAAACTTCCTTTCTAGGAATATGGAGTGACTGTAATTGCAGTCATTCGATATATTGAATATTATAGCTGAAGTTCACTGAAGTTAACCCACGTTTGACGAAGTCAGCAAGTAAATATAATACTGATAACTCTTTCCTTCTCTCCTTTATTTGATTAGAGGTAAGCTCAGACATGCTGCAAAGGATCATAGAATGGCCTGGGTTGAAAAGGACCTGAAAGATCATCTAGTTTCAATCCCCTTGTAATTTTTTAGTGTGATCTAGAGTAATGTAAGCATTACAAATTATAATGTACATTTCAAAGATCTTGGTCTCTTACATATTAGTGAAATGAATGTATTCTTAGTATTTTTTGAGGTTTTTGTTTGGCTTCCAGTTTGTAATGAAAACTTTTATTTTGGAATATGATAGAGGTAATACAAACATTGATGAACATCATTCAAACACTTGACTGTTTCCAAATGAAATGAACTGAATATCATAGATATCTCTATGTCATGAATATGTATGTGTCATGTATTTTGACTGACTTCTTGTGCTTAATCAGTGGTAAGTTTATTATTAGCATGAATGAAAACTCTTCTGATGCCTTTCTGTTGCCTGGTTGCAATTCAGGAAGGTGAAAGACATCCAGAAAATAAAATATCCTGGGAGAAAAAGCACCATGTACTTTATCACCATGCTCTTACATGTGGGATATTGCTTAATACCTTGCACAGACATCTAGAAATTAAGATTCTCTTCCTTGTCTTGGACTTTGTCTTGTTCCTCAAAGAAGTAATTCTTCTTTGTCAGCTTTTGTAAAATGGAAATTGTCTTTACAATGGTAAAAAATGGAAGTTGAGTAATTTTCTTACAATCTGTAAAACCTGAAAAGTTAAAATCTAGTACCAGATGTAGGTTCTTATGGGGTACGTTCTGCAATGCTTCTCCTTTTATTGTTTGCCCTAAGGCTGAAAATTTCTTTTTTGTCAAGTGGTATGGTGGTAGGTAATGAAGGTAGGTAGGTATGAAAATCCTTCAGTGGTGCATTTGCATCCTGGCTCCTTTTGGAAACTGAAAGCTTTAGGGTGGAGCTGAAAGGCCTTTTCTACAGCCCTGTTTCTATAATTGAGTGTTATAGGCTTATGCTGTAGGAAAGAAAACTGAAGTAATTGGCATATGAAGCCATAATAGTCAGCAAGTATATTGTGCAGCTGGGAACTGTAATGTACCCCAGATTGTACTTTGTTAGTAGGCAATACATGAAGGTGTTAAAAAAAAGGACTTTCTTTAGTTTCTTATTACATCAGGTTTATAAGAAGTTTTGAAACTGCAGGATCAATAATGATTTCATTCTGAGACTATCTGTACAAGTAAGCTCTAATTTCATGATGTAAATTTAACAGGCCAAAATATGCTGTAGGGGAACTGGATAAACTCTGTGGTCTTCTCCTGTTGGTTGAACTAAAATTAATTTATTTGACAATACAGATATATTAAAAGTATATCCAAAATGAGCTGTGATATGGAAAAACTTCCTAAAATATATATAACCATGAAAAATATAAATATATAGAAACTTACTGACACACATACTGTCACCAAAATTCGGAGATAATTTGAACAAATATTTGGAGACTGAAAACAATGCTAATAAAAGGAGTATTGAATGCAGGCAAAGTTTATATTGAGGGATTTCAACATTTTTTTCGACTAATAAACAAGAATATTGAAGCAGAAGACTGGGAAACTATTGTTGATTTGGTGTGGTATTTTCCTGTATCTTCTGGGATACTTAGTGGTTCCTGTGTCAAACCTCATGCATTATGTGAAACATGAGTTTGATGCAATGAATCAACTCCTATGTTTCTAAAAACATATTAAAAGGAGATCAGATAGCAGAAGGAAAACAGCTAGAGGAAACTTGAAATAGTTCTAAGTCATAAGATTTTCTCCCTTATATACCTGTTATATAAATAATGTTTCTTCTCGTAGAGTAGTCTGAAATCCCTCAGTAGGCTTTAGGCATGATGGAAGACTGTAAATCTCCACCTCCATCATTTGCTTTGATTTTATAATTTACTTAAAAAATAACAGCATTCAGACTGTTCTAAAAAAGCTTTTATCTTGTGATTTATGCGCTGTTTGTTGTCAATAAACCTTTGAGACAGGAAAGCTTATTTGACGCCCAGTAGGGTGCTAAAAATATTAAAATGCCTAGCATGTTAATAAAAAGCTTTTTTTTCTTTCATTTTTCTAACAATGTTACTGTATTTCTCTTAAAAAAGAAACAAAATAGCCCTTACAAAAGATTCTGCTCTGCTGAGGTGGAAACCAAAACTCCTCATAATTGTCTAAAGAACACAAGCTGGAAGAACATGTTCCTTACATTCCCCTGTCAGCATGACCTAATCACCATCTGACTGTTTGGCTCAAGATATGATTTTTTTTATTGTCATTCAGTATTTAGCCTCTTTGGCTTACTGAATATTAGAGGAACTTAGCCTATCCTTTGTCTTGTACAGCATCAGATGACCTGAAACTGTCTCTTTTGTTATATGACTCCATAGGCCATCTCTCAAATGACAGAGATCTTCAGTCAACTGTTCTCATATGATTTCTATTAGACATGAAGAATTTCTTATACTTTCTATCTGAAGTATCTTAGTTGTATTTTAAAAATACTATTGAATTGCCAACTTTGCATATGGACTATAAGTGAAGAATGAGCATAGAGAGTCAAAAAAAAAAAAAAAACCCAAAAAAAACGCTGTCAAAAGCAGAAAGTACTGATTGAGCATTCTAGATAAAATGTCTGTCATAGTTTCTGGCAATCAATCAGAAAAAAAATGTCATAAGGCAAGTAGGTAGGAAGAAAAGAGGGGATGAAGAAAATAAATTTAACCCAAAAGATTAAGGAATCCAATGGTTCTAATTCTAATAAAACTAAATAAGTCAATGCACTTAAATTTTATTGACTTATTCAGAAACAACAAAGCATATATGAAGGCTAATAGGGAATTTTTTTGTAATACTATAAAGGTATAAAACAGGGGGACAAATGTACTATTCTGACAAAGAAGGATTTAGTATGCTTTTTCTATAAGGCAGAATTGATCCATGGAATGGTGCTGTGAAAGTCAGTACTTCAGTACAGAAGCTAATTTCTTGCACTTGCAAGTTGGCATTAAAGGCTAAAGAAGTCATTGTTTGCAGCTAATGTCAACCTTGCTTTCTTTTAAAGAAGCTGCCTGCCATATCTTACTGAACTTATTTTAGTGGTCACTTAGCTAATTCAGAACTACTTAAATGTTGTGTCAGAAGAGAAGAATATGCCAGTGGCTTCTTGCTCAAGCTTGGCTTACTGTATGGTCGTGGTCCTTAAGGCTTTAAACTCTCAAAATTTGGTAAGCTGATGGAAGGCGGATTTCCCCTCCAATTCCTGGTAGAGGAAGGCTCAGAGGAAAGAGAAAATCTAAGAGGTGTTTTCATGCCTGTCTTATTTTTGGGAAGTGCTTTTATGACAGGATTTTGCTCTCTTGTAGACAGTTTGTACGCTGTAAAGGATGTCATTGGTTTTATTTGTTCAGCTAATCTAGGAGACTAGGGACCTTACATATAAGAAGTGTACCTAAGAGACTTATCCAAGTCTCTGCTTCTGCCTCACAAGAACTTCTGGCAGAAATGTAAGTATGACAAAATCTTAGGTAGTTAAATCTACTGATTAAAAAATATATATAAATGAAATTGGTAAAGAGGGTGGTTGTTTGGTGTAGGCTGTGGTAAGACTTTTTTGAATCTTATATGGCCTCTCATATAGGGGCATGGAGTTCAGTTCTCTGCTTTCTTGTTCCTTTATTAAACTGTGGTATAGGTTTCATACTCATGCTGGTTTTCTTTGTTTTCCTGTTTATTTGTTTTAAGACAGTATATTTACAAAATTACTTTGGGCAGTTATGTTGACTATGCCATTCCTTTGGGCTAATTTCCTAATTTTGTATTGCATTTCATTCTTCACAGGGAAATTTTATACGTGAAGCCTTATAGTTCATGGTCTCTCTGAGTTTAAAAACTCGTCCCACTGATCAGTATGAAGCAGCATATAAGAAGCAGTGACATGTTGACAATAATATGTAAAGAAGACAACAGAGGCTTGATTTGAAAAGAAAACCTGTGCTTTGTAATGACACTTTTTCTTTATTGTCACTGTGAAGAATGGCTGTCATTTTTATTGTTAGAAAATAAAGGCATCAGTGAATATTAAAGTAATATCAGCACTTAATGTAATATATGATTAAGTGATGTGAAGACATGAAAATTAGTTTGTGATTGTGCATGCTTAAATTAGACTTTGGGGTTCTTGGGAAAAATTGTAAGCTATGTGGTAATTCTTTCTGTTTGAGAGAAGGAAACACCTTTTGGGAGTTTGTAGATACATAACACTTCTATGTAAACCTGGTATTCATCAACAGGACTGGACTAGCAGCAAAGATGTTCTCCTCCATCCTGTTCCACAAGAAAGCAAAACAACAAAACTTAAGATCAAACTCGCTATATAGAAAAAATATCTCAATAAATAGCGCTTACATTTTTTAAATCAGATTGCATAGATAAATTGTTTTCTTAAAGGATTGTGTTTTTTTTTAACAATTAAGTTTATTTAGATCTTTATTTTTCATTAGGTTAATTGCATTGGATATAGTGAAGTTTTTGTAGAAGCCAGGCATGTCAGATACAAAACTCTGTAGCTAACAATGAATTTTGTTAAATACAGAGGAAAACTTAATGTTGCTTTTTCTTCATGAGGGTGAGGTTGATTCTCTCCACCCTAATAACCAAGTAACTGGTGAGAGTGTGTTGATCTTTAGGCAAGGATCATGATTTCTTAGGCAGGCAGAACAGCTTAGAGCTATACAAGTACTTAGGTGTCAGTAGGATTTGGCCCTGATAGTAATGTGTCTTATGTGTCCCAGCTGTGGCTTGGAGCTGTGAGTTGTTCTCTGATTCAGAGAATTTGGAAAGGGGCAGCATGTTCTCCCTTTTTTGGGAACATATAGATGTTATTGCTCCTGCCTTCAATATTTTCACACTGCTGCCTTATAAAAGGCAGTTGATTAGCTAAAGTTATTGGAAGTATTCCTTATTGTCGTCTCTGCAGTTCTACAAGTGCAGCTTTACATGCAGACCATCTGGATAACTAGACATTTGATTAAAGTATAAGGGACAGTCAGGCACTTGCATCTGAAAATGCACTAGTTTACCCTAGTGATGTTTTTCTACATGAATCAAACTGTTCTAGTGCTAAATCTTTATGAAAGTGCAACAGAACTACAAATGTAAGTGTGAGAATAGAAATTAAGGCAAATTAAGACTCACAGTGTGCAATGACTAATCCTGGCTAAAAGTGCTTAATTGTTGCGTCATGAATAGCATGATGTAGGCATCGCATTCTGAGAGAACTGTTCAAATATTATTTGATTTTGTCTGAGGTGGGTATAGGAACTTTGTATTTAAAGGGGACATTATTAGGATTTGTAGTTCTGATATGACATTGGTTTTTCAGTAAGTAAATACATTTGGAAAATATACATACCACCAGGTTTCTACCAAACACCTGATCCTGTGTTTTGTTGAAATGCTTCTGAGGACCTCTGTAATAATAATAACCCATCTTAGAGGAATGAGCATCTGCACTATATTTTTTTTTGAATTTTTAATCACATTGAAAATAATTATCTGTCTTTAGTGTGACTGTTTCCCATAGAAGAACAGGTTTTAATAAGGTCTAATAGTCATTTTTTAAATGAGGGTATTAGAAAAAGATGCAAGAAAAAAATTACTTTAGATTACAGAAGATCTCTTGATAGTTCCCTTCATATCAGGACTGAGTAGCTGTTGATTAAAAAATAGCTAGTTTTTATGAAGGACGTCTTTAATTTCTGCAGAGTGAAAAAATATCAGTTGTCTTCTCACATTCAGTTTTGTGATGATGTCACTATGGAATATCTAACAATATATATGGAGTAGCATTTCCTTTTAAAGAAAATTTTCTTGGCTTTATATGTTATAGAAAAGCTTCCACCAGATACTGCTGTATTTAAATAATTTTATGGCTAAACAATTGAGAGTTTTCATTCGCAGCAATAGAAATTGCAGAATAATATGGAGAAGTATAGTTTCAGTTCATGCAGATAATGTACTATTTCAAGTGTGCCCAACCTTGCCTGTTGGGCCATGTGCACCTGGCACAGGTTGCACTGTAGCCACCCCCTACCCCACGCTGTCATAGCAGCAATTCTGTCACTGCCTTCATGAGTGCTCAGGCTTCGCTCCTCAGCACCAAACAAACATTTGTGCACTGTTGGCCCCACCAGAGCTTTAAACAGCACAGGAAGGGTGCAGTGCTAGCTCAGGTTATGGCAAACAAGATTATGGATTTTGATACATTGGCTAAACACAGTCCTGTGCACATCAAAAAATATGCAGCCATGCTTTTCATTTTGATAAAGAAACTTGAGAATAGGCTTCAAGGTTGCTGAAAAAAGAAGTAAAAAAAAAAAAGTTCTGTTACATTATATACATTAATTATATTTAATGTTTAATGACAGCTCTATCAAAAGTAATACCTCCTGTTTTAAGATGTTGGCCCACAACATTGGAGGTGGCTATTGGTGGTATGGCAGTAGAGCCTGAACCTTCCCACCAATATTCCATCACAACTTGTTGTCAGACAACATATGGAAGCAGATGGGCAGTCTCACAGAATGATATCTGATATGCAAGTGTGTATGAAGCAAAGGCACACCACTGAATTCTTCTATGCAGAAAAATTGGCACCCATTGATATTCATCTGTACTTACTGAATGCCTGTAGACACCAAACAGTGGCTGTGAGAACCAGTGAGGCAGGTGCTGGTGTACTTCAGCAGTGACAACAGTGAGTTGCCTCTTCTGTTATGGATTTTCACAAGCAAAGCATGCTCTTGTTCATTGCTGACAGAGATGAATAGGTAATGATGGTGACTATGTGGGAAGATAATATTTTATAGATGAGAATTTACTCAGTCAAGCAGTATTATTGTTCTCTTTGCATCTGTTGCAATTTCCATGGAAATAAATGAGGCATTACTTTTGGAGTAATCTACATGTATATATGGTCCAAGATAATTCCTCTTCACTCAGTGCAGCCCAGGCATTGAAAAGGTTGGATGCTGATCCATTCATATAGTTGATGATATATATTTTTCAGAAATGAGGTGATGTTCAAAGCAGTAATGGAGTTCATTCAACTGCATAAACTTACACTCTGCTTTGAGTGTGAAGGATGCAGAAACTTCCGTACTTCTGCTTGAAGAAATCTTATGAAGTACAGTTTCAGTACAATTGTTATGCATTCTAAATACAGAGAAAGTCAATGCTTCTCTAGCTGGTCATTCTCAAATGTGACATTTTTATTGGTGAGTGAGATACCTCACATTGAGAATGAATGATAAATGAATGGGCAGCAGTTTAAGATACTTTTTCCTGACTTCATTTTAAGAATGGAAGTTTTATTTATTCTGAACTGTCATTATCATAATCACACTGTTGTGGCTGATACTCAGAGATCACATTTTACAGGTAAACTTGGAAGTGACAGCATAAGATAGTCACCACAATGGTCAGGGATGCCTTCTGTAGTCAACTAGCCACAAGTATTAGTTCATTTAGAAATTAAGACAAGTCATACCACATGACATCTTCACATTATGGCATGGTTTTGGGGTTATTTTTGTTTGAGAAGGCACAGGAAAGCTTCCAACTGATATTTAAGATAATGGGAAAGATGAAGAAACTGAGATAACATTTACTAAACATTTAGTAAGTGAGACTTCTTTTTGTTATTCCTTCTGTTTCCCTTCTAACACTACCACCTCTCACTTACATTCTCCTATTACATGTTTATTTCTTCATGGATTGAGTCCAACCTAAAAGAATTCCCAAATCCGTAACTTCATGACACCATTGTTCTTCGCTTTGAAACTAGTGGTGGAATTAATCTAGATCTTTGATTTTTGTCTAGTCTCGCTTTACAAACAGTTATTACACAGTAAGTGTTTAATAGGAAAAAAACAAAACCCACCGCATTTTCAGAACCACTATTGCAAGTGTGAAATAAATCCTTCTAGTGCATTGAGAATTTACCCTTGTGAATGAGTATGGGAAGAAACTTAAAGCAGTGTAATGTGAATGACTGAAAATCTCATTAGATACCTGAAAAAGCATGGCTTTAAAAACATTAAAAAAAATTTAGTTAAGAGAAATGAAAATGGCAATATAAACAAAATAGTACATAAATAAAAGAACATAACTGATATGAAACAACATTTATGAGTAGATATCTGAAAGCTAAATAATCTGCAGAGGAAAAACAGTGTTTTGGTGCTGTAAATAAAGACAAGAAGAGCTTTTTGAAAAAGAAAACCATCCACAAAATCCTTGGGACACTGCAGATTTTTTTTTTTTATTTAAGGAGAGGAATGGATAAAGTGTTTTTAAGAACGTCGTGCGTTTTTCAATTTTTTCTTCCCCAACAGAAAAACAGGAAAATGGCAGATGTTGCACCAGCATTTGATAAGCAGAAATATAACATTCCAGGTAGTGGTAGGCTGATTAGCATTACACTAATGCAAAGAATAATCTTGCAGCAGATTGATAACTGGAGGCTATTAAAGTGCACTGTACTTTTGTGATTAGATTAGAAATTAGCTAGAAATCCAATTCTCAGAAGTAGTCTCATGAAACAACTTCAATATACTTTAAGTTATGCATTCCAACAAAGTTGACATATTTAGTTCTCTAAATTATTTAGTTTACTTTGATCAACTTAACCTCATTAAAATTAGTATTCTCTAAAGTCCAATACATCTCAGATTTAATAACTTATATCCCAGAGAAACTGTAAACAGAAAAATCAGGTACTGTGCTAGAGTATCTTTTCTTGTGCAGAGGCTGTTTATGATCATTATAACATAGCTACAAGGAAATCTGAAGTTGTTACTAGTAAATATTATAGGTGTCATAAACTTTAGTTAAGCAACTATTAAATTCTTACAGAGTTACAGTATATGATCTGTTGCATAGTAGCCTAAGCTAATTTGATATTTATAAGCAAATATAAATATACATATACATCATATATAGCCATTCAGAAAGTTGTATTTAGAGATGCTGCCATTCAAAGAATTTAAGATTCTCTTCCACATAAAGCAACAATCCTCATTTTTAGGAGGAAGAAAAATCTTCCCTTTTAATTTATATGCTTTAAATATTTAACAATTTAAGTAATTCATTACATTAATGAAACAATTAAGAAAGCATCAAATAATGATTAAATAATTCAACAAATTACATCAGCAAATCCAATATAATAATACAAAGTCTTGCTTCAAATGTGACCAGATTCCATTTTAGAGATTTTTGAGCAAAGCAAAAGACTATTCATGATTGTATATCTTTCTTGAAAACATCTTGCTAGCTCAGCTAGTTAGTACAGTACTGGCATCTTGTGAAAATCTATAGCCTAGGAGCCACATGTGATCAGGCCTAATGAGAAAGGCTTCTGTGTGCCTCAAAGTATAGAGCTCTGCTTTTTCTGGTGTCATCTGTAGAAATTAATGCAAAAAGATTCTATCTTCAGGAAGAAATTAATTTTGAAGCCAGACCTGAGACATAACTCTGAGAGCTTGCTTGTTTTTTTCTTTTTTTTCCTTACATTTTTTCCCCCATAAATAACACTTGTATCTTTCTTTGTGAGATTCTTTAATCCCTTTAAGTGGTTTTTACTCTATATTAGATGTGTTCTTGATTTACTTATGGTAATACTCTCACTGCCCCTTCAGTTTGTAATAATTCATATAATCAGACAAGTATTTGTGACCAATGTTCAGTTCTGCATTTTCCTTATTTTCTTAAGAATAAATTCAGAATACGTTTCAAATCATTAGAAAAATTCAGCCAGAGTTTTTGTTCCTGAAATTCTGACATGAATTTAGGATTTGTATTTCTGTCAAGATTTGAAAGTTCTATCTTTATAAAAAGATTAGTGCTTCTGAAAGTCTCTTGTGCTTCCCCCCCCAACCTTTTTCTTCCTAGCAAAATGTCAAAATAATTTAAGACGAGTTGGATTTTCCTCCCATGAAATTTGCACAACACAATTCCAGTAAGAGTGATTATCATGATTGGTGAATAATAGAAAGCTGAATTAAGCTAGTGTCTCTGTATTTGTTATGAGTATGCTTTTATGGGATTTGATCTGCATCTTGTCCTGTTGCAAAATATTTCTATTGTGCCAAAAGAACTTATTATAAGCAGGAGTCGAAGTTGAATTGACTCAGAACTTTCACACAAATACTAGTTATTTGTATTGCAGCTGAAAGATGGTGAATATCTTCCAGCTGTTTAGCATTTTACTATGAATTATTTATTATCTGACATTTCTGTTCTTTCACTGATATACAGGAAAATTGATGTTGAAATGCAAGTGTACTTATGCAAATAGAGACTTGAGTTAGATTTTAGATTAACTCAGTGGGATATGTGTTCTATAACAAAAACATGTGCGTTTCTTTTTTTAAATGAAAAAATTTAGATTTTTTTACCTCTGAATTCTCTTATGCTTAGCAAAACAGGTAGTTACAGAAGGGTCTTCGATGAAATGAATGGTACAGTACACTAGACATAGATAGATCTCCATGGTCTTTGTTCTACTTATGTGTTTTTCTACCTCCAGAGAAACTGTAGTATTTTTCAATTTGGCTTTTTTTTTTTCTCTTCTGATTTTTCAGACAACTTTTAGTTCAAGTGGGGTATATACTACTTAATTAAAATACTTCTGAAAGTATTTATGGCTCTGGAGTGTGAGGAAGCATTTGGTGTCAGTATGGATTAGCTCTACCTTCTCTCCTTAACACAATATGGAAAAGTGTCCTTTTCTTTGGTTATTGCTTAGAGTATTTCTGTCTCCTCTATAGATCTTCCTCAGTTGTTCTCTATGACTATAGAGATATCATTGAACCTATACATAGATTCTCTCCCTCCATTAATCCTACTCTTGCTATTTAAGTGATGCAGAAGTGGATTGATTAATTTTAATTGAATAATTTGTCTATTTGTTGTTTCATATGTAAAAGGCAGAAGTGTCATTCACATATCACCGAATTTATCTGGCACAGATATTTATTTTTGTAAGCCAAAATGTTAATATATATTGTAAGTAATAATTAAGAGTAATCCTATACACATCTGGTAAATTACAGAAATCAGCTATTCCCCAAGGTTATTAAATTTGGAACACAGTGCATAAATATCATTGCAGCAATTGAACAAATCAATACAATGAGAAAGGTGTTATAATGAAGGAATGGGGGCAGAAAGACTAGCACAATGGAAAGGTGCTATAAAGGAAGGGAAGAAGATTGCTCACCCATATCAGAAGAGCCTAGGTTCATAAGAGAAAGCTTCACCAAGAAGGGATCTTCAGAAAGAGGTCCTCCTTTAGTGGCAGTCAGCCCTTAAATGAGGTTTAAGGGAGGTGCAGACAGGCTCCATCCCTTCCAGTCACACAGGTGAATTGCCTTCACCTGTGCTCCCAGGGCTGACCAGGTCTTTTCTGCAGATGTGCAATCAGTGGTTCAGGCTATGACTCAACAGTTCCCATACAACCATAGAGAACAAAATTAGTCATTTATATGGGGATAGAATTGCTAATGTTAAAATGTGTAATTTGAAAAACATTACAAAAGTGCAGAATGCCATGTTGAGAATAACTCTCAGACTAGACTGCAAGTTGAAAGCAAAAATCTTCTAGAAATCTATTACGTGAAGAGAATGGGGAGAAAGAGTTCCAGTTTAGGCTTTAACATGCAATATGAAGAACATACAGCAGATAGGAAGTTGTCCCAAATGATCTGATAGCTTTATAGTATTTGTACGATGTTTTCACATTCACGTCAGTGTGATTTCTGTTGAAGTGAAGCCAAACTGTCACCACTTACAACTGTGTTGTTAAGGTGAAAGGTCTGGAGAAATCCTGTATTGAAAAAGGCAAAACAGCCTTCTTGAACTTGCTTCTGAACTCTTAAGAAGCACTTTTGTGTTAGCATAGTTAAACTAAAATACCTTTTTTTGAATGTGTTTTTGAGACGGTCTAGATAGTGAGATACCTAGTACATATAAGTATGTCCAGTTTCTCTGTTGTAAGTATCAAAATGTTATTAAGTATTGAATTTTGCCGAATTCAGATGAATTATGAAATTATTGTAATTGGATAAGACAGTAATAGTCTGCAAGGGAAGGTAAATTACTTGGGTCAGTTTAGAAGACTATACTTTGCCTTTTTTGGGGGGCATCCAATGATTCATAGAAGATTAAAACTAAAACTGCATGATCTTGAGTATTTGTTGCTTACTTTGTCAACTGGATAGGATTTCACAGAGATAGAAGTCTTTTAATCTGACGGTAGAATGTATCAAGTAAATTAAATGATGATGATGATGACAATACAATATGTGTTTAAAATACTGGTCAAGCAGCCAATTCATACATCTTTCACAGTTCAGTGGAGTCATAATACTTGCTAGTTTAACCCATGTGTGTTTTAAGTGTAGCTAGATGTCTACAAATGTTTAACATATATTGGCTTAAATACAAGAATAAAAAAAACCCTGTTAAATGACCATATTTTTAATTGAGAAAACATTCAGTGGAATTCTATCACTATTTTGCACTGGAAGATTCATCATTAGGATGATGAATAACTGAGTTAAGGAAAAATTGGTAACAACTGGGGTTGTTAATTTTCACAGTTTTGAATTTTTGTTTGTGCATTCTGAGGATTTCATATCTCCAGTTAAATTCAGAAGTTGTTTAGTTTGTGTTTGTTTCAATACTTTCTTTTTTAGTTCAAAGTTACTAGATGAATGACAAGTGATAGGTGAATTTGCTTTATTGTATTTTCCATGCAGATGAGTATTTCTCTTTAAATGAATAATTTCCCTTGACAATCATCCTCCTCCTGAAGGGGAATACATGAAGTCCAAGACTTTACTACGCTTACTAAATTTTATGCAATGCCTGACTACAGTAAATAAGCAAAAGTAAGTAAAATGAGAATCTTCATAACACCTACATCAGCCTACCCTGGCAAAATCCTGTTGCAAATTCCCTTTAAGGATTTTAGAAGTGTTGAAATTGAATTTACTTATACACAATGATACACATCACGTTTAAAAGTACTCTTTAGTCTTTATTTTAAATTCACTGTTTTTGTAATTAGAACTGTAGCAGAAGTGCTAAGTCAGGGCTTGAAGCAGTGATTGAGCACCTGGTGGGAAGGCAGGGCCAACCGAGGGAAACTCAGGTGCATGCAAAGTACCTGAGTGATTGGAAGGGGTGAAGCCACGATCCACCCCTTCCCAGAACTCAGTTAAGGAGTGACAGTGGAGGCAAATTTTTCTTGCTGGAGATTCCTGCGTACCTGAGGTCTTTTAAGAGTAAGCTGATTTTTGTGGTGTTGTGTTTTGTTTTGTTTTTCTGTGCCCATAGCTGCTGTTTTTGAGCATGTTCTTGCTTGCTGTAGCCTAGAACTTTGCTACTCTGCTGTCATTACTGCATTTTCCATTACAACAGCATTCTTTCTTTAATAATGAAATCAAGCATAGAATATGTAATGCTGTGATCTGAAGCACTAAAAAGCTAAAAGCTTCAGAATTATCTTCCAAAAAAGGGTACGCGTTAACCTCTTTCATTTGTTTTATGGTACAGTCTTTAGTTTCTTGGTCATATCCTGCTCTGTGGGGTTTGTTTTATTTATTTATTTTAACATGATTCTATGGAAGTGTAAAATTTTCTTGGCTTTTATTCTTCAGGTGTGGCTTTTTGTCCAGTTACTTTCCATTTATACCTTGTTCTGAACACAAAGTAACTAATTTCTTTTTTAAAAACTTTGTGTTCTGAGTATTTGCTCAAACTTTATTTAATGATTAAATAGTTCTAGAGAATTAAGAAATTAAAACAAATGACAACTGCTTCTTAAGTCAGGCAGACTTATTATCTTTACTTAGTAGCCAAATGGCACTACAAAAAGCTTGTGAGATTTGCTTGTTAGCTCTTAGTGCCCACACAAAAATTTCAGAGCGTTTTCTTCTCCCTCACAAACACAGGAAACTACAGCTGTAATACTAATTCTGCTGCTGAACTGTAGGAGTTCTTTTTAACTATGCACAGCTGAAAAACTACATATGAACAGGCTGATATCTGCTTAACTTTCCAACAAGTCGTTGAAGGTCTGCTCTGTATAGCGGGTATACTCTGAAGTGCCAAAATGTTGAGCTAACCTTTGTGAATGTTATTGTTAATACTGATGCAACAATTTCTCTTTACCCCACTTATTTTCAGTATCCAGGGAGCTGTTTTGACTTGCAGGAATCTTACTAAAAATATTAATCTAAAACATGAAAAGATCCCTTAATCTGATTTACTGAGTTTAACATTTTGGATTTAATTAAATGTTAATTACTATAGTAAGAAAATCAGTGAAGTTCTATCACTTAGTTGGTTGCTCTTTGGTCTATATTTGCTTTTCCTGATTTATATTTTATCAAATAGTAGTCTGATTAAATTGATAATGTTAAAATAACTGTTGTGAAGTTCTCTTGTAGTAACCTTACAGGCAGTTGAAGGATTTTTTTCGTCTAGACAGAACATCCTGATATTCATTCAACCTACATTCTTAGGAGTTCCAATCATGTTCTTGTTTCAGGCAAAACAGTTCTAATATGACATTAATAGCTCACTGATGTTACTGAGCAATGAGAGCACACCTGGGGTTCTTGATGGGCAGGGCAAGCACAGGTGCCTGAATTAGGCCAGGGGCTGTTCCATACTAGGTGATGTCATGTGGGGGTTGTGAAGCTGTGGGCAACTATTTGGGGTGGCCTCTGCTGGGGGCTGTGGGGTGCTGGTTGGTGGGGTTGAGGCTTTCTGGTGCTGTGGTGCCTTGTGTCGGTTGGTGAGTAACTGCATTGTGGCTCTATATGTAGGGATAGTTATCGTATTTTTGTTTTAGTTTTCCTCTTTTGTTTTAGCAAATAGTTTTCATCACAACCCACAAGTTCCACTTTGTTTTCAGTTCTTCACTATGGTTGGGGATTAGTGACAGAGCGTCCACGTGTGGTGTGAACTGCTGCTGGGTTTCATCACAAATTTGTCTTCTAACAGTTCCATAACATAACAAGTGCTCAGGTCTCACTTTGGACAGGTTTATACTGCTGTTTCCAACATTTAGCTACTGATAAAAGTTCTAATATGAGCTACTGAGACATAGGAGCTGTATAGACTGTATCTCTAATTAAATGCTATGTCATGATAATCACCTATCTGTAACTACGTTGCGTGGAAAACTTACAATCTGAGGTCTTCTGTAGATCCTGTATGCTTGCTACGGAGCTGCTAGCCAGTAATAGCTCCTCTTCCTGTGTTTGTGCAGCTGATTATTCCTGTGAAAGTTTTGGAATTCACTGGATTTCGAGCTCTGCTTCTCAGATTCTCTTGCTACTAGTGTACATCTAATCCCATTTCCCAGACTGCCAGTCCAATAAGCATTCTGTTTGTGTAATTAATAAACATATTACATATAAATGTGGGACGTAATTTGAGATATATTGCTGTTTGTATCCTTTTGTTTCTGCAGTAAATATTGATTAACAGTCTGCCACCTTCATATCTGAAGTAATTTCTTTTACTTGGTAAAATAACCTAGCTTCAGCTGTCTGTGGAGGGAAAAATGAGAAATATGTAATCTATCATTTAATCTAAAAAGTGATTGGTGTTTCCCTTCGTTTCTCACCTTTCATTTACCCCCGGGTAGCTGATGGGCTTGTTGTTTAAAAAAAAAAAAAAAAAAAAAAAATTATTTATGATAATACTACTAGTAATACTAATAACAGTAATAAGAAAGGGAAGCATTACTTTCAGATCAACTCTCATCATGGTAGTATAAATAAAAGATGTCATCTAGTTGTTTGCCATGGTGAGCGGTTTAACTGTTGAGGTCTGCTACATTAGAAATATCTCAGTTCTGTGGTGGAACAAGATTGCGATTATTGTTCTTTGTTCACATCATAGTAATACAGAACCTGATTCTGGGCAGAGATTTTATGAATTATGGTAAATTCAGCTTACTATAATAGTTGTATCGATATTGTTTGATGATTCATGTTCTTTGCTATAGAAGCAGGATAGTTAACAAGAGTATGTATGAATGGAAAATTGGAAAAAGGAAAGTAGGAAAACAATTTTCTTTTCAGAATGATGATTAGGTTCTATTTCCTTAAAAATTGTGTAATAAATACCTTTTTGCATTGATAACTTTCTGAATTTCTTTCTAGATTAACTTTGAGAGATAGTAATAGAGCTGTTAAAAAAAAAGCACCAAGTTACGCTTAATTTAAAAATGAGTAAAACCAGATAAGACACTTGCCATTATGTCAACTGAATATTTCATTAATGGAAAAAATCAACATTAAAAATAAAAAGAAAAATAGGTCCAGTTGTCTTATAAAAGCTTTTTTTTTGTATTAACTAATTTGAATAATCTTTTATGCCATCATAACTTTTCTTCATTGTTTAATTTTCTGCATTTAGCAAGAAATATATACAAACAGCTTCTAAATTTCACATGCTTTACTTTTCCCTGAACATCTCTTAGAGGTAAATCCTTCAAACTGACCTTTTTTTTTTTTTTTTGTAAGACAGTAAATTACTGTCCTAAGGGAGGAAAAAAGATAAAAACATCTAAGCCTGTCTAGTAGAGGGGAAAAAAAAAAAATAGGAAGCATATGCTGACATAGAAAAAGGAAGAACGTTTCCCCAAAAGCTATAGGACTATTTAGGACTTTGACTGCTTACATATTATAGAGATTATTTATAATCTTGGGTATGAGAAGCAGAGAACATTAGAGCCTGATGAATCACAAGAAGAATTTTTTCCTGAGAAAAATGTAATGGTTGCAAAGATGAAGCATGACTAAAAAAAGAATGCTATTCTAACCTCCTAATATTTTGATAGCCTCTGCTGGGTTCAGCAGAGGTTTGTCCAGTTGACACAAATGTTGCTTGAAAAAGTAAACGTTTGCAAAGATTATTCAATGTGATTGATAATTTAAAAGTAAAAAATATTCCTTCCAAATGAAATTTTTGATCTCTAATTTGTGATTCTTACAGCAGGTGATGATGTCAGCACACCTTTCTTTATTTGGTAATTAGCAGCTTTATTCTTGTTTTGCTAATCTGTTGTCACAGTAACGTGTATGTGTATACATAAAGTATGGCAGCAGCTCTGAAAACAGTGCCTCCCATTACATTTGCCCATGTCATCAGAGGCAGATGGTGGTGGTATACCAGTAGATGCTGAACCTTCCCAGCAGTATTCCATTACTTATTGTTGCTGTGTGACAGATGGCAGCAGAGGGACTGTGACAAAATGGCATCTGACATGGAAATGCATGTGAAGCAAGGGTATGTTACTGAATTCCTCCATCTGGGAAAAAATAGTACCCATTGACTGATACTTACTGAATATTTACATAGGCTAAACAGTGGATGTGGTTGCAGTGAGGTGATGGTGCATTTCAACAGTGGTGACAGTGGATCACCTTTACTGGTGCAATTTTTCATAAGCCTGTTATGCAACCTCTTGTTCACCTCTTGTGAAAATGCCTAGCTAATGGTGGTGACTATGGAAATAGGAGGCATTGCTTTCAGAGTGACCTATGTATATTGGGTCAAGAAGTTTCTATTAAAATCATCTAGCTGTGTTTGGGTTCAAGCAATCCATCAAACGCAGATGACTCTGCCAAGGAATTAGATGTGCTATACAAGTAAGACTTGGCATTTTTCTAATTAGTCCTAAGTAATAGCAGTTGTTTTGGATCAGAATAATTCAGGCTTTTTTAAATAGTATTTTTAATAGCTAGTTTTAACGTAACCAAATGACCAGAACACAAAGTATACATGTCTAAAAGGAGCTATGAAAGACCAGGGTTCACAGTCCAATTCAGTTAAAACAAGGCTTTCTTTGTAGTTAAAACATCTCTGAAAATTGGGTTGTTTTTTTTCCCCTCTCACAGATGCAGTTTGAGTCCCAGCATGAAATAGTAAGGAAAATATACTAAACTGTTCTTTCTGTGTCATACTGGCTGCTGCATATGATGATGTCAGTACCTATTTTACAGCTGGAGGAACTGAGTCTGTTTTTTTTTTGCAAGTGAGTAGATCAGATAATGCAAAATGTCTTTTGTATTTGCTTAGCCTGCTGGTACTTCAATTCTGTATACACATTACTTTTTAATCCTTAAATCTCTGATTTTCTTCATGCTGTAAAAACTCTGTCTTGATATTAGATAACAGGTAATAAAAATACCTAAGATCCAAAAGTCTGACACTTAAACTTTGCAGGCATTTCAGATAAACATGAATTTGCAGGTCATCTCACTGTGTATTTTCAGAAACACTCTTAAGCCAAAAGTACTTCCTGTATACTGTTCATAAACTACTGAAGTAAAAACTAGCTCTGGAATGACAATAGACCATATATTATGATATTGATAACAGTTGGGCTGTGTCAGGAATTCATCTGTTTTGCAGTCTTGCTCTCAACCACAGTTGAGTGTTTTATTTGTTTTTCTTTTTTTCTTTTTAAACATTGCCCTTAGAAGATAGTTAAATGAATACAATGGAAGTCAATATTGAAATATCTTCAAGATGTACCTTAGTCAGTGTCTGGCCCTCCTGTATGTGGTCTGTTTCCAGTTGTTCAGCTCCAGAAACAAAAACATCCCATACAAAAGAAATTGTGATTTTTTTTCTTTTTTATTCCAAGTGAACTGATGAATGATGACAGACAAAGACCTTGTGAATACTCTAATACTGTTACTGTTCCATTAGTGTCTAGTAAATTTGATTTAGAACTGTGCTGTGATATCTGAGTTAACTTTAACTACTCAGCCCTTCCCTGTCCCCATTTTCCTCACTCTTCACCCCCCCCCCCCCCAAAAAAAACAAACATAAAAAGGAAAATAGATGTTAAAAGGTAAAACAGATATGATACAGTGGAATTCACTCCCCCCTAAATCCCACAAAACAGTCAGTCTTAGTTTATTTTTCCACTCACTCCTCATATCCATGATTGCTTTTTCTCTAGAAAAAGATCTATACAGTTACTAATTACATGCAATCATGTTTGCATAAGTAATAAAAAAGGCTTATACTGTCATATTTTGGTTTTACAGTAGGATTTCAAGCAGCCTATGGGAAGTAAGCAAATGAATTTGTATCTTATGATTTTCTTGATTTCTTTCTGAAGTCACAACCTCAAACTTAGCTTAAAGTTGATAGTTGCCAATCTTTTTAAAATCAACATCAGTTGCTCTATTTTTTCTTTCCTGAGTCAGTTTTTGATTCTCATTACATGCTGTATTTCTAGAAATAAGACCATGTCTGTACAGGTAACTTGATGTAATTAAGTCCATTTTTTTAATATTGTTAATCCAGCTACTTTGTTTATGTATCGTGTTACTATAGAAGTAAACTCACAGCCTTTTAGTGGCTTTTGGTTTTTTTTTTTCCACTTCCAAAAGGGTTCTTAAGTCTCATATCAGTTCATAAGAGTAGTAAAAGGTCTTCTGTGTGAATGAGATGTAGACCTGTTGTACTGATGTCTGTACTGTGAGCAGTAGCTATTGAATTTATTCCATAAAATCTGAATGTCTTAGAAAATTTGGGAGGGAAAAAACTACCCTTGAAACTCAATCACAGCTCCTTTTGTGGTTTTATTTTTTTTTCAGGTTCATGGCTATATGAGTAAATTATGGATTGTGTTAATATTTCCTGGTTTACAATTCTTAAAAAAAAAAAAAAAAAAAATAGTGTTAACTAGGTAAGTTTTTCCTTTTATTTGTGGTAGAAATCTCACAGAAGAAATACTGGAAACCTTTGATAGCATCCCTTCAGCCATTGTAGGCAGAACCTATTGTCTTTCTGCACTTCCTGTTTTCTTAGTTATTGATTGATCTTGGTGCTTCTAGTAGTCATCTAGAATCAGACCCCATTGTCTCTATCTATTTGCTGGAGAATACCAATGACAAGAATTTCACTTTCTTTCCAGCAGAGTTTAAACCAGTGCCCACTGAGAAACATAGGAAAGATTTAAATTAGCTGTTATGGGCTTAGTATTGTTTTGTGTTCCTGTTAGTAACAACTAAAAGGCTCTTTAATGCAGAGGTGACCACCAGATCATTTACTGGCAACTGTGTGTCTAGAATATGAACTAAGTCAATACAACTGCACTACTACTTGTAACTGCAGTAGTGTAAGTGGAGCTAGCTCTGTTCTGTGTGGCCTTGTTATGTAAGCTTATTATAAATTAAATTCTATTTTTGTTTTCCCTGATTCAAATTCAAGAGAAGAGATGCTATTCCCTTAATGTGTAGGAAATCACAAGTTCAGACCATGAGCCCTATTGATGTATGCAAAGTGTTTCACGACTTTGAGCACGTAAATTATATGAAGGCCAAGCTATTCGTCTTCACTATTTCTTTTGGCCTTGGAGTATTTATAGAGGCTCCCTGTGGAGCTGCACAGTCAAGCATCACCCAGCTGTGGAAGAGCTTACGAACAGCACTCTGAAGAGTATGTATACACATGGAAAACTCATAAGACGTACCCTGGAAGCAAGAAGATTACTTCTGCAGCTTCACTTTATCTGTAAAAATCTGTTGGGTTTGTTTCTTCAATTCCTTCTTTGGAGTACTTTTTGTTACTGCTCGAGGTTAGCTTCAAGTGGGAGTAAGTACAATTGCATTCATTGTTCTAATGGCTAACAGGCATTCAGGATCAATCCTGTATTGGATATTCAGCTGTTTGTAAGCCCTACAGTTCAGATTCTAAAATGAGTGCAGATTCTGCACAGTTCAGATTCTGGATGAGTGGAAAAGGGAGCTGTAAATAGGATACATGAAAAACAGAAGGCTTAGATTCTATGGCAGGGGAAACATTTGGTGTGCAGAGTAAGAAATAGGGTATAATAACAAAACTATTAAATAGAGTTATAAACGCTTTTCATCTATATGTATAGATTTCTTTTGTTACAAAGGAGAAGCTGAAAGAAAGGAGGACTGACAATAGGCAGAAAGGCAGATGTAGATTAAAACTGTAATGATGAAACAGAAGGCCAAGAAGAGGGAGTGGGAACCAGCAGGCAGGCTGTACAGGGCAGAGAGAGTCCACAGCTCCTTGCTGTCTGTGGTCCCAGCAGGAGAGAATCTGTTGCTTGTTCTGTGCACAGTGTTTCTCAGTTCTTCAGAATACGGTACCCTTTCTGCAAGTCTGAGCTGGATATATATGTTGACCATTTTTTATTCAGTGCATAGTATTTCACATAATAAATATTTAACATCAGTGGTCACTATTGTGACTCCTTGTTCCATACGTATTGTTTTTATTTAGATCCAGAGATTTGTGGTTCTAGATGTAAATCTATGAAACATTTTATTGCCATCATATGAGCTATAGATATTTCAACTACCTGAAGACCTTTTTAAGATTTTCTTTCCTGTTTTGGTAAGCATCTATTCATCTTATACCTGATCAGGAACAAATTTTAAGCATGTATACTTATCTTTTCAACTTGGGGAGATTTTGTTTGTATCTCAGAGTACACAAACTGTATTCCTTTCAGACTATTCTAAACCAACAGATGTGGGACCTGACTGGAGCTACTCCAAAGTGCATTTATTTCTTTCTCCGAATGCCTATAACACAGTTATGTGTTATGTGTCCTTAGCGCCAGGTGTTTTGCTCTTCATGTCCCTTTTTACTCCACTGTGCTCCTTGTTGCAGCTGATGTTAGACACAGAAGGAGAAGAGAAAATGAAGACAATTTTCCATAAAAACAGAAATGAAGCATTGAGCTACAGTATTGCTAAAGCCCTTGAACCCAGATAGTGAACTTGTGTGGCTTCTTTTAAACTGCAATTTAAGAACCTCTGTTTGGAATGTGAAGCATTTTTGTGTGAAATTATTAGCAGTTTTTTGTGTTAAACTTTACCTAATCATGTTCATGTAAGGAGCTGCAGGAATATCAGTAGACTTCATCATGAAATTTAGGAGTAAACCAGTATTTTTTTTTTTTCAGAAGGAACACTGTCAATATTAATGGACCTGGAACATGTGCTAATTCTTTGCTTAAGTTATCTTAAATACCATCTGCTCCTGTCAATTTTTTGGATATTTTTCACCTTCTGAGAAATGTGTCTCAAGGCAAATTTCCATCAGTTTCAAACAGTTCATTTTTTTTTTCTTCCTTTATGACTTTGCTTCTTATTAGGTCATTGAAGATACGGCACTACAAAAATAAATTACTTCTTGCTCTTCCATAGAAGGCAAACTAGGGATGAATTTGTAGCTTTTCCATACAGGATAAGAGATTCTGCTTTTCAAATAAGTGCTTTAAATGTAAGGTCTTAAGTATGACTCTTCTAGTTAGCCGTCCTTAAGGCTAAATAAAAAGACCTGAATTGTACAGTTTTGGGGTTTAAAGCTCATCTTTGATTTTGTGCTTTCTAAAATGCTTATTGGTATTCTGGATCAACAGCTGTATTCTGTGTTTATTGCTGGTGCTGCACTGGCAAAGGACGGGGCTTGCTGAAAATTTACTTAAGTTTAGAGCATCCAGGTTTGTTAATTTAAAAAAAAAAAAAAAAAAAAAAGTAAGTAAAACTGGTGGAAGCTATTCCTGGCAAGAAACTTGGTTGGAAATGACCTTTCCATGCAGCAGTTTGGGGAAACAAGTTAGAGATTGATCAAGTATGTGCTCCTGGTGTTAATACATAGAGACAAGAGCACTGTAGACATAATGTCTCTACCGTCACATATGAGATCATGGAATTGCTCAATTGCAGATGTCGGAAGGGACCTAAAGAGACTGTGAAGTCCACCCCCCACAGTGATGGATTCTGTAATGCAGTAAGGCAGAAAAGTCTTGTTATTAGTAAATAGCAAAGTAAATAGTAAATTTGCATTAAATTTGAAGTTGCTGTGTTATTCTGACTCTCCCAACTGATTTAATAAATGAGATTATCCTTATCATTTTAACCAGTTCCATGTTCTCACAAACACCTTTTCATGTTTTGTTAAGCAACTTGGAGTCAGTGTGCAGTGAACTGAGATCATTTCTTGTGAATTTTTATCATCAAAATGAAGCTGTGGAGTGTCTTATCCTTCTAAAGGATCTACAAGTAAAGTGAAATGAAATGATCTGCAGATTACAAAAGGGAATGGGCACTAAAGAAAAAAAAAAATACTAATAAGATCTTGCTATAAGTGAGATCACATGGGAGGTGAACTTGGTCAAATAATATATTAACTCTGGTCTTGTAATGGGAAGTTACATTAGAAGGTTGTATTCCAGTGAGCCTGACAGACAGCCTCTGGGGTCTCCAGAAGGTGGATAAAGATACAAGAAGTATTATTAGGCTTTGCACTGTTACTAGTCATGAAAAGCCATGTGTTCTGATGTTCTGTAGCTTGTTCTGCTGTGGGAAAGCCACGGGGAAAGCAGTGCTGCAAGAGAAAACTGCTTTTATTTTTCTTTAGTTGTTACTTTTAATATCTTGTAAAGATGACGGAACTTTGCACTGTGCAAGAAACTGCATTTATACTGCTGTTCTGTCTCACTACAGAATAATCAATATTATATCTCTGGATTCAAAGCCTGCTTGTAACAAATCTGTTCATAGGCAGGTTGCGCTAATATAGCTTAAAACCTAGGGTTGAAGCTACAAAACCATTTTTTTAGGAGGAGTTCTCTCTATCACTAGAATAGGCAAATTATTGCTGCTCTGCATGCTTCAAAACAGGGCATGTTGATTTGAGTGTTTATGCTCTCTCTCCTGCTGCTTATGTGGACTTGTTCTAGGGGCTCAACTTTTCTCTGAGCTGTATGTTTTAGTAAGAAGTTTTCCTTATTCAACTTTTTAATTGCCTTCTGTCTGTCTAACTTCTGTTTCTGTGCTGTTTCTTAGGTGTGTGATAGTTGTGGGTTTTTTTTCCAATTTTTTTGGTACAAACCTTAAAGTATCAATAAGAAACAACAGAAATGAAAAGCAACTCAATTCTCATTACAGGTAGTACCTTGTAAATTTTGGGGGAAAAATAATTGACCCTATAAGAAATTACAAGCTCTGATTACTATCAGTTTAGTTGCATATATTATCATTCATAAAGTAGTTATATGAAGCAGTTACTATGACTTGATTTTACATATTGATATTTTTTAATAACTAAGTTCTTTCATGGTATATTTTCTAGGAGGAGATAGTGGAGAACAATAATAGACGAATTTGGTTTATTATTCCATATCATAATGAAAAGAATGAGGAAAATTATATTGAATATTCTAGCCACGGTGAATACTTGTCTGGAAGTTCTTTTGAAATTGATGCTGTCATAATAAACTCCATACTATAATGAATTCCTCTATAATTTACTTATTTTTCACTAAGGCCAACAAATAGAAGGAACGTTTTTAAACCAGAACTCCTGTAGTTGGGATGAGAATCTCCAATTGCCAATTTCTTGACTTTGCTTTCCTAACATGAACTTATCTAGGATAGTGGGTTTCATTTGATGAAACATAAGAAATATATGCTTGGGCTCTTCAATGTATCTGCTAAAGGCATTACGTGTGTAGGGAAAAAAAAAAAAAACCTTTATTCACTGTGCCAAAATAAGTGAAATAATCAAATTTCTTGTAAACAGCCTCACAGCCATCTGCAGCATCGCTCTCTGGTTATCGCACATAGTCTTTGTTTTAGACAGTTGCTTTACTCTTCCTTCTGTAGAAAAAGATTTCCACTTCCATCACCAATCATCTTGAAGGACTTGAAAAACAGGTTTCCATATGTGTGCAAGACAACAACATTTCTGTTTGGGTTGTAAGGAATTGTTGTTTCTAAAACTCCAAAGATGCAAATGTGAAATAGGAATTACATCTTAAATTATTTGGGAGGATTTTTTTTTTTTTTTGTAATAAACATGAATGTAGTATTGAAGAAAGGGTTTAAGCTAATGGCTCTGGTAATCGATTGCTACTAACTAGGACTGATCCAAAGGCTGTTGTTGACTTAAAGGAGCTTTGAAATTAGGTTTCATGACAGCCATCCAGTCCACCTACTCTACTGACCTGATTTCAGCTGATGCAGGGGCAGTGTTAAGTTCCTGTGAATGCAAGATTAATTAAGGTCTGCTTCATTTTAGTTTAGTTTGGTGCTGGAGCTTCTCTTGTTGGTACTTCCTCTTATGTTCAGCTGATATTTTATTTTTGAATTTATAGAGGAATGAATGTTGTTGATGCACACAGCATTGATGCTTTGCCACTGTGACACCATGCGTATTGTAGATAATAACTCTGTGGAGGGCATGTTCAATCCTGAAAGCATAAAAAAAAAAAGTGAGTGGGGCTGGTATAGTTGTCTTAGTATTTTGTATTCCTAGTTCCTAATTTTACCCTGTCAGTTCAGCATCCACAAACAAGAACGAAATCCTACCTTTGTTTCTAAAAAAGAATTTCATCAGTTTTCTGTACCATTTGGATTCTAAATGCAAAGACTTAGAATGTCTTGTAATGGTGCATATTTTGTTTGATTAGGTGCACGATAAACTATTGCAGGGAAGCTGAAAATGGTGTGTTCCTAAAGGGTGCTCTGTCATACAATAAAAAATTCACTTTCCTAAAGTTTTACTGTACAATTTCAGATCTTCTGATGCTCTTCTTTCAAGAAAAGTCTGCATTTCAATGGTAGGATTTTTAATAAAAATGTCATCTAATAAGAATTAGTGAAACAACTATTATAGCTTCTAGGTACTTACCAAAAACAATTTATCAAATTAAGGTCAAATATCTTGTTTTAATCACCATTAGTATTTCAGAGTATATATATTAATAATGTATGGAATTTTCTTTTTATCATGTTGTTTAGTTAAATATCAGATTATTAAAGTTCTATTCTTATATTGAAACTCCTCATTCAGTGTGATGGTAGGGTAATGCAAAGAACTTCTGAAAAATGAAGGTCATTTTGAATTCAGTAAATAAGGCTGTGACTTAATTCAAGCTTCACTAATTGCTAGAGGTGGGAATCATATTTGGGTATTCACAGTTGCTTACTGAAGTTAATAAAAGATTGTTTGAAGTAGTGCCCTATAACAGGCCTTATATTTAACACAAAAAGAGGCTGTGTGAATTCAAAGAAGACTAAGAGTACAAAATCCCCCAAAAGGGGAAAAAGAGAACTCAGTTTAGGTAGCAATATTCGTGTAATGCTTCCAGCATCATAAGGTGCTGTAGAAAGAAAATAGGCTCCAAACTAAGAATTAGTTTACATAAACAAAATAAACATGAGCCCTTTAACCTCAAAAGAAAAACCCAGAAGACAATCATGTCTGAAAAGAGATAATCCTTTTTTTTCAGTTTTATTATTATCATCTATGCTAAAGGAAATAACAGAGTGGGATTTTTTTGTTGCTGTAAGTACAGATAAGGTATCTTGTTTTTTACCTCAGTATTTCTGACTTGTACAGAGGAAAGAAAATGAATTACCACATAAATAACTTTCAGAGGGGGCAATGCTCTGCTCTAGATGCTCTGCTGTGTGCTAGAAATCTGCAAATATATACTTGAACCTCTAATTTCACCAAGTGATGTAATTTCTTTATTTCTCTGCTGATTATGATTTTTTTTTTGTTTCTCATGTTCTATAAAACTGAAGGGCTTAGCACCAAGTAATGGTGCTTTGGGATCACCTGTTAAATCAATGGAAAATCATTTTAAGTAATACTCCTGTTTTTCTTCACTTGGAAGAAATAATTTCTTCATAGGCTGAACATTGTTTTATTTCTTGTAACTATTTTCATTTTATACTCTTTGTCCAAAGAGAACCCTTTCTAACATGAAAATGTTCTGCCAGCACTTAAAAAGCTGTTGTTGAAGCATCAGCTCTGTGAGGAAAGAACAGAACAGGATATTTTTTCTTTTTTTATTTGATGTTAGTTAGAATGAAAGAGACTTGTGGTGGGGCAGAATGTTTTAACCTCAAGCTATTGGTTTCCATTTTCAAATTACACTGTACTTTAATCCCGTGAACCAGTCACTAGCTGCAGACAACCATGTTTTGGATGAGTTTTCTGTTATGTTCTATTTTTCTGCAGGGCTAGCTAATGGTGCCCATGTTACTGTTACAGAGCATAAATTGCTTTCCTGAACTTTGGGAATCGCTTCATTACACTTTGAAGAAGCAGTACAGGATTTTTAAATGTACAAGTATTAATATTTCACTGTTGTTGCGAAACTGTCTCCCTTGCTCTTCCGTGTAGCATATTCTACAAATTAATTACTTGGCATGTCTGAAATACCTGTTTTTATTAGGCATTCAAAGACAGAATATCACATTTTATTCTTTGAAGTAAATCACAGAGCACTATTCTGTAAGTATCTTCCTCCTAAATTTTTTCCTCACCACCCCTGTTTTTTTCATAACCTATTTCATCCTTTTTTGATTTATGTCTGTTACCTGTGTCCATGAATATGAAATGTATTCCTATGAATAGAAATAGGTCAGTTCCTTGTGCAGATCTTGGAAGAAAAATACCACCTTTTTTGGTTTCTCATCTGAAGAATTCCGATACAAAATATAGATCAACCCGAACTAGGAGTACTGCTGCTGAATAGAAAGCCTAGAATTGCTTTGCAGCTTATGTAGCTCTCATGGGTAGGATCGTATACTTCATATTCAGAGTTACCTTTTCAAGACATCTGGGATGGAGAGCTAATAATACTCTTCTCTTGCATTTATTTACAAATATTTGATATCCTTGTTCATGTTTTTCTTTTAAGCCTATATGAATATTACTTTCCTTATTCTTTTATAACACTTCACTTCTGATTATTAAAACCAGTCCAGCTTCCCAATAATTTCTTTGTATATCAGTGAATTTTTAGTAGTAGCTATGTCATTCTGATGTAATGTCCTGGTTTAACTCTAGTACCAAGCAATAGTAAAACCTGCATGAAAACCGAAGGTAGAAATTGATATCCTAGAAGGTTAGCTGAGAAATATTGTTATGTACTTCCAGGAGTAGAATTAAATTAAATTGTCTTGCATTCTTAAAAGTTCATTAGATATAAGCAGTGGCAGATTTTTTCTTTCAAGTATAATCAAACAGTCCAAATTAATTAACCTTCATGTTCAAGGTTTTATGTGCTGTATAATTTGCATGTACAGAGATCACAATTCTTAAGCAATAGAACTCAGGAGTATATTGCTTTGATCTGTCACAAGCGGCTGTAATGATCAAGGATTTGGATAATATTAATAGTATTTTGAGAGACCATGTTTTTGAAGAATCATTCATCTAAAGAGGCAATTGGAGTTAAGAAAATTGGCTTCATCTATGGTTCAAAAATCTATTCAATGCTAGTTATCTGTCCAAGAGTATTTAAAATTTCTGACATTTGGAGGTAATTCCCAAGTCAGGGAGTTACCTGCTTTTTACAGCAGTAAACTGACAAGATGAAATTAAATGATATTCAGATAAAACTATTAAAATGAATTTCAGGTGTGTGTCTGGAAACATAATGATGATACCTTGGAAACAGCCTCTTGTAAGATAGTGTAGAATGGAGTTTCACATTTCTGAAATTTCTTGGAATGGAAGAGTGAGCCTGAAGCTCTGGAAAGACATGATTTTTAGTGTGTTTTAGCCTTAGGGAATTGAATTTGATGATATTTTTTCTTACATAATAATATACTCTGCCTTTTGCTACACTGAATGTCCATGCAGGTCCAGGAGTAGTTTGTAATCTGAGATGAATGGAAACTTTATGTTTGGTAAACTGACTCTCTATTTTGTGGAATTGTGTGAATGCAGAAGGTGGGATCCACCTTAGGAACTGGCACTTGAGGTGAGGGCTGTTGTCTGTTAATGTTCTGTATCAACTTCCTATAACTAGTGAGCCTTGAAAGAAGTCCTCCTCACCTTGAGGAAGACACTGGGAAATTACTTTTTCAGAAGCTTTTTCAGTGCTATTTTAAATGTTGTTTCTTGATATTGCCACTTAATGTGCGTTTTGTTCTCAGTGAAGTTTTATTTCTCAATGCGAAACATTTTCCTAAAGAGGGCCAATATTTCAACACCATTAAGATCTGAAATAATGAATTTACCGTTAGGTTCTCTAACACATGTCTAATGTGAATGGGTCAAAAAAAAGCATCTTAAAATTATTGAAGGCTCTTGCAGCATGCTGATGTGGGTTTGTGTGGCAAATGCGATTCATACTTTGCTGACTACCAACCCTTAACTGTTTGTGAATACCCACTCTTCAGTCATCTACCCATTGTGTTGGAAAGTACTTTTCTTCTTGGGAATCCTATCATGTTGTCATGCTGAACTTTAATCTCACTGTTTTCCCTTCTGTCTTTGTTTTCACCCTCTCAAAAAAAGTCAAGCAGTGCGCACACTAAGCACTAGAGGAAGCGACAGCATTGAGAAAAGTCTGCCATTTGAGGTCCAAAAGCTTTACTAGTTGCAGAATGATCAGAATATCACAATTTTGCTTAATATTTGAAAGCCACTGAATGAGAAATGACTTGCAAACTATATTACGTAAAAGCCACTATGATGAACATGGTATACTTGATTAACTGCATGTGGAGTGTTGCATAGTAGATTAGTATCAAGTATGAAGAGATTTAAGATTTAATCTTTGGGTAAGATTGCACTGCTGAATTTGTTTATTTGAGACAATATGTAACGGATTGTGAGAGCATCTCAACTTCAAAGAATGTAGAGCCTAAAAGCTGATTGGTAGCCCCTAACTTTAGACCACAAAGGAAATCATGCTGAGAGCAGATTCTAAGACGTTTTTTGTGGCTCACCTGTCCTGCTTGCTGGGTCTCCCACTCCCCTTTAAGCCTATGCTTCCTGATTCCAGCTGGATAATGATACTGTTTCTCTGTACATCTTTTAATTAGGAAGGGTGCTGATGAAATTAGGGCATTCACCTGCCTGCTGTGAAGAAGTCTGTGTATAATCATAGTCTAACTACACAGTATACTTACTTGGGGTACTTACTTTGAGCTGTGGAATACATCTTCCCCATATTTAACCAGCTCCATGAAAAGTTCTTTGCGTGAGAATTAAGTCTTGCTTGAGGCATATGTGACAATGCAATACTCTCAGGCTGCTGGATTTTTCCTGAGTCCCCTAACCATTCTGCCTATATTCTTCGTGGAAACAAAGGACCTTGAGGAATGACACTTGCTCATCTGTGAAAGTTAGTTTTCTGAGTAGCTGCTGTGTATTCTGGAATGAAATTTTTTACTGCACTGCTATCTAACCTTTGAGCTGTCAAGACTTCAACTGAAGAGACGGGTTGGATAGTAGAAGGAAAGTGAACAGGAAACACGTTTTTGCATAAGTGTTCTTACAAATGTTGTGGTGTCAATAGCACAGTTAAGAGTACATTCTACTGCTGCATAGGATGTTAGAAACTCCCTTTTGGTATCAAACTGTGGAAAGGCTCTGATGGAAATGCTGTAGTGTGTGTAGAGATCTTTCAGAGGTATCTAACTGAAGAGAAGCTGCTTAGCTGAACTCTGAGGCCATGAGAACAAAGACACTTGTCTTCTAACATTTCCTAAGATACATAAATTACTCTTCTTCACTGCAGGCAAGCGCTAGGTTCCCAATTTGTTTCCAAAATTATTTCAAGAAATACTCTTTAACATGCTATATATGTCCTGAAAGACTAACAACCAAGACAAATCTAAGCATTGTTGATGTCAGAGAGAATTTGATTTCAAAGAAAACAAATTCATCAAGGTTCCAATCCTATATATACACATACATATGTAAGTATTTTTTCATATAAATAGTTGAAGCACATTTTGCAGAAATGAACTGAAATACTGCTTGGCTACTGATAATATCTTCTTGTAGTAGTCTTTAGTTGACAAAAACAGCCTGCACCAATGAGTGTATGAATAAATTTTCATGGAGATAGTTAGTTTTCCTTAGAGCTGTTTAGTATCTTATCAGACTAATTTTTTTGTTAAATCATGGAAGGTATTCTGTGGTGTGAGTGATGTTACCTTCCATATTCTGTTAAAGAATAAATAAGCGAAACCGAAAAGAAGGAATGCATCTATCTAGTGGTCTTCAACTTGATTATTACTGAAGATTTAAAGTGTGATTCATCACTCACGTGGTTCAAGACTATTTCTCTTATGGCAAAATTTATCTGGCTGTGGTTTACTTGTAGTTATAGGTATCACCAAAACCACTTAATTTTATTGTCTATTATGAAACTATTATACAAAAACCAAAATGAAGGTTTATGGCTTTATCTGCTTTAAGAAACATTTCTGAAACTAAATTTAAGTGGATGAAAACCATGCAATCTGTGGGGGAAAAAGAAGTATTTTTTAAAATTTCTTCTTTTACAAAGGGTTGTATTGTTTAAGACTGTAGAGTTCATAACTGTGTGTAAAACCTAGAATTCCAATATTTATGAATTATAAGTGGAAAAAATACTGTACTGGGAAAATACATTTTTTTTTAAGAACTACTCATAGTTTGAATGTGTAAATCCAAGTGTTACAATACAGTAAAATACTTCTGAAATTCTGAATGCCATAGTATTGCAAAGCACATTGCATTTTTTCATTTTTGTATTTTTTTAAGGATCAATGCTACCATTGAGATGAAGTTTGGTTCATTTTAAAAACTTCATTTAATTACTTTTCCTGAAATATTACTCCTTAATAACAAAAACATGCCCCCGGACTTGTGGAATTTTGTCCTTGATTTGAAAGAGCTCAGTTCAAAGATTAATGGTTCACAGAAGGTTAAAATTGTGTAGCTTCCTGTAGTGTGCAAAACCAGCTACATGAAAACCTTTGCGTGCATATCTCAACTGGAAAAATTAATAGAATATAGACAATTCTAGACTGATAAAAGAGAGCCAAGTATTTTTTCTAAAATCTCTTTGTTTAAAAAATTTCTTTTATTGCTTTATGTACAGAAAGCTATGAATTGTTCAATTTAATCTAAAAGGTGAAATTCTGCTTTGAAAGTTGTATACAAAACCTCTTATGTCTGAAAAAGATTTACCTCACCATTACAAATTGGAGTATTTTTTGATGATGTTTGCAATAAAATAGTCATGAATTTCATAGGGTATGATGTTGACACTGATTTCTGAATGGTTTCAAAAATTGATGACTTATCTACAAGGAGCTGTACTCATTCAAGGTCACGTGTTCCTCTGTGGAAGATTCTGATATTTGGAAAGAATAATGTGCTCTCCAGTAAAACTAGAGACTCCTTGGTGCTGCTAGCTGTATAATCTGATAAAAGTAGTTAAGCTTATGGTTGATATCCATTGTTTACTTCTCATCTGCTGCAACTTAAAATTCATTACCTTGGATGTTTGCTTTTCCTTTAAAGTAGGAAGTAGGAACACTGGTGTGCTCTGAGTATCTAGTGTGTGACTGCTCAAATGGAAAAGTTCAAAACGTGATCAACTTTTGTACGCAAGTCTGTGTTTGAATATCAGTCATCCACAAAGCTTTTACTTCAGTGCTATCCACACTGGTTCTTTTTATTCCTTTAATGTGAACAGGTAAGATTGGCAGTGAAATTGGCTATGATAATTAGTTGATATCTTTTTTTTGTCATCTAGAGGATAGGATGATGGAATATATAAGTGTAATGTATTATATTTTGTGAGTTTTATTCACCTCTACGCTGTCAGGTCTCATGGAAAATTCTGAAGCTACTTAAAACAATTTTTCTAGGAACTTTTGTCAGGAATCTTAACTCTTACAGGAAAAAAAGCAAAAATATAAGTGTCAAAGAATACGCAAGATAACTGAGCACTGAAATTAAATTTGGATATAATAGCCTCCTTAGTTTTTTTCATTCTTGTATTGTGCATTCTTGTATTTGTGTCATCTGAAATGCAGTGAATCATCTCTTATGGGAAAGTAGTTGGGGTCTGCCACTGCTGTGATTAGGAAAAAGTAGATAGCCTTAGGCAGCTGTGTACTTAGATTACCAGTTACATCTTGGTTACTTTATCATAAGTGACTTTGAAGACAGAAGACCAACTAATTTTCTTCAAGGCTTCTATTTTGTGACTCCCTGTACTGTTGGTTTATTAATTATAATCTAACCAGTTCTATGTAAGCCTGTATTCCTGTTCTATAACAGTCTGTTGTCTTAGATCACACCTTTTCTGTGCTGTACCCTTCCATCAGGTGCTATTCCTCTATGCCCTGAAATATTAGAAATTTTACAGAATTGTTTACTTTTGGACTACAGGGTGCTGGAGGTCTGCTAAAACCTTACAGGCTCAGTTGTTCTGTGATCAGTTTACCTTCAGTGAAATATTTGTCTAAATCTTGAGTTATTACTGTTGAATTAGGTAGCAGGTGCCCCAGATCTTTCCTCTACTTGCTAATGTCAGTTCTGATTTTTTTGTTCACTAGATAAATTATAGAGAATTGTTGCTAGACAACTAATTCCTAAATTCTTGCTCATCAGTGACTTGAACTTTTCTATTCCCATTCTCTTTTTTCCTAAATCTTTCAAGCAATTCATACTACGTATTAGGCTACAGATTGATACATCCTCACTAGATAAAGAGTAGGGAAAGGGGGGGCAGCAGCTGCTCCTGACTCCTCATGTACAAACAAAATCTACAGTAAAAATTGCATTAATTCTGGATAACTGTATGCTGTTCATTTATTATTTTAAATAGATTTGGGCCATAGTATATCTTTCATTCCAAATTGCACAGTTGTTTCCTTCATTTAGTTATTCATGGAGAAGTACGTATTTAAATAAATGGACATTTCAGTATTGATGTAAAGCCAATTTGTATGTAGAAGAGCTACTTTACTTCACCTTGCAGCTTTCGGACACTGTCTACCTTGTGTCAGAATATTTTTGAAGTTAATTGCACCTAGCTAATCTTCTGGAAATTCTTGGTCTTCTGGAAATAATTTATGTTTAAAATAAATATGCAAAATCATTGAATGTCAACTGTTTGGGTGTGTTGCATTTTCACTGATTGTGTCTCTATTAATATTAGTCATATGCTTCAACACAGGAAAGTTAGTCATTGCAGTTAAATTCCAGAAAGAGGGAATTCTCCTGGGTGGTATTTTCTATCTAACTGTGGCAAGAATTAAACATCTCTGTAGTATGATTCATTCTGCTTGTATTAGCTTCTTAGGAGGAATCTCTTGAGGAGCATAATTTAACTCTATTGATGAAACTTAACTAAAAAAATACCTAATGTATGTGCAGTTGAAGTTGCTTCTTTTCTGTCTTTCAAATTAAATTTCCAGGAGCTGATCTATACATAAAATGGGAGATGAAATGGTATAGACCATGTCTCATTATATCTCTGTCTGAAGACAGGATGGTTTAATTAGGTTTACTGTGTAATAGTTATCACTTCAAAAATAGATATTCGTATATGGTTATCCTGGTAAATTTAAGAAATAAAACAAAAAACAAAAGTATTTGTTATTTGAATACTTGGGTGAATCATGTGTATTATATTTTCTGCTGCACAACTGTTCTTGTGTTGGACAACTTCTGTAACTTGCACATGCTTCTGTAGGTTGTGTAGAATTGTTATAAATGATGAGTAGCATTTGGGGCTACTGGAATATTGAAGCAGTTGTTAGCAGTTGTTTCTGTGGTTCTGAAAAGAATCTTCTGCACATACTACTTCCAGTGATAAATTAAAACGTTTGTAGCAGGCTACCAATGGCAAGTGAGTGTGCTGAAGAACTTGATGAAACTCAAGACACATCTCAAGAGTGTTTTGTATGTTCTAAATTCACTTTACTGTCTATCAGTTGCATTCAGCATTTAGAGGAAGAACTTTGCTGTAGCCTCCCTACAGATCCTAGAAATTGTGCAGCTGTAGAAATGGTAATTCCGATAGGAAGTGATTTCCTGATTAAGGTTTCGTATTCCATTCAAGTTTGTACAGGTTATTAAAAGTAATAATAAAAATAATGCAGATTTCAGTTTACCTGATTCTAACAGTGAAGGAGACAAAACTGATTTTCAATTTAGAGTACTGTATTTTAATACTATTCAGCAGTGTCTGCTGGCTTACAGTTGTTTAGGATTATTACAGATTTCTCAGTTGTGAACAGGATAGCAACAACAGTAAATAAGATTTAAACTGGCTACTGAGGAGGCTTGTCTTAAAGATTTAAGTTGTTTTATATCTGAGTAAGTTTTAATGTTTAACTAGAAACAGCATATGCTAATAGACTAAGCTATCTTGGTAAACATACAATCTTTATACATATACCAAAATCTGTAGAATTCTTCTTGTAGCCTGTATCGCAAAATCATTAGGTTGAGAAAGACCTGAAAGAGCATAAAGTCCAGCTGTCAAGAAATACACCACTGTGACCACTAAACCATTTCCCTAAGTGCTACATTCATACATTTCTTTACATCTTACATATTACATGGAGGAGAGGAAAAAGCAGAATTCACCAAGGCCAACAAACAGGAGTATCTTTTTGTCCCTTAAGTTCTCAGACCAGATAAAAAGAGAGGGTATCTGTGTAATGCACTGCACTATTTGTGTGCCTCAAAGCTGTAAGGATTGTTTTCAATCAAATCATATCTGTGTCAGTTGCTCTGCAGTGGAATTTAGATATTTGCTTGGAAACTAGGGATCATACCTACTACTTCTATCTGAAATATGAGTGTTATTGCTAGAACATTACAAACTAAGTCAAAATTTTGTGGTTCTACAGTATTTTTTGTGTTTGCTGGAAATGAGAAATACTGTTAAGAGCTTGTTTTCCTGCTTTTTGTAAAAATACACAGAAAACTTTAGAGAAAACCTCCGAAGACCTCTCTCATCCTGTGTTTTACTGGAGAAGCCAACAGTTAAGTTTTTTCCTACACTTTATGAATATACATCTCATGACCCAAGATAATGGTACCACATTTTCTTTTTTCATAAACTTTGGGAGGAAGATACTATTTTGTAGTTGTATGGGCTCAGAAGTGCCTAATGAGTTCCCTGTGAAACCACATCTGTTCTTGCTTACTTTTTGTTCTTGAATAGCTATTGTTCTACCCCTTAATAGTTCTCTTACCAGCCGAGCCTACAATCCTATTGCGTAAAAAATCTCTTCCATAAGAATAACATTAGCTAACTACATTCATCATTTCACTCACAAGTGACTTGCTAAATCTGTTACTTATTTAAAGGTCCTTGCCCTTACCAGTTGCCTTAGGGAATGTCTGAAAGGAGCACTTTTATTTCAGTTGCCTTCCATTCCCACACCCTGTTGTATCTTTCTAAAGTAATTATACTTTTTTTTTTTTTTGCTTCCATGACCTAAATAGCATTCATATGATTAGTCTTTATCTGGTAAATATGGTACACATGAGAAATTTTCCTTATTTACATATTTCATGTGCTGTAACTAGTTCACCATTCAGTATTGAGTTTTACCAATTTCAAGCAAGGAAGAAATCTCAGTAGGAATCGGAATAATGTTCTCCAGCATTAAGAGTTCTGCTTTTATCTGAACTCCTATTTATGTAGTTGGATATTTTCAATATTACCAGAGAATTTGGAAGGTGAATATGGATGTATTCAGGTAGAGAGGTTACAAACAGTCTGCAGGGATTACGTTTATTATAACTGGAACCAGGAACTCTGTGTCAAACTGAAATTGCACCTTAATTTCTGATCTTTTCTTTCTCAGTGATTTCTCAACTCCTTTCTTGATTAAATTCTAAAATGATAGCATCAGCTGCCTGAGATAAATTACAGTTCTGCTGCCATCTGTGAACTGTAAGGCTTCTGACATGAATGAGTTCCTGAAAAGAGTGTCCATAAGTATAGATGAATGTGTGCCAGTGCTGAACTTGAAGATGAGCAGTTGAACTCTTAACTGTGGCTCCAGTGGAATTATGCTGTAAGATATTCAGATGGAAATCAGTAGTTTTCCAAGATTGGTGGCCTAAGCAATCTAGAGATTTGGCTGCATTTTTTGACAGAAGTTTGAGAGACCAAGAGTGGGTGACGGCAGGTACTCACAGCTGTAAGAATGTTAAATAAATATATGGAGAGCATAACACTTAACCACTTAGCATGTGGCTCCACACACTGACTAGCCTGACTTGCCCCATAAGTGTGCGCTTTCAGCAGAGGGAAATATGCCTATTTCTCTGGTTTCCCCACAGGTTTTCCCCCCTTTTTGTTTTGTGTGGTCACTCTCCTTATTGAATACTATTTCTTCAGATGTGTGTGTAACTAACTTAATGCACAGTTGACAAAAATATGTTGGAAATATGTAGATGCAGGTAGAGGGGGAATCTGGTGTTTCCAGTGGTGGGACATGCTTAAGATGAGTTTAAGGCAGCTGGATGATATCTGAGTGAACTTGAGTAGAAAAATGAAGTGAAATTAAATGTCACGTAAAGGATCACTAGGAAAGAAAGTTGACACTAGGCTTTTCCTAGTTAGGTACAACGTAATCTTGTCATACAGTTCCACGTTGTGTTCCTGGCAGATATAGGTTCATAACAAGAATTTTGAAAACCAGGAAATAAGAAATCCTAAAATTAAGCCTTGCTAAACAAGGAAATAAACAAGACAAATAAGCAATTACTCAGCTGAATCTTCCACCATTTTGAGAAGAAAACTCTTTTCTGATAACAACAGAAGAAATCTTATGGGAGCTGCACTGTTTTTTCCTCCTTTTGTGTGTGAGAGAGAGAGAG
Source organism: Phasianus colchicus (assembly GCF_987193195.1). Taxonomy (NCBI): domain Eukaryota; kingdom Metazoa; phylum Chordata; class Aves; order Galliformes; family Phasianidae; genus Phasianus; species Phasianus colchicus. The sequence goes on along the minus strand of NC_143437.1, from coordinate 58,153,604 downwards.
AGACTGAGAGAGAGAAATGCAGTTTCAAATGTACGTATGGCTTGGATAAGAGGAGTAGACTGACAGTTTTTCATGAAATCAAGTACTACTTAACTCACATTTATGGAAAATATTCAGTTTAAAAACAGGTTGGTGCCATCAGCTCCAAGCTTTTTAGGTGAAGCTGGAAGTTGTACTTCTGTTTGTTCTTACATCTAAACTTTTTTTTGATGCTGCTTCTTTGTGTCCTTTTTTTTTTTCTCTCCCCTTTCTTAATTATAGAAATACTGGTGGGAAGGGGCCTCTGGGATTCAAAGTCATAAACTAATCTGCGCATGAGATATAGGCACACCTTTGCTTCAAATATATTTCCATGTCTGGTGCTACTTGTTTCATGGCAACAAAATGAATAGAATATTGGTGAGAAGGTTCAACCTCTACTGCTGTACTACCAACATCTGCTTCTGATGTTGTAGGCCAACATAATAAAATAGGGAACATTGCTTTCAGAGTAGTATATGTGTCTTAGTTTATCTGTCTTAGTAACTAGTTTTACCTCAATTTGTGAGTTCTACTTTGTTTTTTGGTTTTTTATTCTCTCCGCTATCCCACTGGAAAAAGATGGAGTGAATGACTGTGGTGCTGAGCCACATGCTGAATTAGACCACAATACAGTTCTCCTGTTCAGTAATGTTTTCTTGCTATTTTTGATGGACTGGGACTATTTCTCAGTGACCGTGGTAATATGGATAAATGACTTTGTTAGCAATAGGAATGTGTTACTTTAAAATCAGAATGAAATAAGTATTTTTTGCTGGGTTTGAATCTATTGTATTTTCCAGGTGTGTTACTCTATGTTATTAGTAACAAACAAATCAAACAACTATGAGATTGTTATTCATGCCAAACTTTGCATAATTCGATGCCTTTCATACTCAGTTTATTTCTAACTACATATTGATTTCCATTTAGGTTAACACGTATGCATTAAGTTATCTTGAAGTTCTTAGTTAAAAGTAATTCCTTCTATATCATGTTCTTTGTTTTTCCTTTTTTTTAATGCACTACTTTAGTAGGGGCTTCCCCTGACTGTTAAAATTGCTGTCATTTCTACATTGTCCATTCTTGGACCAATAAAATCGACTCTTCAGATTTAATATGTAACATTTGCACTCAAAGTAACAATGAAAACAAACAATTAAATCATTAATAATAAAATAAAAATCTATACTCTTAAATCAGAAAGTAATTGCAGTCTTAACCCTGCATACTTTGCACAAGACTAACTGTAGTAGGATTTCTCATTAATGAGGAGATGGTGATTTGATCACTGTTAAAAGAATATTGATGGATTTTTTAAGGTTGATTTTAGGAAAATACAGCACAGAATAAAAAAAAAATTAGTTGTTTTCTTCATTACCATGTTCACTGTGAGTATACATTATCAGAACAAAACGATGTTAGTATAGTTGCTCTTGTAATACGAAGCAAGAACAATATTCACTGTAGCCTTAACGAACACCTACAAGGGAACTTGTTCCATCAAATGACTGAGATTTTATTAAATATTTTACAGGCTGAATAATAAGTTAGGAAGGTTGAAAAACTGTTTCACTAATGTCAGACTACTTTTATTTGTTTTCATGTCTACTTCTGAGACAATGAAATGAGCTGAATAGGGACACCACCATACACACCAGATTTGGCAGTTACATCACCAGCACGTCCCACTTTTCTGCCAAATGCTATTCTTAACTGAAGTGGTATTAGCTATTTGCACTTGATTTTCTTAGGAGGGAATTATGCAAAGCCTGTGATGAGGAGAAAGGTATCTCAGAGCTTTCTAATAATATTTTCTGGTTGTTGGTTCTGCTGCTCTGGATCTTGTTCTTTGATACATTGGCACTAAAGCTAACTTTTGGTGCTTTGATTGATATCCTGAGAAGATTCATTCTGAAACCACATATAGTTTTGTAGCTTTCAGTCAGAAATATTTGAGTTAAACCAAGTACAATTTCTATCTTGGTTCCTGATTTGACAGTTTGGGTAAATAGGAACATCTTTGATTGAAAGGAATCTGGGAGGACAATCAGGTATTATGTAATAAAATTGAAGTTATGTATCTGTTTCAGTAATGTGTTCTTCATGTTCCTTTTGCAAATGTATGTCCGTGTATACAACAACTTGAATTCCATGAGAAGCCCGCAATTAAAGTGACATAAACAAAGCGTTTGGGTGAGAATCAAGGAGTGGGCTGGTATGGCTGACACTGTTGTGGGTTTGTACTACAGGCCCCCTGATCAGGAGGAGGAGGTTGATGAGGCCTTCCGTAAGCAACTGGAAGTAGCATCATGATCCCAGGTGTTTATGGGGGGCTTCAATTATCCAGATATTTGCTGGATAAGCAACATGGTGAGGCACACGTGGTCCAGATGGTTCCTGCAATGTGTTGAAGACAACTTTCTGATGCAAGTGGTGGAGGAACTGACGAGGGGAGGGGTGTTGCTGGACATTATTCTCACTAATAAGGTAGGGCTTGTCAAGGAAGTAAAGATCAAGGGCAGTTTGGGTTGTAGTGATGGTGGAGTAGAAGATCTTGAGTGGAAGAAAAAAAGTAGGATTGCTACCCTGTACTTTAGGAGAGCCAACTTTGATCTCTTCTGGGACATACTTGGAGCTATCCTGTGGGCTATGGTGTTAGAAGGTAACCCTGGACCTGGAGGTTAGTGAGAGGGTCTGGGGAGTGGAAGACTTCCCTTTTGTCAGGGAAGAGGTGGTCCGAGAGCGCCTAGGTAACACCAATGTTCATAAATCCATGGGACCCAATGGGATGTATCCACGGGTGCTGAGGGAGCTGGCAGAGGTGATTGCTGAACCACTCTCTGTTATTTTTGAGCGGTCTTGGAGAATGGGGGAGGTGCCTGAAGACTGGAGGATAGCCACTGTCATTCCAGCCTTCAAAAAGGGCAAGAAGGAGATCAAGGTAATTACAGGCCGGTCAAGCTCACCTCTGTCCCTGGAAAGGTGATGGAGCAACTTGTGCTGGATGCCATCTCCAGACAACTGGAAGAAAAGGAGGTTATCAGGAGTAGTCAGCATGTGTTCACCAGGGGGAGGTCATGCTTGACCAACCTGGTAGCCTTCTATGAGATGAGGTTTCTTACAAAAGTAAGTGTAGAGACTTGCATCTAGGGAGGAATAATTGCATGCACCGTGGCAAAAAAGGCCAATGGCATTTTGGGGTGCATTAAAAAGAGCGTGGCCAGCAGGTCGAGGGAGGTGATCCTCCCCCTCTACTCTGCCCTGGTAAGGCCTCATCTGGAGTACTGTGTCCAGTTCTGGGTTCCCCAGTACAGAAAAGACAGGGATCTCTTGGAAAGAGTCCAGCGAAGGGCCACAAAGATGGTGAAGGGCCTGGAGCATCTCCCCTATGAAGAAAGGCTGAGTGAACTGGGTCTGTTTGAGAAAAGAAGACTGAGAAGGGACCTGATCCAGGTCTATAAATACCTAAGGTGTGGAGGGCAGAGTGGTGAGGCCAGGCTCTTTTCAGCAGTGTATGGAGATAGAACAAGAGGAAATGGCCAGAAACTGCAGCATAGGAAGATCTGCACAAATGTGTGCAAGAACTTCTTTACGGTGAGGGTGACGGAGCACTGGAATAGGCTGCCCAGGGAGGTTGTGGAGTCTCTTTCTCTGGAGATATTCAAGACCCGCCTGGACAACTAGGTACTTGTGCGACCTGGTGTAGGGAGCCTGCTTTGGTAGGGGGGTTGGACTCAATGATCTCTGGAGGTCCCTTCCAACCCTAATTTATATATATTGAGGTAGCTAGTCACAGAAATAATTATTTCACTATCATGTATGTGATGTTTAAGAATGAATACTGTGTCCTTTAAGTTCTCAGCGGATTTAAGTTAGAACGTAGAGTTAAGATTATGGTATACAGTATAGATATTCAGTGATGCTGAATAACTCTGGAGTCAGTATTTTGCTTCTGGTATCTGGTGTACGGAGTCACTAAATTCATTTGATTGCTACAAGTAGCTAATCTTTTCATGGAAGTATAAATTCTATCAAAGCATATTATGGAACTGCATATAGAGATTTAAATTGTCTGTTCTTTTACCCCTTAGCAAAGAATCATTGTGTCCTTGATATTTACACAAAAGCAGTCTGAAAAATAGCTGAACTACACAAGACACTATTGGTTTGTTTGTCTTCATTTAGCACAGCTTTTACTGGATTTCTCTAGCTATTTTTTCTGTAGTCAGCACAGTAATATCTAAGTGTATATTAAACATGAACTGTTGGGGTAGAAATTTCTGGCAAAGGGCACTCAAGTGAATTATGTAATATTCACTACATCCATTTGTGGATCTCCAAATCCTTTTGCAAAAGGACTTGGAATCAATATAATCTTTCCCACTGATGATGCTGGGATTACAGAGGGTTTCTTATGCTTAAAGAGAAAATGAATTTGACAGGTTTAAATCATTAGATTTAAAAGAATACATCATGAGGTATATTTGGAAGTTCTACCCTCATTTATTTGTGTTTTTATTCTCTCTCTTAACCAGATGTGTTTTTTACCTGCCTGTGTCTTTTTGTACTCTATTTGTTAAAAGTGCTGAGACCTCTTTAGTTATTGCCAAGCAGTAAAAAAAACAACCAAACAAAACAAAAAATAAGCACATAGGTAAATATATATTTTGAGGTTTTTGTCCACTTGCAGACTTTTTTTTTCTTTGAACTTCATTTCCATATTACTTAGAGGGCAGAGAGATCATTTTACAGATGTAGAAAGACCAATGATGGATCTGGAAGCAGAACTTTGGTATCTTGACTTCCTGATATTAATGTGATTGCCACAAAGTATACAGAGATGAATCAGAGAGTTTCTTTAAAAAGCTAATTCCATTTATTTTAACTAAAACTTCACAAAAAAAGCCAGAATCGGAAGGAGGAAAAATCCATTCATCATGGGATGCCACATGAAGGAAATCTGTGCTTTTTGTTATTATTTATAGGGAAGGTATTCTAATTAAAAAAACTCATGCTCTTGGAAGTAGGAATACAGTGCTCCTTGTTCTTTTTATTTTGAAGTAAAATGAAAATCGGGGAAGAAATATGTATGTGAAGTTCATCCATTTGTTTCCAAAGGAAAAGTACCTTTTGTTATCTACATAATGTAAAGTGAGTTCCTCAAAACAATGGCAAATTTAACTTAAATGGAAAAACCCTCAAATGCTCATATTCTGCTAAAATGTTTTTTTCCTCAAAGTACTGGCAGTTTTGTGAGAAAAATCTCACTTTATATCTCTTTGTATTTCCCTACTTTCATAAGATGTTCCTCTTATAAATATCCCCTTTCTTTTTCTATAAATAAAGACATTCCTTTTATGTGACAAAGAAATATTTTACACGGCTATGCCTATGGAATTTTGTATATATACATTGAGTATATATGCATATATATATATTTAATAGCTAACTTTTAATAGATTCTCTGCCTAATATAAACACTGGAAATGTTTAGTTGTAGGTTAATTATGTACATATTTATATACTTCTATATTTATTCCTTCTATTCACTAAATGAATATTTTGTTTTACAGAATTCTTTCAGTGCTTCCTTTGTGGGATGGCCTTATGGTCATGTGGATGTTTCAATTTTTAGAAGCAAGATGACTGAGTAGGCAGTAGTGTAACTAGAGACTGAATGGAAATGTTGAAGAGAATTTCCATGTTGGCATATACTCTCCTATGAACTGAACAAAAAATTGAAATGGTTCTTGAGACTTAAATGGCAGAGGAAATAGTTCTTCAAAAATCCTGTTCCGTATTTAGACTCCATTATATTAAAGAGTGTGTCTATTGCTACAAGCTGTACTGTGTGTAGGAACCCAAGAGGAATGGCCAGAACCTGTGTCCTGAAACTGGTGGAATAGGATGTCACAGACAGTGACAGATAAGTGACAGCATTAAGATTTTTAGAAACATTTCATAAAGATCTTGTATAGTCAACTTCTTCAGTAACATCATTTTTGATGTGTTCATAATCTTGTCAATTTAAGTTATCAAACATCAGAACTTTCAAGACAAATTATAAAAACATGTGATGTACACTATAAATACTACATACAGTGAAGGGCAACAAAGATAGTGAAGAGTCTGGAGCCTTCTTATAATGAATGATTTGAAGGAACTGGGGTTGTTTAGTCTGGAGAAAAGAAGACTAGGGAAACATTATCATTTCTCCAACTACCTGACAGGAGGTTGTGTTAAGGTGGGGATTTGTCTTTACCAGGTAGCTAGTGACAGGACAAGAGGTAATGGCCTTAGGTTGCACAACAGGAGGTTCGGTTTGGATAAGAAAAATTTCTTCTCAGGTACAGTGGTGATGCATGGAAGCAGGCTGCCAGAGAGAAGGTGAGGTCACTGTCCCTGAAGGTTTTTGAGAAATGTGTAGATGGGGCACTGATGGGCATAGTTCATTCAGTGGGCATGGTGGTGGACTAGATGATCCTAGGGGTCTTTACCAACCTTAATGATTCTATGATTCTCTGTACATTTTAGTTGTCTTTGTTTGCAGAATTGTCACGTGGGGGTGGCTACATATTTGACTCAGCTGTAGTGAACCCAAGAGACTGGGAGATAGCCACGTCTGAGACACAACCAGAATGTACCTATAGCCTTCATGCTAGCTAATTCAACCTTTGCTTGAAACAGTCTGTCTCAAGAATACCTGTTGCCTGAAGTATCCAGATCTCTGTATAGCTGATGATGCTTGTGACAAAATACTGTCTCCATTCGTGAAGAAGTGAGCATTTCTCTTCAGTCCAACCTTGCTAGACAAAGATGGAAGTATTTACAACATAACTGACCAGATTCTGTGGTGCTACAGAGTATGATCAAGGGAAGGGCAGTATGGAAATATAGTCTTTGCAGAATAAGGACAAATTTTTGTGTTTAACAGAATATTATAGTGTATGTTGCTACTTTTGCTATTAAAAGCAAAAGTTTTAATAAATATTAATCACTGCCTTTCTCCCCTCTAAAAGAGCAGACAATGCAATGGCTTTACTATATCATGTAATGGTAGACAAATGACTGAATGTAAAACCAACTAGAGAACAGGAAAGGAATCAGAAAAAGATTAATGTTAAATCTTTAAGTGTTCTAAGCAGAAGTTTGTAAGAGTGCCTGAGGACATGAAGCCACATTTTTAGCATGGAGTTTCTAATATCAAGTATGTTTGAAATGAAGGATTCAGTTCTTGTATGATTATCTTGGCAGTTCTGTCTCTCTGAGGAAGCTGCAGTGTTTGTCCTGTAGATCATTCTTTTCTGTTTGTTTCCAATAAGACCACAAGTACTCAAGTCTAGCCTGTATATAGAGATTATAATCCTGTGTGGCACAGCAAAAAATTGTTTGTTCTTTCCCTCCCGCTTGCTTAAGATCAATTGAATAGTATAAAGCCAGTAGAATTTAATTAAAACAGATGTGCTGAAACACAGGCTGAAAGAATAAAGTTGGAAAACAAACCTAAACACCAAAAACCCACAAACCACCACTACCGCCAAACAACATCAAACTAACGAAAAGCAAAATCAAACAAGCCTCTGAAATATTAATATTCACCCCACAAAAATCAGTGGAAAAACAAAATTCTGCTATTTGACAGCAAGGGTACTTTTCTTTGATCTCAACTGTATTAACTGCACAATTGAGGCATTACTTAAGCAAAGACAAAGCCTGTCAATATCACTTTTCAGGGAGAAAATACAACTATGGAAAACCTGTCTACCAACCTATGTGCACTGTTACTAAAATATCTGAATATCCAGATGAGCAGAAATCTGTGAAGAATATCTGTGAGTAGTTCTCTGGGAGTTAAGTGGTTGTCAGAATGTAACCCCAGGGGTTGTTTCAGAATATGAAGTATTAATTGAAATATGTATATCTGCTATCTTTCCAATAAGTGGATGACTACAACATTCTATGAATTTAATAATTGTCTGGCATTTTAGCTTTAATTTTGTTTTTAACAACTGGATAGGCAGTGCATAAATAGGGGGACACTTTCAAGCACAGATATAAAATTTATAAAGTAGAAAACGTGATGCTGCTCCTTACTATGGTGCAGTATCCCCATAATTGGTTCTGGTACACTAATAACTACCAAAGGTCTGTAGTAAGCAACAGTTTTTGCCTTCGATTTAGTCTCTACCTACAACTGAATGCACTGCAAATGTGCCAAATTAACTGTTTATATATATGTAATAGAAAAACATACTTTTTTTATACCAGTTACACTGACTGGAATTGTGTACAATCCTGAAGCAATCAGCACTTTGGTTGTATGAAAAAAGAACTACATGGGTATAAGGATCAGCGTTTCAAGTTTACAAACAAAAAATTCAGACATAAACCATATTAAGATGGCTACTTTGTGCTCAACTTTTACTCAGATTATCTACCTAACATAAACATTGGAAATTCATATTTAATTGTAGATTAAGTAAATATTTATAGTATCCTTCTCTTTAACAACACTTTCTAGTCTAGTAGTCATATCGCTGTGGAAAAAAATCCAATCTTTTAGAGGGTTTTGATGTGTATATTCTCTGCAGAATTATTTTTCAACTTCTTTGTGTAACACTTCAAAGAAAGTAAAGACTAATGAGTAATTGTTTACTATTATATTGCTTAAAGGTTCAAATGTAGTTTTTGAAAGCACTTGAAATTTTAAATATATAGTGCTAGGAAATTCTACAAGAAAGAAGAGACTTGGCAATTATTGCTAACATCTTAGAAATTTTAGTTTGGGATTTTATAATAGTGTTGTTAGAACAGTTCTCTTAGAATTCAACACTACAATTTAACAATAGGATAGATTATATTTGTGTGTGATAAGAACTGAGATGTTTGCAGATGCAACTCCACACTTTACTTTCAAAGTAACTGATTTCACAGTGTCCATAGCTCACTGGAAGCATTTTCTCCAGAAAATTACGATGAAGAAAACCCTCTGTCTATAACACTGTAGAAATCATACTTATTCAACCTTGCAATTTTATTTTTCATTTTGAAGTAATGGCTTTTGTCATAGTAGATATTTTCTGTGTACAAGGAGCAGATTGTCTTCACTGGTCTTTCCTCTGCATTTAGGATACACCAAATATCTAACCATGGTAGATTTCCTGAATGTTATTTTATCTTTTTCCATTATAATACAGTTTCTCTCATCTTACCTATAGGGATTTTGAAGTTTTAACTATTCTTTTGAAAAAGGCTGTGTCTATTTCCTTGTTCTCTTTATTCTTAAAAGAAGATTCTTGGCCACACTACCTTCCCTCTTCCCTGTTTCATGTATCAAAATCTTACAAATTCTTACAAATTCTATGAAAGTAGAGCTACATTTCATTGCTACCTGTCTTTGGGGTCAAGGTCTCTTCTGTGGTGTTCAGCAACAGGACAAGAGACAATGGGCAAAAACTAGAACAAGGGAAGTTCAGTATAACCATGTGAGAGAACTTCCTTACTTTGCAGGTAATAGCACTGAAACAAACTGTCCAGAGGGGTTGTGGGGTCTCCTTCTCTGGAGATACTGAAGACCCACCTGGATACTTGCCTTCCCACTGTAAGAAACTTGTTTTTTGCAGAGGGTTTGGACTTGATCTTCAGAGGTCCTTTCCAACTCCTATGATTCTGTCATCTGCAAATTCTTTTTTCTACTTACCATAGGTCTCAGTATGTATTCTCATTTCTCTCTACTTCCAGTTTTTCGCTGATCAAGAGGCAATTTTTCTTCAGTTATCCATTCTCTTCATAATTGGACTGTATGGAATGGATAACCAAATGTATTACCTGGAAAACATTAAAGTGTTTTCATCAGGCAGTTCTGTTGTGTGGATTCATAGATGGCCATTACAGGCAGTTAAATCTGCTGCTCTTCTAACTGATCTAAATCTGTTGGTTTTTTGTGTGTGTGTATGCGCGTGTGTGCTGGTAAATAATTCAGAGAACTCTGGAGGTCCTTATAGTCAGTAATCATAGTATTTGCAGAAATGTTCAAAGATGATAGCAAGTTAATATGGCAAAGAATTTACATTGCAAATTTGTTTTTTTTTTTTGCAGGGGTATTTACTGTCAACCAACTGTGTGCTGTCAACACTAATGCTATGTAGTTTATGTGAACTCAAAAAGCATAGAAAATAAAGTCTCAAAGAATGGAGTAATCTGTCACCTGGAATGACTGAAATTAGTGTCAGTCCATCAGAAGATTTGTACAAAAGTTTGGTGCTATAGAGAAAGTGTGGGGCACCTGAAAACTTTTTTCTTTATTTTTTCCATTTTTAACTTTCAAAACAGTGAGACTAGTTAAAGCAAAACCTGAGATGTATATTTGTCTGAAACTTTTGAAGAAAACAATCTATTAGCTCTTCATCTGAGAGTCCATTGCTAAAATCTTTAATTATTCAAATTAATATTGTAATGGTGACAGTATTATCACTGAAGCTAGTTAAAATCCTACTGGAAGACCTGAAGACCTTTCCTTGATGTGTTATCCTATGCATTTTTGCAACAGTGTACAGGAATTCATCTGTATTCAGTGCTGATTAATTGAATGTAAAGATGTGATATCTGTGACAGCTCTGAGTCTACTGTTATAAAGAAGAGTACGCTTTCCACTAATGCAGAGAAGTATTAAGAGAAACTAATGTGACTTAATTTTCATGAATGTTGAAGTAAATATGTGTAGGAATGTTCAAGCTGACATAATCTAAGCCAGATGTCTTTGGCAGTCACAAGCAGGAATTTTATACCAGGGTGCACATTTTGTCACTAATTCTTAACTGTAGTATTTAGATTCTGGTTTGCTGAAAACCATCAGCTTTGATCTAATTATTCAGTCACAGGGACAAAAATCTATTTAAGGCTGCAGTGCTTTTTTTTTTCTCTGGAGCTTTATGGCTTTTAAATATATTTTCAATGTTTATTAAAATATACTGAAATGAAATCATTTTAGAAAGTGTAATGCTACTGTGACTTCATATACATACAGTATATAATCTATATTTTATAGAAATTATAATTATGTAAATATGCTATTCCAATATCTCATAGCCCACTTGTACCGAAGCTCATGTCAAAGTAGTGCATACAATACACAATGACTATTTCAATATGCTGGAATAAAAGGAGACTGTTAAACTAACACAGAATGTTCAAAATATTTCTGAGGTCTTATACGTAACTGAGGAGTTCTTTAACTTAATGTATTAAGAAATGCCAATCTGTATTACAGCAAATTAATGCAAATTAAGTTCTTTTTAGTAATTTTTTTGTTATTTTGCCACTTCATGCTTCAGAATACTGACTGTGTGGAAATGAAATCAAGCCAACGTGTTCTATTCAGTGGGAAGTTGTGAGGCTCTGTTTGAGTTGTGAAAACCACATTTTACACTCTTCTGCACCGTAGTTAGTGAAGACCTAGATCTTCCTCACTGTTTTTTTACAAGCATCAAAATTGAATGGATCAAAAATTTAAGGCCTTACAGTGTTATCTGAGGTGACAAAATTCTTATTTTATTAAGAACTTATTTAATGTAGCCTGGATTTCAATAATGCAGGCATGTAAAATGTTGAATGTAAATATCGCATGCAGTTGAAGAGTGGGTTTCCCTTTCCATCCAGCATGGATGGGAAATCATGTTTAACCAACCTGATAGCATTCAACATAGCGTGACTACTTGGTGGATGAAGAGAGAGCAGTGTGTGTTGTTTATCTTAACTTTATTAAGGCCTTCGCTGTCTCCATAGCATCTTCATAGAAAAGTTGATGAAATACAGGCTAGGTAAGTTGTCAGTGAGATAGATTAGAAATAACGTTCAAGCCCACATAGCACAGTGGCACAAATTCTAGTGAATGACTGTGAATATACTCAAGAGTTTGCAGCATCTGTCCTATGAGTAGAGGCTTAAAGGACAAGAGATAACATCATGTTTGGTGAGTAAATCAGCTCTGAAAATGAGAATTAAACTTGATTTTTATTCAAGCTCACCAGCTGAGAGAAATAAAATTTAAATTATTTTCATCTGATTCCTCAGGGCAAAAGTAAATGCAAGAAGTCTTTTACATGTGGCAAGATCAATTTTTCCATTTGCGCTTTCATAACTCATTTTGGGTTTTTTAAGTGTAGGTGATGAGTAGATGTATGTCACTTATTAAACTCCATGACATGACTTCATTGACCAGAGCAAACATTTCAGTCTTTCTGTTTAAATTGATAATGTGGAGACTTAATGGTATTATCCAATTCTGACTCTGCAACATGGTTTCAAGAAGGCTGGTTGTATGGCTTGTGGTTTTGTTTCTGTGGTTTGTTCTCTTCTGTTTCTTGGTTAGGCTTCAGTTTCCAAAGCTCTCTTCTACCACTGAGAAAATTCTCATTTTGTTTTTTCATTTTTATTCGGTGTCCTAATCTTTTTGCACTCACCTTGTTAAGTGGGGGGGAACTAGGAAGACTTCATATTCACTTATTTTTCCTGTTCTTTTTATCATAATAGTTTTCTTTGACAGCTGTAGGAAAAAATTAATTATAAAACTAGGAGATGATTGATATATCTTCCACAGTATAACATGGGCATAAGCCAATAACAGTTTTTTCACACCTTTTCAAGTATCTTTTGTTTTGCTATTAAGATCAGAGAAGTCATTAGAGGTTTTTTGAGCTATAGAAATGCAAGATAATATGACTATGTAATCAATGACCCTTCTTCAGGTGCCTCTGTGAGGCTACCTTTGTTATCGAGCTGCTTTAGCTTGGGGAGTTATTTTATTCTGTCTCTAATGTTGAAGTTGAATATGTGGTGGGATGTGTGTAATGTTACACAGTACGATGAGAGAAAATCACCTGAAGGTAAAAGCAAATCATCTCTACCACTAAACATCTGAAACTACATTTCTACTTCCTTTTGAAGAAAAAAAGAAAAAAAACAACACAAAAACAAGGATGACTACATAATAATACTGTTATGTACAATATCTTGAGGCAACAGACAAACAGACATAAGTGGGGACTGAAGTAGTTGTTTTTTGACTTTGTTTTTTTCTGGACAAATGGGCTTAGTGTCATGTTTTCTTCAGTCTGTGAGCTCTGTTGTGTCTGTGAAGCTATTTCTTCTATTTGGACTTATTTTCCAGTTGTATAAAACTCTTCATCTGCATTGTGGATAGAGTGCATTAAGTTATTTCCTGCAGTGCACTGCTGGAAACTATTCTTTGCTTCAACATCTTGTTTTGTCCCAGTTTCTTTTCCCCACTGTGTTCCCACACGCTATCATAGCTTTGTGTTGAAGCAGACAAGTATATCTTTTTCCAGTGACATATCTTAGATCATCAGAAATTGACATATTCTCTTTTGTCATCTTAGTACGCGTTCAGTGGCAAAGAGCTCTACTTGATTGCACGAACATTTCAAAGTATAGACTAGGAAGATTGGCTGGAAAAGTTAGACGTATTTAGGTAGGCTGTTTTATTTGCTTCTTTGAAGAGAATAGGGGTATTTTGAGAAGACTGAAGGAAATACATGGTGCCAAATATTGGTCTGTTTAGAAAAGAGGAGTATGTACGTCTTAAAGGAGCTTTCTTTGAAGATGAAAAAACACTTTCTCAGTTTTAATGTTTTTAATAAGACAGAGAAATCTCAAAGCTGCTAAGCTCAAGTTTACTTCTGTCTTGGAAGTGTGCTTGAAATACTATTTAAAAAAAAAAGTTTTTTATCATTTTCCTGGTGTGCAGGGACTGCTTTAATTTACATTCATTTTTCTCTCAGAAAAATGCAGTGCTGATCTGATTGTGTAAAAATAATCTAGGTATTGAATAATATTGCATGCAGAATTTCACTGGCCAACCATTATCTGTCAAGAAGATAAGTTAGCCTTCTTTCAGCCACTAGTATTACGATGGTCTTTCTCTTTCCCAGTCTCTGCGACTCAGCTCTTTCCTTCAACTTGGTGCAGTTGCCTGCTGCAGTCTACAGACTTTATAATCTCAGTTGTCGTTCTTGTTTCCTTTGTGCTGACAGTGTCCTTCTAGTGAGACATACCTCACCAGTAGTTATGGTATAAGTGTAGGATGTTGCATTCAGATTTATCATTCTCCATGAGTTATGTGTAGGGAAGTAAAAAAAAAAAAAAAAAAAAAAAGAAAAAATCAGTCAGAACTGATAAATAATAGAAAGACTAATGTACAAAGTAATTATTTCATTTACATCTCAGTACTTCTCCTTTGTTATAGCTGTTCCTTGACACAGTTTAAAAGTAGGTTGCTCCAGTGAATATCCCCACTTGATAATGACCCAGTAATCACCATTCAGCAGCTGAAGTTGCAGTTAGTGTCCATGATCTCCCCACTTCATGTCCTCTCTCAGCATGAGAAATCTGTTAGGACTTGCAGAGTACTCTGAAGGTCAATCAAATAGGACTGTTTGGGAGGAGAGTGAGAATGAGATAGAATCTAATAGCTGATAGGCTTTATAAAAATGTCTTGTACCTGCTACTTGTGCATCACATGCTTCTGCTGATTCAAGCATCCACTATTTTTTTCTCTTTAAAGTAGGTGTTCAGGTCTACTTTGATCTAGAAATCATTAAATAAAACTGGCATTGTAGCTAACACTAAGGTAACAAACTCTATTTAAATATTTAACATTGGCAATGCTAAATACTAATGTTCATCAGAATTTGTAGGCAAAAATGACCTATCTATTTCTCCTTATTTACTGCTGTTCAGTTTAATAATTTTTAAGCATTTCTGTTGACATTGTGTGCTATGCTTATCATCAGTGAGAACTGAAGTTTCATTTTGTTTGTAGACTTTGTCTACTCTTGTTGATGTACCATTTTAAAGAACTTGATTAGTTTTTGTGATATTTTAGTTCCATAGATAATTATCTGTCAACACTAGAAAAACTGGCCAACAGGCTTCTGTGCATAATAGCTCCATGGCATATGTTGCATGCTTATAGATTTAAGTCGAAAGCAGAAAGATGGTCATACCTATCCATTCACAAGCAGATGTTGAACCCAAGTTGTTCAAGCCTAATTACTGTCTATTTACATGCCAATTTTTTCCACCTCTTTTCTCTTTTCAATTTCTAGGATTTTGGAATTTTTTTAAAGGCAGAAAGAAATGTTGTGGTATTTGTTGTTGTTGTTGTTTTTTTAGTGACATAAAGGAGGGAAAAGATTGATACAGTTAGCAGTTATAAAAGGATTAGAATTTATCTGCTTGCACTTGATCTGCACAAAATAGAGAATGTCTTTTTGATTCAGATGTATTTTATCCAGTCTTTATGCTGGAGCAAGTGTTTACTGAAGATATTTGGCAATAAAGAATGAAGATCTGTTTAACTGTAGTAGATCAAGATTTGGCTGCCTATAGAATTCAAGATGAGATTGATAACTAAATAAAATTTTTAAAGAACAATTGAAAAAAAATGCATAAAATCTGTACTTTTTAAGTATTTGTACTGCATTATTAGTGTCATGGAAAAGAAAAAAAGGAAAAACTCAAAATGAAATGAAGTGTTCTGAACTTTCCTGTCTACTCCTTGATGGCTATAGTTGAATAGACAATATATATTAGCATCATAAGCATTCCTATTTTTATTTCAAATTCAAAGAGCCTAATTTAAGAATTAAGGACAATAAATGTTTTAATCTTCTGCATTTCTGGAGTTTCATGCCTGTTTTGTTGAAGTGTTATTGATATAAAGCAATATGAAAAATACTGTTTTCTCTGTTCCATCAAGTATACTTTAAAAACAAAGCCTTATTTTGGCGTATGTAAATTGCTACGTTCCAGAACTAATATAGAGGTTAGCTTCACTTTTTGGGCTGATGGGGGGAGCTTTTGCTTTATTCACCACTACATGCTATGTTCCTATAAACATCTAAGAAAACCTGCAAACTGGCACAGAGAAAAAATGATATAGGAATCAACTGTATGCTTCATATACCCCTTCCCTAATAGGCAGAGTAGAATTTCTATTCTCCCTGTTCTGGATTTGATTGTGCCATGGGTAGGTTAATGTCATCAACGACTTCAATCTGAGCTTTGTTGTAAGGGGGTCACTTTCCTGCACTGGATAGGTCACAGGATAACTAAGCTAGTTAATAAAGCAGATCTGAGTTTTCTCTCTAAAGAATCTATAAATAACAAACATTGTGAGTGATGTTCATTGGAAATAGCCAGCTCTCTATAATTTACAATTCAAAAAACAACATGGCAGAGAAAAGCTCCTTTTAGGTAAATGTCCATTTTACAACACTTAAAAATTACATAAATATTGTCTGAGATGTGGCATCTCATTGTAGGAAATATTTTCTTTCCTTTAAATTAATATGAATTCCACTTCCCACTCGGGGTAAAATTAATTGGCTTGCATCCCAAAAGGTCAACCTGATGCAGAAAATTTCTTTTCAGTTCCTTCAAGGAAGGCTCTAGGCCCAAATATAAGTACAATTTTTTCATCTTTATAACAGAAACTATTTGAAAAAAAATTCAAATTGGCAGTTGATAACTGTGAATTTAAACTTGTTAAAGATAATCATCAGTATAGAGCCTGAGTGCTGGCTCTATAAAGTGGTGTTGGAGCACTTTGAACATCTCTTGGTCTCTGCCTGCCGGATTCATTCCTGTAAGGAATTTCTGCAGGAAGTGGAATGTGACACACATGGCACAATCTCTTCAGTGAAGCATCTAATGCTGGTTTAGGTGCCTGTGTATATACTGACTATGCATAAGGTTGTGTGGTAACTGTGGCCTTGTGTTGCACTGCACTTTAAAGATGTTGCCTGCAAGTCTATTTTTCATCTAAATGATGAGCTTCTTAAATACGCTATCTTTGTCTATGTCTTTAAAATTAAAATTGTGTTAAAATTTAGAACATATATGATTTGTGTATAGGCATACTATGTGTATATTTTTATAAGTCTGTGAATAATGGAGGTTTTTTGCTTGCTCTTTTTCAGCTGTTCCATTCTTTTTTTTCAAAATAATTTTCTTGCTGTCATATATTGCAATTTGCTTCATGTGGTATCATTGGGTTCTTTTTAGCAGGATCCCTTTTGAGGAAATAAACTACTCAACTCCAAACCAAATGCCAGACTGTGTTTAAAAAAAAAAAAGAGTGATTACTAGCTGTTAGGCTATTAGCTTTATGCAGTCTGAAAGAGAATAATGAGGCTGTAAGTCAACATAGGAGGTTTCACAGCTATTAACTCATCTACTCTCCTTATGCTTACACTGTTTTTTCCATGTATCCCTGTTGCAGAAGGCAGCAAATATCACTGATTGCATTGCATAAATATGCAAGGACAACTGTATAGATTTTCAAATGTGGTGAAATTGGGCTGGAATCTGTACAAAATCAATAGAATTTAAACTATTGATTGACTGAACAGACTGCACAGGTTAGTAACTAATTGGTTGCTTTGAACAAGCAGTAGGTTTAATATGGTTTTAAAGTGAGTTGTGAGTCACTGACTCACAATGTCAGAGGACAGCTGTGCTATGACCATCCAAGCTTGGCAATTAAATGGCATACAGGTTAATTGCAGACTGGAGACTGCAGTTAAAGTATTGGAAGGAGTCTGCTGAATAGTGCTCTTTATCTGTGGATGAGAAAAAAGTCTTTATAAAGAGAGCTTTATCAGTGTACAGTAATTGCAAATTCAGTTTTTATTGAAGCCTTATTTTAAGGTTATAATAATGCAATAAGATTATAAATTGAAAGTATTTTATAAGACCAATGTAAACTGTCACCAAGGACACCTGAAGTTTATCCCAGCTTATGCCTCAGAATTTTTTTGTTGCTTTGGTTTTATATCCAGCCATGGCAAGTTATGCTTTTCAGGATGCAAAACTGATTAATTTCATGTGAAAGGTTAATGTATACGTTCAACCCATCATGTCAATCTGTCTTCATGAATCAATTTTATCATAGCTCAATGGTTTTGATTAGTGTTTATTGGAAGTGAGTGTAAGCCACATTAATGATGGTTCTTCATATGGATTATAATTTTATAACTTATTGCCACCCAGAACTCACTTCAGCAGAGTACTCAGATGCGCATAAGTGCTGAATGAAAATTATATCACTTGGAAAAAATAACAACAGTACTGCTATAAAAGGTATGAAGTTGCATATATTATCCTCTTCTTGAGGAAGGGATGGCAGGAAACAAAATGTACATGGCAGATGTTATTCCTGTTGCTGCATTAATTACTCAGTTCATCTGATAGTAGGGGTAACTATGAGGTCTTAAGCAGGATGGTAACATAGTGTAACACAAGTGATGTACTCTGTGAGGTAAAAGCTTTTTCATGGGGATGCAAGCAGAAAGAACGCTTTCATAAGTAGTTTGTTTACAATGATTTGAAGTCCAGTTGGGTAAGCAGTCATGATAATTATTTGATTATGGAAAAAAATATTTGGAAGGTGCTTTACATGTTTCTGTACTTTCTTTTCTCCTCTGGCATCCTGCTGCTCAAGGATATAACCAGAGGGCACCAATTTGAATTGTAGAAGGGAGTGAGAAAGAAATCACCAATATAATTGTGCTTTAATCTGAGTTTTGGATTCAAAGCTGAAGTTGCTGTTGGTTTTTGTGCTTCACTGCTTCTAAGGCCGTTGAAAACAAAGCCTTTTGATTTGATGCAATAACAGGGGTTGTGTGTGTGATTTTATGGCTTTGTGTTGCTTTTGTTGATGATTTTGTTTCATTTTGTTTGCAGGATTGTTTCCTGCGGTGCTGAACTTGGCTACTAACGCTCTCATCACAACCAATGCTACCTGTGGAGAAAAGGGTCGGGAAATGTACTGCAAACTTGTTGAGCATGTTCCTGGACAGCCTGCAAGGAACCCTCAGTGCCGTATTTGTGATCAAAGGAGTAGGCTTCCACATCGTAAGCGTGCCCTGTTTTCATTTATTTCTTTTAAATGCAATTTTTTTTTCACAATAGTTTCAAATACTCAGCAGACAAAGCTGTTTGTCTTTGGCCCGATTACTATAAAATGACTATCTCATTTTTCTGGAGAATGCTTGTTTCTTCTACTAGTGTTTCAAAATCTGTTATGTGTACTCTAACTGAATCTTTTAAGTGAAGCATTGGAGTTCAGACCTAGGACAACTAAGTATCTTTAAGTATCTACAGATATTTTTGAACTCTTCTGCTGTATGCTGACCATTAATAAAAAACAGATTGCTGTCCTCTGTATACCTGCATGCGGAATTTGAAATTTCAGCCTGCAACATCTGAAATCTGAGTTAGAGGAGGAGGGGAAGGGCTCAACTCCATTTACATTTTATTGAGTTTTGAGGTTTTCTTTCTTAGCTTGATGCTGATTAACTTTCACTGAGCCAGCAAATAGGAGATAAGCAATTAAACCAAGCAATTCTTCATTATCTTAAGTTTTAATATGAAAATTGATCAGTGCAATCATGGCTTTTTTTGTTAAAGCTATCAGCAATCAAAGTAATTTTTCACATACATTTATCATCAGATCCAGAGATGCATCTTGTTATTAATTACTATTAGTTTGGTAGATTGAAATAAGAGAACTTCATTCTTGATCAGACAAGTCATACTAGTGTAATTTCACGTGGGCTTGCAGTGAGACTTCAGTAGAACTAACTTTGTCAGATTTTTCTGAGTATCTCAGCCAACAAAGGGAATGGATTATTCCCCAAACTCTTATTTCTAGAAGACAAAAGTTTTTTTTACTGTCTTGTTTCTACACTTAGCTATCTATCCCTTTTGTGTCGTCTTCCACTTTGATTGTGTTATCTAGAACTAAGCAAACTGCAACTCTTGCAGTTCTCTTTTGATGTTTTCATCTTTGTTAAAATTCACCTGAGCTTTCACCAGCACTGCAGAGCGATTTGGGTTTTCTTCCAAATAAACAGATCACATTCCAATTTATACATCAACTTAGATGTGTCACCATTTTAATAGTTTGATACCACTGAAAGACATTTAGCTAGTTGGCCATTGTTGTCTCTAAATACTCTCCTGCTAAATGGTTACCTGTCTATTTGCTTCCCATTTGTTATTTGCAAAGCTAATTACAATTGCCCTAGTGTAGACAACTACTTTTGTCTGAACACAGTTACATTACAGCATACTCTTTTCCCACAAGATTGTTGTTCAAATTTTGTTGTCTTTAATTGTAGCAAATGCTCCCTTCTCTGGAAAGATCAGACAATTGAATTGCAGCATTCAAATGACATATTATATCATAGTATGGGTGTCACTCAGTAGATTTATAGTGTTTTGGTAGCATTTTAGCTGGTAGAAGCACCGTGGAATAGATTCTGTTTTATAGAAGTGCATTTGGACCTGCACGCACATCATTCATACCCCATTTGAATAATGTGATTCTCCTCATTCGTACCTTCTTTTAAACTTCAGTCTGCCTGAATTCAGAGAGACTCTTTTTTTGCTGCCAACATCATCTCATTTTAAGGTTTTTAAATGTTCATTTGGCAGAAGGAAGTGCTTTATTTAAACAGAGATAGCTTGCTAATAGGAGAACCATGTAATATAACCAGACTTTAAATGATCTCCCTGGGATGTGCAAGTCTGGAGTGTCTCCCCTTAATTACTGTTCAAGGAAATAAACACAAATTCTGTGGTTAATCACATGTGAGCCCAAATTAAAGAATAGAGTTTGGGCTCATTCTAAACTCCCTCCCTTTGTCATCTACCAGAGAGGCTGGTCCTTGAATTGCATTTGCAATCCAGTTCATTTTGAAAACACTGTGTTGTTTTCCCTTCCTTTTAAAATAAATAAAATATGCTAGCAATTAATCAGTGTTTTCAAATTAATTATGATTAAACTTTCATAACGATAATTACAGTTAATTGTTTTTCATTTCCCAACTGTCCTTCTCATGATTTATCTTTATTATCAATTTCTCCTGAAGAGACTTGCATCAAAATTTCCAATTGGACAGTATGTCACAACCACTCAGATTCACTGAGTTTGATTTACAGATGGATTTTGCTAGTTCTCATTTAAAGCTAGAGTTTGTGAATATGATCAGAGCTGTAAGAATTGACAAAATGTAAAACATGGGTATTTTTTTCTTTTTCTCTACAATAAAAAAAAAATGCTATTAACACCACTTGTAACACACGGATTGAACTTTAAAGGGTTGGTGCTCACTGATGCCATTGAATAATTTGATTTTTAAATTATATTTTTTTACATTTCCAATTTTGCAGGCTTGTGCTTTCACTTCTTTGAAGCCCTTTAATTATATCTTTAAACTTGTTTAGGCATTCTAGCTTTCCTTCATGAGATAGGGTTCCTGTCCTCCACAGCTGGCTGATGTAGCAAGAAAACAGAGACACAAAGACTATCAATCTGACTGGTTGATTGAAATATTAATTAGAATAACAAGTAAATTAATCCGTCCATAAATAGGTTCTTTGGAATCTTTAAGCTAATAATGAAGCATATTCCAGTTTTTTATACACTGTTGTATTTTATTATCTTTGGGTTATTTTAACCATAATGTGTAGGCTTGCTCTAGGTAATTAAAGAGTTCAAAATACATCAGGTTCTTTTCTTGAGACTTTGATATTCTCCAGTCTATACAAATGAGAATCATGATTTGGACATTAAACCCAGACCAGTGTGGTATTTTTCTCAGCCTAAGTAACATCAAAATACTTTATAAGACAACTTCAATAACTTAAAAAATCCGAAAGTCTAAGACTAATTTTCTTCTGTAAATAGACTTATAGCCAAATTACACAAGATTTATTTGGGACACTGCAACACAGTATGGGGACATGAAAAAATGCATCTTGGACTGTGATATGAATAATTTATAAATCTTTTAGTCGTCTTTGTAGACATATACGAGTAAGAAAATTTTCCAATTGGGAAATATATTATGTAACTAAGATGAGATGAATCGTAAGTTATGATTTCTAAATTACTGCCATGTGTGCTTAGAAATATAACTGCCACAATTACTCTAATTTCTGCTTTCTCTGCACAATGCATATCAAGATCCTGATTTGTTACACCATTAGAGACTTAGCAGAGTGTGTAAAGTGATCACACCATGTGATTTAGAAACTTGACGTTTCCTACAGAATCAGGAGAATTCCAATTTTATTTAAGAAGTCTTTGTGATGCTGAGCAAGATCAAAGAACTAATGTTAGATTAGCATTGCTAATAACCATAGAGCTATGCTCCAAGAGAAAAAGTAGTTTCCTGTTTTATTTTGATGTGCTGCCTCATTTGTTTTGTGATCGTAATTTTAATCTAGAATTTAGGTCTAAAACCATTTAAATCTTTCGATCATTCTTAGATATATTGACATATTTCTGTTGTTCTAACAGAACGACATCCAATAACAAATGCAATTGATGGCAAGAACACTTGGTGGCAAAGCCCTAGTATCCAGAATGGAATTGAATATCACTATGTGACTATTACACTGGACCTCCAACAGGTAAACTTATTCTGTTTGCTTATTTCTGCAATTTCTTTTTGTGCTGAAGCTCACCTGTTTTTACTTTCCTCTTTGCTCTGTGTTGCCTTGATATTACGAAGACACTCTTGGCTTCTCCTGTAGCGCTTTCTCATTTATATGGTAATACTGGCTGACTTATTATATGTAACATGATATTACCAAATTAAAAATAATTAGTATATTTTTGGAAGACATATTTTAAAATATTTTAAATATAGCTTTCTCATTTTCAGCGTGACATCTAGTTAGGCCCTATAAAGTGAATCAAAAGAAGGGTGGAATATTCAGAGGAATATTCATGTGCAAAATTTAGTTTTGACTAGTGTTGTTTATTGTTTAAGATAGACTAATGTAGTGCTATGCACTCATCTGTACCAAGAATATATGTGCATGTGGTGGTGTATTTTAAGCGACAGTTTGGAGAGTAAAGGGGAGGAGTTTAAGAGGTCTTTAGATCACCTTTTATCACTGTACCCTTACTTGACGTTTGTAGCCCTCAGAATGAAGTTATTTGATACTTATAAAAATGCTATATAAATTCCAGGGATTTATAAAATGGATTTGAGGGCTAAAGGAAAATATTTTCTCATTATGCAAAATAAATACAGAACAGTTATCTGGTACTAAAGTCAATCCCCATGTTATTAAACTTGTCCATTTTGTATTCAGTTGACTAGATAACAAAGTACGTGCTCTTTTTTTCCCCGCTTAAATTCTTCTCTGCTCTGTGACTGACTCGTATTTGTCTGCAACTTTAACAAGACACTGAAAGCATACTCTGTTTCCCAGGTTTTTAGAGAAAAGCGGAGGCCCTTTCCAGCTCCCCTTCCTCTGTAATGTGTTCACTGAGATCAGTTTTCTGATTTGGTTTATTTGTAGTAGTTTACCCGTTTCAAAGAGAATAATAGCTGATTATTAGAGAGACTTGAGTAAAGCGTGGCTTGATAGGAAAATTAAATCAGAGGTGTTGTACAGAGACATTTGTGGGCATGCAGACAAAGTTTTGTTGCAGGAGGTGATAGTCTTAGTCTGGAACTCAGAATTTCAGCAACATGTAATGAAGAGCATAGTACTTAAATTTCTAGTTTTGCCTTTTATTTCTTGAAAACAGTCATCCAAATG
Source organism: Phasianus colchicus (assembly GCF_987193195.1). Classification (NCBI taxonomy): domain Eukaryota; kingdom Metazoa; phylum Chordata; class Aves; order Galliformes; family Phasianidae; genus Phasianus; species Phasianus colchicus. Next base: position 58,129,937 of record NC_143437.1, on the reverse strand, counting down.
ATTTGATGGTAAAAGTTTTCATGAGAATTTTGAATCTGTGGCAATGAAGCATTTGAAGGTCTCTTTACTACTTTGAATCCTTAAAGAATTATTTGTATTCTGGCTTTGGAGCACTTCTTATTATAAAAAGAGAAGTCCTATGTATTCTTAGCTTTGTATCCATAAAAGCATTTAATGCTCTCTTCTGTTTCAGTTAGCAGAACTAAACTTTTAAATGGAAGCTTGATCTTAATTTGCCTATTTACAGAAGCTTATGTTTACAATGTCTATCAAACTTTAGAGTTAAGTTTTTCCATATAGCAAGGGTCTGGGCCTCTTGTTGGCTCTGATCTATTAATACACAAGTAGTTCTATCATTAGAACTATATTAGTATCTTTGTTTTGGTGTTTTTTTTGTTTTTCTTTTTGGTGACTGTAGTGGTTCTTGTGTAATTACTTAGGCCAGATCTGTTGAACTGTATGAACAAAACTGTTTACTTCTGTCTGTTTTTTGCTTCTTGTTTTATTCTTGCTGTGTTAATATCTAGATGGTTTTAATAAGTATAGAAGTCTGTGTACATCCTAAAATTTAGTTACTTTCTAGTATACTCAACGCTTGCAACTACAGCATCAGTGGCATGTTGAAGTACAAAATGTTCTAATGTATTAAAAAGCTTCTTGTATGTTGTATGGCAGCAATCTGAGAATACTGCACTCTCTTTTGTGGTTTTGTTTTATTGTGTGTGGTTGTTTTTAAGTGGGACAACATTTAAGTATGAGCCTGCATTCATTATTTTTCCCCCTTGCTCTCTTGCTTATTATTCCAAGAAAGCTTGGTGGTCCTCTGGCAGGGCTATTACTGATGCCTTCTCGTAAACCCATTATGTTGTATTGGCTGAAAAATGAGAGGAACAGTGTTGAGGTTCCTGGGTTGATCAAAAAGGTAAGATAAGACCCTGTTGTCTGGGTCTGGCAATCTCTTTGTGAGCATAGCCCTTGTAGTTAGGCAGGTATGTTTATGTAGACCTTATGTGAACAGAACACAAAGGCTTTGTTCCCCCAAATATAACAAGAGTACGTTGCAGTTCATTTGTCTTTTAGTATTTTCATTATGAAATGTGAGGGGATTGGAACTTTGAACCTTGGAGTCCCTTCCAATCCAAGCTACTCTGTGATTTCTCTTGAGTTTCCCTGTTACCTTCTTATACTGTCTCAGTTGTCCCTGGCTTGTTGTAAGATTTCAACTGTGCTGCATCTCAGGATAGCAGATAGAGGGTCCCTTCTAGCACCCTCTAATCTATCTGTGCTATACTGTGCCTTTTAATGGGCAGGCTCACTGTTAGCCTTCTTTTCCTTCAAATTTAATTCAAAGCCCTGCCAATGAGCACTGCTAGCTTTCTCCCACAGACCCTTATCCCCCTATAAGAGAGGTGAAATCTGTCTGGTGACTGCAAGCCCTGTGCCATGTAGGTCACTCCATTGTCAAAAAAACTCAAAGTGTTGGTAGTGTCAATAGTTACAAAGTCAGGTGTTTATAGATTGGATCCTTCCACTTCTTTCAGCCTCCTTAGAGGAGGCAGATGTAGAGATGATCTGTGCCCTCAATTCCTTCAGCAGACATCCCAAGGTTTTGAGGTCCACTTTGATAATTCTTGAACCACATGTAGCTGCTTTATTGCCTCATCATATGGAAAAGCAGTAAAGAGTAAACATGTGTTGATAGTGATTTTTGTAGGGTCTGTGGGTTTGGCTTTGAGTGATGGGTTCATGTGCAACTAAACTAACTCAGGTTTGGTGAATGCAGTGTTCACAGGACAGAATGTGAGCTTTCTTTTTAAATATGCTCCTTTTGAAAAGCTATACTCTTTCAAAAAATACGGAAAAGTTATGTAACAGAACAGAAATGATTCCAGGAAGAAGATATTCTGTGTGTTCATACTGCCTGAAATCCTCAGTTTCATGATTTCAGTAAATTCAATCTTTAGAGGAAGATACATGAAAACCAGTTGGCAGTTTGAGTTGATGTGGTCAGCCCATCTGCTTGATTTCTATGAACAACAGGGCACTTTTATTAACTAATTCCCTGATATTGTGGGGAATTGTGGTCAGACTTAATTCTCTGGTTGCATGTGATGGAAGTAGTATGTATGTCTTAATTGACTGAGATAGTGGAAGAACACAGTGACCAGGAAATCCTTTACAGGCATATCTTTCTAAAAAAAAAAAAAAAAAAAAAAAAAAAAAAAAAAAAAAAAAGTAGTTGATGTTCCTCACGGCCTCATAAGATCAGGTGCAAGAGCAGGAATCACTATATAGTTGTGCTCTCTGTAAGAAGTGCTCTCTTTCACATGAAGAGAGCAAGAATTCTAACAACGTGTGCTCTGCTTCTGTGTAGAAATCACTGAACTCCCACTTGCCCTTTCCAGTCATTTTTAGAATATAAGTTTGGAGTAGCATGTTATACTTTGTAAAGTGACATGTCTGAAATTATATGTAGAACTGAATAACTGGAAGAAGGAGAATGCTTGACCCACTCAGAAACATTTTGAGAAGCATTTAATGAAAAGCAGACAGCACTATTCTGTTACTGCTGAGCTCTGTTCTGTAATTCTCTTTTGTTCAAATATAGTTTTCATGGAGGATTTGATTTTGAATAATTTCTTTGATTTACTTTAATGGTCCTAAGTGGAAATACATGCTTATCAGTATATCTGTGTATCACCTATCCTTAATGAGGATAATGCTAAGGAAAAGAATTGCTGAACTGAGTGTTTGTTTGTGCTTTCTGTCTTCGGAATTGTACAGCTAAGTTCTATAGCAAAAGACAGAAGTGATAGGACCAGGATACTGTGACAAGATGAGTAGAGATTCGACTTTGTACAGAAAAATGACAGGTTAGAACTCAGAGTAGCATTATGATTACTCTTAAGAGTAATATTTCATAGATAAATTATGGATATCACACGTATGACAGGTTTTGTAATCCAAAACTTTGATACTGTGTTTCAAAATTCTTGATTTTTTAAAATTTCTTTTAGATATTGAATTTTTGGTTAAGTACACAATGTACTTATGCATGTACTGCTACGCTGAGAACCACCATACACACTATGAAATGTTGACTTATAATAGGAATATTTGGGTGTAACTTGATACCAACTGAGAGAAAAATATAGACATTGATGCTTCAATTGTTCTTTGTTAGCAAATAGTGTCTCATGAAGAAAGAGGGAAGCAGATTTCAGAGAGGACTTGTTTTCATTTGCTGGTGGGGCTCACTTGAATCATGATCTGAATGTCTGTTAGCACCTAAAATTAAACAGTTATGTTTCTAAGCATGTTTGGTTTTTTTTTTTTTCCCTGAAAAGAATACTGTTTGTGAGAGCAACAAGATATATTTATAATGTTGATCAAAGTTTACTAAATAGGGCTAGCAGGGAGATTGACCTCAAAAGCATGCTGCTTATCTGAGCTAAAGAGTTACTGTGGATATACCACTAAAAATCTGGATTCCGTTCAGACAGAATTTAATGTTCAGTCTATCAGATGCTACATGCACCAAATTCCCCCATGTTTTAAAGCAATACTGCTAACCTTCATTGGGGAAGAGAGAAGTATGAGAGAGGAGAAAGCTTCTGTGAAGAAATGTTGCTGTGGAACCTTGCTTCTCACCTGCTCCTTTACTTTGCCAGTATAAGTGCTGTATTGATAGCTGTTCAAAGGAAATCTTATTTTCACCTGTCAGTTCCCCTGATGCAAGGCATTAGCCAGATTTCTTGGGGGAATGCAACTCTGTTTCAGAGTTCATCACTGTCACACAGCAGCAGAGATCACGTGATTGTTTGCAAAAGATAAATTGAGGAAAACATAACAAGCACTGTCTTGCAGAATTATGATGAAGAGATTGCCCAGATGCGCAGCTAGATGAAGGCTACCCGTTCCTTAATTAAAGTAATACATGTTTCTAATGAAAGATTAGATGAGCAATCCAATTCTTATTTCTATCATCATTTCTGTGCTCACTTTTACCCCTCTTCCTTTCCTTTCTAGTATTTTACTGCAGAGAGTTACAAAAAGATGGCTTTAAGAGGGTTTGGCTTGGAGTACTTGAGTAATCTCAAAAGTTATGTGTCAATCATTCTTTCACTGATCTCGAAGATGAAATAACAAAATTTTTAAAGTCTTGACCACTTAAAAGTTGGGGCATGGTTTTGAGTTCTGGAACCACATCCCTACAGTCTGGTGAAAAAACTGGTGGAATGCTTTGTGTAGAATTCTGTGCAGTTGAACCTCAAAATTAGAACCTGTTGAACTCATCCTTTAGTGAACGGCTCCAGGCATTCTTGCAGCCACAGTGAAATGCAAGGCACACTGGATGATAAAGAATTTCAGTTCCCTTGATGCAAAACATTAACTATATCTTTTAATATATATGAAAAGTTTATTTTAACTAAGCCCACAAAACTTAGTGGCTGAGGAATCAGACCATTTACTTCAATTCAGCCAGATTAAAGTAGCCTTTACATATTGTATATGCATCCTATACACAATGGTTTTGGGGGGAGGGGGTTGGCTTTCTGGCAGTTTAATTTGCTAGTTTTGCTCCTTCTGTGAGGATTTGATGGCAGTAGGAGGGAGGGACACAAATTTCTGAGGTGGTGGAGAAGCAGTCCTGCATCTTCATGGAGTAGCTGGCACTCTGATGGTTTCACAGCTGATGATAAAGCTTGGACATATAAAATACCGATCTGTGAGCTTTAGGAGTGACAAGTGGTAAGGAAATGTTATTTTTACCTGCATTCTATGCCTGTGAAATGGACCTGTAATCCCACATTTAGCATTCGCACTTGACATTTCTGGCACATGGATGATTCTGTTTTAAAATAATGTAAATGTTTGAGGATACAAACATCTTTTCAGCAACAACAACAACAAAGTCATAAACCCAGTTGAAGTGTGTCTCCTAAAAAAAATAAATAATAAAAAAAAAAATGCAGCTAGAACTATGGAAAGAAGCATGTGAAACCAAAGCAGAAGAATGACATCTGTTTCATTTCACTGAAGTCCCTAGCCAATTTTTATGCATGTATCTCCATTAGTTGTGAAACCGATTTATTTTTTTAATAACTCTTTTCATTTCTTTAGTTCCATAATTAGTTGGTAATGCAATAATCTGGAGTTTACAGGATGAAATAAGGTGTACTTTAGCCTCCAGGTATTCTTTTTAACCAAAGCAAAGCTAATGAATTTTAAGATAGTTTATAATGAAATATTGTGGGGGGGGGGAGGAAAAGTGCAGAAAGGAAAAAATGCATAAACATATCAGTGATGATTTGTAACAAACATACATAGAAAACGTAATTATTACTAACTGTAAAAACAAACAGAGCTGCATAAATATTTTGACATCACAAGAAATGTGCTTTAAGAACTACATAATTCATACAAGTTTGCAAGCTTACTTTACATTGTGTCGTTTTCCACCAGGCTTCTTGGGAAGCAGAGATACACGTGAACTAAGTGCATGCTCTGACAGTGTAGGTTTCTAGTGTCAGATGTCACTGAAGCTTCAGTTATTGTCTCTGAATAAAGATTTTACATATTCACATCACTCAATTCAAAAGTCTAAAGAAAAATGAGTGACCTTTGTCCTTAGCTAAGTGTCGTGTGTGTACAGCTGTGCTGACCATCACTCAGTAGGAACTGCTGTGTTTGGCTTTTAGATGTACTTTACAAACACTTGTTTATTAGAACATCCAGCTGACTCTCCTGCAGCATTAAAAGAGAGTTTTCCCTGGGCAGTGAGAATAAGTGTGGAGGAAGCACTCTCCAACAATTTTAAGCAGCCATATTAGTCCTGAAAAATCATTTCTGATTTCCCACCATAAATACAGTGCTGCTATCTAGGTTGGGTGTTTGTATCAAAAAATCTCCATGGGATTCTTTTGCCCAAATGTTTTATTCCCCCTCACTAAATTACACTCTAACTTTATTATTTCTTGGTTAGTAAAGATTACTGAGCAAGCAATTCCTTTCAGCTCCTATCACATCATAGTACATGTGGACAAAAATATTAAAAAGCTTCAAGAATTCATGATTTTTCTTTGAGATTACTTGTCCCACCTTCTCTCTGGATGACTACAACAAATATACAAATGTTTTCTTTGTAGTTCTAGCTGTTACTGGGAGAGCTGTTTATCTTTCCATCTTTTGGGCAGTTTCAGGATGTAGTTCTTAAATGGTATAGCCTTTAAATCCTGAGTGGCGAATGTATATTCTGATGCAAATCTGGGGTGGTTCTATGATTCTGTACTATTAGTGATTTTGATACTTATGAAAGTCGGAGTCTGGGGGACTGGTGACACAGTATATAATAGGATGATAACAGACTCAGTCTTGAATGAGTTGTGCTGTTTGCTGGAAAAAAAAAATAATATAGTGAATAGTTCTTAATGAATTTTTTAAAAGCTAAATTTAAAAATGAGTTTTGCAGCCTATAGTGGTTGTCATCAAATTATGCTGCTGTTGTGCTCACCTTTTTTTACAGTTATTAAAATGTAAAGTCTATGCTACAAGATGAGCAAGTTTTTTTTGTTACACATGATGAGAAATGTGGTATAAGGAAGGCTGCTGAGTAAGTGTTAAACATTATGAATTGCCCAATTTGTTTTTAGTCATGTTTTGTGTGTGAGAATTAAGATTTTGGGGAGTAGATCTAACTCCTCACAGCAAGAAGGTACTTTGTCATACAAATGCCATGTTGCACTTAAAAGATTTGTGCTAATATTGGTATAATGATTTGATGAAATATGCTAAACTTTATCTTCAATTTCCCTTTGATTTACATAGTAGACTGTGGAAGTATTCGTTCGGATATTGGCAGAGGGGAAAAATACTGCTGTGCTTAATGTGCACAGTAGGTCAGAGCTCTTGAGCATTGAATTTGACTTGCAGGCAGTTTTTTTTCTCATGTATGCAATGATCTTCACTTGCTGGTGGATTTAAAACTCTTAAGAAACAATAGTAATGTGAATAATGGAGATGCTTAAATAGGTCTTTGGCCTGTATAATCATTTCTTCTTCACTGAACAATGAACCAAAATATAAACATATTCTTTTACCATGCTAAAATAAATCTATTCATGTAAAAATTATTTTCTCTCTCTTCAATGTGAAGTCTATATGCAGCAGGGTGCATGCTGTGTACAACCATTTAAAGGCTCGCATATCAGTGGTGTAGTTTTATAGTCAGTAAAAGCAGTCACTTATGTATTTGTTTGATTTGAACTAATGTGGACTAAATGACTGAACAGAATTAAAGGGTATATACTGGATCTTTCCAGCATAGCAGAATTGAGATTTGTTCTGTTCTTACACAGAATTTATCACTTCATGGTGAAGATAAACAATTCTCTTGGTTTTAAGTCCTAAAATATTGTTTTTCCTAATTATTCATAAGTAAATTCTTATTGTAAAAGGAGATTTTTACAACCCTGAAATGATTCATATCAGTGTTCACTTTGCATGTTTCATATTGCTCTGCCATATAGCAACATATCCATGTCTAAAACAGGCCTCAGGAGGTGTGTGTGTATGTGTAAGTGTATATGTATTTTAAGAACTAAGTGCAGAAGTGAAAACTGAACTTGCATACACTTAGATCAGGGCATCAGAGTTATAATCTCACTGCTTTAAATTTTTTTCTTTTTTTGTGTAAGTTTTTGAAGTTTCCAGAGTTCACTGACATAAAATGCTGCCAGAATTTATTTTTAAACCTTTTTAACCAGTGAGATTTTTATTAAATAAAAGAAACATGGAATATAAAGAGCAAGTGAAAAAAAAATAATCATCAAATAATAGTTTTCTAAACTGTTTTAAACTTCTGGAAAGTCTGTTTTTGATATGAAGTTTAGGTCACTGCTTAATTCATGTTCCCATTTTTCAAGTTGTTTTTAGTGTACAGTGTTTCCAAACTGAGATGGACAAAAGATCGTGTCATGTTAAGGGAATGGGCATAAATTACTACATGCCTATTTCACGTTTGGATTAATGATCCAAGTTCGATTTATTTACAATCAATACCCCAGGCCCTCAAGATGATGTCTGTTACCATATATTAGCATGTTGTTTTTCAGAGACCTCTCAAAGTACCAGCCTTGCTATGATTTCATCAGGGAAGATTTAAAGGTTTAAACATCAGTAATGCAGAAGAAATTGCTCTGTGCTAGTGCTGCAGAATTTTCGGATGTTAATATCTCCCTCCTCAACATGGATGGCAGATGTTTTTCAGTGAGGCAACAAGTATTTACTTGTGTACTACCTAGCATTTTGTGGAGAAGTACAGAAATTGTAACAGATTTTTAATTTCACATCCATAAAATTAGTCCTGCATGAGTTTGTTATCTGTTGTACAAAAGGGAAATCTGAAAAGTTTTGTAATAAAGTTAAGGGTTCTCTAGGAAAAGCACACTCTTAAATACAAGTCATTATTTTATTGTTTCCAAAGATAATATTAAAATACTAAGATATAAAATATTAGAGTAAATACTTAAAATATAAAGATTCTTGCATTTATGACTGATTAGGAATTTAACAGTAGAGTTTGGATGTTTAGCTTTCAAAGTTTATTCTTTGCTGAACTCTGAAATGAGCCTAAAAATTGGTCGTAGTAGATCTTTGTCAGGATAGTGGAACGCTTGTTCACCATGAAATGCAGCTAAAATAGAACACTGTATGGCAAGCTCCAGCTCATTGAAGGAAACGACAGTACCTTTTTACCTGGGATACCCATTTCACTATGAGATGCAGGCAAGCCATCAGTTCTTGTAGCAATTAAAAAAAAAAAAATGTTTTAGTATTGAAGTAGAAGAATAATCTTTTGGCCCTTCCCTTCTGGTGTTTAACTTTGAGGGCCAAAAGATTGAATCTTGCCATTTTCATCCATTTTCCTTTCTTCACCATGGTGTCTCTCCATGGAAATAAGTGATTAGCCTTAGGAAATGAAGTGAAAGGGAATTGCTTTCTGCTGTTATTTAAAAGTACTATGAAAAGAGATGACTGATTTTAGCCTTCAGTTCTGGCATACAGTAGCTCAATGATGAGCAGAAAATATGGTCAACAGGAAACAGGTATTCATTTTCAGGCCTTCACAAACAACTGAATAATGAGTAATTGAGAACACCGACAGAGAAAATTACAAAGAACAAAGCTGACATTGCCAGCAACTTTACAGGTACTGACTCCTGTTTGGCTTAATATATCTCAGATGTTCAATTGCTGGACAACTTGAGAGCCTTACAGTTTGACATCTTATAAAGTGCACTGTTCTAATAACATTTGTTTTTAAAATGATATATTACAATCATCATTTACTCATGAGCAAAAATGGTGAGGTATTAATAAAATATTTTTTTTCTAAAGAACAACATATTTTTAAAGGAACCTGAGTCTCCCTTGTAGTAATGTTATGAAGAAGAAGGAGAAAGCCTGGCTCAAAGCAGAATTTTTAAACTGTTCTAAAATGTCTGTTGAAAGTACAGTTTTGAAGGTATTAACTGAATGGGACTGACTCAATTTTTCTCCACTGAGAAAATATGTAAATTTCTAAAGCTGGGTTTTCTTTGGAGATGGACCCTCCTTTTTAGGTTCAGAAGATATGCTGTGGTGTGGTATGATTCTCAGTTTTTCCCACAGGGTGATGTGATCATCCTGCTTTTTGCATGATGTTCTTGTTTGTTTTCTGAGATAGATGATGCCCTGCTAGACAGTAACTGAAACTGTTTGCAACATTAAGGTGAAAAAAAACACAATCTGTGGTGTTGGAATCAGGTATACGCATCTTTCAGCCCAAATTCCCCATCTGGTAGCAATGTCTGTTGGAAGCAGCTTTGATGATCATGAGAGACACTGTCATTAGAAGGCAGCACTGTATGGAGGTGTTCAGTTCTCTAAATTGGTACTAGCTGAATCCTGCTAGGCACCTTTTTATCCTGCTATGCCAACATTTTCAATTACAGTATTTCTAAATGTGAGCAGAATGTTTGAAACCAACATCACTGTCTTTCAGGACAGTGATAGAGATGAATGATGGATGGTAGTCTGAGAAACTTGTAGAGCCACTCCAATTCTAAATAAGGCTTTCCTTTGAAGTTGGATGTTAGACTAAAATAAAATGATTAATTATTTTTAAATAGCCAATCATTTGATAATTATTGCAGCAAAACCATCTGTTATAAATAAAAATAAAATGCATCAAAACAATAATCCATAGCAGCATATGTAAATTGAAGTATAACTGACTATATAGAATCAGAAGGAATTGCTACTGTCACTTGAAAATTGTTTCTAGAATTCATAAAGCCTCCACTTCAGTTCATTAGCAGAAGTAGTTGTATTTTGTTGGTGTTTCCCATCTTAAGCACTTAGAAGGCTATTCCAAATGGAATGTGATAGTTAACTTGAGATGCCTGTGTAACAGTTGTGATGTTTGATTGCTGGTCATGCTAGGTACTATTTAACATGGAAGTCTGACAAAAGTGAGGCAGTGACTCTGTGTCTTCATGTTCAGACTGCCACAAGGCAGAGGAGAGGGAGACATAGCTAGTCACATTAAATGGTCCTTTTTGTCTTCTTTTACTTCTGTCTTGCACTTATTCCTCCCTCAACTACCTTGATTTCACTCTTCCCCCACCTGTGGTCCCTCCCCTAACCATTCCATTGTGTCACCCATTTATACAATCCCTTTAAATTGTCCCATATTAAGTTAGACTCAGCCCAAATATACATTCTTTCCCATGCATCTCTCAATAAGTTATATGAACCTTCAGCCAATAAGCCTTGTTAGTCTGCAAGATATTCCAAAATAGCTCTTTTAATTGACACATCTAGATGGATTTCACATTGGGACAATAGGTGTTTGCAGCACTTTGTCATCCCTAGCAGCACTTGTAAATGACAGGTTAAAAGAACCTATAAAAGTTTAGGGCCACAGGTTTTGTCAGTTGTTTATGACACTCTCTGAGGAAACAAACCCTTGCCCAAATTCTGCACACTTCCCAATAAAGAATATATATATTTTTTTACCTCTGAATTGTAATAATGTTCAAACATATAGATATGGTAAAGAAGTAGACACATTTTATACCATGTTCCTAATGGAAGCTTCCCCTAGAGGCATTACTATCCTCTGTTTGAAAAATGAAATGGAAATACTGAAAATAATTTATAGAGTTGTATGGTACTGTATTATTTTTCTGATGTTTTTCTGACCTATATGAACCGTTTCTAACTGAAGGATCTATTTTTTTAAATATCAGTGCAGGTGAGAGTCAGGCACAATGAGATTTCCTGCTTCACTAGCTAACCCTTTGCAGACTAATGATTCACTTCAGCTTTATCTGAATAATATTAGTGTAGCAAATTACCCAGAGTAGCAGGATGCAGTTTTCTATGTCTTATGAGGCATCCATAAAAAGACACGATGCTGTAACTTATGGAACTGTACTTCACAATTTGTGCTCTATAGATCTCACTGCTGAGACAGTTACCACTGAAAATGAGACCCAAGACTCATTCTGTTTCTCAAAGACTATGTTGTCTATTATTTGAGAATAGCTCAAAGGACTATTTAGACTATTTCCCTCCCACTCTGGTAATTGCACTATGATCATGTAAGCAAAGTAGGAAAAAAAAAAAGCACTAGCTGTACTTTGACAGCTGTGTTAATGGACTATTACTGCCACCAGACAGCTTGGTATTGCTCCATTATCACATTTGTATCAACAGACTTTGATCTTCAGATTACTTTCCACTGGACTTGCACGAAGCCAGATGTACTCTTAAGATTATACAGTTAGGTTATTCGACAAGTGTTGTCTTACGGATGCTATTTGAAGTGAAGTATACATCCTCCATGAATTACTCTGTGGGAATAAAAACTCAGTATTACTATTTATTAAGAAATTTGGTTTCAGAAAGAAGAGCAGTTTCACTTTTTCTTAGTTGTGAAAACAAATAGAACAAAGCTCAGTGATACACTAGACTTTTTTCATATTAGTATTCTTATGCCACTAAGCTCAAGCTGATTGTGTTATAATAACCAAAACGTGTTTTTGCTAAGCAGCTCCAAATGAAGTAAATGAAAAGTTACTCATGTGCCTGTCAAAAGACAGTACTCCATTTGTTTCATTTATGGCATAGACTTGCTATAAGAACCATCGTTTGTTGTAATGAATTTTAGTCTGTTCTTTATCTTCACTAGTTCTTTTCGTCAGTTTGCTTTAGGGTGCACATTAACACATGGACTTCCATTGAGTGGTTAGTAATGAGTATAGCCCTGATTCTAAGCTGAGACAACTGTCATCTTGATTCTGGCTAAAAGTCTACTAGTTCTGCCTGTTCCCCAAAGAAAAGGCTTCAGAGAAGCATGAATTTGCTTCCTATACTTTCTTCAATCCAGTATTAAGTGAAAAAGATAAAAAATATAATCCAGAGTGTGTTTCTGATGGTTGCTCATCCTTTCTTGACTGCAAATAACATTAACAGTATACCTGAGTTTTATAATCTGATCTTCAATTCCAGCTCTTTTTCTCTGTGCAAGAAATTATTTTATTTTATAGAAGACAGCATTTCTGTTATGCTTCTTCATAAGACATGAAGAGAGAATACCACAAATCATTAGGCTGAAGATTGCAGAAACCACTACAAGAATTCTGAGAGGTTAAGACAATAAAAGTGCTCTGAATCAGACCAAAAACTGTAACAGGCGAGGATAAAAACAACCTTTCATGTGTACTATTGTATTTAATTTAATAAGCTTTTTTTCCTTTTCAAGTTTAGATAAAGAAAAATATAAAGAAAAATAATGAAATAATGTCCACTCCACTACGACCTGCACTTTGCTGTTTCTGCTTTTTTTTTTTTTTTTTTTTTTTTTTTTTTTTAAGTTTTGTTAGAGGGTGAAGGAAAAAACCACACACTGAGTATGTGGAAAAATAATTGAAGCCAAAGATGTTGTATAAATTACAGTCTAACTGTATGGTATCTTAAAGTAAGAAATGAGGCTTCAAGCCAGAATGTACATGAAAAATTGCTAAAATAGGGCTCTAATTTGAAAACAAGTTGTAAGATGTTTCACTCTCCTTCATAGCTTGGTATACCAAAGCACACAAACAGAAAAGAACTTCCTGCTGGTTATGATGCTTGGCTCCACTGAGCCAAGGTATCTGAGAAGTCTTAAGAGAGAAACATTACTTGTGGCCAAAAAACATTTAACAATGAATCTTTTGTGTCGCTTTGGAAATTTTAGAGCTTTCATATAGGAAACAATGTCTGCACATTTAAGATTAAAAGTTTGTTGTCAGCGGTGTCCTAAAGTGCAAATCCTCCATTGGAGAAACCCTAGCAAGGAGTTTATCCTTGATTGGTAGCCATTCAACATTTAAGGAATGCTTAAAATATTCATTTTAGAATAAAAATTTTAAAGTAATCTGAAATGAAGTCTCTAATCTGAATGACTGAACCTGAATTAATTTGTGGCTTCACTGGACGCTTCACTGGACCATTCTAATACACATACAATTTACTCATGGATTTGTTTTACAGGTAGAGGACAATGTAGAAAATAACTCTTAGTAAATGAATCCTTAAAGTATAGCTCTTGCTTATTACCTTCCCCAGGAAATGATGTTTAAACATTACAGTTATTCTCCTTCATTTCAAAGTAGTTAATTGGGTGAAGGGAAACAGTTTGGAGTTGAATATTAACATCTTTTTTGTGTACCATAAATAGTGTTTCTGACTGTGACACAATATATTTAGTTAGCTGTGGCCACAACGGAAAATATGTTGATAGTTTTTTAAGAGAAAAAGGAATATCTATGAAATAATAAGTGATAATATGAGCCCTATTGTTGTTTCTTTCAATTATTACTGTAACATTTTCTTAAAACAACATTACTAATTATTTAAACATTCGTGTCAGACTTAGTGTGGACCAATTCTGAATCTTTCAGCTTTGCAATATAGAAAATCATAGAATCACCAAGGTTGGAAAAGACCTCTACGATGATCCAGTCCAACTGTTAATCTATTGGCAATATTTCCCACTAAACCATGTCCATCAGCAAACCATCTAAATGTTTCCTGGATGCCTTCAGGGTTAGTAACTCCCACCTCCCTGGGCAGCCTATTCCACTGTCTGACCACTCCTAGGAGAAGTTGTTTTTCCTAACACCTAGCCTCAATCTCCTTAAACTCCATTACTGACCCCTGGGGATCACCACTCATAACTGGTTGTCAGCTGGATTTAACTCTTCACCACCACTCTCTGGGCCTGGCCCTCCAGCCAATTCTTTACCACAGCAAAGAGTGTACCTATCCAAGCCATGGGCTACCAGCCTTCCTCTGGAGAATATTGCTGGGAGACTGCGTCAAAGGATTTACTAAAGTCTATGTTGGTAGCCTTTCCCTTATACACTAGGCAAGCCTATCATAGTACGAGATCAGATTTACAAAGCAGGATCTGCCCTTCATGAACTTGTGTTGGCTAGGCCTGATTCCTCCAGTTGTCCCTTGTGTGGTGTGTGATCTCTCTAAGGCTGTCTCTTCCATAACCTTCCTTGGCTCCAAGATCAGATTGGCAGGTTGGTAATTTGCTCCCCCAGATCCTCTTTACAACCCTTGCTGTAGATGGGAGTCATACTGGTAAGTCTCCAATCTTCTGGACCAGGAATGCTGATAGAAAGTGGCTTAACTATCATCTCCACCATCTCCCTCAGCACCCTCAAGTGGATCCCATCTGGCTCCATGGACCTGTGGCAGTCCAAGTGGAATAGTAGGTCTCTATTTCCATTTGAATCGTGGGTGGTTTTGTTCTGCTCTCCATCTGAGCTTCCAAGTTGTGTGGTAGAATATCCTGAAGATAACTGATCTGACTTTTAAAGACAGCTGTAAAGAAGGCATTGAGAACTCAGCCTTTCCCTTATCCGCAGTAGTCACTTTCCCTGCCACATCCAGTGAAGGATGGAGATTCTCCTTAGTCCTCCTGTTACTGTTAATATATTTTTAAAAAGCTTTTTTTTGTTGTTCTCTTTTTCTCCTAATGGCTGAGTTAAGTTCAAGCTGGGCTTTTGCCTTTATAATTTTCTCTTTTACATCCTAACAACTTTGTGCTCTTCCTGAGTTCCCTGTCCCTACTTCCACAGGAGTTAGATTCTCTTTTTCTCCTGGAGCCTCAGGAAAATCTCCCTGTTCATCCTCGCTGATGTTCTTCCCTGCTGGCTTATCTTGCTACGGGGGAACTGCCTATTCCTACACCTTTAAGGCTTCTGTACTGGGGAGCAACCAGCCTTTCTGGACCTCTTTACCCTTTAGGACTGAATCCCAACTGACTCTCCCTACCGGTGTCCTGAACAGTTCACAGTCTGCCCTCCAGAAGTCCAAGGTAGTGCTTTTGCCAGACCCATCCTGACTTCATCAAGATTTGAGAACTTTACCATTTTATGGTCACTCTGTTCAAGACAGCTCCTGACCTTTATATCTCCCACTAGTGGACAAGCAGAGAACCTTCAGGGGAGGTGCCCCTACCTGCTGTGTCAGGAAGTTATCTTCAATAGGCTCTAGAAACCTTCTAGATTGCTTCCTCTATGCTATATTGTATTTCTAGCGTATGTCAGAGAAGTTGAAGTCCCCCATGAGAACAAGGGCTGGTGATTGTGTGACTTCTGCCGCTGCTTGTAGAACACCTCATCCATCTCTTCATCCTGGTTAGGCAGTCTATAACAGACCCCCACGAACATGTTCACCTTGTTGGCCCTGAGCCTTACCCATAGGGATTCAACCTTATCATTTCCAGCCACGAGCTCAACAACATCAAAACTTTCTCTAACATAGGGAATATTAAGTATTAAATTATTACATCAATGCTATTATTTTCATGATGAGCTGTGGCATCCTCATATAAAGTCTCATAGAGTTGCATCTTAGAAATATAAATTTGCTGTATTTTCTTTTTCTTTTTTTTTTTTCTATGGGAATAGTTGCTTCCTCTCCTTAGCTTCAGTTTTACCTCAGTAACACCTAGTTGTTACTTGGCAAAAATACAATAATACTGTGTCACTAACATATATCATTCTGGAATTTAAAATGTATTGTTTTTCTTGCATTCCAGCAAACCTATGAATAGGAACAAACCTAGATAAATCAATTGAAAAGGTGTGCAAAATGGGCCATAATGAGCACTGACTACATGCTTGCATTCTGTTTATAGTGATATTTAATGCATCTCTACCCTATAGAATTTGTTTATAGCTACTGTGCTGAGTCACGTGATATAAGTAATGTTTTATGGAATTATTTCAGTCAGATGTGATTACTTTTCAGTGGCTTAAACCTATGTTTTTACTTAAGAGCGATAAAATTGCAGCACAGTTTAGTACCTCTCAAACACTGCAGAAAGTGTATCTGTATAAATACATAAACAGAAACAAAATCATTTATTCAAATTGTAAATATATGAACGTAAGCTTTGCAACTATATGGTTGAAACTGCAGTTCAGGAATTATTTACTAAGTTACATTATATTTAAAATGCTTTGAAATTCTATTTGCAAAGTTTATCCTTTTCTCATTCAACAAATCTTTTTTCCAGAAAAGATAATGGAGAGTTTACTTCTGTAGTTAAAGATTTTCAATAGAATGTGTGACCATATTGCATTTCTAGGGGGAAAAAAACAACAAACCAGTGAACTTCTATTATATTTCATGTTCTTAGTTTTGTAGGTATTAAGAAATTTGAATAAGTTTTTAATTTCATCTTTATATATATCTTAACGCTGTTTCTATTTTTCAGATTTTCCAGATTGCATATGTTATTGTGAAAGCAGCTAATTCACCTCGACCTGGGAATTGGATATTAGAGCGTTCTCTGGATGGTGTAGACTATCAGCCATGGCAGTATTATGCTATTACAGATAGTGAGTGCCTGACACGCTACAACATTCATCCTCGTCCTGGAACTCCATCCTATATAAAAGATGATGAAGTTATATGCACCTCTTATTATTCTAAAATCCATCCTCTGGAGAATGGAGAGGTAAGATCAGATATTATATCACACACAGTAATTTGGCATAAAAAAGTATTGGCTTAATTGGCAAGTATTAGTCTTGCATAGAGAAAACATACCAATAAGCTTGGAGAGTAGCTTATTTTGCAGTTGTAAAAATGATATTTTGCATGGTGCTGCACAAATGTGCAAGATATACACTCTAACTATGCTCTACAAAGTAAACAAAGAGTTGAAAAAAAAAGTGAAGAAAGAGGTAGAACTAGGCACTTATACTTAGCTTCAGATGCTGTCACTTGAGAGCCAAGGTGACAATACTGGGAAAAATCCTGGACTCGATGAAGTCAGCTTTTCTTTGAATTTTTCTTTCAGTCCCTGTGTATAAGTTAGGATATTGCATGGTAAGGATTATACTCAGATTTTAATTTACTGCAATGTAGCTGATCCTCTGCCCCTGTGCATACCTATTCTTTCTTCTCCTGTGTGAACGTCTGCTAAATCACTGAGTCCAGGCACGTGAATCATGGGCCATAAATCATTAGATTTAACTGAAACAATAGCAAAGATGCGATAAAGGTGAGAATAAGGAATTGTAATTGAAAGGACTTGGCCTCTGATACTATTACAATGCAAATGTAACAACTAACAACTGTAACTGAAAATAAAGTAATTTCAGTCACTTACAGTGAAGACAGGGAAAGCTATGTGTACCAAATTCGAACAACTCTGTTTTCTCCAATACTTTTCACATTATTTAGTAATTCAAGAAAATAACATGAGTTCAACAAATCCAAGTGCAAGCTCTTGCACATGAATTAAGGCAATATCCACTACTAATACAAGCTGGGATACCAAAAAGATTGAGCACCGCCCTGACAAAAAGGACTCGGAGATAATGGTGGATGGCGCTGGACATGAGCCAGCAATGTGTCCTAACAACCCAGAAAGCCAACTGGGCGGCTGCATCAAAAGAAGTGTGGCCAGCAGGTTGAGGCAGGTGATCCTGCCCCTCTGTTCTGTGCTGGTGAGGCCTCACCTGGAGTGCTGTGTCCAGATGTGCAGCCCTCAGTACAGGAGAAAAACAGACCTGTTGAAGCGCATCCAGTGGAGGGCCATAAAAATGCTTCAAGGGACGGTACTATTCTCTTAGCCTGTCCTCCCAGGAGAGCTGGGGCTGTTCAGTCTGAAGAAGAGATGTCTGTAAGGTGACCTGATAGTGTCCTTTCAGTATCTAAAGGAAAGAAGGCGATTGCCTGTTTAGCAGGATCTGTGTTGATAGACCAAGGGGAAATGGTTTCAAGCTTGAAGATGGTAGATTTATATTAGATGTAAGGAAGAAGTATTTTACAGTGAGAGTGGTGAGGTACTGGAACAAGTTGCCCGGAGATGTGGTAGATGCCAGATCCCCTGTCCCTGGAGACTTTCAAGGCAAGGCTGGACCAGGCACTGGGCAACCTGATCTATCTGTGGGTGTCCCTATTCATTGCAAGGGGGTTGGACTAGATGACCTTTTAAGGTCTCTTTCAACTCTAAGGGTGCTATGATTCTTTAACTTAAATGTGTTTTAGATCTGGAGTATATATTTGTTTACAGATTTTTTGATGTTTGATGATGCTGTGTGAAATTTTAGCCTCAATACTTATCCTTCTGTTGAACTTTTGTTCCATTTCCTTAATAGTTTATCTTCAAGTAAAGACATACAAACTTGTTCTCTTTTTTTCTTTTTCTCCTCTACGTGCAAAGAAACATTCACATGCAAAATTGCTATTGATATTTTTGAGTACTGGATAAAGGTATGTGTTCTATTTTCATGTTCACAGACAGTTTCTAACACCAGCTGCAAAAATGTTAAAACAGTTTTAAAGGAAAATATTTTCCTGAAACACTTTAAAAAGATGTAAGTTTGGGTCCAAAATGTGCTCGTGTAGATAAACAGACAAGATATTCTAAATACTTTGTGTGTGTATCACTTGAATGCAGATAGCGATAGCACAAGCAGAAGGAGTTTTAAACTACAATAGGAGAGATTTAAATTAGATGTGAGGAAAACATTTTTCAGTCAGGGTGTGGTGAGTCCCTGGTACAGGTTGCCCAGAGAAAGTGTGCATGTCCTGTCCTTGGAAACATTCAAGGCCTGGTCGAGGGGGGCTCAGGGCAGCCTCATGTGGTGGGTTACAGACCTGTGCGTGACAGGGAATTGGAACTGGGTGGTCTTTAAGGTTCTTTTTAACTCAAGCAATTCTATGTCATGAATCCATGATGTAATTGTCACTCTTGCATGCGGATCTGGATTTCACTAGTCTGCAGTCTCTTGGTTTAACTAGTGCCTCCTTGTATTCTTCACTGTCAAAGCGAAACTGTAAAGGGCTTTTATTCAGTACATTTGTATATGTCTTTGATACATAGATACATACATACATATATATGTCTTTAATTGAAATGTTGACTTGAGTAGAAGTTAATTCCTATCTTAAGTGGACAATTAATCATTTTTTCAACTTGTCTTTATGTGCTGGAGTTGGCATTCTGCCCTGAACTTAATAAATAGTAAGCTTCTGCTAAACAGTTTCCTTAAACAGGAAGAAGACCTGGAGGGGAGGGAAGAAATAATTTGTTCAGTTCCATGCAGAAGAGTGCAACTGTTATGTATAAGCATAGTCTGTGAAAACCATATGATGTAAGCCTCACTCTAAATTAATTTTACCTCACATGTTATCTGAGATATCACCCTAATAGAGAAAGAGTGTATTGAAATTAAAACTCCAAGGCTTTGCTTTTATTATGACCAGAGGAATTTCACATGAATTAATCATCCTACATTTTAAACAATATTTCTTTCATAAGTACAACACTATATTTAGCTGTTTATGTAGCTATAGATAGCCTTATAAAATACATTGCATTAGCACAGAATAATTCTTTTATGTTTCTTCAAAAATGAAATGTGAAAAAATAAAGTGTTGGAGGAGATATTTCTTGGCTCCTGGTCTTCCAGTGGAGCCACATTTGCATATCATTTATTTCTGTTCTATGCACGAGATATTACAGAGAAATTGTAAGACTGATGGAGTTATGAAATGTGTGTTATGCACCTTTCCTTCAAAAACCTTGAGTTATTTAGACACACAATTCTTACATCTGCTCAGGAAGCTTGATGAACTGCAGTAGGAGGTGTCAGCAAACCAGTACCAAAACAAACTCTATGTTCACTCACTTTAAGATTTGCTGTCTAAGAAAAAGAAAAATATTCTTTTCATGTATACTTTCATTTAAAATTTTAGTCAGCAACCTGCTTGATTAGGTTATTTTAAGCAAAATAATTTGGGCTTTTAGTACTGTCAACATTTGCACAGCAAACATTCTTTCAGCTGGACACAATTTAACAACAAGCAATAACACACACACACACACACACACACACACACACACACACTACAGCATTTATTCTCAGATTAGCCTAACTTTTCTGTCACATGTGAATAAACAAGCTGTAGACTAAGTTATTTGCATAGCATTATTTTGAGTATTTTCATGATTTAAGAGAAAAATGTGTAATGAAATTTTCTGAATGTTAAGAATCGTAGAATCATGTGTTGAAATTAAACTTTCTGAAATAAGGGAATTTCTCCCAGAAGTGCAGACTTGAATACAGAGATTGTTAAGCACTGCCCAAAAACAAACAAAAAAGTGAATGGAGACATCAGTGTGTCTTTAGATCACACTAGCAAAAGTAGACACATCATAACATAGATCATGTTTCTGATACTCATCAGAATCTAAATCTAAATGTAAAAGTTTTCAGAATTACTAATTCAACATGAAAAATTAGTGTTCTCAAGCCAGAAAAAAAACTGAAAGTGCTTGTTAAAGGTTGAGCGATCCCTTCATATAATAGAATTGATTTTTTTTTTACCTTAAAAGTAATTTTTTTTTTTTTTTTTACACTAACTGAGAAAGTGCTGTTTATAAAGTGTAGGATGAGGCTTTTCCTTTAAGGAAAAGAAGGATTTTGTGATGTTTTCATCTTTACATAAGCACCATTTTGGAGTGCTACTTGTTTTATTTTCACAGATTATCGCTAAGTGGGTTACTGTAGTGATTTTTTCGTTCTTTTTTTTTGTTTGTTTTGTTTTAATGCAGAAGCCTCTTATCTAGTTTTTTATGCCATTTTTATTAGAATATTTCTTATTATGCTAGTAAAAAAAATCATGTCAAAGCTTCTGTATCTTGATGATTGGGCAGATGTAAGCCTCTGGACATTAACTTTTAATGTAATATATTTTCTGTGAGGTATATGGAGATTTCTTTAGTAAAAACTTTATTGAGCTTGTATGCTTTTGTGCTTTGATGCATGAGAATCTCCCCTCTTGTTTGGATTGTTTCAGAACTGGATCTTCTAAAGACTTCAGGTGCTCAAGCTGACCGCTGTAACTTGTTAGAAAGTATTCTACCTGACTGTGGTTTGTTAGACAATTGATAGTAAGTAAAACAAGAAAAGTGTTCTTCAAGCATACAGAGATGCTGAGCAAAAAGACATGAGCCAAATCCAGTGAGGACAGGGACAAGAGTTTTTAACTTATCTGATAAAAAAAAAAAAAAAAAAAAAACAGTTGCTTTTAAGAAAAGAAGACCAAAAAAATAATAATAAAAAAAATCCCTAATATTCTGGAAAACATTGAATTTCTTCACATTAATGTTTTCTGAAAGTATAAAAGCCAAGAGGAATGTGTGAATTCTCTCAATGTAAAATCTTAATTGTAGTAGCCAATTGACTGTTTAATCCATGTGAGCTTCAATACATAGAGTGCTTACTGAATTTTTCAATAATTATGGAGTTTTTCAATAACTGTAGTCATTATAGTTGCACAGTAGTTATGTAAACTCATGAGCAGAAATGCTTTCCTTCCTATGGGTAGTATATTAATAGATATGGGTGGAGTTTAGGTTACATATGTTACAGATACTGAGCATGATTTGCCAGTTTGGTTGGAAGATATAAGGTGAGAAGGGGGAATTAAGATAGTAGAAGCTGAATTAGTTGAAAGTGAGCAGTATTTTTCATTCAAAAAACTTAACTCTAGGTGTATATAGCTAATGGAAAATTCTCTCAGTGGAGACATGGAGGTAATATTGCCCTTGCCAATATTATCAGATGCAAGGTGTTCTCTTTAAGTTCTTGTTCAGGTTAATACTTCTATGCAGTTTTTATTTCTTTTTTATGTACTTCTTTTTAATCCCATTGCAGAGACTAGATGAACAGGACAACAGTGTTGAAAAACCCTTCCTACGTGTTTTTGAACTCCACCCAAAAAGGTTCATGTTTGTTCCTTTAGAGATAACAGGAGAGGCAGATTACCAAAATAGTAATCTTATAATTGCTTTTCAAGCAGGAACCCTATTGTTTGGTGTAGGAAAAAAATATCTATGCAAAAAGGGGAAAAAAAATTGCTACAGTCAAAACATTTTTATAATTGAATTCTGAGCATCAGTTTCTAACTTGATGTATGCTGATATGCACAGTAACTTTTGACTTCTATCCCATTAAATTGAGATGTAACTTCACTTATTTAGTAACTTAATATTCCTTGTACTGTTCAACTCTCTTCAAGAGCATATTCATCTTAATTTTCTTGCAGACAAGGAGGAAAATATCTGCACTATTTGGGAGATTTTAGGGCAATATCAGAATGATTAAGGTAGAAAGAAACTTCTGGGTCTATCTGGTAGAAGACCTGATCATCTAAGGGCCCCCAGAGCAGATTGCTGAGATGGCTTCTGAAGATGTCCAAGGAAGGAGGCTCCACAGTCTCTCAGAGCACGAGAAAAGGATTTTAAAATAACATACATCAGAACTATAATTTATATCCAGCTTTAGTCAGTTCATGGGATTTCCTCATCTTGATGTGGAAATCATACTGCTAGTGAATCCATATTCCAAATACTTCTCCACTGATACCTCAGGTCCTTCCAGAGTTCTTGCATTCACAGCGTTCTATAGCAATTAATTCTATGGGTCTGCTGTACAAAGGATCATCTCTGTTCATTTCATCTTCTCAGTTCCCTGTGTTTTCCACTGATGAATCCCAGTTCTTCGACTAAAAGTTCAACTATGTGAACTTGTAAACATTCAATATGTGTTTACTTTCTTTGTGATATCTTACAGATTTATACTTAAATCAACTATTTTCCAGTCTGAAGGGTCCTACCAGACTGTTGATTTTTAATATAAAAGTTATTCCATTTATTTATTCATCATATTGTCCTGTTCTAAGCTTTTTCCAGGAAGAATATGCTCATTTTGAGATGAGGAGGCAGAATTTGAGGTGTGCATGGATTTATAGTGGTCTAATTTTTTTCTGGTTTTGATTTCCTGCATACTTGCTGTTTTGGATTTCAGCTGAATATTGTTGCTCACTGAAGTTTAACGATTTCTCCAGGAAAAAGTAGTAAACTCTGTACTACACTCTCCACCATTTGTGTCTCAATGGATTCCTTTCCCTCTTTGGGTGTTAAAATTCTCACTTTGCTTCCTTTCTTTTAGAGATCTTTCCATCCTTATTTAACTCTTGATGATATTTTTCACCAATTCATATGTACTTCCTCTATGACTTTCTTATTTAAAGTCATTTTTGTTTTCAATTTACTTCTTTGCTTTGTAATATTCTCTGACAATTATTCTTTTCTCACCTTTAATACAGTTTTTAAACGACTGAGATGCCAAAGCAGTGAATGCAGTGCAGGTATTTGAATACATAGAAATGAGAATTCTATGCTGGCTATATCATTTAAATGGACTGTTTTTGCCTCACATGTCTGTTTAAATATCAAAAGCATGATTCTCCTTCCAGAGTGATGCCTGGTGTTAAATTTAACTGTTTTATCTCTTTTTTTTTCCTGAGTGCTCACCTATATCTGTGCAGGCCTTCACAAGACTTTTTTTTTTTTTCTAAAATTTCTGCAGCATAAAACCTCACCTTTGTTTTGTCAAAGAATTCAGCCCACAAAAGATCATGTTTTCATAGCGAGGAGACGTAGAACTAGCAGCTTATTTTAACAAATTTGGTGAGGGGAAATTTCGCACAAGAATTCCTGAGCCGAGAGAATACTACGTAGTGGATTTACTTCAGTTCAGCTTCCTTAGTTCTTTTTTCTTTTTTTTCTTTTTTTTTTTTTCCGTATTAACCATGAATAATGTTAAATGGAAAGTACTTGGCAGTATTTCCAGAGAGATGCTAACACTAATACATCATGCTTTTAAAGGATTTTTGGGATGACTTATCGATCAGTAGAAATGCATAGTAATATTTCAGAAAGGTTCAAAGTTAGAGACTAAAAGAATTTGGGAAATGTTTTCTGTGTGAACAGCATAATGTAAGGTTCTCTCTTTTAACAAGGAAGTTCTTCCTGTCTATTATGTTGACATAGCCTGCACTAGCACTAAAGCTAGGGAGTTATGGTGGGAGTTAAGTAACCTTTCTCCTTCCTTTTCTACAAATGAGTTTTCCTGTTGCTATTATTAAAGTGGTGAGAATGATATTGTAATCAAAGCTGCTTGTGTTGCTCCTTCAAACACTTCATGTTCTGCTTCTTCTGTGATGGTAGCAATGTAAACGTGAAATCAAAGAAGAAAAAATACTATAGTTTCTATAGTTAAAAAGACCATGTGCACACATTCATTAGTCTTTACTTTCTTCAGTCAAGTGGAAATTCAAAGGGCGTACTAACCATGTAAAGAAAATAAATAGCAACAAGATCCTTAGCAATAGTGCTTTGTTATTTTCTTAACTTGACATGCCACTTGATTGCTGTTCCTCTGCTTCTTTTTAAATACCTCTCTGTGTTATATACCTCAGCTCCCTTTGGCCTTTCTCTATGCCCTGGCTAATTTTCTGTCCTGTAAGCTAATGTCAGACCAATGATGATTGGAGCATTGGACTCTGCTACTTCCCAACATTCTTTTGCTAGTTTTCTTCTTTTTATACCATATTGCTTGTCCTGCTCTTTTATAGTCTCATTGATTCACAGAGAAGGAAGGGAGAAAAAATGACTTGCAAATGAATTTTTAAGTTCAGTTTTCCCCTTGTCCCCATAATTAGATTTAATCTGAGTCTCAGACTGTCAACAGTAAGAGGGCAGAGGATCAGAATTCTTGGAAATACACAGAACTGAAATATATTCCATTTCAGACAGAAAATTTTAAGACTTTTTTCCTGGTAAGAGACTATATAGATTGTACATAATGGTGTATACACAGTGATTCAATCAAATTTTGAACAAGTTTTCAGATAACAGTATTGATGCTATTTTTATAATTACTGTTTTTCACTAGATCCTCTGAGCAGCCCAATCTGTATGCAGAATTCTTGTTTTTATTGCAGAATAATAATCTGCCAATTTCCAAAGAATTACAATGTTAGGGTTTCATTTTCGATTGGATGTGATATAGAAAAGAGCTAATCAGTAAAAAGTAATACTAGTAATATCTCATTCCTTTCCCTCATTGAATCACCCAAGGCATTTTGCATGAGTTAGCTTAATTTCCCCATATTTGATATGCATCTCTGTACTTCTCCTTAGAACATTTGAAGTCATGGCATTTTTCTGTACCAGTATTTTATTGATATATTGCGAAAAAGGGGTGATAGAAAAAAAAAAACTAGGAAATAATCTATTATTTGTGGATAAAACTGTACAGAAATTTAAAGTGGTTCTTCCATCATTGTAGTTTAAGCGAAGAATGTTGTTGTAGATGGTAAATGAAGCCAGAATCAGAAACTCCAAAATACGGTTCTGTGAACAACTTTTTCTTAACTGGACATATGAACAGGGACAATAACAGTAATCTTAAACTATTCCAGTTTTTTAAAACAGTGAATAAGAGGTTTTGATTTTGAATAATATGAATTGTTCCAAAATGAAAGCATTTTGTTGTCATCTTCATTTTTAGAAGTGTGCAAAGCCAATGAAAACAAAATGCACAAAAATGAATGGGAAATTTGGTGATCTTTTTGCCCAGAACGCAAAAGAAAGCTTCAGATGCAGTCATTACATCCAAGAGTATGCTCTGCTTCCCAGGTTGTTATCACTCTGGGTCAAACTGTGTGATCAGGTGCAATAGCTTCATTTTGTAGAAAATAATCAGCCTAGTTTCTTTTGAACTGTCCCCACCAGGGTAGGATTATTCTCATCTTCCTTTTCCATTTTACTTGCAAATTATTATTTTTCAGAGAGTAGTAATGTGAACCGCCAACAGAATCCTTAGATAAAGGATGCTTGTTATTAGAGAACTTTCCACTGAAGCCAATATCTTTTGGATCAGTTTGATTGGTTAAGAATTTTTGTCTAATTTAATTTAGTGTTCCATTTCAATCATTAAATAGTCACCACTTAATGTTCTGGATGTTCTGGATTGTGACGTACATTGCTTTCCCTTTAGCCTTTTTTTAATAGTTTTCTTGATTCTCTATGGCACACTTGATGATGGCAGATTCAGGAAGTCCTATGGGCTTGTGGATGTGGATATCACCTTGTTGTCTATGATTTGTCTCACAGAAATAATGGTAATAACTTCTACCATTGAATTTTTAACTTTTGCCTGTGAATTTCCTTTTTTGAGTGTTTTGAAGGTATAACAGCCTAAAAAGTTATTTGTGTCTGCTAAGAAGGGTTAGAATATGAACTGTCTTCAAGAATTGTGGCATAAGCTTTCAGTTGGTTCAAAAATTTAAGTTAGACCATTTCTTTCATGGTAGTTATGCAAAAGACAGACTTGAGATTTGGACAGAGATCCACATCTAATTTGTTGATTTTTGTTTTGTCTTTTTTTTACATTTGATTGAATAACATTAAACCCAAGTAGCCCATGTGAGGGCAAGAATATTTAACCAATAATTTAGAAATAAATACAATGTGCATGCCTTGAATTTCAGAAGCTATCAACTCCATTGGCAGTAGAGGTGCCTTGAGGAGAGATCTTGACAAACTGAAGGGCTGGGCAGTCACCAACCACATGAAGTTTAATAAGAGCAAAGACCAGATTATGTACCTGGGGTGGGAAACCCTAAATACATGTACAGCCTGGGTACAAGAGACTGGAGAGGTGCCTTGTGGAAAGTAATCTGAGGGTTCTGGTTCACAGCAAGTTGAATCTGAGTCAGCAGTAAGCAATAAGTCCCAGCAGCCAAAATAGATAATTGTATCTTGCCAGCACTCTCAGCCAGGAGAGGTAAGTAACTGTCCTACTCTACTCTGTGCTGTGATGCCTCAGAGCAAGCGCTGTGTGTAGTTCTGGGCACCACAATATGAGGAGGACATGAAACTACTAGAGAGTCTCCAAAGCAGGGCTGCAAAGATGGTGAAGGGTCTAGAGAGCAAGATGTATGAGGGGTACCTGAAGTCCCTGGCTTTGTTCAACCCAGAGCAGAGGAGGCTGAGAGGAGGCCTCGTGGCAGCCTATAGCTCCTCAGGAGAGAAGGAGAGGGGCAGTGTTGAGTTCTGCTCTTTGGTGACAGGAACAGAATTCAAGGGAACAGCATGGAGCTGCGTCACAGGAGGGCCAGGTTGGATGTAAGGAAAAGGTTCTTCGCCACAGGGCAGTGGGCATGGAACAGGTTCCTAAAGGACAGTGGGCATGGCCCTAAGTGCTGGAGTTCAAGGAGAGTTTGGACAGCGCTTGTGAATATAGGGTTTGAATTTTGAGTGGCCCTGTGTGGAGCTAGGAGTTGGACTCAATAATCCTTGTGGATCTTTTCCAAGTCAAGATATTCCATGGTTCTATAAAGTAAGATTATTGATTAGCATTTCCTAACATACACTTGTAGATATATGTAACAAGAAAGAACAGTGTAAACATTTGATACACAAATGCAATAGTATTTGAAAACTTTTGAAAGAATCTAGAGTTTAAGTCAACTTTAAATGATTTTTTAATGAGAACAGACTTTGCAATATTTTGTTCAAATATCACAAAACTAAACTTTTAAGTCAGTAATTTAATTGCATTTTAACAATATTTGCTATTAATATTTACCTGAGAAATGGGAAATGTAATAGTTTCAAGTTGACAGTTCCTACTGAGCTTGAGTTTCTGATGTTTAGTATTACAGGAAACAGAATGCACATGAAATGAATAATGTGCTTTTAAATTGTGCACCAAAGAGAAAGCAATTGTAAAGCTATTTATAACACAACAATCTGTCATTACTGTAAAAAGAAGTCAAAGGATGTTCACTGGTGCATCTCTGTGGTCCAAGTTGGAATTAGAATTTCTTTTGTGTAGTTAGTCTGATACTATCTTGGCATGTCTTCTGTGATTTCTGGGGAAAAAAAAAATTGTCTGAATTGTAGGACTTGAAATGCAATGAAGTGACAGTATACAAAGTATATGTTACACACAACAGTCTTTCAAATTGATTAAATAACCTTTTTTCTTTAAAATCCATAACTTATTGATTGTAATCCTTTCTAAAGAGGTGAGAGCTACTCATCTCTATGCAGATCTGTTAGGTTTTCCAAATTATGAGAGGAGGACTGTGCACACAGTTTTCTAATTCAAAGCACTCTTTTAGTGTTGCAAAGGAAAATAGTATACGTAAGTCATGGTGTTTGCGATCCAAACATGCCTTCTTACTGAGTCTGGTAGCTGATTTTCGGACAGTAGTAGATTTGATTCCAGGAGAGAAGCAACACTATATTATATAACTCGGTAAGTTTTTTTTTTTTTTTTTTTCTCTTATTGCATTTGAGAGTGGGAAATGAAAGTTCTCAGCAGATCATTGTCTTGGGGGTGGAGGAACTTATACTTGAAGACCTTGCTCACATGACTGAAATACTTAATAGAAAGTATTTAAATGAAGAACTACTTGTAATCATTTTTCACTAAGAGTTTAAATCCCAAACATTTATTTACTTTGGCTACCTATTGCATTTTTTGTAGAATCACTCATCCTGAGATGAGAAAATGCAACACAACTTTCTGAGTGGCTTGTTTATTTTGAGTAATTGCTAACTCATTAATAATTACTAGAATAATAGCTTATTTCATGTTTTTAATTCGTTTATGGACTAAAGGTCTTGCAGACTTGGTAAAAGATGATAAGAAACTGGGAGATGCAAAGATGAGAGAGAGAAAATACAGTAAAGTTTGTAGGGTAACTTACAAATATAGACTGGGAGAAATCCAGTGAATGCTTGTTACTCAAATGAATATTCTCTAGTATTAAAATAATAAAACCTTCTATTGTAAAAAAAAAAAAAAAAAAAAAAAAAAAAAAAAAAAAAACCAAAAAAAACCACCAGTGATTTTTAGAAAGATAGGATTTGTTAAACTCCAGGTAAACTACATGGTTTAATAATGGTGAAATAATTTTGATCAATAAAATCTCCCTGAAGCAGAGACATAAAAATAGATCAGTCTGAGCTCAAACGTAGGTATGCTTTAATGCAGGCATGTCCAACCTGAGTCCCCCCACTTGGACATGGACACTGTGGCTGACCCCAGCCCTGTGCCATCATGGCAACAGCTCTGCCTCTGCCCCACCAAGTGGCTCAACCCAACTCCTCAGTACCAACTGAACATCAGAGCACTATTAGCCCCATCTGGGCTGAAACCAGAGCAAAGGGAGGGTGCAGTGCAGTGCCAGCTCAATGTAATGCAAATAAGTTTCTGGATTTTGATATGTTGGGTAAACATATCAAAGCCTGCAAACAGCAAAAATATGCAGCTGTTTGATGTATGCTTTATGTTTTGATAACCGAATTTGAGAATAGGCTTTAAGATTGCTGAAAAAATCATAGTTTCAGTTTATTTGCGACAAAATTTGCATTCAGTGTAAATACATTACTCGTGCATATTTAAATGGAATGTATAGAATTGTGATTAAAAAATTGGTCATGTCTCTTTACCAGACTTTTGTAAGCCTTCTCTTACCAGAGAGAAATAACCATCACTTCGCAACTCTGCCTTACTTGTGGCATCTCTTTTTGGCAGTATGTACATTTGTGAAAAACTATTTTGAAAGATGAAGTATAGGAATAGTGAAATTTTATCATACAGCCCTGAGGAATACTTTGAGAGCTCACTGAGAATTACAGCCACTGGTGGTGACTATGTGGAAATTTGGTGTTTTGTAGCTGAGAGTTTAATCATACAGTGTTATCATGCTCTTTGTAGCTGTTGTCATTACCATAGAAATAAATAGGAGGCATTACTTTTGAAGCAACCTATGTGGCCCGAGATGATTTCTCTTCACTTAGCATTGCCCAGGCAAACCAAAAGGTTGGCCACCCATGCTTTATTGTGAGTGCTAAGGAGTGTGTGTAAAGGCAAATCCAAAATAACATATTTCATCCAGAGTTTTCATTTTAAATAAGTATTGCAACAAATCAATAGAAGGGTAGTAAATGAGATGCTGTAATACAAATGTACTAATTCTTTGAAAGCAATCCAGAAGCTAGATGAAAGGGATGGGAAAAGCACTGAGCCAATTTGTGTGAGTAAAAAAAAATTGTATCAGCAACCAACTCTGTCTGACAGAACTGATATTTCAAGTTTTAATAAAAATAGAAACTTAGGACTACACTGCCTCATAACCAAGGTGATGGAACTAAAGAAGCTGTAAAAGCGAAGATGAAGGCAAGCATAAACATTGTGGTGGAAAGAAGTAAACTACAGATAGTCGTAGGCCGGCAAACTATCCTGTTGGAGCAGAAGCTGATTTGGAGTGCTCTTAAATGTTACTACAGGAAGCTGTCTAGCTGACAAACTTACAATAAAGGAAGGAATGCAAAATTCTGTGAGGAGAGTGTAAATTAGAATAGTATAAAATGCTGTTGTTTAAAGGCTGTTCTGTGAAATGGCATCATATTCTCAGTATTTGATTTTGTCGCAAGAAAATCTGCAGATACAGGCAGATCTATCAAGATGAATATATAGTGTATTTTTCTACCTAAACAACTAAGAGTTTATGCATGCTACTTATAAAAAATATCCTAGATTATCTAATATTTATATATAAAAATAAAGTATCAGAATATATAAGACATTAGTAAGAAAATAAAACAGCATATACAGAATCTCAGTCTAGAAGAAATTTAGGATTTGTGCAAATTAATATAAAATCACTGCAATGCAAACAAAATTTAGGAAAACCAAAATGTTATAATTACATACCAAGAAGGATATGAGAAGCTTGTGAAAGCACGTTAAAATAATAAAGTGGAGAGGATATTGAGATATAATGCTGTCCTTTGAGGGCCAAGGTCATTAGGTACACAGCATGTAACTTGAGCTCCCTATACAGAGGAACTTGTTACAGTAGAGCATCTCTTTGTTTTAGAAGATGTTGGAAGACCTTCCAAGGGAAGTATAGAAAACATAGAAATTTTTGTTTGAAAGTACAAAAGGTGCTATATGAATTAATGAATTATTCATGTGGTTAGCCATAGCAGAGAAATGGTTAAGTGAACCAGTTCTACTGAAATGTTTCACAATGACTCCAAATTTTCTTTTTGTGCTAAATAAACTAGTAGAAGAATAAAATATAAAAATTAGGAGGCATGTGGATAAATGCTAGCATGGAGAGCAACTAAGAGAAAAACAGAAAACTCACAGATCTATTGAAGTGGTTGGAATGAATCTAAGAGGTTTACAGATAAGAATGATCTCATCAATACAGTCTTTCAAGATCAGTGACCAACCTAGTGGTTCTGATAAGATAATTTATCAAAAGTCTAAAGAAATCACAGTGTCCTGAATTAGGACAGAATAATCTCTTACAGTAAGAGATGGAAAATGAAGGAGTAAGTGTTCCTCTGGAGGAAGGTAACAGCACAGTCAATAATTTCACAACTAATGTGAAAGTGATTTAATAAGGTGAACAAGGTTTTAAGATATATATATATATATAAGAATAATAGGAATAATTGCATGTTTAGTTTTACTGTGCGAACTGTTGCAAGATCTGTTTGACGTGATTAATGTAAAATGCAACGTTGATAAATGCTATGTGTTATGTAAGAAATAACTCTGCTTGCATGTATGCATGGAAGGGGTTATCAAATAGTTACTCTCACTTAGAAAGGAGATCTTTGAAACATTCTCCAAAAATCCTTTCAACATACAGTTGTCTTCAAAACTTAAATAAAACTTTTTTTTTTAAGAAAAAAAATCACCATTTACAAAGGCAAAAATCTTGTAACATTTTATGTGTCCTAATCTGTGTGCTCATTTTATGAATTCTGTGAGGGATTTACCTCTCCCCACTCAAAAAAAAAAAAAAAAAAAAAAAAAAAAAAAATCTGGTAAAACAAGGGAGAAAAAAGGGTGAGAGCCATGGAACATGTTTTTATGTGAGAAATCATTAAATCAGGAATGAAGCATTAGACATGAAATGGTCAGGGACTTTTTCAAAACAATAAATGTACTACTTTTTGCAGAGAGTAAACTAAAATATGTAATCAGTAGTGCCCAAAGTTAAAATGAGATCCAAACCTGTTGAACAGTTTCATGGGAATTAAGTCCATTAGCTGATCTTAAAAATTCAATTACATGCTCCTGTTTAAGATGCGTTGAAGCTGCAGGTTGTCAAAATATGAGAAATGTATATAGGAGCAAAAATTCTTTAACTGGCATTATTTCCCAAAACATCCATGCTGGCTGCCATAAGAGAAAGGAAATTGAGCTAATTGTATGTTTGGTGAAACATGCTCTGGCTGTTTTAGTGTTTAAGGTCTGGTATTGGTTGGCAACAGGTGACTGGGGAAAAAGGGAAGGTGAAAACACGGTGTGACAAAGGAAAAAAAGCAAGCTGGTTTAATATACAAGTCATTATTTTTATGAGATCTGAAAAACCCAACTAGCTGGGAGTTTGACAAAACCCTGCCAGGTTTAGTTTCTGTAGCAAAAGTAAGTGCTAGTAGTTCTGTATCTTTGCAACAATTATTCATAAGAACAATGAACAACAAAACAAAAGCACACCTGTTTTCTTTTATCTTCTCTACTTTACAGAATCTTTGTTATATCATTCCTGTCCTTTTTTATTCATTCTCTACTACCTTTCTTTTCTTCCTGGCTTTTTTCTTAGTTCCTGTAAAATATTTTCAAGTTTGAGAAAATCTGGTTAGGAGTAAGAGAGGAACCAAAGTTTCTTTTCTTTTTTACCTCAAAATCCTATTTTATCTTTCTTTTTAAAACATTATAAATGTTTTTAAGGGCACCATATAATTACCATTCAAAGGTATCCCATCTGGTTTTCAAAAGTATTCTAAGTTTTATAAGGTATTCCAAATGATATGACACAGCCTTTACTAGTTGTAATGGACTTTACCACATGTGAGACTAAAGCAAAAAATAATAATAAAGAATAATAATAAAGTTTTATTTAAATTTCCCCAGTTCAAAAATCTTCAGATTTGTCATTCAAAATAAGAATGCTGAAATAATGTAAAGCAAATCAGTTTATTTAATGATAATGTTCAGGAGCAGATGTACTTGTTTACTGTTTTTAACAGAATTATTTTTATATCCTGAAACCCTTGCCCTTCATTCAGGAACAGATTAAATCCTCACATTCTCACCCTTTTACATCAGCTGTTGTGTTTGGCAGCCTGCTGCAACTGCTTACAGCTGCACAGATTCCTGTGGGTTTTCTTTCTGATGTCCCCATTCTGTGCAGGCCAGAATTTGGCTGTAATTCCACAATGCACTTCGCAGTACACCTCATTCAGGAACAAGTCTAGTGAAAAGTGCCATGAGTTTTCAGGATAATCAGATAAGAGAAATTATGACGGCTGCTGTGAAAGTAATGCCTCCTGTATTATTATGTCGGCCCACAACTTCAGTGACGTATGTTGGTATGGCAGTGGGGCTGAACCTTCCCACCAATATTCCATTACATGTTGTTGCGTGATACTCATTGATGCTTGCTGAATATTTATGGAGACCAAACAATGGATGTGAGCACAGTAAGGCAGTGAGTGGTGCATTTCAACAGTAGTGACAGTGAGTCACCTCTGCTGAGGGTACAGGATTTTATGAGACTGTCGTGCAGGCTCTTGGTCATTGCTGGCAAAAATGCATAACCAGTTGACATGACTATGTTGCAAATTAGAGTTTTGAAGCTGAGAATTTGCTCTATCGCTTTTTGTATCTGTTGTAGTTTGCTTGAAAACACAGAGGAGGCATTACTTTTGGAGTGACCTACATAATAATGGGAAGATGTCCTCTTACTAGAACATACCACTTCACTTTAGCCTTTAAAATAAAAATTAAGAAGAAAACACCATAATTTAGATTTTTGTTATGATTTTTGAGTACATATGAAGGATATATTTGATAAACCGTTACGTTTTACCGTTTAATAATGGTAGCTAACTCAACAATACCAATGTGTGTTTACTTCTGCACCAAAACATAGCCTAATATAGTTTTCAGAATTGAACTGTACTTGGAGATGATATTGGCATCAGCTACTGAGTGATAATGCTTCATTTCTTATCCTAGTCTGCCTGCATAATAGTAACGAGATTAGGCTGCAGTTCTGTGACTTTAAGGAAATGCAAAATGGAATGACACTGGTTGTACATGCTTTCAGATATGAGAGATCAGTCGATTGATGTTTTAAAACAGCTTTCATTTGTTGATTTGAAATCACAAGCCACCTGTGGCCGTGTGTTTAAGAGCCTATTACATAGTACTAATTCTAGTTCAAAGATAACTTAAAAATACTGGTTCAGTGTTTTTCATCTTTAAGAATGTTCCTGCAGCCATCTTATTACTAAGCACAAAATATGTCTTTATATGAGGAGATGATATTTCATTTCTGTTTTCACTTTGAAAAGGCAGCAGAATATAAACAATCATTGCTGAGTAAAAGTGCATTATTCCAGGCCTTGCACTATGTTGTCTGAATCATTTATGAGCTGTGCTATTCTGAACAGTTGCTGAAACTGCAGCATGGCATAGTGCTTCACTTAGTTAAAGCAATAACAAAAAGAAAATCTTGAAATGACAATATACTCTCAGAATAATCAAATCCCTTATTGTTCTATCATTTATAAATAACCATTGTTCTGACAATGATCAGTCTGTTTAAAAGCATGCAAGATGATGTCTTTGAAAAATTATTTCTTGTCCAAAAATGACAGGCCTGAGAATTATTGGAACGGTACAAAAGCAGTGGCTGGAATAAACAATATCTGTTTCAGGTGAAATTGAAAACAGTAAAATGAAAAAAAAAATGTGTTAATCAGAATGGAAGGCTAAGATGTAGAGTATAGTTGTCAATGACACAATAGTATTTGCTAAACAGTTCGTTAAACTGACATTTGTCTGTATTCTTTGGGGGAATTAGTTAGAAGAGATAGAGTTTGATATGCATAGCCCCTGACATTTTAATGCAAGTTTAAGCACTGCATTTCAAGCAGCTCTTTTACTCATTAGTGAGGCACAGAATGGAGTTGTGCTTTCACTTACTAAACTATTAATAAATTAAGACAGTGAGATATTTATTAGAACTACAGAAAACCTTACCAAATACGCTATTCTTCATGCACAGTTTTAAACTATAGACTTGTAGTGAAAAATGGGATGATGATTTCTGGCATATACTTTCATCTGCTATTCTAGTTTTGAAACCAACTAGGCTCGTGCTTGCACTAAGAAAACAGGATTTTTGTCTGTAGAGATTAAATATAAGACACCAAGAGATTAATTAATCAACAGCAATTTTAAATCTACTGCAACAGATAATTAAAGCCAGTATTAGGTAGGGAAATTATAAGAACTACTGAATCACCTGTAGAAAACTGATATTCAGTATTGTTCATCTTCATATTAATGTGCTTGCGTAACATGAGAATGTAAATCATGGAGTACCATTCTCATTAATTTTATGACTGATTTATGTCTTCTTAACTGCTGATTAACAAGTAGCAGGTCTTTTTATGTAGGACAGAAGATTTTTTTCTCCTTTATGTTGCCTTCTGATGTATTTAAGTGAGAAACTGACCTTTCTTGAAAATATTTTAGGTTCAGACTACTGACTTACACAGCCACTATTGATATGATAGCTAAAATAATCTACTGAGTACTTGAAGTGAGTTCTTGACCACTAATAGGCAAAAATGGTTGTGGAGAGCTGGTGTTCCTTCTACTTCCCCATGACAAATTGCAGTAAGTTGCTTGTGAATATTATGAGAGAAGTATATCTTGGTTTATTGAACATACAGTATATTGATGTGTATCAATGGAAAACATACTGACTATTGATGTAGTTTTCTTGAAAGGAACATAACACCATGGCACACAGCTAAGTATCTAGGTTTTCTTTAAATCCTACAAACAGCTTGATACTGACTGCATTCAAATTGCTTGGCAAAGTAACTAAGTTCAAATACCAAAGCTCCAAGTAAAAAAAAATAAAAATACAGCACTTGGATTCATATGTGGATGTTTTATATTTGAAAGAAAACATAGTGCATGCTTAAAATTCTTTAATCTGTTGAAGCGTGTTAATAAAGAGTGTGTGCACATCCATTTACGCAGGAAGGTGCATAGAAGGTGAAGTAGAAACAATGTATGTGTTCAGCAATGTTGGTGACACACTTCTGTTCACAATCCTAAGCACTGTCTGGGGCAACTACCCCACTACAGCGGAGGCCTTGACTCTGAGATCCTGTGGAAGGATGCATCTCTTCACCTCTGTGGCTCTTTGTACGAAGAGATAGTGTGCCTGTCTGTAGAAAGTTTGTTCTGGTTGGGGATTTTTGACACCAACAAAAGAACCACAGGAAGATGTCAGCAGACTGCACATCCAGTGGTGATTGGAAAGATTTTAACCAACTTTTCTCTCTGAAGCCTGAACTGGCAAATGTACCACAGAATAGGCAGGCACAGTCTTTGCCTATCGGCTGGTGACTTTTGACTCTGGGAGGACCACTCCTCTACCTCCAGATGGGCAACTACCAGGCTGCTGGTATCAGACCAAGGGCTGGGAGCTCTCTTAATTGAGGCATCTGAGTAAGCTAAACCTTACCTCACTCAGGAGCATCAGTAGAGGAGATAAATGACAACCTACAGTCTATTGAAGAAGTCAGTGTTAACTTGATGGTAACTTGGACAGTGAAATTTAGTGCAACCTAGCAAGTTTGTAGATGACATCGATCTGAATGGTGCTGCTGACATGCTGGAGGAAAGGGGTGCCATCCATTGGAAACTTATCAGGATGAAGAAGTAGACCAATTAGCAAATACACAGAGTGGTCAATGAGTACAGCTAGTAAATAAATGATTTTAGTGCAGTACAACACACAGATCCTAGTTAGGAGTATTACTGTTTCACAACTTTCATGTAAAAATAATCAAATTTTTTTTTTAATCTGCTGAGGTACAATTTAAAAATAGAAGAGCTCAAAAATTTCCAGACTCCCTAGCGTTTGTTTAAAGATACTATCATGTTACTATCATGAGCACTCGGAACACATGCATGTTACATTTAAAAGTGGTTCCAACAGTACTGAAGAATACTTCAGCCATAAACTAATGAAACATAAAAGATATTAAAAGCAAACTAGCTTATTTTTTTTATTTTCTGAATTGAAGTCACATCTTTTCTGCCAAAAAAAAAAAAAAAAGGGAAAATGAAGAGAAAAATAAGCTCCAGCAAATGAGATGTTAAACCACAATAAAGATTCAAAAAAGACTTTTGTCTTACTGAGTATGAAGTTGAAATAATCTTTTTTCAAGCATATCAGATTCAAGAAGTCTGTCAGAGAATTGGTGGGCTGAGAGATGATCAAAGAGCACTCCAGGAAGATAAGGTCATTGCAGAAAAGCTAAATTAATGATTTGAATCAGTTTTCACTGTAGAGAGTGTCAGGGGAGTTTCTGCACAGGAAACATTATTTACTGCATAGGAATTGGAGAGTTCACAAACTAGGTTGTTAACTGAAGAGGAATAGAAATAATTGATAAATTTAATGGTGAAGAGTAACTCAAGTCTAAAATAATTGAATTACAGCAGTAACTATTTAATTCCTCATTTAAAAACAGTCTCAGTAGCAGAAGAGTGGAGGGTGTCAGATTAAGTGCCAGGGTTTTTTTTAAACCTTCTTAAGGAATCTAAGAAAACTATAAAACTGGAAGACTGAAAGCTGTGCCAACCCAATTAAGAATTCAAAAAATAATCTAATAAAGGATAGAAGTGGTAGGCGCATAAATACTTGTTTGTTCTAATTGAAGAATGAGAATTTATTAGGAGCCAGGTTTAATACAAGCAAAAGGAGACAATTGATTATTTCCCCTACAATGCGTAGATCAGGTGAGAAAATCATTATTACATAATGGGTATAGCTTCAAAAGATTATCTGAATTTAAACTGGACTGAGTTCATGGAAATCCCTCGAGGCTTACCATGTGTGTGGAAACTATGTATGAGGAATAATTAGGTATGCTTGCCTTTGTCCTATCAATAGCATGCTATAGTAGTTTTGGTTACTACATGACACAGGTTCACTCACTTCTGTTGCAGTACAGAGATTCTAATTCACTGAGATGTATTTGAATATCTTTGGTAGCATCTGTGTTGTTCGGCCTACTGGAAAGTAGAACAAATAAATAAAAAAAAAAAGTGTAGTGCAGATTGTAACAAATTTAATATTTTTTCTGTATGATACAAAAAGGAAAAAATGTGAAACTTAGTGATGATGAAAAGTAATGTAAAAAAAAAAAGTATTTAAATGCTGACTTGAATATTGGATTAAAATGTCTTCCGTTTAGAGAACTCATAGTAATTCTCAACAGGTTTCTGAAAAACTTATTGTACTGATGCTCAAAAATTAAAAGAAATGGAGAATCACAGCTTCATCAAATATAGAACTCAAACACTGCCACTGAAACAATTTATGATCTGATCCAGGTTTAAAAGAAAAAAAACATGTATCTTTATATATAAATTATGCAAACACAACAAAAAAGCAACAGAAAAATACAGGGTTTTTTTTTGTTTGTTTTTAAGAAAAAATAGATTTCTTTCCATCATAGCAAGTGTCTGTAAAGAAGAAAAATCTAACAAATATAGTGGTGGAAGAAGGGAGTAGACTAATACTAGAGAAAGGTGCAATTGGTAGACATTGATCTCTGCGGCTCAGATTCAGTATGTAGTTCACAAAGCATTTAGACCATTCAAAGAAAGTGAAGATGTAGCAGAGAGATTGTTCTCTAAGTGCCCTATTTTTTATATTCCTTTCAAACAGTTTTCTACTTGGAGACATTGAATTAAATGGATATTTGGTGTAAGAAAATGGCTTTTCTGGTTTTCCATCTAACTGGGTTATGTATTTTTCAATAGCTGTTAGAAAATTTTATTCCAAACCAAATCCAGGAGATAGATAAGTTAGTAACTAAAATAAGTTTAATACATTTATTTGCATTAAAATATACGTAATTTGAGTCCAATTAACATCTTCATTAATGTTTTAGATGATAGGACAGAGCGTACCCTGAACTGCATTAGGCAAAGTATTGCCAAAAGATCAGAGGAAGTGATCCTTCCCCTCTATTCAACATTAGTGAGACTGCATCTGGATCACTGGTCTCAGTTCTTATCTCCCCAATAGAAGAGATGTGGACATGATGGAGAGAGTCCAGTGAAGATGATGAAAGGGCTAGAGCATCTTCCCTACATAGAAGGGCTAAGAAGAGGTGGGACTGTATAGCCTAGAGAAGAGAAAGTTCAGGTGGAATCTGATTAATATGTATAAATACACCAGGAAGGGTGCAAGGAGAACAGAGCCATGCTCTTTTCAGTGGTTCCCAATGCTAAGACGAGAGGCATAAGCTGAAACATAAGAGATATCATCTCAACTTCAGGAAGCACTTCTTTATGGTGAGAGTAGATAAGAGCTGGTAACGAGAGGTTATGGGAATGTGGTCCTTGGCAACCTGCTTTAGTTCTGACTGTTATATTAGTTGACAAGTCAGATATTGTTCAGAATGATTTTGCAAAATGAGAA
Organism: Phasianus colchicus; assembly: GCF_987193195.1. NCBI lineage: Eukaryota > Metazoa > Chordata > Aves > Galliformes > Phasianidae > Phasianus > Phasianus colchicus. The sequence goes on along the minus strand of NC_143437.1, from coordinate 58,089,884 downwards.
TTTGGCTTTTGTTATGGTAACTTCCAGGTGTTTTGAAAGGGATGTGATTTTTCCCCCAAAATTCCATTTACTGGTATTTAATCCTGGAAAATTTTCTGATTCAAGAAGAATTTATCTGGGGTTGAAAACCATATTTGCTTTCATTTAGAGTCCGAAGTGGTGATTGCCTCAATCTTGGAACTGATAAATAAAAGCTGTGCATAGAAACTGAGGAAAATTTGAGATTGTTTTCTCATGGGGACTTGAATTATCAAAATAATAGCAGCTCAGTAGATGGATTAAGTTATTAATACTTTCCTGGTAAAATCTGCCTGTAGAATTCCTGCATGATTCATACTGCAATACACATAGATGTAGAGCAGGACATTTGTGCCTTAGCTGCCTGTGTGAAAATCTAATCTACTAATCTATGCAGGAACTCAGAGCTATAAATGAAATATTATAATGAACATGAACGATATAAAGGTAGACAACTACTGAAGGCTATGTTCACTGCAACAGTTATCAAATGTGATTCAAAAACATTTGGCAGATAGGGGCCATGTTATTGTTTTGACTAAAAACTTGCTGTTTTGCAAACTTTATTTTACTAATAAAAGCGGGATTGTGCTGGCAGGTAAGAAGAGAAAGTAAGCTCTTGAAAAACAGCTATGTGTTATTGTGAAAGAGTCGTGTTGAATATATTTTAAATCCAATTTCTACTCAAACTTCTTTAAAAATGTTATTTATGATTGAACTGATTAATGACAGATGTTCCCAAGGTACACTTAGTTTCTTCCTTATTCTCTTTTCAAGGAGTAGGAACAATTTAACCAGACACTCTTAAAGTTCATTGCAAATGTTTCTAGGGGGAAATTAATGATTTCATCACAGATGTTGAGAGGAGGAGAAATAGAGTAAATAATTTTGCCTTTGTAAAGATTTCCCTTTGGATTTAGTTTTGTAAAACTACCCAGTTTAAGTTTCCTGATCTCAGTGGGGTTTTTTTTATGTACACGCTTGAGCATGTGCCACATTTAATGCAGGACATTGCTACATTTCAGTAATTATGGCAGATTATTTGTTGTTTTAAAATGAAATGGTGAACATTTCATCACAAATATGAAAGACGATATAAATGAATGTTATCATATTTGTTAGGTTGGCTCTGCCAAATAGATGTATTGCTGGCAAGTAGATCTGTAGCACCTTTTAAAAAGAGAGTCTCTTTTGAAAAAAATGCTTTTGGGGATTTTTTATTTATTTACATCTTAGTTCTGTAAAACTGTTGCTCCAAGATATATTTTTTTCCCCTAACAAGTGTCTTAGGACTAAATCTGTTCTCTCTTTAAAAAAAGATATAAAAAAAATTAGAAGATATGACTGCTATTTGTCAGCTGTGTCATTTGGGGTCAAGCTGCACCTGTGATTCATACACTTAACTCTCTATGGGCACTTTCTTATTACAATACATGGGTTTTTACCTGTATCTTTCTCCCCAAACACACCAAAAATCTTATTTTTTTCTCAATTTTGACAAGGTAGTCACACTGCTGCTTATAACACTGATGCTGTTGTTCTAAAAAGGTTAATGACAGATTGTTTTCAGTGCTACTTTGTGTGTATTCTTTCTCTTTGACTGGAATATCAACATTCAGTTTTCAGTATTTCTCTGTTTAAGACTACAACCCTGATGTGTGATGCCTGTAAGAAAGGAATCTCAGATCCTGTTTGAGGAAGGAGGTGATAATATAAAAAATAAAAATAAAAAGGAAACAAAAAAAGGATTTTCTTGCCAACTGGTTAATGTGTAAAGAAGTCTTAGGCATCTGTTATTCCTAAAATCTTGCTTATTTTGGAAAGTTCTATTGATTTTCACTGGACCTATTGTCACCATCTCCCTGTTTCTTTTGAAGTTTACTCTCCACACATGTTCACCTCTCTATTTTCACTGAGGACCTCAGCAATTGGCTTGCTGGCCATGTGCTTTTGTCCAGCTTATAGACAGACATCTCTTATTTAGGAGCTCCTCTTTATTTCCTGCAGGGGTTTTAGTATACTCTTTGTCTGTACTCTGTCTTTTTCACGGCATTTTATTCTGTTTCTTTTCAGCCAGCTGTCTAATTTAATTACTTGTAGTCAGGAGCAAAACTGAGTCAAAGTTCAAAGTGAGAGTGTTGTTATGATCTCAGGAGGAGGTAGCAATATCACTTCTTCCTGGAGATAACCTGGATCTGTATTTGGGCAAGAAATGATGAAAAGTTGCTCCCCGCAGAATGGCTCAGTGTGCTTTTGTGGATACAATGGAACAGGATTCTGAATGTGATGAGGTTTAGGGTTACCCCATTGGTAATGAAAATAAAAAGGTAATAGTTATCACATAAACAGTGCAAAACAGCTGTTACTCAATAAGCCTTCTATTCAATGCCTGCAAAAACTCCAGGAGAGTAGCAACTACTGCTCTGCAGGGAGTAAAGTTTTGGTGTTTCTTGCCCTGGCATTCTAAATGTGGCTGTTTTCCTGAAACAGTGGCAATACAAGCATTTTCAATGACAGGAAATGGCTGGGTGGCCTGACCTTTCTGTTGGAGTGCTGAGGTGAGATGCACAACATACATCATGAAGAATAAATTATCTTATTCATTCTAATGTTCTGCTTGTTTTGCTCATCGCCAAAACATCCTTCAGTGTACCAGCCTGTAATAAAAGTACCCCAATTAAAATTTAACACTTCAGAATACAGGAAACTTATTTTCCTCCCTTCTACTAGACGTTCATTACCAATATTTGTTATACCTGACATTTTTCTTCTTGTAGGACTTTTCTAAGAACACTTCTGTAGCAGACCATCTGTTTTGTTCTGTTGATTAACAACTCTCTATGTTGCACAGTGATCAGCTGAAAAGGATTCATCTTGGCAGGAGGGGGAGAAAATTGCCTATTTTTTTTTTTTTTTACCTTACACTGGTTGCTGCAATTGGAGTCTTTGGAGGCTTTCTGAAAGAGTTACAAGACACACTTACCCAGATTTCTAGCACTTAGGATATGAGGAAGAGAAAGAGGGAAAATCTTTCTGGAAACCAAACTGTAAATGGAGAATGGATCCTTGGAAAAACAAATATTGAACAGCATTTTATTAAATTTTAAAAGCTTTTCTTAGGGACTGGGTGAAAACTGTTGCAACCCAGAAAATGAATTCAGCTCATTGAGAACAAGATTCAAAGGCAATGTTATGCTGTGTGAAGAGACAGTGGGAGGTGCTTATCAATTCTTATTTTATCTCACCCAGCTGTTGTAGTTTTCAGGATTTCAGAAGATATCGTGGCTTTAGAAAAAACATAGTTCAAGTCTTTTGATAACTACTGCTGTAAAAGGTGCAAACTAATCCCTGGTGAATTCCAAGTCCCGTTCCAAGTATCCATTCCTTTAACTCAGATTTTCAATCCCTTCAGTTCTTCAACAACTTGAAAATATTTATTTAATGTTAGAAGAGAAGAAATGAAATGCCAGGAACATGAATGTTATTGTAGGGCATTGCAGATTTATTCAGTTTGTGCTATAATTATTCTATAGTTTATGACTTTCTTTTGCTCAAAAAGGGATTAATGAGTGTGTGGAATATTTTTGTGGAGACATCTGAGTTTTATAGATGAAGATATTTTACATTTATAAGGCATTCACACAGTACCTTTAACGGCATTTAGCGGCATAATCATGGCAGCATTGCTGTCATCTAATGGCTAGTTGCTTTTATAATTCTGTCTCCAGATTCACACTTCTCTAATTAATGGACGGCCTAGTGCTGATGATCCTTCACGTGCATTACTGGAATTCACCTCTGCTCGCTTTATTCGCCTGAGATTTCAGAGGATACGGACACTAAATGCTGATTTAATGATGTTCGCACACAAAGATCCCACTGAAATTGATCCTATCGTTACAAGAAGGGTAAGTTCTGGCAAGACAGTAGAAATACATGTGTAGAAGTTATCTTAGAAATTATGTACTTCCTTTTGTTTAGTGTAAGAAATTTTGGAAGATTATGTCAAAATACTGGTAGTAATAGGGATTTCCTCATCTTCTCAGTGTTTTGTATATCAGAAATCAGAATTTAATGTTTTCTGCTTAATGGTGTTATTAACATATGTAAAGATAGAGCTCTCTTGAATGTAAATATTCTGATGCAGGTATAATTAGCAAATGGCAGCTGTTAGGTAATGTCCTTCTGCCTCTTCAGCTGCTCAATCCTTTAGCATTCCTTGAACATTTTCTCTGAGTACCATTTCTAGTCCTGGTAGTATTAGTAGCAGTACTACCTGGATGTAACATATTTTTGGCATTGTTATATGATTGTTTCTAGCAGGGAAATTTTAGATCCTGTTTTTGCTTAAATTAATGGATGCAGTATTCAAGCTCACACCATATCTGTCTTCTCCACTGTTATTTGTGTGTATACACCCCTGACCTCTGTCTTTCCACATTCCATACTTTCTTCGTATGACAGATGTCTGTCTTCTTGCTGCTCAAATACTGCATGTTATTCTAAAATAACATTTCTATAATTCCTATAAAAAAAGCAAGTTGCTCTTTTTCCTCTGTTTTTCTTTTTTCCCCCCACAAAACATTCTTTAAAACTATTTTAGGGAATGTATGCCGTCTGCATTTTTCATTTCTGCTCACTTCTTTTTGTTGATCTTCTTATTTTAATTCTGGAGAGTTGCTTAGGGTACCACTATAATAACTGGCATTTTTGGCTTTAATTACTGTCATTTATTGCTGATGGATGAGTGTAAAGAGAAAAATTTTCTTCTTCCACGCCACTTTTGTAGTATTCATTTTTTCCTCCAAATTCCTAGGAAGCAGGATACTTCTAAAAGTTTGGAATGTGGCATTCTGTTAAGTACCACAAACCCAGAATAGATTTCAGTTGAGTGTAGTTATTGCAGATCTCACTAATCATGAAAATTGTGTTTATTTAAGTATATACATTTAGTGATTCCAAGTGAGTAGAATCACGAAATTGAATTTAAGATCTGAATTCACACTCTAAAAATCACTATATACTCATTAAAACCTATTGCAGAACGATCTACCAATTTCTCAAACCAAAAAAGAACAATAGCTTCTGTATGACAGGTTTTCATGAGATTGTTGTAGAGATATGTTTCAAAGGAACAAGGACTAATTGAAACTTGCAATACTTTTCTGGCTTTTTCTCTAGATCAAGGCATTCCAACCAATAGGAAACAAAGGATAGTCATAATTGATAATTTTTCTGTGTTGCAGAATGTTAATAATGAGTTATATGAGTTTCTGCTTTGTTTGATATAGTTACTAGTTATCTGAAAAATAGGCTGAGCAGAGAAACTGCAAAATTTTAAATTGCATGTGTTTGTATTGATTAGCAAATTATAAAATGTTAAAAGACCCTCACCATAACAGACAAAAGTGGACAAGATGTCATCTAACGTTTGCTTTTCAAATGTGTATAATATGTGATTATAAGAGTGTTGAGGCACTGGAACAGATTGCTCAGATATGTGGTGGTTGCTCCATCCCTGGAGGCATTCGGGGTCAGACTGGACAGGGCTCTGAGCAACGTGATCTAGCTGTAGGCTTCCCTGTTCATTGCAGAGGATTTGGTCTAGATGACCTTTAAGGGTCCCTTCCAACTCAAACAATTCTTGGATTCTATGTTAAATGCTTTTTCAATCTCCTTTCTCGTTAGGGTGTTAATCTCCACCAGAGAGAGATGGTCATATGTAAGAACAACAGGTTCTTAAATCTTACTTAAATCTTATCAAAGAAGGTTCTTCTATGGCCATTCTGAAGTAAAAAGCAGTTCTTTCCACAGCTCAGAGAATGTCCAAGTAATACCCAAATAAGGTGAACAAGGGTGTTTCTAACCTGAGTTTTTTTCCTAACCTTTCCTTTCTCCTCATTATTGTGCCTTTGTCTTTTGATGTTTTCTGAAGGGATTAAATTCTACAGCATTTGAATTTTCCTTATCCACTGTGCATATTACCTATGTTCATATCTAGTGTGTGTAGTGTATAAATTGACATGGCTGTTGTGGCTTCAAACAAATGGAATTGTGCCAATTTATACCCTTTCTCTAAGCTGAATCTGTTGATCAACATGCAGCCTGGATTATACTTTATACTATGTTTGTAATAGATCAAAAAGAGAAGTAAAATAGGACCTGGCAGTTTTTTGTCACCAGAAATGAATTCTGTACTTTGACGCCTGCATTTTACAATTCACTTACCAATTGAATTTCTGTTTTGTCTTACAGTATTACTATTCTATAAAAGATATCTCAGTTGGTGGCATGTGCATATGCTCAGGCCATGCGAAGGCTTGTCCACTTGATCCAGTGACCAATGTATGTATTATTTTTTTCTTCTGTCTTTTCTTTCTTCGTCTTCCTTCCTCCCTTCCTCCCTCCCTATATGTGTCTTATTCACAGAGTGGAACATAAGAAAGAATCTTGACATTCTTCAGAGTTTTGTGAATTTACGTTTCTTCTTTATCTAGAACATATCTGTTCAACCCACTTGTTTTAAGTTTGTGTTGCCCTCTTTATTAATGTTTTAATAACTCTATATATAATCTTTATTGTTTATATTAATTAACTACATTACATATTTAATATGTGGCCTAGAACAATTTCTTTTCACTCAGTGTAGCCTAGGCAGTCTGGAAGATTGAACACCCATGACCTAGAAGAACAGTCAGAAGCTGTGCCAGGATGAAATAGTGCTGGCAACCAGAATGATTGCCACTCATGCAACATCAGCAAACGTTTTCTCTATATTGGAAGAATAGATATCAGATAATTCTGTTCATATTCAATATTTCCTAGAAAAACAAACAAACAAACAAAAATTGGGGTTACATTATGTATTTGAAGAATTGAATAGTCAGTTTTTCTTATTTGATATTAGTTTAGATATTTCCTAAATAACTGACGAGTATTTAATCGATACTTGTAAATAAACAATTATAACGGCATATTTACTATACATGAAATATTGAGTGATCAATCAATCTAGTTTTGAAAATCACAGACTGCTCACTATTTATTCTAAACATGTAGATCTCTTTTTACACTGTTAATAAACATGTAGCTGTTATAACAGAAATATTAAAATATAATCTATTATTGATAGTCAAAATGTACATCATCACTAATACAAAATTTGCAATCTACAAATATTACTGGTGTGCCACAATGTGGGAGCTCTTCATATGCTGTTCACTCAATTAGAATTGTTGTGCAGTATAACAGAAAATCTTGTTTCTGTATGATATTGGACAATTGCATAAGAACTGATTAAAAACAAACAAACAAACAAAAACAAGAAGAAATCTGACAGATATTGCATTAGCGTTTCTAAGCAATTTCCATGGTACTTTTCAAAAATTTTACAAAATCCTTGTTTTAATCCTGCAAGTCTTTTCAGTAGTGATGTGCGTAGCAAGCAATGTACTGTTGTTTCAAAGACATAGATGGTCTTAGTTATCAAACTGCTGTGTTATCTCTGTGCCATGTGGCCCTACCACAAAAAAAGAACAGCTATTATTGCAGATGAAGGCAGACTTCAGATCGTTGGGATACTTGATTAAAAGGGTATTCTAAACATGTAGTGGTATCATCTTTTGTAGGATGACAAATATATATTATGTAACCAGTATCACAAATACAGTAAGTGAAACAACTCAAGACATAAGAGATTTGGAATATTTGGTTTAGATCTTCAAGGATACTCTATAACGAACCATACTGAGATAGGTGGACTTTGGCTTGTAAAACATCGTGACTATATAAATTTTCCTCTAGCATGAAAAAGAATAAACTTGCTTGAATTTACTGCCTTGCTGTTCTGAAGCACTCTTTAACTTGTCCTTGTTTTGCAAGGACATATGCATATATATGGTCAGCCATAGAATTCCTCCGGGTAATCTTGCCATGTTGTCCTTGAGAGGGCACTCATGGGCCACAGGAAAACAGTTGGAAAGTCAGTTCTTGTTCCTGTTTGTAAACAACTGTTTCTTTCTTTCCCCATCTTCTTCTGAGGCTCAGAGTTTGTGCACTGCCTACAACAATATTTTCATGTTGAGACTAAGTTGGGACTGCGGTGATCTGAGAAAATGAAAGACCACTGAAAGGGTGGTGATCTTCCTCCCACTTCCTGTTTAAGCCTTCACTTGCTGCTCTCATATGCAATTTAGTTGTACAATTAGAAGGCTACAAGATGAGTTGAATCATCCAGCAAAAAATAATCTTAAAGTTAAAAGAAAAGATGACTATTTTTATGGCATCAGTCAGCAGACCTGATGTTACTCTAACTGCAGGAGTGTTACATCAAGGGAATGGCAGAGGTTGGATCACCCTTCTAGTGTACGCTAGCAATCAAGTCAGTTTTCCTGTAAGGCGAAGCTCTGTTTGAGGACTGCCAGCAATCTGTCTTATTTGCTGCACTGGGAAACTTTTGTTCTCCCATTCTCCTTGCTTCAGTAAGTTGGAAGTAGATACTCCTGTGTTCTTAGATTCTCCTAAGATTCTCTGGCCAAATTCTTCCACGCTCTGGCTGCTTTCCTAAAAATTGAACTATTCAAGTTAAACAAACTTTTGTCTCTCATGAGTGAAGACAGGATGCATAAATAAATAAAAACGAGTAAGCAAAGGAATTACAGATTTTAGCCATGAATTGTAATGTTTTCATAATTTCAGCTGGAATGCAGATTACATAGGACAAATTCTTCAAATCATGGCATTTTGTAAATATTTGTTTTTCTTTTAAATTAGAAATCTGTCTGTCAGTGTGAGCACAACACTTGTGGAGAGACATGTGATCGGTGTTGTCCTGGTTTCAATCAAAAACCTTGGCATGCTGGGACTTTCCTGGTTAAGCATGAATGTGAACGTAAGTTGAAAGCAGAACAGAAGAGGATTACTGTAGTTGCTGGTGAAAACTAAGATTGAGTCCCAAATGATTTTGCAGTTTATATTATTTCTAACCACATTAATTGATGAATCAGTGTTGTTCCCTTATTTAGACTGACTCAAAAAAAGTCAATAGAAAAATAACATGTAAAATTGTACTTTTGTTGAACTCAGAATATTTCAGTTTAGATCTGAACTTCTCAAAATTTTTAAGACTCTCTTTTATTCTGACGTAATTCTTATATGCATATGTGAAAAACAAGTGCTTTTTGGACATCTTTTAGCTTTCATAGAAGTTATTTTAATTTACTCATACCATTCTGTTATTTTTTTCTTACAATTCCTCTTATTTTAAGTTGCTATTTTATGAGCTGTATGTGTGTATAACTACCACAAAATTTCTGGATCATCAATTTTAAAAAGGAAGAAACTAAAAATGGAAGAACCTAATTAATTTATATCTGTCCATGACATTGCCCTCTAAGACAAAATATTAAGAAAAGAATACAATATGCAGAGTTTCAGGCTGCATTTGCGACTAGAACACATTGCTTTTTGTAGATGAAGTAGAAAATCAATGCCTGAATGTGTTCTCAGTTATAATGCTTGTGATACAAATGAATGAAATGCTAAAAGACTGATTTTAATAACTTGATCTTTGCTAATACACTTCCTTCTCTTTTAGCATGCAATTGTCATGGGAAGACTGAGGAATGTTACTATGATCAGAACGTGGCAGACAGAAATCAGAGTTTGAATATTTTCGGAGAATACATCGGAGGTGGAGTGTGTGTTAATTGTACAAGCCACACTGATGGCATAAACTGTGAGACCTGTGTTGATGGCTACTTCAGACCTCCAGGGGTAAATGCATGTTCTGTTGTCACTTCCCTGTAATTTGTTGCGTTCAAACTATCACTTCAGCATGGAGAATTTAGTATTAAAAAAAGAGGTGACAGAATTTCAGTGCTATGAGTGTTAACTTCTAATTCTGACAGTGTAGAAATTGCTTTTCACAGCTGGAAATCTCTAATGTTAATATTCACAGAAATATGAAACTAAATCTTGTTGATATGAAGGAATGCACTGAGGTCGGAGCCTCCATCTAATATTTCGGCTAAAAGGAAGATGTAGTTCTGTAAACAGAACTTTTACCTCAGTAATGAATTTCAAGATGTGTTATCAAAGACCAAAGAAATATTGCAACACTCAATATTGGAGAAAATTTGTCTATAATTTTTATTTTTAAATGGTAATATAGAAAAAATAATAACTGAAATTTCATGATGTCCCAGGAATGCTTTTAATTTTTAGTGCAACAAGAATTGGTTTTTGTGCTTCAGAATAGAAGGTTGTATTTTATTCTAAAATGCAGCTGTCAGAAGATGCACATTATATTAAGTTGTATTGCCAATATAGGCTGTGCCTGTGCTTTAAATAGCTGCACTAATTGTGTGTGTTTAAATTCCTGACATTTTGTCTGCATAGTTTCAGTTGAGGAAATCATGCCTATTAGTCTGATTGCTTTTCAATCCTCAAACAGAAAACATCAGCAAATAACAATAATTACATTCTCCCTGATACAGTGTTTTTAGTCTTAGAGCTTGTAGAAGAGGAGTACTGATCTATTCAACATTATGACACTTGATTTATTCATTAATCGGTTGCCATCTGACTAATAGGAACTATATATCTCTATATACATTATAGATATAAATTAAAATATATGTAGTTTACATCCACAGTGTGGTATTAAACTAAAGATCAATTTTGTTTGAGATAACCTTTTCTGGAAGGATAGGAAATTGTTTGCTTTATTTCACTTCCCTTTTTGTTTAGTAATTGACTGACAAACAGCAATTAGTTATTCAAATCATGTTGACCAGAAAAACTATTTGTCAAGGTTACTTTAACCAGTGAATGTTTAAAATCTACTTCAAATGATTGATATTCAAAATCTACTTTAGATTCAGAAGGCTAGAGCACCCCCCTACACAAACAGGCTGAGAGAGCTGGGGTTCTTCAGCTTGAAGAAGGCACTGAGAGGACCTTATAGGGGCCTTCCAGTACTTGAAGGAGGTCTACGTGAAAGCTGAGGACAGACTTTTTATAAGGCTAGGTAATGACAGGATGAGGGGAAATGGCTTTAAACTTCAAGAGGGTAGATTTAGACTACATATTAAAAAGAAATTCTTTACTGTGAGCATGGTGAGACACTGGCACAGGTTGTCCAGCAGGTTGTGGATGCCCCCTTCCTAGAAGTGCTCAAGGCCAGGCTGGATGGGGTTTTGAGCAACCTGGTCTAGTGGAAGGTGTCTGTGTCTAGAAGAAGGGGATTGGAACTAGATGATCTTAAAGGTCCCTTCCAGCCCAAACCATTTTACGATTCTACGATACTTGATTATTTCTTTTAATGGTACAAGTCGCTGTTAATAACTATATACTTGTTTTGGATTTGCTGAAATCCTAATTGTATCTAAACTTATGTGTTTCTGATGAAAATCTAAAATTGAACATTTAAGTCAAGACTGCATGGGCTAGATAGGCAACCATCCTTTTTTGTTTGTTTCCTACACAAAATGCAGCTCTCTCCTAATTTTTGTTTATAAAGTAAATAAGTGTTTCCACTCATTAAAAGTATGATTTTGTTTTGTAATATCTCTCTTTCCATAGGTATTGCCAGATAGCCCAGATCCATGCCAGCCTTGTTCCTGTGATCCAAATGGGTCTTTACATGAAACCTGTGTCAAAGATGAAAAACATGCAGAAGGAGGTAATATTCCTAAAAGACAAGGATATTAAAGCTGAAATTCAGAGTGGTCAAAGAAAAACTGAGTCATATTTTTCCTTCCTCTTTAAAAGAAGGAAATTCTAAAGATTTTTTTTCTTGTTCTTTACTCATATGGACAATGATCCACCTGCATTCTTATGATAATTTTCTTTGGAAATTCAGATTTTATATTTCCAGATTTTCTGAAACTTCCTTAATATACATGGCTTGTAATATGGTACATTTGGGAGAGTATTGCCCATGGAACATTTGGGAGTTTTCTCTTTACAGTGCTTTCTTCATTTACATCAGAGATTAAAACAAGTAGAAGTGTAATCTTTACATCACTTTACTTCTCCATGCGTATTTGAATTTGAACCCTAGAAAAAATTTGCTTGAAATGTGATATATCATCTGCCATCTATAATATCTATACAGGATTACAAACTCCTTATGATAGCCATGAAAAAACCTATCTTCTTATATGAAAGAAATTCCTGTCTTGTGCTTTGGAAACAATGGATTGCAGTATATTTCTTCTGCTTTTGCTGACAAACTTCTGAAAATATAATAGGAAGCCAATAAAACTCAAGATCAGTTTCTTAAGGATATTTAATTGGGCTAATTGCAATCTATTGATATGAGATGTTGTAGCAGTCATTTTTTGAAATGGAGGTCAATGAAAATAAACTATAACAATCAAGTACTACCTACCTCGGTTCCATAAAATTAAATTTCTAGATACAATGATGGAGCCTGATTACTATCACAAGAGTGATTAGTATCACATTGACCTTGTCCAGTTGTCAGCTGTCAGCCCAGCTGTTATCTTATTCCTCCGCCTAAATAGGACAAGGTCGAAAATAAGACAAAAAATTTCCTGGCTGATGATAAAGATGAGGATATCTTTTCCCAGTTACTGTCATACTTGACTTGGGGAAAATTAATTTTATTTATTGCCAATTTAAATAGATTTGGATAGTGATGATCAAAGACAAAAAGTAAAATATATCTGCAGGCTCAACCTCGTTCCTTCATTCTCAACTCCTCTACCTCCTCACCCATCCCACAGCTGGCAGAGGGAGCTGGGTCAGTCCATAACAGCTACTATCTCTCACCCATTTCTCCTCCCACTTTTCCCTTGCTGTTGCGTGGGTCTTTTACAGGGGCTGCAGTCCTTCAGGAAAAAATTATCTGCCCTGTGGGTTCTCCACGAGACCTTATTCCATCAGGGTCTATCCCCATTCTCCATCTTGGGGTTCTCTATAGTCTTTAGCACAGACACCTGTCCCACCATGGTCTCTTCCAAGTTGTAGGGGTATTTCTTATAAATCTGGAAAATAAACTAGTTTGTAAGATAAAAACCCTTAAACTAAAATGGAAATATAGTAGTCAATGGGATATAAAGTCACTGTGAACTGTTCTTAAGGAAAATAAATCTGAATGCTGTTTTCTGTGTGCCTCACTACTGTAGGTAAGTAACAGTGAAAGTAGATCTTTGTAATAAACATCACAGCGATTGGTACACAGATGAAGAGCAACAGGAGGATTTCAAAGGCTTCATATGTAGGTTTTTTAGGCCAGGGGAAGATAAGAGAAGAGCATATAGGAATAATTCTACAATTGATTGTTTCTGCAGAAAAAGAAATATTTTTATATTTTAAACATGTGTAATTTCAATTTTGAGTAGCTTTGTAAAACTGTATCCTCATATATCTCACTGATCATTCTGAAATGAAATAGTATTATTCATATTTTTATAGTATGTTTTTCACTTTGCATGTCCAAGAATGTTTTTCAAATATTGTTTCATAGCAACAATAGATGGTATTTTCAGAAACAGTATAGATAAATATTAGAGCCAAAAAATTTCAATGAATCACAATATGTTTACAAATTGTGGCGCTGGTAAAATAATTGACAGGCAATCATGTATTGTATTTTAAAATTAACTTGTTCACTTGTGTTCAGTCCATACTAATAATAGATAATAATAGACAACTGACTATTGCCTATTATTGTGACATTGAGATCACTTACAATTGTCCATATGAAAGTGAAGATGGACTCTATGCATTTTGAGCTACTTTATGCTACGACCTTTAGGCTTCTCTTGTAAATCATTACTCCTTTTTTTCAAGCAGTACTAACTGGATTTTAGCAAATAGCCATTTTTATTGTCTTTTAAGTACCTGCAAGATCTGCAAAGTTTGCAGACTTACAGAATTTCATAATTCAGATGCTATTGTGCACTGAAGTGGTTTTTGTTGTTGTTGTTGTTATTGTTGTTTGTTTTTGCTACTACCTCTTTATGTGTAATATAAGCCCAAATAGTGATCTTTTGCTGAAAAACTTTCTCAGACCTTGTAGGATAAATAAGGGCCAGTATTTATTCAAGCTTAATAGATCTTTGTTCAGCAAGCAGTCCCACAAACTTCCACAATATTGTTTTTGATATATATATGCTATTGAGTAGGAATGAGAAATACAAAGCCAGTCTCTGGATTGCAAGTTTTTTCAAGGATTTGGAGCACGATTTTGCATGGGTTTATTTTCATATAATTTTTAAAGATGGGTAGGCTAGGAAGAAGATGATAAAACTCATATTTCAAGATGATTCATCCTCCAGAATGAACCTCTTTACATTCAGAGATATGTCAGAAAATGATAATATTCAGGTAGAAAACAGTGACAAGCCCTATTCAGACAAGGCCTATGAAATAATAGACCAAAGCCATAGTGTATACTGAAATATAAGTTCTTTACAATGGCAACAAAAGAAGGACCTGAAACATTCACTGTGATTCAGAATTTAATTAGCCTGTTGATGTACTAAGCACTACAGAAGCTTGGTAAAGAAAATCAAGGGTACACCAACAAGGAATGTACATACTGTATAGAAACATGAGCCTAAGTTTTGCCAGTATGATAGCACTGTAAATTAAAGAAGGTGAGCCAAATGTATCATACAGACTTACTATATCAAGAATCATAAGAGCTAGAAAAAATATCTGATAGGTTGAAGTCTCCACAGCTTCCTCTCTCTATTGTAGCATGTGAGGCTTCTGAATGGGTAGATACCAACTACGGTATGAACCATATGAGAAAGGAATTTACTAGGGTGGTCAAAGTTGCGTTTCAAATCCTGATCTCTCTTCCTCAGTTGCTAAGAAAAGTGAGGAAAGGAAGATTCTTGATGAAAATCTAAAAACAATGGACTGACTGGGCAGTGAAGGAGAGTTTTAAATTTAAATGCGTATTTGGGAGCTTTATTCCATGCTGAAACATGTTATTGAATTTGAATTTGCTGAGACTTGAGTTCTGAAATCTAAGAAAGGATATATTATACTTCCAATTAAGGCAGGACCATTTATAAAAAGACAAATTTGCCTGTGTCTTTTGCTGCTCAAATGGGATGTACAGTACAGTTATTTCATCTGAATCATAGGATCATGGAATGGCTTGGGTTGAAAGGAATCTCAAAGATCATCTAGTTCCGACTTTCTTGCCATGTGCTGGGTTGCCAACCACTAAGTCAGACTTCCCAGCAACCCATCAGGCTTGGCTTTGAAGGCCTCCAGGTACAGGGTATCTGCAACTTCTCTGGGCAACATGTTCCAGTGACTCACCACCCTCTGAGTGAAGAATTTCTTCCAACTTCTAATCTAAACCTCCTCTCTTTCAGTTTAAATCCATTCCCCTTCTTCTGTCAGTATCTATCTGTGTAAAAAGTCAGTCCTCCTCCTGCTTGTAAGCTTCTTTCAAGTATCGGAAGATCACAGTAATGAGGTTTCTCCAGAGCCTTCTCCGGGCTAAACAAGCCCAACTCTCTCAACTTTTCTCCATGGAAGAGGTGCTCCAGCCCTCTGATCATCTTCATGGCCCTCCACTGGATTCACTCACAAAACTCTGTGTTGTTCTTGTGCTGGGGGCCCCAGGCCTGGACAAGAGTAGATGGGGACAGGGACAGAGTAGAGGGGAACAGTCACCTCCCTCTCCCTTTTAGCCAACATTGTTTTGATGCAGCCCAGGATACCACTGATCCTCCAGGCTTCCACACCTTGCAGGCACCTTGGCCTTATTGAATGTCATTTGGTTCTCATGGGCCCACTTTTCAAGACTGTCCAGGTTCCTTTGGATAGTTTACCTTCCTTCTATTATGACAACTGTACCACTTAGCTTGGTGTCATCAGCAAACGTACTGAGGGTACACAGTCCCGCAGTCACTGATAATGATGTTGTAAAGCATCAGTTCTAACTTATGACCACTCTCCACTTGGATGTAGAGCCATTGGCAAACAACCCTCTGGCTACAACCGTCCAGCCAATTCTTTATCAACTGTACAGTCTACCCTTTAAATCCATGTCTCTCCAATTTAGAGATAAGGGCACAGTGCAGGACCATGTAAAAGGCCTTGCATAAGTCCAGGTAGATGACATCAGTTACCCTTTCTTGGTCCACTAGTTCCATCCATGATCTTTCCAGGCACAGGTGTGAGGCTCATTGACCTATAGATCTTCCTTTCTTAAAAATGGGAGAGATGTTTTCCTTTTTCCAGTCACCAAGGACTTCACCTGACAGCCATGAAATTCAGATACAATGGAGAGTGAGTTGGCAACTGCATCAGCCATCTTCTTCAGGACAATAGGGTGCTTATCGTCTGGCCCCTCAGACTTATACACATTCAGCCTCCTGAGGTAGCCTTGAATTTACTGTGCTCTTACACTGGGAGAGATCTTGCTCCCCCAACCCCCTCCTGGAATTTCAGGCACACGAGAGACTTGGGAGGCCTGACTGGCAGTGAAAACTGAGGCATTAAGTACCTCAGCCATCTCCGTATCTCAGGAGGCCAGTTTTCCCTTTTCATTTATCAGAGGAGATACACTCTCCACTGCCTGTCTCTTGTGGACAGTATACCAAAAAAACACCCTTATTGTTTTTTACATCCCTTGCCAAACTTAATTCCATGTGAGCCTTGGCTTTCCTGATCCCGTTCCTGCACATCCTGACAGCATCTTTGTATTCCGACCAGGCCACTCATCCCCCACTTCCACTACTTACACTTTTCCTTCTTTTTCCTCAATCTTGCCAGCAGGTCCCTGCTCAGTCATGCTGATTTCCTGCTTCCTCTGCCTGATTTCTAATTCTGGAGAAATAAGACTCTTGTATCTGGAGGAGCAGAGTTTTCTTTCATAAACCAAGATTGTACATTGACTCAGTTTATAAAAGACCCTGAGGTGCAGGGCCTCACCAGTGACTAGCTAAGAGAGTAACTCAGAAATTTGGGAAGCAGCTAGACCATAGTCAAAATCCAGGGAGCAAATGATTTTGTGATAGTAACACAAATAACTTAATGCACTGAATTTATATATATAAGCAGTAATCAAGAAGTTTTCTTGAAGAGCCATCAAATTCAAAATCCTTGTAGGCCTGTAAAGGCCACCCTGAAATTCAGCTTATCTAAAATAAGGAATCTTTTAGAAACTAAATCAAAATGAACAATCAAACAAATCGTAAGCATTAGGTGCAGGTACAAGGAAGATGCATTCTTCTAGTTCAATTCATATGACATAACTAAGCTAGGAAAGAAAAAAATCTATTTAAATTCTAAAAAAAAGTTCCTTGAAAAAAAAGGAACAAAGGATAATAGAAAAGGACATAAGTACTGACTGGTTCCGTAAGATCATAATTTTAGCCACATGTTAAAGTATTTTAAAAAAATAATATGCAAATATTTAAATGTTGTTAAGAAGTACTTCTTTAGATAAATCAAAATCTAAATGATGACTGGACTCTGAAATTTAGTAGTTTAAAATGATTAAGATGTAATCAGTTTATAACAGGAAAACCTAGATGAATTCTTTGTATCAGTGAGTAGAAGAACTCAGTGAATTTCCCATTTTTTTCATGGAAACATGGGGCAAGTTGGAAGAAGTGTATCAAACAGATGTGTCAGTTTTAGAGCAAAATGATGAATAATAATAGAAAAGCTTTAAACATATGGCATGGCGTATACATGGTATCAGGAGGTAGTTAAAAAGTAGTTAAAATGCTGAAGCATTATAAATGAAGTTTATAGTACTTTGTAAAATCCAAATTAATCTTATATAATTATAAACTGTGTATCCAGTTTGTAAAAGAAAAGTAGAGGGTTCCAGGAAATTAAAATCATGAAATCTGCTTTCTGTATCAAGAAAATAAGTAGAACAAAAATAAAGAAAAGATTTATATTTTTAACAATCTGTGGCTAAAATGGGCAAAGCTCAAGATCAGTTGTTTGTTTGTTTGTTTTTTTGTGGAGGGCAGTATTCCTTATGTATCTGTTTGAAGAAGCCAAGGTTACCTTGACTAATAAAATATTTTGATGTTCAAAAAGTTTTGTCAAGAGTCTTCAGCAAATGCCATAGAAGAGTAGAATTGAAAGAGAAAGAAGAATTCTGTCACAGATGAGTACTTGGTTAAGAGAATAAATGGACCATTTTCACAGTGATGATCAGTATGAACTGCTGGGAATATTCATATTTAACCTGCAAAGAGGACGAGTAGGAAGGTGACAAAGTTTGCAAGTACAAAATCTTTCAGCACAGTAAAATGAAAGAGCTGCAAAATGTTCAGAGATCTTAAGATAGTTGGTGGATGGGTAATAAAATAACTGATGAAATTCTGTAGCAATTAAATGAAAAGTTAAGCAGCGAAAAATGTAGTTCTACTTATACAGTGACTGCAGTAATTTTTGAATAAGACATTAGCAATTGTGAAACAGCTCTTACAATTACCTTGGACTGTGCCTTGGAAGTATCAGCTCAGTGCTGGCTCAGCAATAGTAAAAGGTCAGCACAGCCTTAAGAAATATTACTAATGTTTTAAAAGCAAAAGTGAAAAAACAATCACACCAATTGTAAGTCTGCTCTATACCTTCCCTTAAATAACTTATTAGAAATGGAAGTGGAGAAGTAATAGGGATTTTCATCTATTCAGAACAGTTTCTTTTTAAAAAGATATTAAATAGGCATAGAAGTTTTTGACATACAAAATAAAATTGTCATGTGGGATAGGATAGAGTTATACTGAAATCACAGATTATATGGAGATAGTGAGAAGGGAACAGTTATTTGCTGTTTTCTATGATATGACATTTAAAGGGCGACAAATACAGATTTAGTGTATATCAGTATTTAATTTCACACTACACATGGCTAAATGCAGAACTTACTGATGGGGAGCTTAATGGGTTCAGGAAGCAAAAGCGTATTCAAAGGCAGTTAGGCAAGTTAATGGAAGAGGTGTTTGTTCGATCTGCTATATGCAAGGACTTGGGGACAAGTTACAGTTTAATAGATCTTTAATATATAGATATCGAGAAGCTCAAATAGTTATATTCAGCTCTCAGACAGGATACTGAGTTGAGTCAGTGTAGGTCTGAGCCAGAGTTTGTTACACCTACGTACCAGAGTACATATGAGTATGTTGCACCTACGAACAGTGTTGCTTTAAGAACTCTAATAAACATATCCAATAATAGTAATAATAAATCAAAGGTGTATCATGTTTTTTTTCCCTCTTCCATAGACATGTTGCCTGGTTTCTGTCACTGCAAGACTGGCTATACAGGAGAGCACTGCAATAGATGTGCATTGGGTTATACGGGATATCCTGACTGCCTGCCCTGCAACTGCTCAGTGGAAGGCAGTGTGAATATTGACCCTTGTGTAGGTCTCTGCGTCTGTAAGGTATGGATATGAAATTCTTGTGAGCCACAGGATGATATTAATGATACTGAAAGATTACTATCAGTGATTTTCTATCATATAGCGATGTTCCACTGTCCTACCTACATACATTAATGTCTATGGCAGCCAGTACTCATAGAACTGTTGTTCTTGGTCCTGTGAAGCCTTGGAATGTTCTGTATCACCCTGGAACTCACTGTAATTAAACTAGGTATCTAGTAGCCTGTTGCATGTCTTAGAAGAGACAGTTAAGAAGTTTGTGAATTATTTGCGTTGAATTTCTACCTCTCGTTTGTTCAGAATCTATATGTTTGAAGTAATATGGACCCTAAAAGTATCCTGAAATATGACCTCAAATGAGAAAATCTTTTGAATGTGGAGGTGGTGTCTTAAAATAGCATTTTGGCTATAATACCCTGTTTTAATTCCATACAGAGGGCATTCTTTCTTGCCTTGGAATGGTTTTATAAAAATTTTTAACATATTTAGCTTTTTGTTTATTTTTTTGTGTTTGTTTGTTTTCTTTTCTTTTCTTTTAGTCATCCTTGCTATACAATGAATTTCTTAATTTCTAAGAAGCAAGTTTTAAAATGTTTTTTTCTTCTATTTGTTTCTATGTACCTCCAGCATTGATAAATCAAAAGAAAACACTTTTAAACAAAACAATTGCATCTACCTCTTACAAAATAAAAAAAAAAGCTTTACAAATGGTGATGTTCTGTAAATCACAGTTTAGTAAGTTAGCTTGAACATGACCAAAGGACAATTTATGGTACAGTGGGTCAGTTTTTGTGTTTCATACTTCTGGAAGTTTCTTTACCAAATTTAATTAACAGGATTAGAAATAAATGTGAATTTTAAAATATTTACATTATATCCCTAAGTACAAGAATGTACAAGAAGTACTTGACTCCATCAGTTCATGCAGCATGCACTCTGGTGTGACAGCTGAGCAGCACTGAAATCAGAGAATTAACCTTATCCTCACAACAAAACAGTTGCATGCTTTCTGTCAAAAATAAAATCTATCCATATTACAGTTCTAATTGACTATTAAGTCTAGAAGTCTAGAATTTACTACATTCTGAATTGAAACAATAGTTAAGATGTCATGTGCTACATAAAAGATAACTATTGCTGAATAGTTCTTATTTTTTACTTTATTTGTTTAATACCAAACTGACTTGTTGGTAAAATCAGTCTAAAATAAATGAATATTGTTCCTATCCAAAAGCATATACACTCTGTACACAGTTTTTTTCCTCCTTGGTTATTCTTTACCTCGTTTTTGATTCCCGTAATCTCCTTTTAAGTGCATGTAGTAGAAAAAAATAATATCATTTGAGACAGCTTAGATACTGATACATACATACACGTTTATTTTCACTAGAAATCTTCAAACTCAAGTCAAAGCAGATTATGGTCAAAAGGACACTGAAATCATCAAATTAGCTATGCTCCATATGAAGACTAAAGAGGGATGTCTGAACAAGTTAATAGCAGGTCTTAGGAAAAATGCTTCCCCTCTTTTAATCACATTTTTCAATTACATATAATGAGGTCTGAAATTTACTAAAGATAGTTTTCTTGTTAAGGAAATTGACTGCTGAAAAAAGTTCAAGTAACAAAATGTAAGTGAGCATTAGATTGTTATTTCTACCACATTAGCCAGAATAAACTGATGTACAAAAAGATGAGGGGTAACTATAACTGCCTGTTTTATCATGGATTGGCACAGAAAACGTTCTGAAGGTATATAGTCAAAGTTTTGTATCAGTTAAAAATGGACTAAAAATCAGATTGAGAAAAAAATTAGTCTATAGAAATATTGTTTCAATGCCTGAAGGATAGCTTAGATCTCTTCTCCTACTTTGTGTGTCCATTATTCAATGAACTTCATACCTACTGAAAAGAATTATCCAAGTTTTATTCACTGATGTCATTCTTTTGACTGCAGAATAGGACAGCTTTTCACTTAAACAGGTATATCTGCTTTTTGGTTCTCTTGTGGTTTTTTGTTTGTTTTTTCCACTTCCCAATCTGTACACACTGAACACTTCAGAAAGATCTGAAACTTTTATTAGCAGCATTCAGAACTGTAGTTTCTATGTTTGAGCTTGAGAGCATTTGGGTGCCTGCAAACTCCTATACATTATTATACTGTTATTTTTCAGATGAATCATGAGTATCTGGCTGATTTCAGCAAACCAATGACAATAATATGTTAATTGATTTACACTGAAATTGGTGGTGAAAAGGTAAAAATGTCAAAGGTAAAAACTACTGACTCACAGTTTTGAGTTGTTCTATGGAGATTTTTGGTTTGTTGAAGAGACTTTTATATTATGTTCTTGAAGAACAGAATTAATATTGTACAATAATAGAGATGGAGTGAAGATATTTTGCTAAAGATGTTTTTAATGTAAAAGGCCTACTCTATTTTATTATGTTGGCCCCCCAACATCAGAGGTGGATGTTGGTGGTCTGGCAGTAGAGGTGGAACCTTCCCACCCACATTCCATTACATTTTGTCACTGTATGACAGATGGCTGTGGAGGAGCAGTCTGATCAAATGACTTCTAACATGGAAGTGCCTATGAAACAAAACGGGCTGTCACTTAATTCTTCCCTGTGGAAAAAAAATTCATCTGTTGGCATTCACAGATGCTTGCTGAACAATTATGGGGACCAAAGAGTGTATTTGAGCACAGTGAGTTGATGGGTATTGTGTTTCATCAGTGGTGACCGATATGTGAAATTGAAGCCATGTTCTGGATGGCCATGCAGATTTTTACGAGCCTGGCATGCAGGCTCTTGTTCTTCATTGGCAAAAATATGTAGGTAATGGTGGTAAATATGTTGGAAAATAACGTTTTGTAGCTGAGAATTTTCTCTGTCAGTGTTCTTTCTATCTGTTGCATTTTCCCTGAAAATAAATAGAAGGCATTACATTCAGAGCAACCAATGTAAAAGTGTTTTTTAATGTACAGTAGTGACAGTCTATTCATTTTTTTGTTTGTTCTCTATATTTATTTATCACCTTCCCTCTTATTGCCTCTTTTAATCCATCTCCTATAACTTTGCCTTTTTTTCCTCCGTCTTTGCAGCATCTTAGCCTGGAGGCTATCAAATGGCTTTTGTTGAACTTATTTCAGAGGAACAAATTTCAAGCAAGCTTAGACTACACAGTGTGGGCAGGCTTTTCATAATGTGTTCATTCTCTGCTGACTTGCAGCCAACGATTTTGTCCTGTATGCACACCATAGAGCACTATCTCCAGGATTCAAGAAACTGTATATAACGCTGTAGAAATGGGAAAAAGAATTCTGTCCTGTCTATAATGAATTATTAAGCCAGTGACATAATATATTTATTGTGCAATGTATTTCTTGCTGAAAAGAATGCTTTATCTTTTCCTATGGGACAAATTGATTAATTGGGTAAGGTAAGCAGGACTTACTGCACAATGCAGGTTTTCTCTGAAAAGCATAATTACAAAATGCTAAGTTTAGAATCTTTCAAGTTCACTGCCTGCTTTCTATGGAGAAGAGTTTGTAACTTGGCTGCATGGCTGTCAAATACGTTTGAAAATGCAGCCCTTTCTACTCTTGAATTTAGCCTGGATTCCACCATTAGTCATAGGTCACTGAAAAACTGATGATGGAATGACTGGTATAACTAACACAAAGTTCTTGCAGTTTGTGTCATCTGTGAATGTTGATTTCTTCAGCCATACCTACGAACTGAGGTTGTTGAGGCCACAACATTTTGTCCCATGCTTCTTCCCTTCACACTCCCTTAAGCATACAGGAGATAAATTAGATTTGTCCCTGAAAGTACATGTATTCATATAGAGAAGAATTAAAAATCTTATGAAGTCAAAATTCTGTCTTCTGCCATGTATGGGTAAGTCTATTAGCTTATTGTGTAGAGGATCTAATTCTAGTATTTACTAATAAGAACAGCGATTCCTATAAATATCTTTGTAGTTCTGTATTAAAGCAAAAGAGAGTATGAAGCTGATTATCTCAAGTTCTAATCCGTGACAACCGAAGTAATATTCTAATGTGCATTTCAGGAACATGTTGAAGGAGAAAACTGTGATCATTGCAAATCAGGCTTCTTCAATCTGCAGCAAAGTAACCCCAAAGGCTGTGAGGAATGTTTCTGCTCTGGGAAAACAAATGTCTGCACAGGCTCTCACTTTACATACAGAAATGTAAGAAAATTCCTGCTGTATCAGTGTATGTCATTGATTCTGTGTTTTTGTGGGTTCTCACTTTCTGTTGGCACCAGTGTGCATCTTACTATATAACACTATGTATCTTTTTTTATGTCCTATACATTCTTTCATTTATCATGAAGAAAATACTTTAAAACTTTGTATTTTCTTCATCTGACGAAGTTCTGAAAAATATGTGATCAAACAGGGAGGAGTGCAAAAGAACTTAAAGCGTCACAAATGAAGCCATGTGCTTCAGTCCTAGAATATGCTTGCATAATCAGTACTAAATTAAATGTAATATATCCACAGAGCTTCCATAAGGAAAAGGGTTACCTTACAGGGGGCATTTTGAGTGTATTTCTTTTGCATACTGCATTCCTAGGAAAATCTGTGAAAGTGAGATAAAAGTGTTCTTCTTATTTGTACTCTAGAAAAAAATGTCTTCAGCATCAAATATACTCTAAACTTTACATTAGTTCTCAAAACTTACACACTGATTCCACTGTAACAGATGTATGCTACATATTCATATCTGTAGATCTAGTTTGGGAAATATGTTTCAGATCTGGTAGCTTCTGTTCTTGGTTGCACAGTATGCTAGAAATCTGAAAATAAAATCATATGCCTAGTGTGTTCATCTATGCGCCAGCATCTCGAAAAATTTCTAGCCCACAGCTAAACTAGTACATTATTCTGCTCATATCCAGGCTCCAGAAGCCATTCTTGTATGAACAGTGTGGTCATCTCTGCTGATGCAAAAGTTTTGATGCTCTCCAGCTTTTTTTTTTTTTAGGTTTTCTAAAATGCCTGTACATTTAAACTTGTAAATTGTAACACTTCAAAATTACGAATTAGTATGAATTATATTGTCTATGATAATCTGAAAATGTATATCCATTTGTCAGGTCATCTTCTGTACTCTCTTGTGACTGATATTATTTATTGTAAACTCATTTAATATATTCAGAGGAATCATGCATATTACTGTAAGGTTGAACTTCTGCCTCCCTCTGGGTGATACAAAGCACACAGTACTTCAGACAAACTACTCAGGAGTTCTATCTCCTAGTTGAAAAAAATAAGAGAAATTTTTATTGTTATTTACCCTATTATTTCTTTTGTTCTTAAACTGCCTTTAATCGTATTTATAAACCTAGTCACTTTTTTAAAAAATGAAAGAATTAGAGATGGTGACAGTTGAAATGATTGATGTCATAATTCTGATTGTAATATGTTTTGTTTTGTTTTCTGCCATCATAGATAGAAGACATGAATGGTTGGTATCTAGTTGGCTTATCTGGTCTCATCAGAGATACTCCTGAGCAGAAGAGTATTGGTGGGCGTCAGCAGCTTAGCATCAACAACGTGTCTGCACGTAAAGTACTGCCACAGACTTATTATTGGAGTGCACCCAGTTCTTATTTGGGCAACAAAGTAAGTGCAGATGGTACTTGCCTCAACACTACTTTGGCTTATTGGGGGGGGGAAATAAAAAATAGGTTTTGAATGGGGGTGGAACTGAGATAAAGCTGGATAGCTATCTGACCAGTAAAATTTCAAGCAGGAAGGAATGAGGCATATGGAGTGTTCTTCAGATGCAAAAAATATACAGAGAAAATTAACTAAGTATCTTTGACCTTCTGCCTATTTTGGGTTTCTGGTGTCAGATATTAGAGTAGTCTTTATAGTTTGCTGTATTATCTTTTTTTTTAATTATTATTTTTGAATGAAGTAGTTGGCATGTATTTCATCTTGTCCTGTTCCCACTTTTCCCACTTTATCTTCAGCTCTGAAAACTCATTCCTTCATCTGCTTTTCATAAGATGCAAGTTGCGTATCAGATGTTGTGGGGGTGTGTTACAAAACTTTAATGTTTAGCAAGAGATTTGTGTAGGGAGTACTTTGCCTTAGAACTCAGAAGATCCTGTTCTGAGCTCTGCACCAGTTCTGGTGCATATAATTATCCAAGTCTACATGTGTGCGCATACACAGACATTCATGCTTTGCAAGTTTATGCCAAATATTTGCTTTCTAAAGTCATGAGTGCCTTAGTGGTCTGACTGTTGGTCTTTTAGGCTTCCTACTATTACAAATGATACTCTCAGAAAAATCCTTTTTTTTTTTTTTTTTTTTTTCCTGGAGAATAAGACTAAGGTCTGAATGAGTTCTAAATGTGAAGAAAGATAAACAGCTTTCCATTTCTTATAATGTTGATTATGGTAAAAATTTATCTAAAGTACTAACATAACACAAGCACTTTTCCTACTGTACTCTCTTCAAGCTAGTCAACCTCTTATTTATTTATTTTCTTCCTTCTGGCTGAAAATCAACATGACAGAAGGTAAACAAGCATGTAGAAACTAAATAGAATCATTCCAAAGAATTGGGCATCCTGTTCAAGGGAATAATTTGTTAAAGGTAGTCAGGCCTGTTTCATTGGTCAAGGGAGAGCTTTTCTATAATTTTCCATACCTAGTGAACTTACCTTGTGATAAAAAGTGGTACTTTTCCAGACAGAATTTCATCCTCCTTCTATTCAGTGAGCAAAATAATGATAAGAATGTGCACAAAGTACTTGAACACGGAAGATATTTTTTCAGTGTAATTTGGAGGTCCTTCGTGGTTACTGTCAGACACCTCTTTATGAATGAAACAGTTTCCTTAATAACAAAACTATATACATTTTTGATACTACACTAATACTGAAAGCAATCAGAAATTACCACAGTACATCATAACTGTCATGATGCATCATGTAAATTGGAGTCATAAAGACCTGCTTAGCCCATACGATACAGTGGGAATGGAAGAAGTCATTATTTGCAAACTCAAACATTTCTCTAAACAGCTGCAGCTGGATAAAATCAAGCAGCTGAAACCTAATGAAAACACTCTTTCCTGAGACTGATTGCTAGCTGTAATGTAGTATGATAGTTGGTATTGCAGAGCAGGTGAGCTTCTTTAAGAACTTTTGTCTTAGAAAAATTTAGGAAATCTCGAAGCAAGATGTACATTTCTATTGTAATTCACCAACCTTGTGTCACAGAAAACCACTTGTCCTTTTTATTGTTAAAATTACTGTTCTGAAATGGTCCTCCTGAAAATAGAATTGAGTTACAAAGCACAGTAACCATTCTGCATTTTCCAGTTTTCAAATATATCTCAAAATCCTTATTTAAAATGTTTCTTTTAATATAAAGTTGGCATGTTGCGAATAAGCCTCCACAATATTGCTTGCCATATGTACACTATCTGCTTGTTTCACATCTCTCTCAAAATGCTTCTTCTGTTTAAAAAAATAATAATAATAAATTAAGTGGGATATTCTAAATGTGCAGCCTTCAGCATCCTTTTTCATGAATTGTATTAGACTATACGAAACCAATCTTTATGTCTCCAAAGAGGGATTACAAATAACCAAAGATTATAGATGATGCAGTAAAGTTTTTTATGTAAAAGTGAGACTAGAACATAGATTATTTTAACATCACTTGTATCCTCTCATTCTCCTAAACATACATGCTAATAGCACAGCTTCAACTGTTTTGTACTAATACAGATAATTATTTGGGGGGAGGAGACAGTTATTTTTTGTGCCTGACTATATAATACTTTTGAACTAAAAACCATTTTTGAAGCAGAATGCATTTTGGAAGTAATCTGGGGGAATTTAATTTCTAGTGGATAATTGGGAAGAACAAATTTAAAGTGGCTAGTATTAAAGTTTTACTAAGTATGATAAAATAGTTTATCTTCCTGCCTGCTTTGTAATAACCTACTGAACTAAGGATTAGAGCAATCATGAGAACAAGTGGCCTGCCTGTTAAAACTTGTAGTTACTGAAAAATGTACTTATTCTATCAACTCTAATTACATTGTTAGATGTTTAAAAGCATCATTTGTTTTTTTTGTCAGCACTTTTTTGTCAACCAACCTGTACCTGTATATTAAATGGTAAAGTATTTTTATAAATTTGCCTGAAAGTGTTATGAGTTACACTCTGATACTATTTGACTAGAACACTGAAAGGAGAGTATAAATTAATTAAAAATTAGGTACCAACCTTCTTCATTAAGTCAGACTATATCAAAAATTAAAGCAAAAGATGCTTATATAATGGGCTTTGT
Organism: Phasianus colchicus; assembly: GCF_987193195.1. Lineage (NCBI taxonomy): Eukaryota > Metazoa > Chordata > Aves > Galliformes > Phasianidae > Phasianus > Phasianus colchicus. Next base: position 58,062,103 of record NC_143437.1, on the reverse strand, counting down.
TAGATAGAAAATATTCTAGTACATGTTTCTCAAGTCTCATGTACTTGTAAGCATCCATATATGCATCCATTGTCCTTTCTCTGAACGCTAGTAAAAATCAGGACAGCAGCTGAAAATTTTGTTTTGAGTCTCTGCATGCAGAACAATAAGGGAATTTTGTTCACCTTAATAATGCCATTTCATTTCTTTTGCCTATTCTGTGTAACCTGTTTGCTGGCTTTAAAAAGTCAATGTTTCTTTGATTCTAGGCATGAAGGCTGTAATAAGCCTGCAGCCAGTATGTACAAACTCCAAAAAATCTATTGGTCTTTAAAAAGTATTTTAGTATGGAAAGATATAGATTGAGATGGGGTGAGGAGCTTTTTTTTTTTTTTTTTTTTTGTGACATTATCTGCTGCAGACAGCCCAGAATACTTCATAGGATTAAATATTGAATTCTATAATAATCACAAGCTAGGTCTTTATGGCTTTTATGTTTATTTCCTTCCATTTGTTTTCATTTCTTAGGCAATTGTGGTGCAAAAGGCAGAATAATGTAGAGCAAATTGCAGTCTACAGCTCACAGAGGGAAAGGAAGGAGTTGAAACCCAAAACATAAAGAAGCGTAAATAATACAATAATCATCTGGAACAGAAATGCCAGGATCAATTGTCCTAAATTATTAATGCACCTAAAACCAGAAAGCTTCATCTAGTATTGTTGTGGTGTCAGATGTCAAGACTTTCTGGTATGCAGGACATTATTGAATTAGATAAATCCCCAAGTCTTTTTCTTGATTTTACTTCCTGCCTCAAAAAGGAGAACAATCTAATGCCTTTTGATGTAAATGGATATCCAAGATGCAAACTAAGAAGTTATTGGAGGCTACTTTTTTCTGCTATCATTTTGTTTAGAAATTTATTCACTTCTCAGGAAAAGCAGTGACTGACTTAGCGTACAAAATTACAGTAAACTCTGTCTTAAATTTAGCCTGCATTTGTCTGTATGAGTTTTTTCAGGAAACTGAGGGAGTGAAACTTAAGTTGTCTAATGTTTTCTTCCATAATGTGCCTTTGAAAAATACTTCGTTCACCTTGTTGTATGGAGAATTAGGCCCTCGTATAGAAGATTAGTTGGCACAGATGCGTTTCCCTAATCTAAATCTAATATTTTGGAACAAAATGGCAATGCTTGAAGTATCTGCTGATTATTTGAAAGACTTTTTCAATAGTGATGGAAGTCCATCACTTCATGATGAATTAGCTTTACTTATATCCTGTGCACAGAAATGCGTTTCAGCACCAGATTTGACCATGTAACAAAGAGCATCTACAGTAGGAAAAATAAGAAAGGAATGTAGTATGGAACATGACCATGTCATTTATGATTTATCAAAAACAATGTTCTGCAGGCATTAATTGATTCTTAACGTCTTGTACATTTGTATGAAATACTTATATGTACATTATTCACGTGTGAAATAAACATGAATAGGCATCAGTAGCAGATAGTATTCCAGAAATCTCCATTTGGTGTAACATCCCTAAATTTATTCACAGTTGCTGCAAATCCTCAGATTTTTAAAAAATTCTATCTAGCCAACAGATGGCAGAAAATTAAGATGGATCATTTGAACCTAAATAAAAATACTTCAACTTCTTTTGACTTTTATATTTGAATAAAAACTTCTAAAAAAAAGAAGAAAACACCAAAAACAGCTGGCTTAGTTTATTGGTATGTTTTTATTTTCTAACAAGTAAAACCTAATCTAATATGAAGAACATAATTTTATTATAAATCAGAATCTAAATTGATTAAAATTAAAATTAAGTCACCATGGTAAACAGGTTCAGTCAACAGTATGAATTAGTTTTCAACTTACACTAAGCATGCTGCTTAGTTTATTAGCACTTTTTTTCACTATAACTTTTAAAAACTGAGGCAATAGCCAAATTCAGATACTGAAAGGAATAGACAAACAACTGGAGTACAAGTGAAGAGCGAAACATTTTAAAGATAAGAAACACGGCTGACTGATTCTTTCTTTAAGTTTGCTAAACTTATACTACACAGTTTAGATTATTTAGCTTTGATGAAATATTCTCTCAGCATGGCTCCAAGAAATGTGACAAAATTGTATCTATGCATCCTTTCATACTGATGACTAGCCAAAAATTTGCTTGATCCTCAGTAGAAAATAAAACATTCCTGTACTCATGAACTACCTTATTTGTAGTGTTCAGCTACTCGTTACTGAGGAGAAAACCACCAACCCACCAAAGCATAAGTACATTTCACAAGCTTTTTTCCTTTTTAATTCTTTCTAATGATGTTTGGATAGCCCCTTGGGACTGTTCAAGTACAGCTTTTATTGTGATTTCAGTGTAAACTCCGATACATTTTAGACTTCTTTGAGCCTCTGAAGTCAGTTTGAACAGGACTCAGAATCTGACCAGCTAAGTCCACTAACAGCAGTAATAACATGTATCCCATCACACATTTAATTTCTTTCTGCTAAAATCATCTTACTTAGTGCTGTAAAGAAAAGAGGAAATTTATTATAGGTGAAATTATTTTATAAATCCAAAGTTTCCTTTGCTTTAACTTCTTGCCCAAGTTTGCCTTGAAGGTAAGGATTTTAGTCAATAGAAAATCAATAGGAAAGTGGAGAAACAAACAAACAAACAAACAAAAAAAATGAAATAGAAGGGATGTAATGTTAGAGAAAAAATACTAAGGGGCACTAGCAAATAGTGATAGTAAATTTCTTGCTAGATTAAAAAGTCTTACTCTTCTTAGGTCTGATCCAAAAATTAAAATACTGAAGGATGAAAGAAAGCAGAAGAAAAAGTCTGCCACTTAGAACTAACATGTCAAATGATTTGTAGTGAGTTCTAATGAACATGCAAAAAAAAGAAGCATGGTGACAATGGTTTAATATACCTGAGCTTGAGATAGCTAAATTAAATGGTGGTTGCTTAAGCCTGCAAAGGAATTGACATTTGAAGTGAGGTCATATGGTGTTTTTTACACACAACATACATTTTCAGCAAAGAAACTTTTGCTTTGAAGGTGATAATTGGAGTTACTTGATCATCACAAGTTACCTGGAAGTAAATAGTATTATGGAATGTTGCACGTAGTGTCATGTTGTATTTATACATTTATATGTAAATCTCCCCTTCAAGCTGTGCTGGGGAGATTCTGGCTGGATGTTAGAAAATACTACTACTCTGAAAGATGGTCAGGCACTGAAATGGGCTGCCCAGAGAGGTAGTGAAGTCACTGACCCTGGAGGTGTTCAAGGAACATTTGGGCATTGCATTGAGGGACATGGTTTAGTGAGAGCTCTTGGTGATCAGTGGTTGATTGGACTGGATGGTCGTGTGGGTCTTTTCCAACCTTGGTGATTCTATGGTTTTACCAGTTAATAGATCTGATAGACCTAATTCAACTTTGTTAATGGTACATTGCAACCATTACCATTAGAAAGAAGTCCTATATTTTTTCAATAAAATATTGTTCTACTGTATATTTTAAAATTTGATTAATAGTAATTAAAATCAAAATTTTTAAATGACAAAGCACTATGGCTAACTAGAGTGTAGAAGAAAAGAGAGTGGCTCAACAGCATTTCAAAATGTACATATTCAATTATGAAGTCATTAGCAAAAGAAAACTGAAAAAGGCAAAAGTTGCTTTTCCTTTTATTGTATATTTGCTTCTGGGACGTAATAACTAGCTCCACAACTAATTCTAATAAAAAAATACATGATTTCAAATTCTTGGCTTCATAAATATTGGTGAATTAAATAAATATAAATATTGGTGAGTTATATAAATATGATTGGTGTGTGGTAGCACTACTGTGATGAATGTCTGAGCAGCTCTATTTTTCAGAGTGATACTCCATACTTACTAAATTTCCAGTTAGTCACCAAAAAACAAAGTATCAAAATCCTCACTTTTGTATATTTTGACTTTTTTTGACAGAGAAAGGCGGACTATCTTACTCTTCAGATCTTTTGATATTAACATCAGATTCTCCAGTTTTACTGGGACTGTCTGGGCTTGAGTTAGCTTTCTTCATATCAGGCTATATGATACTATGTCTAAAACAATGTAAATAAAATGCTAGGCTTTTGACTCTTGACAAGCAGAGTTTATACAGCATCAAGGCTTTCTCTCTAACCTCTAAGTCAGTAAGCTGGGAGTGGGCAAGAAATGAGAGAAGATACATTTAAGACAGCTGAAGTGGCCAAAGTGATATTTAATATCCAAATAATATCCCTGTTTAATATCTTTATTGATGACTTAGATGAGGAGATTGAATGCACCCTCAGTAAGTTGCAGATGATACCAAGTTAGGAGGACGTGTCCATCTGCCTGAGAATAGAAAGACCCTACAGAAGGATCTGGGTAAGCTGGATCTCTGGGCTGAGGCCAATGGGATGAAGTTCAGCAAGACCAAGTGCTGGGTCCTCCACTTTGGCCACAACCACTCCAGGCAGTACTACAGGCTTGGGGCAGAGTGGCTGGAAAACTGCATAGAGAAAAAGTACCTGGAGGTGCTTAACTGAACATGAGCCAGCAGTGTGCCCAGGCAGTCAAGAAGGCCAATGGAATCCTGGCTAATATCAGAAATAGTGTAGTCAGTAGGAGCAGAGAAGTGATTGTCCCTCTGTGCTCAGCACTGGTGAGGCCACGTCCTAAGTACTGTGTTCAGTTTTGGGCCCTTCACTAGAAGAAAGACATTGAGGCCTTGGAGAGTATTCAGAGAAGGGCAAAAAAGCTGTTGAGGGGACTGGAGCACAAGTCTTTTGAGGAGCGACTGAGGGATCTGGGATTGTTTAGTTTGCAGAAGAGGAGGCTCAGGTCTGTTGTTATTGTCCTCCACAACTACTGAAAGGAGGTTGTGGTGAGGTGGGAGTCAACCTATTCTCCTGTATAACTAGTTTTAGAATGAGAAGGAATGGCCTCAAGTTGCGCCAGGGGAGGTTCAATTCAGGTATTAGGAAAAATTTCTTCTACAAAGGAGAGGTCATGTGCTGGAGTGGGCTGTCCAAGAGGTGACTGAGTCACCAACCCTGGAGGTGTTCAAGAAACTTGTAGATGTGGGACATGGTTCAGTGGGTAGTATTCGTGGTAGGTGGACAGTTGAACTAGATGATCTCAGAGGTCTTTTCCAACCTTTGTGATACTGTGATTCCATTATATTCTCCTAGCATGTGACGTGATATGCTCAATAGTAAAAGTTCAGAAAAAGAGGAAGAATGCGACACAGGTTTGACTATGGCATTTGCCTAGCTGCATGTGATTCGGCCCTACTTTCCAGGAACCTGCCTACCTGAGGGTAATAGTGACTAAATTCCTCTTGTTGCTTTGCCTTCATATACAGCTTTTGCTTATCCTTTAAATCTGTCATTACCTTGATCCATTAATCTTTTCATCTTCCTTCTAGGGGAGGGATGGGGTAAGAGTTAGGGTTGTTTGACTGTTGTCTGGGGTTAACTCACCACAACTCCATGGAAGTTATGGATGAAATAAAACCTTAAAGCATTTGATAAAAGAAGTTTGCACCTTAAGGCATTTGGCAGAAGAATTTAGGAGTATGGCTGCAATATTCTTTAAAAAATTGAGAATCAAATGGGAACCAAAGCTGACAAGAATGAAGCACAACAGCGATTGTAAGTTTGAAATACTGGTTTAGTTTTAATTTGTCTTTATTATTCTTTATCCAAAATATTTTAATATCACGAATCGCTCGTGTTAATCTAATATCTGAACATCCTGTAGGTCCTGTGTCTTGTGCATACAGTTCTATCCATCTCATCTATTCTACCATTACCTGACTGCTGAAAATTTTTGAATGGATCCATATTGCTTCATTTAAGTTCTAGTAGGCAAAACGATCTCTATTCTTCTACATTCCCATAAGGTTTACATACTTTAAGATGTTAGCAGAAATTATCAGAACAAAGATTTTATTTTCCAAAGAGAGACTCTAACTACAATAAAATTTCTTTTGAAAGAAAAGTGGAAATTTTTAAATATTCAGTAAGTTTCTAGAAGGGAAGATTACTCTAACTACAGAATGAATTTGTCTTTGTCTTACTGAACCCAAGAGACAAAGGGGTTAAGACCAGGTATTTGGCACATTGAAAGACTAATCATGTGCTCGAACCCCAGTCTGAACTGAGATGAATTATTAAACAAGTGGTTTGTTAGGTGATTGAATATTACCTGCAAAGCACCACTCATCTCCTTGAGGCGCATCTATGGTTAACTGAATTGAGCCAATTAGACTGACTGTCTCTTCAATGAGTTGTGACCTATCAATGGTAATAGCATATTATGATGATAAATGAACCTATCTTTCAAACTGAAGCCTGAGTATACACTTCAGCAGTTTCCCTGAATCACAAGGCCATTGCCTCTCAACTTCAGATTGACAGAAGCATCAGCAATGAGAGTAAATAGTATGCATGAGTAGATACGGGTGATTGTTGAACCCAAATGAATATATTTACAATTATTCTTGGTGAAATTGTTTTGTTTGTTTTAATGGACCTGCCTGAACACTCCATATTTGCTAGAAGTACCTAACATTTCTCACAACATGTTCAATATCACTCCTGTCTCCTGAGATGGCTGGATGAATTTCTGATTGGTATCTACTTGCCTTTTCAGTCTCAGGGGCGCTCTATGTTGTGATGTAGGAGAATATTTTCTTTTTCTAATTGAAGAGTTTGTTTTATTTGTTTTGCCTTCTCAATCTTATTAATTTGCTGTCCAGAAGTAATTTCCTCATAATAATACAAAAGTTAGAGGGATTGTAACACTACCAATATTTTTCATTAATTTCTTTCATAGTTTTGAAATCTTCAAATGTCATGAAATATCTAGAATGGTTGTGGATCACTTCTTTGTTTTGTTTAACCCTTTGTGGGGACAGGAATTTTTTCCACAATTAAGGCAGCTGTTTCAACAGCTTTCTGTACAAGTTTTCTTCTGTTGTTTTTGTGTATTTTTTTTGATTGATTTATAGTTAAGGATTTCAATCTATTTTTATTAACTTAAAATAACAGGGCCCGGTCATATAGAGTTTCAATTTACTGTCCAAAAACAAGATCTTGGTTATATATAAAATTTTTAGTTGATTTCCCAAGAAATGCTTTTATAAAGTTTTGAAATATATTTTGCTAATGAACAAGATAGCTACAATATTTCAGTCTGCTCTGAAAGTATGGCCTAGAGTGAGGACTTCACTGAATGAAGGCTTTAAGCTGTGCAACTGGCCAGAAAGCAAAGGAATACTATGTATATCCATCCTCCCTCCTTAATATGTATATAATAGGACAAAAACATCTGCAATTCTGAGTTTGCTTTGCCATGAACTGGATGACACCATTAATATTGCAGCAATATTAATATATATAAATACTTTGAATAGTAGTACACAGATTTCCATCAGTATTTTATTTCCCACGCTCCAGAAAGCCATACTATAATATTTAATTTATATTAAGGGGATTTGGTTTTTTGTTTTTTGTTTTTTGTTTTTTAAAAAATAAGGTTATCAAGATCTGTTATGTTATTAAGGGAACATTTTCTTCTTAAATGTTTTGAATAAAATTAGGCAGTATACAGCTATGCATACATCTACTTATTTAAAATGTTTGCCGTGTTAAAAGAGCAGATAAAACCCAGAAAAGTGAAATGAAAAACAAAATGAGTAGTAAATCAGTATCCTGTTGTCATTAGCTATGGAAAACAATATTTCCTAATTTAATAAGAGAAGACAGTCTAAACTAATAAAACAGGTGGAATTAAACTGTGTTGTTTTTTTTTTAACTTGCAAAGTAGATTTGTGACAACAGATGTCCTTAAAGATAATCAAATAAATAGAAATGTTGTTTAGTCAGCTGTGTCTTATTACTTAAGTATTTGAGTTAATTCTGTTTAGTCTGCTGTGGTGAAACATGCTTTTGAGAATGAACTTTCTACAGATTTATTGCTGTGGTTCATGTGATGCTATGTACAATCCAGTAAATTACTTCTCTCTTTCATAGATGATATGGTAGTTCAGCTTAGGTAGATGCACAAAAATATAGTTTCGTCAGTCTCTTGTGTCTTTAGTTTTATGTCATAATATATATGCGTTTGAATACAAATAGCTTTCTACATTTGTCTCAACTCTCCAACAGAAATATGAATGTATGACACAAAGTGTCCAAGAGAATAAAACTAACCACATGGGATTGAAGACACTTAGAAAGTTAGAGATATGAGGATGATCGAGGCAACCTTTCTTAAACAAACTTTGAGATTTTTACATGAAAGCTAGCTCCAAATTCTTCATTCAAATACTCACTTGGAGATTTTATACCAAACATTTTCAAATTTTCTTTTAGAAAAATTGCAGTGAGATAATTTTTTCATAGTTTGGCCCGTGATTTTGCCATATCAATTCTTCTGAGCCTGTCAAATATTAATGTAGATTTTCTGAGGTACTGTGGCATGCATTTGAGGATCTGTAGTTTGTATGTTTTCTTTTGTTACTGGAAAGAGATTAGTAGTAGTTGAAAATTATTAATATTTGGTAACAAGCCCAGCAACTCAAAAATATATTCTTCCCAACGTGACTGTGATCAAATAGATAACCTAATCAGCAAATCATCAAATGCATTACCAAGCCTTCACAGAATTCTGTGGGGAAAAAAAAAAAAATAATTATCTCGTTGTCTGCAAAATTCAAGGAGATAAATTGCATCTGAAAGACTTAAGAGAGTCAAAACAGTTAAGATTCCAAGTCTCAGAGTATATCCTGACCATCCCCACAGTGAGATGCAATTCCAAATTAAGTAGAAGTACATCCACTGTTTCATAGCAGTCTAATCAAACTCTGAAACTTTTATGAAAATGTGTGTGAAAGCACAGTTGCTATTGCATTTCAGAATTATAAATCTGATGGTTTTGTGCAAGTTCCAGACAAAAGTATGTTTACATTAGAAAAGCATTTCCACATTTTCAATGTAAGCTTTTGTAAAAGCAAAAATCCAAAAATTCTTATGAAGTTCACACATTTTAGTGTAAAGAATGAAGAATTTTCCCCTCTAGTTATATGTATTTTGACTCATTATTCTATACTTTTGGACTACTGTCTGTATACCTTGCTCATTGCCATTGAGAGTGTTGCTCTCAAACGTAGCTTTACTTATTTTTCCTATAAATCATTGTTTAGCTCCTTTGTCTACTTTCTTTCCGATGCCATGAACAAAGTCAGTTTTGAGAAATATAATGCTGTAGATATATTGTACAGCATGTTAAGTTTATTCTGATCACATATTGTATGTTTCAAAAGGTAAGTGCTTTTGCTTCCCTTTATCAGATTATAATTCTTTCAAGCTGTCTTCCGGTATTTTGGAAGGCTAAATGCTGTAGGTTCTGTTTAGAAAATGGTTGTTAGATGATAAATGAAGTGTGCTACCACAACTGAACCTTATATTTTCCTGAATGCTGCTAAAAATTAGAAAGTTCTAGAAATCTGTAAGGTTTTTTTCTCTTTTCTTCCAAAGATTCCTGTTTTTTTTTTACCAGAAAATGCATTTAAATTGTTGTGTAGGTTTCCCTTATGTCATTTGAATATTCAATTTCACTTAAACAGATTTCTGTATAAAAGATATGCAGAACTTGTAGCTGTGTTCTGCTGTTTCACTTATGTTTACAGAAGACAAGTTAAACAGATTTTTGATCTTACCTACTAAACCTCTTCTGATATTTTTACACCACAAATACAATTTCATATTCAAATGACAAAATCTTCACAAAGCTGAAAAATCATCTATAAGATTCTCTATTTACGTACCTGAGATTTTTTCTGTGATGATAGGGGAGATCAATAGTAAAAATATGTCTAGTGACTATAGTCACCCATGTCTTCAGAAATGAAGTTCCAGCCTTCCAGAAGTTGAATGCTTTTTAATTTGGGAAGGCTCACCTTTCATAATTACTAAAGCATATATATTACTGCTGCAGCAATTCATAAAGCACTGAAAGTATGAGTTATTTACCAAAATGTGTTCACTAAATTTAAGCTTCTATCCAAAGCAGGATTTATTTTGGTCTAGGCAGGTAGTGACTGACACTTTACAATAAGTGAATGATAATTAATGCTTCATTAATGAAAAATGATCCATCATAATGATTATTGCTGTCTATGCTGAATTATGATAAAATACTTATGAAGGGATGACACCCATTGTAAAACCTAATATATATCATTATGTATGTAATTATTGTCAGTGTTAAAACAATGAATACCAAATGAGCGAGTAATAGGAGGAACACTAAATCTAAATTTTACTCATTATTCATGGTGGTAAAAATACGTAATTTTTATCACAGATTTATATCATAATATGTATGTATACAAGTTGACTGTAATGTGAAACCATCTGGAAAATTTGAACAGTGCACCAAAAAGTTCTCAACCATGCATTAAAAGGACTTTTTAATATTTTTTTTAAATGCAAAATTTTGAAAGTTCAAAGGAAGTAGTTTGAATACTGCCCTGTAGGCCATAAATCTTCTTTTCTTTTGTATACAAAGCAACTTAAATAGAATTCCCAGCAATATGACAGTGGCAATTAAGCAACCATTTTATTGTTTGTATGCTTTATTATCCTGACTGTGTGAACAAAAGCGTGAATAGTAAGAGACATGAGCTTCCCTAATAAGTAGTACATCACCTTGGGACAGCATTCAATGTCTTGTTAAGAGCAGAGATAAAAGCATTCAGTAAGCTAGCTCCAGCTATGAGTAACTGGTGTGTTCAATGAGCTCCTCAAAGTTCCCAAGATTGTAACTGTTGTCTGTAGCCCTAATTTGCTATTGTAAGCTTTCTGAGAATATGTAACATGTTCTCTTAATTAATTTATTCATTCCTTGTTAGCTTTTGTGCCAATTCTTCACAAGAAGATTTAGATAGCTACATGCTGTAGAGATAATTGTGTTGTTAATGACTGAACCTAATATATCAAATGTTCACACTGAGTTCTTGTGTTTAGGGAGGAGAAAGGGAAAAAGTGGAGTTCATGGGAGAACTGTATCTAGGAACACTGGATTCATATTTGTGTATTATCTGATTCTGATTTAGATAGCTAAGAAAAAAATGAAGTGATTATTAGGTAGTTTTAAAAGGTTTCTTTTTTTTTTTTTTTAATTTGTTTTTGTGTTTATTTTGGGTTTGTTTTGTTAAAATAACTACAGTGAAAATTCCCCCATTTTATCTCAGTCTGTATCAGGTATACAATTACAGATCTTTGATCCAGATCTTTATTAAGTTATCTGTTCTGTGGATCTCTGTTAGGTATTTTACAGTGGCTCTGTGGAAGAATTTTAACCTGCAGAGCATTTCATATGAAACAGGAACACAATGTGTAATCAAGCAGTAAACTGCAAACAGAAGAGGAACTTGTCCTGAGAGGGAGATCATAGATTTAGGAAAGGATATCATAGATTCTTGCAAAGTAATTTTATTTGGTTCTTCAGGGAATACAGAAAGAGCAATATATTATCTTCTGAGTATTTTTTTATTATTATTATGACTGTGAGGCACTGCAAGAAACGTTTATATGTCCAGTTCTTGGCATAAAATAATGAACCTTCTGTATGTTTCAGAGAAAAAGACAAAGTCTGAAAAAAGCTGCATATCATAGAATCATAGAATTATTTTGGTTTGAAGGAATCATCTAATCCCCTCCCATCGGTAGAGTTACTACCAAGTAGATCAAGCTGCCCAGGGCCCCATCCAATGTGGCCTTGAATGCCTCCAGGGATGAGGCACCCACATCTTCTCCAGGGCTTCACCACCCTCTGAGTAAAATATTCCTCCTAACATCTAATCTAAATCCTTCCTCTTTTAGTTTGAAGCCATTCTCCCTTGTTCTATCACTACCAAAATGTGTAAAAAAGTCTGTCTGCCTTCTGTTTATAATCTCCCTTTAAGTACTGGGATGCTCCAATGACGTCTTACAGGAGCCTTCTCTTCTCCGAGCTAAACAAGCCCAGCTCTCAACCATTCTTCTTAGGAAAGGTGCTCCAGACCTTTGGTCATTTTCACAGACTCGTCTGGACCCTCTCCAACAACTCTACATCTTTCTTGCACTGGGAACCCCCAGAACTGGATGCTGTACCCAGATGGGGCCTCACAAGGGCAGACTAGAGGGGAATAATCACCTCCCTCTCTCTGCTGGCCACCCCTCTTCTGATGAAGCCTATGTTACTGTTGGCCTTCTGGGTTGCAAGCATACACTGTTGGCATGTGTCCAGCTTCTTATTTGCTAGGACTTCCAGATCTTTCTCTGCAGGGCTGTTTGCAAGGAGTTCTCCCAGTCTGTACTCATGTTTAGGATTGCCCCAGCCGAAGTGCAAGACTATACCTGGTCTTTATTGAACGTCATCAGGTTCTCATGGGTGTACTTTTCCAGCCTGTCCAGGTCCATTTGGATGGCATCCCTTCCTTCTGTTTTGTCAATTGCTTGTTGTCAACATTAAGCTTGCTGAGAGTACACTCAATCCCATTATCCAGGTAAAGATGTTGAAGAGTAAATGCAAAGGAAAATATTCTTAAGAAGCATGTAAGGGTATGGTGGCACTTGATTTCTTACTCTCCTAATCTCATTTTCTGTCCTGGTTACCTCTGAACCGATGGTGTCTTTGTATTTAAAAGGCTTCAGTTATCCTAGCTGTACATTCAAGTCTTTATCATGTGAACATCCAGCAAGAAACGTGGGACTCATCTGGGGTAAAATCTGAGTCTGTAACAGCCTACTCTGTGTTACTCTCTACCAATGTTATATGATTTTGAAAATGTTTTCTCTTGCCTCAGCGTAGCAGAGCTATTAACTATTTTAAATATTCTTTTTTTTTTTTTTTTTTTTTTTTTTTTAGTGACAAAACAGTGTCTTTTTTTAGGTTATAATGCTGCTTTACTCTAACCATCTACACTGGCACATTGGATAAGTCGCCAAGAGGCAAAATCATCTGTAAAGAAATGTAATTATTTTCCTTGAATTCAAAGCACAAATTACTATATTTGTTTCTCATCTTCTTGTTTAAGCTGCAGCTTTGCTCTCTGCTACATCATATGCTGATCAGAAAGAAAGAAAATATTTTGAGATTACAACATTGGAAAAACCTTTTAAATGTCTCTTTTTTGGGGGGAAGACGAGTTATTTCTGCCTTCACATTACAATCTTCTGCTAAATAGTTAAAACATTTACGTTAGCAATGATTAGAATCTATATGTCCTAGGACTTAATGTATTTTATAATTTTGCTGTCATAAAGACTTCAAGAAATTTTCAATTTCTCTGAGTCAGATTAGTATCAAAGTAAGCAAAGAAACAAAGTACTGTTATTGCTTCTCTAGTTTATCTAGTTAATGTATCACATACTAACTTTTTGTGTTGGATTATATAAAAAGCAATGGGCCTTGGAAACAGATCTGAGTTAGCTAAAAAAAGACTGAAGAAGGGGAAGTAATAAATCAAATCAAGTAGGATCACAGGAGGATACAGAAAAGAATAATTAACATAACTACTTTCTGGGGCACAGTCTGGCTTTTTATGAGTGGGTTCATGCAACAGAAATAGTGGTAAAAAAAAGAATAATAATAAAACTTTTCTTACTTCTATTGCAGAAATGTGATGAATATTGCATTATCTAAAACCATCTCTTTTCTGACTGAGAACTTCAGTTTTGTAGGATGGTTAATTGCAAAATAAATAACTAAATAAATAAATTGTGAATACATCATTTTATTTGTCAGGTCCTCATGTGCAGCAATGTTCTCAGTATTTCTTTATAGATGCACCATTTCATGACATTTTGCACACTGTCAGCATTGGTTATGAGGAAGAGAAGAGATACATTGTTCCCTGATTTCTTTTTTTAGGCCTTAAATATCTTCTTGGGACATGAAAGAGTGAAGCAGCATGTGTACTCAAAACAGAGCTGAGATTTTTGTTCTTAAGTGTGTACTAAATCTTAAACTATTCTGCTTTGGTATTGTCTTCTGCATTCTTGTAGGCACCAGAGATTACAGCTAGCCAGTCTTCAGTTGGTGAACATAATTCCACTGCTGTTTCTTGTATAGTGGGATCCAGACTAAAACATATAGATGTCTTAACATTTATTCCTTATTGAAATATAGTTTTACATGTGCATACATATGTTAGGTGACTTATTAAGCCTTTTAGATGTAAATACACTGCAAAACTGAAAACAAATCCCTCCATAGTAGATGTTACTGCTAGAGCACTATAATCAATTATAAAGACCTTATAGATATGCTCAAAGGGACCTGTGGAGTTCTGGTACGTTTTCTATGATTTTGGGAGGCAAGGAAGTGAATAGCTTACTGTGCAAAAATACAAGACAGAGGAACCTTAGCAAGTTATTCACTTCAGAGTTCCTCCTCCTTTCCAAAAATGAGCAGTGTTAGTATGGAAACAATCTGACCCAAGAGATGCTTGTGCTGTAGGGACTGAGGATTAAGTACAGCTCCATGAGTCAATTCACTTAATAACTTCTCATGTCTGAAGTTACATTATCCACTTTTCTATCTTTTATAGAATCCAGCTAAGCTAGATCAATATCCCGAGTAAATGTGGCTTTCTATTTTGGGATGACATTTTTCTACTTGGCAGGATATTATCTTCATACAACATGTGTACAATATGGTACTAATTTATGTTAGTCTGGGAAAAGTTGTCTTAAATTTTGCATGGTGTTTTAAGACTTCTAAATATTACTTTAGATATTTTTAAATGTTCTTAAAACATCAAACACCTCCTTGTTTTACTGTAAAATGATACTGAATAGAGGAAGTAGGTAGGGAAAAAGCAGGGTCTAGGGTAGTTTCTGTATTGAATTAAAGGACTAGTGTTATTTACATCACGAGCTTCTCATTCCAGCAGGCTGATACTGGCATAATAAAACACTGATTTTTGCCAAAGCTGTGCACGTAGACTACTGTATTCAGCCATAGGATGGCCTTTGAGTGGAATGGATTTTGAATACAGATTGCTAATGAGAAAAACTATTTGCAAATTAGTCCTTGAGATATTTTGTCAAAAATACTATTCATGTGGGTGCTTTAAGAACACACCTGAATTAACAAACCAAGCATTGCCTGGGACCTGTTCTCTGGAGTTGAGGGCATTGATATGAGCATACTATTGATACCCTTTGCTGTTGTGTTATTAGCAACTATTTAAAGAATACACTGTGTAGTAGTATAATTAATAAAAATATTATTTTACACTGCTTTTTTTCTTCCATCTTCCAGAAGAGAATTGTCCCATCCAAACTATAATTTGAGAATGTATCCTAACCCATACTGCCTCACAAATTATTTCCAGGAGAATTTAGGAGAATGTCAGTAGCTGTTTTAATGATTTTTAAGTATAGCAATTGAGCTTCACTGTTCAGACCCACGCTCTGGCATTTTGTGAATGTTGCTGAAGAGTATCAAGCCACTTACACCTCATCATTATGTTCTCTAGCATTTCCACCACTGAGAATTCTCATTAGTATGTGAATATTTCAGACTAACAAAATACTTGCATCCTGTTCGAGTTAAGCTACCTACTGTAGCCAAATAATTGTGCCTGGAAAGTATGCTACTTAAGAAGTGTAACCTTATTTTTATTTTCATTTTGGGTTACTCTCAACACACTGTTTTCTCATTCAGAAAAATATTCTCTATTGACCTATTCTATCTAGATATTCTATCTAGAAGACCAGGTTTTTTTACCTGGTGATATTTAGAGACTACTTTTGGTACTATTTCTCTAAATACAGGCCTCTATGCTCATATTTTGAAATTCTCCAGAATTAAGCAGAATTGCAGTTGTGATTAGAAAAACTCTGAATTGCATTAATTGTTTGGGAAGATGACTATCACCAGTGAAAACACTTTTAAGCAGTTTAAACAACTCAGATTTGCTTGCTCATTGTGGAGATTATCAAATGAACTTCCTAAATGTGGAAACTTTGTCAAAGAATTAGTTCAGTTCTGGTGTGTTCAGTTCACAAGGCAGTCTTATTGGCTCTTCATCAAGGGGAGAGACAAGTTTCCCAAAGGGAATGAAAGTTTCCCAAAGGGGAATGCATAGCTAAAACTCACTCATGCTTGAGTGTTGGTATACTATCTCCTCCTCCACTGATAGTAGAGGGTTAACAATATTGTCAGATCTCTAAAAGTAAATTAGGCACCTAATATCAGCTGGGGTTATGTCACCTTCAATTCCCACTTTGACTTTAAAGTATTTTGCTTTCACTAATATTCTAAAATGCTGACAGAACGCAGATAAAAGTGACCAAAACCCCCTTCTATTCATGAGAAGTGCCTTTGTTTCTCATTTCTTCTGCTATCACCAATGTGATGTAAATGTTCCAAACTAATTTTAAGTGATCTGTGTTAGGTGTTAATAACTGAAATGCTGAAGATGCTTCCAGCCTTCAAGTTAACCCAGGTATCTCTATATACAGTAATCCATTATTTTTTGTACAGTTTTGCACCAACTTGATGCCTTGTATCGCTGAAAAATTAAGAATCATAGAACGGTTTGATTTGGAAGGGATCTTTAAGATAATCTAGTTCCAACCCCCCTGCTATAGGCAGGAATACTCCTCACTAGACCAGTTTGCTCAAAGCCCCATCCAGCCTGGCCTTGAATGCTTCCAGGAAAGGGGCATCCACAACCTCTTTGGGTAACCTGTTCCAGGGTTTTACCATGCTCACAGTAAATAATTTCTTCCTAATATCCTGATCTAAACCTACCTTCATCCAGTTTAATGCCATTGTCCCTCATCTGTCGCTACATACTCTTGTAAGAAATCTCTCTCCAGCTTTCCTGTATGCTTCCTTCAGGTACAGACAGGCCACTAAAAATCACCTGCAATCTTTCTATATGCTGAAGCCCCAGCTCTCTCAGCCTATCCTTGTAGGAGGTACTCCATGCCTCTGATCATCTTTGTGTCCCTTCCCTGGACCCTCTCCAACAGCTTGATGTCCTTGTGTTGGAGGCCCTGGAACTGGATGTAGTATTCCAGATGGGGTCTCATGAGAGCAGAATAGAGGGACAGAATCACCTCTCTCAACCTGTTGGTCACACTTTCATGTTGCAGTCAAGGATACGGTTGGCCTTCTGGGCTGCAAACACATATTGCTGGCTCATGTTGAGTCTTTCATCAGCTGACTCCCCCAAATCCTTCTCCTCAGGGCTGTCATCCTGTACCTAGATAGATTCCAAGTGAAACTTAGTTACTTAACTTCGTTAAGAATTAATATAAATTAAATATGCTGAAACCTGCATAAATATTTGTGCCACCCAAAGGAGTATAAGAATAGAAGCAGTTCATGTCACAAACTCTATAATGTCCTGAGGACTTGCCCTTGTTGAGCAGAGATTTCTGTTTTCCTAGAGATCTGCAAATGTTACTGCACTGTGGAGGCATCTGTAGTACTTACTGAAGTAAATAGCCAAATTATACAAATATACAGCATTCAGTTGTATACCCACTTAATATGGAAATTTAGCTTCTTGCATTGGCTTCAGTGAGATTTGAGATCTCTGGAAGATCACTTATTGGTGGCTGGAATGATGAATAAATAATTATTGGATCTGATTTTTTTATTATGAACTAAATGCAGGATTTTAAAAACCATAGGCAGCAATTTTATCATTTTGTTGATCAGAATATTTCAAAATGGAACATTTACACAGAGCGAATGTCAGACTCTGATACTTCTTTCTGAGCACCATTGTTTGTGCAAATTGCTGTGCATGTGATGTTACATTTTACTATAGAAATGAAGTATTTTGGGGAAAAAAAAAATCTAAGTTAAAATTTTCATTATCATATTGAGAATGCATGGGAATTTTATACGTAAGACTGTGAAATCTCCCCAGATAAACTTAGAGAGAGAGATTATTTCCTGCAAATGTATTTGTTAGTGGTATAACAAATAAATGCTTAAAGTTTTATGTGCAAAGTTTTTTATAAGAATGTGACAATGTCAAAGATAAAAAATGCACAAGTGTTCTCACAAGCTGTTCTGCATGTCACAGATGCTGTATATTTTTTTTAAGTTTGTTTCCCAAGTACAGCATACTTAAATTTTATAGGCTTAATAATTCTAATAATCTGATGTCCTGCAGATGTTTTATTTTTGTAGATTTAATGCATAGCATACTACTCCCCACTGTTTCCCATTCCATTCTTTCTTCTACCTAACAATAAATCATTTAAATGTTTTGAACTTTATCTACACTCAGACTTAACTCATGAAATATATTGACTACAAAATTCTTAACATACTTAACAGACTTGATGCAGTGCAATACAGTTAGAGGAAAGATCTACTTTTCCATGTTTTAAGTAATAGTAGCTCTTAGAATCATAGAATCATAGAGTGGCCAAGGTTAGAAAAGACCTCTGAGATCATCCATTCCATCTGTAGCACATCTACATATTTCCTGAATGCCTCTACAGTCGGTGACTCCACCACCTCCCTGGACAAGCTGTTCCAGTGCTGACCACTCTTTTGGAGAAGTTGTTTTTCCTAACATCCAACCTGAATTTACCCTAGTGTATCTTCGCCATTCCCTCTAGACCTATTGCTAGTTACCTGAGAGAAGAGGCCTAGCCCCACCTCACCACAATCTCCCTTCAGGTAGTTACAGAGAGGCATAAGATCTCCCTGAGCATCCTTTTCTCCAGACTGAACAAGCCCAGCTCCCTCAGCTGCTCCTCATAAGGTCTGTACTCCAGACTCCTCACTAGCTTTGTTGCCTCTTGCTAACTTGCCCTGGGTACTAACTCTTCAGAGTTAGCTAGCATAATTTCCAGCTCTTCAGATATCAAGAGATATCAGAGATATCAAGTTGGCACTTCATGTTACAAAAAAATACTGATCTTCTGTTTGCAGAAATGTTCAGAAATCAAGTTGATAGAACTACATTAGATTCTCTCTGCAGGAAATCTGCAATATTTGGTTCTGCAATGTCTATGAAAAAATAAGCTGTAGTTAGGGAAAGGAATGGTCTGTCTAGCCTGGTAAGTGGTCTCCAGCAGTGACCAATATTGGATATGTATGGAATCATATTAGCAAGCAAGCACTCATCAGTGCAGTCCAATATACAGCAATTTGCAGAAAATTCCTAAGCTAGAGACTAGTTTTGTTATAATCTTGGGTAGGAGAATGAAGTGCATTTTGTTGTGTATATGTATGTTTTGTTCATAACTGATTTACTTTCATTCTTAAACTGTAATTGGTAGTTAATGTTAGAGGTCGTGAAATAATAATGGATGGTTCAGAAAAAACAGATGGGATGAGACAAGAAAAGGGAAGAAAATGGATTCATACATCAGTAAAAGGGATGATGCCTATGGAGTACTGAAAGGCATGTTGAAACTAATCTCTGTCTGTTCTAACTTTTTAATAACAGTGAATCTATGAAATTTTGTTATCAGCACTGGGGAGGGGAATTTGTCCTTTGACCAAGTAAAATGTGTATGATCTGGAACACATTGCTGATTCAAATCAAGGACTTCCAATCTGTAGATGGATGTTGTGACGAATTAACTCCCGGACTATATAATTAAGTTCCTATATTAGTATTATTTAAATATACATTAACATTCGAGAAAGAGTTTATGGTGTATTCCTACTGTGACTAGAAACTTGTATAACTTTGTGTAGGTCACAGTCTTCATCTAACATATTTTAAACAGTATTAAGTTAAGCTCAACATTTTAAATCATTTTTCTCCCAATGCTATAGTGAAGTAATACCTCTTTTATCCTCATTTTATCTTCCAGCTATAAAGTTAATTGTTACTTCAGTCTACACCATTTGCATTAAATCTAAGGCAGCATGAAACCCTGCTAAATATTAAAGACTTTGAGATTGAGGCAGAGAATTTACATTGTTAGTCAAGACTTGTTTTATTAGGATCTAGCAGCTGGGCTTACATTAGAAGTGAGCAGAAAACACACATTGCCAACAAAAATAAGGAAGAAAAAACACATTCAACTAAATGAAATTTATGTTGGAATATAAATCATATTAATCACACTCAGAAGACCTTGTATTTATATATTATATATGAACCATACACAAGGATATTGACTCATTGTGAAATTTATGGCTAATGGTTACATCAAAAATTCAAAAGATATTGAAGGGAAGTCAAGGTTGATATCCTGTCTCAAATGGAAAGTGAAGATTGTTTTTCCAACCTATCTGTTGAAATTCAGGATAAAAACTTTAAGAAACATTATTGAATTAAAGTATATAGTAGTGAATAATAAGAATTCCTAAATTCTATTAAATTCAAGATTGAGGCACTGCTATCTAGCTTTAACGATCTCAGAGCATGTAGTGAAGTTCTATTCTGATACTTCACTGTTTTAGCTTGCAAAATTGCAGTTATTCTTTGATTCTTTGTTGCTTGTAACACTGAAAGTGATAATGATTTCATCATTCTTCTGGTCTTCAGCGCACATAAGATACTGTCATTCTGCATTCTCCATTCTCCAAGGATCTAAGTGAGAAAACATTAATCAGTCAGTTGCTAGAAACTGAAGTTATCTTGAGTGAAATAGATAACTTAAAGTGATTGCTCTGCTTTTTGTAATACTTAATTATTTAAATATTACAGCTAGTATATGTTAAACATATTTGTCCTGACATTACAGTAGGCAACACTCTCATCTTTACAGAATTAATATATATGAATTCTTACTGGCATCAAGAGGGATATATTGTCAGATATTTTGAGGCACTTACTTCGTAGAGAGCATCTCAAACACAAATATACTCCATGTATTCATAAAAACACACACATATTTCCCCTCGCGCACATACTTATTCTTCTCTTCTCTCAGATGAGATTGTTATTGTGTCAAATGTATTCTACACCTGTTTTTTATTTTCCTACCAAAAAAACCTGTTTCAGTTCCAACACTATAAAGGATCTTCGATCTTTATTAGTGGGTATTGATGTATCCATCAATTTTCAACTGGAGATAGCCCAAAGCAGAGTAAGACTTAAAGAAAACAGGAAGAACTGAGCCTATTTAATGGAAAATATACATAAATAAGATTTATATGAACTGAAGCAAAAGTGTTAAGTAGCTAACAGGCAGCTGCTATATGGAGGAAAGAAACTTGTTTTTGTCATGTACATGATGAATAGGACAAAAAAGAATGAGCTGAAATGTCAGCAACAAGGGAGAGGTGACACATTAGGAAAACTTTTGGCCATAATTCAAATACATGGAGGAAGTTACTGAAGCTTCATCACAGATATGTTTGAGAATGTTTACAGAGGTACATATTTGTCTACATATTAATACATTTCATAGGAATCTACTGAGCTTTCAGTTTTACACCTCATATTTTCCTGATGCTGGCATATTTGACAGTTCCAAATGTATAATCTCATACTCTTACTGAAAAAGGAATTTTTGGTCAAGATCTGCTGCACCAAATCAGCACCACTTTTGGTATCAAGTTTACACAAGAAATGTACTTCAGGATCTTTACGACTTTCAGAATTCTGTTAGGAGACAAATGTAAAATACCATTTATATCAAGCTAAGAATTTGCCATTAGTTCAACTAGTGTTTAATGAAGGTTTAAATTATCTAATTAATATATAAAAGCATTATTAATAGTACAGTTAGATTTTTTGTAAGAGAAAGCTTGCTTTCTGTTATCTACTTGAGGACTTATGCTGAAATATTCTGTTCCTGATGGACTATACCCCATTCAGAGGACTTATGCTGGAGCAGTTCTAGAAGAACTGCAGCCTTGGGAAGGAGTTCATGAAGGACTGAATCCCAGGGGAGGTATCGCATTCTGAAGCAAGGGAAAAGTATGAGGAAGGATGAAGCTTTAGGAACTGATTTCAAGAACCATTTCCATTGTGCCTCCTCAGGGGAGGAGGTAAGAGTCATGACAATAAATGTAAGTAACTTTCCCCAAGTTGGATTTGTTTTGCCTGTGAGCAATATCTCTGTCCTTATCTTGACCCAAAACTTTTTCATCTTATTTTATCCCTGTTCTGCTAAAAAGGAGCAGTAAGAAGACAGCTGGATGGACAGCTGGCAGGCAGGTAATGTTAATACATCAAAGTCTTCCAAACTCAGACAATGCCTTCAGTCCTAATATTCATGTTGGTAGCATTTACAGCACCAGCCTTTCAAGACTGAGAATCATATCTATCCATCATTGTTAACACTTCAGCTGATCACTTTTAGCTAAGCTCCTCTACCTGAACATCATTAAATATCCAAAGGTGTGTTCTTGCTTTTAGGTAGGATTAAGAACTACAGTCCACCACCAAATTTCTGTTTTTCAGTTAGTTATCTGTTGCAACAGCAGTATCTCCCTCCTTATGTTAGTTGTTCTTTCAGGATCTATGTGTACATTTTCTTTCATTTAAATCTCACAGTGGTCTTTTCTGTATCCTAATTATATTTTGGTCCAAGATCTTGAGTCAGGGCAGTCTGTGAAAAATGACAGATCTATCCTTCCTTCTCTCATATTCACAATGAATGAAATTAGAAGTATCTATTTTCAAGAAGGCAGTGGCCAAGAAGGAAGCTGCCTGTCATGAAAAGTGTGAAGTATCCATATTTATAATAACAGCAGCTAGGTAAATACATTTAGTGCAATTTTAATGTAACTCAAGAGATTTCTTTTTGAACAGTCTATAAAACTGAAAGAGGAAAAAATGTGTTAGCATTCATAGAGAAAGTGAATTTTAGAGGTCTGTTATAGCTAATAAGGTCTAGTATATCCTCTGGAAAGATACAAAAGTTAGTGTTGAATTAAGATGATTAATGCGAATATGCAGAAGATAAATTTTCAGTAGAAAAAAAAATCACACCATTTTATTTTCATTGCTGTATGTGAATTCTTACTCTATATTCATCCTAGACATACACTATGATAATGTCAGATTTTTTTTGCAACACTAGACTGTGCATTTATTCTCATTTAAGATATGAGGATTATATTACTTTTTAGATGCCTCTGATATTTTCAGAAGATTAAAATAGAGTACATATAGGGCAATGTTATCACATAGTTTTCATGCTCAATTTGTTGTGCAATGTATTCTGTAGCCAAAGGAAAAGAAATATCTGACTTTTGTAAAGTGTATTTATGATGAGAATAGGAGGCTTTCTTTGAAATATGTGACAGTTGCTTAAATCCACATTACACCTTTTGCAAGAATATTTACAAAATACCACATGATGAAGTGCAGAAAGACAACAGAACAGAGAACATTTAATCTCAGCAGAACTTTTACCTACTTGCGTAAAACAAAATTCTTGCTTTAGTAATCACATTCACACTCTCTATTTTAATATACCTCATGGTCTATGACTTCCATGGAGCTTATGTCAACGAAAGACTGATGTTGATACTTTCCGCAACTTAACCAGGGACTTTTTCTATTAGAAGACAAAGTACATAATTTGTTAGAAAAGATATTCCTTCTAGTCTGGAAATTGAAGATAATGAATCTATAGGAACAGCTGACAATAAGCGCCAACCTGAATTGTCTTCCTGTAAAACAACATAATTTTTCTGATCAAGTAATTTAAGGAAGAGAGACATTTATTATATTTTTCCTTTTTTAAGGAAAGAAAACCTTAACTAATATAATGTTAAAAATAGCACACATGAATGTGAAAATCACAAAGATCATAGAGCTAGATTATCCTCATTGTGACAAATGGATTTTCTTTTATTTTTTGGCCAATTCCCATTAAGGCAATTTGAATTGATGGAATAACTTATTTTCAGGAGGAAAATGTCATTTTTCCTTTCTCACTTAGAAACCAGCTCACTTGTCTACTGCCTTTCTTTTTTCTCTCTCATCTCAATGGTTTGATTGCTAACCCTCCCGCCAGCCTTCTAAGAATAAATATCTTTTCTTTATAGAATATGTCATGTAAGAAATACAAATAATCCAAACTTTATGGGAAAAAAAAAAAAAAAAAAACCACCAGAAACCTGCAAGTATTTTCAGAGAACCTTAGGATAATTTGGGGAAACAAACTTGTTTTTTTTTCTTGGATTTAAATAAAAGCAGCACAATTTTGTAGTTTTCAAAGATTAATGTTTATCAACTTTGTGAGCATATATGCAATGTTAGTATATGTGAACACATTGCCTCAAGAAAGAATAATATGCTGATTACCATATTTGGTGATAGCAAGTGCATAGTTTTTTTCTGGATAAAATAAATAACAAATGACAGATTTTAACAACACTGAATTTTTTCAGTTCTGTTTTAAAGCATGTTTAGTAATTAAGTGCTTTCTGTACTGTTCAGAAAAATATTTGCTCCTGGAGTAAAACAGTATTAAAATTCATAACTTTTGTGTGATACTTACATATATTTAGTTACTATTAACTAGCATGAATCATGCATTTCTACTAACATCAAATGCAAGTTTTCCTCTAAAAGAAAACAGAGATATTTTTCAAAATTATGTTAGTTTGTCATGAATAAGCTCAGCAGAAAAAAGGCTGCAAAACTAACAAGCCAGTAAAGTGGTAATGAATTTAATCAAGAGAAAGCATTGGCTCCATAGTCAAAGTAATTCAATACATTCTGACTGAAAATAGAGCATTTTCAGGAAAAATCACAGGAGTTCTGATTCACTGCTTTGTTTTCCATGCTTTGAAAAATCAAATCAAAATACAAGGAGGTTTTCTTCTTCTTTTATGATTAGTGTGAGTTACAGAGCATAAAGACATGTTTATACAGATCTATATCATTGTTTAATACTCAACTGTTTATTTTTACTGCTTTTATTTTGATATGTGATCTGCAGAGGTCTCCATGATATTCAGTGAAATACCAAATAAGAGTGTATTATTGTTGTGTTATTATATCAAAAGATAAGCCACCTCTGAGAGAGGAGAGAATTGGCTTTGCATATCCCTGCATTTTGTTAGAAATAAAAGAATTCAAAATATTGATATATTTACACACCACTTCATTCAAAATCTCTCACTTTCAAAGTTAAAAACACTGACAGATATTAAAAATAGTATATCCTTTCTGCTGGAATAATTTTGCAAAACTGATACTGCAGTTGCACAACACTTTTGTACTTGAAATATTATGATATGTTTCAATTTCTTATTATATCCATAAGTGCTAGTTATGTCATACATTGCTTTGAATTATTTGTGCAGCCATCATTGTGGTACAGTATTGCTCATTGTAATATTGCAAAACAGTTAAGTAGAAGGAGGTAGGAAAATCCCTTTTGGTTAGAAAACTGGCAAAAAAATAAGGCATTTTTCATAATCTATTGAAATAACGTTCCTAAGCTATATTCCTTAATGTTTTACAAACACAGAAACAAAAGACTCCAAGGACACTTAGAGCCTTTGTATAACGAAGAGATAGAATTTAAATATTTCTTGCTGCTTGTTGCATTGCTTGAGTTTTTCAGTAGCAAGTCAACATTTTAGGAAATATTCATGGATTTTGATTTTAAGATCATCGTGTTTTTGCATGTATTCAACCATACTGGATACAAATACTGATTACACATTAATGCAGTAAAAGACTGAGGAAAGTATTTTTACTAATGTTAGCTTTTAATTTGGTTTTGAACACTTGCTCTGATGTTATACTCCTGCATTTTTTTGTTTGTTTGTTTTTAGTGATCATTGCATGCTGGGATTTTGTTGCCATAGAAATATGAGCTTTCTTTAGTTTTGCAAAAGTATGCAAATTCTGGTACTTGGTTAAATATTCTTGGAAGGGGTACAGCCAGAGATAGGAGGGTAAGGGTTGGTCCCTACGTCTTAATGGAATTGAATATTGATGTAAATGTTCTCATTAATATTTTATTTTGGTATTACAAGAAGGAATTTATTGATTTGTCTACTGTAATTATGGTGTGTACCTTTGGAAGACTATGAAACTGGAAGGTGAAAATTTAATCAGTAAAATTAATAATTACTTTTAGTTATGAGACTGACAACTACAAGACCAGCAGTAAACAGTCTTAATTTAGAAACATTTGATGGGGATATGTTATTCAGAAATATGTCTCTATCACTGATTGTCTGGAACATCTACACAGTGAAAGAATAAGGACGATTTTTGTCCAGACCCATACCTTTAAACCATTCTTTCCCTGCTAAATTAATGCTTATTAAGAATAGAATAGCTGTTGTAAAACTCAAGCCATCAACTGGTGAGTTTAAATTAGCTTTTTTTTTTTTTTCAGTTTAAATGTTTTCAGATAGAAGAAAAATTCTGCAATTTTAATGAAGTACCTGGTACATTTTAAAAAACATATCCCTTAATGATAATAGTCAGGGGGAGACACTCATCCACACTGCAAGACTTCCAAAGTCTGAGTCTTGTTACCACAATAGTAGGCATGGGTAATAAGTGTGCATGAAATATCTATATCACTACCAGAAGGATATGTGCTGTCCTTTATATTTTTGAACCCTCGATCAAGTTACAGCAGCTTGGGGAATAGTGATTGGGAAGGCACAATCACCAAGCAATATTTAGTCATATGGAAAGCAAAGGAGGAATAAGAAAATAAGTAACTTTTCTAAGGTTATATAATATAGCTACTATGGTTAAGTAGCTGTTAAAAAAAAAGATGACGTTACACATTTTTGAAGGCTTGTCATTAGCAAAGTTGACTTTAGACCTCGGGAATGATTGACCAGGCTGTTCTGTTTCCCCTCATTAGGGACAGGAAATGACAAGTGTTCAAGAAATCTTTAAATGTTGTACTAAGGAACATGGATAGGAAGATGGTTGGACTGGATGATCTTGAAGGTTTTTTCCAAATTTGGTAATTCCATGAGTAGGGATTTGAGAATTCATAGGGTAAATGTCTACATTCATAAGCACATTTCAGGAAACAGCATATAACCTGGATGTACAAGTCTTTAAATCACAGTTTCATTATTTTTTTCAGTACTAATTTCAGAAGGAGTAAGTTTTCTACATAAGTAAAAGTGGCAGCACGGGGCTTATAGGAGAACTGCTGTCCTTCTGTTCCTGTCTTCTTTAAGAACTGAGATTCTATTAATTTTTCCTTTCAGGACAATGGTATCACTAAATGTTTTTATATTTTGCACTAAACACAGTGAATTGTTGAATACTGTATAGCTGTCTATTTTTCCTTTGCTTTCAAACAATGTAGTCTAGTTCATCTAAGGAGGAAGAGACCCAGAGATAGTACATGGTAATACTAATACAGTATCTTGGTAAAAGTGAGACTGGTCTAAGTTTATAGGTATAATTTAGAAATCCACAAAGAAGAGGCTTCCTTTTTAATTAGTTAATCTTTTCCATTGAAATTATTATTATTATTATAGCAGATACATAGAACTGAAGAATTGTGTGTGATTTTAGTTGATCTGTGTTGCATGTCACAAACCACTTAAAGCAGGAAGGACCTAGAATTATCATGAGATTGTAACAGTCATGATGACAAGAGTCATTCACAACAAAAATTGTGCAATGCTCATTCTAGATGAGGAAGCAAGAGGCAGCAAGACAAAACTCAAAAAGCTTTTGATTTTCTGATTATTCTCGATTTATTAGAATTTTTGCAAAAAAAAAAAAGGGATGACTTATGGAACAGATGTTGGAATATACTACCTTTACCTTTCAGTGTCCTTTCTCTACTTACCTTTCAGTTATTTTTGAATCATGTGTATCATATTTCTCTGATGGGAATCAGGGAATTCTTTCTACTGCTAGTGAACATCAGGAAGCACTTCTTTATTGTGCAGATGATGGAGCACTTTCACAGTTGTGGAATCTCCTTCTTGGAGATGTTCAAAAGCCATTTGCACATGCTCCTAGACATGCTCTGCGTGGCCCTGCTTGGGCAGGGAGATGGACAAGATGGACCCAAAGGTCTCTTGCATTGACCTGTTAATTCTGTGGTTCTATGAGAGTCAAAGGGAACATAACAAAAAAAAAAAAAAAGACGAGGCTGTATCATATTATTTATACAGTTTCAGAAAAGAATGAGTTGGAAATCTTCTTATAATGTTTTTTGTCTTTTTTTTTTTCATTTTTCTTTTTAAGCTAAGCTACAACTGTACTATTATTCAAATGGAACATGATTATTTTGCCCCTTGCTTTATCAGAAATATTACTATAGTGCTTCAAAAGATCCTTATATCCTATAGATTCAAGTTTGTCTAAGAGGGGAGTGTCTATTTAATCTCTAATTGGATTCTGAGTAGAGCTAAACTTGCAGTCTTTACTGAAAGCTATTACTAACTAAATGAATAAAACTTTGATGCTTTCGAGATTGTTATTTCACTGGAATTACTTTCTAGACCCTGCCTTCCTTCACTCTATGACCAACATGAAGACCAGATCAGCAAAACGCAATTAGATACCATAAATTTACAGCAGGCTCTTGTTCCTAAAGAAGATAATAATCCAGATGAGAGCTGGATTAACAGTGGAATATTGCATGAAACATAAGTGAATTAAATTAGCAAAAGCAGGCTTTTGGCCATTACCTGCAGTTTGTGGGCTGGTTAAAAAAAACACGTATGCATTTAGAGCCATCTGTTAAGATGGTAAACTGTGAATTCACCACTTTGTCAAATTATATCATAGTGACACAGATACCAATCAATTTTGGACTAAATTGGCTGAAAAAAAAAAAAAAAGAAAAGAAAAAAAAAGCTAGGAGTTATCTTTCTTTTATTCTAAAGTATTTCCTACATGTAGTCAGACCTGGTGTTCTGGTAGCAAATATCTCTATATTTGCTGAAATCTGTGTCATAAAATAAATGTGTACCTAGAGAGTGAGTGAAGGTGAAAGAGTCCAAATAAACTCTGACATTTTATTGTAGCTCTATATCGTGGAAATCCAAGAAGGGTAGTAGGGAATGTTAAACTCAATGTTATATGATTTTTTTTTACCTCCAAGCACTGCATCTAGGGGTAGATATTGTCACCAAGAATATGATACAGACAAGACACAGAAAGACTAAGCATTCATGTAATTTCTTAGAACAATGACAGATAGCAAAATGACATTCACTGATATATCAGGAATTTTTTTAATCTGTTTTGAGAATGCTCTCTAGGGTAAAAGAATGTCCCCACTCCTAACCTTGATTTACTATCAGCAACTTGCTGTGGGACTCCTTCTTTATTTTGTATTCAGTGGTACATGTATTAGCATTCTCCACATGAAATGTTTTGCCCATTAATGTTTGTAAACTTTTTTCTTTTACTCTCTGCTATTTTTTTCCTGGTAGCATTTGTTCACTTGGCATAGTTCTAATGCCTATATATCAGATATTGTAATAGCAGTCAGGGTTTGCCTTTCCAAAAAAAGCATGTCACTGCTCTATGTATTACAGATGTATAGGTCTAATAAAAATATTAACTTTCTTTGCAATGCTTGTTTCTCTAGTAGGAACTTCCTTAACTATATTTCTGATAGAAAGAGTAACAGTGAGGATGGAAAATAATGTCCAACTTCTTAATATTTGTTGTGTCTTTTATTTCACTCATTTCTAATGTCTGGCTTTGTGTAAGTCTAAATCTAGCTTAATGTATTTTTTCAATTGAAGGCATGATGTTCCCTTGGATTAGACCAGAGAGCAATGCCCCTGTAAGCTATATCTGTTGATACACAAATGAAACTACTTTAGATATAAACAAGGTGCACATATTTGGTTTTAATGACAAACTTATCATGTAATGATTTACTCATCTTTGAAATGTATTTTATTTCTTCACATTATTTTTTAACTATAAATACAAAGTGAATTGGTTTGAAAGTCCTCTATTGGTATTTCACTATGTGTAAAAACGTTTTGTTTTGAATATAACATGTATGGTCTACTATTGCCTCAGTGACATTCTGGAGTGAATCTCTTCCAGTGTCAGTGGCAAGTTCTGAGATCTATTGGAAGATGGAATTTTCAGTTTTCTGCTTCTAGTTTAGAAACTGTATTTAATTCCAGGGAAATAACTATTTGGAGTCAAGTGCAGTTGTATACCTCTGTCTCTTTCTGTTAGGAATTTGTGACAATTGCAATTTCTTTAGTAATAGACTTCCTTAAGCAGTATGTTTTCTAGGGACTAGCATAACATATTAAGAGGAAACAGGTGGTGCAATCTAGTAGTAACAACTTTCTTGAGTTATTCAAACAGAAGGGGGTTGAAGAGGTTGTGTTCTTCTAGGCATCTGATACCATTATTTTACTATGGAAAAAGTCACTTTTTTCCTTCAGCTTTATCATCTGTTGAAATCTGTGTGTAGTTTCCATAAATGTCAGTTGCCTATTTTACACAGGTTCTGTGTACTTCTTCTAAATATGTTAGGTTGTTTTTTTTTCACAGTTAGCTAGCCAGATTATCTTAGTAAATGTTTTGTTATTTGTAATTAATAACTTAGTTGGAGTTGCGCTACTCTGTATTTGAATCTGGCCAATGTGAATTTCTTTTATCAGCACAGTTAAAAGAGGCTGTATATCTTGTCTTACCTTCTTCGATCTGCTATATATCCTCTGGATCTTAGGAAACAAGAATGTTTTGATGGCCAGATTTATAATCTCTGCAACACCAAGCATATATACTGTCATTCTCTGTTCTTACATGCTTTGGCATACCTACTAATTCTTTGCTGTATACTCATAAATATATATATATATATATATACACATATACATATAAATATAAATATACATATACATATACATATAAAAATATGTATATATATCTTCTGACTACTATTATGAAGTAATTTTTGTATTTAACAAAATGATGCTTAGATTTGATATCTACTTTTGAGCAAAGCATCAGTTTTTAAAACATCAGTGTTTGAAGATAAAATGTTTTTCGGAAAGAAGTAAGTGATGTTACAGTCTTTGGTACTGGGGACAAGGTCTGGATGTCTAGCTTATTGAGAACTTGAGGTAGTTAAAAGAAATTTTAGTGTGACAGGCTTTCTTGGAACTAGTATCAGTTTGTCTACACATTTCTAAAAGATTTTTTTGTCTAAAATTTGCAATGATGGCTTTTCTATCTGAATGTATTGTAAAACACAGCCTTTCCTTTCAGTTTTTTTCTTTTTTTTTTTTCCAAATGACCTATCAATTCTCTGTGTTGTATTGTTTGTTTACTAAGCAAAAGGTTCTGAAGTTGAGAAAAACTATATCAGTCTTGGTACCAGTTTATAGGTATTTATAGGTTTTCTGAAACCAGAAAATATTTTTTCACATATTATCACTTTCTTGAATCCTTGTAGTTACTCTGAACTTGAAACAGAAATGATAAAATTCTGTGAAAATTATTCTTTTAAAGTGTTTGTCTAAAGTTCAAAGCTATTCCAAAAACTTTTTGCAGTATTTCAAATAAACTTTCTCTTAGAATTATAAAACAGTGTTTAGCCTTCAACATAGGAAAAAAAATATTTTAAAAGATGTGTCTGAGGAGTAACTTTATGAAAGCAGAGTACAATTGCAGAGTCTGGACATTATGTGGTTAAACATCCAAGTTTTGGATTATGAATTGGAGTTAATTTTCTGCTTCAGATGCAATTCATGTATTTTTCTACCTTAAAGAATATTTTGAAATTAGTTGATTCCCATTTCCTAAATGCTGAGAGTTTTTTTTTTCTTGTTAAATTAGAAACATTATAAAATAACACTGAATTAAGTCAATGACTTTCACTGCTTTCTGTTACTACGTGCAAACCATCTAGAATGATGAAAACAGTATGTCCTTAGGAATAATCACATTTATTCTCTTCATGGAAGACTCATGATCTTGCTCTTTTGTCAGCAGTATGCAATGGAAGGACAGAAGGATCCCTCTGATTTTGAACTAAAGTATGGGGTAGTTGCATTAAAAAAAAAAAAAAAAAAAAAACGTAGCCCTTGCAACCTCTGATTTACTAAAACGCCTCCCAACAATAAACAAAAAGGCACTGCTTTTATACTGAACACTGTCAAGTCTGCAATTGTTTATTTGCAGCCTAAAACTAATTTACATTTTCCATTTTTTCACGACAAAGCTACTGTCAGCACTCTGCTTCTAAGTGTTAGAAGAGCATAGGAAAACTATGATATGACTTGAAATAGTCCGGTTAATGACCTCTTGCTCTGAAAGATCAATTGAACTGATGTGAAAGCCTGGAACATACTTTTAAAGTAAATTCATTTGACTCTAAGAGGAAAAATTCTTACTTTTATGTTACAGTTCATCCTAAAAAAAACATAACTAGATTTATTTCTTCTTTGGCAGTTTGCCCCACAGAACTGAAGTTATTGTATCCTTTAAAGGTGGCTTAGGTTGCTGATGTGGAGGGCCAGACTAAAGGAGAATTATATATCTGAAATGTACTGAAAACCGTATGTCAGTATCAGGTGAAAATTTGCATAGATTTCGGGTCTGTTTCTGATTACTTTGTTAGTCAGTGTGTAAAAGTAATTTGCATTCTTCAGTAGACACAGAAGAAAAGTGTCTTGAGTGTGATTTTGGGATCCTTGAGAAAGAAGGGAATGGTCCATATAGCTGTAATCTGTAGTAATCTGCCTATGGCTTTTTGCACCAAAAGACTATTTCCTGAAAATGCTGTCACTAAAAATGAATTTGCCCTCAAACAGTTAAAACCTTTCAATTAATTAATTAATTAATTGCATCTTTTTTCCATCTTTTTGTCCTTCCTAGGTAACAGCAGTTGGAGGGCTCCTGAAATTCACAGTCTCCTATGATTTCACAAAACAAGAAGAGGCAGCTCAATTGATGATCCAACCTGATGTCATTATAGAGGTAGTGACTGCATTTTCAGCCACCAAAGGAAAAAAATATGAGAAAGAAAGAAAGAAGGAAAGAAAAAAAACTGCCTTCTCCTTCAGATGTTCAATGTGAAGCCTGTTGAGAACCACCACAAAACTGCAGGGTTCATGTAACTTAAGCTTATTTATTGTATCAAAAAATCGTCATGGTTTAAAGAATTAAAACCTCCTGCATCTAAAGGGCTGCCTACCAATATTGCAGTAGTTTATGAAGCTATATTCCATGTGACTGACTGGCTGAGATAATACTTCTATGTTCTTTCAACAGACCTGTTCTGTGCAGCTCATAATTGTCTGAGTTTATTTGCATTGACTTTCTGATTAATCAGGCAAGGCCATTTTGGTTTATGAAAGACTAATATTATTTCTGATGTTCATTATTCTTATAAAAAAAAATATGTATTATTTAATAAAACCTTTACTTCAGTTGATTACAGTAATAGAGCCTTTTTATAATTTATTTCACATATAAAAATCTCTTATGTCTCTCTCTAGGGAGGAGGTGATTTGAGAATCAGCACTCCAAAAGGCAGAATTCACCTGCAGCCTTCTGAAGTGCATACTGAAGAAATTGTGCTGAAACCAGAATCTTTCTCTTTGCATGGCACTGATGTTCCAGTCAGCAGGAGGGAGTTCATGACCATCTTTGCAAACTTAGAGAGGATCCTCATAAGAGCCACATACAGCTATGGGATGAATGCCATCTACAGGTGATTGGGGGAAATGTTTCAGTGTTACAAGCAGTTTCTCAAAATACTTGATTTTTCTCTCTTCAGAGAAAAAAAACAGGCCTTTAAAACAGGCTTTCATTTATTATCTTTAAATCCATAACATTTACTCACATGTTCAGTACCTTTTTTCATTTTGGGTATCAGCTGTGTAAGAAAGTGAAATCACAGAGACTGTTAAGATGTGAATGACAAACAGGTCCATAAATGTGATTATTTTGTAAATACTATAATTCTCATGTGTACAGTAAATCATGGAATGCAGTGATGACATGTCCAAGTAAGAAATTGTATATTGCTTATATATTGCTTTCCCTATTTAGTAATCACAGAAGGCCGCATTAACAGTAGACTAGAGAATAACATTCTAAACCTCTAAGCTGGCCAAGCAGCTAGAGGGGAGTTTTGAGCTTTTTTAATGAGTACCATATGCAGAACTGGTTAATCCCAAAGCCATTCCTTTATGTCAGAATGCTGGCTGGACTGCTTAAAACCATGATTGCATGTGAATTCTTTTGAGCCTTCTGAAAAAATGAAACATCATAAGAAACTGCGTCATTGTTCTATCTCAGTGGCTACAGTGTGGTTGAACCTATAAAGCTCATATTGCATTTATAATTTTGATGAGAGCACAAGCAAAATTCTTGTAAGTGTAACATTCCACGTTGGCTGAAAGACCTGATACTGTGTAATTGCACTCTTGTCTAAATATTAATAATTAAGTGGCATAAATAATACTTTTTAAAAGATATGCAACAAAATTGATTGTGTAGTAGCTTTCTACTTACAAGTCATGAGACCTGAAATGCTCTTTAATGCAGACATCACTTGATTCTGTGGCATGAGGTAAGTTGAAAAGGAGAGATTTGATAGTATTTTATGGATATTTGTTGAAATAATAGATGCAGTTCTTGCTACTGTAAAATGTTTTAAGCAATCCAATGATCATTTAAATGCTTAGGTAACTAAATACATCCTAAATTGAAAGGCAGTTTTTGTTAATAGTGTGTAGCTTTTTTATTTGAACTTTGTCATTATAATTTTTTTTTTGCACAAAGCATTTTTTTTTTTTACGGAAAGAATTCACTTTTCTTCAGGCTCTTTCCATTTCTGTGGCTTAATAGTGTGAGTTATATCTCTATAAATAAGTTTGCAATTCATCGCAGTCTTAAAATTTGAGCCAAACTGATTCCTAATTTGCTCACTTGGTCATCAGCCTGAACTATTGCAATCCAATTTGAAGACCTTGCATGTCCCAGAACTTTCCCACCCTGGTGTTCAAGGACAGTCAAACCACCAGGGCATAGCTCATCCCTTACACAGTAGGAGTAGATAATGAAAAGCTGTTAATGAACAGTTTATAGAACAGTTTACAGATGAGTCTAATGGGAGTAATGGAAGTTCAAAGAGACAGTTTCTCCATTCCATTCTCATTCCAAAAAAAAAAAAAAAAAAGAGCATTTGTCAGAATTTTCTAAATTAAGATTAAATGAACAATTCTGAGGCAAATGATAGGGGCTCTTATGTTGTTTTGAATGAAAAATCTGCACTCTTAACTCTGGACAAGAAGTTTTACTAAGTGTTCCAGGAAATTCAAACTTCATCTGTCAGGGGTTTACATACATATGTATACTGACATTTGCACTATGATGAGAAAAGGAGCTCTCCTGCAACAAAAATGTTGGCTAGGCAGTTTAAATGTGGGAAGAGTGTACATTGCTGGACATGTACTAGCTTCACCTTGTTTGCACTGTTGAATACAACAGTGGACATGGGATGGTCAGGTCAGCACAGCTGTGTAGAACTGGCACAGTCTGTAGTTTGTACCTTGTAAGGAAGAAGTGGCAAACCTGTCACTGTCACATCTGGAAGACCGTGTGTTGCCTCCTGCACACCAGATTACTACTTTAGCCATTTGGCCATGTGTGTGGTACTTGTAGTCTGTCATGTAGTCTGGCTCATACACAGCCTTTTGAACCTTTTAGTGATGTATTATTAGTAACTTGCCACAAACATGTCTTAAAAATATTCTCCAGGATTTACCTATAATTTGTGCTTTGCAAGTTGGCGGTGTCATCTTCTAGATATAGTGACATTGCACTCTGGAATGTTGGTCCATTAAAGACAGTGATTTAAAAAGGTTCAGTGAAGGACAAAGATAATTTTGAGGAGTGCCTTGTTGGCTAGAGACGGTTTTACATTATTGCTAAATCTAGTAGTCCTTCTGACGCCTTTTTATTTACCAGAAAAGTATGCAATGGCAAATGTGTTACAGAGATTTACATCAGCATGCACAGAAGCCTCTGTAAATAGTTTGTGCTAAAGTAAACACATTTTGTTGACTGCTGCCAGGATGCTCATTCCAGTTAACTGGGGGATAAGACTTGAGCAGATTTGAGCAGTGGACCCAGGCAAACCTCATGAGGTTCAACAAATCCAAATGCAAGATTTTGCACCTGGGTTGAGGCAACCCCCATTATTAATACAAGCTGGTGTGGAATGAAAGGATTGAGCACAGCCCTGCTGAAAAAGACCTGGGGGGTACTGGGGGATGGAAGCTAAACATGAGCTTGCAATGTGCCCTCACAGCCCAGAAAGCCAACCATATCCTGGGCTGCATCAAAACAAGTGTGGCCAGCAGGTTGAGGGAAGAAATCCTGCCCCTCTACTTTCCTCTAGTGAGGCCTTATCTGGAGTACTGCATCTAGATGTGGAATCCTATAAGAGAGACATAGACCTGTTGGAGTGCATGCAGAGAATGGCCACAAATATGATCCATGCACTGGAGCACCTCTGATATGAGAACAGGATAAAAGAGCTGGGGCTATTTAGTCAGGAGAAGAGAAGGCTGTGAGGTGACCAGCCTCACAGGAAAGAAGGGGACACACTCTTTAGCAGGATCTGTTGTGGTAGACCAAGGGGAAATGGTTTCAAGTTAAAGAGGAGAGATTTAGGTTGGATATAAGGAAAAAGTCTTTTATAGTGAGGGTGGTGAGGCACTGGAAGAAGTTGTCTATAGATGAAGCTGATGTTCTGTCCCTGAAGACTTTCAGGGTGAGGCTGGATTAGCCCCTGGGCAACTTGAGCTAGCTGTGTGTCTTCCTGTTCATTGCAGAGGAGTTGGGCTAGATTACCTTTAAAGGTCCCTTTCCAATTCTAAGGATTCTGTTACTCTAAGATTCCAAGATCCAGTTTAAGATTCCAGTCATAATGAAATGAATTGGATTCTTCACCTTCTGTATCACTGGAGGAATAATAAATTCACCTATTTGAGCGGGGTTTACTGTATGGAGTTAAATTTCTGAACAGTACATGGTCCTAGTCAAATGATGTAGAGGCATCTACTGAAATCAAGCCCAACTTATGGTCAGTTCTTACAGGCATTTTGCTGATCTTCAATGTATGCTCTAGCTCTGATTTCTTTATTTTGTATTTGACTTTAACTCATGCTAAAACATACCGGGCACAAAACTGTTCTCATAACTCTAATATTATGATAAACAAATATTTTCTCATTATTCTGTCCCCTTAGCTCAGCTAAGGGTGGGCTCCAAAGGAAGACATTTTTGCTGAGGACATAGATTGAGCATGTTTTAGAGAATAATTTTTGGGTCATTTTAAGCTTAGAAAATTGCTAGCACTCTATGGTACAGCTAGGAACCTTCCTCAAATGGGCTTTCATTTACATTATCAAGTAGGATACAAAAATGAGAACACAGAAATGCAGCAATCAATTTGAAAACGATTACAGCTTCTGGGTTTCATTTGAGAAATTTTGCTCATACTTGACAGATCTTCCAAACTGCTGATATTGAGTCCATCTATGATAGAAGCAACAGGCCAAGACAACTCTCTTGTATCAAGTTGTTCAATCTAATGTTGTCTGTGATTCAAGAATGTTTAGTAGCACTATTTCTTTAGGTTTAAAAGACAGGGTGGCCAATAACAGTAACTATGGTGGTGCCAAAGGTAATGCTTGCTGCCACATGTAGAACTGATGGTAGATGCAAACAGAAAGAAAGAAGGAATGACAGAGGATTTACTTCCTTATGCAGAGTTAGGTTCAAGACAAACGAACAATGACTGGGTCAGTACTTCTTGTGCTTTATGTAGCTAATGTGATTCAGATGCCTGGCACAGCAGACAGTAAACTGCTGATACTGCCTGAAACATCTCCTTCCCTTTTAATCTTGTTTGTTTTTAGAAGTCAACGGTTGCCTGCTGACAGTAGCAGTCAGTTTAAATATTTGGTCTCGACTTCGAATCTCACATTGTTCATGCATCTTCAGGATCCACTGTCCCATTACTGCCAGCATTATATATTTCACTGAATGTAGAATGGCATCAAGGAATCTAAACTGCAACGTCAAAATGAAAAAAAAAAAAAAAAAAAAAAAAATCATTGCAGCTTTTTTCAATGTGTAACTGTTAATGCTAAAAACTGTTAAACATGTTAAAATCCCATTTAGTGAATAACAGAACCTAATGAAAATTGGAAAAATTCAGTGAATACAAATGTGGGATAATTCTGGATGGATGGTTTCTATGTTTAAATGTTTCTCTTTGTTCCAAGATCTGCTAATGGTGAGAGAGATCTCCCTGTGAACCTAGATAGGAATACGTGTCATTTCTCGAAAAGAGTTTCAAGAATCTTTCCAGAGGTTCTAATTCTATTAACAAATTAGATTTTTGTTTCTTACTGCATAATTTCCAGTGGTAGTCCCTCCAAAACCTAATTATATATCCAGTCATCACAACATTTGTTTTTCTGAAGTTCCTGTTTGCTTTATGCTTTTCAAAGAAAATGGATTACTTTTTAACAAAGTTCATGTGGTGATAGAAATATATTTTCTGTGAAATGATACATTAGAATAAGACTTTCAAGTTACTCTGGTAATCAAACACTCTACTAAGATTGGTAAGTGAAAGTGGATGTCACTGAGTGTCTGTAACCCTCTAATGTTTTTTTTTGAATTCTTACCAGAACTAAATTCCCAAATTCCAACTAATTTTGTCAAGTGATACTGTTGGAGTAAAATACTTCTAGCTTGGATATTACCTGTAGACTTATGAAACCTTTTTTTTAATCTCTCTTTGTCATATTTCTATGTTTGTTTTTTAAATAAAATTCATGTTTAGTTTTTGTCTAAACAAGAGGATAGAATCCTAGTATTAATTCCTTTAGGCAGTAAGTTTTTTTTTAATTTTAAACTTTCTTTTCCCATCATCCCTTTGCCTAAAACTATATAATGGAAGTTACTAATTTTAGGACTAATTCCTACTGCCATAAATAGTAGTGATATCCTTGTTAGGTTATAAGAATTGGAAATATAAATAGATTATGATTCTGAGCAGAAAAATCTCCAACTGTCTCTTCTTTGTCATTTGGAAAACTAATAGGACTAATGGTAGAAGATCTTATTCTATCTACATAACACTTAGATCTTTCTGGACAGAGCTGAAATCTATTTTACAGAGGCTGGTTCTCCAAAATAAAAAGATAAGCAAAGATAAGTAATGTATATTTTAGAAAGTTGGTGTAGTGTTTTAAAAATTTTGAAGACGTTGCTTGGTGTCAAATTCTTTCTATATACAGCCATAACACAAATTGCAACATACAGCTTGCTGGGCAGGAATAGCCCTTCTTCTAACAAAGTGCTGTGAGACTTTAAAATCTATTTTTATCAGTGTATGCCTGACCATGGTCTCCCTCACATGATAGCCAAAATTAGTAACAAGCCTATAGAGGTAGATTAGGAGAAATAGATGACTTTGAATTCCTTCTTATTTTTAAACATTATATATATATATATATATAATTTTATATAAATAAAATATAAATTTTAAATTTATATATGTATAAGCAAGCCAACCAATGTCAGTATATGCTCTTGCATCCAAGTACACAAATACTTTTGTTTAATTCATTGTGTTAACTCTTTCATTTCTCTTACACCCAGACTAAATGGTGTTAGCATTGAAGCTGCTGACTACTCTTCAACTGGGAGAAAGCTGGCATCTTCAGTGGAGTTATGTGACTGTCCCCCAGGTTATGATGGTACCTCATGTGAGGTTAGTATTACAATAAAGACTATATCAAATGTGCTAACACTGTGATAATTATGTGACCAGTGGCCCTGTGTTGATAGAAATTAATAAGAGAACTGTCCATTCCTGTTATAAATTTTGCTTACGTTGTCTAGTTAGTTTTATTTCTAGGTAGCATTTCATTACATGTGATATTTGAAATCTGGAGTTCTACACCACTGTGGTGATTTGGAAGTAATAGAAGGAAAAGACATTTCTCTGAACAACAGAAAACGAAAACGATATTTGGTGCTCTTCAACCACTTGATGTTACATAAAAATATCAATATTAGAAGAAGGATAGCAGTAACAAAATTGGACCAAATTACCTGATTTAACATGGTTAAGTTTTCCCATTTTTTTTCTCCAGGGCTTTGCCATTTGCTGTAGAATCTTTGGGGATTGTGTATACTCCTGTGAGGATTATTTACATACGCACTTAAGCACAAATTCATTATCTGTCTTACAATGTATTCATACATGTACACATATGATTAATCATCTCTTATGTGTATAGTTGGGTTAAATAGAAGCAAAAAAACCAAAACAAACAAACAAACAAAAAAAAACTTTGAAAGCTTTGCCTTTAAGGAAATAGTCCCAAACACCAAGATGCTCTGCTTCACAAAACTGCAAACAGTATGCCATTTACACAGACGCTCTAGGCATTTGCATGTCATCTCTCCTTTTCTTTAAAATTTTCAATGCTTATATGTGATATTTAGGGCCTAGAGTCTAGTTTCATGCCAAATGTGTTTGCTTCTTGCTGAGGCTAGATAGACTAATCTAGAAAGAAGACTGGAGGCAGCAAATGGATATTCCTATCACTTCCAAATGGTACAGACAGGGAAAAAAGTAGAATATTGCCTGCCTTGGCTTAAAAATTAATTTTAAGTCAGATGTCTGTTCAGTTGTTGAGATAAAAAGTGGAACAAAATGTCACTGTGCTTCACACTTTTTTTTAAATTTGTCTTAAATTCAGATTTTGAAGTGATTTCTAAGAAAAATAATTGTGAAGGCCCAAACAATTGGAAAGCTGGCTGTTCCAGTACCTACTTTTGCATTAGAAGCTGGGCGATTTGATTAAGGTTCCTGATTTGGTGTTGCTGAAATTCTCTATCTGACATTGGGTTAGACTTGATGATCTTAAAAATCTTTTCCAACGTAAAAGATTCTATAATTCTAGGATTCAGTGCTAAACCGTCTGTCCAATTCAAAACAGTCCATGAATTCTGATACATTTTTAAGATCATATCCAGAAATAGAAAGATCCTATGTAGATAGCTGCAAATTGACAGTCTCTATGTTGTGGGCAGGTGCCCATTCTGGCTGTGTGCTACTGCAGACCCCATGAATTAAACTATGAAGGCTGCTCTCAAATTAAAGCCTCATATAGTATGGCAGTAGAAGTTGAACTTTCCCACCAATATTCCATTACATTCTGTTGCTATGTGACAGATAGCAGCAGAGGGACACTGACAAAATGACATCTGTCATGGAAGTGCCTATGAAGCAAAGGTGTGTCCCTGAATTTCTCCATCTGAAAAAATTTTGTCCACTGACATTCACTGACCCTTGCTGAACGTTTAGGGAGACCAAACAGTGGATGTGAACACAGTGAGGTGGTAGATTGTGTGTTTCGGGAGTGGTGACAGTGAAATGAAAGATAAGCCACATTCTGGATGGCCATGCACAGCTGTCACACCATGAAAGAGCACCTCAATCAGCTAATCTGCATGAATCAATGGATTGAAACCAAGGAACTGTGTATGGAGCTGAATACTGACTTTGTTGTGTTGGAAATAATGGTGGCAACACATGACAAATGCTCACATAAGAACAGAAAGAACACCATATACAAGATTGTAATGACCTACTAACAGCATTGTTTCCAGTGACAAGATCGCATGTCACCACTATAAGTCAAAATCATAACTGCAGTCTGTGAAATGGCAACATGTGAATTCTGC
Organism: Phasianus colchicus; assembly: GCF_987193195.1. NCBI lineage: Eukaryota > Metazoa > Chordata > Aves > Galliformes > Phasianidae > Phasianus > Phasianus colchicus. Next base: position 58,020,402 of record NC_143437.1, on the reverse strand, counting down.
ATCAAAGAAAAAGCTCAGGATGCAACTCTATGTGGGTAAAGTGATGAGTACTGTCTTTTGGGAAAGGAAAAGAATGATCTTTCTGAATTTCTTGGAACCTGGGGAAACCATCAAGTCTGGTCACTATATTGCAGAGCTATCCAAGATGAAGGCTTAAACTTCCAAAGTGAGTCCAGAGAAGTAGACAACCTTTCTCTTGCAGTATGATAATGCTGGGCCAGATACTAGTTTGAAGATGGTGGAGCACATTGCCAGTCTTGATTAGACTGTCCTACCATACCCACCATATAGTCCAGATTTGCCTTGTGACTTCTGTCTGTTCAGAATTGATGAAAGATGGATGACATAGGCAACATTTTTCTAGCTACAGTGCCATCATAGCAGCTGTGAAACAGTTGGTTACCTCTGCCATGGCATACAGGCTCCCACTCATCACTGGTTAAAATGCATAGCAAATGGTGGTGACTACACTGGACTACATTGAAAAATAGTGTTTTGCAGCTGAGAATTTGCTCTGTCAAATGGTTTCCTTTGTATCTGTTGTAGTTTCCATGGAAATGAGTAGGAGGCATTACTTTTGGAATGACCTATATGTTTTGTGTTCCCTACCTCTAGGTTGAATTTCCTACTAGGACTGAAGACCAAAAAGATATGATAGGCTTCTGCCTCAATATACTCATTGAATTTCAGAGCACTTTTGGACAGCTCAGAAATGCCATTTCACAAAGCTGGACTATTTTAGGATAGAAAAACAGTGAAAAGCTTTCATTTCCAAGTGTTTATTTAATTTCTTATGAGTCTTTTGTAGTGGAGGTTCCACATATGATATATGTGGAACAGTTGAGCTTGACAGATAAAAATGTGGAAATATTTTGTGTTCTGAGTAGATGGTTTTGCTTTTTATAACAAGAACGGGAAAGAAAAAGGCAAGGTTTTCAATTCACAGAGAAACTAGCAGTTAAGAAAGAATGCAAACATAAATTGAAATTGTGGAATTATTTAGAATATTATTTCTTTTTCTTCCAGACACTTCTGGACTTGTTCAACACTTCCTCCAGTTTTAACCAGCCACAGTGTTAATTTTATTAAATTTATGTGGGATTTCAGTTTCATTTTCTCTTCTTTTTATCTTAAAATTTAATGTATCTGTTTGTTTCCTGGGTAATAATATTGTGGTACCTGGCATACCTACTGCAGCAATGAAGACAACCATTATTTACTTATTTTCTTGATATGAATGTTTTGGCATTATCAGTCTTCAGAAAACAACCAATACAATTTAAAATGTGCTGTCTCTTATGAGATTGTTCCATTACACATATTTGGAATTCATTTTCTGCAAGATTGTTTGAAGAAAATTGTTATGTTTTTGCTAGCATGTCTGAGAATTGAACACATAATTTCATGAGCTTAGGTAAAACAGATAAAATTTTAGATCTCAAATACTGGTGATTTGTGGCAGTTACTTTGTTCTATTTATGTGAATCTTAATTATTTGTATAATCGCTATTCTCTATTGGATTTATTTCCTTTCTATTTACTCCTTTGCTTTCCCTATGGAAGAAGTTATGTTTAATTTGTGCCACTATGATAGTCAGATGGGCAGGAAATCAGAACTTTCCTGGCTTTTGAATGTTATGTCATGTCTTTTCTTAAGATTGTTATTTGCAATCTTTTATTTTAGATCTGTTTCAAGTTTTGCTATTGACATTCCATGTCTAAGCCCTTTAGAATTAGTAACTTTTGGAGCCTTATATTGTGCAATATTATGTATATCTGCACATTAGGTCATTTTTTTCAGAATCACTGAAAAAGAAAAAAAAAATTATAGAATGATTTTACAGTAACAGCTTAGACAATTGCATCTCATGGGGTAGGGGAGAGTGATTTCTGCTAGCCTGTTTTTCTTTCCTGGATTTTATAATTTTTTATCTTTAGTATTCATATTTCTGTTAGGAATTCATAACCAACAATGAAAAAAAAGTTCAGGGACTTTTAAAAAATAATATTTTCAATTCATCTTCAAATTGCTTATAGATTTTGCAGAAAAAAAAAGAAAAGAAAAGAAAAGAAAAGAAAAAAAAACCCCAGAATATTGGATTTATTTTTGTAAAGGAGAATCTTTTTGTTACCTCTTTGTAGAGTGTGCATGAAGGGGAAGAAATTTTCTTTATTGCAGGATACTTTCAGTATTCTATCTCTTTGTATTAGCCAGGTGCACTTTGTCATATACTTTTTATATTATGGAACATGTTTGGGGCACGGGAGTAATCTTATTGAGGAAGGACAGGTTGCAAAAACTATAAGCCATTTCTGAGTTATATATTTACGAAGAATGGTGCCTTACACCACATGACAAAGAAATAGGATTGCTGAATTTTCAGTGATGAATCAAATTTGTATGCTATCACATTTCCTAAGAAAAAATCTAGCCATGCATTTCCTGATTTAAATTTCACACTTAAATTAAAAAAAAAGAGAGAGAGAGAGGAAGAAACAATTTGTAGACAAAAGTGTAGCTCTGTTACTAGCCTGTGACTAAGCAGTGTTTTAATTGCTCTTTACAGCTGAGCTTCTCAGAAGAGTTTTTTGTTGTTTAGAGGTTATTTTTTGCTTCTCCCGTCTCCTTCAGTATTTTGCCTTCTGGCTATTTTTGGTCTGTACCTCTTACTTTGATGGTGTCATATTTCAGTTCTTCATTTCTCTGCTTTATTTTACCATTTCAGAAGAATGATTAAGTTAAGGCTTCCTCTAACCTCACATCTGCAAATAATGCTAAGGTCAATCCAAAGCCATAGCACCAAGAACAAATTTCCAAAGAAATACTGGCATTTCTATTCATTTGACAAGAATGTATTTTTGTGTGCATGTATCAAATTTAACTATATTTTAAAACTCCAAACAATCTGTTGTATATTTTCCCTACAGTATTGCTGGCCACAACACAGACGTGTGAATGGTACAATCTTTGGTGGAGTCTGCACACCATGTACATGCTTTGGTCATGCAGAGTCATGTGATAATATCACAGGGGAATGCCTGGTAAGTTACCTACATATAGAAAGCCTGATGGACCTCAGCAACATCAATTCAGTATGCAAGTGTAATTGACCTAACCACCTCTGAGACCTGGAATATCTAAGCAGAAAAAAAAAAACAAAAAACAGAAGACGTATATATGTTGAACAGTTCCTGAAGTTAAGATTAAATCCCCTCATACCAAGATATGGTAGCTTCTACAAGTAAACAAAATGAATTTTTAATTACATAGGATTTATGTTTTGAAAGAGAATCAATAGTACAAAATACAGCATGCAAAAGACAGCAAACATATCAATATTCTTTCAGGCAAGATTTATATCCCCCTCCTCCTTGTCTTCCGTATTATTTTTTTTTACATTACAACTTATAGTATCTAGCAGATAAAATTGTAAGTTCTGTTCCAGCATGATATGAAGATATTACTATTGTCTTCCTTCATTTAAATTCCTACTAAATCTTGATAAAATTATTTAATAAATTATAAAGAAAAAGCAAGATTGTGGCTAAATCAACTTTTTTTTCTTCATAGCACAGGGAGATTTTATTGGGAGTTACCTATTTAGCAATTAAAATCCATGATGTTACCCACAGCAAGCATACTAACACAATGCTATTTCCAACCTATTCGGTAGCCTTTTGGAAAGTTTTTCAAATTACTTTTTCATGAATAGAAGCTTAAAATGATTCTCAATTTAATTACACTGTAAGACTTAAAGAAGCATCAAGGACAAAAAAAAAAAAAACACTTATGACATGACAGTCATGTTTTGAATCCTTCCATTACATACAATGAAAATATTTATGTCTAGGGTAATAAAGATTTGTGTTTCTTGATAAAGATAGAATTTATTACATTAATGATTTTAGCCTCCACCTATGACAGTTGTAATAACAGTGTTAACGCATTTCTATTAACAGAAAAGAAAGGGAAAATCCTGCTTAATTATATCATAACTCCTGATTATTTTGCTTAGGGGTTCATAGCCAAATGGAGTTCTAAGGTTGCTTTCTTCTGAGTCCTCAAGTTTTAGCCCTTGAATGAATTCTCTATTTTATTTTCTCGCATCAGCCAGGATGTGAGAGAAAGTTGTAGAGTTGCATACTGTTGTACTTTTGCAATTTCATCTGATATTAATTATTGACTGAGATAGCAACATTCCCCCTTCCAACATTTCAAGGGGTGTTGGTGTAAAGATAACAATGCTGAGAAGGAAGTGGAAAATAACCAGCTGAAAATGTACTTTAGTCTGCGTGTGCTATCACATATTCTGTATTTATTTTTTTCTGTCTGAGCTTACACTAGATCATTCTGAAAAGATGAGCACAGGGAGCCTTAGACCAGGTCTGGATATTTTTGCAGCTTACTTTGAAAACACTGTAAATGAAGTTAGATTGGTTAGTATCCATGCAGGCTATTAAATGCTGCTATTCAATTTGGATCATAAGCCTTTTGAAGTGAAAGAGGGAGAAGTCTGAATGCTGAAAGAGAGAAATGTTTCACATCAAAGGCATTCTTTCTATTGAGGTTTACACAGCCTTTTGGCCTCCTTATTATTATTCATGGTGTTTTTCCAGCAATACAACAGACAAGTTATGCATCTAATTTACTGATATGATACTTTTTTACTTTTCCTTAGCTTTGAAATATAGTTGAAAAGCAGCTGAAATACATTTTTGACTTGTGATAAAAGCTCAAATCATCTGCTTTGACATAGGCCTGTATAAAAACCTCATTTTAACACATATCTTGTAGTAACCTGTAAAGCCCTTTGATCCCCACAGCAACTATATAGAAAGCTGTATAATATATAATTCTCATTACCATTGTGATATACATAACTTCTTCGATTCATAGGGAAAATTCTAGCATACGGAAACACCGTTCTGTAATTTTACACACATACATTCATGGCAGTTTTATAAGATTGATGAAACTTAATCCTCGTGAAGAACAAAAAAAAAAAAACATTCCAAGGTATTTCATTCATGGCAACATATTACGTTCTCACAAGTAAGAAAAGAGAAAGCATTTCTTTTGCACTTCAAGATGTGCTGAAATTACTAAGAGGGAAGTCCTCAGTTATATCTATTTTGTATCTGATTCAAGCAGCATATACTGTGTAGATTGAGGATAGTGTCAGAGCTGGTAGTCAAATTGTGCTTTTGAAAGTTTTCATCACGCGAGCAACATCTTTGGATATGCAGCAACAAGTGATGGATCCTCAGCTAAATGCAGGGTAGGCCATACCACAAGTGAAAAATATTATGTAAAACCTGTGCAACATTCTTGATTGCATTTATAATACCAGGAAAGGAAATTGTTGATGTAATTTTGACATTACAGAGGTTGAAAACGCCACAAGAGCACATTCATGCTCTCAAAGAGATAAAACAATGAGTCTATGACTAGAAAAATGTATTAAAATAGGTACCCAACTATATCTTCATTTTCTATCAAGTATCAACTTCCCTGACTGTCTAAGTGACACATATACTCCAAGACTGGGCTGCAACATGCCAAAGCACTAATCAGAGCATTGGACATACTCCCTGATTAAAGTTTTAATTTCATCACTAGCCCTCTATTCTAATAATTTATGTATTCATACACTCAGCTGCAGACCCAGATAAGCAGATGAGTTTTTCAGCATGAACTTAAGTTTCCCTGACACTGCATACAGATTTCCACTTGGTTTCTTCCAAGCTTGGAAAGCCATCTCAGTAGGAAGTGTTAAAAAAATGCACTCCAGGACATCAGCAATTAAGTCTTTGGGCAAGAAAGTCTGATTCACACATAAAATTTTTAATGAAAATGAATTCCACAGTCTTGCTTATTCAGAGGCTAAGTGAAGTTTGATGGTGTTTGGATATAAAAGAGATCCAGAAAATTGATGCATTCAAAATAATTTGAGATCTAGTCATTTGAATTTGAAGGCATAAAGATTTCAGCATAAACTAATTCCTGGTCATAAAGTCTAAGAATCTGTGGAATGGAGCACTGATTATTATTTTTGTTTTTTGTTTTTTTTTTTTCCAAAAACCACCAACTTAATGTGCTAGAATGCATTGTATTTCCAAGGAAATATGTATGTAATGTACTCTGCAGTTAGGGACAGCTGTTCATGATCATCTTTATACCCAGTCTCATGATACATTAAAGAATAATGAATATTCATGCAAACATGAAATTAAGACTTCATAGGTTTAAGTCATTACGGTACATTTGGCAAGTTTCAAACTGAGATTAGACCAGTCAATATGAAGGAAACACAGATTTTTTGTGAGTACTCATTGTACTTTGGAAGGACTAATAACTCACCTATTTTAATAAAGTGATCTGGAAGTTTGGCAAACGAGTATAAAATTTAGTGTATCACTGAACAGGTGAAGTATGTCACATGTTGTTCTTTGTCCTATAAGATCAAGACTGTATTGGGGAGAAAAGTAAGATTGCACAAGATTGTTATTTCTCAGCTCAACTCTCAGTGCAACATTTGCTCTAATTTTGGCACTACATATGATTAGGGTTTTTGTTTGTTTTTAAATTTATAGTCACAGTGAGGAAGAAAATGGATGTACAGGTCTGATTTTAAGGAGAGTTAGAAGGCACATGGCTAGAGTTAGGTTGTAAGAAAATAATTCATCAAAGAGAAGATAGTCAGCTCTTTGTAATGTGAACTGCTTTCTCTGAAAATTGAAGGATTTTTGTTGCTTTCTTTTTTTCCTTAAAAAAGAAGCAGCTGAAAATACAAATGTAAGCTTTAAAATAGTGTGTTTTCTCCTCTCACTTTAGTAAGATCCTTGACATATAAGCAGTTCATATTCTTGAAAAACATAAAGATATGTCTGAGGGTATTTAAAGCTCAACACAAAAGAAGAATCCATTATTTTCCAGAAAAAGTACAAATAATTTGACATAATGCTTTTAAAAAATTGAATTGTAGAGGACTTTTCCTTCTGTATGATTGAAATTATTTTTTGTAATATCTTTTAAAAGCATATCTTAATGTTCACAGTTACTTTTTAAGTATGGCCTGTAGATTCTTTTCAAATATAGCACTTAAAGTAACAGTCAAATGGATTTAAATGACCCAATGAAATAGTATTTAACCAAGCTGAAGGATCTAAAGCCACACTTCTATTTGACTAGGAGTCTCAATTGTTGGTATTAGTGCACAATCTACCAAATGTCTGATAAATTCATATGCTAATGCTTTCATTTCGAAGATACGCAGATTTTATGTACACACAAGCGATAAGCATGCACCCTTTGTAAGTAAATACTGATTCTGGAGACAAATGCTGCCATCAACAGCGTGCCTATGACTGAAAAGGAAAAATATAATGCTTAATCAGCTGCCCAAATACATGGCACCAGCTCTGCAGAGTACAATGCAAAATATTTATTTCCATAATTGTAATATTCTGAAGAGAAAAGGAACTGTTTATTAGAGCAGTGCCATTTTCTTTACCCTTTATTGAAGATATGTTATGTTTCAGGCAGTAATATTGTTAAACATATCAGCAGCATATATATGACTTTTTGTAAGTGATAAAGCAGTTTTGCAGATGTTCTTCAAAATGTTTTTGATTAAAATGATAAGGTTAAAAATATCTATACATATTAACAAAACTTAGGGATTTTAAAGCAGCAGTTTAGGATGTCAGGGGAGCCAGAGACTCTAGAATTATCTGGAGCCTTACCCATTATCTAAACTTCATCAGATTGTATTCCATTTAATAAAATCTACTTCACAGCTTTCACCTTGGTCTTTTCAAGTTGTCATTTGCTTTTTCAATCTATTTCTGAGCACATCAAGTTAGAATTTAGCAGTCAAAACCAAATTTGCTACTTCTCTATTTGCTTTGTAAGGGATGCACTTGAGTTACATGTATCAAATAATATTCTATATTATATATTCTATTAGCCTACTGTGATAATATCTGGGAGGAAAAAAGGTACAGAAAAGTTTAAGCCAGAAAGCTAATTGTCCCTGACAGAGGGACTAACACAATGGGAAGATGTTACAAAAGAAAGAGGAGAAATGCTTGCCTGTTTCTAAGGATCTAGGCTTGCAGAAAACACTCCACAGAGGAGGAATCCCTAACAAGAAATCCTTCCTCAGTAGCAGTCAACCCTTCGGAGAAAGCAATTCACATTACAAAGAGCTGACTACCTTCTCTTTGATGAATTATTTTCTTACAACCTAACTCTAGCCGTTTCCATGTGCCTTCTAACTCTCCTTAAAATCAGACCTGTACATCCATTTTCTTCCTCACTGTGACTATAAATTTAAAAACAAACAAAAGAAGGGTTGGCTCAGGCTCCACCTCTTCCAGTTGCACAGGTGAATTGCTTCCACCTATGCTCCTAGGGCTGACCAGGTCTTGTCTCTAGGTGCTCAACCAGTGGTTCAGGCTGTGATTCAGCAGTTCCCATACACTTATTTACCTGTGATGGATACTGCCAAATTGTTTAGGATTTTTAATCCTTTGAGGTGAAAGGGAAGCACAGAAGGCACAAGTTTCTTTAGACTTAAGAGCACGTGTTGTTAGAAGTCAGCATGGGGAATCTATTCTCAGAGTACTAATTCCCATTCTGAGAAAAAGAGATCATTTAATTTGAGATCAGGCTAAAGGCTGTATATGAAAATACAAATCTACTTCTGCTATTTTTAAGGAGTGAATTAGATTCCTGCTCCTAACCTTTCATATGGTTAGATAAACTATTTCTTTTATTACAAGACCCAGTCACATTAAAGAATAAAAATTGGTTAGGACCTAATATACAGTACACTTAGCCTTATTTCTACCTGTAAGATATAATTCAAACTTTGCTACCCTTCACAAATATATTTAGCTTACTGCTAGATGTATGCCTTGTAAAATGAATTAATGCACATAAACACAGAATATTCATTTTTATAAATTGCATTGTCTGAACTACATCTCAGATCATCATCTGAAAACAGTTAAAAAAAATCTAGTCTGTTGCAAGACTGCAGTGCTAAACCTGTTTTGTGATATTCTGAACACTAGTTTTATTTAAACGACCTAAAACACTATTGTGACAATTATATGTTAGAACATTTCTCTATTTTATATAGAAAAAAATATTCAAAGTAGTACAAAAAGCAGATGCATGTGAAGCACTAATTCTTACAGCTCTTCTCTGGAACTGGTTTTCAACTAACAACAGAAAATTAGAATGTATCTTGCAAGCTTCTTACAAGTCTGTTGAGAGAATGGGTGAGGTGAATGATATCCAGAAACTTTTCCACATGTATGTTTTCTATTTGTGAATTTGTATTTTTCACCTTCTTTATAGGATTGCAAACACAATACAGGTGGTTCATACTGTGATAGATGTCTTCCTGGTTTCTATGGTGATCCTACTAAAGGAACAGCTGAAGACTGTCAGTTGTGTGCTTGCCCACTAAATATACCTTCTAACAAGTAAGATGCATATTTATTATAAATTACACTCTTTCACTCAGTAAATTATATATACTTTTTGAATTTATACCATTGTAAGTATATTTGAGATTCTTTGTGCTTTAACTAAATTACATATTCTACAATATAGGCTTTTATTCTCATTTTGCAGTCATATAGAGTACTCAGCATTGCTGAGAGACAAAAATCAAGACTAAAGCTACACAAGGGTAGTCTGGGAAGAAAAATTCTGTATTTTGGATAACTGCTCTTTTCATTGAATCAAAAACCACTGTTTAATTTTTTTTTTGTTCCTCTTTATAGAGTAGTTGTTTCTAGTTTTAAAGTTGAAGTTAACAATTTGATATGTTTTATTTTAATTTGTAATTGATTTTAAAATCACATTATATTGAACAGATAAGATTGTTATTTCTTTTACTTGTAATTTTTCTTTCAGTTAACATTCAGTGATAATATTGACTGATAAAAAACAATCATATCCTGTACTGCAACAAAAGAATTGTGGCTAGCAGCTTGAGGAAAATTATTCTCTTGTTCTACTTTACATAGAATACTACATTCAGGTCTGGGGCCCCCAGTACAAGAAAGATGTGGAACTGTTGGAGTAGTTTCAGAGCACAGCCAAGTAGATGATCAGAGGGCTAGAGTATCCCTGCTATCCAGAGAGACTGAGAGAGTTGGGCTTGTTCAGTCTGGAGAAATGAAAAATTGGGAGAGGGGGGAACAGAATTCTGGTATTTAAAGAGAAGGAGAATTTACAGAAAAGCTTGAGAGGGTGTCTTTATCAGGGAATGTAGTGATAGAAAAATGTCTTTAAACTAATAGAGGGTAAGTTTAGATTAGGAAGAAATTATTTAACACAAGGGTGGTGAGGCACTGGCACAGAATGCATAGAGAAGCTGTGGATGCCCCATCCCTGGAGGTGTTCAATATTGGATGAGTTCCTGGGCATTCTGATCTAGTGGAAGATGCCCCCTGCCTATAACAAGAAGTTTGGAACTGGATGGTCTCTAAGGTCCTTTCCAACTCAAACCGTTCTGTGATCATGTTGATTAGTTTATATAACATGAAAAGGCTAATCAAATATCTGATCTAAGAACAATTTTCTTTACAAAAAGTTGTTTGTGCTGCTTGCTACCTACAGTTTAAGGCCAACCTGAAACACTGATGAACCAGTTTTTACTCTCTAGTAGTTTATGCTAATGCCATAGGCAATAGAATTGTGTCACATTCCTTCTCTGATCAGTGCAATTTTAATCAGACAATTTATGAGCAGGAATCTCAGGGAATTGTAAGATGGAAGTCTTCTATTATCACAGCTCTATAGTTGGTTTTATTAGATATACTTGAGTTTATGCTTACTGCTCAGGCATGGTTCCTTTGATGTTCTTATTGCTTTCACATTTGAGAATTTCCTTGCATGGTTAGTTAATCTTCCTATTGTTAGAGAATGCTGTACTGATAAAGCAGGAAAAACACTATCACATTTATATCTGGCGCAGATGTGCAACAAACCAAGTCAAATAAACCGAATTCAAGTTTTTTATTGGCAAAATGCCCGGAAACTTCTACTATGTATTCATCAGAGTTCCAGCTGCTTTCTTCCTTTTTGAAATCAAATAAGAGTACTCTCTGTACTATTTAGCTTTCTTGAAAAGCACAGGTATCAAACCTATATAAATATTCTTGAAGTGTGAAAGTCTGGGATTTCCGAGCCCTGCAATGTTTAGCTGTTCGTTAGAGCTCTGTAATAGCTTAGAATTTAGAAATACTAAAATGGAAAAAAGCAAAACTGCAAACCTCCTCAGGCTTTGTGGAACTCATACTGTAAAGCTCAACAGTTCTAGGCTTAAATTTGTTAATTTGTTTGGGGGGGGGGGGGGAAGGGTCTGTTAAGCATTTAAAGCGTTCTCTGAAGACTTAAAAACAAACATTTTTCTACCCTACCATTATAATGTAACTTTAGTTGGTAGAGACCTTAATGTGTCAGGAATAATATAAATTATATATATTATTTAGATTCTTGAACTCATCCTTCATGTGAACAATCGAGAAATTTTCACCAAGTATGTATCACTATGGAGATGTGATATATTCTATGCTATTCTGCACAGCCTAACAAGTAAATAATTTATGTACTAAATACCTAGAAATGGCTGTTGATATGTTCTAGCTCCTTTAGTATTTAATTTCTAATGTGGCACAACAGGGCATCTGGTTCTTTAAGTTCAATACTAGGCATTTGGTGCACAGAGAATGTTGTTCATAAAACTAACCTCTGAGATGTATTTGTACTTATAGAATAGTGCACTTTTATAACAATATCTTATATCTTTATGATATTTGTCCTGTTTTTTACAGTATCTGTGTTTTTTCCTCTGCAGTTCCATACAAAGTGGAGGAAAAATGTTTATGCATTTCAGAAATGTGACGGATTTGTTCCATAGTTAGTTTAAGCTGATTTAACTGCTGCTTATTATCTCCTCTGTTTCCTAATGCCATATATGTAATTCCTGAAGCCAATCATGAAATTTCTTTCTAAAGCATAGAGTAATAAGTGACTTGCCAAATGACTGAAGACAGCTCTGAGCAAGATTAGGAAATGAAAATTATGTTTTCTAGATCCTGGGATATATCTTCTTATTTTGTGCAAATCTCTGTATTTGTACGCATAAAGAATCAGTAAGATTGGAAAAGACCACTAAGATCATCTAGTCCAATCGTTAACCCATCACCACCATGCCCACAAAATGAGATCAATAACTATATTTTAATTGACATATTTAATGCATGCTTGACTTCTTTCTTTTCATTAATTCAGCACTCTTCTGACATTCTTAGTCTTTATGGAGATTTAAATAATCTGATTTTTTTTCATAAAAGTTATCAGATTTCTATGTATAATTTTTCCTACTAAATACAAATATCTGAGATAATTACTGCTTTCTTCTTGAAGTGGCAAAAAGTTTAATATTTTCTAACTAAAGACTAACAGAAATGTTATATCATAAGAATTGAAATGGAACATGTCTTGCTGAGCCTGTGTAGGTAACAAATAACATTACAGCATGTGAACTAGAAAATCTGGTTGCTTTCAGAATGTTAGTATTTTATTGGAGAATTACATAAAATTGCAAATGCAATTACTCCAAACAGGTGTTTTCTATAGAGTATGCATGAGCTTTTACAGATCTCTGTCTCCCAGTGTGGACCAATCACATTCCTATACTGCTTCTGGTACTATGTCTTCACTGGTGTTTAATTTTATGTAACACTATGAAAAGACTGATAAGGAAGCGAGACACTAGGATTTTCTGAATCTTGTTTTAACAAATCAATACATACTGCTTGTTAACATTTATTACTACTGAATAATGAGATTCTAAATCTCAGTAAGATAAACTCTCATTTTCTCATCTTGCTATCACACATTTCCTTTATAGCATGCAAATGGGAATTTCTCAATATATTAATGTTTAACATTCAGATGTAAATTGACTACCAAGTCAAAGAGTGGAAGAACTCTCAGTCTGAACATAATCCCTAAAATATAGAAATTATGCTATTAATGATCATTGCTTAGTGATAATAAGTACTTAGTTATTATAATCTCTACAATTTATGCATTTGAATTCAGAGGTCTCAGCGGATCTGTGGAATAGTCAATCTTAAGCAATGCTATAATGAACTTTGATAGCATCTCCATAAAACTTTCTCATGTCATTCTTATGAAAGAACGAGATTAGAATGGATGAGCAGCATTCTATTTGAAGTCAGGTGCTGCTGATTCGATTTACTGATAATGTGTACTTCAGTTTAAAAATGCATTTATTGCTATGTAAAAATAGAACGAACAATTATTTTTCAATGGACTCCTCATACATTCCTGAATCTATTTTTAAATTGAATGTAATTTCAAAATAACACAAATATAATCTAGGAATATCCTAATACCTATCTGTGTTTACCGGAACTGACTTGCCCACGTCCTTCTTACTGATTTCTGTCTATGGGAGATTGATTTATTGCTTTCTGACAAATGGGGTATTTATAATTGAAACTATTCTATAGTAGAAAGAAAAAGAAGAGTAACTGAGTTCAGATGATAGGATGTGTGACTCCTACTCCTGAGTAGCAGAGTCCAATCATCAACAGGTAATTATGTTACATGATCCTAATTAAGTTCTTCTGGCCTCCCTGTGCCCATTATTTTCCAGAAACTTTCATTATATATCCTACTTTAAACTATCCAAGGTTAGATGATGTCTATTTGTTACTGTAGTAGCATAATCTTTTACCTGAATATAACTTCTTTCTGAAGTACTTGTTCATTATATTCTTTCCCAACTTCTGTTTTCCTAAGTTATAAAAGTCATTTTCAGTGTTTTCTTTTCAGCTAGATGCTTTGTTTTCCTTTTGTGAACAGTCACTCCACCATGCACCTGCTCCCATTCTTCTCTTTTTCTATTAGATTGACCAGAACTGTTTTCAGTTATTTAGATGAAGCTCTATGAAGGGTGAAGGGTTCATGTTTGTGTCTTTATTGATCACTTCAGAATGATAGGAGAGCAGGTTACTTTTTCTGTGTGCTTGTTGTTGTGTTTTGTTCTTTTTTTTTCTTTTTTTTTTTTTAAGAGTCAGGCTGTTTACTCACAGAAGAATGTTAAGGGAGGAAGAGAGCAAAATGCTAAAAACCAAAGCAGCAGAATTTAAGTTGAATATGATCAGAGATAAGTGGAGCTTGCAAATGGCTATGGTATCCTTATTTATGAAACAAACATCAAAATCCACCAGCTAGGAATAAGAAAAGCATAGCAAAGAGGTAAAGCTCTGTACTCTGCAAGCTATTCTTAAACATCAATGTTCTGGTCTGGCCTGATGTGTCAGCTTCTTGGCACTCACTTGGAAGCTGCACCAGCTATATCCCTCTTGTCCTAGTCCTTTCTAATTCACTGGATTCCATTCACAGACCCATATACACAAAGTTCAAATCAGTCATTCTTCCGAAATATTTATTTTGGGGACATATTATGATATAGCTTGTTTTGCCAGGCCCTCAGGGGCACAAACAAACAGCTGTACATTCCTGCCTTTTTAATGCTATCTAGGCCGCTCAGTGGCAGGCTGAGGTCCCGTAATAACAGGCTATTGGGATGCTGCCATCTGTTCCTCTATATTCAGTGTTGCAGAAATAGCAGAGTCATTCCACATTTTATTTGCTGGAGTCAAACTCAAGCTCCATGCTAGACTAGAATCACATTTCTAGGGCACTATTTGGCAAATTAAGAATCTCTGAAGTGGGACAAGAACTATGATACTGACAGTCTTTTCTTTATGTTTCCTCCTTGTCCCTCTTCTTGCCCAATATCAACAACACAGCTTTAGCCCAACATGCCATTTTGACCGAAGCCATGGATTAATATGTGATGAATGCCCAGTTGGCTATGTGGGACCACGCTGTGAAAGGTAAGTGAATACCGTGTTTTTAACTGTATGAGATCTGAATCAAAAGTATTTATGACAGGGAACAGTTCCTTCCTTTTTTGCTGCCTCCCTTTCTCATATCTGTTCCTGTTTTCTGAAACTTGCCGAAGAAATTCCTGTTCATCTTCCTCTGACGTTGCATCCATATATTTACATACTTATATAGTCTTTATCTGACTTTCCATCCTTTCCCTGAAAAAGTGATTGCTTTATTGCTTTATGGTAAATTACAAAGCTTCAAAGAAGCATTTGTTGAGGTGTAAGAAACCTTTTTAAAATTATCCTTGTAGCAGTTCCACTAGTCTTTTGAGATTTTTTTTTTTAAATTATTTTGTGTCTTTCTGTCACTTGAATAGTTAGAGCATGGTGTATCAAGAGTTCAGTAAGTTATTGTTCCCTCTTCTTGAAAAGGAAATAAGTTGTAATAAGTTATTTGTTGGTTTTAATTATTTATAAAAGAATATTTTACCTATGTTACTTCTAGTTTTCTGTTGCAGCCTTTATTTAGCAAATACAAGAAGATAGGTTTTAGTGACAACAGAGAATCTCTATTTGTTAAACATGTAGAAAAACTCAATATACTTCATGGGTTTTGTTATTACTTACACAAAAAGGCAAATTAAAAAAAAATATCTCATGTTCTGTCTTTCTTTGGCTATGATAGATCTAAATGACGTGTTAGTACTCAGAGAAGAAGTTCCCTTCACTGATAATCCCATCTGCCTTCTCATGCTCTTTCGTTACTATGAAAGAGTCACTCGTAGAATTTAAGTGAAACAAAAGGATAGTAGAAGCACTAGTGCTAAGCTGCCAGGGTCCCCTTTCCACAGGTGATGAGAAGTAGAGACAGGGGAAATCATCGCTGTATCTGTGCACCCTCCTATCTTTTGGGATTTCATGTGGATAGAATAACTTTAAAGAGCAGTTAGTTTGCCAGAGTACCGCTGCTTGTTGTTTGGAGGTCACAGTGAATCAGCGCTGGCTTTGGCTCCGTGATCCACATCCCACATGACTCTACGATTAACACCTTTTTTAAGAGGGACTGAGGGATCCAGATAACAGTCTATCACCTGGCTAGATAGTTGTAGGGAATGAAAGTGTAGCATTTCTGTATCTTAGCTGGCTACTGCTACTTGACACCTCCATGAGCTGCTTGCAGCATTTTCCAACATATATCCTAAAAATATAAGGCTTCTGAATGAAGACCTAGTAACTCAGGGAGAAGTACTGGATGGGGAAAAGTAGGAGTGAATCAAGAGAGAGCCAACCAGGAAAAGCAGAAACCTGTCCATATGCCGTGAATCACCCTCTAGTCATATCTTTCCAAATTACATTTACAACTACTTCCTCTGAAATCCCCTATTGTGCTATATCTGTCCTAAAGTGAGAGTGTAGGCTGTCACCTGTTTCCACCCATTATCACTGAGACTGCTCCTGCTGAGTACTATTTCTGCTTGTGTTTTCCTGTCTATCTTGGAAGTCATCACCTTTCTTTAAGCTAGTGGGCTGTGAAGTTAATGATGGCAGGAATAAATCACTTTGGTGCAGAGCACTTTGGTGGCAGTTTGTCAATGCAGGGTCATTGACAGCTTCCATTAGCAACAAGTGCTATTTCTGAGTGGAGCACAGGCTGTAGCTGCAATATGAGAGAATCTGAATAAGTAGCAGGCTTGGACTTTCAGCATTATTTCCTAAGGAAATAAGGCTTGTGTGATCTTTTAGTGCGTGTCTGTCTGCCCACAAAAGCATTTGAACTTGTAGGTCAGTTCCAACCAAATTTGACAGAAGGGTAGAAGATCTCACAGATAGTAATTGTTCCTGAAAATTTTGTGAGAAGTAGCTGAATAGAGGTTAGTAAATCAGGACATGTCATAGTTAAGGGAGAGAGTACTGTGTGATCTCACACCTAATTAAACAGCAGAGATTACAAGCACAAGAGAGCAAGAGCAAGTGAGAGAGTTTATTAAATGTTTTGCCCATAAGAAAAATTTTACAGGGCAAGGAAGAGGCACTGCTGTAGCCTGAGGGATTGCTCACTGCTGAACAGCAACATCCTGCTGCAAATAATCAGTCCTTAGCCTTGTAACCATGTGATATAAATCCACTGGAAATTAAACCATTAATTCCGTTGCTCATGGAATGATTCTCTTTCATCTCTAACAAGCTGCTTGGAAATGCCCACAGCTGTCAATAATAATGAACAGAAGAAAGCACATTGCCTTTTGCTATTATTAATAGTGACTCTATAATTGCTGAAAATGTTTATGTAGAATTCTGGATCATTTTAGCAACTGCATAGCGATGACTAATCTGTGCCACACAGTTGGCTAACTGAACAGTCTTAAATTATCATTTATCTCTAAGTGTAGAGAGAGCTTCATTTTCCTATTTAATCCTTTTCCCCAGTAAATGAGATTTATGTTCTTTCTTTGCTTGTTATTCAATTTCCCAGTGGGTACAGTGTACAGGAGATTCTCTCCTATCTCTGTACAAAAGGTTTATGTCAAAAAGTTGTGCTTTGTGCCCAACATATTTACAGAATTTTGAGATGCATTTGCCAGCTGCACAGCCTTGATATTGAAAAGAACCCACAGTTGTTTTTTTTTTTCCATAGGGAAAAGAAACAAAGTGGGTAGTCTAGCTTCTCCTTTAGTGCTCCTTCATTTATGAATATAGTTTGAGAAATCTTTTCCTCCAAGAAGGGGAGTGGAAAAGTCTGTGTAACTTTAGTGGGAGGAAATGGATGAAATGTTTCACATCCTTCCTCCCCTCTACAACCCAGCATCCCTCAAATCTAGCACAGAGTGCCACTATGTAGACCCTTCTGAGTCTCTTGGGTTCGATATGCTGCTGCTGCTAGCTAATCTAATTTTTTCCCCTGTGCCAGAATTACAAACCTGTATTGCAGTGCTGTTGGGAAAAGGAACAAACATTCAGAATATTTTATCAATTAAATGTATTGTGTGGGATTGTTTCCAGGTTGCAAAGATAAGCACTCTGATATTAGAAAATGCAATATAGATTTATGCCCAGTCATAGAACACTAACATCTGTGTTGTGCATCAGAGGTAAAATTTTTAACAGCAAGTTCACAGGTTGTTTCCCCACTGGACTTTTACCCAATTTCATACACAAATTGGGTGCACATTATTTTCAAAGCAACTGTGAAAATACTATTTTCATACTTTCAAGTATTTAGATTTACAGCCCATGTTAACTCTGTCTCAAAGTTGGTTTTTGTTTTTTTTTTTTTCTCCAAGTAAGCATAAAGACATCGTATACAATAGGCCTGGTTTTTTTGTGCATATTTGTGTATATACACAAAACCACATGGCCTATGGTGAAGAAAATTAATTCCATTTCATCCAGATACAGTACATGCATTCATTTTCACATATATTTATATATTATCTCAGTGTTTGGCACCAATTATGCCAAATAAAACTGTAAATTATATCTGAGATGTGGGAAACATCTGCATTTGAGGCTGGAGGTAAATAGAGAGAGGAAGTTGGGGGGGTGGGGGGGGGGGGGGAAGGGAATGTGAAATTGAACCATTCTTGAATGTCTTTGTTCCCTGTCCTTACTCCTATTTCTGGTAGGTTGGTTGATTTCTCTTTTGGGTTTTTTTTTGTTTTTTTTTTTTTTCTTTTTCCTCATCTAAATGGTTTTCCATTGTACTTTGCAGTTATTGAATAAGATCTGTGTTTTCTCCAATCCATACATGTAATTTCCCATGCCACATAGATTTTTGGACTTTTTATTGTGAACTTTCCCAAACATGTAGTGCTTTGAATCTGAGAAGAGTAGCTGAAATAGAAATGTCCTTAACGGTGGAATTAGTGAAAGTAGACATTAGATATTTTTTTTTTTTTAATCTACATCTGCAACTTCATGAGAAGTGGGAGAAAATGTAAAGAATTTACACATAGATATTTGCATACAGTATTCTGTTAAGTTCACCTCATTTTTCCCTAATTTTGGGGTCTAATAATCTTGAATCTAGATTCAAGAATATCTATGTGTTTAAGTAGAATGTATGTGAGGAGGGTGAGTTTCACTAATTTTAATTAGCAAAATCTAAATTGATGAGGGGAAAAAAAAAAGTGTTATCAAGGTCTCCTGCTATTAATAGGGGAAATGATTATCCACGCATTTCTTGCAAACCCCTGGCATGTTTTTTTTTCTATGAACTGCTTGGTAAGTTTATAGGAATGTTAAAAGATACTGAAGTATTAAATGTAAGGGAAAATGGAAAATGAGTGCATGTTAAGTAGTCAGATTGGTTAGTAGTGCCAAAAGATACAGATTCATGACAAACATGCAAGTGGTAAATGAGAAATATTGCAGCAAAGCATAGGTGAACTTCACATATTATTCTTCTTATTCTTCTTATTTTGAGTAAAATAAGATCCTGCCTCAATTATCCTGTTGCACTTTGGCTTTTCTAAATCATAGTTATTAATTGTTACATGTACTGAGAGATTCCTGGCCTTTGTAACTGAGATATCATCTCCGGGGGTAAAAAAAATGTTGTCTTTGGGAAAGTAAGCTAAAAATTAGTCTTCTGTGGTTTCTGAGTTATTCTCAATACCTTCTTAATAAGGAAGAACCAACACCCATTTCTATTCTGGGAATAATACAAGGAGGTACAATATGTAGCTACATTCATGACAAGTTCTGAAAATAAAATGCATTAATTATTCTTATGACAAGATTTTGATGTACTGTTGTTATGGGGAAGTACTTGAGAGAGATGGCTATGTGAATGCAGCAGAGCACAGTGGACTAGATTATGAAATTATGCTCTTGTTAATGAGTGCTTACATTCACCCAAACCACTGGACTGTTTGTATAAATTATGCATCTGTTTAGGTATGTGTCATGGATATTTTTAAAGAACAGAAAGAATTTTACTTTGAATAACATCCTACTATTAAAAATACTGATTAGTTCTAGCTATTAATTCCTCCCTACTCTGTCATCCATTTTGATAACTTTTGCTATTGATATTGAATAATATTTAGGAAATGTTTAGACTGTTTTGTTTGGGATCAGACTGGAAATTTTATGAGACATTCTGGATGAAAGGAAAAGGATGAACTTGATGATCATAAGTGGAAAAGAGTAAAAGCATAGTGGACCTGAGTGTTTCCTTTTTAGGATGCTATCCAAAATTATTTCTGGACCATACCACCCTGTACTAGTACAAAGCAGGGAGGATAATATCTGCATTGATTAAAGTTGTATTTGAATCAACTTAAAATAATAGGAAATGTTAATTTATGTGATTTGACTTATGTACTCTATCTCTTCTTTACTTTAATTCAAGTTCATCTGAGATGAGCACAAATAACTTCATTAGCTGGAACTGTGCATTTTTTTTTCTTTTTTTGTTACCTATAAATTGCTGTGCAAATGTAATAGAAAAAGAAAGCAACCCAAAATATAAGTAGGAAATAGGCTCAGACATGTATAAATTTTCTTTAAATACACACTCATTTTTAAGTCAGGTTCACTAACCTATTTTACAAGATATTAATTGGAAATTGCAGGTGGCCAAGGTGGAAAAGGTGATATTTTAAAACTTATTTCTTAAAATAAGGAAGGGACTATGCTAAAAAGTCACTATCCCTATGAATCCTATAATTCTTTTTCAAAAGATTTCTAGGAATCTTTTTGCTATACACAGAAGTAAGCAACCCAATAGTTAAGTGACCAGGCAGTAGACCAGCAGAAGGCTATACGAGTGGGGGATCTTGTGTAAACAATTTTATGTCTGTATCATTTTCTAACCTATAGTGAACACGTTATTTATGTGAAAGGAGAAAATCAACAGACTTGTTGGGAAATGAGTGCACAAGAATATCTAGACATGATGTGCTGAAATACAAAGCCTATCTAACATGAACCTGAATTCCTCTAGAGTGCCAGTAGACAGATTTCTTATTATGCTTTGTCTTGTCTTCAGTGCCAGTGACAAGATTTTTCTCCCATTGAAATCTAATTACTAGCAGAACTGGCAGGATTTCAGCTGGTATGGTATCTAAAGTATTGTTAAAAAGGAGAAGGAGGGAGAGAGAAAAGGCAGTTAAGAAATACTTGGAAGAAGATCAAGTAATTTTTAGTGATTAGTGAAAAATAAAATTAAATATTTCTAATAAGACTATTTAAGGGTCCTAACTCATGATCTCTTTTACTTCAGGTGTGCAGAAGGCTATTTTGGACAGCCTCTAATACCAGGGGGATCATGCCAACCATGCCAATGTAATAACAACCTTGACTTCTCCGTTCCTGGCAGCTGTGACAGCTTGTCTGGTGCTTGCCTGATATGTAAGTCAGGTACAACAGGCCAGTATTGTGAGAGGTGTGCTGATGGATATTTTGGTGATGCTCTTGATGCAAGGAACTGTCAACGTAAGTCATAAACTCTTAGTATTTCTGACAGAATTGATCTATTCTATATCTTTCTTCCTGAGAGGAAGAATATGCCTCTGTATGCATGTGCAGGAGAATGATATGGTGTGCTCATACCTCTAAGAATACTGTTTTACTTGATCTGCATCTGGAAAGGGTGAATTCAAAATAAATAGAATGACGAACCTATTATAAAGCTTCCTCCTATAGTTGAAGCAGTAATGAAGCAGGCATGGAATAGACATAGGAGAATGGAAAATTAGATGGATGCAAAAGGTTGTGATAAATGTCAGATCTACAAAAATAAATATAAATAAATAGAAATGCACTACAACATGCAGAGAAATCTCATTAATCCCGTTGGTAATTTCAGATTGGTACTGAAAGGAGGAGGAAAAGATATTTCAGTTACTGAAGAATCCAAATTTGGCGAAACTTGGGACCTTATTGTCACCTATGTGACATTAGTTTGTGTTGGAAGCTGCTTTACAGGACAGAGGCATCCTGCCAAGTTGAGCCTTCTGACTCCTGTTAAATGTTCTGAGGTGCTATGGAGTACAGTGCCTGGCACTGCAACAAGCCACCGCTTCTCAGCACTGTTGTGCGGTGGCATGTTGTTTAAGTATAAGCCGCATATCCAGTGTCAGACTTCCACAATGACTGCATGAAGTTGTGGAGAGCGGATAGAAGAGCTGGTAGGAGCAGGAGCTTTTGCTTCTGTAGAGGGCAGTAGCTCTTACTGAGTCCTTCCTGGCAGAATTTGGAATGCAGCTCTTATAATTCTAGCGTAAAAATACATGTAATTCGCCATCAATTTGAGGAATGGAATAAAAAAGACTTAGATCTTCTGAAAGAGCAGAGTACTTTATTTCTCTGTTAATATAATTAAATCCTCTTCTTTTTTTGGAATAATTGCAGAGCCACTCCACTGAGTACAAAGATGTAAAATGCCGATAAAGATCTTGGGCACTACCTTATTGCTCTTAGGAGCACAGGAACCATTTCTTGCACGATGCGTTGCAAGAACAGAATTCTGATCCACTTCCATCCATTTCAAGGATTTGCTTTGTTAGTGGGGTGAAGTATTCCAACTGTCAGACAAGATCATGTTTGACTACCTAAGACAGCATTGGGAGCTCCAGAGATTTAGAACATAAACATAACTAGCTTTCTCAGATAAGGCTAATAAACATGGTTATATGTAAATTAATAGACAATCATGGAGAGACATGGCTGTATACATGCTTTCTGTAGCTATGTGATGCTAAATAAAAGTTGGACAATCACATACATTCTTTGCACTAGTTAAAAATTCATTATGATGTCATATAAGTTAGGGTGTTAAGTGTGTAATGTGATTTTTAAAAGCAGTGCATTTCAGAAATCATAGCTTCAAGTAGCTCATCACCATTCCTGCAGCGTTGACAGGGCTCTTGCTTTGAACATTTCTACAGTTGTGGCAGCTGCATGGGAAAGAGATGCAGTGTGAGAAGAGTTCCAAAAACATACAATTAAAAATAAAAAGTATTAAAAATAAATACATATTTAATGTAGAATTACAAGCTTTGCTTTTGTTTTTTAGCATCACTGACAAGGAGAGTCCCATAATGTATTCATAGCTTTGTGCTCACAGTTACCTTACATTCATCTGCTCCCTGTCTTTCATGTGGGCTTTTTTTTCTTTCTTTCTTTTTTTTGCATATGATTTTTTTATTTCCTTTGCAGACTTCCATGAATTTTGCCCTGCGGCTACAATATCAGAAGGACCGTGTCTTTACTTTGTTGTTTTCAATTTCTTTCCTTATTAAAAAGCCAAAACTGAGAGTGTTGCAAAGCATGAATTTTGCTCTCAAATTATTGTTTGAAATGTTCTTTGCTCTTTCTCAGTACTTTGCTGTTGTCATGTGCATTAACCGTTTCAAATGACAGTACAACTTTATATCACTATAGCTTCTCTGAATTTCTTGGTGTAACTGTACAAAATAATAAATCTAAGAACATGGAGCAAATGTCCTATACTTATTCGATTTCAATTTTGTAAGTTGCTTTTTGCTGTGAAACAGCACAGTATATTGAAGCAAATAGCTAGAGGTTGTGCTGATGGTAGAGCTAGGTGACATGAGATTAATTAAAGCAAGCGTCCAAGTGTGCCTATGTGTGCCCAGTATCACTGTTGGAGAGGAATTAGTGTGGGTTCATTATAATTACAGACTCATAAACATTTATACAAATCGAGAGGGATTGAGAGAGGTCTTAACCAGTGTCATTTTGGGAGAAAGTAAGACAAATTTCTGTGACAGGCTGTATTGTAGTATAGCAACCATTTAGAATTTGGGACAATAGCTAATTTTTCAGTAGAGTCGAATGAATAAGAAGGGTTTAGGTGAGATAAATGTAATTTATCAGATTGAGTAACAGTTAAGCATATGAATAACCCTTACTGCATGTTTCTTCAGTGTGTACATACTGCCAGTGCCAGGAAAACAATCAAAGTCTTAATTTCCAAATTCTGTTTCACCTCTGTATTGCACACAGTCATCTGTGACTGAGTTAAGAATACATGACATTCCACTTGGGGTAATATATGTTGCCTGCTCTGAAAGTAGTACCTTTTATGATAATATTTTCGCCATGTGACTTCAGAGGCAGATGTTGGCTGTATGGCAGTAGAGGTTGAACCTTCCCACCAATATTCCATTATGTTTTGTTGCTGTGTGACAGATGGCAGCAGAGGGGCAGCCTGACCAAATGGCTTCTGACATGGAAGTACATACTGAAGTAAAAGGGTGTCGTGTAATTCTTCCATGCAGAAAAAATCGCTCTCACTGACATTCATTGATGCTTGCTGATTATTGATGGAGACCAAACAGCAAACGCAAGGACAGTGAGGTGGTGGGTGGTGCATTTCAGCAGTAGTGACAGTGGGTCACCTCTATTAGTGCAGATTTTGACTGGCATGGCATTCAGGGTCCTATTCATCGCTGGTGGAAATGCAGAGCTAATGGTGATGACTGTGTTGCAAAAATAGTGTTTTGTAGCTGAGAATTTACTCTATCAAAGCGTTATTATAGTGTTCAAATCTGTTGTAGTTTCCTTGGAAATAAATCGGAGACCTTACTTTCAGTGTGATCTACATATGGTATTAAGCTTGCCTGCATAAAAAACAGTGTATTTATTTATTTATTTATCAGGATCCTTGTGATTTTTTACTTTCTTGTTTAAGAAAAACAGATTCAAATAATATCTTCGGGCTTTGAAATCTGAGTTAAAATGTTGGTGAAATACAGCTGTTATTGATAATGTTCATGTGGGTTTGGGATTACACATCGTATTTTGACTAGTGACCATTATAATTGGAATATAATGCAAATGTGTACATGTAGTACCATTCTATGTGCTTAGGTTGGATTGTCAATAGTTTTAAAACATATGTATTATGGTAATGGATAAGGAAGAAGGCTGAAAGATGGTGAAAGAGATGAATATCGTTACCAGATTGACAAGAGAGCCCATAATTATTTTGGGTTGTTTTGTGTGTGTGTGTGTGTGTGTGTGTGTGTGTATTATACTATTATTATTTACTCTCAGAGATATGAGATATTTTTGCAAATGTTTGAAAAATAAGGCCACGAACAGATTGAAGCAAAATGTGAAATCACTTTCATTTGAAAGAAGCAACTGGTGCATAATACCTCAAAAATAGAGGGAATGGCAGGAAAAACTCCTTTAGTTTACAATATAGTAAGTCCAATGAAGTCATGGCGAAGATCCTATTGTGATGGTTTATCTATAGGAAAAAAAAAAAAAACTCTAGTGGCACCTTATGATGTGCAAGTATGTGACCACAGTGTTTGCTGTTGGGACGCTTAAGTGCTGCTTAAAACAAAGCTGTCATGTTGAGAAAAAGACAACACGTAGTCAGGGTAGTGCAAGAAGGGAAAATGTGGGCTGGGCCTGTTTCAAAGAGTAGACTGGTAATAAATATAGTAATGAGGATTCATGTCTCTGTGGAAAAAATGACAGAGAAGCCTGCTCATCCTAGTGGAACTGGTGCCTGTATGGTCATAGTCCCTGTGACATGTGATAACATCTCTCCCTTCCCTATTGCAATTGCTGCATGCCAAAAGACTTGTGATCTAAGGGCATAAAGGGTTATAGAAAGCATCTCCAAAACTTCTTCTCAAATATGAGAATGCAGGAAGCAAAACTTTTTTCTATAAGAAACAAAAGTTTCTTTTTCACTGCTTTTTAAAAATCCTTAGGCGATTTGTGTCATGGGTGGGGCTGGTTGTTTGGGTTCTATTTCCTCTGTGAGTCCTAATGCTGTTGCTAGAACAGAGGTACTTGGGGTGGCATGCGAGGAGATTTTTTATGAAGTGGAAACAAAATTTCTCAGTGCAATAATTTGGAGTAAAATTCTGCATTTTTATGGTTAGGTAAATGTCGATTGTCACTGTCTGGGCTTTCCTCAGACCTGCATTCTTGAGTTTGTCCAGATGGCAAAAAACACGCTGTTAAATATTTGGCTGTTAAGGTCAGAATCAGTAGTGTAAGTGTACTGGAAGCAGTGTAAGTGTACTGGAAGCACATCAACAGTTCCTTCTTTTTCTTCTGTAGCCTGCCGTTGCCATGTCAATGGATCCATCTCAGAGACCTGTGACTCTCAGACTGGCCAGTGCGAGTGTAAACCCAACGTGATTGGGCGCCGGTGTGACATGTGCAAGGTGAGGGATGAAGAACTATGGATGTTTCAGTTTGCTTCAGTCTGGTGTTAAATGGTTTGGGGTTTTTTTTGTCTTTTTTTATTGTTGTTGTTTCACTTAAGGAACAAATAGGAATTGTTTTTATGTATGGGGAGAATATATAGAAAATGGCCATTTAATGTTTTTCAAAGCTTTCTGCAACAAAACAAACAACAAAAGTAAATCTCCCTTTGTACTCAATCAAAACACTTTAAGCCTCACTGTATGTTCAAATACAATTTTTGTATGGTAAATATATTTCTTATTTAGAATGTTTAATACAAATAAGTAGGAATATTGCAGGTCTGGAAAAATTCCTCTGTGAAGAAAGTTGCAAAATATCTTTCAGAATCTGGTGTTCAAAAAAACAAATTGATTGTTTATTCCTACTGTGAACATTCTGCTTTTACATTCTTTTTCTCAGGAATCCTTTTGGTATTTTTCAAATACTGTACTTTTTTGGTGAAAATATCTTTTGTCTTGATGTTGTTTTGCTGTCGTGTAAGTCACTGCAAAAAAAAAAAAAAAAAAAAAAACAAACAATGTCTTTCATGAACTTTCACAAAGAGATTTCTTTAGGCTGCTCAGGAATATCTTATAAACATGTCTTTGTTTCAGCATGAAGACTCATGGGTTAAGTCTGTGTCCTCAGAACACCCTGTGTGTATGATTTAAAGCACATAAATAATTGTGCAGAAACCAAAAGGATCGTTTCACCCTTTAAGCTGCATAATTTTTTGAAGAGCTATCCCAGGGGAGCACACTTTCATTTCAGCAGTATTTAAATAGTCTATTCGAAGAAATATCAGTAGTATCAATGGAACTTGCCACATACAGTATAATATACACATAAAATATGTCAATAATTATTGCTAATACAAAATCAGCTGCTGTTAGGAATTAATCTTTGTTTATTACTGCCTATATTCCTGTACTCTTTTATTTGGTGCAGTTTCATTTCCTCTGCTTTCTAACAGTGTTTACTTTTCATTTTTAAAGCCCAGCTACTTCTGGGCCCCAGATAAACGGTTTTGTATACCCTGTGGCTGCAGTGCCTTAGGATCCATGTCACTGCAATGTGATATGTCAGGAAGATGTATCTGCAAAACACGATTCACAGGCAAACGCTGTGAAATCAGCAGACAGGTGCCTAAATTGAAAGAAAGTGCACGAAGCAGTCAGCAGATTCGAGTCCCCCCTCGGAAATGGGGCTTCAGCAGTGCCAGTGAGTGCCCACGGGGTGCTTACCAGCCTGCTACTCTGGTAATCAGAAACTGTGTGCATCGCATGGGCTGAAACTTAGTATTTGCTTGTGGTGGTGTTTGTTTGTTTGTTTTTCCCCTTTAATTTTAAAGAAATGTGCTTCTGTACAGAGAATGAACAAGGAAAGACAGTGCTATGTTCTTGGTATTCCCCTCATCCAAAGTTGCATAGGGCAATTAACCAAATAGGCCAGAAGTCAAATAACATAGTAATTCCAAAAGCAGCACAACCAACAGTAGCGTGCATAAAATATATGGGTGATGTTCATACATCAGTGTAATCAGTAGGATATTCGTGGTCTTCAATAGAGCAAGACTTCCTCTTCTAATGAGAACCAAAGGGCTAGGAGCTCATGAGAAGAATCATCACCACCAGAGGCAAAATGTTAAGAAATATCAAACACGACAGGTGTTAAAAGTTCTCATTTGTGAATATGGGCAGTCTTGAGACAGTTTTAATTTTTAACCAGAACAAGTGCAAGCTATTTGAATGCAATTCCCAAAATAATAGAAATATTCATCATCACATGTCAACAAAACAGCTTATTTCCTAAAATGATGTATTAATTATGGTGCAACTGCTTCTAACTGAGCAGTGTTTTAAGTAATTTCCTTTTTTTTTTTTTCCTCCTGCAACCCAAGACGCCCATAAATACTCTGTTTGAAAAATAACTGCCAGTATTTTGTTTTCCTCAGTCAGGTTCAAGGATTTGTACTTTATTTGCTCATATGGATTCCTTTGGATAATGTGAACTTCTACCCATTTAACATAACTATTGACCACACAAATATTCAGAATACACTGGTGCAGGGTCAAATCTAGTACAGTATTCAGAAGGTATAATGTTTCCTTGTTGCCATCCATGATCCTATCTATTGTTCGATAGATGTGACTCTCAATTTCTGTATAAACAAGGCTGGCCGAGGATTCAGCCTGGAGTCTCATCTTGGGAGCTTGCATGACTGACCAAAATGTCTTTCACTGAACCGAACCCAGCATGCTAGTGATCTTTTCTTCATTCACGCATTGTGGAGTACTAGTGATCAGGCTGTTTTTCTGTTTTTCACCCTATAAACAGAATTTATTACATCCTATCAAACTTTCTTTTGAGAGCTGATCTGCATGCTGTGCATTGGTTGCTTCACTATATTAATCTGATTGTCTGTCCTGAAGATTTTGCATATTTACATTTGAGTACATTTTCCTGTGTAATAGAAATCTTTAGAGATACACTGTATATTTAATTGAACCTTGAAGTTTAATTACATGGATTAGAATAATCTTTTCTCTCTGATGCACCATATTTTGTCATGCTGAAGTATATAATTTGCAAAGCATTTCATTGTAGAAACTGGAAATGAGAATCAGGGTAATTCTTTATTATATGTATAATCAAGCATTTGCTTAGTTTCTATGTTTCTTCAGGCCAAATTCTGACTGTAGGTACAATCCTGTATATACATACCAGTAGATTCCCTCTAGGAATGTGGAACGTCAATATTAATCTCAGAGTTCACATTTGTGGACTTTGGAAGCCTGCCAAAGTCTTGAGATTTCACCTACACAGATTAGGAGTTTAACTTTGGAAACAAATCCATGAGAATCTAAGTCAGTACATCTCCACTGATTTGAAAAATCTGTGCTGATTTGTACTAGGCAAAAAATCTAACAGCAAATGGCTGAGGTGCCCAGTAGCACATTGTAAAAATAAATATATTTCATTTCAGTCCATTTATAATCATTAGCAGTTAATTATCTTTTAAAAAAGGTAATTCTTACTAGCTTGTAATGCAAATACATCCTATCTGTGTTCATCTAATGTTGTTCCTAAGAATCGTTCAGAAGAAATGCCCTTGAATTACAGAATACTGTGTACAGGTAGTGTCCTTGATCAAAGGAGACAGAATCTTCTTGTCCAGAGTCTTTCTGGTTGAATCACTGTCCATTTATAGCAGAGAATTTGAATTCATTTTCAATTGAGTTCATTTAGTAACCAATCCTGCCTAACATAATCTTACAATC
Organism: Phasianus colchicus; assembly: GCF_987193195.1. Lineage (NCBI taxonomy): Eukaryota > Metazoa > Chordata > Aves > Galliformes > Phasianidae > Phasianus > Phasianus colchicus. The sequence goes on along the minus strand of NC_143437.1, from coordinate 57,990,976 downwards.
CAGACACAGTATACATAGATGACTCAGGCCTTCTATTTAAGTAAAGTAGGAAACTTCTGAAAGTCAGTCTGAAGACCGTACATAACAACCTTCTTGAAATCGTATATATGGAAACACAACCTTGTACAAAGTGTACTGTCTAGAGAACATTTGTTATAATAGCAGTTAACGTTCTGAAATTTTTAGTCCTTTTGAGCTGCGTAGCTGTTTAGTGCCCTTGCCAGTTTTACCTCTACAATTCTGTTTAAGAATTACAGAATCAACAGAAAAAGAAAGGATCACTCTGCTATCCACAGGTGCTCAGGTTTTCATCTTTTCCCAGTAATCTTTCCATGTACTAACTGTTCTTTCCTTTCTTGGTGGCAGCCTGAAACGTTTGGCTTACAATCTTCCAGAGGATGTGTTCCCTGCAACTGCAACTCTTTTGGTTCCAAATCCTTTGACTGTGATGGAAATGGACAGTGTTACTGCCAGCCAGGAGTGACAGGGAAGAAGTGTGACCGCTGTGCTCATGGATTTTACAACTTTGAAGAAGGAGGCTGTACTCGTATGTAAATACTTCATGGCCAATTGCAAGTTTATTTATTTATCTATGTATGTATTCATTTTCTTACTAAGTTGGCTGGTTGTGGATTGCCTAACAAATTTTCCTGACAGGCAGTCATTTTCATGGGCAGCCCTGTAAATCTGTCAATTGGCAAAGAGAATAACTGGCAAGAACAAAAGACCCAAGCTATTTCTGCTATTTTAAGATTAATTTATGGCTAATCTTCCATGGATAGCTGTATTTACAAGGAACAGAAGTGTCCTTTTGTCCAAGTACTTTCCGCCCAAAATATATCTATGACGTTTCTGTAATTTAGTTATAGTAATATAGAAGACTTACTCAGGTGCTTACCAAATCACACCAGCTTGATGTGTGTTTTTTTTTTTTTTCAATTCACATCCTTTCTGCTTCTTCTAGTTTTATCCCAAACTTTTTCATTGTCCTTACAAGGTTGATCCTCTTTTATTAAATTCTGTACAGTTATATTTAGAATCTTGTTTACTTATATACTTTATCTGAAAATCTTGTTGTACACAAAAAAAAAAACCTCTGCTATGTTCCATGTGTAAGCACAGTAAAAGTATTCTCCTCCAGATGCTGAAATTATAGCATCATCATGAAATATTTCCAGTTACTTCTTTATGTTTGTTCTTTTGGATGTAAGGTCAAACACTGAAATGAACACTCCCTGTCCTTAAAGCAGTACAGATGGCTAGGTCAAAAAGAATCTAATCCACTGGTTTCTTCACAGAGAAATATCTATCTTTGCTAACAGTCTCTACTTCTAATGTTTCATAAACTAGTTTAGATCTGGTTACAGGAGGTATAGTTAATTGTCTAGAGTGTTGGCATGCCAGAGTGGCAATGGCCCCCCACTGTTCCTTGCTGATGGCAGAGTGTTAACATGCTGAGGATATTGCTTCTGATTTTCTTCAGGTCAGAGCTGTAGAGTATTCTTTCCAGCAGCAGAAATGGTCTTCCCAAGTATTCTAATCCTCCTCCTTTTCCATAAGGAATAGCAGCACAAGTAGCAAGCCTAGCTCTCTGCCTTTCTTACTTCTTTAGCTTTAGTATGGAAGGAGCATCTACATTTTGAGACCCATACCTATGCAGCGAAATTCAATTTCATCATAGAATGGCCTGGGTTGAAAAGGACCTCAAAGATCGCCTAGTTTCAACCCCCTTGCCAGGGGCAGTGTCACCAACCACTAGAACAGTCTGCTCAGAGCCTCATCCAGCATGGCCTTGAATGCCTCCTTGGGCAACCTGTTCCAGTGTGTCACCACTCTCTGAGTGAAAAACTTCCATCTAACATCTAACCTAAATCTCTCCTGTCTCAGTTTAAAACCATTCCCCGTTGTCCTATCACTATCCACCCATGTAAACAGTCATTCCCCCTCCTCTTCTCTTCTCCAAGCTAAACAAACCCAGTTCCCTCAACCTTTCTTCATAGTCCATCCATTTGATCATCTTAGTGGCCCTTCTTTGGACTCCAGGCCTGTACACAGTACACCAGATGGAGCCTCACAAGGAGCTGAGTAGAGAGGACAATCACCTCCCTCTCTCTGCTGATCACTCCTCTTTTAATGCAGCCAAGGAGATAGTTGGCCTTCTGGGCTGTAAGCGCACACTACTGGCTCTTGTCCAGCTTCTCATCCACCAGGACCCCCAAGTCCATCTCTGCAGCGTTGCTCTTCTTCCCCCAGTATATGTCTTGAGCCAGAGTGGTTTATAGTTCATAGCTGAAAATTTTACTCTATGGTATTGTCTGCCATGTGAAGGAAGGGGCAAGAAAATATTTACCATGTTGTAAAGTTGGCACTATGGAAAAGGGAAAGATTGATTCACAAACTCACTGCTGAGAAAGCTTGAAGTAAATTGCAAACAATAAATGAAGTCCTAAAGTTCTTAGCACATATTGGGGAGAAAAAATTACTGTAGATGATCTTCATGATTACACTCTTATAGTAACATTTTGCAATTTAAAAGTGCATCGCTCATTGTGAAATGTTACAAAATGTTGTTAATTTCATACAGTTGGGGAGGGAAAATGAGAAGGCAATTAACACGTTTTCACATTACATTTTTAACTGCACTCCTGATAAACATGGAAAGACTGAGTTTAGTGCAAAACTAAATAATGTTTTAAATAGAAGTGTATCTGCCTATGTTCATCAAGTATTTTAAATAACCCCAACAGATTTTTAGAAATTTCAAAGTGAATATAACAGATGCAAAGGTTTTTTTCTTTTCAAAATGCTGTTTGTTCCACATTTATTTTAGTAAGTCTTTTGCACTTTCCTTCATATGACCAAAAAAAAAAAAAAAAAAGGAATTAAATTATGAATTGCAAAGAAAACTCAGAAATTTAATGGAAGTGTATCAAATCATGCTTGAAGAAAGTGCACAAAAATGAATACGAGAATTGCAGCTAAGTATCTAATAAAATATTAGACTTCTTTTATCTAGCATTTATCAAAAGAAATACAAGTTTATTTTTTTCTTATGCAATTAAAAAACCCTGAAGCATCATCAGTTAGATCAGTTATTATTGACACTCTAGCAACAAACAATACAAAATAAATTGCCATTTAACTATTTCTTGCAACAAATGTGTTGTATTTTTTCCATATTCTTTTAAATAATTATGATAGTACAAAGAAATGTTGCTCTATCACTTTTTCCACTCCATACCTTTTGAACCAGTTTTGTCTAAGAACTGTACTTCCATAAAATTTGCAAAAGTTTCCATCTCACAATGACAGATGTACTTCTGAAACATCTTCTTGATGTGCCAAAAGTGCCAAAGCTTTCACATGTTGCATCTGTCATGATTGAGGCTAAACTTACTTGCATCAGTTACCTCATTTTGGGGAAAAATAAAGATCAGTTCTTATCTGAACTACAAATATGAGTTCTATCTATGCACATCTCTTATTATCTAGATTTACTTTGAAGTAGAATAAAATAGTTGAGTTGCAAGAGGCCTTCAAAGATCATCTAGTCCATTCCGGGGCTAAATACATCTTAATGAGGGCAATATTCAAATGTCTTTTTGAACACTGACCCGATGGGCCAACACTGATGCATTGGATTATAGAATATTAGTTATAAAGGCAGTGAACACAAACACAGCCCTCTGCAACAGGGCATCATGTTACTCTGCCCAGTAGACTTACCAAGGGGCTGATTAACACTCAGAGAGTGACAGTTTGCTTATGATACTTTTGCTGTGATCTCGGGGTTAATATTGAGGGTAGGTATGAAAATAAACATACACTGTTTCTGCTCTTCAGAATGATGAAGCATCTTGTGCCTCTTCATTTATATACTTTTAATATTTGTCACCAATGAGTTGTTCACCTAATAATGCTTTAATATCAAAGGCCCCTTTTGGAACCACTTCGAAAACGAAATTAGTTTCATTGAATAATGTCTGCCTAGAATTACAGTTTCACATGAAAACATTGTTCTCCTGATAAAGCTTGTAGTAGAAAAGAAGTCCTTGATATATAAGGGGGTAACTTTCACTTTGCTCTGCTTTATTTCTGTTTCCCATCAAGCCTGTGCCTGTTCACAATTTGGTAATAACTGTGATCCCATCAGTGGCCACTGTATCTGCCCCCCCAATACCATTGGAGAGATGTGTGACAAGTGTGCACCAAATCACTGGGGCCATGACATCGTCCATGGTTGCAAGGTGAGTGGATCTCTCTTTTCTCTGTCACTTCATTCCCATCAGATAATATAGCAGTTTGTAGGTGGAATAAAAATTTAGGCTTGTAAATAAATCATTGTTTGTTCCTCCATTAGAAGTTTTAGTGCCAATCAAACTATGGTATAAATGTTGCTGATCAACTACTGAGTTATATTTAATTACTCCCTCTGTCAGGTTTGTAGCCTGTAACACCAAACACCCTGTTTATACTGTAGTGCTGTCATGCTGAGTTTGTATACTGATTTTCTAGCTACAGCTGAATTTAACATGTTTGAGGAGATTTCCATGTTTATTAGTTTCAGAGTTAATTACTTCTCCCCATAGTGTTTAGTATGATGCTACATTTTGGTATTAGAAGAAAAGCAATGTAGATAGCGGACTAATATTTTAGCTGTTGCTTAGTAATGCTGTGCAGAGCCAAGGACATTTGTTTCCTCTGCTTCTCCTATTGTCCTGGCAGCAAGGGGGTTTGAAGGAGCTGGGTGGGGACAGAATCAGGACAGGTGACTTAAACTAGCCAGAGGGATATTCCATACTGTATGACGTCGTGAAGAGGGAAAGTTTGAAAAAGGTGGGGGGGGGGGGAAGTGTTCATTTTTCCTGAGGCTGCTGCTTCTCAGGAACTAGTTGGGCATGGGTCAACAGGTGGCAAGCAATAGCTTGTGCATCACTTGTTATATCTATATATGCAAAGAAAGAGGGAGAGATTTATGTACATGATTGTCATAACTATTATCCCTTTTTCCTCTTCCTTAGTAAATAGTTTTATCTCAGCCCATGAGTTCTACTTTGTTTTTTCTCATTCCCTCCCCATCCCACTAGAAAGTTGTGGGGAATGAGTAAATGACTGTGCGGTGCTGAGCCACCTGTCAGGTTAAACCATAACACCACAGTATTATATAATGCAGAAATGTGTAACTACAGTAATCGACCTTACCTTTGCAGAACAAGTTTACTTTGGCTCTAGTTTTGATGTTAGTGGGAAGACATACTTGAATTTTACTTAATAAGGCCTTTGACTTGTGCATAAAGAGACAGTGGAGAAGAAAAGAAACAGCTGCCTCAGCCATAAAATATACTTTCTTCCTATTCCCTTAAAAGGGAAATAAATCTTCTTACTTTCTTCTAAATCCTTCTTATTCTAGTTTTTGGCAGTTATGAAAGTCTTAAAAGGGGAGTGGTCTTGAAAGCTATTGATAATGTCATACTTCTGAGTTGAAGAGAGCAGTATTTGGTTGAGGTTGAATACTAGTGATAGTGAATACTGTGCCAAGTTTAAATGCTTCCTTCTTTCTGCCTTTCTTATTAATGATGAGGCATTCATAGTACTGCTGCAGTTACTTCAGAAAAACTGTTCTGTCTGAACATGGTCATATACCATTAATGTGCTTTCTTAAAAGACTGTCATGTAGCTCAGGTTACAAACAAATTATTTCTGTATGTATGGAAAACTCCTCTTGTGAAACCTCTGCTGCGCTGCTATGATACAGATTCCTGGCTTCTGAAGCCAGCCTATAATGGGGTTGAAGACCTCTGTTTGAGCTCTGGAGTGTATTCTCTTATTGTCTTTTATGTGGGCACTTTAATATGGCAGTTCCATGGCATCAGCTAAATTAATAATGATCTGTCAGCCTACATCTCTTTCAGTAATTTCTGCAAAGTGAAATCTCCTACTCACACTCTTTGTAGATTTCCAGGGCTGTTGTAACTCAAGAGGTTAGGAAGTGTTGCATAAAACTGTTTGCTTGCAAAACAAACATCATGTTTGATTACAATTTAGGTATTGATATAGCACATTGAACTACTTCAATGTATGATGAAGAATTTCTTTTCTAAGCTTTATTTTCAAATATATCTTGCAGAACAAAGTTCTTTCTTTCGGAAGGTTTTATTTCTTAGGTTAGATAGTAGTTTAACAGTCTAATATGTAACTAGTAGTTAAATAGTTGATCTTATTCGGTAAAAACTGAAGTTGAATTTTTCCTACATGTAATTACCTTCTTAAAAACGGTCACTTTAGAGGAGAAAAAACATGCTGTAAGTATTCATACAATAAACAGTTTTTCATATAAACTGAATCCCACATTTTCTTAAGCTCTTTTTCAGCTTTGTATCCTTAATTTTAGCAAGTCTATCCATGTCAGTTACTGTGGTAACCTGTACTTCTTGCACTGGGTTTGCTATTGCAAGCTGAAATTCTTCATATGAAATTCTTGTCACGTCAGTGATCAGAGTAAATGTCCTGGGCTAACTTTGTTGTACAGTCATAGTAATAGCACTGAAGGATTCTTCTGTTCTTTGGGAGACTGCAGCTTTCCCAGCTACTTGCTTCTATACTCAATATCTAGATCCCTTGGCAAATCACCTATTTCTTTTCCTTGCTTCCCTGTGGAAACTCTTTCTGTAAGCAAGTTTACTTCTCTGCACACCAGAAGATTAAATATCTGTCCATTGCCATGTAAATTGCTATTATGTAAGAGTTCTGTTTGTAAAAAGAAGATAGTTACCTGAGTTAGAGATTGGTAATAATCATTGCACTAGATTCCACTGGGACCACTGCCCCTGAGTGTCTCCAATTTTAGCAAAAGTGTCTGAACATGTCCTGTATAGGACTTTCATAGTAAGAAATTTTTGGAGGTCACTTACATTTCCTAAGTTAACTTTGTCTGCAGAGTATGCCAGTGCCCTACATCCTGTTGGATTTTTCATTTCACTTTTGAATTTACCAGTGATAGATAAAATATGTTCAGGAAGAACACAGTGTTTCTAAGTGTATTTAGTGTAACTTTTTTTGGTCTGTTTAGTGTAATTGCTTGACCCTTGTTGAATAAAGATAAATGCCTATGTTAATAATTCAGATGTTATCTTTGGACACAGGAAGTCCATAGTGTAAGAACTCTATCAGTTCTTGAAAGATGTGTGACATTTTTGTTCTGATGGATTTGTTTGTTTGTTTTTTCACATGCACAACTGCAATTTTCTTCTTGTTTTTTCTTCTTTTCAGCCCTGTGACTGTAGCCTCATTGGAGCCCTAAGTTCTCAGTGTGACTTAAATACAGGCTGCTGCTTCTGCCGCCCCGAATTCTCTGGGGATAAATGCACTGAGTGCAGGTTGGGTTACTGGAATTATCCACAATGCATTGCTTGTCAGTGTGTCCTGTCTGGCACTGATCCACGGAGCTGCAATACAGATTTGGGGACATGCTCATGCATTAATCATACTGGCCAATGCAGCTGCAAGGTAGGGCAATGAACACTATAAGCTGATCTCATACCTGTTGTGAAATTTACTCCAAAATTCTTTGACATTTATACTTGTCTATTTGTACAGTATGTGCAAACAAATCTAGTTGTCTGTCATAGTGCATTTGCCGTTTGTTGTGCAGGGAGTCCATTGTAAAGACTTAAGTACTCATCTATTGCTTTTTCACATGCTAACACTTGTTATCCTTAGGCTCTTCTCTTCCTTTGTATTTCTTCCTGCTCTTGTAGAACAAAATGTTGCTAATTTAAACGTTCAATACACTTGTTCAAACATTTCACAAACTAAAAGAAAAAACATCAGTAATAACAATATGCTACAGTGCTGGCTCATTTTAGTAAGTTTACTAAGTAGGAATCACCAACAGGTAAAATGAGTAGAATTCTCTGCAGCAATATCTATTTTTTTCTGAGTAGATTGTGTACAGTTCAAGACTACTAAGAAAGTGACTTCATGACTTCAGTAAGACTTTTAGTATCATCACCCACAGCCTTCTTGTTTGGAATTGTTCTGAGGAGAACTGCACACTTAGGTGCATTGAAAATTGGCTGGATTTCTGGGCCTAAGAGAAATTTTACATACAGTTGGTAGCCAGCAAGTAAAATACACCAGGGCTCATGTCTGTAGAAATACAGTCTGCGTGCTGCTTGAAAACTGACACTGGAAAATACAAAATCATGAATTCCAGCAAGGACATGGATGAAGGTAAGAACGTGAAGTGGAACAACCCCAAGAGTCAGTACAATTTAGGAGGTAAAATGCTGAATAGTAATCTACTGAAAAGCACATATAGGTTATGGGAGATGATCACAGGGCTGGAGCACCTCTCCTATGAAGAAAGGTTGAGGGAACTGGGCTTGTTTAGCTTGGAAAAGAGAAGACTCTGGGGAGATGTCATTGTGGCCTTTCCAGTGCTTGAAAGGAGCATATAAACAGGAGGAAGAATGACTGTTTACTTGGTGGATAGTGATAGGACAAGGGGGAATGGTTCTGAACTGAAACAGGGGAGATTTAGGTTAGATGTTAGGAGGAAGTTTTTCACTCAGAGGGTGGTGAAGCACTGGAACGGGTTGCCCAGAGAAGTTGTGGATACCCCATCCCTGAAGGCATTCAAAGCCAGGCTGGGTGAGGCTCTGGGCAGTTTGTTCTAGTGGATGCCCACCGCAGGGGGGTTGAAACTAGATGATCACTGTGGTTCCTTTTCAACCCAGGCCATTCTATGATTCTATGATCCTTCCTCTTCTACTCAGAGTACTTGGAAATGGCAGTTTTAAGTTTTGATTTTAAAATATAAAAGAACAAGAGAAGGGCTAAAAAGAGCCTTAAGGCAGATGGTCTATAAGTATACACTGAGAGAGAAGGAACTGGACTCTTCTACTTTGAAGAAGGAAGAAAAGCTGATGGAAAATGTAATAGCAGCTTACAGCCAATTCAAAGAGTAATCACAAATATGATAGAGTCAAGTCCTTTTTCATATTAGCAAAAGGTGTTATAAAATGAAGAGATACATATGGCAGCTTGGGAATTTTGGACTGGACATTAAGGAAAAAATCACTAGCACAGTCATCAAACAGATTATCCAGAAAAGCTGTGAAATCCTCATTCTTTGACATTTACATGTACTGACTAGCTGCTAACATGATCTAGTATTGATCTTCATGGAAGAGGTTTCTAAAAATGGCCTTAAGAGATTGCTTATGCAGTTTTGATTCAGGGACTGTCCTGACACAAAGAGTAAGCAAAATTAATGGGTAAGTTCAAAAGGTCTAATTGCCAGGTAACTCTTTCGTTAATTGGACAACATTCACTTCATTCTGAGTTAAAGCATAGATTCAATAGAGAAACTGTAAAATTAATTAGAGGAATGTACCTCTGGAAATTTTTAAGGTCATCTCCTTCTTTGAATGAGACTGCTGAAGTAATATTTCCAAGGATGGAGATTCCATACCTGTGTGAGAACTCCTTGGCCACTGTATTGTTTTTTGGTGTATTTGAATAGAACATGTACTATTCTGTTTTCTAAATACTGATTCGTTTGATGGTAGGACCATAAGAAAACTGAAGTGAAATGCTGACAAGCACCTTTTGAGAAAAAGCTGTTTCTTGGACTGATGAACAGTGCTATATGTCCTATGTCATTCACAGAAATGTAAAAATAGAAGTGCTTCAATTTTTATTTTTTTTTTCAGACTTTCTTCATGTGCTTCAGCTCCACTGACCATCTTGGTAACTCTTTTCTGGATTAGGTCCACTTTCTTTTTTGTAGATCTTCCAAGCTCAAAACAGAACTAGTGGAGTTTTATGGCATTTTTAAAGAAATACTTCTTTGCTGATTATGTTTCTGTGAATGCAAATTGATAATATATATTCAGCTGATATTTACTGATTTAAAAACTGCAATTGACTCAAACCAGTATAAAGCAAGTAAAAGTCATAATTTATGACAAAAATGAAGAAATAATACTGGATTGTCAACAGTTAGGGTTTGTTTGTTTGTTTGTTTTACAGTTTAAATCTAGGTTTGGTTAACTTTTAACTTTGACTAACTTTTTTGAAAGACTTACATATTGGAGGAGGAAGATCTTTTAAAGGGATAATCATTGCCATTGAAACCTGCTGTTATAGCAGGAGAAAATGGACTTGCAAAAGCTCAGAATCTTCTTTATTGGCCCTGACTTAAAGCATTAAAATTTAAGATAAATATGATATAAGCACATTTGCTCATAGTTGCATGTGGAAATGACGTTAAAATGGTAAATTCCCAGGGAAAGTGTTGATTTCCATTTTAAGGTTTGGAAAGTTGATTTTGTTTTCTAGCTTGACTTCTTGATATTACTGTGAAGAAAAGGAGAAGAAAAAAATAAAAAGAGACCACTGCTTTCATATTGGCAATTTTTTTTCAATACCTTGGTCTCTGTATAAAATGGCTTTAAAAGGCTGTGAATAAATTAATGCTTATCTAACCTCTCTAGGTTTGCTTTTTATTTGGACTAATTGAAAAATGAAAATAAAAGCATTCACATTATAACAGCGAAACATTTCAGCCTTGTTGATACAGTTCAGTGATGTGGAAAACAATCAGATGAAGAGGGGAGAGCTTTTCTTCACAAGTTTCCATTAAAGTATGTTTCTCAGCAAGAATATTTAGTACTGTAGCTTAAATGTTCTAACTAGTCAAAACTAATTCCTTTTAAACAAAAGCTTTTATTAATCCAGGCAGTTTCATAAGGACATTTTTTTCTTATCAGTCATTTATTTAGCCAGCTGTATCCAAAGTACCATTTGATCTTTCTGTATATGCAGCTATCACTAAGGAGCCAGTGGATGCTCAGAGTTACCTAGTGGATACATCTGCAAATGTCACTTTTATATTAATTTGTATGTTTGCGTATACACACGTTAAGAGGCTAGAAAGCTCACTGAAGCTCCTTACACTTATACCATTATTAATATTGTTCAATTTTCTTTTTCTTATTATTGCCTGTAATTAAAGCTTGCATTATTTTTAATGTTCTCTCTATTCTAGGCCAATGTGGAAGGTGTCCACTGTGACAGGTGCAAGTCTGGCACATTTGGCCTCTCTGCCAGAAACCCACTTGGCTGCAGCAGCTGCTATTGCTTTGGCTTGACTACACAGTGCAGTGAGGCAAAGGGGCTTATCCGCATGTGGGTGAGTAGGAAACTGCTGAGCCATGTAATGAGATAATGTTGTTTCCTGCTGGCATATTTTAATCAAGCACTGAGAAGTAGCTAGAAAATAGCCAAACATTTAAGCAGTCATTTTCCTCTTTATAATTTGAGAAGTGGAAAGAGTAGTATCTTCCATTAGAATACCAGGGTCAAAGCATTAAAAGTAGCTAAGAAAACTAGTGATATGATAGCAGGTATCAAGTCAATGAAAAGCTGTTAAAATCTAGGAGCAGACTAGTCATATATGGGGAAATGATGCATTTCAGTGCATTGTAACACAATCCCTGGTATGTGATACGCAGTTTATCCACATGTATTCAAGGGTCATAGATATATGTCCAGAATAGATTTGCTATGGTCCAATCTGTTTATTTCCATTACTTTTTCTAAAATTGTTATTTTTAAAAGTGCTTAGTGAAGATGCTGCCATGTTTAGATCTGGGAATAGAAATCCCTTACAGAAAAAAAGGGTTCTCCACCTTCATGTGGAAAAGGATCTTGAGACCTATGTTAGACTGTCAAATAAGACAGACTGAATGTCTTCCTTTATCTATACAATGAGTGCAAAGCACACATTGAGAACACTACTGTCCATCACATCACATGTGGCAGCAAAGAGCAATAGCACTGTTTAAACCTCCTGATGATCTGGTTTGTCTCAGTTAATTTCCTCTCATATTTATACTCACATCTAAGCAAGTGTGTGTACACAGCTTATCTGGTTTTTGGCTCTGTGATGTATTACAGATTTGGAATTGATTCAGAGTTTTAAACTGATTGACACTGAATTCTTCCAGCTGCTAGTGGTTATTTCAGATGCTATTTCAGGTGCCTCAGATGGCATTAGACAAGTTTAGACAAGCGAATCTTGTCCTATATGACAATAAGGCTTTTCAGAAATTCAAATGTGGTGACCCCTTTCTTGATGTCTAAAATACAGTTATGACAGGAACACAGGAAATCTCACACAGGGCTAGCAATTGTCAGGGATGTTTCTGTGTCCAGTCAGTCCATGCTGTAAATGGAAATAATGAAACACTGTAAATACAGCACAGAGCTTGGGTGAATTTCTCACAACCTGATCCCAAACTCTTTAACGTCCTGTTGATGGACTGACTGTTAGGAATAAGATTTTACATTAGTTTTCTTCTCTTTCCTCACTCTTTAGGATACAGCAATTTTGATATTGGTCCTTTTTGTGTTCACACATTTCCTGTGATACTTTTGTCTGAATAGAATTACTAAGACACACATTAGAGTTTTTGATCAAAATTACCCATAACATTGCATAGAAGTACAAAGGGTCAGATGTTGTGTTTCACAGTCAAGTGTTCACAAGAAGTATGCTGCATTGTAATTCATGTTTCTAACACTTAGATCAGAGGAGGCCCAAGACTAAAATAGTACTATGAAAATCATAATCATATTAATGTAATTAATATGATTATCTCACTTAAGAAACTCTTTCAGCCAATGCTAATACATTCTTTTTAGAATGAGGGCAGAGTGCAGAATGCTTGAAGAAGACATCATTATTATCAGTATTTCTCCATACCTGTTTTTTGACAAGTAGTTAGTGATGTGAAATGAAAAAAACCTACATATGTGTATGTATGTATGTGTATGTATACATATGTGTATGTACGTGTTTTAAAGTGTTAAAAATTGAAGACACTTATTTCCTTCATGGGGAGAAAAAGATTTGATTTTCTTATTATTATTTTGAATTTGCCTAGGTGACCTTGAGGCCAGAACAAATGGTTCTGCCACTGGTGGATGAAAAGCTTCACCAAAGCACTCTTTCAGGGATTGCATTCCAGCCTCCTGAAATAGTAGCAAATATAGAGCAGGTGATGCAGATTCTTCGTTCAGAACCTGTTTACTGGAGGCTTCCAGAGCAGTTTGAAGGACGAAAGGTAAACATTACAATCCACTGAATATGTACATGGCTTTTTTTATTATTATTATTATTTATATTTGTATTTTACAATACGTTCATTTCTCATCCTCTGGGCATATCATTACACAGTGGAAAGAAATGGAAATCTATAAGTCTGTGACATCAACATTATTTTATAATAGACAGTTACTGTCAGTAATATGTATGATTTTTCTATTGGACAGTTTTTTTCATGAAAACCTTATTTAAGTAAAGTAAGCTTCATTAACTGATATATTTCTTGCAACTTTTTGTTTTTTTCCATTTTGCCACTTCTCCAAAATGTCATGTATTTTTAAGTCATGCAGGAGAAAATGACTGAAATAAACCTCCTTTTGGTTGCTTATTATTATGCATCATGGTACTGATATTTATTTTGCATTTTTGGTACTGTTTGGTTGAAGAGAGTTTACATGTTCCTTGTTCTAGACATAAACAATTGGGAATGCAGACAAATAAAATGAAAGAACTAACACTTTTTTTTGTTGTTGTTGTTAATAGCACTGTATAATAACAAATTACTGATTAGTACTTTCAAGCGCAGCCCCTATCCCCAGACAGTTCTACAAGCATGCACTGCTATTTTATATCACACATGCATTAATCAGGTTGTGTACACGTGCAGAATATATCTAGCTCCTACCTATGTCCTGAGAATTATTTTTAGCCGAAAATGAGATTTAGTCTTGTACTTTCTGTTTTGCTTTGCTAGCTGACTGCTTATGGAGGGAGACTAAAATATGCAATCTACTTTGAAGCACGAGAAGAAACAGGTTTTACTACTTACTACCCCCAAGTGATCATCAGAGGTGGCCCTCCCACTCATATAAGAATTATTGTCCGGCATATGGCTGCCCCTCTGATTGGACAGCTGACAAGGCATGAGATAGAGCTGACAGAGGTAATGCTCCCATCTGCTCTTTCACCATATCATAAGCACTGGGTTCTTTTTAATACTCCTAATAATCTGGGTTTTTTATTACTGTTTTTCAGCATGAATGGGAATATTATGGTGATGACCAAAGAGTGAGAAACATTGTACCCTGGGAATATCAGGATGATCCAACAGTCAACAAGACCATATCTCAGGCAGATTTCACATGGAAACATTATGCAGATGACTCAAGGCCAAGTAGAGTTGTATCCCGAGAAGACTTCCTGAATGTGCTGTATGATGTTCATTACATTCTTATTAAGGCTACTCATGGCAACATCATGAGGCAGAGCAGGTAACTGCTTCATACAATGGTCTGAAATAGTGCAGTAGTCAGAGATAAAGTGATAGAAATTCCTAACAGAATTTTTATTCAAAACATAAGCAGCTACTGAGAAGAACAGAAGGATTTAATATTCAGCATAACAAAAGATTGAGGAGAAAGAAATTTTATTTGATTGAAAATTTAAATCTTAATTAGTAAACAAAATCTTTAACAGAAAGCACATGCAAGTATACACATTCTGAAACAATCCAGAAGTATTTTTGAGTAAATATCTTCTTTTTTGGAAATATGGTGTTGTAATTAAACGTAAATAAAAGAATTTTCTCTTGCAAATTGAAACCAACTTAAATAGTAAAAGAGGGAACAGAGTGTTCCTTTAATAAAATGGAACTTAATCCATTATATTAGGATAAATTCAATATTTTCCTTTTTATTTATTCATTAATAAATGTGTTGATTAAAGGAGAATGCCTACTAAATTTGAAGTGGGCAAGAAATTAGAAAGCAATATAAATATATTATATATATTATATATAAATAGATGGCAAAATAATTGGCACTGTACTGAAATCTGGCTGCATTCTAAAGGTCAAGTATAAGATTTTATGCTTTGAAAGAAGTAGTCAATTAAACAAAATAGATAAACAAGGAACAACTTCTTAGCTACCTATTCCTTGATAACGGATCTGTTGTTTACAACACACAGCAGGTGAATGTGATTCAGTAATGATATTGTCTAGAAATGTAAACACTCTATACACTTACCTAAAATATAAGCAGGAACATTCTGCAAAGTACAAAGAATTAATCTTTTAATTAAAACCAACACCAGTAAAGTCAAAGCATCCAGTTTGGGATGCTCTGATTCAAGAAATAAAGATTAAAGCATTCTGAGAAGAGTGAACAACGTCAGAGGTCACAAAACGTGGTCTGTGAGGGAAGATGTAAAGAACCAAACTTGTGCAGAAGTTAAACATTAAATGTTTAATATAAAATGTTGCCACAAAAAGAAAGAAAAGAATTCTCTGTTTTCATGGTGTGCACATTTAAAAAAGAAATGAGCTTGATCTTCATAATGAAAGATTTGCATTGGACATATGAAAAAAATTCCTGGGAGTAAAGAAGTTCTGGAATAGATTGCATAGACTATTCTTGAACTTTCTGATAAGGAAATTGTTATATCCTTTGTAAGCAAAAATTTAATAGCAAGGAAGCAGGGATAATTGGAGATAAACCGTAGAGGTCTCCAGAAGTCCTTGCTATGATAGAAGTTATAGAAGTGATAGGCAAAAATTATTTATAGATTGTTAGGTTACAAATTTGTCTATAAAAACATTGGTTTTGGAGCTTATGAGAGTGAATACTAGGAGCAGATATAATGCATCTTTGCAGTACTGTCTAAAGAGGAAACGTATAGAAAGTGAATATGAGTCTGACTTGCACTAGGCAGATGCTAAGTATTAATAACAGATGCCATAAAAAACACTGAGATTTCATTTATTTTTGGCATAACCTGTTTAGTATGTTGTATTACAAGTATAAGGAACACCTATGGAAAAGAGGTACGTAACTCCAATATAATATGGAAAAATTTGAGTATTCTCCATGTACTGTATCTGCTTCAGCTCACCCTTCCCTGCAGGAACTGCAGATTCTAGATCAGCTGTGGAAGAAAAATCTGAATGCTATCTTAGTTCAAGCATTACAATAAAAGTTATTCAAATGGACTTCCAGCTTCATGATTTTGTTCTGAGATTCATGTGATCGTCATAACTGAGCTACACTTGCGTTGTAATATACCATCATTTCATCAGGGTTATCTAATTAATGAGGTACATAACAGAACAGAGAATGACTTCTGTTTCAGGGCAGGTCTGCAGAGTGGCACTTACCGAACCAAAATTTATTTTTATAGCATCACATTTCACAGTGCAACATTTTATATGATAGCAGGACTTAGTGAACAGTTCAGTTGTTTTCTCTGACAACTCTCCATCTGAAGTCAAAGCCTGTAACAGAATATCATTTTGGATTTTGTATGTGGTTATATTGCAACAGATTTTTATGTTCTCCATCTATTTACGTAGATAACACTCCATCTGAGTCTTTAAGCAGAAAATAATCATCAGGAGTATATGATAATTCTTTTTCAAGACAGTACCTTGACTGATTTTTAAGGTAGTTTTGCTTAAGATCACAAAGTACATTCCTCAGAATGTTCATAGTAACTAGTGAGATATTAACTTGAGTAAGAATTGAAAGCTTATATTAAAAGCAGGCTGTGAGACCCTCTAGAGGACAGTATTTAGGTATGTGCTCTACTTTAAACAAACATTTGAATTAAATTAAAGCATTTGTTTAAATAGTGTGTTATACTTTCTAAATAAGGTTCTAAACGGGTAAAGCTTCTCTTTCTGACTATGCATAATAGAAAAGTATAACGTAAAGAAAATGCGATTAAGAACATACCATATGTAATGTTCTTTTATTTCAGTTTCAGAGTTTAAAAGTTATAGATAAATGATAATCTGCATTTAACATTCAAATTAGTATCAGAAGCTGAGAAAAGAAAAATAGCTTTTAGTCCTAGTATTGCCAATGTATTATATTTTATAGCAGCAGTGCTAATGTTTCAGACTTGGTTGGGTTTTTTGGTGTTTTTTGTTTGTTTTGCTTCAGAGCTGCAGCATTACTAGTGATTTAGAGATTTCTGCTCAGAATCTAAAGCCACAATTTTTCTCCTGTAGAGTTCATTTTGTTGCCCTCATTTTCACATTCAGTACTGTAAGTTGAAACATTTCTTTCATTAGATTTTGCTTTTCAGGCAATCAGGCTGTGATAATAAATTAGTTTCAATTGGAAATACACTTTCAATTTGACTGTTTTGAATTATTTCAATATCCCTGACACTGATCAGGTAGCAGTTAGTCTGCTTCCTATTAGCCACGTTCCAAGAGCCAGCCAAGCCTGACAGTCCTTAAGAAACATTTTCACAGAAACAACATGTAACTTTGTGAGCGTATTATTATGTAAATTCAACTTTCTGACCAAAAATAGTTTTTTGCAGCACACCAACCACTGCCTCAGCCTTGAAGATGATGGGGAGGCAGATTTCATTTAGTTTTTCCATTTAATGTACAGAGGTTTCAATGTAGGTTTGTATTGACATATCAGATTTAAATATTTTTGCCCTCTTCGGTCTTCTTTTTTGATCTGGCTTCATTTATTTGTTCTTTCAATTTCCTTGCCCTACTGAACTTATTTGTTCAAGTAGTAAGAAGAGAGCAAAGGATTAAAGTTTCTAGATGTTTTTGGGATTTTGCATTCACACAAGATATTAAAAGGTATCTCTATTCAACTAAGCTCAATCTCAAAAGTCTCGTTTATTTCAATAGTGAGTTTTTACTTTTCCCATAGTCATGTTGACATTGGCCAAAGTGCCAAACAGTGCAACTCAGTAATCAGTGTAAATGAGTAGACTATGAACGTGAACAAGAGATGAGCATTTCTTTGACTTTCTCTGCATTAAGCCTATACTCAGACATGTATATAGACTGTAGCAGCACTGTCTATGTTTATTCAGCTAATTATTCACAAGCTCTTTGACATTTTCTCTTATGTGGATATTATATTGGAGTCCCTAAAACTTAAGGCCATTCTGCCCTTCTTATTTATCAAAGATTTTCAGTAGTGGATAGATCAGAGTTGTCGGGAGGCAAGGATATTATTAATGCAAACAAATATTTCAAAAGTTACTAGCATGAAACATACCTTTTGTGATAATACTGTATGGTTCTGTAGTAGGATTTTTTTGTTTGTTTGTTTGCTTTGTTTTCTAGATTTCAATTATCTAGATGATCCTACAGATTTAAAATAAAATAAAATAAAATAAAAAATTATCTGGCTACAGATCTTAAAATTCCTGGAAGGGAAAAAAAAAAAAGCAAATGTAACCTGTGCTTTAAAGTCTATTTAGCAGCATGTTAGGCTGCTTTATTTGCTGGATATATATTTTATTTTATTTTAATAGTTGCCTCATTAAAAGCTCATTTAGTGAACAATTTTATTGCTGTACCTATCATGAATTGGAACTGCATTTAATGCGTGTCTTTTGATTTCTTAATGAGTCCCTCTGAATGAAAAATCAGATTTGAGCTATTGTTAATAGTTTCACTAAAAAGAGATGAAGGAAAAAAAAAGCATTAGGAATAGCAAAAATGTGCTCTTTTATCTCCTATAAGCCAGGAATCCTAAGAAAGATAAGTAAGGCAATATTCTGCCATACAAGATGAACTGGTTTTGAGTTTGTGCTTCACTACTCTTATTAAAGATGATTGCTCCCTTTTTCTTTCAGGATTTCTGAGATCTCAATGGAAGTTGCTGAAGGTGGCATTGTTTCTGGAATGACTCCTCAGGCTAACTTGATTGAGCAATGTGACTGCCCACTGGGTTACTCTGGTTTCTCTTGTGAGGTACGTTAATAATTTCACTTTCAGTAAAAGTATTTCTGCCCTCTATCTTCCAATTCTTAGTAAGGAGTGACTAACAATTATTATGTGGATTCAGTTAACTCTCTCAATATCTATCTTACAAGGAATTTTAGCCCTTTTTTTTTTTTTTTTTTCCTATTAAGTAAATATGAGTCACAATGTGTGACTGAGGCTGACCAAGTTGTTTTGGACAAATGAGAGCTTAATACTACTGTATTTATGTACAATACATTGTACTATGTTGTTGTGTTTGAGTGAGGCTATTATATGCAATACATCTATAATACCATATCTGTCTAAAGAATAGGCATCATTTTATCAAGGCCATGATTCATAGCATCTGTGGAGAAGCACAAAACACAAAAAGTCTCTATGTCCATATACCTGAATGCATGTAAATGCACTCACACAAGAAATTGGTGCTTCAACATTTGTTCTAAAGTACAGTTGAAGCGATTTGTTCTTTTGTTGTTGGTTTTGTTGTTGGGTTTTGGTTGTTTGTTTTTTTAGATCTACTGAAATAGACTACATTTTCCCAGGAAAATATATGATAATGTAATTAGAACTTTATTTTAATTCACACCAGGGGCGAGAATAAATATATCAGTTGCAGCGTTCATACTTTGTGCCTAATTGTGCAATCTTCACATGCTCATAACTTAGTTTATTTTTAGTGTTCTTGGTGAAGGTTATGCTATGTTTTCGAAAGATTTATTTAATTTCAACAGGGAAAAAAGCATTTGATAACAAGGTATTTTTTTAAGCAAATGCAGATAGTGTGCATGTATCTATTTCATGGCTTATCCTGCAATTCCATTGTGAGGACTAAGTGCAGACAACATTTTTTACTAGAAAGTGTTTATTTCCTATATTGTTTTTCTCTTAATTCAGAAGCAGGCTGAAAAAATAGTGGTAAGAATTTTCCTTGTGGCTACTTCTAAAAAAACTTCCTAGCTAATGATGAAAAATATAGTCTACTACTTCATCTTTTGTAAATGTTCCATTTCATCTCAGAGATGCTTACATCAAAATAGATGACAAGAATGTCTGCTGCATATCAGAAGAAAAAATACAGCTAGAGCTTAGATTTTATTTTGAGGATGTACCACATATTTTTACTCCAATCCTAAAGTCACTGAACTTGTAAACCTGTGCTACGTAATATTTTATATTTGGACAAGGACTTCTTTGGGGATGAACAGAAAGGAAAAAAATAGTAAATTATAGTAGGAAACAAAATTACTTTCATATGAGATTATTTATCTAAATTGGAATTCCTCGCAAACCATGAAAAAGCAGATAGACTCTTTCTATGCTTCAGGGATCTTAATGTAGTCTAAGTCAAAATAAAGGAGAAAAGCAGAGGTGAGTTAACTTGCTTTCCATGTGATCAAGAGAAAATAATTGTGCTTATGCTTTTTCCATAACTTACTCCTGGATGTTTTGGCAATGATTATAAAACTGTCAGAGTGGAGCTGTATGAATAGAACAGAGCATGTCAGGCACGACTTGACTGGAGAATCCAGATTTTGATAATAAAAAATTACTTACTCCAAATTCCCTTTTCTTTATTTTGTATCCACTGTATTGCTGTGTGGAAAGGAATACTACTCACACTCTTTCCAAAAGCACAAATTGAGGTCAACAGTAGGAAACAATCACATCAGTCTATCCTAGAACCACTAGGTGCTGGGGGTTTATACGTGGGATGAGTGATTTACCCTAATAGCCTAAAATATCAAAATGGTCTTGTTTCTATTTTTATGCTTTCTGGGAGTTATGTAGACACTTTAATATGTTTGCATAATAAGCCTGAAATAAAGATCAAGTGCTGGATTTTGCGTGTGTCAGCATCATTAACAATAATTGAGTTGCTCTTAAAATTTTATTGCCAAACTTGGGTAGGAGAGACTCTGACAGATAAATAAGATATGGGGCTAATAGTCTCAAGACATGGAAAACCTTTAATATTTCAAATTCTCTACTTTTATAGACTTTACCTTATATAGCTATAAATAATGCAGCCATGCAGTCATTTTCTGATTGTCATCTGTTTTTTGCTTGTTATCCATCAAGCGGTATGTAGGCAGATATTAGCTTGTCAAACATAAAAAACTCACCATGGGTGAAGGAAACGGAATCTCATGCTTTCTCTCCACAGTCCATGCAAAAATTTTTTGTTAAAAACAAACCTTATTCTTAAGAAATGAAAGGAAGTTTGCTTGATGCACAGTGAGAGCAGTGAGGTGTTCGGCATTTGAATGAAAGGCCTCTCAAGCTATAATATGAAAAGTCTGGTGCCAGTGGAGTGCTCCAGGGAGTTTTCAGCACTGTTTCCAATTAGGGCTGGCTCTTGTTATCTGCAAAGTGCTGTATATTGTTTGTAACACAGGTGGAAGCCTGTCAGGTTCTTTTCACATCTTGTAAAAACCGGTGATTGGGAAGATAAGCTTGCAATGCTCCCTATACTCCGTTCACTCTGTAATGATCTGTTTTCCTGTGCATCTTTTTTTATTGCAGTCATGCTCTCCAGGATTTTACAGGCTTCCAGCCTCACGTGGAGGAAGGATAACTAGTCAGTCCCTAGGTGCCTGTGTTGCATGTCAGTGTCATGGGCACAGTGCTACATGTGACCCTGAAACATCAGTTTGTCAGGTACATTTGCGAACTTAATGTAGGTTAATCTTAATGTAAAATTAATAAGTTGTGTAAATGAACCAAATTAAAATAGAGGATGATAATTTAATCCAGTTTTACTTAAGTTGCTGCCAATTTACTGAATAGAAAAAATGAACTGTCCATCTTTAAAGTTTTCTTTTTGTCTAGCTTAAGATTATGCAGTACTTTCTTGCTTCTGAATTGCTATTTATGTAAAAACCTAACTGCCTGCAGATTAATAATCTGCAGAGGTTCATGTGTCTTGCAATAAACACAACGTTGCTCTTAAATGTAATAACACACATGACCTGATACAGGAAAATTGACTTTTAATTTATTATTTTCCCTCCTTCAGTGACTAGAACATAAAGGGATGAGTGAGTTAAAAGAATCCTTATGATACATTTGGCCAACTACAGATCTCCATTTATTTACCTTGTAAGGCCATATGTATCACAGCACACATTTGATAGATGTTCCAAGCAAGTGGACCCACTGCAAATCATATCAGGAGGAAAAAAACTTTGAATCTCAATTTATTTGAATCCCTAAGATTGGGAACAAAATGTTGTCTGCTTTTTTTGTAATTATCAAATGCTGCTTTCATTCTGGCTCATTTCTTTGCAGAATTGTCAGCACAATACTGCTGGTCAGCACTGTGAGAGATGTGCACTGGGATTTTATGGCATTGTCCAAGGATCTCCAGAGGACTGCCAGCCTTGTGCTTGTCCCCTATCCATTTCCAGTAACAAGTAAGCATGCAAACGTATGACAAAGAATTACCCTTCCAGTAAGCAATAACTTCATTTAGGGCTCACTGTGTCCTCTTTCAAATGGCTGCAGGATGACTGCATCACAGAGAGTCGTACTAAAATGTTTTGTTATCTACTCACTGCTAATTTATCTTCCCTTAAATGTCAGAAATTGCTCCCTTGTTAATTTGTGATTAATAAATTAGTAAGTGGTAGAAAATGCAATATTCAACAGATAATGAATGTGTATTATAGAGGTATTCTCAGCTAAATCAGAACTCAAGTACAATATGGCCACAAGGGAGCTATAAAAAGTCCTATGCTCATATTTTATGTTGGTATAAATGTATTACAGTGCTTTTTTTGCTCCACTATGGAATTTATTGATTCCTTATTTAATGTTACATGAGTTTTAGACAATTTTTGAAAGATAGAATAATTTAAAAGCAATATAGTTATTGCGGTATAAATTTTATTGGTCGATTTATGCTGATGAGCTTGGCTATGATATCTCTGCATGTGTTCCTAATAGATGATGCTTTAGCACTTGAGATTTGTTTGCACCTTTGCTGGAAAAACTCTTAGCGTTATTTGGAATCATATCAGTGTTCTGCTCTGAAAAGGTTTGTGTTTAATGATTGTTCCACTGAAAGGTTGCAAGTGTTCTTTAAAATAATTTTTTCTTTGTTTTGTTTTGATAGTATTTCAGCCAGTGTATCTTTGAAGTTTTTTTTTCCTTCTGTCTTCATTTTATCATTGTGAAATTGTTTGAGGTTTTCTTTTTTTTTTTTTTTTTAAGCAGGGCATTTGTTTTGCAAACATCCATTGCTAAACACACCATCTCCAAAGCAACTACTTTTTGCGAAAACTTCCAAACCTTGTAAAAACCAAAAAGAAAGCAACCAAGAGAATTATAAAAAGGGATTTAGAAAGTGCCCCTCATCTTAGAAAATTAGAGAATAGTCTTGACTATAGGTTTTTCTTTGTTGTTGTTATTGTCGTCTCTTTTTTCACAAGCATGTTTTCTGTTACAACTTGGTTATTCGTGTTACTTACTGATGTCAGCAAAAGGCATCCAAGTCACGAAGAGTAAGATTAACTTCTGTGTGTGCTTTGGGTGAGTAGGCAAACTACTGAGCTGCCTTAGGATGAGAGAAGGATGGTAAACAAAGTACCTGTTCTTCTTGCAGCTACACTAGGTGTTGTCAGGGTCACGATTGTATCTTGTGGCCTTTTTTGTTTAAATGCTGTTGTAGGAGATAAGTGAATAAAACTTATGAGCTTAGTAGAAACACTACTATGCTACTGTCATGGTCATCCAGTTTTTTACTGGCTGTCTGGAGAGGATACAGATGTGAGCATGTCCAGAAACAGCTCCTTATTTTTGTACTGCTTCACTAAGATGTCTGTAGGCAGGAGGGTGGGGCTTACTGCTTCTGTAGCTGTAAATCAACGATTTAAGTATCTGTAGAGTCAATGAAGAGAAACAGAAAACATCAGAAAAATATACATCCCACACTTATTAAAAATGGAGGAAATCACCATTGCAAAGAGGGCAGAGGAGGAGGTGTTTTGAATGAGTATGTCGATCTGTCTATACACTTCCATCTTTCCACTGTTGATAGATGATTCCTAAAGAGTCAGCATAGATTACATGCCTAACTAGGTGGGATAAATCTACTCCATAAAGCTATATTATTAGGCAGAAAACCAGAGTATTACGCATCAAATTTATATGAGTTGTGCAGCTCAATGAAAGATCTTAAAAATACGATTAAGGGAAACAAAATAACTAAATGCAAGTATTCCATGGTAGTTGATTAATCATAATCTGCATGAGATGCACATTGCTAATGAGCTGTCATATTTGTTTATTATGTCATGGCTGACACGATAATATTTGTGAATGTGTGGTACAATTATTTTTATTTATGAAATTTTACAAAGTTCCATTAAGGATTTAAGTTTTAAATACTGTTTTATAGTTTTGTATAAAGCAAAGAGAATGAACTGTTTGTAAGAGTGTGGATCAATTGTAATAGAGCTGAAAATTTGTTGGATAATGAATGTGTGAGATCAATTTGCTTATATTTTTTGCAGGGGTGTAATTTTATTACTCATTCAAGCACTATTGATTTAATGCAGTATAAGCAAGTTATGGTAGGATGCTGACTGTACTGTACCAAGAAGGAACTCTAGGCTTGCCACTAGCAATCTCTGCCTTTTTGGCTCTACTTCCTCAAATAGTTGAGTGATTTTCACAGTATTTATATTCAGTTGTTTCTTTTCACCTCTCAGCACTGTTTTTCTGTTGTTATAAGTGTGTAGGTACTTAATACACAAATGTTGATGCAGCATCCTACTTTACACAGTTCCCATGGGTACACACTGATGTCACTAGTTATTCATATATATCATGACTTAATAAAAATAATTTGCTGTCATCTTTGATTAAAATATGACCATTCCTTGATCATAGATAGCTTTTAGGTTGTTTAGACAGTAGGCAGCTTTTGTCTTCCTTATATTCAAACTAGTATTAAATAAGATTGGAAGGACTGGATATCTGATAGCTCAGTTTCTTAATTCCATCTTGCACATCCTTTCCTTAAGTTTGCTTTCTTGATCACTGTGAGTGACAGCACCATTCAGCCTTGCAGTCCTACAACATGGGTATTGCTGATTCACTTGCCTCCTTGGATTCCCATCTTGTTGATTCTGTCCTTCCAGCATTTGTCTATATCTTGCCAGAAATTTGCAGAATTCTTAATAAAAAGGAGGAGTGTCTCACAGGTAGCAGGTAAGAAACTGCTGTCATTTGCATTGAAACATAAAGCTTATCACTGACCCTCCTACAGCACAAGCTATATGATGCAATAAAGCACGAACATTTACTTTTTCATTTGCTTTTGTTTTAGTTTTAGCCCTTCTTGTGTCGTGGAAGGACCTAGTGATTACCGGTGTACTGCATGCCCACCTGGATATGAAGGCCAGTATTGTGAAAGGTAGGATGAATGAAAAAAGAGGCAAGTAACATGAGTGAGAGAAAGCAATGTCCTTCAGTGCTATGAGTGTATGTTTATTGATGTTTAAATGCGTACTTTCAAATAAGTTATTTGCTTTTTACATATTGTTCAAACTCAGCAGTAAATAAACCATTCCTACATACTGTGAATTGTGTTACTTATACCATTGATATCGTCTTAGTCTTTGTTTTCTTCCCCTGGGCCACAGGAGTAAATATATATGTGTGTGTGTGTGCGTGTGTCTATATGTGTGTGTATATATATATATATATATACTACATTTATTTAAAATTACATGCAATGCTTAATAGTGTGACTTAATCCTTATCCTTTATTCAAGTGATTATATTGTCCCCATGACACTAACTACAAAAAACATTTATATGTAAATATATTGATGACAAACAACTGCAAACTAGTAATCCAGAAGATAGCTATTGTCTTATCCATAGCAACACTATGGGATTAAGATGATCTCACAGAACTACAGAATCATTAAGATTGGAAAAGACCTCTAAGATCATCTAGTCCAACTGTTCAACAACAGCAATATTGCTCACTAACTGTGTCCTTAAGTACTATATCTACCCATTCCTTAAACATCTCCAGGAATGGTGACTTCATCGCTTGCCTTGAGCAGCCCGTTGCCGTGCTTTATCACTCTTTCTGAGGAGAATTTTTTCCTGATATCCAATTTGAACCTCCCCTGTTGCAATTAGAGGTTGTTCTCTCATTCTGTCGCTAGTTTTGTAAGAGAAGAGGATGACCCCCACTATGTCACAACCTCCTTTCAGATGGTTGTGGAGAGCCATAAGGTCTCCCCTGAGCCTCCTCTCCTCCTGACTAAACAATCCCCATTCCCTCAGCCTCTCTTTATAATGTTTGTGCTCCAGAACCCTCACCAACTTTAATGCCCCTGTCTGGACATGCTCCAGGGCCTCAATTCTTTTCTTGTAATAGGGGTTTCAAAACTGCACACAGCACTTGAGGTGGGGCTGCACCAGAGCTGAGTACAGGCCAACAATCACCTCTCTGGTCCTGCTGACTGTGCTATTTCTGATACAAGGCAGGATGCCATTGGCTTTCTTGACCACTTGGGCAAACTACTGGCTCATGTTCAGCCAAATGACAACCAGCACCCCCAGATGTTTTTCTCCATGCTGCTTTCCAGCCATTCTGTCCCAAGCCATTCTGCATTGACCAAACCACAGGATGCAGCACTTGTTCTTATTGAACTTCATCCTACTGGCCTCAGCCCAGTGATCAAGCCTGTCCAGATCTGTTTATAGGGTCTTCCTTCCATCAGGCAGATCAGCACTTTCTCCCAACTTGGTGTCATCTGCAAACTTACTGAGGATTCAATCAATTCCCTCATCCAAATCGTCAATAAAGATATTAAACAGGATGGGCCCCAGAACTACCCTTATTTGTCTGTATCTCATTTAGTAAATGACTTCACTTCTAATGCAAAATACAAGCAGTTAATGGAAGGACAAAAAGACCTTTAGATCAAACATAGCTAATGTAGGAACTTCTGTGTCATGACATAACAGAAGTTTAACTGAAATCACTTCTGCATACTCTTTCTGTCCAGACTGTTCCATGTTCTGGTTATCAGATTATGCCCATCATTTTTGCTTTGGACCGTCTGCAATGTTTTCTCCTTCATGCATGCTGAGTGATATATTGCCACAGATTTTTTGTAATGGTTCATGAATTGTTATTCCCATACTTTTTGTTTACGGTCTTGCCTAGTATTCATTATAGTACACTATGCTTCTCTGTTGGCCAAATTTGTTTTTTATTTGCAATGTCTAGATGTTCTCCTGGCTACACAGGAAATCCACAAACCCCAGGAGGATCGTGCCAGGAATGTGAGTGTGATCAATATGGCTCCATGCCTGTCCCCTGTGACCCTGCCACTGGAGTGTGTACTTGCAAGCCTGGATTCACAGGGTGGAAATGTGCTGGCTGTGAACATCGATATGCACGTGATGGCATGAAATGCATTTGTACGTATACTAACAAAAGTTTGGAGAATACATGATTGTTTTCCATATTTCAGAAATTCAATCCTGCTATTGCAGCAGTCGGTTGTGTGGCTTCCTTTGAAAATGTTTTTTGTGTTTCTTACTACTTCAGCATTCTGATCTATTTTTTTCACAAGCCTTGAAATGTTAGGAAAATTCTCAGTGCTTACTGAAATTCTTAAAATGCTTACTGAAAATTGTCAGCAAAACTTGGAAGGACGTTTTTTTCTGGGCTTTTGAAGCCTGTAGTTTTGCTAAGGGTTGGCATTGGTGGTGTGAAAGATAAAATATTTGATCTTAGTGAATTTTTTAGTGTTGTCCTAAATGTTTAACCAGCAGTTGCAGTGCTTTGTGTCACAAGTCACACAGAGAAACAGGAAGGTTTTTATCAAGGTTTTCTTGGTCATGTTGATTCAATAATCATTTATATTATTTACAAGATGTAAGGGATAGCAGTACAAGATACCCAGGAACAAATAATATATTTTACTAAAAAAGAAAATAATAGCTGATTTAGCCTAAAACATCAGGTTCCATCTTACAGTATTGATATCTTTTGCCCTTCACTTTTGATAAGTACTGATTGGTTTGTCTTTTATTATTGTTTGGATTTTTTTCCCATTAATTGAGTAATGCTGTTTTTGAGAACATAGGCTTTTTCCTGTTATATTGTATGCTTATGTCCAATCAAATAACAATAAAAATCAGCAGCAAAATTTTGCTAGAACACATAATAAATCTTGACCAAAAGATAAGGCATTTTCTTTTCCATTTCTCTTCTCTATTTCCCCTACCCTGAGTAGTAGTTTCTACTACTGATTTGTGATATCCTTTCTTTTTTCTTTTCTTTTCAAGGCTAACATTTTTCATTTTAAAATAGAATATAGATACAGATCCAGTAAGCTCACAGTATGCTATACTTACTATATGCATCTTTAATATATATTGGAACAGAATAATTAATGAGCTTTAATGTTTTTTACCTTAAATTTTATCTACAATAGGATTTAAATTAAAGCTTATTCTATTTTGTAGGGCCTTTGACCTGTGAGAGATGCGTGTAACATCAAGGCAAATAGATATCATACATGCAGCCTCTTTTTCACAGCATGTGGTCAGTCTGTGTCTAAATACCTGGAGGTTTGAGAAGTCTACAACTCTCTAACATTAAAGTTGACTAGTACAGCTCCAGCAAACTGTAAGCAATTTAAAGACAAATTGGCAAATCGAGAAACACAGGAAGTGCTAAAAATGAATAAAGACATCAATCAGTCAAAAATGAAGTGTGGCTTTTTAGAGTGGATAAGCAGAGGGCTATTAGCCAAGTGAGGTTTTACATAGCCATGTGGGGCTATAGAGTGCAGAACATAGTTTCACTCAGCTTAATTTTTATGATCAGTTCTTGGATAGTGACTTGGGATTCTAAGTATGACTAATAATGTGCTCTTACATTATTAGTCCTGGTCTTAGGTACAGTTCTTTTTTGAAAATGAGCGGAGAAATTACTCAGAATATATACACAAATACTTTTATTAATAATGTGGTGTCAGTTCATTAATGGAAATGTCATTGTACTTAAGGAAAATAAAGTTCTAGTCTCCTGCAGTTTGATGTAATTTAGGACTTAATATCCTTTATCTTAAACACTGTTTCAAATTACTTCAAAATGAATGCAAATAGAGTAGATAGCTATTTCAGAGAAGTAGCTACACATTCAAATCCATCTCACAGCTCGTGTGTCAAGGAGAAGTATAATCATGAGTTAAGTTCCTAGCTCTTGCAGTTACAAAAATTTAAAATAACTGTGTTTTCCAGAGTGATACCTGAATGAAAATAATTTTTTTCTACATCCTGAATATCTGTTCAGGACTAATTCCAGGACTAGCCATTGTTTTCAGCCACGGACACTTCTCAGTATGTGTTTTATTCAGGATGGAAGAGTTTCTTTTCATAAAACAGGTTAAGTGAAAGTTTTCATTTGTAGTAGTTTTCCAATTTGTTAATCAGACTGTTTCATTGTGTGGATAATAAGGTTAAAAATCTCGCTATCAATGGGAAAAGCTGTGTGCAGGCAAATCCAATTTTCCACCTTTTTGCTTTGAAAGCTGTAGCCCTCTTTAATTTCTGATTTAACTGCAGCATAATTGTGTGCTGGTGTTAAAATGTATCTGCGCTACCTGGAGCAGCATTTTTGTTTCAGCTAGATAATTGATTTTCATCCGAAAAAACAATCCTTTGACTTTGCGTATGGACATTTCTTGTCATTGCTAGAAAGGGAGGATGCAAATAAAGAGCTTTCTTTCTGTTGGTCACAAAAAAAAAAAAAAAAAAAAGGGCCATCTAGAGAAGTAGATGGGAGTCACCTAACTCTCCCCTGTAACACAGAAACCAGTCACTATGGCACTACGTCAATAACATCCCAGTCATAAATTGCAAAAGCTGCTTTAATATCTCAGTAGAAAATTCATGATTGTTTGCTCTCATTACATGCAATTTATTTTGCTTAAAGATTCCTCAACCCCATATAACTCCAAATCTGCCTTTGCTCCTGTCACAGACTGATCAATAAACCACTTTTGGAGCACATGTTCTATGCTAGACAAGGGTACTGTGTCAAGCACAAACCTGGTGGAAATCTGTGACACTATCTCATGTCACAGGCTTCAGACCACAGCTGTGTTTTATTTAACTGTTAGAGATACGTTGCTGCAGCCCCTAATGTTCTTAAACAGTCGCTGTCAAAGAACCATTAGGAATATCTTTCAGGGAAGTCCTAAGGATTTTTTTCTGTTACTCCCATAGTATTTCTCTGTTCCAATCTGATTTTAATGCAGCTGGAAATTTGGTACTGTGTGCAGTATATTTTTACTTTTGTGTATCAACCACTTCCAAACTACTCGGTAAACACTCTTCTGACTAGCTTCAGGTGTAATGAAGCCTTAATGGTAATAATAATAGTGATTATTAATAAGTAAGTAAGAAATTAATAATAAGTACTTTAATGTACAGAAAATTAATGCCATATCTAGAATCCTGTTTGCATTCCATACTTCAAATGAACTGCAAGAACATATCTACTTTTGTTCATTTGCAGAGTTTAATTTCAAATACTTGTGCAATTGCTTTGTAGCTGTCAGAAGTATGAAAAAACTCTATCTAGGTAGTAAAATGGTCTGGTTTAAAGAAAATGCATACAAATACAATCCCCATGTTTGAATATAGTTGCAAGTAATATAAAACTGTGGTTAAGCTATTCAATATTATGTTTAGGAAAGAGAAAAAAAATCTGAATATTTAGCAAAGAATAAGGATTTGAATAAACATTTTTTGGAAAATTCTGTCAAAGGTCACACTGTACAGAAAGCTAAAAGACATAAAAGCTGAAGAATACATATTTAAATCAAATCAGGGAGACAATTAACCCACAATATTATAAAATCGTGTTGTTTAATATTTAAATATATCCCTTATTGTAAGTATTCTAAAGTTCAACAGACATCTTCATACCGATTAAACTGATCTATTTTTCATATAGCTGAAAATCTCTTTTATCACAGTCTTACTGCTGTTTTCTAACTTGCCATTTTTCACTTGCTTTTTGATGACATGTTTCAGTGCTGTGTTGTAACAGTTGTATTTTAGAAAACTGCAGGTAGAATAGAAAGAGAATATGATTTTAAAAGCCCCTGTGTGAAAGGGAAGAATTTATTTACTGCTAAGTAACAACAGAAAGATAATTATAGGTAAATGTCACAGAGAGAATTGACAGTCTATTATGTTTTTACAACAGAACAACATTATTTTCTCTTGTGTGTATTTAGGAGATAGAAAGAAATATCAGAAAGTAGATTTTTTTTAAATAGGTTTTGCAAAGGTCTGAATGATCTATGATGTATCATAAAGATTGTCAATTTTTGCACTGCTATTGTTAATGACTGGATTATTTCCCAGCTAACGTAACCGATCATCATGTAATCATAATAATCTGATCAGGATTTCCTTGTAATTTTTATCTTAATTAATCTACTTCTTAGGCCTGTTTTCAATTCTGTATTGAAACAGTCAGTAGCCAATGGGAAAATTAGTAGTGACTACAAACTAATTTTAGTAATTCTGGTAACATCCTTGCTTAATTTTAAATATGACAAAAGTTCTCACAAATCTTCTCTGATATTTACAGATTTAGAATTTAATTTACAAGTACAAATCAACTGTCTTCTAAATGATTGATACCTCCTCATGCATCACTGTCATATTTACTGTAATAAGTGCAGTAGTGCATTTGAACACCTCAGTGTTAATTCTGATGAAAATTACGAACAGGATGCAATTGCTGACTGACCTATACTCAGCACAGTATTGAAGACATTTAATTTCTTCCTAAAACTCAATAGTTCCAATCCAGAACACAGGTAAGTTGTATGATGAGCAGTCACTTCTCTGTTCATCTATAACTACATGGTTAAGCAGGCTGAGATCACTGACCTATATTTTGCATACACATACAAATGTTATGGAAACAAGCCAAAATGCATATTGCTCCTTCCTCACCCTTTCTAGAGACCTTTGATCTTGTCCATGAAAGAAGGAGTTGAGAAGAAGGTTGGATCTCGAGCCTGTAGCAATTGCGTGTTTTGTTTTGTTTTGTTTTGTTTTATAATAGTACTTCTCTGGTGTGTTTTTTGTTATACCCTGTGACACTTCACTTCAGTTGTTTATAGCACGTAAAATGAAGACCCTTAAATTGCACTGCTGTCAGAACAATGACTGTGCTGTTACTGTTCAGGGGAAAAAGAAAAAAGAATAAATCCTAGGGAGAGCTTCAAGGTTTTATTGTTAAATATATGGCAAGTCAGATCTCACCTTCTGAATGGTTTCTGAGCACCAGTCATAACTACAGTGGAGACTTATAAAGAATTTGGCTTTAGTATTTTGAGTGTATTTGGAACACAGACCACAGAAACCTTTCCTCAGAAGTATGCTCTTGTAATAGGTTTTCCTTGGGGTCAAGCAAAATCTCAGTGTAGAGCAGTCAATTTGGTTCTGCTGTACAAGATTAAAGATGAAACGGAATCAGTTGTGACGCAGAGATATAACAGATATTTCATTGTTAAGAATTTTTTTTTAATTCAGTCTTTTAAAAAAAATGGACATTCAGTTCTGTTACAGTCAACAAACTTAAATCTTTACAAATTTAAATCTTGCTTATAGGTAAAAGAAGGAATTTGCATAGTCAGACAAAGACGGATGGGATTTTCTTAATGCCCAGTCTTGGACACTTAAATATAATACTTCAAGTTGATTGCTGTTTGCAAGGAAAGGGAGTTTTTCCCACTTGCCTCAGGGAACTTACCATTCTACTTCTTGCAGAATCAAGACTTTCCCTCTATAATGGGCAGTAGCTCCATGATCATAGTCCTTTCAAATTCAGAATTAGGCAGAGACGCTGTCTCTTTCCAGAGGCAGATCTTGAATTGAAATTGATTCAGCAGGAGCTAGAAACTTATTGCAAGCCTTCAGAGGCTGATCTGAAAATGATAGCATGTAACACCAAGTCTGTGAAGTACTGGCCTAGCTTCTGCTATGTTGTGAGTTTAACAGAATGTGTGAGCCCTTATGACACAGAGGTAAGAATTAAGCTTTTCATTTCACTGGCCAGGTGTTTCTCTGTCTGCATGAGCTCAATATGGGACCAGCACTTCCTACTTGGCACGGAAGTTGACAATTTGTCAGTGATTCTCTCTGTTTTGGTTTGGTTTTATGATATGTGAACTCCTATTGAGTTTATACCCATATCCCAGTGTCTTTTGCCCTTCCCAAGTGCTATATAACCTAACAAGTACTGATATGTATCAAAACCAGTAAATGGGATTTTATAAACAACAAAAGTAAAAAACCTGAGCCATTACTTTTAGATACTGATTTGGCTTAAATTTTGGAGATACATCACTCACACAAACCCCCTG
Organism: Phasianus colchicus; assembly: GCF_987193195.1. Taxonomy (NCBI): domain Eukaryota; kingdom Metazoa; phylum Chordata; class Aves; order Galliformes; family Phasianidae; genus Phasianus; species Phasianus colchicus. The sequence goes on along the minus strand of NC_143437.1, from coordinate 57,957,678 downwards.
AAACAAGTAGCATTTTCAATGTACCTTAAGCTTTTAGCAGCCTACCAGAGCTCTGTTTGGGGAGGCTGTTGTTGTGTTAACTATAAGCACTGAAGCTTTATTCAGCAGATCACCCACTCCCACACAGCAAAATGGGGAATAGAATTGGATAGATAAAAGCAAGAAAATTCATGGACCGAGGCATGTTAGTACCTCAAACAATGCTGCATATGCAAGCAGAGCAAAATAACTTACTGCTGCCCTTTGACAGGCAGGTGTTCAGCCATCCCCAGGAGAGCAGGACTCCATCATGCTTAAAAGTTACTTGGAAAGACAGCTACTATAACTCCAAAGATAACCCCCTTCTCCTTCTTTCCTCCAGATACTACTGCTGAGCAAAATGTCATCTGGTAGGGAGTACTTGGGTATACAGCTCTCCTAACTGTGTCCCCTCTCCATCTATTGCTGACCACCAATTTCCTCACTGTGGGACAGTGGCAGAAACAGGGAAGGCCTTTGTGCTGTGCAAGCACTGCTCAGCAAGAATTAAAACATGGGTGTATTATCAATGCTGTTGTGGTCACAAATCCAAAACGCACCACCATATGAGACGCCATGGAGAAAATAATCTCCATCCCAGCCAAAATGAGTTCAGGAGTGGAAAGAAGGTTGTTTGGCTTAAAATCAATGCCAAAATGGGAAAAATAGGGTAATGGCCAAAAGTTAGGTAAGGCTAGTGAAAAATCAGCTGTTTTTATTGGTTCCACAGGAAAACAGTAATACTTAAGAGTTAGAGGCTGTCATAAATTAAGACTACTATCAGAGATTTCATGGTTTTCCTTGAAATCAGATATCAGATATTACCTAGTCATAACACAGATGCACTTTGCATCTTATGCATTTTAAAAGCCATATATTAAAGCAATATATTAAAGAAAAAATCTGTAAAGATAATTGCCCAGGTGAAGGAACGTACTGTTGCTCTGTCGTTTCCTTTATTGTACATTATTTTCTCTTTGTAAGATGGAGTAAGTGGCTATATATGCATATATTTGTAGTGTTTCCTATTTCTTGATCAATTCTTTCTTCAAATAAAATTTGTTTGCATGCAAATGTTGGAGATACTCCTCGCAAGAGGTAAGTCAAAATCATTTACAGGGCTTCTTGTGCATGGGGAAATATGGTAAAACTGGAAAAAAAGTAATTTCCATTAGCTGCTCACTGCAGTATTGTATTATTGACTGCATGATTTGCTTCTCACATGCTTGCAGCATTGTAATGATCTGAATTTAGTGCTGCATTTATTTATATTAGACGCAAATTCATCTTGACAGTTTTATAGATAAAGACACAGAAAAATTTTGTCTCATAAAATATAATCATGCTCTTGAAATATTGCCTTAGATCTAGTGCCTTGCAGGCTGCATACTGGAGTAGCTTAGTCCTGTCTCATCTATTCGACTGTGGTCCTCACGTGACATACTTCATCTTTTCAATTGGTTAATTTATATTGAATGTTCACCACAGATTGCCAATTTTTAACTCATTGAGAATACTTCATGTCTTCATAAGACGTTCTTTTTTATTGTTATTATTGATGTGAATTAAGTTTATTGTCAACATATAACAAATTTTTAGTGTTTTATTACCAATCACTGTGATAATTTTGAGGGCGAATAGATCTATCTTGTTTAATGAGTAAAATATTATGTATCAGAATAAAAAAAATAAAAATAAAAAAAAAAAGCAACTCTTTTCAGGTCCAGGATTACTTTTTTGTATCCTGCAAAGTGATTGCATTCTTGCCCAGTTACAGAACAGATGTTTGTTATATGTAGCATTCCATTTTCTGTAAAACTTGCATTAATTCTCCCTAATTTCTGAAAGCAAACATACAGATGACAAGAGCTGGAGTGGTATTAATTTTATTTATTTATGTATTTCCTATTAAAGCATGAATCAGAATGTATCATGAACAAATTTAATGACTACAGAAAATTTCCAGTTCAGTTTGTGTAACAAAGTACTGAGATATAAGAGGAAGGAGTCTGAAATGGAAGAAGTGAAAATGCAAAAGGAAGTCTTAACATAATATTATGTAGTTTTCTGCACCCATTTCTTACTGCACTAATGAAGTATCTATCTTGTCTCCTTTTCAGTCATCACAATCTTCATAGTGTATTAAACTAGTATTCATGATTTTTACTTTTTCTGTATTTGACTCAAGGTCTCACTGTACTGGAGAGTCATTCTACCTAATAAGAAATGCATTTAAGATTGTTGTGGCTGAAAAGCTTAAAAAACAGTCTATGTGAACAAGAGATTTCAGAAAAAAAAAAAAAAAAAAAAATTCCTTGTTGAAAAAAACTTACCTTTTTCTCCAAACGCATACATATTTCTCACTGTTTTTCTGCCAGTGAGCTATCTAGGAGCATTATTGAGAGAAATGATTGCATACTTGTAAAAATTTTATGTAAAAACATGTCTTTTAATATCACTGGAGAATGCATTCATTGCTTCACAATTTGTTCCACATCCTGAGATGTTGCTTTACTTTGTCAGCTGTATGCAGCACCTTTATGTCTGGAAACAGAAAGATATTCCCACAACTCCTTTGGATTGGATGAGGAATTTTCCTCTCTGCAGCATCCATAATACAAGTTTTTAGTTATGAGATTGTCTTGTGGTTGTTAATAGAAGGCAAAGAGGGGATGGAAATGCAAACTACTTTTGTTACATGCAGCCTTCTCTGGTATTTTTCATGTTAAAGAATATTGCAAGCAAAAAAAAATCATACAGGAAAAACATCTAAGCTGGCTAGTGACAGGAGATAGGCAAAAGCATTTCTTAAAAGAAAACTGACAATATCTTTTCCCGGACTCTCTCTACTGTTTGCATTACAATTTAAACATGATTGGCCATAAAATGTATATAGTGCAAGATTTCTGTAGTTTATCTTAAGTTCAAATCCACAACTGCTATAGTTTTTAAACTGCTCCTTAGATTTTCCAAATTACCTGTCCACTTTTCTGAGACTTTCTCCAAATTGCATGTCTAAGTTAGGATTTTATATGGGCTAGTCTGTAATGGGCAACATTAATTTTTCCTCTTTTTGTGAGGTAAGCCTACCAATTTTGCCTTCTGTTTTATATTATATTGTCTTATTACTAACTTCCAAGCAATGAAGTCTTTCCTGTTCCCCAGCTGCTGTCTTCACTTTTTATCACACTGTGCTTTTGGAGTAAATTATCTGAAATGAGCATTAACTTTCAAAGAATGTGTGCTGTAAAATATTTCTAGCTCAAACATATGCCTTAAACATTTATCAGAAATGAAATGGTTTTGCTGTTCTTCTCCCAGCTTGTGATGATGAATGTACAGGACTCCTTCTCAATGACCTAGATCGACTAAACCAGATGATCATGAGTGTTAACCTGACTGGTCCACTGCCTGCTCCATATAAATTGTTGTACAGTTTTGAAAACACAACACAGGAATTAAAGGTATGTATGCACATATATGCAAAGGTTTTGCATTCACATACACAAAGAATCATGCTGTACATACATCTGTGCAAAAAATGCAGCTGTAAGTAGGTTCAGGGAAGAAGATGTAGTTTCTTCAAACTTGCTTTAGTTGATAAGTAGTTATTAAAGTTGTTTATTTTGACTTTTTTAATATGTAAATCTTGCAGCGGTAATATGTTTACATGAATGCAAGGATTATACTGCAGGCGCAGAAGCAGCAATACTTGATTTAAATAAAATAATGTTCATGCTTGTTGTCCAGAAGGCAGCTATGCATTCTATACAAGCTATGTTGCCCACCATGCTTACAGATTTTTCACTAAAATATGCCAAGCTATCAAGATTCCTGAGGAAAACTCAATGGATGGATGTGACAAAAGGGTAAAAGACAAAAGGGAGTTGCATCATGTAATGAAAAGGAAATGCTTCTTGTTTTTTTTCTGAACAATATTTGGAAGCATGGAAAACCATAAAATACAGACTTTTACTTTCCTTCCTGTCCTTCCCCAACAGCATTTACTTTCACCTCAGCGAGCACCAGAGAGACTTCTTCAGTTAGCTCAGGAAAATCTGGATACACTGGTGACAGAAATGGATGAACTACTGACAAGAGTAAGTCTGTGGTCACATTGGGGTCTATGGGTTTGGTTAAAGCTGCATAATGACAGAATATGAATTAAACATGTATGAATAGATGAATTATAAGATTCTTCTCAGTCTCAATATTTGAAATGGCAGCAGCTTCTCTAAAAACACCTTTCTGTGAGCCAACTCACTGAGATAAATTTCCTGTAAAGCTTTATAATGTAAGACAGAACTAATAAAGAGCTTCCAAGGATGAGCCTACTTGGAAACTCTGAGGTCAAAAGAAATAGAGGTCTTGATATCAACTGCAGGTTGTATTTCAAACTCAGTGGTAACTGATGTGCCTACCACACAGTTTCTCACTTGGCTGGAGTCTTTGATTAGCTGAGGCTGTTGGAAACTGGTTCCCTTCTTTTTCTTCTGAACTTTAGTGTGATCTCTGGTGAGACTCATTTCTGCATTACCAACATCATCTCATAATACCCTCTTTTAAATCTGAGTCTGACGATCTCAAGATAGTTCTTAGTCTGTTTCCCTTGTAAGATTGTCACAATACAAGTAGCGTGGTTTCACTCAAATGTACTTATTGTCCAGCCATCTCAAGCCCATTATAGGATTTATTTTATTTTATTTGCAGTATTATTTTCCATTAATATGTTGGCATTGGCTAATTTGTTTGTTTGTTTTCTGGGAACTGTAGAGGTGATGGTAGCCTTGTCTGATTCATTTCTTTTTAACAACTTTTATTGCAAGATAGTGAAATTCCTTGTTTAGCAAATAACTTGCTCTCATTAAGAGTCTATGAGTGAGTAATTGAAATGGGGACAGGAGAACTCAAAGGAGAACTCAAATATTGTGCAGGGTATGTGCACTTATTTAAACATATACATTCTATTTTTAATTTATGAGAAAACTGAGAGTATTTTGGATTTCAGTTGATGTGCTATTTACTCCTTATATTGAAATATTGAAACTTTTTTTTGTCAGTAAGAAAATAATATAAATTTTTCTACATAGTGGATAAAAAATAGGAAAATGAAGCAAAAAATAAAAACATGTTTATCCCAAGGCATTAATATGATGGTCTAACAAAAATAATGTTAATGACTAGGTGCTCCCTGGCATTGAAATAGCAACATAAGCAAAATATTCATTGCTGTGAGGTTGATATATACACCTCAGAGAATTTAGCTAAACCCCATGTAGTTTTAGCATACTTACAGAACCAACATTCTCAAAGCAGTTGGTTTAATTGTGTGATATATTCAGTTTTGAAAATCTCTGTGAAACCTTGGATAGATAAGAAAGCATCTATAGCTACTGTATGCAGGTATATGCTCGTATGTTTGTATACATACACACTTTCACACATACACATGTGTGTATATATATATATATATATATATATATATATATATATATATATATATATATATATATGAATGCATATGAGTTTATGAAAAGTTCCTTTTTTCACTTCTGCTTGATCTTTTTTTTTTCCTGCCAGAGATAACTACAATAGCTGTTAAGTCTAGAAGTTATGTGGGTTTTTTTGTTTGTTTGTTTTGTTTTGTTGTTTTTGTTTTGTTTTGTTTTTTAACTCATGGGAGCCCTACAAGCATAGAGAATTATATTTCTATTAAGATTTCTCAATCTTTTTTCTTTTGCACAGTTGCTCTTTTGAATAGCCTTTTCCAACTACTTCCCTCCACACTCTCCGTCCAGCCACCAAGCTTATATATATTTCAATTCCTCCTGGAAATTACCTAAGATATGCTGCAATTTCTAAATTTCTGTGAACCAGTCTTGAAAGAAAAACTGTTAAAATGTGATCTTAGGGAATTAGCCAGGTTATAACCACTTTCCTTCCTGCTGTTTTCCCTTGTGCAGTGAGTAAGTTGTCTTATGATCTCTGGTTTAACTTGCAGAGAAATGTTAACTGAATAGGACTTTAGTTTTTAATCTGGGGACTATCAAAATGTGCTAAGTCCTACCCTTCTATTTCTATGTTTGTAAATAGGATTAATGTTTCAAAAAGAAGAATGGAATATTGAAGTCTTATTCCTAAATGAAGACATAGCATAAAACTACATAACAAGTAATTGATGCTCACAGTGCAACCATAGGTAGCAAACTCTCTGCTCATATCTGATTTTCAGGCTTGTCAAAGTGAAAGCAGTAGTGATAAGGACGAGGATTGTTGAGGAATCTTTTTCATGAGCAAAAACTTCTAGCGTTTTTAAGGTAAAATGTAGAAACAGTAGTATTTACTCAGTACAAAAAACTTTTCAACCAGTCATCTCATCTGTCAATCCAGCTCTCCTTTTTTTTTTTTTTTCTTTTTTTAAATTTCTTTCAGTGACAAATTGTACCACATCTTCATTATAAGACAAACACAAGATCTTCATCTCTTTCTCTTGCACTGGTTACATTGCATGCTGATTCCTACATCTGTTACCTAAGATAGACCTTTAATTTCACAATTTTTAATTAGAAACACCTCCTCCTTTCTAATTTCATACCTTTAGAGAACCTTCAGGGATCCTCTTGATTGAAGAGTGACTTATTTTGATTTTGTAAACTTCTTCATTGTCCCCCTACCATTAAATTTGTCAAGTTCAGAAATTTGTGGAAGTAGTAGTAAAGGCAACCTAGATTGCAACAATTGGAAGCATATAGGTGGTGAGCCAAGAGCTTCCATTTCTACAGTGGCATGTGAGTTTGCCTTCTCTCTGTTGTCTGCAGCCCACTAGCTGCAGAAATGCATGTTGGGCTCCACTCCCAATGCCGTCTTGGGGAGTTCCTCATGGTTAGGTGCTTAGTTGCTAGTGTTAGTATAGTCTTCACATTAGATCAGGGCATCCTATAGAACCTGTATCATTAAATACAAGCTGTGAATGTCATGAAGGCAGGCTTCACTAGTCTCAAATTCTTGCTTTATCGGATTTCTATTGTGGAGATCTCCTTTATGCAAAGAGGTTTCATTTGTGTCCAGACAGATTCATTTCAAACCCTTGTTCTGGGCCAAGTCTGCTGGAACTCTTATTCTTCTCCCAGAAAGAGACTGTTGCTTCTTTAAACTTAAACGTTAGCAGCAGCTAAAGTCTGACTTTATGGAAATTATGAACAGTTGTAAACTGAATATATAGCAAATGAATAGGATTTTAGTAATAAATGGAAAGATTCAATTAGCCATGCAATGGCTAGGTGCAGTGTAAAAGATGTTTGTGATTTAATTTGGTTTATGGAGACAAGGCTAGACCAGAAAATGAAGTTAAATTTTATTTTTCAGCAAAGCAATTTATGGCAAAATACAGAAAGCATGCACTGGAGGTGGATGAGATTTAAGTACTAAAGAGAACTGTTACAGAGTGAAAATGGAAACTGTTTGATGACAGATTGATATGCATGAAAATTTAGTATATGCCACTCAGTCATAAATAGAGAACTTAAAGTGGCCAATTGGAATTAACATGAATGCAAAAAAGTAATCAAAAATAAGAGAAGTCTACACAAGTTTTTGATCACTATTTGTAATAAAGGATGTAGAAATATATAATATAATGAATGTGAATGTGAAAATTCTAAAAAATAAAAAATAAAAATACAAGGCAAAGCATAAATGTCTGATTGGGGTGGATAAGATACTGTATAATAAAATTGTTCTCAATTACATGAAGAATGAAATTACATCGGAAATGGAAAGCTAGGCTAGAGCAGTGGTACATCAAGGCTGTTTTGTATTTCTGCCTTTTTTCTATCACAGTTGCCTTTTACAGCTCACTATAACAATATTTTAACTCTGCATACAGGTAGGTAAAAGATTTTGTAAATCTTAGAGGAAGTAAGCATTAGCATGATTAAAGGTGCATAAATATGAAAAAAAAAAAAAACTAGGATAAAAATAAAACTCCCCCGGTCTTGTATGGGTTCCTAGTTCTTCCGGTGTCATCTGTTTAATCGTTTTCATATAAATTACTTGCACAGTAACAACTCCAAAGTAAACCAAAATGGTAAGTAATATGATAATGCCAAGAATTTCATTGGAGAAAAACCCAGCTGACCTGACATATCTTGAAGGTTTTCATGTAAAAGCCAATCAAGCAAAAATAAATGTCTTAAAGTGATACTATTTCTCTTTGATCATTATTGATACATATATATAATTATTTTATTTTATTTTATTTTTTGTAACCTAGAAAAAGTTCTTTACACCTCAAGTCAGTTTGCTTGGAGTTATTGGCCTCCTAGCCATTTCCCAGGGACCTGAAAGGCCATAATGCTCTGCCTCTAGTTCTATCTTGGGGGTGCAATTTGGACAGACACCACCCAACCACTAGTTAAAAAGGAGAGAAAAGGAGGTGTTTCATTCTTTTGTTTTATTTTGTTTTGTTTTGTTTCACAATACATCTTGACAAGCTTTGTTGCCTGAAACAGCTCACATGTAATAAAAATGGGTCAATTTTGCAAACAGAGATCTTGAAGAACCAAGTAGAAAGTATTAACATAATTCCTTTTCTCAACATGTTTTTCAAGTATGCAGCAGATGCCTGTCTTCATACTGCTTCATGCTGCTGTTATGATTCAATAAAATTATAAAGTCTTTAATTGCACAAAGCTTAAATGTTAGCAACCCTGTAAGTTATAAGACAACAGCTTCAAACATCGGAGCTGAACAACTCATTTCACTTCTTTTCCTCTTTTTCTTAGTTTAACTAATGTATGGATTTTAAATTCTCCTTGCTTGTTTGGCATAGTCTGTCTATTTGACAGCTCTTCAAGGGAAGAAAGAAAGAGGTCAAGATATCTGCTGCACATTGTCAATGGTAAAGTTCATAACTGTGAAACTATGCAAAGTATCCCCTGCAGAATCTATTAAAAGGTTCTGAACAATGTTTTTTTAAGCACGTTCAGTGAAAATTTTCATCCTGTGTCTCTGTGTGCTGTGGCACATAACTAAAATCTGAACCCGAAGTAAAGCCTACCAATTTCCATGAAGAAAAAAAGGTAAAACTATTTGTGTAATTGTACAGAACATGTCGTTTCCCATGCATCTGATCAATAATCCATTGCCTTTAGCCTGAGGAAAGTTTTGTACGTAAATTCAACCAGTAGGGATTTTGCATAGTGAAGCCTTGTGCTGTTTACTAATTGAGCTTTTCCTGAATTTACTTCACTAGGCTACCAAGGTGACAGCAGATGGTGAGCAAACAAAGCAGGATGCTGAGAGGACTAATGACAGAGCAAGATCTCTTGGACAGTTCATGAAAGGCATTCTCCAAGCTGCTGAAGGTATTGGAAAAAGCAAAATGTGCCAATTGTTTCTCAAGAAATGTAATTATGGTGGGGAAGAGGGCCTGAGAGTCAGTGTGTAAGAGAGTTTAGCCATTGAAAAAAGTAGTCTGATTGAAACTTTTCATTAAGAAACAAGCTTCTCATAAACTCTGACTAGCAGAATATTGAGTATGTTCCTTCATTATTTTTTCAGATATTGGAAAAAAAGCTATTATGAAGAAGTAACTAACAGGGCTTAGCTTTTGTTTCTCTACAAAGCAGTTATAAATATACATTCATAAAAAGCATGATGTAATTTTAACACTTGGTCCATTACAATTTCATCTTATTTCTTCAAAATGACTTCAAAGATACATTACTGCTTGCCATTAATGAACATCTTCTGCTTGGAATTTGCAAGCGACTCCTAAGTAGCAACACTGAGCCAGCTTTCTTCCACAAGCTGATTCTCTGTATGTATAAAAGCAGTAGAAACTTATGAGTAAAAGTATTCTAGATGGCTTTGAGAAGCAAAACCTAAATACTGAATCACAGAATCGCAGGGGTTGAAAAGGACCCCTGGAGATCATCTAGTCTAATCCTGCTGCTAAAGCACATTCCCTAGATTAAGTTGCAGAGGAAAGGGTCCAGGTGAATTTTGAATGTCTCCAGAGAAGATTCCCTTCCCCCATTGAACCTAGCTTTAAAAGTACTGCTAATCAATTCAGAACATTCTTGCTACTCTTGATCAGTTGTATCCTATCTGATGTCAATATGCCCAGTCACTCAAGGGTACATTCAAGATTATTGAACCTAAACCCTTGAGAATGACGCATCCATGCAGCCAGTCACTCAACTGACCCTTTCTCCACTTTCTATTTGAGTACCAGTCCCCAGGTAGGAGGGCAGAAGAGAACCCTACCTTTACTCTTGATCCCTTCAACAAAAAGTCTCTTAATATTTTGTAGTTTCCTTGTTACAATCTCATGTGATACAACTTGAAGGAATAGGAGCAGATAGTAGTCCTCTAGCTTTATCAGCCTTTGTAGCCTGTTCTTAGTGTCACAAATGCAGGATTCTGTCAGGCAGCAAACCCCTCTAGAGAGATTATCTGGATGGAAAATGGGTGTTTCAGTACCTCTCAGTGAAGAGTTCCCAATTATTAACATTTTGCCTTTTTTTGGTGACATTTGCTCAAACCTGAGTCCTTGGTTGGATCAACTTAGTATGGTTGTCCCTTCCTGAGTCTGAATCATTATCCATGCCCTCTTTTCTTTTCATCCCAAGAGCCTTGTATCAGTTGCTTAGGGACATGTCAGGTACAAGGGGGAGACTCCTCCTTCTGCTCTGAGTGGAGATGAGGGTCCAGTTTCCCTCATCTTGTGTGTTTCTATGGCCTTCCTACTTAAGGTTGGAAGCTGGCATGGTTTCTTTCCTTTACTGTTACTTAGGACAAGGTTGCTGGTCTGCCTGTCTAACGGCACAGCATCATGCATCAATCTCTCTCTCTTCCATTTCTGAATGCTGTGCTGCCCAATTAGTTCTTTGTGCAACATGTCCACATGCTTGTAAAGTTTGTTGAGGTGAGCTCACTTGTACCTGTGACATTCTGCTTTGCTGCCAGGGGGCCTCAGGGAATATCCAGATTCTGGAGTTCAACACAACTAAAGGTCTGGACAGATCTTTAATTCCTCAGGAGGTCTGTCTGGGTGCATGTTTCAGATCAGGATGGTTGTAACTCCTCCGTCTGGGTTTCTGCCTCCAACTGTCTCAGAAGGTGGTAACTATTTTTGTTTGGATAGACTGCTGCCCCCTGCTGCTATCAGAGCAGAGTGGGTATGGACATACTACATAAGATAATAGTGGAAAATAATTGAAAATGACTGACAAACTGACAATCGCAGTCAAGTTTTTTATTTGAAAAATACTGATCTATTTTTAATTCTTCAAAACTCCCAATACAGTACTAATTTCAGTAGAGTTATGATTCTAAAGGTTTGTTTGGTTGAAAGGGAAAGCATCCACTTTTGTCGAAGTATTACAAATAAGCTTTGTATTGTCTTGTAATACATCCCAATACATTTTCTGTAATTGAACTAAGCAGAAATTTGAAATTATCTTTAGGAGGTGCATCTTATACGTTACATAAATATGGGAAAACCACATAAGGAAGTAAGCAAGTTTTCAACAAGGTTTTTAAACAGAACATATGATTCTCCATATTTCAAGGCAGAGCTGAATTTGAGAAGTTGATGAATTCAGAATAACAATGGCTAAACGCATTTTTTGCTCCACAGAATTTTTATCTAGTGTTTTGAGCCCACATAAAGGTTTTCTCAAGCAGATTTAAACATGGCAAGAGCAGAGTTAATGGATTTTGAGGGGTGAATGCAATATGTTAGAAGTAAAGAAAGACTTTAAAATCAACGTGTTTGCATAGTAGCCAAGTCAACATTTTAAGAATAGATTAAATATAGGGCCAAAGGACTGCAAGTCACCTCCTGGATCACTGCATCTACTCCATTGGTAAGCCTTCTACCATGCATCTTCAGAGCAGCCCCTATATATACATAGACTCTGAATAGAAAACAGTTTCAGAATTCTTTTGATAACTATAAACCTTCTAAAAACCTTTTGGCTAAAAATATTCAGTTAGTTTATCATTGTGTGTTCTTTTTCCAATCTTATACTTTGGTGTAAATAATTTGGAGGGATCACTCAGGGCCAGTCAGCCTATCCCTCATATCATGATGATGTCCATCAAGGAAGGAAAAGAAGGTTTGATGTCCTAGATGACTCCTTCCTGAGGGAGCAGAAGGCCAAAATGCCAACCAGACCTGATCCATAGGAAAGTCTCGTGCCTCCATGGGGTCTGGGTAAGAGCTATTACTAGAAAACTCACTAGCCCCATATGGTCCTTTGATTATTATCCATTACTAGGTTCTAGTTTTTCATGCTGATGGTGGCAAAGAAGCAAAAAAAGTCCAAAAGCAATCAGAAGGGACTTCAGGGCCTTGTAACAATTGATTAACAGACATGGAGCACAGATAGAATAGAGGAAAAAAGCTTTCAGTAGCAGGGAACAATATTGAAAGGAATAGGCAAACCCTGTATATTGCCCAAGACTGTTGTCACCAAAAACAGAATTTCAGATTTTTCAGTCATGGAATGGTCTACATAACACCAGGCTTGCTGACTACTGATGGCATGCAACTTTCTCAGAGTGGAGGAAAGGTTTTTAAACAGGAGTTAGAACTTTAAACTAGATTTGAAGAGGAAAAGGGACCAAACCAGGCTCACCATTGGTAAGCTTTAGGACAGTGTGCCTACACTGGAGGCACTGTGTGCTTGGGAGATCCTTCATTCTGCTACTATGGTAGAAGTAGTGACTGGTGAATGTAATGGCCATGAAGTAATTAAGTTTAAAATCTTAGGTGATGGGAGGAAAACTGCCACTAAATCTTCAATCCTGGATATTGAAATAAGAGACTAAGCTGCTCAGCGAACTAGTTATCAAGATGTCCATGTAAACTCTTTCTGAAGGCACTGGGGTTCATTAGTGATGGTCATTTTTTAAGTACCACATCATAATAGCACAGGAACAGGCAATTTCAAAATGTCAGAAGTCATGCAGGTGGGACAAAAAGTCAGCTTTGCTGATCAGGGATCTTCTTCTAGAGCTTAAGTGGAAAAAGGAAGCATATGGCCGTTTGAAGTGAGGTTGGATGACAAAGGAGGACTACAGAGATGCTATTCACATTTGTAGGGAGAAAATTTGTGCAGTTAAAGCTCAATTAGAGTTGTACTATAGGAGAAAACAAAAAGGGCTTATTTTAAAATATTTTAATAGAAAGTGGAGGGCCTGAGATAACACTGGTCTGTTTCTTGGTCGGGATATTCACCTCACAAATAGGGATACACATCTGTGGTAACAATAAACTTCCAGCCATCTTGTGCGGGATTTGCTCCTGTAGCTGGATGCACATGTGGCCTGAAGGGGTTTGTCCTGGGATACTCAGAGAGCAGACTGATGTCATTGCAGGACCTTTTTCAATTATTTCTCAACAGCTTTTCTTCAAACCAGCAAAATGCAAACATTGTAACATTAAAGTTTTCTTCTTAATTATTTGCTCTAAACCTACAAAACATGTGGATGAAATTGTATTTGATTTTTGGAAGGCAGGTTTTGATTTCTCCATTTTAATATTGAAGATATTCAGAAGTACCTATGTAACCAGGAACTCTTATTTCAAAGAAGCAAGTAGTTACTTGGAAGCCTGCTACCTATGGAAAGACAAAAGTACTTTCTTAAAATTGCAGATGGAACTGATTGTCGTAAAACAGTTGTTTCTGGAACTATCTAGCTATATTATAGCGTGCTATGGTAGAAAAATTCAGTCAGTTCTTGATTATGATACTATATGCATAGCTGTATCCTTCACTCTTTTTGTCCATTTCTGGATATCTGCTTTTAAACATGAGCTCTCTATCTGTGGGTGACTTTCATTCCTCTTCCCTCCGTCTCTTTCCCAGATTTCCCAATCATTTATTCTTCAGATTGCTAAATCTGAATGCTAAAAATGAAACATTCTGAAGTTCTTCAAAAGTAATTTAAAATCTCATTTTCACTGTTTGCTCTTTAATTCTGTGAGCAATATCCTAGGTTATCTTTCTGCTATTTTAAATGTTAATTGCAATTTCTTTCTTCTGAGGGGAGGAAAAGAAGAGGAATGCATTTCTTATACTGGATATAAAATCTTTTTCATTGTAATTATTGTGCTTAAAAGAGAGCTACAATAAAAGTTTCGATGAGACATATCTCTCACTTGTTACTGTTCACAGGATTAACCACCTTTTTACTTCACAGCAGGTATAACCATTGCAAATTGCATTTGACTTGCTGATAGAGTTGATATGAAAATTCTTAAGGCTTCTCTGTCCTTTTTATTTACTAACTCCCTCCATGCATGGTTTTTGCCCACTTGCAGCTGTAAATCAAGATGCTATAAGACTGAATGAGACGCTTGGAACCCCAGATGAGACCTTGGAGAAGAGGCTTCCAGAACTGCAGGGTGAGGCTGACAGAATGGTCATAGAGATGAGAAGTAAAAAGCTGAATATGCAAGAAAGAATAGCTCAAGATGAGTTCAAGTGAGTAGAGAGACCACTGTATTTATCCTCTTGGTGATAATATCTGATTCTTGTAACTGTCATCCATTCTAACCAAGTTTTCAAGCTGGGGCTTACAGAAATGTGAAGGAAAGCAGAGTCTAGCATTTCCCATCTATTAATGTAGCACTTACATTTTTTGAAATGCTTATGTAAGTAGAAAGTGCTTCCTACAAAATTACTTCTTTACTCCACAGATACCAGTGATGTTTATAATAAAATTATAAGCAATCTTTTTTCTTATGTTTAGCTTCTACTTCACATCTGATGAAAAGTTTTAGTACCAAAGATCTTGGAAAAAAATCTGGGATCAATGTGTTTTTTTTTGTTTTATTGTTTGTTTGTTTGAATGAAGACTAATTGGTCTAATAAAAATATTATCTGCTTGTAAAGTTTGTCACATAGCATGGACATTCCAAGCAGTATAGAATCAGATTTGCACTATCTCATACTTCAAACATACTTTCAAAAAATCCTACCAGTACAATATTTCTGCTATACTTCTGATAGTTCAACTTTGTTTCCCTGAGAAAGGGTATACTGAATAAGTATTCTTCACTGCTGATTTATTGCTTTTACTTCTGATTTGCTGAGCATATGTGTGTATATATATATATATATATATTTTTTTTTTTTTTTTTTTTTTTTTTTGTCTGTTTTCTACTCCCACACAGAAATAAGACTTGAAAAAGTAGGACTGAAAAAAATGTAGTCAAACCTTAGAAAGTGTTGCTTGCAACTTTTGGCAGACTGGAGGAAACCCTCTCAAACATGATGTTTTTAGTCTTCAAACACTGCAGCCAATGTGAAACTGTTAGGCCAGATTGAAATCAATCCAACAGTGAGAGCAGGAAATGCAGTGCTGTTGGATTTTTTTTGTTCTCTCCTTTTAGCCATTCTTCCTGAAATATGCAAAGCAAGTGTTTTTCATTCCTGGTGAAGGAATGCATTTTTTAATAGAAATACATTAAAATATTTACTGAATTAAATAAAAGTGTAATAGCTGTGTCTTAACAATGCAATTATTGAGGTCCAGGGAATTTTTATAGTGAACTTATAGGGCAGGAAGATCACTGGACAGTGTTGTCTGTTACTGCCTTTTGAAGAAAAATGACTTAAGACTGCTTAAGTAATGTAGTAGGATAGAGTATCGAATATGTATTTAAAGAGAAAAAGTATAAAGAAAAAATAGTCATTTTTAAAACTGTGTGTATGTATGCATGTGCGTACACACGTGGAAAAATACACTCATATTATTTACAGACACAACTAGAAATAATTATTTATGAATATGTACACAAGTTTCCTTATTACTTTGAAGTAGTTAATCATCTTCATTCTTTGCTGACTTATCTCTTAGCGGGGATTGTGTTCTACTTGGCTAATTTTCAGGATTTGGTCTGTTAAATAAGGAAGATAGATGAAGTAAAAGCTTCTTACTTTCAGAGATGTTAAAACTTCTCTTCCATTTCTAGATTTTTTCCTCATTTGCTTTCCTTCAATGTTTCCAAATCAAGTCTGTAATGTTATTACCTTTCCGTACTAAAATTACATACTAGTAAATCTTCTCCGTTAAGACATCATGTTAAAAATACAACCGTTTCTGTCCTAGACCCCTAATTTTCATATTTCTGAAATAAATATTTCAGTGTTCTGTAATATTTCAATACTATAATATTATAAATGTTACTGAGTTTGTACTGAATGATGCTATGAACCAGAATTCTGTCTTTTTAGTTGAAGTGCTTGAATAGCTTTTTTCTTAGAGTCTGTGTGTTTTCTTCATCCATTAATTTGTCTGATCGCTTTTAAGCTACTGCAAACTCCTATTATATACAGTTTCCTATTAGTAGTGAATTGGATAGGTAAACCACATACTCTTTAAAAGCTGCCTCCTGCATTTCAACTTTATTTCCTGATATTTTCACTTTTGTGTTTGGAGAGTCATTGAACAGCTGATCACCTTAGCCAGGCTATACACGATTTTATGAGCCTCTATCATAGATAATTTCCTCTATGCATAGAAAAATTCTAAAACATTTAGTGTCTCATATAGATATAGCTTATTTTTGCATATTTTATCAACAGTTTCTAATATTTCTTTTGTTCCTTTATACTGATTTGATAGATCCAGGTCATGATGCATTTCAGATATTAGGCCAGACCTCTGGTTATTTCTTCTAATACTTCAAATACTTAGTATAGTTTGGATCTTTTCTAGGAAGATATCAAGTGAAAGTAGCACAGCTTGAATGTAAAAGAGAGTGTTTCAGGAGATGTAATACAGATCAGTCACGATGAAATTCTAGTACATGAAACAAAGAAATACATGGAGCAGTCACTATCTTGTACTGCAAGCATCAGTACAGGTTAGGGGATGATCTGCTGGAGAGGAGCACTGCGGAGAAGGACCTGGGGATCCTTGTGGATACCAGGTTGACCATGACCCAGCAGTGTGCCTGTGTGGCCAAGAAGTCCAATGGTATCTTGGGGTGTATTAAAAAGAGAGTGGCCAGCTGGTTGAGGGAGGTGATCCTCTCCTTCTACTGTGCCCTGGTGAGGTCACATTTAGACTACTGCATCCAGTTCTGGGCTCCCTAGTTCAAAAAAGACAGGGGGTCTCATAGAAGGAGTACAGCAGAGGACCACAAAGATTAAAAAGGGCCTGGACAATCTCCTGTGTGAGGAAAGATGAAGTAACCTGGGTCTGTTCAGCCTAGGGAAAAGAAGACTGAGAGGGGATCTGATAAATGTTTATAAATATCTAATGAGAGGTGGGAGGCAGATGGATGAGGCCAGGCTCTTTTTGATGATGTGTAGCAATTGGACAAGGAGTAATGGCCTAAAACTTTTTCATAGGAACACCCATATTAACATGCAGAAGAACTTCTGTATGATAAGGGTGATGGAGCACTGGAACAGGTTGCTTGGAAAGGTTGTGGGGTCTCTTTCTATGGAGATATTCAAGACCCGTCTGGGCACCTGCCTGTGCGACCTATTGTAGGGTACCTGCTTTACTAGGGGAATTGGACTCGATGAACTCTTGAGTTATCTTCCAACCTCTGTGATTCTGTGGTTCTTCGACTTGTATTTCATTAGGCAGAGCAGAGTAAAATCCATAAGAGGTCAAAGTAGAAGTGTTAGCTTTACAGAACCAACGAGTTGTCTTGAGTTTGATTACTGGTTAGATAAGCAGTTTGTGCTCTGCTGCAAGGCAAGGTTATAAAAAGGATATGTCTGCCTCATGTGTTGTATTAATACAAATAAATGAAATGTTTCAGAAAATCTTATTTTACTACCAGATATTGACAATGTCAATTTACCTCCCCTAACCCCCCCCCCCCAAAAAAAAAAAACTCTTATGAACAGTCATCATTCCACTTCATTAAGCATGTGTTCTCCTGAAAGTTGCTGTGAGATTTAAAGTCCATTTCATTACAAGAATATTTAGATTATTAGGTGTAAGAAATATGAATTCAGTATATTTATGTTATGGTGTATTGCAGGAACGCAGAAGATCTTCTGAACAAAGTGAAGAAATTATTTGGAGAGCCCAGTGAGAAAAATGAGGATCTCAAAAATGAAGTCCGGGACAAGCTAACAAACTACCACACCAAAGTTGATGATGCTCGAGATCTGCTAAGAGATGCTTTGAATAAAATTAGAGAGGCTAATCATTTATCTGCAGTCAACAAAAATAACATGACCATGGTAGAGGTGAGTGCTGACAAGCTGTATCCTTGACTAAGTAAATGTCTGATCAAAGTCTGAAACTTTGCATGAACACTTTGTAACTAAATCTTGAAGAAAAAAAAAAATAGAAGTAAAACAAAAATATTATTCAAATATAACTAAATCTGATGTAAATATAAGCAAATGTATTCTTCAGAATCAGGAAACAATTGGCTTATAAAAGGAGAATTCCTTGACAGCTTTCTTACCAAAGTAGTACTTACTGCTTATATACGTTGAGTGGGGGATGCTGTTGAATTTGTTATACTAGGGGAGGTTGAATTCATCCAAGTATGAGTATTCATGCAAGATCAAAATAGAATTCAGTTAAAATCTTTGCTGTCGTACATTTATTCCCGGGAAGTTTGCAGTTGATCTTCTTCTCCAATCCTTAGGAAGAGTATGAGATATTACACAGTAATTAATCAAACTCTTTCTTCCATAGTTAGTAGTCGTTATAAATGATAGCAGAGAGGTCTGCTTTTGATTTAATTTAAATTGCAAAGACTCAAAGAGCACATTATACTGTACATTAACAAGCATTTAACTGAGATATTAAGTGCAGAGTCAACTTAATGAAGATAAATGTTTCCACTCTGTTTATATCTTGATGAGCTTTCACCTTATGTGAAATGATGAGGTTAGAGTTCCAGGATCTCAGTTCTCAGTTGAGATTTGTGGGCTTGATTGAATTAAGAAAATACAGTGCTGTGCATAAGTTAGGTGATCTCTGTTCTCTGCATTTTATTCCCAAAGGTAAAAGGAGAAAGGCTGGATAATCATCTACTGTATTTGTTTTTAAAATATTATCTGCATCACAGTATGAAAATGCCTAAGACATCCCTTTCAGCAATCTTGTCCAAAACAGTCATTTTGAGAAGATTTGTTGGTTTTTTGTTTTGTTTTGTTGGTTGGTTGGTTTTTTTGTGTGTGTTTTTTTTTTTTTTTTTTGCTTTTCTTTTACCCCTGTTTTGACCAACAGACCATTATAGTGCTCTTTAGACTACAATGACATGGTCACCTATGAGGCTAACCTATGATACCTAATGGATCTTAAACAGGAAATCACCTGTTGCTTAGTCGGAAAACCACCATTATTACACAATATGTAGTATTTCTACTATTTGGAAAATCAAGAATCCAAAGGTTCTTCTAAACCATCATCTTTTTTTTTTTTTATATTTATTATTAAGTGAAAAAACAGTGGACATAAGATGAAAGCAATAGAATACTTTGACAAATTTTGCTTTCATGACCAGTGTAGATAATTGTCAAAATGAGAAACTTGTACATCTAGGTAAAGGTTAGGATTTCTAATTACTGTTTGATTCATTTTACCCTAGTACTACAGTAAGTAGCCTCTATAATAGAGCAACAAAAAATGTATCATGTGGGAGGGAGAGGATACAAAGCTGGGGACAGGAAGAGAAAGAAAGATGTCTTACGTTAAATGTGCTCTGTTGCTGTTACTGTCTTTGCTCGGGAAGATCAGAGAATTCCAGAAGTCTGACTTTCATGGAATGGTGACAAAATACACTTGGTATTGGTTTCAAATACTGGCATCGCTTTCAGCACTCACATTTTGATCTGTGTGAACACATCCTATAGAAAAAGAAGCAAGCTGTAGAAGATGGCAGGCAAGGTGTTGAGAAGAGTCTGCAGGAAGGGAATGATATCCTTAATGAAGCCAACAACCTTACAAATGAAATCAATGTAGCTGTAGAGGTAGGTGTTTTATCATCTAATTAGTAAAATTAGTACAGAAACAAAGTATCTAATTCAAGTAACTCCTTATTTTTCTTTTTTATTTATCAATGTTAATATATTTGCATTTGAAGGAATCATTTTTCTATTGCTTTATGACAGAAGATCAAACCTCATATATAGAAAAAATAAAGTTTGAAATTTAAATGATTCATTGGATTACACAAAGAGCTAGCCCACCATTTTTCATTGTATCTTTTGAAAATATGGTATTTTGATTGTGTTACTGACTTTGAACCTAGAATTGCAGATGCAGCAAACCTGTTCATAGTCTCACGGTGACTCTGTGATCTAGGTGTAGATTTATCTGCACTAAGACTGTGTTCATATCAGAAGGAAAATTCAGAAATAATTTGTTGCCTGTGGCAACAATTTTAAATCTAGATAGATCAGAGGGATGAGTGGATTACACTCTCATTTTACACAATGTTTTTGAAAGTTTTACCTTAAAAGTTTTATCAATGGAGTTTGCAGCCTTACCTATACATAGATATGACTAGTTCTGGAAATATTTCCATCTTGCACTGTAAACTGTTATAATGAATGGAAAAAAGCTGTGTGGTAAAATGGGAAGGAAAACAATTTGAGACATCTTATTAAGACAGAAATGGCAGGTCTCCAAAAGCATAATTCTTACTAAGGTATTTTAATATTCAGGAATACATTTGAGTCAATCAAATAGTTGTGTAACATGAAACTCCTGTCATTGACTAGTTATTACTGGGAGGATGGTTATGAATTGATGTAACTACGTATGCATCTATATTTAGGATATAAATCCAAATTATAGGTAATAAGTATTTAAACTTTGTAGTTTATTAATTGTAAACTAATAACTTGAAGGGCAAGTAGCTGTAGTATACTGTTTTGTTTCTCTTCTGCTATCCAGTCTAACCATTCCTTTATTCTTTCCATATTAGTTCCCCTCAAGTGTTAATGCATGTGTAAGTTATGATGTAATATCTTCAGAGGAAAATGTATAAAGGGCTACGGAATGCATTCAGATACTTAAAGGTCTTATTTATATCATTTTATGTCAGTACGTGGAAAGTGTTGCAGATAAGATACAATCAATGTCTGATCAGCTGAAAGATAAAATAGATGATTTGTCACAAGAAATTGAAGACAAAATGCTTCCAGAAAAGGTATTACAAGCTGAGAACCATGCAGCGCAGCTGAATGAATCATCTTCAATACTGGATGGGTAAGGCAGCCATTCACTGGTGATGGTAAAATCAGAAAGCAGACTTTTTAAGATCACTTAACAGAAACTGAAGGGCATTCTTTTCAGGCTTTCATATCCTGCCCTCCAAAAACAGGAGGTAAGAAAATTTTTTTCTCTCTATTTCACATTTCATTTCTATTTGGCCAAGCTCAAAGAGGAAAGGACTGTAAGAATGACATAACTTATCATGAATATAATTTTTTTGAAAGTCTGGGAGAGTAGTTTTCATTCATTGGGAGAGAGTGAGGAGGGTGTATTTGTTTTGTTGATTGTCTGCATTTAAGAAAGAAAACAATAGAAAGGAAGTGTAATTTGCAGCTCTAAAATTTACAAATATATTATGGATATTCTATGTCCCAGACTTCTCCCCAGTATAGTTCTAGAAAAGCACTGCATGAATAAAAAGCTTTCGGTTTTGTTTTTTAAGATCATAGAACCATCCAAGTTGGAAGTGACCCTTAAGGGTTATCTAGTCTAACTCCCCTGCAGTGACTGGGGACAGCTGCAGGTAGATCAGATTGCTCAGAGCACCATCCAGCTTGGCCTTGAATGTCTCCAGGGACAGGGCATCCATCACCACCCCAGGCAAACTGCTCCAGTACCTCACCACCCTTATGGTAAAAAAAAACCCTCTTCCTAGTATCTAATTTGTACCTCCTCTCTTTTAGTTTGAAACTATTTTCCCTTATCCTATCACAGTAGATCCCGTTTTTCTAACAGCTCCACTTTCTTATGGCTCCACTTTAGATACTGAAAGGCTGCTGTTAGTTCTCCACAGAGCCTTCCCTTTTCCAGGCTGCACAGCCCCAGCTTTCTCAGCCTGTCCTCATAGGGAGGTATTCCATCCCTTGTATCATTTTTTTGGCCTTCCTCTGGATATCCTCTAGCAGGTCCACATCTGCCCTGTACTGATGACTCCACATCTGGACACAGTACCCTAGGTGAGGCCTCACCTATGTGTAGCAGAGGGGCAGGATCACCTCCCTCAACCTGCTGGCCACACTTCTTTTGATGCAGCCCAGGAGATGGTTGGCTTTCTGGACTATGAGGGCACATTGCTAGCTCATGTCCAATTTGCCTTCAACCAGTACCTCCAAGTTCTTTTCAGCAGGGCTGTGCTCTATCCTTATATCCCACAATCCTCCATATCAATAATATGGTCTTTTTTTTTTTTTTTTAATTGTTGTTTACATCTTTTAAAGATTTCAGTATCCCAAAGAGTTGTGAACAGTCACATTTTTTTCTTGTCAGGCTCTGCACTTTTGAGGAAGGGGCACAATTATCTTTAAAAAAGATTTGAATTCTTGTAAAACTTTTTGGCTTCGTATACCATGTAGTCACATCACTCTAAATAGTCTAATTTATGTTTTAAGGAGTACATAAAATAATGACAGTTGAGTAAAAAAGGACTTAAAGGGTACTATTTCTAAAAGAAAGTGGCTTTTGTAAATGGTATATGAACTGTCTGATAATGACAGATGTCAGTGCTATATGTCTGGACCTAAAGTAGATGACTAGTGCCATATCCCACTACCATAGATGTAAATATCCAAATACATGAAAAGCTGGCAGGGAGGAACTAAGTAAAGAAGTAGTGAAAACATAAAAAAAAAAAAGGTATTTTGCCTCCTTAATAAGATGTTGACAAGATAAATTTTGAGACAGAGGTTTTTGACTGCTTAAGTAGGCTTTTTGTGTTTGTATACATGTGCTTCTTTCTTAATATAAGCCTTAGGGAGCTTAGGATACTTTAATACCCCTTCTGGGGGGGGTTAGCGTAGCCCTTTATTCTTTACTATGGTGTAGCAGTACTATGTGGTCCAGACATCGCCTTCAGTAAAAATGCAGAATTAAAGACATTTAAAATTATCTTTAAAAGCAAATTATTGAAACTTTAAATTTCTAGTGTGGTCAGATTCACAGTCACAAAGGAGAAAGAAATACCAACATCTTTTGTCATCTTACATCAGGATAAAGTAGTTTAGTTCATGAACTGTAAAGCCATACTTTACAGGAATCTTCAGTGTCTATCTATCTAAGGAATTCAAAAATACATCTATCCTCACAACTGGCATTTGGGCATCTTTCAGATAACACTAAATTTGTGAAAAATGCCACTTCATCTTATAAGAGAAAATGAGGAAGAGCTCTTTCTCTCAAATCACCCCCTAAGGCTTCAAATAGCTTATTGATTGATGGTGAAGATGTTCTGGTGGGAGTTAGAACATGGAACAGATCATGAATTTAACCTAGAAAAAAGATTGTTATTTTTCCTGTATACAAAGAAGTATTAGTATAGGCTTCTCCCTTATGTCTAATAGCCCACTGATGAATAAATGTCATTGGTTTGTGGAAAATTCATTTTAGCTCCTTCCTAACCTGAAGGCTTATGAAACGTATTTCTAAGCAGTACTTTAGCTACTATCTAGATAGCTATTGTAGGTTTCCCATTTCTCTTAGTCAGTATCACAAAAAAACTTACTGCAACCTATTAAGTTTCATCTTTATTTGAGGAGGGAGAAGGCTCTTCTAGGAATGACGCTGATGCAGCTCGATCATGCGGCAATCTGAAGGGAACCTATTTCCCCCTGTTCACTACGTGCAAAGTCCAGGGAAAATACCCTCCATCCCCTTCGTTTTTCCTGTTGCATTTTGTAGAAATAATTAAATACTCATTGAGGCAAGGATTGGAGCCCAGCTACCTCAGTTCTCCAGAGAATATACAAATTATCAGGTTTGAGAATGAATTTCCCTCTCTTCCGCACTTTCTTTCTCAATGACTAAGTATTTTCTATGTGCTGGAACACATCCAGGTGAAGTAATCCTTGCTTCCATTACATTATCATGCACCTCAATACCCAGAGCATTTCCATGAGAGTTAAAAATCCAAGTTCATATCCATTCTTGTCTATCTCAAGTAGGAATTTGGACCCACGTAGTGTTTCTTCAGGGAACATATTATAGGTAGCAGGCTGTAGTGTATTCTGAGAGAGACATCTTCAAATTTATTGTGCATGCAGTACTTTTTGTAGATAATGTTTGAATATGCCACACAGAAAGAGTAAAAAAAAAAGTGATTTCTCTATCTTAGTGTCTAGAAATTCCCCTGAAAATGAGTTAGCAGAGCTCATGAGCACTCCATTCAATATGGATCATTATTGATTATATTCTTTATATTGATAAGCAGAATTAACTTTTAAGATTTGGTTTAGTGCAATCTCTCTGTTTGGAAGCCAGACCAAGAAATAAGTGGTTCATACAGTCTGCTTTAAAACATGCTCATAATGATCTCCCAGTGAAGATTTCAGTGAATTGCCTGGTTCAGCACACAACCTATAAGCCAAAGTTACACATATACGTACATGTTATTTGTATTATAGTTTTAAGCACTGCACTGTTTGATCTATTATTTTTATCTCATGGCACCTCCTTGTTAGTAAACATTTAATGTCTTTCTGCACAGATAAAATTTGAATTCATTGAAATGCATGATGTCATAACTCCTGAAATTTTCAATGTAGCATTTCTCTCTAACACAATGTCTTAGAAATATCTTTTTCAAACCCAACAGCCTTTATTGTTAAAGTAGGATACTATATTCTATTGAGCTCTGATAGTAGATTTAATTGTATGTTTACTTTTTCTATCCCAACAGAATCCTTGCTGAAGCCAAAAACCTTTCTTTCAATGCCACGCTTGCTTTCAATGCTTATACCAACATCAAGGATTACATAGATGAAGCTGAAAAAATTGCCAAGGAAGCCAAGGCTCTTGCAAATGAAGCTATGCAAGCGGTAAGAAAAATAAGTCATTTGGGAAAGAGACTTAGATTTTTGGTGGAACTGTCCTGAACATTTTCCCAGTTACATATTTTATTATCTTTGAGAGACCCCTGCCACCGCAGATTCTTGTATTGACAACAGAATGCCAGAGCTGCATATACCTTAACTATATCTCAATTTGTCCATAAATCCTGTACTTTACTCTTTTTTTTCCTTCTTGTTATTCTCCATCAGCCTTTTACCTTTCATTCTCTGCCTAAGGATCAAGCCAACAGCTACTATGAGATGGCTTTGAATGAAGTGTTAGGTCGTGTGATACTTGATAAGGCCAGTTTATATTTGTCAGCAGTTTACAGGCCAATTTGGCCCAGTTCCTTGACTAATGGGGCAGGTGGGCCCACGGACCCATGCCCAGGGAAAGGGGAAAGGGAAAAAGGGTAATGGATAAGGAGATTGGAGATGGGCCTAGAAATAAAACAGTGGCAATGTTGTGAGAAGGAGAGTTGGTAGACCTTGTATTTAATACAGAAACACCTTGTATTTAATACAGAAACTTGCAGGTGAACAGAAACAAATTGCAGTAACAGCATTTGCACATGCATAAACGTATTTTGCAGAGAGCTACTTCAGTTGAATGGATTGCAAGCATACTAAAAGCACTAACGTGCTGGAAAGCTCCATATTTAGAAGAGGGATAAAGCAAACTAGTTGTTGCACAAATACACAAATATTTTTAGACATTTTCAGTTGTCAAATTCTATTTCAAATAACATTAATTACTGTATTTCTCTCTTGAAAGGAAAAAATGTCACCTCACACATTAGCATGTACAAGTTCTCTGAAAACAGTTATTTGTTTTGCTGGAACTGCTAATTATGCTGCAGAAGTAAATAAGAACCTCTGGATTTTTTCTTTTTTTTTTTTTTTAAATGCATTAGACTTTAATGCAGATAGCTATCCTTTGTTCCTTTTGTGACTCACAATGAGTAAGGCAAGAAGCTGTTTTATGGATTGATTAGGGGAAAAAGGCACGTATAGCAGTCAAGAAACAAAGCAAGCAATTACGATGTGACTTCAAAAGTGTTTATATCAGATGGTGAACTGGCTGATTATACCATGGAGAGGAAGTGGATAGATATTTTGAAAGGGATGGTGGTGAAGAGCCGGGCGGTATGATGCAAGTGAGTAGCAAGAGAAGATACTAAGATATTCAGGAAGTTCAGGAGGGATTCTAAGCTTCTCCTCTCTATGAAGAAGCCTGTTCTTATTAGGTGTGGTATATGTGCAACAGGAGTTGATTAAGAGGAAAATGGAGAGAGCTACAGCCCTTTAAATGTAAACACAGTGGTAATCAGTGGCTTACCATCACATTGTTGAACAGCATGGTAAAGTTTCTATATTACTTGGTAAATAATAATGGGATAATAATAGGATTCAGGACTAAATTTAACTGATATTTGTGATGTTCAATCATCCTTTCACTATATTTTCGTGTCAAGTCTGTTTTTGTGGGAAGAGCTAAATGTCTGTTCACCTATTTGATAAGCTTAACTGCTAAAATCAGTAAATCAGGCTCCCTTTTTTTGAGGGCCCCAAGGAACTTAAGTCTAGCTTCAACAGGAGGAGTGCGTCATTGCTGTCTGGAGCGCTGTTGTTCAAGCATTCTCCTAGAAGTCAGTGTTTGTGGATTTGAGCCCACTCACACAGAAGGCTCTTGAAACTCCCCTCCTTCTTGTGTAGATGCTCTTTGGGCCCTGGTGTAGAAGGCAGAGATAATCACCCCTCTTTGTGAAAATGGAACCATGTTCTCTTTATTATGGAATCTATTGTGGATGCCTATGTTCTGTAAGGGGCTCTGATCTCCAGAAGTTAGCAGATATGTCACCAAGATCAACCTTTCATAGTAAATTATAGTGTTAGGTCGGTGTGGGGAAGATTTCCCAATAGCAGCAAACCGGTGCATAAACTAGCAGTGGTAAATACTGAGCTGAGTTTTAGAGCGTACCCTGCAAGTCAATGGAATGATTAATCTATGGAAACTTCAGTGATATCTCTGAATTTGGAGTTATTTTTGTTTTTAATAGGGACGATTAGTTTGATTTTCAATTAAGCTAATGTTGCTTAAAGCACAAACAAAACGATGCTTCAAATCCATCGTGACTACAGGAAGCCTGATAAATGACTGGGGAAAAAAATGTATTAAAAATATGACAGAAAAATTCTTCCTAAGCTTTTTATGATGGATTTGCTCTTCCCTTTAAAAGAAAAATAAATTTATCACAGATGAGAAATCCCAAGCATTTGGGGCTGCTTCAGTATCCTGTGACTTAGTCGAGACAGTAACTGACTGAGGGGTAGTCATGTTAACTGATCCTGCTTGTTATTATGGATCAGAATCATAATTTTAAAATACATCTTGAAAAATTATTTTTATTTCATAGGCTTTTTAGAGTAGTGACTGGTACCACAGGTGACATGGTAGGTTATAATGTTCTTCCTTCTTTCTTCTGACTCCCTTTGAAGTGGGACCTTAGTAGTTATGTTGGGTCCCTAGGCTTCTTTGCATGCTAACAGCATAAAGCTGCCTAGCAGTTCTCATCCAGACATGAGGATGTCCTGAGAAGCAATCCATTCATAATGTTTTGGTACTTTGGAATTCTCAGCTGTACCCAGGACTGGTGAAAATTAACTGACCTTAACTCTCACAGAGGTGAAAACTTCTCAGAATGTGAATGTATATGAAAAAGAAATTATTTTAAAAGTAAGGAAGAACTGTATTTAACAGATAGAAATTAGGGCTTAGGTCTGTAAAACAGCTTATAAGTGTGCAGATGAATTCATATACATAAATCACCTGGAGTAGTTTTGAGGATTATGAATATACTTGAAGCTACACCTACACTTCTGTCAGTGACCAATACCTACTTCATGCTTACATCCTCTCATGAAACCTCAGGAAAGAAAGAAAATACCTTTGCGCCAAGGCTTTATCAGTTTTCTGTCTGTGTTCAGACATTGCCCAGCATCTACTGATGGGGGAGTCTTCATGGAATGCTGTGACCATGGCTAAACAAACTTGCGGCCTGTAATCTTCTCCCTGATAGCACGCAAGTCGTCCCTGGGAGATTTGGAGGGATCTGCTCCATCCCAAAAGAGTGCTGTGGGCTGAAATCTTTCTTCTGCTCCTGCAGAAGGTAAATGGTTTGACAAGTACAGAGTTAAAGATTCACAGAAATGCCAGAAAGTCTAAGAGGATGTTTCTTCTTAAATTTCTTCTTTACCTGTAATAATTGTTAATTATCAAATCATGGAGCTTTTTTGTAATTTGGTAGATGTTTTTCTTTTGCTGTAAACCTTGTTGAAATTATTGGAAAGTCCATGAGGGATGATGTATGGTTTCTGTGGCAGCATTTTGTATTAACTTAATATAATGGCACTTATGCCTCTAAATCAAGGTTAAGATTGTGTTGTTTGGATATATACATAATGAGATCTCAATCCAACCACAAGATGCTACAAGCAGTCAAGATGCACAGAGTTTGTATGGAGAGGATGGGGGTTGTGAATGGAGACAGATAGTGAGGAAGTTACTGTCCCCGTGTTATGTACATTCTGGTACAGACAGAGTTAGATACAGTTCAGATTCCTGGGACACAGTGATTTTCCATTTTGTCTTGAATCACAATCATTTATTACTTTTTTTTTTTCATTTTTATATCAAATATGCACGTTTAGAAAACAATATCAAAATCATTTAGCTGTCAGTCTTATTAAATCATAAAGGGATTCAGCGTGACCCTGACTTGCTGCAAGCTGGGAACAAGTTCACCTTACATGGCCAGAAAATGTTTACTTTTTTAATTATTATCTTCATCATAATTCAACATCTCTTGATCAAAAAAAAAAAAAAAAAAAAAAAAAAAAAAAAGTAGGAAAAAATATGCTTTGCATCAATTTTTTTAAATAATCATTCCCTTCAGAATTATTTGAAAATAGCTATACAAGAAAGCTTTTAATCAGTGTGAGTATATTTGCCTCTGCAGGGACTTTTTAGTATTAACTTTCTGCTGAAATCTTTCTAACTGATTGCCAGCCTGGACTCAGTTATTGTCTCTGATTTGATGAACTTGCTTTTGCATTGCAAATCTAGCCTTCCAGCTTCTTTCTATTGAATTGAAACTTCTCTGGTGTTTTAATAATAACAACAACAATTGTTTTGAAATCCATTCTCACATGGACCCAAGTTCTGATTCTAACAGGAAAATTATGTTGATTTGACATATGATGATTTGAAATGATTTGACAGGTGCATCTGCCACAAAATCTGGCCAGGTATTCTTTCTTCAACCAGTTAAGACTGCTCTTGGTCTTTTGAGAATTTTGCTTTATTAAATAGTGATATTGTGCTCTTCATATCTATCATGGTTTCCATGGAAATAAATAGGAAGCATTACTTTTGGAGTGACCTATGTATTATCAGTGCTACTTATATTAGGTGTTAAAAATAAAATTTATAAGCTACTAGTTTTGTTAATCTTTCAAATATAAAGCCTTTGTTGATATGGGGAAGAATTTGCATACACAGCCTAATAGTTCAAGTGAGCTCAGCAATCATAAGGTCCAGGTTTAATATAATCACTCATCACATGATGAAACTTGAGCATAAGTTTACATCCCTCAGGACTACAAGGAATGTTTGATAGCTGCATCCCAGTGACATAAGGCTACTTGTGCCCTGAGATATCCCTTTTAAAAAAAAATCTGAATTTTTAGATTATCCAAAGCATTCTTTCAGATTTTTTTAAAGAGACGGGCTGTGATTCCAATATATGTTCTTTAATATATCATTGAAAAACAACAATTCACCAGTTAGAAAAATATCACCTCTTGCTCATTATATAAATAATGAATAGTATTAATAACTGTGTCATTTAATTGACACATAGTTCATTTTTTAGTATATATATCTGCCCCTGAAAATGATGAATGGCTGCTTCTTAATTACATACTTGTAACAAGGCTGACCCATGACTAATACAGATTGTTATCTGCCTGTCAAGAGTACTCTCAAAGAGATGTATTCAGTATGATATGTGACTTGAGTTCATTGTTACAAACTGAGCAGTAACTGGTTCAGCACCTAAAGCATTTCCTACCGACTGAAAATACTAATCTAATTTAGAAAAATAACACTACCAATCTCTGCACTGAAGAGAGATTTCAAAACAAAGATTTTTTTTTTCTTTAATGACATGATAGATAGTAGGATGGTTATTCAGTGATAAGACTTTTTCAAGATTAACTGCAGTTTGCTCCTCCTTTTAAATTCTATTTGGTTCATAGCATCTTCACTTTACTGACCTCGCAATTACAATTCTTGACTTTATCTCTAAAGACATCTCTGTTTTCTGTATTAGAATTTAGATCATCAGGTCCAGCCTGCCTTCTTCTGTATTATAGCTGCTTCTAGAGAGAAATATTGTAGCTGGAGGAAGAATGCCATGTTGAAAGATTTTTGCTTGTTTGTTTTAGAAAATGTTCTGCTTCTAGAGTCAAATCTGTTTCTGTAACAATGTAAACATTTTCTCTTCTTATTGAAGTCATAGCTGATATTCCAAAGGAGAACTGGCTTCCCGTAAAAACAAAGGAAATAAATTAGAGAAAAAACATTTTTTAGTCCTGTGAAAACCAATGTAACACCAGTGAGATATGGTTAAGAGCACATTGATGTTCATTTAAAATTTATATGATTGTTCACTTAGATCATTTTCATACATCTTTAATGACTTCAGGCGTTCCTGTATGTATGACACTGTTTGTTTCTCTGCAGACATCTGGTCCTCAAGGATCACTGAAGGATGATGCCAAGAGCTCTCTTCAGAAAAGCTTCAGGGTCTTTAATGATGCCATGGTGCTAGAAAATGATGTTAAAGGTATGTTCAATATGTGGGATCCAGGTACAATGCAAGAAAAATACTGTGAGGCTGCTTTGTTACCGTTATAAATAAGCCAAGTCAGTAGGAAAAAAAAAAAAAAAAGTATATTTCCTTTTCTATTTTAAAAATTGAATAAAGTATCAACTGAAAATATTCTATTCCACTTCCAAATGCCTGGGACAAGCATCCCAGGCATTTAGGGTGATGTGTCCATTTCTGGGATAAGAAGGCTAAGATGGAGTCTTAGTCATTTCCTGAAGACTACAGTAAGGGTGAGAGTAAGTGGAAATGAGAGAGGAAGGGAAAAAAACAGGTTCTGGTTTAGTAAATGCTCTATCAGAAAAATAGCACAAGGCCCAGCCCAACACTATATCTTTGCTCTTGTTAATACAAAAGAAGGATTTGCAATGCCAATTGGAGAGAATTAATCTCTTTAGGATGCTTGTGAGATTGTGCCAGAAAAAGGAAGTATAGGGAAGGAATATGAAGTTAGATCTGCTAGTGGGAGGTGGTCTTTGAGGAAGACCAATTAGATGAGTCTACAGCTATTTTTGAAGGTCACTCATGCAAATATGGACTAGTTTTCCTATTACTTTATATAGAATATGTTCAAGTTGGTAACTGGGTGCTTTATTCCAAATTAGTATTCTGTAATTGCCTCCCTTTTATACTGTTATTTTAGTATATATTTTGAAAAGATTGTTTCCAGTCAATTTAATGTTACAAAAATCTTTTCATGCTGTGTACATTGTGCTTTATTCTGATTCAGCTGGCTGACGCTATTGTGCTATTACAGGGTTAATATGGAATTAATTACAGATAAAGTTATAGTACTTACTTATTTAGGTAAAAAAAACAGATCTAAGGCACGAAAGAAATTTTAAAAAGGATGGGAGAAAAACAACTATGATATGAAACTTCTTGCTCATCACAGGGTTTGAAAATTAAGCTAAAATTAAGTTTGTTTGCTTCATGCATCAGAACTAGAAAAAAATACAAATAGTAAACATTCAAGGTTGAGATTTAGCTGTCTGTCACAGAGATGATACCTGAAGCTTTCATGTCATACAGGATAGGTAAAAATAATTTTTATTAGAAACAAGAAAGTTTTTTATAATGGAGCCTAATTTTTGAGATTTTGGCATGTACAATTTTCACTGGCCTTCTGGAATATGCATTACAAAAACCACAAAACATTAAAAATTAGATCCATATAACACAAAGTCATCATGTGGCTATTATTTCACTTTCATTTATTTCTGGCAGCTCTGGGGTGTCAGCTAGTTAACAAGTAAACGTAATGTTTAGTAAAGTCATAAAACAAAATTATGAATCGTGTCAATTACACTTCTATATCTATACAGTTTGAAAGTTAAAAACATTATTTTCTTTTAGTAGCTCTAAGGAGAAAATAACTGTCTACACTTACAAGTAAATCTCGTGTCTATATTTAGATTACTCTTTATTGTGACATTGCTGCCAGATTCAGTACTAATTTATGGCCAGCATGTTTCAGTAAATATTTCTCAGAAAATCATAAAACTATTATGGGAGGCCAACAGATTATCTACATAACATGGCTGAAGTGGAAAGTATAAGGATATTGCTAATGCCCCTTGCTGGAAAGTAAGCTGCACCATCTTGCCATAGCTGGTGTATTGGACACACTAAAAAGGCAGTACTGCCTCTCTGCACCACAGAGTGTAGTCTATAGCTCTGTGTGCTCCACGGATGGTTACATCAGAGTAATAGTGCTCTTTCAATTCTGTTCTCAAGGACAAAATCAAAATGTCTGTACTTGGATATATATCAATGCTGTGTGCTCACAGGTCTGTCCAATTTAACCCTGAAAAAAAAAAAAGATGTGACCTCAGTAAGACAATTCTTTAGAGATTTTTGGAAAAAAATGATGTTGTTCTCCCATTTTACTCCAGTGAGAATTTCAGCTGATATCTGTTTCAGGTTTCTGAACTGATCTAAGCATTCTAAAGATTCATAAAGCAACCTAATGTAACTAGGGAGCAGTGCTTATGGTGCAAGCATTTGATATTCATCTGGGCTCTTGCCCCCTACTGAAGATATGTTAATGAGATGCAGTTTTCCTAATGTTTTCTGATACGCTTTAGATTTAATATGCTCCGTATACACAAACATTCTGAACTTTCAGTGTATGCCTTTTTGCAACCAATAAAACATGTCCACACTCCACATCTTGATCCACAGAGACATACATAAGGATAAAATGAAAAAACAGCTTGTTTTTCCCACCCTACATTTTCTCCAAAGTGATGAAGTTAGTAGTATTATGAACATAATCTCTCTGTATATCTTGATGTGTTCAGGATAAAAGTGAGATTTGAGTGTAAAACTAACAGGAAGAGATGTATTTTCCTATACTTCTTACAAAGCCATCCTGTTCAAGGTTTCTACTGAAAGTGAAGAATGGGTGACGGGCACTCTGTAATGATCTAGTAGACAGAAATAATCATTAGTTAAAAATTTCTTTGCCTGAACTACAGGTAGTACATTAGTTAAAGTAATGAAAATCTCAAATAATGTACACTCCAGAAATCCAGTCTGGGCTATGACAGAGGTGGGAGTGTTTTCGTGCTACGTTATGACATTCCCCTGATTTGTGGTCAATTACACTAGGTATAAAACAGCTGTTAATCATGAAAATGCTTTATATTACTACCAAAAACTGCTGAAACGGACTTTACAAAGCAAAGCTTCTGACAGAAGCTATTAAAATGGAGATTTAATCATTCTATTCTCTGTGGGTATATAAGTTGGAAGGAATAACGCTGGTGGAAGAAAGAAAATTTGTATCTACTGCACTAGCTAAGAAGGAGTTTTGAAAATTTGGCTACAAATGAGTGAATGCTACTGCCTGTCAGCTTCATTCTCTCTGTGCCTTGGGGGATTTTTAGTTTGCCAGGAGCAGTTTTTCTTCCTTATAGTTTTGAATTTACTGTCTTAAAAATATACTTGCCCAATGCAGTTTGGAGGCGATATATGGGCTTTGTCAAAACTGATCAATGAAAAGTAAAAATAAGATGTAAAAACACCTCTTCAGCTGGAGACCGTGTCAGGTGGCTACTGAAATTCAACTCATGTCATTTCTTTTGCTTAAGAATTGACAGGTTGAGGAGCGTTGTTTTGTCTGACAACAAGTGAATATTTTTAGCCAAAACATTTTCCAGCTGGCAGGCACAGCTATATACCTTAGTTGTGTATTTTCCTCTGCTTTGAATTTTTGCTGTCCTGGCATATTGCATTCAGGAAATTATTGCCTAATATTTGTACAAAATGTTCAATGTTATATTTGTACATGAGATGATACTGAAAAGACTCTTTTAAAAAAGTTAACCATCATTAGCCATATTTCTCTAATTAAATCCTTTCTCCCTGTTAATTTGTAAATCTTGCTTCTTTTCAGGTTAAAAATTTAGCTTGTCACTCCTCATCCTCCTGACAGGATGAGAATGAGGAGAGCAAGACTGCTGCTTGCAAGAAGCTAAACAAACATAATAGAAACAAACATAATAGAAAGGGATGCATGTAACTGCCAGTTAATTTGTGCAATATCCAATCAGTAAAAACAGCTGTGTGTGTAGCTTCTCAAGAGATTTCAACCTTTATTTTGTTGTGGGGAGAATACATTGGGCAACATGGCCTTACGATACCTTCTAAGACAGTATCATGTTATGATACTGTCTTCTAATACAGTCTCAACTGTGTTTGGTCCTACTCTCAGAAGATTCCTGTTTCCAGTCACATTGCAGTGGTGATATGCCATCACTAATTAACCCATGCCACATACGTATGTGCTTGTGGAGATTTGCAAGAACTCATCTCTTGTAAAAATGGATCACTGCATACAAACAATAACTAAGTTCTTTAATGAAACATATGAGTGTAAGGAGATATATATATTTTTGATTCACTGTATTTTATTCACTCAGAAGGAAAAGGGATGATACTTACTCTATAATGCAATGTTTAATCATGGAAATATTACCAGAAATTTAAAGTATTTGTTTAGATTAACCAAGCCAGAAAATGTAAAGATTCATACCTGCAAAGTCAGTCAGCATCTTCCTTACCCCTTGGGGTTTAGTTTTAGAGATTCATGGATAGTTTTGTAGATTTGAACCAAAAAATCCCTGTACGTTGATTAGCATCTTGTGCCATCTTTGTGTAGATCTAATCAAGTGGAAACAGGAATGACACATTTTTCTCAAGATATTTCTCAACCAACACTTTAATGTCAGGTGACAGTGCCTGGCATCTTTCAGTACAGACCCGCTGACCTCTTCCAAGTCAGATAAGCTATGCATTTTGCAAAAATTTAAATTGTAGCTGCCCATATTTTACCTCGCCTATATGATTAATTTGAGGATCTCAGGGCTTCAAATTACAGATCTGACATCCTTTGTTAATGCCAATGATTAATGGATGGGGAAAACCTGAAGTGAATTTAGTTTAGTTTGTGACTCATAGTCTAAATTAGCTCAAAATTAGCAAAGAAGCTATCTGAGTTACAGTAGGGAAATTTACTTAAAAATATAGTTTCATGATATGATCACTGTGCAAAGTAAACAATTTCCATGAAAAGCTCCCTCAAGGCACTTATTTATGGCCTCATTATTTTAATATTTAACAAAAACACAGTACATTTGAGGAATTAAAAGAAAAAAATATTATGCATTACATTTCAGTATTCAAATTCAGGAGTCTAGGGAAACTTCACTTAATAAAATCCATAAAAATTGTTGTCACGGTTTCAAAGCTGAAAACAGAAGTGGGGAAGCATGATTCTGCAATTCTCTCTATAACTGAGAGATAATCTGAGAGATATCTGGCAGAGTAAAGAGAAAAAGAACTTATTTATATTAATTTAATGCAACAAAGTTACTATACCACCACTTGAAATTAATCAAACATGTCAGGAATGTTAACACACTTCATAAACACTAGCATTACAAAAAAGCCACCAGAGACGCAAAAGAAATATCAGGCACCGTGATTTCAAAATTGAATGGAGGAAGTTAAAACAGTTTTGTCGGTATTATTAGTTAATGACAAATGAACTCAGTTAAAGTCTCAGATCACTTAAGAGCAGAATCCTGTGTGTTCATCCTAGTTTGACATCAAATTAGGAGTAGTTTCATTCATCTTCAGAGTCAAAAACTACCACTTAGAAATATTTTTGAGGAGAAGGATAATCCTAGAATTTATGGAAGATTCCTCCCAACTTTATTCTCTTGTTAACTGTGCCTTTCACACATGACACCAACTGTCCTCTGTTGGGGCATTTTGCAAGAATGAAGACCTGCCTCTAGGCACACCTGAACTGTTGCTCTGATTTAAATAAGGCGAAAAGATCCCTACCTGAATGGCATTTCAAAGGATCTAGCAACAAAAATATGATACTTATTTGCATTCCATTCACCATTTCTGTCTTGGAAATAGCCTTGGAAGATTTAGTTAATGATTTCTTGAAGGTAATACGCATTTTGTTTGATTTTTCTAATTTCAAGTTACTCTTTGCACATCTAGTTTTAAGAAACCTTTCTCTTTTAGAATCTATGGATTCCCATTTTTAACCCATTAATTCTGTTTATTCTCTCACAAAGAGTTACAGCTCTGATGCTGTTGGAGATCTAATATGTCTAATTATTGTTCCTTATTTAAAAGTGGTACTTTCTGTTTTTCACAAGTATGTGACCTATTCACTGAGAAATTTCTTCTGCAGTAATTTTCCTATTCCAGGACCTACTTCAATATGTATCCAGAAAGCACGTGTTTATTTTCAATAACCAGTCATATATCTGAAGGTCATTGTCATACTTTCTATCTTAAACTACTTTTACACAGATTATTCTCCTTCTTTTGCTATCAAGCACTATAATGTTGAATTAGTTTCCCAACAAGGCATGCCTTTAAGGTAATAAATAACCACCTGTCAGTTCTGAAGAACTCCATATTGATATGAAGAAACATTAAAAAATGCTCCCTAACATAGTTGTTTAAGCATTAAGCATTTTCTGTGCCAAACTTAACATTAAAATTTTGAAAAAATGTATGTTTAAATAGCTGTAAAGATTAGCTAGAATCTCATTTTTGAGAGTTTGTAAAATTATTCCTAATGCTGAATATTGTTCCTAAATTCCCTCCATAATTTTTATTCAAAGCAATCGATGAAGAACAGAAATGATCCATAAAAGATAACATCAGTTTGTAACAGTCTGTAATGTACAACTGTTTTGATTTATTAGGAGGACTTCTTCATATATATATATATATATATATATATATATGTACATCTTTCATAATAATGTGCTGTTAGTGTAGTCTCCTCATATTAATGATAGGGTGATACAGTGTGTTTTCCTCAAATATTACATCAACATGGGTTATTTTTTAGAAGATACATGAGAGCTATGCCTTAGTCATTCCAAATGGTGCAGTAAGCTGACATGATCAGTCTTGCCTCTTTCCACACAGTGGTCAAATCATTTGTCCCAAGCAACATCTTTAATATGAAAATGCGTGTAGTGTTTTGATATAGGAATCAAGGCTATGACTAAACTTCATACTTGAATCTTCCAGTGGATCATTTTTATGAGTCTCAGTAAATCATTCCATCTGTGATTGCATTTTTTTTTTCTTTCCTCTGTAAACCTTAGGAAAACCTCTGATAAACAGAACAGTAAAATGAACTAAAGCATTTAAATACAATAGAATCAGGGAACTTAAACTGAAAATATTATCATTGATACCTACAAGTGAATTTACTAAACTTACTTACATTATTTAATATCTTAATGTTAAACAACTTGCAAATTATTGTTATTATAGAAAAGGAAGATAACCTGGATAGCATGCAGAACAGACTGAAAAATGCTGATGAGAAGAATTCTATTCTCCTGAAAACTTTGAATGAAACCTTTGGGAAGCTCTCAGCCATTCCTAATGGTAAGCTGGAAAAGTACTGCAAAGCTTGACTTATCTCTGCCCTATATCATCATTTTCTATCATCTAAAATCTGTCTGATTTTTATCTGGTCCATGTCACGTGCACTTTGACCACAGGATGCTGTAGAAGGCACAGATAAGCTAGAAAGAATTGGCCTGAAAACAGATACCTTTATAAGTTTGTATTTTGACACAGTAAAAGGAATTCCACTTCTGTAATTTGTAAAAGATTGGTTTCAGAAAGAATAAGGATTTCAGAAACAATGATACATCCTGAGGCAGTCTTTCCTTTAAACATGGAAAAGCATATTTATGAAACTCATGTAAAATGAACCATTCCTCTTATGATAACATAAGAACAGTTAAATACCTTATGACTTTTAAGAAAACATCAGAATGGAATCTGCTTTTTTTGTCATACCTTTCTAACGCGTTCTCATTGATATATGCTGCAATATCAATTCATCGTCAACTTGTCATTGTGTGTCTTGGAACTGGAACAGGCCTTTCTCAGTGAACCCTAAAGTACTAAGCAAACTTACTAATAGTTTTATCTACCAGCACTAGAGGGGGAAAAAAAAAGAAAGAAAAAAAAACAAAACAAAAAACAAAAAAACACTGTTATATCAATTAAAATCCTTAAGTGCTGGGATGTTAGCTACTTTGTGTTGTGATGGTGAGAGATAGTGAGCTACAATGTATTTACATTTACCCATCTACAATGGGTTTTTTTTAGAAAACATGGAACTTGTATCAGTCATTTGATACAGCTTTTATTTCTTAGGGGCCCTGCATTATAATAATCTGAATACAAGCTTAAGAAAAGTCTCTGAAGAAAGTCTATATTCCCTCTGATCTGTGTAGATCTGGAAGGTCCAGACTACAAGTAAAAACTTGGTGTGAGAAATGATTCATCTTGCACGTTGTTGTCTTCATGATTTCAGATAACTGAAACATTTTGTTTTAGATGTAGCACTCCTTGAAATCAGGCATTCACAAGAATTTGCTTTACTATGTCATCTCTTATGCCACTTCCTGGGTTTTTACCACAGGAACTGACATGACTGCTTCTCTTCTTGTGTGCAAGATAGATGTCTCAGTCAAATAAAATGGACTTTGGAGG
Organism: Phasianus colchicus; assembly: GCF_987193195.1. NCBI lineage: Eukaryota > Metazoa > Chordata > Aves > Galliformes > Phasianidae > Phasianus > Phasianus colchicus. Next base: position 57,918,602 of record NC_143437.1, on the reverse strand, counting down.
CCAGTGGGCCTTAAGAGACAGAATACTGAGTATGAAACATGTAAAAGATATGTGAAATATGCAGCCATTAGCAATGTAATAAGCTCTTGTCAGATTAGAGTTACAGGGTGCTTGCTCTTGGGACAAGGACACTCTCATATGCAAGTAGATGTGTCATAAGGGTGAAATTCAGAGAAAATAAATGGCATGAATAAGAAAATACAATAAATTAGTAATCCAATAAGGAAATAACCAATGAGGACAGGAGAGAAAATGACCCTGTCATATATTTTTTTCTTCAAGGATTCAGGGAAACAGAATACAGCTTAAACTAATAATTCTTGTGTCTATGCTATAGAAATAGCCAAATAAACTAAATTAAAACAAACAAACAAAAAAAGTCAACATGAGATAGAGGGATAGATCACCTTTAGGAGAAGGACCTATACATTGAGGTATAGATTGAAAATAACTATAATTGGTATGACAAATAGAGGGAAGTAACAAGGTAATCCCATTTTCCATTCTGCCAGAAAGGGGTGCAGCCTGTAATAATGAACTAAAAAAAAAGAGATACTTAGATACGATGAAAAAAGAAATTGGGAAAAGGCAATCAGAGAGCTCTCTTCTTTCACTTCTCAGTATTGATGATGATAATAGTTAATTAAAGGTTCAGTTGTGTTTTCAAGATGCTACCGTATTTTTAGGTATTTTCAAAACCAAACTTTCAGAAATAAGAGTGGAGTAGTTCAGAGCACAGGTATAATATGATTTTGCTCAAAAAAGTAAAAAGGGTTCAGGACAAACCTTCCAATTCTTTACAGCCTTAGGAAGCATTGTCTTTTCTCTGGGCCATGGTTTGATTGCATCATACTATCCACAGAATGTGAAGAACACATCTGTTTGGAAATTTACACTGTTCCTGAAATGGAGATAGTGTCTGCGTTTTCTTGTGTCTTCATACAGTTAGGAGCATGGGGTCATCCCCAAGCAAATCTTGGTATAAACACTCTTATCGACCATCTCTTAGCCAGAACTGGGAAACAAACACATCCTCCTTTGCTTTCCCAGTACTGCAGTACAGTCTGTTGTCTGCACTGACTACAACAGCGAGCCGCAGTCAGTATGATAAGTGGCACTATGCTGCATGGTCATTTTAGAGGTGTCCAAGCTTCCGAGCTGCACTCTGAAATGTTCTTATGACTGAGGGACACAAAGACATGTTGGAGAACACAGCAAGAAAGCAATTCCAAGAGCAATTTCATGATTTTGCAGGAAGTAGGTAGCAAAGAATTTTCCTGCAAGTACCACAACTTCACTGTGGTGTGTTTTCTTCTCTTCAGGAGTATTTGTAATCTCAAAAAACAGAGGATCAGATTCTGCAATCCAGACATACAATTATTAATATCTTACTACACATGTGAAAATCCTAAAGAGTAAAGAACTACACAACACCATTTAAAATGGTAGAATTTTGGCCCAACTTTATTCTTGAGATGTATGAAAACAAATTCTGTGCAATAGGCAGTCATTTAATTGTCCTTTTCTACCTACAGATACAGCTATAAAGGTACAGGCAGCTAAAGACAAAGCAAGACAAGCCAACGATTCTGCAAATGATGTGCTGGCCCAGATTAAAGACCTCAACCAGAATCTCCTTGGCCTGAGAAACAACTACAGTAAGCTTGCAGATGATGTGGCAAAAACAAATGCTGTTGTGAAGGACCCTATCAAGAACAGTAAGTTCTTTTTTGCTGTGGATTTTTTGTTGTTGTTTTGGTTTTCATTTTACAGCTCAAAATGAAACAGGCACTCAACAATTTCACCCTTATAGCATTACTATGCTGGGTAAAAAGGAAACTATTATTTCTATTTCTGCTGTTAGTCTTCTGTGGAAAGAAAGCTACCATCAGCAGGTTGAACATGTAGTGGGTTGCTAGGTCCAGTCCACAGACTGGTCTTTAAACTAAATAGGTGAATAATTAAAGAATCAGTCCTTGACTGAAAATATACTACTTGATTCATGTAAAATTCCTTGCACTCACCCAGCCTCCAGTCAACCAGGTAATTACTTCTGGGTGAAATGCAGTGACGTCTTTCATACAAGTTACTGTTCCTGGTAGAATACTGAAGACACTTAAGAAGAAAAAAGATAAAAAAAGAAAATGTTTTTTAAGGCTCTTTTTTTGTAGTGAAGCCTGCTATCAAATATAACAATTTCTTTAGCACGCGTTTTAGCAACTTCTTTAGCAATTTCCACTGTGGTTATAATGGATAACATTGAATTCTAAACTGTATAACATTTTATTGTAGATTACCAGAGCGTATTGCATAGGTGTATATGGCCAGGGTTGGATATTGTTACAAAATTACTGAAGGACTAACTTCTCAGCTGATCTTTCCATGTTGTGGTCAGTTTAGCCAAACTAGGCACCTAAAAACATCTAGTTTAGGAAATTGTCAGTCTCATTCTATGGACACATCCTTTTCAAGTTCTAGCTGTACCAGCGAAATGATTGCTTGTCACTGTCTTCCTATCTGAAATTTCTGAACCTTCATCAACTGAAATACAGGCGTGAACCCCAAAAATAATCATCAGATAGAAAGATCCCTAGAGGTTTAGACAACATTAAAAACAGTTTTTGATTGAAATAATGTGGTTACATTATGGCAGGTTATGCAACAAGCAGATCTACAAGATAATGACATCTGGCTTGGTAGTGATAACAGGCAAGTGGCCTAAACCTTCTTGGCATTTCTGGATCTAGAATAGGCCAGGTCTAGAATCCTGTCCCTTAACTAACTTTGCATTTGTGATTAGATCTTCAAAACATTTTCTTATGCTATGTTCTGTTTTTTTCTCTTTTCTTTTTCTCCCTCTCTTGCCTACAGAAATAAGTACGTATGTCTTCTTTCTTGCTTTTTTTATTGTGCCTTTTCCAGTAAATAATGATGATTCATTGCTTACTGCCAAAGCTTATGCATGGTGTTCTAAATTGGTCATTCAAGTGGCTACTTTTTGAATGCTCTTAGATAAAGTGGCTTGGTAACTAGCCTAATTTATGAAACTTATAAGAAACATCTTGAAAGTTGGTCTGAGTTAGTATTCAACCAGACTTTCATGCACTTTGTAACCATTACCCAATTATAATAATTACTATTTCCATTCAATGTACATTCTTTTGGTAAGTACTGTTTTATTCATTTTGCAGGAGAAAAAAGAAAATATTTACATATGACTGCCATTTTTTAAAATCTACTTTCAATACATACACATAATTTTAAGCTATCAGATAATGTTAAGCGATCAGAATAAAAAGATGTTGTTCTTGTTGCCATTACAGATTATTTAAGAATGAACTTCAAGTTAATTCAACATTTAACTATAATCCTCTAGTTCTTCTGCAGAAATTACTAATGGAAACTAATCAATTTTCATTAATCTAGCATATTTTTTAAAACTAGGGTTAGAAAAAACACATGTGAATACTTCATTTGTAACCATATTTTGCTCCAGTATTTTCATTACTATTATCCTGACATGAAGCATAGTTACTGCTTCAAAATCCTTGTTTAACATCTGTATCTACTTCTGTTGCTACTTTGGCTTCATTCTAAATGTTCATAAATGCCCTAATTCTGTTCAGGTAGCTTCCTGGTCTGTTTGTACCTCATATTCGCCTACAATATTGTCTGAGTATTGTCTGTGCAGAATTTTCTTGATTTTTTTTTTTTTTTTTCAATAACACTTTATAATTACCATCTGACACGGCTCTAAAATTGTGCTTTGTTTTTTCTTATGAAGTTGCTGATGCAGATTCTAGTATAAAACACCTGGAAAAGGAGGCAGATCGCCTACTAGATAAACTCAAGCCAATCAAAGAACTTCAGGATAATTTAGGGAAAAACATTTCTCAGATAAAAGAGCTGATAAACCAAGCTCGGAAGCAAGCCAATTCGGTAAGCCTTTTTCTCAATAAGATGACCTTTTAAATATTAGTGGAATTTTATTTTCTACTTTTATGTTACTTCTCCTCAAGGTAAATACTTTCTAATACAAAAAAAAAAAAAAAAAAAAAAGTGCAGAGAAAGCCAGTAATGGAGTATAATTTCTGATAATTTTTTCTCTGTGTTTTGTTTCTTCATTTAAAATGCACCATTGTTAAATGGATAATATCTGTTGGTCTGTATGTGGAAAAGTTACTATTTAAGAAATATTGTGGTAATAGCACAGCAGAAAAAATCACTTTGTCGTTGATGACTGAGTACTGATAATAAGTCCCTGGTGTCAATTCATACTTCATTCAACTTATGTCACCTGAGAATGTGAAGTCTAAGGATGCAAACTTGGGTTGAGAGTATATTTCTAGTTTGGTTATTGAGTTTGGAGCCTATCTCTCTAATTCAGTAATACTTTAAGCTTGAGGACCAGCTGTGTAATGCTAAGACCATTCAGCTTATAACCCAATAGAACATGAGAAAAATGTTCTTGAAGATGGTACTTTAGGAAAATTCCTGAAAAATGGTTGCGGAAAAATAACAATCTACAGAATAGGAGCCTAGAATGGATGTGTATTGCATATTTGCCCACAATAGAAGAACAAGTTACAGTGATGCAGTAGTTTTCTTCTTATGTTCTTCTGTCTGAAGGCTTCTAAGTACTTACCTGCTCAGCATTTCTGAGAAAAGGAAATAGTGTGTTTGGTCATATAACAGATCTCATTTTTTATAAAGTCTGCTCTAAGCAAGAGATGATCCCATTATGTACATCTACTCTAAAACAGAAACATGTCTATCTGGAACTGAAATACGATTGTGCTGTCATTATGTCTATGCTGGCATTATGAAAGCAAATAGTGTACTGTTTTCATCTGTGCTATCGAGCCTGAGGAAACTAGCACAAGTGTCCAAATGCATATGTCATTTGAGCAGTGAAAATGAAACCTAATAATGAATACCAGCTCCATTAAGGATTATGTGAAAACAGTGTTAGACACAACTGTTGGTTAAAAAAATCATTATTAAAAGGTGTCTTAAATTAACATAATCAAAGACATTACAAAGAAAAATAGATCATTATCTCTACCCCAGAGCAATGTGTTGCAGTTCCTTCAGAAGCACTGCATATTTTCCTGGCTACGTATTCTACTTGTAGCCTATCTCCATTGCCAGAATTCCCCAGCTGCTTGTGTTAGACCCACATATCTTCTAGCTATTTTTGATCCATATAACTGATCCTTTCAAACCTGAATGCTAGAAAGAGTTTGTATTGCCTTTTAATCAAAACATAAGAAACAATCCCAGAAAGAAAATTGCATTTCTACCTCCTGTATGTATCCAAGCAACTACCTGCTACTTGTAGCACAGAAATGGTAATGAGGGAGAAAAAAATGTTATATTTTTGAAAGATTTAGAAACATCTTTCGGTTACTTCTGGAATAATAAGCAGTAAACTGAATTTTTTCTAATATGCTTGTTTTGAAGATCAAAGTGTCTGTGTCTTCTGGAGGCAACTGTATTCGGACATACAGACCAGAAATAAAGAAAGGAACATACAATACCATCATTGTCAATGTGAAGACTGTAGTTGCTGACAATCTGCTTTTTTACCTTGGAAGTGCCAAGTTTGTAAGTTTGTCTCCTGCTTTTCTTGTCAGCATTGCTCAATCAAATCAGGTTACTGACAAACACAGAAGATGAAAAAGGCTTTTCTTTTTTCCTCTTTGAGGCTTCAAAGTAATAGTAGAGGATCTAAGATAAACTAGACACTTGCTTTGGTATTAGTATAGGGACTTCTAAAATATAACTGGTAAATATTTTTTAGTATTTTAACTAGCTATAGAATGTAAGACTTCTACATGAGCTACATTAGGGCTTTAAAATTCACAGTGCAACCAGAGCATTTTGGGGGTTGGTTGTGGGTTTTTCCTTGGGGAAGAAGTGGCTAATCATCTTGCATCTGTCAAAGCTCCAGTTTATTATAATTTTACGTCAAGTCTATGATTGCAAGCACAGTAATGATGAATGACTCAGTTTCCCATGGGCACTCTAGCAGACAAGCTTCTAGAATAATCAGCAATAATTCAGTAAATGGGAAAAATAGTGCATTTCTAACATTTTGAACTATATATTTTATATACCTAATACAAAATGAAGAGGCTAGATGGCATCATGTATTAGTCTACAATCCTGACATATTTCTGCCATCCAATGGATGTTTTACAAATAACGTCAGTCTGAGTTAAGTTCTCTTCTTAGTTGCTACAATACCAACATTTCTGTAAGTCTAGCAACATACATGCTATGTATCACTGACAGAAGTCATTTGTCATATTTGTCATAAGATTCCTTGTTTGAATCAAGGAAAGCAGGGAAAAGATGATCTCAGTCACTGTGAGAGTTAGTTTTCATACTTTGTTTTCTGAAAGTGAATTTCTATTGCCCTATTCAGATGCCTTCTGAAATGTGAAGAGTTCTGGAGAGTTTTCTTTTATCAAAATATGAGACTGGCTCTGTTTTTATATTTTGTACGCAGACTGACTTCTTGGCCATAGAAATGCGCAAAGGCAAAGTGAGCTTCCTGTGGGATGTGGGATCTGGTGTTGGACGGGTAGAGTATCCAGATCTGACCATTGATGATGGGTTTTGGTACCGGATTGAAGCCTCTAGGCAAGTACATATTTCACTTCCAACATTTGGTTCCTAACAAAAATACAGCCAAATTAAGCAAGATTTACTTCCAATCCATTCTTATCAAGTTTCACAGAATCATAGAGGTTAAAAGGGACCTCTGGAGATCATGTAGTCCAACCTTTCTGCTAAAGCAGAAAGAACACTTTTCCCAAGAACAAGTGTTGTTGTAGGTTGTACAGGAAAGTGTCCAAGCATGTTTTGAATATCTTCAGGGAAGAAGACTTCACAACCTCTACAGGCAGTTCATTCCAGTACTCTGTCACCCTCAAAGCAAAGAAGTTTTTATCATGGTTTATGGAACTTCCTATATTACAGTCTGTGCCTATTATCCCTTGCTCTGTAATTGGACACCGTTGAAAAGGACCAGACCCCATCCACTTGATTCCTACTCATTAGGTATTTATAAGCATTGATAAGATCCTCCCCTCTGTCTTATCTTCTCCAGTCTGAACAACCCCAGATCTCTCAGCCTTTCTTCATGCGAGATGCTCCAGACCCCTCGTAGTCTCTATGGTATTCCACTGGACTCTCTAGAAATTCCCTGCCTCAAGAAAAACAAAGGAGCCCAGAACTGGACATGGTACTCCAGATACAGCCTCATAGGGCAGAGTAGTGTAGGAGGATAACCTTCCTTGAATGCTGGCCATGGTCTTTATAATGCACCCCATAAGAAAATGCATGTCAGCCATTAGGGCATGCTGTTGACTCATGGTCAACCTGTGGTCCACCTGGACATCAGGTCCTTCTCCACAGAGCTCCTTTCCAGCATGTCAGCTTCTAACCTATTTGATGCATGCAACTCCGCAGGTGTAGTGCTTCACATTTGTCTTTATCTCAGGTTTATGGAAGTTTTTGCTGTGTTTAAAACATCTATTTTTAATGCAAGGTAATATCATACTTATAAGCAATTGTAGGCTGGTTTAGTGGAAGGTTTTGAACCTACATCCAATAATACCAAAAGTGAATACACTGCAATTACAATTGAAATGTGAATTGTTCTGCATCAAGAATATATTTTCATCATATATTTTCCCTCACGCATCAACAATCCATGACTGCTTGTATTCCCTTCTTTCTACCTTTCATTTCAGCTTTATGAATTCTCTTCTTCAACTAGCATCCTTTAAAAATTGGTTACATGTTTTGACATTCAGACAGATAACTGCTATTCTTTTCATCTTGAATTTCAAAGAGTAGCACCATTTCTGAATTTCTGGTCTTGCAGTACTGCAAATGAAAGGTCTGTCATACACCAGTATCTTGATTCTTACTCAAAATGCTGTTTCAATAGCCAGAATATCTCTTCAAACTAGAGATATTAAAAAAGATACAGCTTATGAAAAATCAAGGATAGAACATTCTGAAAAGTTAAAACTATGCTTCGTATTTCAGTCCAGTTGCTGAATGCTTTTGAACTTTAGATAAATAGATACCTTAATATTAGTTTCTTGACTTTTGTATTTTCCATTTAAATAGCACATGACATACAGTTTAATAGTTACAGCATAAGGATTATGTAACTTTATATCCATTATCCTTTCCTCCTGAATTACTCAACTAGTAAATTAGATAACATTGTCTATATTGCAATCTGATATAAAGCTGAATAATCCTTTTGCATCCTTACATGTTATATTTCACTTAGTATTAAATGTAGAAGTGATAGTAGTCACACACTGAGAAAAAGAAGAAAGGGAAAAGAAAAATTCTAATTCCAGTTACGTCCATAGGTCTGAGAAAAGAAAATGGCATCCAGTTTAAATAATTCAGCAAAATCACAGAAATCGGACATTCAGAACAGAGAAATAAATAAAATTATGGCACTTTCTCTAGTAGCTGCCTTAATGAAACCTCATTGCTTGTGAAATACAAGCTGGGTTATGATAGGAATTGTTGAAATCTTCATCACTTCATATTGTGCATACTAAAATAGCTTCATGACACAGTAATGCCAGACTTCTATTTACAATAAAGCTGCTTCAGCAGAATACGGGCCAGGATATGGTATAAAAATTCACACATTCTACAAATGCACAGTGCCTATTAAGTTATTTGTTCTAGATATACAGGATGTGCATGCTATTAGTTTTAAACAAACTGCTGGATCAGCAATTTGAAACAATTACAGCTGCACAATTCAGGAGAATTACATGCAAAGACATTAGTTGGATTTGTGGGATCGAGATGAAGAACTCAGGACTAGTTTTATATTCTTAAGGCAGACTTCATTAATCATGTGCCCTGCTGAAGATTTTCTGACTTCAAATATTTTAGTCCGTTTGATAACACTTCTTCGTAAGCTGTTGAAGAGTTTTACTCATTACATTCTATCATTTTTTTTCTCTAAATTTCTTCTCAGTTCCAGCTACTTTTTCAGCAAACTGACAGAGCTGCCAGATGGCAGGACATCCACTTAGAGTGGAGGAGAGGTCAGAAAGGCCATGGGGAAATTCTGGCCTTGCTAAATTTTGCCTTGCATTTCAATGATGACAGGCATTGAAACGTGTTTGTAATGGTAGATCTAACTATGTAAATATGGTAGCTTTAAAGGCTGATAGCAGGTTTTAATTAAGAATCTCAAAAGGGCTTATAAACAGAAGTGTTGTCCCAGAGGCCATGAAATCCTCAAAATCATTCAGCTTATGGATTGAAATCTAAATATGAAACAGCTGACTGTTGAGTGATGATCAGGGATGTTCAATTCAGTTAGCCACCAGGCCAAAATTTCACATCTGCTAAGACCAATTTATTAACTACTGCATCTGTTTTCCATAGAAGCTTTTTATTTTCCTTGTCTTTTTGTTTCAAGTACACTAATTCTTTGCATTTTATCATATATACAGAGGCCATCATGAAAATCTTTAAAATTTTATTTGTATGGAATTGAAGTAAAATGTATTTATTCCTTTAATGTACCATTTGCCTATGGAATAAGCAATTCCCTTTACTTTGATAGCACAAGAACTTAACAGCTACTTACAGTTATTTACCTTCTTACAGAGATGAATCTGATTGACATTAAAAACTGCAATCAACTGAAGTATCAATTAATGAAGGAAAATATGACATAAACAGTTTGTGACAAAAAAGATTAGAAGCAGGTTTGCAACATGCAGAGTCAATTTTGTGGAACAGTCAAATACATACTAGAGTATTTTTGAGGCACTCTTGATCAGTGAAACAATGTTACTTGATGCCAGCAGGCCTGTTAGGAGCTGGATCTGAGTAGTTGTGATTTTAATTAAGCACATTTAAAATATTACCATTATTAATGGCAGAGTTTAAACAATTCCCTTCCTTGGAAAGAAGGACAGATGAATCACAAATTCACACTAAGCACATCCAGCTCAACTCAGCAAGAATTCAATCATAAACTACTAAGGCAAATCTAAGCCATACTTTCCAGTAATAGTTTTCTTTGTAGTCCAGGTGTTCAGGAGCAGATGTTTCTTCATGGTATTCTGTAATCTAATGTTGATAACTTGCAGAAGTCATCTCAATTGTATCATGCATCTCCTAAAGAGCAAATCCTGCATGCGTGATGTTGTGCAAATGTATCAGATGGTCAGCCACCAAAGTGCTGATATATCTTTAACCCAACAGTTCATCTTGAATTGACTACCGCCAGAGTAGTATTTTCTAATCTGATGACTTGTCATGCATCAGATACCAATGTCTTTTTGCTGCCAAGTTAGCCAAGTTCTGTCTTCAAGCTCAATTGTCCTCCCTAAGTAAGAGAGAATTATTTATGAAAGAGACTCTATAGTTAGCATTTCCATCTATTTGAAGATGAAAGACACCCATGCTACTTGTAACATATTAGGCACTCTAAAAAGTGTCAGTCTACTCAGTCCCTTCTATGTTATTGCATTTCAATGTTTTTAAACTAGAATCACTGGAGTCGTGATTTCAGTTTAGTAGAAGCCACTAGTAACTGTGAAGTCTTTCAACAATTACTACATTGAGAACTATGTTTTGAAGTCCTTTATAGAGATTTATTAATAAACTTGAATAATAATAAAAATAAACCATATTTTATTAATAAACCTGGAAAAAAAAGAAGCAAACTTTAGAATTTCTGCCATATAGAATTCTATTTACTTAACATTCCATTGATTTTGGAATAAAAGTTAAAATGATTGTCATTACAAAGAATTTGCAATCAAAAAAAATTTAATCAGAAGAACGTGACTTGTTTTACCTCACTGCTTTTAAATGCTTGGGAGTAACTATGCATTTACATAACCCAGATATCACTAGGAGATTCCCTGGAACTCCCATATATATGGTCTCCTGAGTTACCAGATCAAGCTAGAAGTAATTGAAAATCTCCAGTATTTTTCTGCAAATATATGGTTTTCACAGTGAAAGCTTTGATAACCCTGTCTCCAGGGCAGGCAAGATGGCATAGATCTACAAAGACATTCCCCATTGAATAGAAACCCTCAAAATTACTTTTCAACCTTGCTTCACAGTTCAGGGTAAATTTATCAAAACTGACATGTCACAACTAACACTTTTTTTTTCTTTGTCTTCTTTCTTTTTGTCTTCTTTCTTTTTGTCTTTCTTTTCATTTTGTTTTGTTTTGTTTTGTTTTGTTTTGTTTTTTTCTTTAAATGACTTATTTCCAGTGAGATGTTATTTCACAAAAAATCTCTTAAGTTGTTCTGGATGGTGCTGACAGATTCTGAGCTAAATGAATTGTTGAAGAGTTTTATAGACATAAATTCATAGTTTTCTAATTTTTTTCCATTCTCTAAAGTCCAGTAAACTTTCTAAATGCAGAAATAATTAGACTTTCTAAATCTCGAAATCCAGAAATAAATAATGTCTTGCTTTAACTCATTCAGTAGCCTAAGTTATGCGTTCTTCCACTAAATGTGAGTTCTTCAAGTAAAGTTTCATTTAATAGAAATGACAGTTCTTTCTGAAAGGGTATGCTTAAAAAAAAAAAAAAAAAAAAAAAAAAAAAAAAAGCATCTTTACATGCAACAAAGTCCAGAACTTCAGAAAATCAATGGGTGTTTTGGTTCTTAGCTGTTACTTGGCAGTATCTTGATAGGATGGGTGTGCGGCTCTTAATCTAGAAAGCTACTTGTGGAAAATTTTTGATAAATGTTATTATTTTTATTTAAAATCCTTCCCCCAGACACCTTTGAAAAAAATGCAAATGTAAAATCTGTTTTCTGAGAAAAATGCTGTTTAGTTAGCCTGTGAACATGTAGTGAGTAATTTTTAGAGTATAAGGCAAATAGCCAACAAAATACAATAGGTCGTCTAAAAAAAGTACAGTCCCTCTGGACAGGTATATGCTCATCACAAACTGATATGGAAAAAGAAAATAAGTGTTATTTAAAACAGAGTCTTTCTGCATTAATTATCAAGTAAATGTGTTTTAAAATTTCTCTTCAATGCTGATTATTTTAGTGTTTGGGTTGCAGGACCAGATGTTCATGTTATGAATTTCCAAATTAACATGCCTGTGGTTATGTAAAATTAGAGATCCTATTAAAAATGAATTGAAGCAGCAATTTCCAAAGTTATCCATAAATCCACAATACATGGTCATCTTCTGATGTCCACATCTCCCGGCCACTTCTCCACCACATTAATGAACATACTCAGTCCCTCATCTGCACATGACAGGATTTGAGTCACATTCAGTGCTACTCATTTCTACAATTATGTGATGGCCTCATTTAAAAAAAAGAAAAAAAAAAAAAAGTGTCTGGGAGTCTATAAATCTGTATCAAAATGGAACATAACCAGATCAGTAATACATGCCTCTATTAAAAGATGCCATCTAGAACAGGCTACTTACCATATTTAACTATGGTTTACTGAACCTCTGCTTATTTTGTTAAAATGTCTAGGACTGGGAAAAATGGCACTATATCTGTGCGAGCTCTGGATGGCCCCAAAGCCAGCATTGTGCCAGCCACTTTTAGTGGTGTCTCGCCACCTGGATATACCATTTTGGATGTAGATGCTAATGCCCTGCTGTTTGTTGGAGGTTTAACTGGAAAAATAAAGGTAATGTACTGTATGGCACTACTGTATTCCATTACTACTTACAGTAAAAATAGTAAGCTTTAGTATGCTTGTGTCATTGTTGGAGATGCTTTAGTATTTATGCTCTTGAGAGATTGTTAAGAACATGTAGGCTTTCTGTCTAGAGGCAACTAAAGGTGTCTGCTTTCTGCCATAAACAAGTACTCCTCAAATGTATTTTTACAATTACTGAATCATCATTTACTAAAAGTGGCTCTATACTGCAGAGAACAGTGACCCTTACAAAACAAGAGTGTTCTCACTAGCTTAATGTACTCTGTGGCTTGATTTGCGTTTTCAGAGGCAATGGAAATAAAGTGGAGAGAGTTGATTTATATCCCACACCTAAAAATTATTCTTAATTTTCTTTTTTTGTTGTTGTTGTTTTGGTTTTGATTTTTTTTCTGTGTTTGATAAACATCAATTTATACTGCTGTTTTTTATCAGTAACAAATGTATTTATATTGGCATTATTATTATGGCAAGTTTCTTACTTGCCATAATGACTCGGTGAAATAAATATTCCACTGAGCAAAACTGACACTGTTCTGTGCTTGCAGTGCTGGGCAGTGGCTAAAAGCTCAAAAAAAACCACAACTCCATAAAGGCTGTAGGGTTCTTTCTGCCTACCCCACTGAAATGTGTAACTGCAGTCTGCAGTGACTGCTGGCTCAGGAAGACTGGCCCATGTACCAATTCTAATTGTCTGAACTGTGATTAAGAAAACCCTCTCATCATTCCACATTTAGAAAAATACTTGAGAGTTTGGTTGATAAATTATTTACATTTTGTTGACTGTTTTAAGACTGTAGAAAGTAAGTGATGTGTAACTTTTGGACTGTTTTCTTTGGGTGATCCGCTGAAGGAGTTGTGAAACTTCAAACTCAAATGCTAACCTAAACCCAAAACTTATTTAAATTTTAGAATCATAGAATTGCTCAGGTTGGAAAAGACCCCAAAGATCATCAAGTCCAATAGCAACCTAACCATACTACCCTAACTCTAACAACCCTTCACTAAATCATGTTCCTGAGCGCCACATCCAAACAACTTTTAAACACCATCCAGGGATGGTGACTCAACCACCTCCCTGGGGAGCCTAGGCCAGTGCTTAACCACCCTTTTGTTTTAGATTTCACTTGCAAGTTATCAGAGCACATGTGTTGAAATGTAATTGCACCATTTATATACGTTTAAGTGTTTAATGCTGGCTCTCAGAGCTTTGACCTTCAGTTCTACTTTGAAAAATATTCTTATGGTTACTTTAAAAATCCAGAGAATAGGAGATGTCACACTGCATAGATTGTCATGGCGTAAGTTAGTCTCATGCCTGGTTCTAATTTCAATGGCAAAGTTATTATATTGGACTAATAATAATGTGTGTTTTCCTTGATGTCATTTTTCATTTTTACAAGTCTCTTATTGTTAAATAAAGTGTTCTTAGTATTGCAGCCAGACGGCAGAAGAAGTGATGCAAAGGTGTAAACAGAGATCATATCTAGTATTTGAATAACCAGGCCCCAAAGCTCACACCTACCACTCTAACGAAATGTAACCACAAAGGTCATCTCACTTAATTTAGTTTGAGTTTTATAATATGTAATATTTTATCTAGTGCCTGTTATTTCATTTTTATTTTTAATGTTATTTGTAATTATTTGGGGTTTTTATTTAAATGCTAACATTGTTTAAATAACTCTCAGTTACCAAGCATTGCTTTATGATGGAGTGTGTACTTAAGAAAAAGTTAGAAATAGAAGAATAGCAAAGAATTTCAAAAGCAAAGAGTTTAAGGGCTCTTGAACTACTGAGATAGACAAAAGGGCCTGGAATGAAGTAATGTTTAAACCTAAACTCTTTCCTAAATGTTTTTGATTTTTCTCTTAGTTAAACAGTGAGGCAGAGGTGGGTAATGAGCATGCTTACTGAGCACATAAGACAGTTTTAGAATAAAGTATGAGGTGAAGTACTGAACCTGAACAAAAATTATGGAAACTACAGAAGATCTGATGCTTGAGCAGTGGTTTTCAAACTCAGTAAGAATTCTCCAGATGTTTTCTAAAGATTTCTTAATTTTTTTCAACTTGAGAAAACTATCATGATTTTTCCCTCCAGGTAAATAAAGAGAAGGGCAGAGGTAGGAAGACAGTGTATTGTACATTCAATACAACTGGAATATTTCCTATCTAGGATTTTAAACATTATCAGACTTGCTCTGGTCGGACAGTCTGAATAAAAGAAAATAAATGGTAAATCTACTTAAAAAAAAAAAAAAAAATTACTGTCAGTTGTCATGTTCACAAAATATTGTTTTTAACTGAGAATTTTGTTTAAATCTGTGAAGTGTTTTGGACATTTGTCAAGGTCACTGACATAAAGAATGCTCACTTTCAGTTTTTAAAAACATCTTTCATTTGACTCGAGTAGAAGACTATGATATTCACATGTCATGAATTTCTCAGAACTGACATTAAGTTCCTACTTGTTGCTAATTAAAACCTTCCCAATTATCTCAGGAAATATCATCAGAACATTAAGTCTTTTGAGTCATACTTTTGCTGGAATATTTTTAAGTTGCACTTCTTCTTCATATTCTCTTGCAAGGTCTTAATATTCATAATTGCTGTATGGAAAACAGCAGGTGCTTGTCTATCTTAAATAGCTAAGTAAGTAGTTTTTCAATCAGTTTGTATTGATGAAGTGATATTTAAATGAAGCCAGGTATTTTTAGAAAGATCATTCTGAGATAAGTACTCTGTGTACAGTCATATATTACTTACCTGATCATAGCACCATGTTATGATCGAATGAGCCTTACCCAATGTGTATGACCCTAACCTAATGATTTTTGATGCATTTTATAATTGCTTTGCTATCTGCACATTTTTCTGCATCCAAAATTCAGTATGACCTTTACAGGTGTAGCCAGCTGAGCTCACGTATTCAGTTTTTTAGTTTGGATACTCAAATTCCAGGCTTTTGAGAATTAAGAGCAGGTGAATTTTGCTAGTTGTACTGTGGGCAAGATTCCTCATAGCTCTTTCCATGATATCTTAAACAAAAACACAGATAGACCTGAAAAAGAGTCTGCTGCTGGACTAGCACAAGCAAGCTGTTCTCCAGATGGCTGGGAAGCAGGAAGTGTGATGTGAAAGCCCAGGCAGGTCCTCATTCTTCAGGGATCATTCTGCGTAGGCCTAAGTCTCAATTAAATGAGCTTTTCCATCTTGACTGATACAAAACTTATCTCACTTTTTTGTTGTTCAGTTGTTCTAGAGGATTAAATAGATTACATATTAATCTTGATATGTGAAATAATAAGAAATATCTTCTGGTATTTGTTGTCTTTGTATTAGTTTTGCTTTCACATATAGTAAATCACTTCAAACTGAGTTCTAGCACTGATTGTGTTTTCTCTTACAGAAATCAGATGCTGTAAGAGTCACCACTTTCACTGGCTGTATGGGTGAAACCTTCCTAGACAGCAAACCCATAGGACTGTGGAATTTCAGAGATATAGAGGGTGACTGCAAAGGGTGTGCCGTCAGGTAGGTAACATATTGCTCCTTTCTAAGCCTGTCTGTGGGATGCTGTGATCTGTTGTAAACAGTGGGAAATTCTGCAGCAGCTATCAAATTCCAGTAGACAGCTCAGAAAGCTGAGTTGTGAGAAATATGAAATTATGTTGAAATTATGTCAACAAGAGAACAAGAGAAGCACCCAATCTGCATTAAAAAGTGGTATATTAACAGAGTTCAAATGGTGTAATGGTGCTGTGAAACAAAGACTCCACCTAACCAGTGGCCAAAATTAGTCAAAACATGAGGGATGGTGAGATCCACAGTGGGACAGAGTCTGGCATACAAACTGGATTTTGCAGCTGTGTTGTAGGTCATCATACAGAACAGGGCAGAGTGAGGTGTGTCAGTGCAGCTTTCACAACCACCAGTGTAGTGAGCAGAGACACCAAAAGGGAAAGTGGTTTCCTTTCTCAAAAAAGGAGGACCTTTCCGGTGTGTCTTTGTACTTTAAGGGTTGTGACTCATCTTCCTTCCTCTTTTCCACTGAGATATTTTCCAGTGCCTTGATTCAGCATCAAAAGCAGCACTGCTGAAAGCCCCCATACAGATGTACCTGAGATTATTCCATAGATCGTCATTTAAGGAGTCTCTCACATCCCAGTTCACCGTGACATATTGCATAAAAGCAGTGTTGTCCTGTTAGATACTCCTGGTTTTTAGCAAATTTAGCAGTGCTAGTATATAGTATGAAGCTCACACTGCATTAGGCAAAGTCACTGTAGAGTCAGTCAGAAAAGTTAAAAGTAGACTTATATTCAATTGAGCAGCCTAGTTTGAAACATCTGCTAAGGCTTTGCCCTTTCAAAATGCTGGAAATTCCAGTTGTGAACAGAATTTCAGAAATGCTGGAGGATTTCCTTGACTATAAATGTAGGCCCTTGATGCTTAGGTTAAAACTTACGGAGCATGATGATGTATATGTCTCAGCTCCAATCAAGTCCTAGTAGAGAGATATGTGTCTCTGCCTAAATTTAATTTTCTCATTCATTAGTGATAGTGTAGATCTCTTTGCTTGGAGTAGAGTGGGTGGGAGGAAGATTAAAAAAAAAGAATACTAGACTTGAAATTCATAGAAAACTGTATTAAAATCTCACTTTTACATTAACCTAATTTTCTTGTTTCAGAAAGAATCCAGTTCTCCTGCAAAATCTATTTGAAAAAGCTAACTGTTAAATGTAGTTATGTAGGGCAAGAAGGCTATGTTCAACATCCTTGTATGTGTGCCAGGTTAAATGAGAAACATTCTCCTAGCCAGTATTCCACATGTAGGTCTCTTGTTCAAATATAATTGTTATTAAACCAAAAGATTGCTGTCATCCAGCTATCTGATCTGTGCAACAAATGGTCAAGTGTCTATCATAAAAATCATATTAAACAATCTCACAGCCTCATCTTCTCTGTAATGACAGGGACTGATGCTTCTCCTCTTGCAATGTTTGTAGCTTGTGGGTAAACAAAGAATCACAGGTTACAGGGTTTTCAGTCTGGGGCCCTCCAGAAGGTGTAAAGTCCCTAACAGTAGCAAAACCAAGGTTTACTACAAGGATATTATTTTATAATGAGGATTGCATAATGGCCAGTTATAGTCCACAAGATGTATACAACAGGTTCCTTTTCCATCTTCTTCCCAGTTGTGCTTTCTTGCTGAACATCTGGTGAGCTGACCTTGTAGCCCCACTTGTCAGAATGTGGGTTTGATACAAAATCAAACCAAGTTCAGGAAGACTCCCAAAAGGCATCTCATTGTTCCTCTGCTCTCCTTCTCCACCTCCACATGTTTTTTTCCCTTTTAATTTCACATGGCAAAGATAAATGGTTGGAATTGCCCCTTTTCAGCCCACAGGTGGCAGATGGTGAAGGAACAGTCCAGTTTGATGGTGACAGCTATGCTGTAGTCAGCCGCCCGATCCGCTGGAACCCTAATATTTCCACAGTCATGTTCAAATTCAGGACCTTCTCATCCAATGCCCTGCTGATGTATCTTGCTACTGAGGACTTGGTAAGAATAACAAACCTCCACACTACTTACAGGTTTCAAGCCATCTTTGCAGTGGCTTAATTCATCATATTGTGAACACAAATAGGAATTTAGTGTAGCACTCTATGCGTATGATGCTGCCTGATCTCCAAGCAAAGACAAGGCTATAGTGTGCATGCTGATTGCCTTCTTCTTACAGACCTGTGAGAGTTACTGAGTATCCAGCTGTTAGACTCCAGATTTTCTGATATTATTAATGAATTTAAATGTATCTCAAATGTTTACTTTTTCAAGCATTGCCAACTATGGTTATAGTGTTTATTGTTTAAAACACCATGGTGAGTAGCAGGGTGAGAAAGAATATGGGAAGAGACAACTCTCAGGGAGAAGTCCTGCTGATCTGTTGAAAAAGTTTGTATTTAATGTAAGTGGTATTAAAAGGAAACTAAGTAGTGCAGCAAATAGCATGTGGTAGCGATGGCATTTTTGTTATAAGGTTTACAAACGGTGCCTTTTACTGCTAAAATAAAAACCAAAAATATTAGTTATGAAAGATACATGGGATTTTTATTTATGCAGATGTAAGTGGATAATGGGAGAAGTTTTTCATAAAAATGTCTGGCCTGATCCTCTTGGGAAACAGGAGTAACTTGGTTTCAGCATCTGTCATCCAAATCGATTTGCAAGTTTGACTGGGAAGACAGTCCTTTCTTTATCTATCTTTCCTTATCCTTTTTATATGGATCAGTTACAAACAGCAGTCCTCAGTGATGACTTGAAGAATCATGGAGCTCTCAATATAGGACAAGCCAGTGTTACTTCAGATTCCTGCATTTTGGGAAAGATCTTCAGAATTGCTGGAATTATGGAGGAGGAGGGTGCTGCCTCATTTCTTCTGATGGATTTTACTAAAATATAACATTATGATAATGAAGTACTTATGTTGTTATAATTAATTTTATAATTGAATATTAGAAGTATAATTAGGGTAATTATTTGAGATTATTTATGTAATTATTTTGGATAATTAATATATGTTATTTTTCTATGAAAAAATTATTTAGCTGAACTTATGGGAAAACACTGGTATCTGAAAAGTTTACATCTGAAAATATGGTCACACAGTATGAAAACACTGAGGATGCACTTTCTAGTGGTGCATGGGTAGCATATGTAAACATGTAGAACAAAGGGTTGTGTTCATATACATAACATTTTTCTCAGCTTTGCACAAGTGTTCAGCACAGTAGTAAAGTATTTTCAATCCCTCTACACCTAATCATATTTGGAACTAGCCATGCATAAAATGATTATTAAACTTCTAAAACTGGCATGTTTCTGATATGCTCATGTCCAGGGCTTTAGTTCCACTATTACTTGCTTAATGCTTTTCAGGCTATCCAGTCCCCTGGCTATTTGTTTTTCTACTTGTAATCTACCAGCTCTTTCTCTGTAGATACTAAAGTGTATACCACATGCTCCAGTAAGACATCTTAGTTATGGCTTAAGTACTGTTATTAGTGGTTGATGAGAAAAACAATTTATAGCTCTATATGGCTCTTTGGAAACCCTAGTAAACAGTCCCATTTTACCATCTTTGCTCTTGTTTTCTACCTTGCAAATTTAAATCTAGCAGAGATTTGTAGTAAATACACTTTTATTAGCTATGGAATTGTAGGGGTAGGAAGGGACCTCTGGAGATCATCTAGTCCAACATTTCAGCAAAAAATCCAGCTAAATTAGCAAAATTCCAACTAAATCATCAATCCAAAGGGGAAAAGAGGGGAGAAAAAGAACTTGCTGGCAGCATACTTTCATGAACTACAGTCCTGGGCAGTAAAGACCTAAATAGATTTTTTTTTTATAGCTTGTAGAAAGTTGTATGTTGCCATTTTGGAAAAAAAAGCATTTGCTTAATGTTATATACATCTTATCAAAATGAACAAGAATTGTAATTTGTATATCTAATGTATATGTATATCTAATCCTTTTTATTAACAGAAGGATTTCATGAGTGTAGAACTCAGCGATGGGCATATAAAAGTCAGCTACGATCTGGGTTCAGGTACAGCTTCTGTTATCAGCAACCAAAATCATAATGATGGCAAATGGAAGTCTTTTACTCTATCAAGAATTCAGAAACACGGTGAGCTCCTGTGGTGTTAATATGGGTTTCCCAGTTCCTTATTTAGTACAGCTAAGCATCTGATCGGGGGGGGGGGGGGGGGAGGAAATTTCTTAAACTGCTGAAATTATGAAATTCTAGTGATTTAGCAACTCCTTTTGCTTAGATTTACAGGTGTGTTCCAACGCACCTGAGTGACTGCAGCATCAAACAGGCCTTTTATGATATTCTTTTGACACAGGTAGCTTAATTTTCACACACAATTCTGCTTTATAGCTGTGTAAATTACATTCTACAAAGCTTCTGAGTGGAGAAAGAGAGAAGCTTTTTCATCAGTTCACTGATGTTCAAATTAATAAAACAGACCTGCATGATTTTTGTGAGGACAGCAATAGCATTTATGCTGTACAGTTCTTTCATACTCAGCATATCCCAAAGCAATGGTTTAAATATTGACAGTGCAAGTATCCCAACAGACAAACACAGCAGCCATTTTAAATTCCCTAATAACTACAGAGGTGTTGTGAATCTGCATGGAAACAACTTGGAATGTCTTCAAGACTGCCAGTGACTCATTAACCTATTACTTATGCAAAATGTGAAGTGGTGGCATTTGATAGGACACAAAAAATGCTGCCTGACAAAACTCTGTTGTGGTTGTAATCTACTTATGGCACTGGTAGAATCTTCCCTGAGCCAAATTCATGTGGCACACTCAGTGTTTTTGTATTGCTAAAGTCGTCTTGCCTTCTGAATCTCCTGGGCCCCCAAGGGTGCTGAAAAATGCTCTTCCTCCTCTGACCCCTACATTGCCAGCTCTCAGGCTGGCCTTCACATCTCCAACAGAGACTCACTCTTGTCACTTGGATGACGTGGACCTGTGAGCCAGGCCCAGTGGTCAGAATGACTTGGAGCTCTCACCTATAGATTTTCCACAGATTTAGAAGTATGTCTTGTTCTCTTAGTCCATACTTAACTCAGAAAATATTAAAACACCATGTCACACAACTGAAATTTCTTCATATCATTCAAACATATTATATGTTTGTATAGAATTTATTGGTGTAGAAATGAAAAATATGCTTGGTCTGTCTACTATAAGACGCAGAAGAGAAGTCTATTCCCCATTCAATTCCTTCACTCCTGAAAACTGGGTAGTTTGGTTTGGCATTCGACATTTCTTCTCTCTTTAAAGGCTCTGTCCACAACAAGCTCACATGTAGATTAGATTAGAAGTAATCTCTTCCATTTAGCTGCCTAGAGAAAAAAGGAAGGATGGAAGAAAGAAGGAAAGCAGGAAGGATGAAAGAATAAAATAACCCTTTCTTTGATACCCTAAGGGATAATGTTCGCTTCTTCCTTGGAGGCTATTCATCACTTCTCAGTGTGCCATCTCTCTCTCTCTCACTGAACCTTAAATTTTAAATTAATCCACACATTGAAAATGTGAATGGAAAATCATTTAAATATAATGATTGCATATAGTTTATCTTACAGTTCATTTGTGACTTCAGATTGAGATTAAACATGACAGCAACTGAGTGCTTTGGGTTGAAAATGGCTTAGAGTGATGGACAACAAATCTCTTAGGCATATCATGATAATCCTTAATAAAATTGTACTCTAAAACATCCTGCTCAAGTGTCAAATTTTGGACTGAAATCACAAATTAAATGTAAAATTATCTCTTCTGTCTTGATTTTGTCCTGACATGTTAGTTCCAAATTGCACTGACACAAATACCAAACTGAAATTGGTTTGGAAAATATAAATAACTAAAGCATACAGAATTGCTATAGCTTTTGAGGTTGTTATGGAAACAGAGAAAAGTGTGGGTTTCTCCCCCTGAATGTAACTGACAAAAAAATTGGGAAATCCAGAGCCTTAACTTCAAAATATGACTCTACTTACCTCTTCCTTCTCTTGCAAATCCTCTAATTATTTATCCTTTTTTATTTATTTATTTTAGCCAAGACATCATTTTTAATGTCTGATGTTTTGAAACAAATCTTATATCTCTTCCAGCCAACATATCAATTGTAGACATAGACACCAATGAAGAAGAGACCATAGCAACAACCTCTACGGGCAGCCACTTTGGACTCAACTTAAAAGGGCATGAGAAAATATATTTTGGTGGATTGCCGACTCTTAGAAACCTAAGGTAACATGACTCAAACCAATTTCTTCACTTATGGGAAAGAAATGTAAATGCAGTGTAATCCTATCGCCTGTATCCATTTGTCAAATACATTAGCTGTAAGTAAATGGTAGATTCCCAATGTACTCTACACTGCCAGACCAACGCTTCATCACTTGTGTATTTCAATGCTACTCACGGCTCAAGTTACACAAATACGATGCAAATAGATTTTATATGCTATTCAGCTTTCTGATGCTGTGCAGAATCATGATGTAGCTGGCTTTCTGTTAAGTCTATTTTCTTAATTGATTAATCGAATTTATTACTCCTACCATACAGAAACACCCCCAGAGCTGCATAAAAATTAAGCATGAGTGCTTAACATGTGCATGAGTAGAAAACTATTCCTTGTGGATTTACTATTAAATTGGTACACATTTCTAGTTAAACAGGGTCGCTATAGATACTACATAAGAATACAGCAGATCACAGAATCACCAGAGTTGGTAAAGACTGCTATGATCATCCAGTCCAACCATTCACCTATCAGCAATATTTTCCGCTAAACCATGTCCCTCTGTACAACAGCTAAATGTTTCTTGAACAACCCTAGGTACATTGTCTCCACCACCTCTCTGGGCAGCCTTTTCTAGTACCTGACCACTCTTTTGGAATACATCTTAAAATATTGTCTTTAGAAAAAAATTATATTATTTATAGAAATAAGTTTGTAGACATAAACTCCTAAAAATTCCTTTTCATGTATGTAATATTAAGTAGACTGAAATATGACCACCTTTTCATTTTAAATGCCTGAACCTGAACTCCAATAAAATTTCCATTTTTTTTTAATTGCATATTATTGTTGATAAACCTTAATAAGCTAAAGTAACTAGATAAGAGACACTTGAATTTAGTGTTACATGGTTTTAAATAGTTTTTCAAATGAATATTCAGCAGTTTTGCAATGACAGGAACAGAAGAATTCTGTGCTACAATGAACAGATGAGTAACAGAGAGACAAACTCATTAATCTATGTCACTTTTAGCTACATGGCATAATGACAGCCTTGAAGTTGTCTTCTGCACAAGAACTGTTGTAATTAGTCTACAGGCTGTTCTGCAACTGAAAGAATGGACATATTTGTTAATTTATTAGATTAGCAGCTAGCCTCTGATGTAAAATCATCCAGCAGTAGTAAGATGTAAGCTATTTTACTTGTGAGATTTAACACTATGTTATGTAGTTGTGAAATCACACCAGCACATAATAAAATGTCTAGAGCAATTGTATTTTTGCAAATTTTTTGTGATTGCTCAGAAAATCAACATACAGCAATTACTTGGACCTTTGGTAACCATTTTGCCTGCAGCTATGATTCATCAGTCATTGGTGCAAGATGGATGTTACGGTAAATTAGAGTCAAAAGCAGTGAAAAAGGGACTAAGGCAAAGCTGAACTGCTACAAACAATAGATGCTGCATGCCCCAACTTTGTAATTGTCAGCTTGTGTCAGTTCTGCCAAATTCTTTTACATTATTTGCTTTTTATTCATGACCAAATACAGCAATAAAATTTAAAAGCTTTCTGATGTACTACATTTTCAGGTATTTGTTTGCAGAATAACCATGCTAATTAGCATACACTGAGTCTGTATATAGAATTTTACTATCCATTATGTATTGTTTACATATTTACTTCATTGTGAAATATTTTGAACCTTGTTAATAAGTCTCATTAGTTATAATTAACATAATTTTGATGTGGTTTTTTTTTTTTTTTTTTTTTTGTCTTTCTTTCTCGTCATAGTATGAAAGCAAGGTAAAAATAATCAGATTACTTGCATGACTTGCATGTCTAGTAAGTGTAGCTTGAAAGCAGAAGCAGCTATGCAGTAGCAGCATGTGGGTAGTATTTATACCAGCTGTTATGCTAAGGCTGTTAATTCAGCAAGTTGCTCCTGCTGCAACAAGCAAAGCTGCTTCCAAGTGCTTAACGCTGTCATGTTACATGCTGTGCCCACACCTACACAAATAACTTCTATTTTCTTCACACAGCTGCTTAATTCAACTGTGTTTGTTTATTACACTGGAATGCATTGGAAGCAAAACTATAGCAAGCTGTATTTCCAAGTTTAAGATCTCTAGCTTATGAGAACAGCATTGTCTAGGGTCAGCAAAGGAGCAATGCACTCCAACGCTGTGAATTAATTACTGAGGAGGGTATGAAAGCTAGGTGCAGACTTTTGTAAAGTTTACCACTTCTGAGTTTAAGAGCTAGGGAAATGATTGAGGATGCCACCTGATTTTTATTGTAATTTCAGTTTGCAGCATTTGCTTCTACTAGTTTTGTTTTGAGTTTTCAGAGAGGAATCAAACTTGACTTTGTCTTGTAGCTTAATTCCTGGCCTGATTTAGAAATATATAATTTCCCTACCACAATCCAAGAAATTCACTCTTTCAGAGAAAAGTAGATTATTTCTTCCCTTGCTCCAGTATCTTTTCTCGTCATCACTTGAAAATGATACTAGTTTGGCACAAAAAGTAATGATCTGAGGTCTGAATGAACTTACACCTTGTTTTGTATGTTTTGGAGGGGAACAAAGAAAAAAAGAAGTGTTAAAAAAGCATGAAGCAAGTATTAGATGTTTAAAAGGATGTAGAATTCATATGGGTTAGGAATTATAAACAGCAATTACAGCAGCTGCCTGTAACCAGACAGCATGAGAGCAGCCTAGAACTGGACAGGACAAAATGACAATGACAGGAAGAGTATGGGCACTGTTCACAGGGACTCAGCAAATGGGTTTTGCTGCTGGGAAACAGCAGCAAATGAAAGAAAGATGAGCAAAACTTACATGATTGTGAATATATCAGAATAAGAATTATTCCAGTAAGACAGACTGAGTCACGTAGGGGCTGCAAATTTGCCAGAAAATACACTGCGCTTGCTAGGATGGCTATAATGCAAAGAATGGCTTTCAGTACCAAAACACGCAGCTATACAGTATCTGTGCAAAATGGTTTGATTTTGGAATTAACAATCTTTTAAAATTTTTCTTCCCTTCTAGGGAGCTGAGTTGTTTCTTTTGTCTCGCCAGTCTTAACTCCTTATTAATCTTTCAAATTCATTTTTCTTTTTTTGAGCTGTTCATATTATTCAGATATTCTACTAAACTGACAGCACTCATGGGTGACTACAGTATTGTAGTGAAATTAACTAGTGTTTCTTTGTCTCCTGGTACAAATGGCAGGGTTTTTTTTTCCTTAATCACCTCTGTAAGGTGATAAAAGATACTCAAAATATAAAGAAATCTAATGTCAGTCCACATGAACATAAAAGATTCCTAAAGCAGGAAAAATATTGAATGAAATTTATTTCACACCTTGGCAAATACTTCCTCCAAAACTGTTGTGTGCTACAAAAGATTCTTTCATTAAGATCCAGCATGCATAAAGATGAATGAAACATCTTTGTTCCAGTCAAGGTTTCTCCTTATCGTTATGGTTTCCGATACTGCTTCTCTCATCTATCTTTGCCTCAGCTTACTGCATTTGAACACTTAATGTGACAGCACTCCTTTACCAAGGAAGAAAGAAAAGAAAGGTCTCTTGACAAAGGCAATGAATCCTCTGTTACGCCTTTGATAAGTGATAAACATTTTATGTGTGGAAAGGTGGTAGAAGGCAAGATGTATTTGTTTGTCTGTCTGTGTGCAATTAAAAACAAAAATCAAGCATCTGTGCATCTCAAAAAACTGCATGTATCTATGTGTTCTCTAAAGTCTGGTTTTGAAAATAGATTGTACTTTTGAATTTTTTTTAGACCTGAAGTAAACTTAAAGAAATACACGGGTTGTCTCAAAGAGATAGAAATTTCGAGGACCCCATATAATATATTGAGTAGTCCTGATTTTGTTGGCCTAACCAAAGGATGTACATTGGAGGTTAGTAGGACTTCAATATATTTTGGTGTTACTAGATAAAAATGCTTTCTGGTTTCTAATTTTAGGACAGAACATCTTAATTCTGCAAGATGTGTTTAGATGCATATATTGATCTAATGTGAACATCATTACTGGTATATTTAAGAGAAAGATGGATGAGTCTGATTAGCATGTAAGCCAGTTTTCCAGATCCCTACTTCTTGGATATTGTTCCTGGATAGCTGAGATTAAACTATCTACCCAATGTAGGATTTTCTAAAATGTTTAACAATGGTAAAGCTGAACTGTGAACAGACATATAGTTTAAATTCTTTTGCATCTTACTGCAGTTCAGCAAAAAAATTCTTTAGAATTTCATATTTGTTTTCATAAATTTTAGATTATTTCTTGGCAAGAAAGTAAATATACCTGTATTCATTTTCTTCAGTTTCTGTGAGTCTTAGAAAGTTAGAAAGAGCTGTTGATTGATTGTTTTTTTTTTTTTTTTTAAACCCTTGAGGTTTCAGAGCTTGAAAACTGATTGAATTAAACATTTTATGGCAGGATTAAAATGTTCTAAATGTACAAAACAGGATATGTAGGATAATTTAAGGTATGTCAAGTTAAAGCATACAAAGAGACTGGATTAGTTACATAAATGTCCTGGGATTTCAAAGAACGGTAAAATTAAGCAATGATTTTATCTGGTGTGCTCTTTTATCTCTACATATGAAAACAGCTCTATTGTACTGAAAAAAAAAATGGTGAATTATTTTATGAAAACAATTGTTTACATAGGCTAGTCTTACCCAGATGGTAGAGTGCAAGAATTGGCAGAAATTACAGAAAATTTTCAGGAGTATGTATCAATTTATTATTTGATGACATACTCCACTCTTTAAATGGTGTTAGTGGCTACAAACATCAAAAAGAGTTGGAACATAAGCAGTGCATGCTTCATTTACAAGCCCGGGTCATCAAGAAGGCAGTGCTGCTTAGTGAAGCAATTATAGTGAAGTACTAATGATTGAGTAATGGAGAGTGTTTTCCAAGCAAGTTTGAAAAATAATAGAATCTAGTTTATGTTCACATTAGATGTTGCTATGAGTGGTACTGATTTGAAAGCAAAATATTACTGTATTAATTGTATGGAAAACATTCATATTACAAAAAACAAAACAAAACAAACACCTCTGAGCAGATATTTTTAATGTAGGAGGATATTACAAATTCAGATTAGAACTTTGCTTTCCTGTAGGAACAAACTCAAGAACTATCCTCATGTGGCAGATGTAAACAGATAAATTAATGTTTGCACAATATTTTGAAAAGTAAATTGCTTACATTTTTTTACTTTCTATCTCTTCCCGCTAGTTATATTTCCATAGTTTTAGTTAAATTTTAGTTTTAGTACGTTTCTCTTTGTTCATGCACTGTTTTTAATCCTACTTTTCTGTCCTTTTCTACAGAATATTTATACAGTTAGTTTCCCCAAGCAAGGCTTTGTGGAAATGCCACCTGTCTCCTTTGATGTGGGCACAGAAATCAACCTCTCCTTCAGCACCAAGAATGAGTCTGGAATCATTTTATTTGGCTCAAGCGGCACAGTTGTTCCCCCTAGGAGAAAGCGCAGGAACACTGGAAGGAAAACTGTCCCTTTGAAGAGAAAACGCAGACAGACTGGACAGGTACAAGGCAAAGGATAAAGAAAACCCACAATTATACTGAATTTCTTCCATTCAGTTTGGTTCCAAGGCACTGCTACAATTTTATACTTCAGATAAAATTTAATAATTGCAGAAAAGAACTTTGTTATATTACCCTTTTTTTAATTGAAAATTTGATAGAAGCTCAGGCAGGTTTTGTGGGTTTTATTTTTTCAGCTTTCTCATAAACAGTCACGTTAAGATATCTATTTTTCACTCAGAAGGTGGTGACACACTGGAACAGGTTGCCAAAGGAGGTTGTGGATGCCCTATCCCTGGAGGCATTCAAGACCAGGCTGAATGTGGCTTTGGGCAGCCTAGTCTAGTAGTGGTTGGTGATTGCCCATGGCAGGAGAGCTGAAACTAGATGACCTTTGAAGTCCTTTCCAACCCAGGCCATAGTATGATTCTGTGATCTATTTGCTTGTTGTTAAACAATAGATTTGTTTTTCTATCATGTGTGTTTATAGCATATCTCATATAGATGCTTCCATGTTGTTTTTGTTTGTTTGTTTGTTAGTATTTGAGAATTTGAGTCCTCATCCTGAGTACTACTTGTGCACTATTTATATCTGAAAACATCTCTCATTCCTGGTCAAATAAACACAAATAACAACCATTCTGTTTTCACTGAGACAAAAAATAATAATAAAAAAAAATCAAGCGGCTAAGTGCAGCGCAGTGTAAGCCCCCTGGTGCTTAGGATCATTACTATGGGATTTGTAATTCAAAAGTGCTCCAATCTTTCTTCTTTTCCATTAAAATACTAATCTGCACTATAAATTCTTTCTGAAGAGGATAAAGTCAATCTATTCAGAGGAAATACCTGCAGAGTCTAAATGACTAACTGGTAGAAATGGACAATTTCTAACATCCATCACAAGTCTTGAATAATTAAAAACATCATATATAGACATAGTACAGTGATGATAAAATACTTGGCTTCTTTCTTTTGGGAAATGATATTTCATTGTTTTCCTTCACACCTGCTTTGGGACAGAGCCCCCAGTGATCTGAAGGAATGTGCTGCAGGGACAATTTTTTATTAAGACTTGCTCACACGGCCTTGACTTCAGAGCATGGGTTCCTTGATCATTATCCAGCTTTTCTGGTCACAGAAGTGAGCATGACATGCAATTACTATTGTAACTGTAGGTGGTTAGATCCCGATATCCACTACAACATGTTATTGGTTGCTAGAGTAACTGTGAGTGCGGTTTCCCAGCCCTATAAATACAGAACCCACTCTGAGACCAATGCTATTCAGATTTTGATAGGTATAAATCCAGACCTTGGAACAAAAAAAAAAATCAGAAGAATTTTAGGTCCAAAGACTCCTTCCTTCCCTGCAAATAAGTATGCAGAAAGTTAACTCTTCTGATGAGGTTTTCCAGAATTGCGTAATCTCACTCATTCATCATTATGAAAATACTATGGAATCTGAATGGGGCTGCAGCAGCAGAACTGTAATTACAATATTTTGACTACAGTGAAGAAATTAAAAATAAACTTAAGAAAATAAAGCATACACAGTAATGTAAAGCTAAGTAGAATTGTGTCTATTGAAATGTAACTTACCTTCGTATTCCAACATGTCCGTTGCAGGCCTACTATGCAGTGTTCCTGAATAGAGGTCGACTGGAAGTGCATATCTCTACTGGAATCCAAGATCCCCACAGGATCACCATCAGACCAGAAGCTGTCAAGTTTCACGATGGCAGAGCACACTCTGTGAGGATAGAAAGATCTAAAGGGTAACAACCTGGCAGTTCTACAGAACACTCAGCACACATCATTTAACGAAATTAACACACCAGTGTCATCAGCAATCCAGTCAAATGCTTCCTCCAGGCCAAAGAATGTGGTGTAATTCCTTCCTTATACAAATTTTTCAGAATTTAGTACTGACAGGAAACTTATTATTCCACAAAGCAAGTTTGTAACTGTTTTGAAATGCCGTGTATTGTTTGATACACAATGGTGCCCAGATAAATATGGTAAAACATTAAAGATGCACAGTCAGAGATTAATAGCAGTATTTTTTATTGCTGGAAAGCCATTGCACACCTTTTCAGACCCTTTTGTTTTAAACAGAATTTCACTTAGCTTCCTTTACCCTTTTCTCAGCTGTTGTAAGAAATGCTTATTATTACTTCATCACTCGGGAAGTAATTAGAAACAGTGGTATTGAAGTAGCAAGTGTTATTTGTGGGCTGACATTACCCTTGCTCCAAGCAGTTTGCTGCAGTGGGCATTTACTGTATCAACATCCAGTGAATTAGAGCACTGTGTACTACACGTTCTTTCTTGCTTTGTTAAAAACAAATTAGAAAGACAGTGCAACAGCCAGCATGTTGCAAAATGTGGTAGATGTAATTGAAGAGGCTTACTCAAGCATACTGAATGCTAGGCTTCACTCTATGCCCGGTAACACCACAGCCTCCTTGAGCAATAGGTCCGGTCTGTCTAGTCCCTAGCTGCCCTTCCATAATCTCTATCCTCTCTCTAACCTGCTTTATTTTTTTTGTCAGTATGATTTTTTTTTTTAAATCTTAATTTCTTTTGTATTATTAAATAAATCTCATGAATAATAAAACTGCAAATTCCTTGGGAGAAAAAATTACTTTGGAAATGTACTATTGCATTAGGCAAAACACTACGTGCTGCTGTGACAGAACATAATGATCCAGTAATGATAATAATAAGCTCTCAACAACAAAGATAGTTCTTTCCAGCAGCGCTAAAGTAAGTACAGTAGCTTGACCTGTGAGAGTACATCAAGACATATTTGTTACACAATGCCACCCAGTGATAATGCTTGTTAGATGAATGATCAGGTTGTTTTTTTTTTTTAAGTAGCCCTGTTACAACACAATTTGTCTGGACTTTGCAATTTTCTATAGGCTGAGATGGAGGGAAGACATCAATTAAGACTAGCACCCTCTCTCTGTGAACACAAGCTTTATTTGATTAAATATGAGGGATGTCATTTGAAAACTCTCCAGACAGCTAATTGCCCATGTAATTATAAACTATTTGCTTTCTCTTCTAAAGTAATTATAGGATACTGTTTGACAACTAATGCACATTATTGTATGGTTCCACTTGGTGCCAAAATGTTTACTATGGTAACGGCTAAAGATAAGATAAAGTGTATGTGAGCTGACAAAGACGTCAATCATCACTATCCATCCAGCAGCACAAAGAATAACTCAAGATTTGACAGTCTTGTTTCCCTATTCTTCCTCTGAAGGCATGGGAGAGAAAAGTCCTCCCTAGGACACTTCACAGAACCCAAATTATTCCCTTGACCGTAGAGAAATCTTTCCCTTTCTATTGCTGAGGGATCAGGGAGAAATCCTAGAGATTCCTGAGATCTCTCAAAACACTTAATATGCACTTCGTCCAATCCTCTGTAAAATGTACAACTTTCTGACTCAACAGTTTTCCAGACCAAATGAACACACACGCGTTTATCAGGAAATTGAAAAGCTTACATGCTGTATGTCAGTTATTTAATTCAGGTACTTGAATAACTATCCAGTTCTGTATAGGACTTGCCTAAATAACAAAGTCAAGTATTTTACATAAGAAAATTGATCTCATTTCAATCAACATTTTCAATACTCCATTGCTGCCCAACATTAGTAATTAAATATAACTCTACAATATAAAGAAATTATGCAAAATAGCATTCTACATTCACATTCAAAAATACTGAAGTTATTATCCAACCTTCATGACTCAGCTCATCTTTAGCTAGATTTTCTTCAAAAAATTGTTTCATCGTTCAATAGTAAATGGCCTCAAAGACAGCAGTTAATTTAATTTTATTTTTTTTACTCTCAGTGCTATACCTTATTTTATAGGTTGATTCCACAGAACTTACATTAGCACTGCTTTCTCAGTATACACAACCTATGGCTTGGAAAACTACTCTTTCAATTTCTTTCCCCTTTAACAGGTTTCTCTGTAAATGTGGTACATACCTTCACATTTATATATTTTGTTTGCTCATTTTTCTCCATTTCTTGGCTCTGCTAGATCAGCCAGTGGTACTATGATTTCAGAGGCCTACTGTTTACCTTTTTTAGGCCCTTAGCAGTGTATTCTGTGGGACAGCTTTGCCTTTAGCTTGTAGCCTACGTTGTACCCATGAGAGTGAATTATAGCACTTGCATCAGTGTGTGATGAAGAATCAAACATTCTGCTCTGCCAT
This sequence comes from Phasianus colchicus, assembly GCF_987193195.1. NCBI lineage: Eukaryota > Metazoa > Chordata > Aves > Galliformes > Phasianidae > Phasianus > Phasianus colchicus. The sequence goes on along the minus strand of NC_143437.1, from coordinate 57,886,201 downwards.
CTCCTTTGGAAAAAAAAAAAAAAAAAATCCAACAGATCTTCTAGGAAGTACACAGTCCTTATCTGCAGTCGATTCCTGCAATCAGAGCAGTCTACAGTTTGTCCCCCTGCAAGAATATAATAGCTTGTACAAACCAAGAAATAAGGAGCTGTATGAAAAGCAACCCCCTGTTGTTCCCATCCCACTGAGCACAGTATGACTATGTAGCATCACAGTACAGCAAGCTTGGTTTCTGCCATTCACTGCTGTCACACTACAAACCACTTCTTACTGTTCATCCAGAGGCTGATGTTACTGCCTCTCCGCAGCACCATTTTGCCAAGCTCTGTTGGAGATCTGCCAAGGAAGCACAGCAGTAACAGGAAACCTCCTAAAGGGTTAATATTCATTTAGTGTAAATGGCTAATTACAGCATTTGGGTTCATTCACTGTAATAGCTGCTGCAGGAGCAAATAGGGCCTGCAAAATGGTGATGCCAATACAAGCGATAACCAGAATATGTATTTTTTGCTTTTAAATGTTTGGGTTTTCTCCCCCCACAGGATGTTCATTGTTCAAGTAGATGAAGACAAAGTCCAGTCTCAGAGACTGCCAACAGACCAGCCCATCTCTGTTAGGAAACTCTTTGTTGGGGGTACTTCTTCTCAGTTTCACACTGCGCCTCTCAGAAACATACCACCATTTGAGGGCTGTATATGGAATCTCGTCATTAACGCCACGTAAGTCACACTAATGCCAACAAATGTGTGTTTAAATGCCTTGGCTACCAAAAGCAGCCTCATTGTTGCAGCAAATCATAACAACAAGTTCTATAACACATTCTGTTTTCTTAATTTGACCTTGCATTTTTGTCTGTGATAGGATACTCAATTAATGAACCCTTTTACAGACTATGTAGCGCTTACCTGTTTAACCATAAAATAGACCTGAAAGATTCAACAGTAACACAGTAAGGCTTACCTCAGCGACAGGTATTTATGGAGTCCAACATTTTCTTTTATGTAAGAGAGGCTGATCTCCAAGAGTATCCAAATTCTAACAAATACTGAGGAAATCAATTTACTTTGTGGACAGTACTTGCTACAATAACCTGGAAGGAATATTTAAATAAAAAGAAAGGGGACACTGAATAAAGTAAAACCTCTACCGCAGGTCCATTTTTCTCCATTTTTTTCTTTATATAACTTTAACATACAAGAACTTCAATTAGAATCTCATCAGTCCACACTCCATCAAAGAGAGAAGGTCCCCTCTATCATGTGATTCAGCCTTCCTAGGCCAACAGAACTTGCCGGTGAGCATGCATGCCTCTGCACTAACTGTAGGCAGGAAGGCAAGTGATGACTATCCCTTCTAATTTAAGTGTCTTACCTCAGTAATTAAACCAGATGGTTTAATCCTGGCAGTTGTGTACTGTGAAGTGGAAACAAACTGCAGTGTATAGCTATTTGATAAAAATAGGTGGCAAAGTAGTAGAAAAACTAATAGCAAACCTTGATTTCTTCATGTGTCCTCAGCCCAATGGACTTCGCTCAACACGTGACCTTTGAAAATGCAGATATTGGCCGGTGTCCCTCTCTGGAACCAGAGGCCAGGCCACCAGAGGAAGAAGATAAACCAATTCATTCAACAGTCCTGATCCAACCTCAGCCAGACAGTGAAAAAGAAACAGCAGAGATGCCTCCTGCTACAGCCTCTCCACCTCTTCCAACATCTATATCTTCCCCACTTGTAAGTGTAGATTACTTCACCTAGTTAAAGTTTGAAAAGTTTTTCTTATGAGGCAAAAATGAAAAATGAGCCATCAAGAATAATTTGTCAAAAAATAGTAACAATTCAGCAAGATGCCATATAGGGAACACCTTGTCAGCAAAACGTGTGGATAGTGGAAATCCGTTTGATTATATTTGCTTGGATTGTCTCAACATCCTTAAAGAAGGATATAGCAGCAAGAATTTCATTTGGCTTGCATACTTAGCCCTGAACACTCACCAGGATGGAAATCCATCAATACCTGATCAGAATTGGAAAGGAAATTTTCCTGTGGGAAATCCCTGTCATTGTAACATTTCTTATGCTGTTCTCTGAAGCATGTGATAACAGCCAATTCAGTGACAGGATTGAAGAAATGGGTAGACTAAAGGTGTTTTATATGGCAATTCCTCCACCACTATTTTATAAAATTTTGTCCTGGGACTTTACAACCAGAACACCAGTCAATGCTGAATCAAGCACCATGGTGATTGCCAGAGATCTTAAGAAGCTAGATAACAAAATCCTTATACAATGACATTTAAGAAGAAACTTCTGTTGCACATCTTTTACTAGTTGATGATGTTACTGTCCAAAACAGATATAAGTTTAAATATCTAAGTATTAAAATGAATAATAAATCCACGGGAAATTACCCTGAGAAGAAAAGTTATTTGCATTTTGTTACATATGTATACAAACCATAGGTTCATACAGAATACAGTTTAGTTTGTTTGGTACATACACATACACATATCAGGTACAACCAAGTTCGTAAATTGGACAGTTTCTCTCAGACTGGCTTTTTTAACCATTTTTGAAGGAGCTCCCAAATCAGCTGAAAGTCAAGATGTAGTTCTGCCAGCAAGAGAGAAACAAACCTGAATTCACTGCATCACTCATTCCACATTACCTGCCTCATTTTCAGAATTCATAGGTGGTTTTCCTGAAAATAAGTAGGATATCTAGCAATGTTTTTCTACCAAATTAATGGTACAAACTTATGTCAAAAACCATTAATTTATGTTTGAGATTCACAGCCACCATAATTGGCCAAATACACACAGTACGGTTTTATTTAGGACTTGTCATGCTAGCTCCTAGCCCCAGGATTGTATATACTGTCTTTTTCATGCTTCAGGACAGCATTTTGATCAACTCCCACGAGGTGGAGTAGTTGTAATACAAGGGCTCTGATGCATCTTTGTTTGCAGTTAAAAATTAGCAAATATGCAGCATAGTGAGGTTACCATACAAAGATAAGGAATCATGCAATGACAAGGTAAAAAGGGTTATCCAGTCTTAATGATCGCTGTTCTAGAAGAGTGCAGTCAAACAAAACAAAGAGCCTGAAATTTTGAGAGAGAAAACTCTATTATCTCTTTGTTAAAGTACTATCTCTTTGTTAAAATGGAAATAGTTTCTGGTGTTAACTAGGTGAGTTTTGTATAAAGTATCTAGAACAGCAATAACTTGAAATGGTGTTCAGAATAAAAATCCAAATAAAACACTATTCCTCCACTTTCTCACTTGGAAAAAACGGGACAGCTCTAGTGTTCCAAAGATCTGAAACTACATTAAATAAGGCAAGCTTCTGGACATTTTTTACATTTGCTTAAGTTTTCCAAAGTATTTTTCTAGGAAATATTGCAACATAATAATTAACTAAGATTTAATAATGAGACAATTACACTTAAACAGAAGCCCAGTTTAAAAATACTGTATATGAAGAATACACGGCAGAAAAAAATCATTTCCACTTGAGAGGCCTAAATGAGCTATCTGTTTCATTTAAGACCTTTTAGAGGTTCTTTTAGATCTCCACTGTGTATTTTTACGGAGAGGGGGAGTTAAATCCCAAACAAACAAATAGGAAAATTACATACCTCTACTAAAGGCAACATGATCTAGAAGTACAAGAGTTGGGAAATACATTGTTCACAATTCTGCTGTTGCTGCTTCCTGCGAGTGCCAAAATGTTTCTCAGCTGAGACCAATGCTTGGGTAATTGCTGCTTCTGCCTCATATTATTCACTGCTTCTCAGGACTCGCTTGCCGCTGAAATGAAGAGTGCCAGCATTACACCTGCATTTGACCCCATGACGGTACCTTCCATTTTTCCAAGCATTACTTTATTGCTTTATTAACGCAATCCAATGAGCTGTGAGTGCTGCTTCACTCGTGTTCCCTTTTTTCTTCGTTCCCTGTGATTACTAATACAGCATTGGTTGGAGAGAATGTGTGACACAGTCCACCAGTGGGCTTCTCTGTTCTTCATTTTCACTGTGATTCACACTCCTTGACTTATCAGCTCAGTACCTGATATCTGAAAACACAGCTGAAGAGATCAGGCTTGAGGCTCTCAGGTAATATAGGAGATTATTGAGCAGCCTCATTTAAATGTAGGATACCTTAAAGCCGTTACAGAGAAAACAGAGCCAGAATATTTTAATATAGGCCAATAATTTATGCTAACTTGGCAGTCTCGTGGAGGCTTTAAAGCTGGCTGTCCTTAACTAAAATGAAAGCAGAAGCAAGCTTCTAAATAAAACCTTCTAAATAAAACCTAAGTTAAACCTGCAAGCACACTCTATTGATGTTTCTTTCTTTTACTGACATTTCCCTATCAACCCAATGGACATTGACTTTTATTGATCAATATTTATCCATAATAAATTGCTATATGCTTGGTACAATTCCAGCCATCACAGGTGTGTCCAGCATGTTCCCTCTCATCTCACATTTCTGTACAGTCCTCCTGATGAGATGCAGAAAAACTGCAGCTTTTGCTGGTGCAGGGGAGCAGCCACAGAGTCTGGGCCAGAGCCTTCACTAACAGAAGCCAGCCAAGGGGTCAACTGAATGTCAGAATGTGTCTTCTAAACATTAAATATGTAAAAGCGTTCCACAGGAAAGTATGTATTAGATTATTTTTCTGTTTTTTTCTGTTCTTTCCTGTCATTCTAGTACCAGCATCTAGTCCCTGTCTCCAGCTTTTAACAAGCCCAAATGCTACAGAAGGTACTATGTACAGATAGAGATCGATACGTATATGATCTATTACTGATGTAGCTATTAAGCTAAAAGACAAACTCATAAATATTAAAATAATTAAACAATTTTCAATTCTACCCAGCACTTTTGAAATACAGTTCATTTTTCTGTTTGATGCACACTGGAAGTCTGTTATCACACATTCATAACTTTCTTTGGACCTGCTGAATTTTCCTTGTTTGTTTCCCACCCCCCCAACCCCCCCCCTCCCCCCCTCCCCGTGCCTTGCACATTGATGTGTCATAATGTATGGTGTTCTACTCTACAGAGCATTAATTGTGGAAAATTAATTTTAGAAGTTCTCTGCACCATTGTGAAGGTCTGTATGATGTGTAAAGCAAAAAATACAACAGCACTGAAAACCTGACTGAAAGGGACAAAGAAATTTCCTCTTTGCAGCTGAAATCTCAGTGCCTGATGAGTCACTCATGACATTTCCCAAATGTTTCACAGAAAGAGTTCTTTGTCAGTAAAGCACCGCACTTTGTGATTTGCAGGTCCCTGCTGAGTTGGGCTCAAATAAGAGACTGCCACCAACTCCAAATGATATCAGACACAATGCTTAAAAACAGGGCTTGCAGCTATCAACATTTGTTTTTTTCCCTGTAGTATTGTTGTCCTTGCGTTAGATCTTCTAAGCAGTTTCTTCACAATACTCTCAGTGGGAGGCAAAAGCAAGGCATGAGTAGGAGCTGGTAATTACCACAGTCTCTCATTGCCCCAGGCAGCTACATCCTAGAGCTTCAGGGCCAGAGATTTAAAGACCTGATGATATTAAAAAGGGGAAATTATACTGGCAGAGGTGTTTTACCTGCTGTTGTTGTATCACTCTAAATTTAATAAAAGCAAAACAGGCAGGGTGGGGGTTCTTCATTTACATGTCAGGTAGCATCTGCATTAGATGATTCAAGAAGTTTAAGAAGTTGTTACCTTCTATAAATCAATTAATTGCTTCTCTTACCGTTGGTGTGAGCCTCTTAGCCACAACATCAACATATTAAACAAAAAAAATCGTAAAAAAAAAATGTATATATATGAAAAAGTGAAGGCTCATTGACAGGTGCAAGATCTGTAGATACTTTTAGCTCATTATTTTTAAGTTAACTGGAAGTTGACAGGATAGCATCTCCTTAAATTTGAAGTCTGACCTCATTTCTGTAAGATGGCATCCTATGGTGTAAAACTCGGTTATATGAGAGAGGAGTACACTGAGCTGCCTTGAAATCACTTAAGAATCTTATAAATACCCACTGATGGCATGAAAGCAGCAATGCTAATATATCACTTTTATTTGCTTTTACAACCAACTTAATGAGCTCTGCTTTTAAAGCAAGTTCCTGTCATACTGCTTTATAACTTCAGCTAGCCTGGGGAAACATCAACACACCAGAGAAGTGCAGGGCTAGTGTCTAGACTAGCAGAAATATTCTGATTCCTGAGCTGCTGGAGGACTTCCATCTTGTGCACAGCTGAGATACAAAATACAAAGTTTGGATGACCATCGTATATTTTGCAGGATTCCTGTGCTGCCGACACAGAACCAAGCATTTTGGAAGGTGGCAAGCAATTTGGTCTTTCAAGGAACAGCCACATTGCTGTAGCATTTGATGATACCAAAGTGAAAAACAGGTATGTTATTTTGGTAATGAATTTTGATGAAATAACATGAAAATAAAGTGCCGCTTATAAGAGTCACAAAAGCTTCTCCCACAGTTATGAGCATAATCTAAAAATGACCAAATTCTAATTCCTTCCATTGTGAAAACATAAGTAGCATTAAAATATAAAATCTAGGCAATTAACTGCCCATCTCAGTAGCCCTCACAAAAAATATTTTAAATTTTTGTAAATTTTCAGGCACATGCAGATCCTAAACTGACTTTGGGGAAAAAAAAAGCAGACGGAAGAATTTAACTGAGTCATGTGATTGAGTTCATAGAACACTTCTTAGAAAGAAGTTTCTTGGTTCAGTAACTTAATTTCTTTCAATAAGACAACCTCATATTCCCTTTCTTGCAGTAGGTAAGATTAGGCTTGCACAGTAAACAGACAAAATGACATTGACCTTCTAACATACAGCTACATTTCCCCTTCCACCCACATTGGCACACAAAGGAGTTCCAAGAGCTTCTTCTAAAAATGCAGATGTTTTCAGCAGGTTTGGGAAGATATAACTTTTTAATTGTTCACTTTTGCTGTGAAGACACATTATTAAGAAATATGCTGTATTACACCAGTGGGCATTTTTACTGCCATACTAATTTACAAGTCCACCAGCCTCCCACTTGTTACCTGTAGAGAGACTATACTGTATATTTTACTCATACTAGTTTTAGAAAACTAGGAAAACAATTAAAAGAAAAATATAATTCTATGGTTCTTACACATCTTTTCAAATCAGAATCCAGGCCTGACCAATTTCATGCAATGATTTTAGATATTTATATGATCAACTACTTTCAGGTAATTAGTGCCTAATATTCCAATTGTAAAGTCTTCTCTCTGCCTCCTTAAAAGTTTGTAACCTGTCTTCAGGCAGTAGGACTCATTAGACACTCAGCATTTGCTGAATGTCACTGGTACCTTCTCCTCTCTGTGAATATTATGTGTCTGAATGATGGGTACCGCCGCTGGAATTTTACAAATGCTGGGATTTTCCAGCAATGACAGCTGCAGCTGAGAAACTGAATCTCCAAATTCTATGCCAAAATTGCACTTCTGTATTTCCACAGTGACAGGGCTAATGAACACTCACATGTCAAGGATCAGATGTGCGTGAAATGCAACATACACGTGACCAAATTATTTTGCCTAACCCCCGATGGACAAGTAAATTGCGCTTTCAAACTCATTTTTACAAGCTGTAAAGTTTTGTTAGATGAATGCAAAGAGATATTTTCTCTAGTGCGCAACTCTGAATAACCTTCTCTTTGTCTCTGTTATCTCTTTGTCTCCTGTTTGATTTCCAGACTTACAATTGAATTTGAAGTCCGAACAATGGCTGACTCTGGCTTGCTGTTTTACATGGCCCGTATCAACCATGCTGATTTTGCTACCGTTCAGATAAAGAATGGACTGCCTTACTTCAGCTACGATCTGGGGAGTGGAGACACCAACACAATGATTCCCAATAAAATAAATGATGGCCAGTGGCACAAGGTATTACAGTCTCTAATGCTAAATTACTCCCTATATCTTAAGGAAAAACAAAGCTGAGAGACCTTTGTTTTGCCCTAAGATATTTGCAAAAAATGTAGCCTAAACAAGCTAAGCCTTCAATTAGACATTTCTGTATTCTGCAAAACGTATGCGTTAAGGCATAATGTGAGGAGAGCAGGTACTGCGTACCTATCAAAAAAATATTAGTGTTGATCTTTGAAATTTCTCCTCCAAGAAATGTATGTTACAGGACATATTTGGAATATGTCCAAAGTATTGTGAGGAGCTTCAGAAATGTTCCTTCCTCCTAACAGGATTCCAGTGAGCATCAGCTTATCATGTTTGAATACACCTTTAAAGCCAGCTGTTAAAATGTTGATAATGTCACTGTTCAGATACAATGCTAAGAACAAGAAAGAAAGAAAAAAAAAAACAAAAACATTCAACATGCAAAATTAATTCAGTTCATTAGAGAATACATTTTATATCCATGGGTGTATTTGACAGCCTGTTTTGTGAATTTATGAGAGGAATCATTTATCAATATATGCCACATGTGGCTTTCTGGTAGTAAGGGAAGGAACAATAACACAACCATGATATTCAGTATTTATTGGGCCAAGGACAACAGATGCATATATACTTATTAGGTAAAATAAAAGCTTGAAGGCAACAATAAAGACACAGAAGAAAAGAAAACAGGTAATTATGTATTCCAGTTACATGCAATAATAGTTATAACATTTTGAAGCTGATGCTGGTATAGTCACTATCCACAGTTCTATCACCAAACAAGTAAATCTAATTGCATTTGGGTAAGAGCTTGATTTGGTCATATCACATCCTTTTTGTAGTCATCCTTGGTCCCCTCTCTGCTTCATTCTCAGCTGTACCATAGGAATTTTATTTTCATTGGATTTTTATTCAGGACCTTTTTCATTTTAGCAAACACTCTAAATACAAAGTAGTTTCATAAGGGGAAAAAATAATGTTGTAGTCATTATTTCATGAGTTTTACCTACTGCCTTAGAATTCTGGCAGTGAACTAACATTCCTTTCTGCTATGACCTTCTATAAATACAGCACAAATGTGTTTTGCACTTTTAGCCTTGTTTTCTCTATATTCTAAATATACGAACTGGAATATCTATTTCTTAATGCAAGGCTATCCTCATTGGGCATGCAATTTGACACTCTGTGAGAGATGAACCCTTGTAGTAAAAGTCATTTTTATGACAAGGAAAAAAAGTCATTTTTACTAGGAAAGAATGGAGGCCAATCTAAATTCAGAATTCCTAAAAAGCAAAAGAAAATCCATTTTGGAGGGCTAAGAGAAAGGCAATTTCTCTTTTATTAAAGACCACACATTGTTTTTAAGAAAGCAGAAAAAAATCATTGAAATAGTTTAAGATGAAATGTTTCCATCAGGTCTACTGTCTTTGGACAGAAATTAGCCTTCAGTTGTTGGGACAGAACCTCATCAGCTTTGCAGCATCTGCATGTCTTCAGTGCAATTCACAGCCACAGCCCAATTCTTTGAACAGAAGCCTTACAAACACAGCTGGCACTACTCTGAGCCTGAACTGTGATTTGAGGTACACTCAAACTAAAGGAATCACGATCTCAGTAATACCCTGACCATACCATAACAAAACTTTGCAACACATGCTTTAATCATTCAACATTTGCTATTTTTAGTACTTAATATTAATATCTGATTCTAGGAAAAAGAATATTGTAGTATGCCTATTGTAGCTTTCAAAAGGAATCCCACATCTTTTCAGTAATTCTAATAAATAATACTCATGATGTCTCCTGAACCATGTCTAAATAAAAGGCAACCATGTTTTTGCACAAAACCTTACACGGGAGCTCTGTTCCATTATGCTATCCATAATTGCTACTCAAGCACTTCTGCTAACCACTACTTTCTCAGTTATTGTTATAAATTTTGTAATGAGCCCAACAGTCCAATCTGGAAACTCTTTGTTAAAAGGAAATTGTCTGTAATTTTATTACATTTGTGCTTCTTTTTAGATAAAAGTAATTCGAACCAAGCAAGAAGGAATCCTCGTAGTAGATAGTGTCTCAAACAGAACTGTTAGTCCAAAAAAGGCTGATATATTGGATGTTGTGGGAATGCTCTACGTTGGAGGACTGCCTGTAAACTACACAACTAGAAGAATTGGTCCGGTAAGTAAGTTTCACTAAGTATCCTATACCCCTTAAGTATGTCTGATCAGTATAGATGCCTTCCCAGTTTTGTTTTTCCAAAGACTGCTCAAGAATTTTGATCAAGTGGACTTTACAGAAGATAAATTATTTTCTGTCTGTGGGAGGACTGGACTTAGAATCCAGTTAATGCAAAGAACTAGTAATAGCAAGCAGTTATTGTTACAGAAAAGCAATTTGGTAACTTGATCCAAGTATCCATTTGGATCACTACATAGCCAGAGAATAAGATCCTGAATGCTACTTGCCTTTTCTCTTGGCCATAATTCATCTAGCAGTAAGCACCAATAAATAGTGAAAGCATCTCCTAAGAGAAGCAGCAGAAGCCAAAAGTATCCAGTAGTTCTGCTGTTTACTGTAGTAGTTGGGTTTGTGTTGTTATTACTAACCCAGGCAAGACGATGTTTTGAAATAGCCCATGAAAACTCTGTTGTCCTCAAATGTGCTTATTTATCACTGTTTCAGTTTAAATGCCCAGCTTCCTTGCTGACACAAAAGACACCTTTGTAAACAAATGACCAGAGAGGTCAAGCATAATTTTGGCTTAAACATAGTAGGATTAAATAGAAAGTGTTCCCTCACCAAGACCATGTGGATTTACTTAAACACATCTGAGGCATGAAGAACAAAAACATACATAGCTACCCTAAACTGTAATTCCTAGTACTATCAAATTACATTCTTTGAAATACAACTGCAATTTACAAATAATAATCTAAGAAGAAAGGTAACACTAAATCCTTACCTATTGCTCTTTGTCAGAAGTAATAGAGGGAACCCAAGCAGATAAATGGCTCGGTCTGGCAATAAAAATCATGTCAGATTCTGTCAGTCTTAAGTGCTTTGGGATTTAATGAAGCTGTGACTTCAAATGTCATTCGCAGAAGATAAAAATCATTGCCTGCCATTCAGTCATTCTCAGTAAAATACATCTCATGATGTATTAATAGAATATTGTGTTGTAGGCTTCACATAAAGTCTCTGAAGCAAAGTTGAAAGCATGTAGGATCTTACTTAGGGCTTTCTGCTAAATAGACATCAACCTTTTTAAGCGTCAGTCTAGTGCATACCAGTAGGTGAGCTGACTTCCTCTTCAGTGCAGAGGAATGACACCTACTTGTTTGGCTCCAGCAAATGTCACATTTCTAGTACTCAAAATTCAGCTTTTTCTGAATTATAACAGCCTGTTATATTAAAAAGTATCCAGATTTGCTTTTCTGTATGGAAACTCAAGTTTTTAAGTATAGAATGTTATTAAGTTGTCTACAAATCTTGCATTTCTATGATTGATTTTCACAGTAAAGATGGCAAGATTTATTTTGTGGTATGGAGTTTCTTAGTAACAAAATATATAGATGTAGATGATTTTCACTTAGAAAAAGGTCTTATGAAAAATCTGATAGAAAGCATTACTCAGATCAGAACTGAATATATTCACTGATATTTTTAAAGATTTAATGAACACTTTGTACATATATTATTGTACTGATAAGCTATATAACCCACTGCATGTAATGTGGCATTGTGTGAAGAATCAAGACTTCCCTCTGCAGGTGTATCTTCCTCTTTTCTGTATCCATACATATTTCTTCACAGCATTTTACATGTTGATTTTTGTTCTCCTCCTTCTTACTACTTATAGTTTGTTACTTTTCTTCTTGAAAGTGCTTATTTATCATTTTTCTCTCTTTCACTAAGTCAGGCCTTTATCTAAAGCTGAGAACCAAGATGCAGGTCCTGCAGAGCTAGGAAAGGAGAGCTCTGGCACTGTTTACAGAATGGAAAACGCCAGAGGTGCCACTGGAATAGCACCTGGGCAGCCCCTCTGTCCTGTCCTCAGCGAAGACCTCACTTATTCACACTATCAGTTTCAGTGGGCACACACCACCACCACCCACAGTCACAGAATTGTGCCAAATCGTGCTCTCTGTCCAGCAGCGTGGCCATTATCTGTCTGGTCTCTAGCTCTGTAGAGGGTTATGTGAACATTATGTATGACCAACAACCCTTACATAAGGGCTACTGTTTGCAGGTGCCTATACTTGCTAGCTCAGTTTCATCATGCAACAGTAGGCCTGCAGTAAAGAGATTAAAAGGAAGGGAAAAAAAATTTAAAAAAAACTCATAAAATTACCAGCGGCCCAGAGAACTATATCCAATATCTTTGTCTACTTAAAAAACGCCATAACCTAGTCAATTAAAAAAGTAAAGTACAGGACATTAAATTCCTGTATTGCTGATGTAATTTGCTATGTTTCATTATGCAGTGTATTATTTTATGTTCCCTCCCGTAAGCCAAATAGATGTGTCAGACCACATCTCTGGAAAGTAATGTTATTCATCCTCCATGCAACTGAGATTAGATTCCAATTACAATCAGATATTAAGGATTAGCCATGTAAAATTCAAATTTCATTCAGCTCCATAAATCCAGAAGAGAAGCAGAGAAAAAGTAGTTTTTGATGATAAAATTTAGGCCTTTATACTGAGCACTGTTATATATTTTGTTTGAAATGTGGAATGCAGGTCACCTACAGCATTGATGGCTGCATCAGAAATTTTAAGATGACAGAATCACCTGTTGACCTGGATAACCCAACTTCAAGCTTCAGTGTTGGAAAATGCTTTGTCACTGCTCAGAAAGGAACGTACTTTGATGGAACAGGCTTTGCCAAAACAGGTAACAGTGATTTTGCTGACAGGGAAAGAACAACAGAAAAAGAGATGCTGTTTTACAAACATTCAGTGCTGTTGCCTGGAAGCAAGGTGAGACCAGTACTGAAAAAATATCACTTAGAACTTTCAATTACCTTGCCTAGAGATGTAATACATGACTTTCTAAGCAAGGCCTCATTCTCAGTACAGCCACCATTATCATTTCTTACGTGATTTAACGTGAAATGGAATACCTTAATAGTGCTACATTATGGAGGGCAACTATCTTGCATTACTCCAGCAACACACTGTGTAATTATTAGGAATAATGTAACTGAATGTTTCTCTTCACTTCACTACACCTTCCCTTTTTTCTCCAAGTTGGTGCATACAAGGTGGGAACAGATCTGCTTGTGGAATTTGAATTCCGCACAACACGAATGAATGGTGTGCTTCTAGGAGTCAGCAGCCAGAAAATGGATGGACTTGGCATCGAATTAGTGGATGGAAAAGTGAGTAGCCAGGCAGTCTTGACTCCATATAATGGCTCTTGAAGCACATTTAGTTTAAATCCAAATTACTACTCCAATCTCAAGATATATCATCGGGATTATTTTATATGCTGAACTTGCCACTTCCCATTCAACCAAGGGTTCTTATACTCCTACAAACATTTTCTAAAATATTTTGTAGCACCTGAGCTTACTAATACTGCAACATCAATACTTAAATAGTAAGAATATGAAAAGCTTTGATGACAATGCTTTTCCACAAAATCATACTAATTTCTTATGTATATCTTTTATTTCAGGGTCTGGTGAAACAGTCAGTACTCCATCACTAAAGATAGCTATTTAGAGAGGGGACTCAAAAACTAAGGCAAAAAAAATGAGAAAATGACAGACTATATAACAATTTTGCACTTTTCTACTCATGTTTATCTGAGTGACATAATGCAGAGCCTCCCTGAGCCTATGAAGGCCAGCAATCCATACTAAAGTTTTGATTTAGTAACAGATTGTGTATGTGTAATGTTGATTTTAAATAGTCAAAAATGCAATAGAAATAAGAACTGTATAACCATTTTGAGAACTAGCTCACATTCATCTCCTGATTTCAGGTGATGTTTCATGTTGACAATGGTGCAGGCCGATTCTCTGCTGTCTACGAGCCTGATGCACCAGCCAGCTTGTGTGATGGGCAGTGGCACAAGGTTGTTGCAAACAAGATCAAACACCGTTTGGAGCTGACTGTGGATGACAGACAGGTGGATGGTAACAGCCCAAACAGGGCCTCAACCTCAGCAGACACTAATGACCCTGTCTTTGTTGGAGGATACCCAGGTAAGCATTCAACGCACAAGTGTTGCTATACTTCGTGCTTTGGCAACCTTGTCTTGATAACGTCTTAAATGCAATTAGGACTAGCACATTAAAGCTGATGGATAAAAGCATACATGTGTATCACTTGACATGAAACTTCTGGTTTCTGCATCCAGCTTCATTTCAGAATAAGTTCTGCATCTCTAAGGGTTTCTCACCAATCCCCCTGCACAGTCTCAAGCGGAGATACTGTCACAAACAGCAAGAATAATTTCTGCCTCGTGCCACTCACAATGCACGCAGCCTCCCACTTAGTACCTTCTTATTTAGTAATCAAGTAGTAGGACTATTTGACAAATTTAAATGTACTAGAAGAATATCATTGAAAAAGCAAGGCACTGTGCATGTATCAGCCTGTGAAATTTAAGGAATTGAGAAATACAACAGCCTGTACAGAGAGATGAGAGATCACCATCTCTTTCCAATAAATATCTTCGCTGTATAGTGATTTTTTTTTTTTATTATTTTTATTTTTTTTTTAAGAAACTAATCAAAATTTGCTGCTCAGTAGTCTGGAAGTGTTTAGGAAACTTGCTTCGAGTAGAAGTAATTGAATAGAACCCCAATCTGGGCTGAGCTCCGCAGCTAGCTACTATGTTGTTAATGAATGCTAGTTCATCTGTTCATAGACAATCAATCTTATCTGATAGGAGTTTGCTTTCTGAAAGCACAGTTAAAATGTTTGCAAATGGTCAATTCTCTTGTATTTATTGTAATGTTTCCCTCCAGTTTGCAAACAAAAAAACTGAGTAAAAGCGAGAAGTACCAACTCAAATTTATATAATTCCTTTTGCTTTTTTTTTTTTCCCTCCCTCAGATGGTGTGACTCAGTTTGGGTTGACCACTAATATTCGTTTCAAAGGATGTATTCGATCTCTGAAGCTCACCAAGGGTACTGCTAAACCTCAAGAGATTAACTTCAGCAAAGCTCTGGAGCTGAAGGGTGTTCAGGTGTCATGCCCTGCAAGCTAACTGTTGTTCAGCTCATATGGGCCTTTTCATATAAGCATTTCAGATTAAAAACATAAAACCAACAAACAAAAAAGCCTATATATACATTGTATTCATAATAAAATGTCTTCATGCAAGTATGCGAGTTGTGTTTGTGCTACATTCAAATGGCTGTTTCAGGGTACCTCCCAGAGAACATAATAAAAGGCAGGAAGAAGATTAATTAAGGGAGGGGGAAAAAAGTATTGCTTTAGTCACCCCACCCCTTTCCTTGTAGTTTGAAATGGATGCATTTCAGCATACTTCTGCTGAGTGAGACCATCTATTAAGCAGGGTGTTCCTTTACTGTGGTGCTTACATTCCTTTACCAGCCTGAGGTAAATACATGCATATATATTCACACCTCTGTCCTTCATTTAAAGGAATGGGTATTTACCTTGCTTCAAAAAAGCTTGCTTTGGTCACTTCCAGCAGCTTTCAGAAGTAAGTTTTACATGGTTGCTGTTATGCTATTGTCAGAGAAGGAAAATATTTCTGCTTGGTTGATTTGACATTACTACAAAATACATATTACATCTAAAATTACTGCTGTATTATTTGAACACTGGACTTAAGAGAGTAGAACCAGGTTCTACTCATTTGCCTGGAGAGATGGTTTAAAATGGTCTGTAATAATAATAAAAAAAATGTTGATACTACCCCTCTGCAACCACACAATCTTAAAGTTACACACAGCAAAATTCACAGTCCCAGTTCATAAAGGATGGCAAGAGCTAACACTACTACATTAGAGCAGAATGGAGATGAAGCAGGATAATCCCAGAAACCACTGCATGGCACATGTCACTAATCTTTGCTGTCACAGACTTAATCAAACCCTTCCTAAACAAACAGATTCCAATGCTTGACGTTATCAGTTTGTGAAGTATTCTGAATGCAGTAGCCAACCCAGATCTTCCTGAAATTAAATTTAGAGTGTTCCCCAAACAGCAGTTTTAGCATCAAATGGAAGAGAGAAGTTGTTTCTCTTATTCTCGCTGAAATACCAAATCCTGGTGATTTTCCATCAGTGCTCAGTGTGTTTTATAAGACTAGGAAATAATCACTGAATTGTCTATTATTTTTTTTCTATGGATTTTTCAAATTATCAAGCTTAACTTTTGCAAAGCTGATGCTGGGACATTCAGAGAACAGGACACTAACCTGTACTACCTACCATAGGATACCCACTTCAGAGCCCACATATTTTACAAATGGCTCCTTTGGTATACAAAATTTTTTTTCTCTGGACAGACACAGAAGAAAACACTGCAGAAGTGCAAGAGAGGATAATAGACATGTACATTTCTACTCTGGTGATTTGGAGATTCTGAAATTCATTGAATATAGTCAAAGAAAAATATCTAATTTTTGTGTAGCCCTGAATTGACTTCAGCAGGTATTCCAATTTTCACTTGCAATTGGTGTTTCACTGTTAGCAGTTAATGGCCATGCAATATTATGCACATTCCAAGTGTAAAGTATTCATTAATGCATTTATTTTATCCTGTGTTTCCTGTATTTACCTGCTCCTAGCCCTGTAATACTTCAGGATAGTTTGAGGAGCTTAATAGTCTATTAAATTTCAAATACAGTTGAATATTTATAAAATTCATGAAAAAACATGAACCCAAAAACTGCAGACTGTGTTCTGTTATTAACATGAAATCTATACAAAGCCAGGACCAGCCAAGCCATTTTGCCCATTACACACCCACAGGCTTTTGCTAGGTCAAAGACATTTTCCCCTATTCTTATTTCTATTCAGCACATTGTATTCCTTTAAACATAAGCTTGTTTGCAAATTCATACGTTTTTTCAGACTTCAGAGCCAAGGGAAATTGAGACAACTGATACAAGAATGCCAGAAGTCAGTTCCACACCCTCCCTCAGAGGCAGGGAACTGTAACTGGCCTGCCCGGACATATGTCAGCAACGGTCTTTCACAAAGATGGCTTTGCCTTAGAAACAAATGCTGGAGTCACTGCATAAAAGAAACTGGAAAAAAAAAAAAGAGACCTTTATACCCTGTGATCTATTGAATTATTTCTTCCTTACATGGCCTTGGAGGAATGTGTGGGACAGAGCAAAAACAATGAAATAATGTACATTACTACATTTCTCAAACTTTGGAGAGGAAAGAATCAACCAGTTGCTGTCCTTCGCTAAAGGAAACAAATTCAGTAGGCTGAAACAACCACTACTTTTGCAAATGGACGAGTTAAAAAAATTTAGGTAGTTTTTACAATCTGCTTTTAATAGATCATTGAATGGATGCATCAAGCATCGCTAGAAAAGATTTTTGACTTTGAAAATTCAGCAGAGTATCTGGGAATGATCCCAAATGATTTTTATTCATGCTGTACAACAGATTCATAGCTTGGTGGACAGACCAAAAATGCTGAAAACAGCAGGCTTTGAGCCTCAGAACCATATTCAAATTGCTAGAGATTATGCCACTGCTTTCTGTGCCAAGATCTTCCCAGTTAAGGGCTGCAAACTAACATCTATATAATCTGTATTTAAATCCTTATTTTGGTGGATTTTTATTTTTTTTTTTTAATAGTGCTTAATGTCCTTTTTCTTTTTTTCCATCTGTTTTTTGTGTGAATTAAACAGTCTTCACTGCTAAACTTCAAAACTAAAAATGTCACACTCCAGTAGTAAGACTGTACGTAGGTCACCGCAAAAATAATGCCTCATATGTATTTCAATGGAAGCTACAACAAAGAGTACAATAACACTATTTGATAGTGCAAATTCTCAGCTGCAAAACACTATTTTTCAATATAGGCATCACCAATGAGTGTCATGGTTTTTATGATTTTTGGTTACCAGTATTCCACATAATAGCATCATGTAGTGCTCTGGGAGTTAAAGAGTTACTGCTCCAGATCCGGGTATCTGTCCCACAAGCTACACTCCCCAGAGTACTATTCACAAGGGAAAAGATAAAAGATAAGAGGCCTTTGTAGGTCATTTGACCTCCCCTTCCCTTTTGATCCCAGCCATGTGTGAGCTCCCTAGTTTATCTCGCCTCAGCATTAGACTAAGGCCTTCAGTTTTCAGACACTCATTTTATTTATTAGCTTCAGTTCTAATTATATTGTAGTATGTTGTACTTTAGTGTGTTATTTTGCATTCTGATATCTTATTCAGTAAATTAGTTTGTTTCTCCTCAGATCATTGCTGCTGTTTTGTTTTTAGACCCATCTCTCTACCCTTTTCCTTTTTTCCCCTTTTCCCTTTTGGTGCATGGATCCGTGGGTTCCTCCACCCCGCTAGTCACATGAACTGGGCCAAACCAGTCCATAAACCAATGACAGTTAGCTATGCATTTTTGTCAACAGTGAGTTAAACGCCTGCATGCCATACTAGTGACAGTCTGCATCAGTTCAGGCAACACAAGCTGCTGTAACCACTGCTAAAATGTACCACCCACTGCCTCACAGTGCTCACATCCACTGTTCGGTATCCATAAATAATCAGCAAATGTTGATGAATGTCAGTGAGTGCCATTTTTTCCACGTGGAGGAATTCAATTCCACATCTTTGCTTTATGGGCACCATCATGTTAAATGCCATTCTGTCAGACCACCCTTCTGCTTCCATCCATCGCACAGCAACAACATATAACAGAATATTTACAGGAAGGCTCAACTTCTACTGCCACACCACCAAAATCTGCCTCTGATATCACGGGCCAACATAACATGGGAGGCATTACTTTCAGAGCACCTCTGGTATTTAAGATTGCCCATTCTAACTGTGGTCACTTTCAGACATTTACAACAAACGTTCACTCTACAAGCAGGACAAATGCTTATTCAGCTCTAGCTTTAGGCAAACCGCTACATCAGAAAAAGTTGTGGATTTCATTTCAAGTACGCTCACTTTTCAACTTAAACTCTTTGTGAAGGGTAATAATATACTTGTGCTTTCAACCTAATCATGCTTTTATCATTACATGGAAGCTCATAAAGAGAAAATTGTTTTGTTGGTTTATTACTTTTCTTCAGAATGCACTAGAAAAACTTAATCTGCTTAAAAATCTTATCATTTTTCACTTCTTTTAACTCTTGGAACTAGCATCACGGATGCTATCCCTCTCTCCCTTGTTCGGCTATGGAACTTCTAGAAGATTTCAGGTATCCATTGAAGAATTTCTCAGTACATAAAGGAAAAATTTTTACTGGCCTGTTTTGAACCAGTAAGAAAAATTGTATGCCATACTTTCATGAAACTGCTGAAGGACCCGTAGAAGTTCCCTATCCCCACAGTTTTTAAATCCTTTAAAGAAGGCTTTGCAGTTTTCAACCATCTATGGGTTTTTGAAAGAATTTTACGAAATTCTGACGATATCCTCTGCAATGAAAAATGTTACTTTCAGAGTAATTTGATGAGGTGATATAGAATAAAGAAAAAAAAAATCCAGTGGTCCAGCTAAGACATTATTTTTAATCTGCATCTTCTATCAAATCCTACCAGTTCTTCAGCCATCTATCATGTCTTACAGTACACAAGCTGAACTCCTGTCATAAATAAGAACAAACATCACCTTTACTGTCTCATTGTCCTGGTTTTAGCTGGTCTATAGTAGGTGCAGTAAGAGAATCTGAAACATTCTTGACTCTGTGCAGCACTGTTCAGCAACTGAAACATCACTGTGTTATCAACATTGCTTTTCTCCTAAATCCAAACAGCATAATACTGAACACTACGGGAAAAAATAATTAACTCTGTCCCAGCTGAAACCAGGACATTCATGCTTCATAAAAGATTAAAAAATCATCCAGAACCTTCTGTAGAAGCAATCCTTCAATATATTGCTGATGCGTCATGCAAACCCAATATTATTCAGTCTACATATTGCTATGCTGTTATTATTTATACTCAAAAGTATAAATGACATCTTCAGATAGACGAAATCCTAGATGATTCCTCATACGATGCATCTATTTTAACTCCAAAAACCAAGCTTCTTCCATTTCAACTTTAGTGGACAGCATAGCATAGTATGACAGTGCTTTAGAAGTTAAAGTATCTAGTTTAACAAGGGAATAATATTCTAGGGAAAGAAAACCCCATCAGTCAGCTCTCTTACACATCTTTTGTTCCCACTGGGACCAGCATCAGAACATAGCTCAAATCTAATACTGTCTCAGTTTTCACTTGGCTACAGAGTTACTTATTTTGAAGAGCACTGTGTAAAACTTTCCTATTGCTAGAGAATCACGTCTTCTTTCCTCTGAGCACAAATTTAAACCTATGCTTTCTGACTTCCTCTTAGTATGCAACACATTACTACGCAATAATAATAATGAAAGCAGATGTCTGGCATTCAAAAGACTAACTTTTATGATGTGTAGCATTATGAAATACTATACTAAGTTGAATAACCTGTTGTGACATCTCCTGTTCCAGTCATAATTTATTTCAACAACTTTTGTTCTTACAAACAAGAAAAGATGGCTGGCATCTGAGGCCCCAGAGTCGTAAATTTCCTGTGGCTTTCTTCACTAGGATTCTGTATTACAATGCAACACAAATTTGATTTCACAGCTGAAGGCCTCATTGAGCTTCATGCCAGCAAACTCTCCTTGTGAAAGGAAGAGTCACCCATGAGCATGCCCAGCACTCTGCGCCAAGGGACTACAAAACACGTGTGTCCCCCAGAAGGGGGAAGAGCAGAAAGGTAGAAGAAATTGAGGCCTCCTCTACAGTTTGGAACAATCAAAAATAGGATAGATTCTCAGACCTGAGATGCTCAGAGGTGCAGACAGGCCTGAAACCACACAGGCTGATGTCTCTGTAGAACTCTCAAGAATTTGTTGAGCTTTCTTACAAAGAAAGGAACTCCCTAGTGACCTGAGATGCACATGGCCACTTAGATCTGTGGCACAGAAAAGCAGCAATTTAAGAAACTGATTTCTCATATGCATTCACTCAAGCCCACTTCTTTCTGTCAACGACTGCATTATTGCATAGTGCCACTATTCAGTCCATTTTGTGGATCTGAACAAGTATTCCCACTGGTTTAATAAAGGCGATGGGGTCAATTTGGCTGGTCGCAGCTCCTCCAAGTGAAACAAGCCTAATTGATATACTTTGATACGGTTGGTTCTGAGAGGGAAATAAGCAAGTGAGGAATACTTTCATAGCATGGCAGAGGAAGAGTTGCTACTGCTAGGAGTACTTCAGCTAGAAACCTGTGTCAGGGCAGATGCATAATGGCTCAGCAGTTTGTTTCAGACTTTTCTCATGTAAATGACAGAATAAAAAAAAAAAAAAAAGTACCATAAAATCTGCTCAAACTGTCTGTATACTCTCTATCGTGGTGCTCACACCTCCTGAAGATTACAAGTATTCAACAATGAGCTGACATTTATTGGTATAGGTATGTTTTCTAATTGAGCTTGGGGTTCTATTCTCTTTATATTTTTTCCAAATTATTATGGGCCAGAAAATACAATACTGCTCTTCACGCTACAGAGTTAATTAGTGCCCATCCCACAAGGGGATTAGAGTGAGAGATAAAAATGCCACTTTCTAGTTACATTAAAGCATTAAGCACATAGACTAAAATCCAGTAAAGCCACCTCAAACTTTGCAAGGCAAGGTTTCAAGAGGCACAGTGAGCTGAACGTACATTCAAAATGTATCTCTAAGACCAAGTCTCCAAGATTCTAAGTGCAAGATTAGGGCAAGCACAGCCACAAGGATCGTGGCTTTTCATCCATTGTTCAGCAGGGATGTCATTTTAATCTTCCGACTACGTTTTATACACCTAACTTCAGTACCAGCATGTTCTCAAACACCAGCAGGCATTGGCATACTGTGTTTTTAAAGCATCTAAAATGTTCTTTTGTAAAAGATACTGGATGTTCCTGCTGCTTAGGAATTGATAAAAGTACTATGGCAGATGGGGAATTAGGTTTACCATTTAGCTGCCCAGTCCATGGACCAATTTCTGTCCACTTCCCTTCAAAACATTTTAGTAATAAAAAATTCCCCTTGGGAAAAAAAAAAAAAAAGAAATACCTCCTCCTTCTTTAATTAAGTTTTATTTGTTTGTTTATATTTTTACTAGCATTTGTCTTATCCATAGTCATTTTGATTGAAGAGAGATAGTTCCTTTTTTACTTTGTGATGTGACAACTTTGTTTCATGTTGCAGGATGCTGAAAGCAATTACAGGTTACTAGGGCAAAAAATTAGTCACGTTAGCTATGACATGTTCCTTTCTTCATAATGATACTTCTCTTACTCATTTATGAAATAATTAGTTCCGAATTAAAAACTTATTTGGCTCTGCATTTTTCTCTTACTTCATATGTGACTGACTTTGGGCAAGCAAGAAAGCAAAGTAGATCTTCCTGTACTGTGAGGAAAACTCTTGAGAGAGACACAGGCACACCTAGCTGTAAACCTAAAAACAGTCTTGAGGCAAAGAAAACCCCAAATCTGAAGGAAAAAAAAAAAAAAAACCAGCACAGAATAGAAATGGCTCAAAAAGGCCACCTTGCTTATCCTCTCTTATTTGCAGAGATATCTTCAACTCAGTGTTTTTAAACTCAGCGATTCCAGCTTCAGGCAAGCTTCTCCCTCCTGAACCAATTCAAGACAAAAGGCTTAGTGCACTTCAGCTCTGTTGCCAGCCAAGTGCAAGCACACTTCAAGGTACGGGCAATTTTACAAACCTGCTTCGTTTATCAAACCTGACAAGTACTACACATTATGCTTTCCATGTAATAGTTTGACTGTAAATTTATCCTCAGCAAGACCCTCTCATATGCATTCAAACTAATTTACTTCTCGGTAATCAAGTCCTACCTTGTAATTTGCTTAAGTGCAGGGCTTAAATTGACTAAATCAAATGCATTTGCGCAAACTCCATAAACAGAGCCATTACCCACCAAAAAAGCAAGTTTAAGAGCATCAAATGCTCCCTTAGAGTGGGAGAGCTGGCTCAGGAGCCCCACATCACTCCAGCTAACGACCATGTTTCACTCTGCATTTCATTAGTCAGACTCAGGCCTCTGATATCTTTTTTTCTATAAAGGAAAGTGTAAGAAGCATACAGAGCTTTATTGAGTGCTGCAACCAAAGCAGCTAATTTCCCAGTGTAATGAAAAGGAACCAGTAGAGAAATATACATTTAAATACTCCTGCTAATGCATACATTAGCTAAGCCACAGACATTCTTATAGATCTCATCCACCTAGCACACGGTCTCCATTTGCAGAGAAAGTCATAAAACTGCTGGAGCACTGTGTCAGTACATGATTTTGCAAACATGGCTGAGTCATTCTCATCAGCCTCCAGCACAGTACCTCAAAACTGACACGCAGTTGCAAAGTAACCGTTCAGAAAGTAATGCACTGCCTTCACTCAAGAAGGCATTCAGCCTTTTGAGCCTTCCCTTGACCAATATCCAAACCACAATCCACCTGACAAGGATGGACATTTCTATCACCTGCACCACAATTTATCCCAAATACTTGTTAGTATAAATTTAGTTCAGTGGCTTTGCAATTTAAACATCACAGTACCGTTAGCAAATGGAAGCCAATATCTAGTTAGGGAAGCCTGTATGTGTTCAAAAGTATTTAAAAGCCTCATGCTTACTGACTGCTGCAATGCAAATAGGGATTAAGCAGCTGTGTTCATTCTTAAAGTTTCAATCTATATTTCAGCTATCTAGCTGCCATAAGGAGAAAAAAAAAAGCCATTACCAAAACTAGTAAGATGATATTTTTTGTTAATATCTATAAAATAATCTCAAACTTGTATAACTTGAGATGAAAGCCTTAAACTAGCGGGCTAATTGGGAACAAGTGCCAAGTTTTTAATGCAAAACAATTAATAAAACATAGCATTTATGAAATGCTTATCTTTAAAATGCTTTAGGAATTTGTTTTTCTATTAATAACCAAAAGTAGTAATCTGGGCTTACTGTGAATAGCATGCCTATGGCAAAGCCATAAAACCCAGGAAATTAAGTCATTCAACACATTAAGTACACCATTCATTTTCAACTGCTTCTGCTTTGCTACTTCTGCCTTCAGCTCCCTATATGCTAATCTCCATCAAAAATTAATAAGTAAGACACCGTTGTGGCTACTAAGATAACACACTAAATAATTATGTATAGATCTATCAAAAACAGGTTTTCCTTGGGCATGCCCAGCAGTTCTGGCATAACTTCATATACATTGGCCCTGAAGAGCAATAACAGTAATAACAGAAGGGATCTAGTGACTGAGAAATAGCTATATACTGCATGGGGTCTCAATGCTCTGTAGCTCAGGTGTAAAACACCTAAACAGTGTAAGAATTACCAGTACTTTGTAATAGCTTTTTTTTTTAAAAAAAAAAAACAAAAAACACTTCTATTAAGGATTAATTTTTGGTTGATAATAAATGAGGGAACTGCAAGTTTGTGAGACGACTGTCAGCTGTGAATGTTACAGCACATGCACCAGCACAGGCTACTCAACAAGGCTCTTCACTTAGGAAACAAGGGATCATGGAAGGTCATGGATTTTTTATTTTTTTTTTTTTTTTTTTTTGAGACTTCTTAGAATACACACTTCTTTTCTAAGTATTAGCCTTCTTACTTTTTGTTGTCTGTATATAAGAACTATAGTCCAGCACACGGCATACTTGAATATACCCACAGGAACAGGTCCAGCATTAGTCACACTTTCATAGCCAGCAGTCTAAAACTTTCAGTTCTGAATTCACTTCAGTTACAATTAGGCTTGCTTAGATGCAGGGAAACATATATTAATTTGGTGCATCCTAAGGAAATTACTGAGGCAAAGAACTATCAAAGCCATAAAGTGCATCTACTTTAGCTCTTCCACTGGAGGAGGTGCATTGAAACCCAGGTGCAGGTGGTCAATTGTTTATGTAAAACCAATTACTGCACTCAGCATTCCTCTGCCCAAACCCAGCTGGAGCACGAGGGATGCCATAGGTCTAGAAAATAAAATGAGCTGCAGTAGCTTAGTTCCTTTATTTTCTCTGTAAAAACATACCAGATCACATAGCACATTTCTTGCTGTCTAAGACAATTCTGCAAATCCTAACAACTGATGACAGAAGATGCACTTCTGTGGTGCACAGCAGTGAATGGTGCATAAAGGTCTCCACATGGACTATTGGCTGATGATGATCTCATGTGTCCTCTCCAATCTCTCCTTGAAGAGAGGGTACAAGCAGAGATTTCCATTTTTTCCTTTCTAGACAGCTGGCAATGCTATCTGTGGCACACAGCTATCGGTCACGTAGGCTCTTCAAGCATGCAGGCAGCTTATAGAATCAATCCTTATATTACACAGAGAAGAAATATAGTCTCATATTTCTCATTGTGAGAGGAAACCTGGCAAACATCTCTAAAGACACAGCAAGCTTTCTTATGCTCATACAGTACAGAGTGAAGTTGGTTGTTTTTTTTTTTTAAAAAAAAAAAAAGATGAAATCAATGCAATTCAACCCCTCTACTTTCACCATTTTCCTTCCCTCAAAGTAGACATCCTTGTCCCCAGCAACAAACAATAACTTATTTAGCAGAGATGTGCTCTTTGTTTTTTCACAGCAGTTCAGACATGTACACAGTCAGTCCATCGCTTGTTCTAATTCTTCTACCATTTCAGACTAATAGGATAAACATTCATTACCCACTATGTTGTCATGAAGCCTATTAAACAGCATTAAAAGGACAAATGCATAGAAGAGTCAAGCGTGGTAGCAACATGCATAATGTTATTTTCTTCATGGGTCAGAGGACTCCTAGGAACTGGTGACTTTTCTAGTTGTGATCTCCCTTACAGCAGAAGTCAGCTTTCATCATGTTAAAATGATTCCTTTCGCTCTGCACAGAGACATTTTATTTCTTCCTCAGTTTCTGACTTTCCAGTTCCCCATTCCTCCCTTTGCCCCTACCCCAACTACATCTGCCATGCTGCCTGCAAATGCAGCCTATGCAAGCTGATAAGATAGCTACTGTCCTGTCACAGCACTCATGACATTAGAGGAAACACTGTAGAATTAAAAAATCAGAAACAGCAAATGAGTTTGACGTAATCCACTGTAAACAAGACAGCAGCAACCATTTTACTAACGTGTTTCTAAAAGACCTTCTTGAAGTTCACTATCAGATGCTTTACCCACTCTCTCCACTTTAAAAGCTTGTTTAAAAAAATAAAAAATAAAAAAAACAGCAGACAAATAATCACTGTACATACAGTACATCTTGTGTCAGGGTGCACCAGAAGGCAGACTAGGACAAGGCTATACAGCCATACTTCCTACTCTGCCACCATGTTTTTCCTTCCCCCCAACAACTATTGCTAGATTCATTATTAATAAAAAACCACACACACTGTTCAGTCCATAAAGAAGAAGGAGATAACTTACCTTGTATGCAACACACACCGTATTAGTAGTATCCAGCTGCCTTTCTTAAGGATGGAGTAAGGAAGTAGGTAAAGAACTGACACTACCACAAGAACCTTGATATGAAGCAATGGCTTTAACAAACAAAGCTGAACTGTAGCTTCACTTCTACTCCTCTCTCACTTACCCAGGTGCTCAGAACCAAGTTATTGCCTCCAGCTGTGTGTCTCAGTACTACCAGTAAGGGTAGAAAGGGCAAAGGCTTCTGCATCTAGCCTGTCTCCTAGAGCAGCTGTGACAATATGACTACTGGCATGGTTCTGTTCCCTCACTGGGGCCTTGGGGGTCTAGGTGGGTCATCTGGGCTGCTGGCCTGGAATACTCATCTCCTTGGTTAGGAGTGGGTAGGGAAATTGATAAAGATGATACTGGAATGGTTTCCCTTTCTGGGTGGGTTAACTCCTTTTATTATCTCAAAATATGGAGGTTATTCCTCTTCCAAAACTAAAATGAATAACATTTTTGCTCTTTCACCTTCCTTTAACTGAAGACACACTGTCAAAAGTACCTACACTGATTTTATACTTGGATCCAAGATTAGGTAAAGCACTTCATAAGCATCCAACAATTATGTCTTTCTCTAGGTGCCCAGCTTGGGGCACAGCAATAAGAGCTGACTATTGAAAAGTAAGTATGTGAACTCCATGCATGCTTTTGAGAACTGCTCTGCTGAAGAAGTAAGTCCTGCTCAGGTACGCCATGTTGGGAAATATCAGCCAAGTACAATCATGTTTTGAAAATTCAGGTAAGTTGCTTGCTATATAACCTGACAGTAAGGTCCCTGCCTCATTTTCTGCCATACATTTCTGTGTATGTCACTTTGCAGTAATATCATATTAGCTATTTTTTTCCACAATTTCTGCAAACAGGCTACCAAAATATAGTCGGGAGCCTAGAGGAAGGGCTACTCAAAACCAAATAATAATTCTGGATGATCTGTGTGCAGAATTGGAAGTCTGGCACAGGGTATTGTAAGTTCCTGTTGGTTCATAGCAGGGGGACAAGTCAAACAGGGTCAGATGTTACAACATAAAACTCACTTCTAGCTTTAGAAACAGTTATACAATAGGCGAAGAGGTGGGAAAAAGAAGTGGATGTACATGAATATCATCTGCCTTTTCTTTGTCCAGTCTCTGGTTTAATAAGGAATTGCTACAATTCTCAGGTATGCTGTTTTTCCTGCTATTCTGGATAAATCATTGTCATCCAGATAGGTTGCCACGTCACTATTCAATTCCTTCCAGTTAATTTCAGAAAGTATGGATACCAGTGGTCCTAGCCTAGTTGTCCCAAAACCCTAGACTCTCTCCTTCAGGAGAACTGCTGTATCAGGGGTACAACCCATTCCCTGTCCTTTAGCCATTGGGGTATATTCCCATTAAGGTCTGTGAAATCAGAAGAAAAACTTTTATCCAACTTTCCCAGTTGTTCTCATTACTCTCAAAGCTTTTATCCCAGAAGACTCCTTCTCAACAGAACAAATTACAACAGCCTCAAGCTCCTTTCGAGTCTCCCTGAATAGGCTATCTTGTTCAGCTTGCAGCAAACAAGACCCTTCATCATGTTGCTGTCATTTCTAGTACTCAATTCCAACCACATAACAAGCCAGTTCAAATTTCCCTTTGTTTTCTACAACATCAGTGCTTTGCTTTTTATATAAATATTCAACTCCAGATTTTTATGGGTACTAATTTGTCATTGTTCAGTTTCACTGACTGTTTCCCTCTGCCCATGCTGTAAAACAAGGAACAGGGATGCTTACGGTTTCATTCTGGATTACATTTCACAACATATATCTTTTTTTTTTAAATCTTTTTCTGCTGTACAAAACTGAGAAGTAGTATCACTTTCTACAGAGCTGAGCAAAGAGAACTAGAAACTAACTCTGCCATGCATGTCATTCAAAGTGAACACTTGTGAACTGCAGGATAGAATTGATGCTTGATCAGTACTGCTGGATGGCTTCTTCAAAGAGTGACCATTAAAAAAGTGCGCATGCATCTGTATTTGGAAATTGCTTACCCAGCTAGTTGTCCCCAGTTCCCAAAAATATTTCCAATGCAATATGAATAAAAAGTATTCTCCACATGCCAAATGTGAGTGCAAAGGACTACAAAGTTTAAATTTCTTATGAATAATTTGTAATAAATTATGACAAACTAATGTAAGTGCAACAAGGGATCAAGAAAAAAGGGCTACTTGCTACAGGTTAATTCCTACAAAGAATTATTAACTACCTGCCAACCAGTCTTTCACTGCTAGGTATTATTATTATTTAATGATCATGTGGGATCATGTTTTTTGGAGGGAAAAAGTCCCTCAGACTTTTTCAGAACCTCACTCAGAACCAAGTTTCCACTGTAACACATCCAGTACAAGGAAGGCAGCACATAGAATGCTAAGTTCTTACAAAATCTTGGCCCATAAAAGTTAGAACTGACCGTTCTGTTCCTTAATAAATGTCAATGAGACACCAGAGACAATTAGGCTGAATAGTTTTGCTTACTTCACATTTTCTGTTCTTCAGATATAAGGCTGTTCAACTTTTTCTGTTTTATCAATGGTATAAAGGTACTCTCTGAGGACAGTTTGAAGGGGAATAGCAACAAACTGTTCCAGGCAGAAAGGACACATGGAAATGCTGTGCTGGGGTAAATTTGCAGGGAGTTCTCCTTTAGAAAACAAATTTAATTGCCTTTTCCAATCTTAGAATCACATTTCTGTCTTCTCAAATTTCTTAACATAACTAAGCCAGTTTTTCTATAAGAACCATAAGTATGGATAAAGATGGATCTCCATTCTGAAGACCTGGCCATTGCCAGGTCTTCAGAATAATTTTTGAGATTAATGTCTGTACTTGACACTTAGAACTGCCATTTCCTTGTTCACACATCCCCTTGCCAGAGGGCAGACAGCAGGTGTATTTGTTGGGACCAATTAAAGTAAATGAAGTCAAAAACAGATAAAAGCTGCACTGAAACGTGCTAAGCCAAAGCATTCCTGACACTGTAAATACTTAAGAGTGATACAAAAGGTCAGAGGATAAATAAATCAACAGCTCAAGAAAAGATCATTTGTACCCGTCCTATTTCATTCAGAAATGAATGGCATTTGTGAGAAACGGACAGATAAAAAAGAATTTTTAAAAGACTGGGTAATTACAGAGGTTGTTTAACATTTCTAAGCAGGGCTTTGGATGATCATTTATGAGAATGAAAAGACAAAGCATAAGGACAAGGGACTGTTGGTGGTGTGCAGTCACTGTGAGCCTGAATGTATGGAGCATGAGCAGAAGCCTGGCTGCTGGTTTACAATTAAAAACTATGCAGAGCTGCCTCCCCTCAGGTCTGGCGGCACCACTGCCTTCAAGGTCATGGGGACACTGAGACCATGAAAGACAATAAAAAGTGTGGAAGGAAGAGAAAGAGAGAAAACAACCAGCTAGAAAGAGCAGAAATTCTTTCTGAACTGTGGGGACAAAAAAAGTAGTAAATTAGGATTCTAACAAGACAAAAAGGGAAAATGTTGCTTTCTATTAGGATTGTTCTTTTGTGGTAATTAATAATCAAACTGTCACAAAGCAGAGGACTGAATTTGGAGCAAACCCTGGATGAGAATGCCAATGATCCAACAAGCCTCAACTTCCGAAATGCCACTCCGAGTCACCCCAAGGTGAGGCAGGCAGCCTTGGCAGGGAGGATTTCAGCAGAGCACTGACCTTCCAGAGGCATTATCTTTTTAAAAAGCAGAGAGAAAGCAGGCATGCTCTTCAGTTTTGCTGGTTTGGGTTCTTCAGAGAGAACAGCAGGAGACCTTGGAGCAAGCCCTTGGTAGAGGCAAAGATGATGCCAAGCGTTTCTATGCTCTCAGATGTGACCTGAAGATAAGCTGCTGCAGTGAAGAGATGAGCACCAGCAGTAAAAGTACGAGTGGTTCAGAACCTTCTCTGGCTGTTCTGAGACAGCCTACAAGGAGAGAAAAACCTCTGCCTTAAGAAGCACTGTAAATGTTTTGCAGAATATTTAGCACAGAGATTATGAAATGCTGTTAAGACAGCACAACTCCTACCTTGGTTTGCTAAAGCACACCTTGACAGAAACTGTTGTATAGTTAAGGAGTGAAGGCCTCAGCCTCTTTCTTAAATTGAAATTCCATAAAAGAATTGCTGTGCTTTTGTGAACTGGGTCCTGCTCCAGCAAGGAGTCCAACAGAGACTGGCTGCAAAACTTAAAAGAAAAACATTCTAAAAATACAGAAAAGCAATCCTTCCCAATGGTGGGAATCATCCTTTGAGTAGCATACTACAGGAGAGGTATTAGAGAAGAACAGAAAGGTCTTAGAGTTGCTCTGACAAGGCAGAAGCAAAATTTACATTGATATACATTTACTATTAAGATAACATTCAAATTAAAACTGCACAAGGATCTGGACACTCTTGAACTCCCTTTATCATGTACTACATACTATAACCATGCAGAGGAGCAGACCAACAATGCCAACCCTACAAAGTATATCCGAAATGCTAATCACAACAGAAGTCTCAAAACACACCTTGTGCACTACAGCAAGGAAAAAAAGCTTAGAGGCAAGTAGCAGGTATTCTCCTGGCATCTCAAGACCCTGCTGAGGCTGGGCCAGACAAGTGTCAGCAGCTGCAATGTACCCCGTCCCTGTCAGAGAAGCAGAGGTTGGGATTAGCAGCAGTTTGTATGCCATGACAACTCTGTACCTATCCACATGCTAGAAATCAACAGAGCCCAGCTGAGCAGACTAAAGTGTTCCTTAGCTGAATAGCTAAGTCTATGTCTATCCAGAGGTGAGAGCTTTCCCTGGCATCTGCATGACTGCCATAGATACAATTGCCTGTCCATTGGCTAAATGATGTGTGCGTGCACCGCAGGAAGCTCCTCATCCCTGGAGAGGGAGAAAAAAAAAAAAAAAAGAATTTATTTTGTAAGACTGACGACATCTCAGCAGTACACAGACTTGTGAGACAGAACATAATAAACAGGCCTGGTATACCAGTCCTGCCCTCATCAGCACACCAATATGCAGTTTAGTTGTACTATTTATGCACTAACATATTTTTTTCCAAGAGCTAAACAAATGTTTTTAGGATTTATACTATACCATCATTATAGGTGCCTCGGAGGAAAAATCAGTTCTTTCTTAACCTTACCAATGTTTTAGACTTGCTTAGCTAGTGTTTGTTTATTAAATCAATTTCTCTTATAATGATCCAAGCAGATTTAAGCAATCAGGAGATTCTCTGGAAAAAAACTAAGAGTAACCATATGTATTTCATAAATACCCTCAAAACATTCACACTGTGGTTGTGCACTGTGGTTGTCTATAATTATGCTCAGTTTTCACTACTCCCTTTAAAGAGAAAAGATACCCAATTTAAAGAGAAGGAAAAACAAACAAACAAGCAAACAAGTCACACACACCATCTACAGAACATCTCCTCACTTCAAGATGGCTGAGGACATGAGTATCCTCTGCTTTCAGCTCTTCCTGGAAGACCTTTGGTGAAACAATTCTGCACGGGGATAACAGCAACATTTGGTCTACAGAACTGACTGTCTTGTTTACTCTACTTAGAAGGAACTGGAATAAACAAGAATCTTCTGAAGTACTCCATTTCATGATTGCACAGTGGCCCTTCGTTGGTTATCTTAACGATACTTTCAACAGTAAGATTTATTTTATTTTTTTACACAATAATTCACTCATATCTCCTTCTACCATCCAGTCAAGCAGAAGTGGGACAAAATCAGGAGACCATCCCCGGAGGGATCTTCAAAGTAATAGAAATAAAGGCACTTTGTCTTGGTAGAAAAGATTGTATGGCTGGAAAGGGTTTTGCAATGGTATGTTTTCTGGCCAACATTTTGCAAAACCATGTCCAAACTCATAACCATGCCAGAATTGTTTCCTAATGCATTGCTAAACTCGGTGAAAGGAAAATCTTGTTCTGGTTCAGAATGGCACATTGAAGGCACCAGTGCAGATTTTTGCCAGGACTCCAAGACTGCATTTGAATGGTTTCAGAAAGTTGCTCTAATACCTCTTGTCTCATACTCCCATGAGATACAGCTTATTTCAAGGTCGAGCATTTAAAAACGGCATTCCAGAAGGATGTCACCTGGCTGCATCCTACGACTTTAAAGTCTACAGAAGCAAAATGGTGTACTGAATATGTATGAGACAGCCGAGAAGAAAAAGAGCCAGACTGGAATACTGAGATGAGCAACTCTCAGTTGGTACTTCATGGATGTTTGGCTCCCCACAGTGTCACCTGCTCAGGCTGTGGTCCCTGTTGAAAGAAACACCCTTTGTTCAGGCTCACCCAGACTCATAAATAAGTTTGGTTTTTGACAGACCGTAGCAGAGGATGAGCATCCAAAAGAAGGGCTCGGAAGCTCATTTACCTTGTAACTTACAGCACACACTGCAGGAGCATACTAGAATATAATTAAGGCAACTATATTAGATTAGATATTATTTTCAGACATACCCAAAATCAGAAGGCAGGCTTTCAATCAAATATCATGTCAGAGATTAGGAGAAGAAGTGACTGAGCAAGAAACCAGGTCTTGATTGGATGCAGCCCAGGGTCTGGAGCCTGAATCAGATGCTTGAACATTTTGGAGCAACTACATATTCTCCCATTTACTCTCGGTCATTTGGAGTAAGTCAAATGTTTGCACATTGATAAATAGCAACAGATACTCCAGTAACTTGTGTATACTTGTGAAATTCTACTGTGCAAAGCTGTCTGTCCTCACCGTTTCACCAGACAACTGTACACTGAAGTTGTGCATCTTTGAGGCATCTGATGACTTCATGCTGTGGGGAAACAGGAATTCCCATGGGAAAGAACCCAGAGCTGGCTTACCTTCAGCCTGATTCAGTGACTCAACATCCAGTTATAGGAGCTGAGACAGCTATGCCAGAAACCAGGTGTTTTCAAGAGATGTGATTCTCAAACAGTAAAAAAAACACAGACTTTGGCTATCAGCATGAATTAATGCTACTTACTGGTCATAGGGTGACACAGGAAGAATGAAGAATCCTTTCAATTGTCCCAAGAGTGAGCAACTGGAGAGAAGTAACATCTGTGGAGATTTTGAGCTAGCACCTATGCAATGGAGTGGAAAGTTGCATTCCTATTACTGCTTAACACTCGCACATACGTGAACACTGCCATTTGATACTAGCCAATTTTAGGTCTGATCTTTGTTCAGGAGAAGGTGACTCCCAACAGACCTGTGAGAGGAGGGCACAAGTTTACTGCTTCCCACCTCGCAGGTAGCTCAGCAGGGAGGGTTCTTACTGAGTTGCTGAACCCAATAGGGCAGGAAGGGAGATCAATTGTGCTAACCAGAAGTTAGGAACAAGCTACGCCACAAAAGCCAGCCCCCGTATCTCCAGTGCCTATATAAAGGCAGAATTTATGCTGTCACCTTTCCTTTGACCAAAAGGGCTTGTTCTGCCTCTGTCTTCCTTCCAGTCGCCTCCTTTTATGAAACTCATAGAAACTTAATTATTTTTGAGACGTTCTCTCCCTCAGCTCTGTCTGCCAAGAATGATTGAAGTCTGCCAGCGGATCCAGAAGTAATTAGGGGAAGACACACACTGGCAGCGAGATTACCCCAGACACTTTCCTTTGGAAATCAGGCTAAAACTCACAGTATTATATTTATTAAAACTGTCCCCTGAAGTCAGATTTATGATTGCTGAAGTCCCGTTACTGGTGATATGGCAGATTTTTCAAACAGTTTTGGAGGATTATATTTGGTTTCTACAAATCAGATTGATTTCACCCCTTCAGCCCCAGGCAAGCCATCTAGGAACAGTTCTCCCATCTGCTAAATTGAGATGAGAAGTGCTTACCTGCCTTTTCATCTGCAAACAGAAACAATGGTTTGAAGATCTTGCAAGCATTACCCTAGTAAAAAGTAATTATTGTAAACGTTGCTGTAAAATTAGTGCATACACATTGTTTTCTTCTTGAATGGCTGCAGTTTTTTAGAAAGAGAAGTGCTACAGACATTCAATTCTTATATATATTGAAGTGCATTAGAGGAAATCACTCACTTAGCAAATCTTCTACCGAGATTGCTTTTCTACCACAAATTAACTCTTAACGCTTAGTAAAAGAGAGCATTTTATTAAACGGCTTCAGTAACTTTAGGAAGAATATTTGACAAAAAAAAAGTAATGGATTGCAAAAAGTTTTAGGCAGGACTTCCTAAAGCATTTCCTCCTCAGTGGGCGCATCTCCTAAGGCCCTGAGTTCAGAGCAGCCTCACGGGAGGCTTTGCCAGTGCTTAACACGGAACGGCTGAGGTGGAAAGGGACCTGTGTGCCCATCTGCTCCAACACCCACCCAAGCAGGGACTCCTAGAGCAGAAGCAGGTGGCTTCTGAAGATCTTCGAGGAAGAGGCTCCACAGTCTCTGGTCAACCTGTGCCCCGCTCCATCACCTGCATGGCACAGTAGTGCTGCCCGATGGTCAGAGCACATCCCAGACCCACTCATCTGCCCGCTAGCTCCATGAAACCCCCCCTGCTGGCCTGCAGCCGAGGGCCCTGCACGCTGCTCAGGGAGGGCGAAGGTGGGATGGAAGATGCCACCCTTCCAGCGCTCTCCCGTGGGAGGGGAATGCGAGAACTACGGGCGGAAGCGGCGGAAAGGAGGAGGCACCAGCCACCCGGCGACGAAAGGCCGGGAAGTGGGAAACGGGCAGCCAGCGGCACCTCTTCGCCTAACATTCAAACAAAAGCATCTGAAACGCCACCCAGAGCAGGGAACGCGCTTCGCACCCACTCTCGTAAGACAACGCCTGCCCGCTCACAGCCGCGTAGGATCCAGCTCTGCCCGCGAGGGGGCGCCGTAGCACCGCGGCCGGCCGCGTTCCGTGCGGCCGTCCGTCAGCGGGCGGAGCGGGGCGGGGGCCTCAGTGAACGGTGGCGTTGGTGCCGCCTCGGGTAGGCGCTGAGCAGCAGCGCTCCTGTCGTCAGGCTGCAGGACGGTGTAACTGAGCGTGCCGCTAAGCAACGTCTCTTTCCACGCAAAGATGCACGGTGTGAAATCGAAAAAATAACCCCCACTCGGTGTCGTTTTGTGTTCGACGTGCACAGAAAGCTTTCACACAATAACTCAAAGGAGAAGAGCGTTCAGAAAAAAAAAAAAAAAAAAAAGACATTTAATTATAAAAGAGCCTTTTAAATTAAAAAAAAAAAAAAAAAGATAATGGCACTAAACCAGAAACAAAGTTATTTAAAAGATCATAGCCAGCAGGTTGTAATGTTATGCCAGAACCATGCAGCTGTTCCCGTCCTCTGCACTTTGCTCCTGATTCAAACAACACCTGGCGTCCCGGTTGCGAGCAGTCGCTTACAGAACTATATGTACTACAACACATCATTTCTGCCTTACATGACAAAAACACCTTCTATGTATTACATTAGATTAATAAATATTTTGCTTAAGCACTGATCTGGTTTTCTACTCTATCCCGTAAAGAACAGCAAGTGAGTTTTGTTCTATTGACAAAGTGATTTGTCTCATGGGGAGTGCTACCATGGCTTAGTCCAACACCATGGGGGTACTCACAGAGGCAGAGCATTGGGAGCAGACCTGCTACAGGAGTCTCCAATTTCCTTCATCCTGCTCTGGAGAATCCTTCACTGCATCCTCTCCGAGCCTTTTTAAAAACAGTGAATACTTACACCCCTCAAATTGTTCATACACTGCGGATAACTAATCAGAAGGTGCCCAAATTTGTCTATGACCTGTCAGAATTCTACTTCACTGCTTGTATATAAAATAGAGTTCCAGTGGTTTCTTTGGGAATAACACAGCCAGGGCCTGCATCCAAAGCTCAGTAGAAAGGCCCCTGATTCCTTTAATCAGCTTTGATCAAGTACAAAAAAAAAAAAAAAAAAAAAAAAAAAAAAAAAAAAAATCAAATGCAGTTCTTGATTGTATATAGACATTCCCAATGAGGTCAATGTAATTCTGTGTGCATCGGAAGAAAATGCTTAGTTCCAAGGATATCATTTCACAGTAGTTACTTCAGGTCAGCACACAGGTATGCGCTACAGCAGGGGTGAGCTAGTTTACAAATAAACTGTGAAGTGGTACACAGGTTTGTGAGCCCAAAGCATTGCTATGGGACTGGATTCTGAAGCCACAGTCACAGCACTTTGTGCTGCAGTGAGCCATGTTAGTCTGTAATTCAGTATCAGTGAATTCCACAGGGAGAATTCAGTCATTTCTTCCCCGCCAAGAGGAGGATGTGCAATAATTCACCACTGGACTATTAATTTTCAAGTGGTTTGGACAGCATCTATCAGGGAAGGTAGAACTTGATTCTGACCTCATCCAGGATAGACCAGATGTAAAGCTGGTGGTAGGTAATACCAAAGAGCCTATGTACACTCCACAGCAGACCTTTACCCTGATTTTGAGTGAAAGATTTGGTAGTTTGCTACTGTGAAACTGAGCCTACAGTTTCTCTCCACAGTTATTTTATTCACCCTGAAAGTCTTTATTGTGCTCATAATTGGCAGATTTTGGCAGTTCACAAAATGCTCTGCAATTTATCAGATGTCCAAAAACCCTGAAATAAACATTTGCAACATATCCATGTATCACTGCTGAAAAACTCAGACATCTTTCTAGTGGTGACAATATCTCAGAAAGGACACTGCCAAGAGTGGTGAGATTTAAAAATGACTCACTGTGTTATACTGTCCTACTTAAAAAAAAAAAAAAAAATAGTATCAAGAATACAATCAGCCATAATAAGAATAAAAATATTAAAAAGATCTAGCAAAAAGATGCATAGAAAGCATTTTCACAGTTGTTTTTAAATAGTTTCTATCAAAGTTTACCTAGAAAGTGAACAAAATTAGGTCTTCCAAAGACAAAATATATATTGTACTGCAGTTTTTTCCTGCGAATTTCACACTTACTTGAGAAACGGTTTTAGGTATTTTTAATACTGTACCATTCAGAAGTGCTGATCAGGATTTGGTTCTCCAGTGTCCTACCACTGTGAGAACCTATGTGAACACACACTTCTATGCAAACAGATTTTAGATCTCTAACATAAAGAGGTTAAACATCTGTTTGAAAAATAAATTCTTCTGAAACCAGACCTACCAGATGGGAGTATCATCAAGGGAGATTAGTGCCATTAAAATGTTTAACTGACTTATTCTCATATCAAATGAGTGGGAAAAGTTCTTTCTGGTATCTTGCTGTAAGTAAAAGTGAAAATTTACTAGTAATCACTGTTGGGTTTCCATTGCCTTTCTTTTTTTTAAACTAGGTAAGTTTCTATTAATATAATACAGCTGAATGTTGAAAGAACACACTACCCCTTTGAAAAATTCAGCATTACAAAGTAAGTCCATCGTTTGTTCTTTTGCCATTTGCTTAGCTCTGCTTAGATTTTATAACCCACTCAGCATTTGGGTTGAGTTGGTAGAGGTCCTTCATGTAGGTATCATCATCAAGGCAGCGTTCCCCTTAAAAAAAAAAAGAGGTTATGTGGCTACATCAGTAAAGAAAAAAATTAAAAATAAGAAGTTATTTTCAAAGTTGCTGGTTTATTCCATTTCAGTTTTCAAGCTATTTCTGTGGTATTTAACAATGGACAGCTAAAGCCTAGAAGTGCTTTTAACCTTCTCATCCATCTTGGAGAAGAAGGGATGCAGGGTTGAGGCTGTGAGGGAAGCTGTGGGAGGTTCCAACTCTGTGGCACTGGGTCAGATTCTTCAGACTATTTGCATGGAAGCTCCACTCTCTGAAGGTTTAATAAAGGAAAACTGGGCCCTGGTTATCTTGTGGTTAATTCAAAATTCCACTGAAGCCCATCAACATTACTTTCTTTTCCGAAATGGAAAGTTTGAGCAGGGTTTGTCCTTGTTAAGAAGGTATTATTCCCGACTCTGCTTCTCTTGGTTAACACTTATGCATAGCACTTCTAATGGTTACTGACAAAAGAGAGAAAAGTAGTACAATGTTTTTGGTGTATTACAAGAAACTCATTTTTGTCTAGTAGCTATGATGAAAAAAACATGCTGTTCCATCAAGATCAGCTTTCTCCTCCCATTTCCCCACGGGCTTTTGCATTTGCAGCTACACACTACAGTACCTCTCCTGCTCCACCATTTCAAGTAATTGAGGTGACTGGTAGCTTTTTTAATCTGCTAACCAGATGTTTCTGGAAATATATTCTCCTAAAGCAGAAGGCAAGCAGAGATGTTACCCTGCAGCAGGATCAGCCTGCCAACTGTCTTGACACTCTGCTTGGAGCAGGCAAGCAAATGAGATTGCCTGCCCAAATAGGCTCTTCCTGATAAACCTCCATCCCCTCCCCATGCCTGGTTGCCTGGCACCCTGTTGTCTCTCAGTCATTTTTATCCCAACCTGTGTGCCATGTACCACCCACACTCCTGGACAAGTGCCTCAGTGACAGCACAGGATGAAATAAGTTGTGGATGATCCACCCCTGAATGTGTTCAAGGCCACACCAGATGGGACCCTGGGCAGCCTGATCTAGTGGGTGGGAGCCCTGCTCACGGCATGGAACTGGATGATCTTTAAGGTCCCTTCCAACCCAAACCATTCTGAAATGTTAGGATTTCTGTATCCAGTCATGCTCATGAAGCAATAGCAGAAGTCCTGTTGAGTGCCATGAAGCCCAGTGTACTGGGCACACCAAAAAATGTCTGGAAACTTCAGCAGCTCCATCTGTTAGGGTAAAGGACGTCAGCATTGCTCATATTACAAATGTGAGCATAAGCATATGAGTGCATTATGAGCCTGTCAGCTTGTTTGCCTTTTGGGCTCTTTGTACATCAGCTACTTTGGGAAGATAGGAACTGCAAAGATCTGGAAAGCTGGTCTATGTCAACCTGCAGGTTAATATCAGGGAGTTCTTGTCTCAGCTGAAAGACTGAGTATATAATGGATATGCTAGAGAAAGATAATATACTAATCTGGCATCCAGATTTTTTTTTATTTTTTTTATTTTTTTATTTTTTGGTCTTCAAAGCTACTAAAAGCACTAAAACATCTCTTGCAGGGAAAATATGAGAGTGTTATTTTTAACTTACATTAAATTTTTCAGTTTAGACAAAAAAAATAAATTGAAGTAGCGATTAGGTTAAATGGAATAATGATAAAAATAGCAACTACATGTAGTATTTAAACATGTAGTACAGATGGCATATTCATGAAATTTTATGCTTTCAAATACAGCTTAATATAGAAAAAGTGAATGTAGGATGTAAGTTCAATACAATGCTGTCTTCTAGGTTTTGAGGTGTGTCGGGTTTTTTTATTTTTTTGCTCAGCATATGAAAAATAATGGGAACTGATTTCTAACACAAAAGTACTTTCGTGTTCATCAAAGGAAATTTCTGAACTGCTTTCAGTGTTAGCCTTTGGCCTTCACCTTGCTGATCTGCTATTTGCTTTAATCAGTGGTTACACAGAGGAGGAGAGATTAACTGTTTGAAAATTTCATTACTCAGTCATTTTTCCGTTTTAATGGTCATTTAGTCATTGGAGCCTGCAAGCAACACTCCAATGAAGAACATAAGGGCTGTAAGTTCACCTATTATGCCTCAGTACAAAGAGATGAAGAAGATGAACTTTAAGCACCTTCC
Organism: Phasianus colchicus; assembly: GCF_987193195.1. Classification (NCBI taxonomy): domain Eukaryota; kingdom Metazoa; phylum Chordata; class Aves; order Galliformes; family Phasianidae; genus Phasianus; species Phasianus colchicus. The sequence goes on along the minus strand of NC_143437.1, from coordinate 57,845,821 downwards.
AATCCAACCTTTCTATGCTTCTTTATTGTACATAGGTATCAGGAACATCTGTAACAGTAGTCTTCCTCCTCTAGAACAGGTAATAACGTACTACTAATATGATGATTACACCACCTTCTCTGCTTCCTTCTCCCCAAGGTTAACTTTCTGCTTTAGGATGTGAATAAATGTAGTCACACAGTAAATCCATATATTAAGTGCTGAACAGTCTTATTTTGGCAAAAAAAGTTGTACAGAAGCCATTCTTACCAATATTTCCTCCTATTTCATAAAGGAAGACCTCTTCTTTCTTGAGTGTTTGGACATTTCCACTGTCAGGAACAAAAAGTGTAGATTAACTGTATTGCAAAAGAGCTTGTACGCTAGCAAAGAATTTGTACGCCAACAACTGAGACATTTCTGGTAGAAGTTCGGCTAATTAAGATCAGCAATGCAGCAGCTGTAAATCCTTTTTGTTTATACTCATTTACTGATAAAGTGAACAAGAACACCATTGCATGCTAGTGCAAATAGTCCTGCAAGTGAGCAATAAACTACAGAAAAGGTACAAATAAGATACACAGGTCGCTCCAAAAGTAATACCTCCTATGTATTTCCAGGGAAACTACAACAGATAAAAAAGAACACAATAACATTATTTGATAGAACAAGCTCTCAGCAAGAAAACACTATTTTTCAATGTTGTCACCATGATTAGCTATGCATTTTTGCCACCCATGAGCAATAATCTGCATCCCATGCTTGTAACAATGTCCACCAGTGCAGGTGACCACTGTCATTGTTGCTGCTGCTGAAACACAGCACCTATTGCCTCACTGTGCTCACGTAACACCATCTGGACTCCATAAACATTCAGCATCAGTGAATGTCAGTGGGTGCCATTTTTTCTGCATAGAGGAATTCAACTCCACACCTTTGCTTCATGGGCACTTACATGTCAGACACCATTCTGTCAGACTGCCCCTCTGCTGCCATCTGTCACACAGCAACAACATATAATGGACTATCGGTGGGAAGGTTCAACCTCTACTGCCACACCACCAACTCTCATGTCATGAGCCAATAAAAGAGAAGGCATTACTTTTGGAGCAGCCTTCATAGATGTGAAGAATTTGTGGTTTTTAGAAAAGCATTCAATTGTTATTAGCAAGTAGCCTGATATTTACCCTCTAATTTTTCTTTCACTGCTGCTGCAAAAATAAGTATTGGCCTCACACACTTCATATGTCTGAAAAAGCCAAGCGGTTGGGTACGGAAACCATATTCTTGCTGGTTTTAATTTTGCTGCAACTAAAAGAAGTGAAAAAACATACAGTGGAGGAATAAGGTCTCCGAATTACAAAAAGATTTTATTTTTCTCACTGGTTAATTCTAATAATATATGCTATAGTGCAGCCAAAAAAATAACTTTCTTTCAAAAATATAAGCCCCTGAGAAGAGCTCTTAAGAAAAACTGTCTTCTTGATTTCACACAGAGCACTGTTATTCCTTTAGCATGAATAGTTGTATATGATACCCACGTATGTTAATGATTTGGGGCTTTTTTGCTAAATCCATTCTGATTTCTTACTTTGTTCATGTATATATAAAATATATGTAAAATCTTTTCTAAAACTTCTTCATTTCTCAATGGAGTTGGATAATTAAAACTTTCCTTTTAAAACACCGCACGAGCAACATTTTCAGTTATCTATATTCCAATACTTGTACTATTGTAATATATTAATGCCATTTTTATATGATGTTTTCTCTTTTCCTCATCTCTTTCTTTCTTAGACTTGTTTTCTTGGATATCCTTTCTTCTTCTGAGAACATAACAAAAGTATTCTTTCAACCCATCAGACTAAAGGGCTGATCAGTTTTTACTAATAGTTTTCGTGCATTCCTGAGGGCTTCGTGAGCTTTAGAGGCATTAGAAACATGAGATTAATTCCTCAAGCGTATATTCTAACGGGCTAAATTCAACCCCAAAGTTCATGAACTCATTTTGATTCAAACAATTTTTAAACTTTTTTCCTTGATAGAATACACGTTAATAAAAATGTATTTGTACCTTTTCTCACTGAGAAATCTGGCTACTATATCACTGGCTTTCAGGTCTTCTGTCAGCTGTATTGCCATGGAAACTTTTGAAAGATGAGGTGCTTGCACCCGTATCACTCCCTGAGGAACATCAGCCTGCAAAGCAATAACGGTGTTGGAACAAAGCTGTGAGCAGCTGGCTTTGATGAGTTACTCAAAATACAGTATGAAATAAGTAACAGTACGGTGCTCTGTAAGTGCACTTTACCACTTTCTACTACACTTCACTTCAGAAACATGGTAACTACAGAGAAATTCAGTAAATTGCATAAGGCCTTCAAATCTCTTTTTACCTACATAAAGAACTTTAGAACAAAAGAATAGTAGTGCTTAATTATTTTTCGAAGATGTTAGAAATAACAGCTACTGCTACATTAAGAACACACTCAAGTATGACAAAAAGCATCTGAGACTGACACAGAAAAGATGGAAAGACTTGCTGTAGGCATGAAAGCCAAGCAGTTCCTTCATTCCATGCCCTCCTTCCAGAGGAGGAAACTTCCAGAAGAAACCTTTCCACTTTCATTCAAACTGAATTTCATGCCCAAAGAGAAAGAAAAGGGAAAAATAGAAAAAGAAAAGAAAAAGAAAAGAAAGATAACACAAAGTAGAATGATCTATGAATGCTTCAAGTGATCCCTATTTTCAGGAAATATTTCCTATAGAAACAGATGTTAACTACAAGAGCTTTCTATCCCTATTTCTGATTCTCCAGAATATCTTCAGCAAGTCAACCTACATAATTGATTTGTATGTTATATCAGTCTAAAAATCCTTGATGACAAATATCAATCATATCACCTATAGAGAAGGAGGGCTCCACAAGATCGTTTTTCTGTTCAACTCCTACATAGAATCATAGAATCCTTAGAGTTGGAAGGGACATTTAAAGGTCATCTAGTCCAACTCCCCTGCAATGAACAGGGACACTCACAACTCAGTCAGAGTGCTCACTGAGAATTTGCTTCATAGTCATCATGCAATCAAAGATTCATAAGGCTGCAAAGGATCTCAAAAAGCAATTCCATATACCTATCTCTAAATTTGCCTGATCTATTCTTTAAGGCCTTCACCCATGGAAACAATGGCTGTAGCTATTGGATAGGAAACTAACTCCTGTTAAAACATCTTTTTCTCTTCTTCCAGACTGTTGGGATCATGCTTCCTAGCAAAAAGATACGAAACTTTTAAAGATAAAGAGGCTATTTGTTGTTCCTAAATGGTCTTTTATCAAATATACTGTAAATTTGTTTCATTTCAGTATACAATTCTGTCCTATTTTGTTTCAGTTGATTTTAATGAAGTTGTTGGCTAACAGTCCTTTTCTCTGTACAGCAGTCATTTAATAAATGATTTCCCACCTTGAGTGCATGAAAGAAGAATGAGAAATGTTCACCGAGCAGTAACATTACAGTCAGAAATCAAGCAAGGTAATTACTCTGTTTATTTAAACAGAATCGTTATTAACTCAGCTAATGAATGCATTTTGCCACTTTCACTACCTACATTTATTCATGCTCAGCTGAACAGTATGTTCATGGTGCCCAGCTAGAGAAGAACAGATAATGAACATCCTCTAGTCCATTCACTATATAAGCTGGTGGGACAGAAAATTCAGTGATCATAAGTCATGCAGCAGCAGACTTACAGAAGGAACTGTAGCGTGATTCAAAACATTCAAGTTAGGGCTTTTCATAGAGACTTGATCTATGTTTCACAAAAGAGCTGCAGGTACTGCAGTGTAGGCTGTAGGATCTGCAGTGGGTCTCTTGCTGTTCACTTTGCATGACATGCTTGGATATTCATCAGGCTAGACAAAGAGAGGGATGAAGCAACTGCACAGTATTTTCACTTGCAACTCAGATGATGGGCTTATACTCACCAAATGTGCATATGATATCAACCAAGGAAGAAGCACAAGGATTACGAAGAATAAAACTGAAGTTCAAAATGAACTTGCTAACTGATAGACAAAGCCTGAAAGAATTGGGATGCAGTTGTTCTCTTTGCACTGCAAGTAGTACACCTCACTTGGGACAGTCAGCTATGTACAGCTGTATCAGATAAGCCCAGTAGCATTGCACTTTGCCACCAACATGGCTGCTCCTTTATTTAGGAACAATTGCAATATAGAGAGGAATACAGTGACAGGTGGTATCTATTAGCTATTCTAGTGAATAAATTTGCAGTCACGAGGGTATCTTTCTTTGCCTGGCTAGAGCACTGTGCACACCCACCATAGCATAAAGGCTTACTCCCTAACACAAACTTGGGCCATAGAATTGCATGCTTAGCTGCTCCCAAAAGCTATCAGCCTTCATAAACTCCATTAACCACACTCAGCACTGTACAGAGATTTTGCCCCAAATCTGCTCCCCTTGCACAGTAAATGCTATTTCTTAAAAGGGGGAGAGAGAGTGATAGAAAGGCCTCATGAGATATAAAATTTATGCAGATTACCAAATGAGCTGACTGCCACAGAAAATGTTGAGATATTTCTGAAGATTATGGAAGTGACTCAAGCTCTGGCTATCTCTATTTAACCACATGGGGTGCCACAGTATGCATAACTTTTACTTACATTTTATTCAGCAGCAAGATAATTAACTCTCAACAGTTTCAAACAGCATTCACCAGAGTGGTGATTCACCACAAGTTTAAGTGCCTCACTTGCCATTTAATGGTGGAGTTTAGTCCAGGAACTGCACAGTAATTGGGGGGGGAGGGGGGAAAGCTTTTTTCTTAAAGAATTGAGGCAATTTCAGCCACACAGAAAAATGTATAAATGTCATTAACAATGAAGCCATATCATACCTGGGAATATGATTTTAAGAGTACTGTGTTCCCAGGCACCCTAATTATGGAAAGCTTTGAGCAGGAGTAAAAAATGTGTGAAAAAATTCTACTATTTAATTTTGCAGGGATTCCCCTGAGATTTTGGGGGCTTAAATATAATTATTTGATAGCAAACTTCCATTTACGTTTAGGTAAGAATTTGGGGTAAGTATTACATGAGAATTCAGTCATAATTCTCTAGTGGATTAAAAAGACATATTTTACTATAAAAATCATCAGCACTGAATTACAAAAAAATATTCTGATATGTAAAGCTGCAATAGCACTTGCCTATTTCAGTATATATGCTGCTATTTCCATGTTGAACAATGGATGGCAGCATTCCTTTAAGTGCCAGCTCACATTAATTCCACTGAATTGTATTCAAAGAATCCTCTCCTTATTAGACAGTACAAAATAAATGTCAATATTTAATTAGCTTTATTTTAAAATTGTAGATAACTCTTGATTTTTGTATAGATTCCTTCAAGTATAGTCACATAGATATGAAAGTAAGGCAAAGTCCTGCTCATTAAATTAATTCATTTTAAGGATGTGTCACTACTGCATGCAAAGTGGGTAGGAACACTTAAATATATAGTCCTAGCAGATGCTAGATGCAACTGTCCAAAGGATCCATGTTTTTACAGACTCAAATATATATGTATATATACACATGCATATGTATATTTGCAATATCAATTCAAGTGGATACCATAGAAAATATATTCACATGCCACATTCTAATTTTTGTCTTAATATGTTAACCATCTTTGCTTTTATCAGAAAATGACGATTTTTTTTAACAGTTTGCCGTACTCATATTTGTTGATTCAAACCCATGCATTTTTGCAAACTACCACAAGGTGTCTCTAATTCACTGAAATCTTTAGTTTTACCTCAGCTCACGAGATTGTACACCACTTGTTCCCTCTACAAACACAGACCTGATCTACTTTTATTTCAGACACCCAAATTGAAACAACCTATGTGATATCACTTTTCAGAATAGAAACATTTTGGAAAATCTGGGGAAAAGATAAACAGCTCAACCTTCCAGAATCGTCATGATGGTAATCCATAACTATGAAACCTATCTATTAACCTCCTATTTATTGAAATTCTCTCTTAAATAAATGTAGATATCCTGTTGGCAATATCCACTTTTACACTAGAGAGATGACAGACTTATTAATACGGTATTTCATACATATGTTTTCTTACATCATTAGGAGCCTTGTCCTGCTTCTCATGCTTTTCCCGATCATAAGCCATCTTTTTCAGAAGTTTCTTCATAGCTTTGTCCTTTTTCTCCTTCTTCTGGTTTTCAGTGTTTTGTTTTCTCACTTGGTTAACAATAAACTTGGGAATCTAGATGAATATAGATGGTAAGCAGTGAATAACCTCATCGTTTGCATAACTAACTAACCAAAACATTATAAATTTACAGATTGTCAAGTAGGAATGGAAAAAATAATATCTATTCCAAAGTAGTAATTAAGGATTCAAATAACATAAAGCTATGAAATAATTTTATAAACAGTGCCCTTGTGATGTTACATCTCTCTCAGTGGAAGAGAAGGGAAATCATACAGGTTGTACTTTCCTCAGCCAAAAAATTCTCTCAGCACTTAGTCTGTACAATGGTGATAACTTTTCCACATTTACAGCAAAGGTCAAGATTGTTTAAAGGTTCTGATGAACAACAAAGGTTCAAGTTCTCCAGTCTGTTTAAGGGAGAGTTTCCTTGAGATCCTGACACAAATTCATGTTTTTATCAAAACGTACTTTATATAATACAAAGTCTGGCCCAAAAGTCTGGATTTAAACACCACATTCCCTGTGAGTATCTCTAAGCAGACAAGAGTAAATTCCTTGTAACAATGCATACCAACAGAACAAATAACAAGATCCCCCAAGGATTTATTTTTGAGTTCACTTACGGTACATACTAAATACTGAAACTCAGACCATCAGAGCTTAACTCCAGCATATGTAATGATTCTATTTCATTTCCAACAGAATCACCTATGAGAAAGAACCCAGCTGGACAGGACTGACTGATCTTTCTCTAAATCGTGGAAAAAAGTTCACGTTACTTCTTTGTTCAGATGCCTTGTTTGTGAAATTTATGGGATTTTTTTTTCCCCTTAGGAATACACTTACTGTCCAGAGAAGTTTTTGGTACTGAATCATAAAGCGCATGACATTTGCTGTTCCAGCTGCCATAGCAAACTCGCTCTGTTCAATACTCTTTGAGCCAAGCCCTTGAAATGTGAAAAGGTTTGGGGCCATCACCATCGCAACATTGTTTAGTGTCATTTTGTTTTTCTCTCGATGATCTATTACCCTTTGGAGGAACTCGAGCAGTACCTGGAATTACAGCAGAATGTAAAGCTCAACTTTGCACACGAAAAAGTTAGATTGAAAGGTGATGTTACATGTTCTTGGAAAAACCTCACATTATTCCTAACAAAGCCACATTAAAAACAACAAGTGTGGATATGCTTCTTCACAAGACTGCAATACAAGTTTTCTTTATAGAACAAAGTAAATAATTCTTGTTAATAATATTTTCAAAAGCATTTAAGCCACTCTAAAGTTCTGTACAGTGAGATTTTCCAAAAGACTTCTTATGCAGGTGTGTAAGTAGCATTTCCCATATGCTTTTGAAAACATTACTTTGTTTTTTCTTAAAATGAAAGTGAATACAATAATTGGAGTGCCTAGTTCTGTGAGGTACAGGAATAGTGAGTAAACCACTGAATTGTAAATGACAAGTGGCCAGTTACAAACTGTCAGTCTTCAATTAATTCAGTTCCAGATATTTGTAACTCTACTCAGGAATCCTCCTCAGTGCTTCCACACATTAAGTTAACTCAAAAAGGAAAATACGTTTAAACAATAAAAACAAACAGGATTTTTTTTGACTATGGTAGAAGATGTTCTGTATTCCCCAGAAATCCTGCAAATTCACTTTTGATAATAGAAATGTTAATAGTAAATATTTTCTGAAAGCGATTTCTGATAGCTCTGCTACAGAAGGACATGCTGAAATTGGAAGTTTCTATGAGTGATGTGATGCAAATAACAGTAGGAAGTGTCAATTTGTTATTTATGTAGTAGAAATAAAAGACAAAGATAAAAGTAGGAAATAAAAACAGAAAGAAACTCATTTCATAAAAGCAAACATTAATGTGTAGGATTCTAGTACATTTTATTTTTTGCTCTGCAAATAATGACTGCTACAGCTAAAAAAAATAGATAAACTTGTAAGAGAAAAGGTCATTCACCAGAAGATTATTATTGCAATCTCCTGGAAAAAATTCAAGTCATACTCTTAAAGTCATTTGGGTGGAATTAGGGTCCTAAGTCATGTTTTTTTCTGAAGTTCTGTCAAATATGAAAAAAAAGAATCCTTAGTTTTAGCATTAACTTTGAACAGAAAAAAAAAAAAAAAAAAAAAAGAAGTTGAGAGACAACAGCATTCATTATAGTGAATTCATAGAAACTGGCAAAATATTCATGCAGGAAAAAACGTATTGGCAATTCTAACCTTCAGTGTGTCTCTGTTTGCTTCAGGTAGAAGGATAACCAAAAGATTCAAAGCTTGCAGCTGCTGTTTCTTCCTTGGAAGATCTGCCAGTGAAAGAAAAGAACTTCAGTATTTTAAAATTGTAATTAGTCCTTCTCAGAAAGCGTGATTTTAAAGTGGAAACCTCTTATAAAATGCTGAATGCATGCACATGGCTTGTTGTCATGGTGTGACAAAGGACTGGCAAATACTGCTTTTTCCATTTTCTTCCAAACACTCTTGTGTGATTCAGTTGCTGTATGATTCAGCTGTCTTTTGGCAGTATTTTTCAGAGCCTTGTTTTCTATTTTGCAGTGTTGAAAGAGAAAACTAGCTGGCTAATGGTTCCTCCCTTTTTGAGCCTGTGCCTAAAATTTCAGGAGTATGTTCAAAGCCGCATTCACAGTTTCTCTGATTGCCTGAACAGTTACACTGTCTCCCAAGTCACTCCCGCAAGACACCAGCAACATGAGTAGCAACAGCTGGAGTGGCAAACCAGTGGGGACAAAGCCAACAGCAAAGAAGCTGAATACTTATCTACAGCAGGGAGTGCCATAGCAAACATAGCATGCCTCCTAAATCCTGGCAGTGCGGAACAGTGAAGAGCCCCAACTCTCTCAGGTTTGTCACTTGTGGTAAACTTCCTTCTGTCATACTTTAGGGGAAGTGCTCTGGAAAGCCTTCCCAACAGATTCTTAATGAATCAGGCTATACATAAGCAAAGAAAGACCTGCATCTGACACAATTTTATTAGACCATTTCAAAGCTTAACCAGTCTGGTTTTGTGCATTCCAATGGGATTCCAACAGAACTGCTATTTCAGATATATTTTGTTCAAAACAATTTGGGAGATACAGAAAAAAAAAAAGAAAAAAAAAGTTAATCCATGATATAAAAAACAGCTTGCTGACTACTTTCTACCATAGTTAAAGTAAACTATACAAATAAAAGAATGGTAAATTATACAGTCTTTTAAAGCATGCAAACAGTGACAACAGTATGCTTGACTGCTATACTTGACATACATTAAAAGTAAGTAAGAACTCAATAGCAAAACAATTAAGATTTATTATTCAAATCAAGGTTTTCCATCTGTTCACCTAAATAATGTTCTACTTTTAGTTCTGTCAGTCACTTAAATTAACAAAATAAATTGTTCTAATTAAGTCATTTAAATATTTAAATAGTAAAAAGTCTAACCTCACTATTTAAACACATTATCATGAAAAATACCATTTACTGTCACAAAGATGACCCTTTTTCTCTAATACCTAATCTCACTGTACACAACCAACACAATGGGCAGACAATTTAAACAACTGGAGTCTACAAAGTGTTACATCTGTTTTATATCAAATTATTTGGCTCCATGCATTTTGTATCCTATTATCTGAGTATTTTCTGGATAAGTAATACCACAAAAGGCTTGAAGACAGCTCAAAAGTGGCAAGCAGAAACCATCCATGCTCTGAACCTTATCTGTTAATTGGAACAACCTTGAGGAACTGTTAGCTGTCAGCATCATCTGAAAGTATTCTGGCCTGATTTAACTTGCTGCTCAGTGCTGCAAAATCAATACCACTATGTAACAGGCTTAAGTTCCAGCCCCCTACTCACATCAATTGAAGGTCTGTGCACTTGAAAAGAACTCCTAACATGGAGAGTGGAAATACCCATAGTTTTGAAGAATAACTGCCTGTCTGCTTGACCATGGGAATTATCTGATAATGCACTCAGAAATAAGCTGTCATCACTGAGCCCATAAAAAGGCAGGAATAGTTTTTTCTGAAACCAACACCCCTGTGTTGATGTATGTGGACTCTCACTCCTGATTCACTGTCACCAAGCTGCTTTCTTTATGTTACAGCTTGCTGTCTTGGTGACCAGTTGTAAAAGAGGATGTTTTCACAGGAACTTGCTGATCTCAAGGGATTAGAGATGATTAGCAGTTTTGACAATTCTGTTGTAACTTTTCCTGTGGCAAATGGATAAAATAGACTCCATGTGCCATGCTAAACAGTATACATTACCATTTCTCGGATTTTGTGCAGAACTATTACATCTTTGCTGTTGTCTTCCTTTAAACAGAGATTATACACATATAATTTCTGTATAATACCCTTTTCACAAGGGTAGTGAAAGGACAAGGAGGAATGGTTTTAAACTGAAGGATGGAAGATTTAGATTATATGTCAGAGGGAAGTTTTTCTCTGAGAAAATGGTGAGGTGCTGCAACAGGTTGCCCAGAGAGGCTGTGTTCAAGGCCAGATTGGATGGGGCCCTGGGCAACCTGGTCTAGTGCATGATCTAGTGGTTGGCAAATTGTCTGTGGCAGGGGTGTTGGAACTTGATAATCCTTGAGGTCCCTTCTAATCCAAGCCATTCTATGATTCTATGAAACAAATATTATTCATAAACTGATACCACCTTACACAATTTTCTTTTAACTCCTCTATAATTCCTAAAGACCACTAAAAACATAACAAAAAGTGAGAATGTACTTTTATTTTACAAGTAAACTATTAAAGTAGATGTTCAATGAAAAGTATTACTTTGCTAATATTTATTAGCAAAGATACACAGTTTTTATCTGATTATAAGTAATATTTGTGATTTGTTTTCTTTCACATATTATTAGTGAAACCACTAGTATGGTAAAGAAACGATTCTCTGCACTGTATTATTTCTTTGCAAGCAAGATGGAAAGGACACTACTCACTCTGTACATCTTGGAAAGCTTTGAGATATTCTACAGTTAGGAGAGGTTGAGGCAGTTCACGGATGAAGAGTTTTAAAAGACTTGCTGCATCATGTTGTTTTACATTTTCCCAGTTGAAAGTCCCTTCATAAAATTTTGCTTCTAGTTCTTGGCAAAGGCTCTGCAAGGCAGTAGATACAGACAGCATCAGTAATACTTGCCTGCTAGAAGTCATACATTATACACACAGCAATGTTTTCCTTACTTTGAAAGGGGTAAAGAAAAAAAAAAAAAGAAACATCTGAAATATTGCTTAACTACATCTGCTGCTGATCTTTTGCTACAAATAGATAAATTGAAGATCAGAAGCACTGAAAACAAACAAGGTGATGGGCAGCAGACTGCCAAACATATAGGAAGAAATCCCATGGGTCTGCATCACAGACATCTGGAATAAGAACCAGATATCATATTCACTCGCATAAGAGTTACGGCCTCTCCTTCCCACAAAATATTAAGATGTTGCTGACATAATCAACTATCTTGAAACTACATACCAAAGGGTACTGTTTTTATGTATGTATAATCTTTTTCACAGACAAATACGACAATTACACACGCTGACAAACACCTTCCCATCAAAATATACATTCAGGTGAGGCTGGTTCTCTACTTAAAGTACAGGGAAAAGTTTTGTTTGACTTGGTAGCTGGATATCTGGCAATCTGTAGGGAATATCATGCTGCTGAACAGGCACAGCTTTGCATACCACTGGATGTTACACATGCTTTCTATGGAAGAAGATTCTACTGCAAAACATATGGTTTGGCAACAGTGGCAGCAGAATAAACACTACTGAGTGATACCTCGTAAGTCTGACAGCAGACATCACTGTACATCCACCCTGCTCCTGAGAGTGCTATGACTGCCCTAGAGATGTAAGAACAGAAACACTCTGTAATGACTGAGTCAGTCTTAGTCGCCCTTAAGGAACAGCTCTCACCCTGCACCTACTTCATTTGTTTGCCACTGGCAGAGTATCTCAGTTCCAGAAAGTGACCTTGCAGGCACCCCTCAACTTGCCTCTGCTTCTCGCCTAAGTTCTTCCAAACAGAAAATGAGCACAAGGACACTTGAATGTTTTGCGAAGTATGTAAGACAAAGTGAGGGAAAGTGCTAAGGAAAAATATAGTCTTAATTATTTATCGAGACAAGAAGGGCACACTGGATATAGAATAATAGCTAATTTTTAGGATACTGTTCTCACTGAATTTAACTTTATCCAAATGGAAAATCGTTCTATTTGCAAAGAAAATGTGAACACTCAGGTTGATATAAAAATTGGATGCTCTTAACTGTCCTCCAGAGAGATCTTCTGTCTCCATAGATTGTGTACAAGGGTCAGTGGTGCTAAGATACAAACTCACATGTCTAAAGTCAGGTGGGTATCATTTTCTTCCCATCAAAAACAAAACCAGGCTTTAGAAATAGATGAAAATGTTCCTGCTGAGATTCACCACCTCCTACATCCAAATTCAGACTAAATCAGCATAATTAATGCAGTATTAAAAAAACTAGATAAAATGAATTGTTTTATCTGAAGGGCAAGAGCAGAAATGTCAACTACACATCCTAATGGACCTACACTTAGGTTTTAAAGCAAACATATTTAACTATGGGATATCATAAATATGCAATACATTATCTTAATTATAACTATGAAAATAATATTAAAATAAGATAGCAAAATATTTTTTTTCCAATTATCTGTACCATTTTATAATGCTACATAAGAAGGATTTTTTTCATTTTTCAATAGGAGAAAAAAAGTTTAAGGAAATTAGAGATAATATAGGTCCTTCAGTGTGCTGAGTTATTTGTTTTCCTATAAAGGTTTCCATTTAAATAAGTAAAAGAATGCAACATTTTTTTCTAACAAAACAATTACTTAATTCAAAGAAGCAGTTTCTGCAAATAAATAGGCAAAAATTTAATGAAGGACAAATAGTTAATGATCTTCTTCCTAGGAAATTGTATTAACTTTATAAAGATTAAGGAATAAACAAACAAAATCATCTCAAAGTAATTCCATTAGGCAGAACTGATGTAGAGTGGAAAAGAAAGAATGAAGGAAATATATTTTTAAAAAATCTTAGTTACTGGTAAATAAACAAAGCCAGTTTCCATAATATTCCCTTCCTTCAGTTTCTAGTGAACCAGCTGCTGGACAAAGTTTGACATGATAGAGGCTGGCAAGCGTCTTTGGACAGCTGAATCCACTTAAGTTATCTTTTAGTATTTAAGGCCAGTTCAGACCATCTTTTTAACACATGGACTCTTGGCATGAATCATACTGTGTATTTAGTTTCCTGCACTAAGGAAAACACTGGGGAAGATTCTGTGTGTAATTGGCACCCACTCTGTGAAGTGTCACTGTGTGTGAACGGATGTGCTTAACAAGGATGTGTTCAGAGAGCTAAGAAGTTAGTTTGCTGTTCATAAAAAAAAATCTGAAAGGTTCTTCAGCACATGCTGCCTGCCTTGCTTTGTAATGTAGGTTAAGTCTAGCTATTAAAGCAAGCTCACAACGCCAGAAAAAAAACTTCCTCCTGGGGTACAAGACTGTGTATAAACTGTTCAGATGATTAAGCTGGTTCAGGGAAAAAAGCAAGAGGCTAGAAAGCTTGTGCCAAGAATTAATGAGATTTTGGCACAACTCAATTTGAAACATAGCTTTGACTCTGCTTCCAACTTGAACTTTCCCCAGAACTACACTGGATCAAGCCATCAGCCTCCTGGCTAATATAACTCATTTTTCTTTCTGAAAAGACTTTTCTTTCTGTTTTTGAAGATTTTAATAACAACCTGGCCTCAAAATATATTTCTATAACAAAATAAAATCAGGGAGATCAAATAAGCTTTTAGGGGTGCTAAAAATCTACATAACGTTTTACCTTTACTCTTGTTGCAACTCCTGGTATTCTAAGAAGTCCTTCTGTTTCCAGAGTTGCCTCTTCTATCTGGGAAATCAACTGTCAAACACAAACCAAACTGGATAAATTAAGATGTCAATTAAAAATTACTGATAGATGGTTACAATATATTGGAGCCTTTATGTATGTACATGTGTGGTACAAATATACAACATATGAGTACACAAATGCACAGTTTAGAAATGGATTAGAGTTGTTGTAGATGTAGAATAAAATCTTTAATATGGCTCTTGCCCTTTCTATGAATACTTCTAAAGAGTTTATCTCTTTTACTAAAAATAAGACCATCTATAGACCTCCTTCTGATGCTAAAGTAGTTATCTCACAAATACTCTTCTTTTCAACTTCACCAGAAGACATCCATGTACTTTTACTTAGTACTAAGATCTACTGGAATGCACCAGTAATAATTCACAGTTCTTATAAATTGTAGACTAGTTGCAACAAAAAAAACAAACTATTAATTTACCTCAAAATATGTGTGATACGAAGCAAAGTATCAAGTTTACTAAATTCATAGAATCAAAGAATCATTAAGGTTGGGAAAAACCTCTAGTATCATCTAGTCCAACTGTCCAGTTATCATCAATATTGCCCAGTAAACCACATTCCCTAGTAGATACATCTAATAAATTAATAAGTAAATAAATTAATAAGTAATAAATTAGTAAATAAAGCTGCAAATAAAAGTTACTGTAACTTTGACTAGAGTAATATATTGTAAGCTTTGCCACAGAGAGAAAATAAATTCAGGACAAAAAATTCAGTCATTTGCAGGTATGGAATAAGTTGACTTGCTTTTGCATATTTACCTTTTGAAAAATCAGTGGGATCTTGGTGCCTGGCACCTTCTTCTGATCCTGTTCCAGTAAAACTGACAGTGGGACACCAAACAAGCCACAGTCTGAAGAATAAAGCAAAATAAACTGAGATATCTTTATCTGTTCCTACACATGCAATGATGGCATAAAACCATACTTTAGAAACAGTTAAGCTTATTCAATACATTCATAGCGTTTGTTCAAAGTCTTTGAATGTTTTCATTGATTTATTACTAAAAGCATTTTGGCTAAAGTGACTAATTCATCTCTTCCTTCAGTCATACATCAGGACTCTTCTGTTTTGACTTCTGTCATCTGCATGTTCTGCAGTATAGCAAGGCAAATTGTGTAAATGAACCACTTGCATGGTTCTGGTTTATAGAGTGATTCTGATGATGACCATGGAATGCACATCTTCATGCATTCAGTGTAAGATAAAATAGACAAGATGCAAAAGACATGAGTAAAATATCCAGAAATTTGGCAACACAAACAAAACAGATGTAATTGTCATCCAGAGTTACTCTCAACATCTCTCTATAAGAGTTTTGAAAAAAGACATTTTCAACCCTTCATGTGGCTTTGCATTATACAAAACCATCATGATAGAATGATTAGCACCTTTCCAAAGTTGGTCTTCGTTTTGTTGTTGTTTTCTTTTTTCTAAAAGAAGCAAAATTATCATTAAGTCTGGGTTGGAAAATAGTCTTTAAAAGGTGCTTTGGTTGCACAAATAAAAAATAAAATATCATTTAGTCTCTCATTAATGTATTCTTCATGCAAAATTATATTAGTCTTGAAGTAGTTAGGACAACCCATTTGTTTTATGGCCCATGTGAATAGAATGACTTCTGAAAGCTATACTAGCCAATACTAACCCAAAGCCTGTTGCCAAAGAATTTCTCAGCAAAAAGTACAGATAACTGCTGCATGTGCAATTTTTGTGAAGCAGCATACAGTCCTACATGAAGCCTAAAAGCTGCTCATGCTAGTATCAAGCACAGAGCAGCAGCTGTAATTACTAAAAAGATGACAGCTCTTGGAGAAGTGCTATATATATCAAAGAAACATCATTTGGAGCACCACATCAAGGAGTTCTTCTCTATCAGAGTAAAAGGTCTACCATTAAAATACGTAGACTCATATATACATCCAATAGCTATACTCCATAGTTATATCATCTTGAGGATCTTATCAATAATGAAAGTTTCTACTGAGATGCAATTGAAGAAACAAAATTGTAGGGGGGCAATAAAAAGGCAGCAGCACAGCATTGCACAGAAGAATCACATTTTCATCATCTTTAAGTACTCAAACACAAAGAAGAACAGCCAGCAGATCCTCAACTGTATCAATCATTTAGGCAAACAACAGTTCCTGAGTGAAGAGGAGGGGATCAGGTAGAGCAACAAGGCACTGAAATAATTAATTACACTGAAGAGCAGATATATAAGCAAGGAAATATGACATGTCATTGTCTTTATCCTACACATTTCTATGTGTCTAGCCCATCTCTTTTAATCTCACAAAAAATAAGGCTTTTAATCAACGCAATACTCTTCACAACTGCTTGTCATTTAGACAAAGTTTTTTAGGCAATGTACTCAACAGTAAGATTTGCTAAGAAGGATCAATTAAAACTAAGACCCAAAATACAAGACAGTGTTTGTCTCTTTCTGTGTATTAATCACAAGCACTTCTACAAGAAGAAAATACATTTAGAGGATCAAGGTCTCACATGTTTCTGTTTATGACATTTGCTCTTTTCTACTACCAGAAAGCCAAGACTGTAGTCTGAAGAATATATCATACCTTGCTACATGTATCTCAAGAGTCTGTTGCCTTCAATTATTTAAAGTGAGCTATTGTACTGTCATACTAACTGAACCTTGAGAACAGAGTTTTGGCCAAAGCAAGCTTGTGATTAACTGGTAACACATTTCAAGCTCTTGTAAAACATTTAGCAGAAGCCAGAAATACAGAAAGCAAACAAAGCACTGAAAACCTCTAGCATCTTGAAATTAGTTTTCATGCATCCTAAGTCCCCAAGAAAAGCACTGTGATAATATATACATATATACTCCATTGGCTTGTAGAGCAAAACAGTATGTTGCAACTGTCTCAAAATCCTTTGCAAACGCACAGATCATTCACTTTGTATGTTGCATTGTGACTTTAGGAAATACCAAATGGGCATAGCTATGTGACCCAGGAAAGTCTGTGCCAGACATAACAGGAAAGCAGGTGACAAGGGTTGCCAGCATCTTCAACCAAGATCAAGAAAAGCAAAAAGTCAGGAAGGACTTGCACAGTACCTGCCTTCATGAGGGCAGGAATGACAAAAAGCACATACATCTGTCCTCACAGGGAATATACAATCTCATAGAAACTTTTGTGCAGCCATTCCTGTACAATATGCTAGTAAGGGGAAGGTTCCCCCTCCTCACGCCTTGGTTATCTGCTTATTTCCAGCCAGAGTTTTAACTTTATACAGAGAGCACAGTCTCTAGAGTGACTATGTGCATGAACTTGCCTAAAATGTGCCCTGAGTTAAGATGCATAATTAAATGCTGCTCAGTATCTGTTACTATTTATCAATTAAATACAAATTTTATGCTAGAAAATCATAAATAACCAGACACATTTGTTTCATTAGATTAAAACCTATTTGTTTCAGTGTATGAAACAATAACTCACCTTTGGTTTTGATTTTTGCAGCTTTTTGTTGCTTGAATTCTGTCCCAAGTACGTCATAGAGAGCAGTCAATTCAATCAGTGCTAAGGAATAGACTTTCTTCATGTCCTGAGGGGCCAGGTCACCAATCTTTGTGGTTCCTGTTTTGTCCTTTGGCAGTCTAAAATTCTAAAGGCAGAGATTTGTAGCGTAACAACAATTCAAGTCATAACAAATCACTTTGCTCAAAGGCTTCAGAGCACAACCTTTCATCATGAAGCCTGCTGCTACTAATGGGAAACATGGAGGAATCCCCTGAATAGTTTTCAAAGCAGACAAGCTTTGAATCAAAGGAGGGTTTATGTTGCTAGTAACTTCTGGAGGTCATCTAATCCAACTGCACACTCAAAGCAAGGCTAAATTCAAAATATGATCAGCTTGCTCCAATTACTGTCCAAATGAATTTTGAAATCCTTCAAGAAGAGAAATTCCACAACCTCTGAGAGCAACCGCTTTGGTGCTTAACATGCTCATGGAGAGTTGTTTTCTTTACAAAATGGGATTTTCCTTGTTATCACTTGTATCCATTGCCTCATGCTCTTTCACAGTGCATTTCCAGTCTGGCTTTGTCTTGTTATAATTTACACCGGTTTCCACAGTTGCCCATCAACAACCCTATGCATGTACAATTGGCATAGAAATCCCCCTGCACTCATTCAATCAAAATGACATATTTGACTATCATAAAAATAAGAATAAAAGGCTTTCCTTCTTACCGAAGGGGGAACCATAATTATGGATCAGGTATATTGAAATAACTTTTGTACACTCAGAAGCTGCAGTCGGAGATGAATATAAAGAAATGTGTTCAGATGGACAGGGAGACATTCCTAATCCACAGAGTTTTTTAACACCATCTTTCATCAGCAGGCTTCCAAGTTATACTATTTCCCGTGCCTGATATTAGTAACATACATGACTCAAAGCAGGAAGGCTGACAAGATTTCCTCTCCATTTGGAAAGAACAAATATACTCCAGAATGATTTTCTCATCCTTTACAGACGCAGCGATAGCACATCTGATTTGATTTGGTGGCTATGGTGCATGGCGACAAAGTGTACGTAAATACAATTTACAAAATGTAGATATGTAGTCAGTTCTGTCCTGCCTTGAGGTTTCATTGACTTTCACAATCATAAATGTTTAAAAATAGCTGCCAATGATGAAGGTGCAACAAATTAAACTGTAGCTTTTTAAATAGGTAACTCCCTTCCTTTTCTATCATTTTTGCCACTATTCCAGCTTAACATTACTAGTCCATTGTTTCAAACACATAAAGTGAGTTCTGCTAGAATGACAAGGACATACATAATGGTATAAAATAGTAATTTCCATTTTACTGAGAATACTATTCACAAAAATCTTGAGGTTTATCTCCATAAAGCTAGATCAAACAATATTCTTTTAAACCTAATTCACCCAATGTCAGATAAATATCATTCAAACAGTACTACTCACCAGTGAAAACAATGAGCAATAAATAGGAAACATACCGTGCGAAGAGTATCGCCCGCTCCATCCTTATAGATTTTGCCTACTGAGTTGTCTTTGAGATTAGCTGCCTGTTCTGCAAATGGTATCTCCAAATTAATGTCAGTCTCTGAAAATGGCATGTCTTCAAGTGGGCTCTTCTGCTCATTAGTCCCAAGACTGAACTTTAGATCTGAAAACAGAGTAGAAAAAATAACAGTCAACAGCAGCAGAGTTGAGCATCACTCAACATATGAGAGTAAGATAGAAATTAGTCCTATGGAAGAGATCAACATCTAGCTGCAAACGCATTTATTCCTGCATTTTTTCTGCCAGTTGGAGCATGGAGATGGAGCTTTGTAAGAAGAGCTCTATAGATTTTCTAGAATAATTCTGCCAAGGCATGTGACCTTTCTATTATGAAAAAATAAAGGAATCCACTTCAAAGAAACAGCAGATGTTCCAGGGCCAAATAGCTTTGGCATCAGAATTTTTTTGCCATGGAACACTTTCCAGACACATAGACCGCAACACCTTGTAAGCAAAACAGCAACTTTTTCTTCTTTTGTATTAATTTCAGAAGCAAAGCACAAAGTTCATTCTACAACCCAAAACATTAACATCACAGAATCACAAAATGTTTGAGGTTGGCAGGGACCTCTGTGTCTATTTGGTCCAACCCCCATTCGAGCTGGGACACTCATGCGGCAGTGCTTGGTCACATGCACCATAAAGAAGTGCTTCCTAATGTTCACAGGAAACCTCCTCTGTTGCAATTCATGCCCACTGCCTCTTGTCTGTGCACTGAGAACTACTGAAAAGAGCATGGTCTTACCAGTGATGAGTAAAGGGAAAGGATTCTCTCTTGAACTCCTGGCAACGCTCCTCCTAATGCAGCCCAGGATACCATTGGCCTTCTTTACCACAAGAGCCTATTACTGGCTCATGTTTAATTTGTTGTCCACCAGAATCACCTTTATGCATATGCTTTCAGCTGGGCAGTAGCCAGCATGTGCTGATGCATGGGGATGTTCCTCCCAAGTTGCAAGACTGCACTTTCCCCTCATCTCTCCAGTACATTAAGGTCCTCTGCAGGGCAGCATGTCCCTCTGGCACATCAGCCACTCTCTCCAATCTTGTGTCATCTGCAGATTTGCTGAATGTACACTCTTCTCATCATCCAGACTATTAATGAAGATATTACACACGACTGGATACAGTACTGACACCTGGAGTACACTGGTAATGACTGACCTCCGAACAGGTTTCATGCTTTATATCATCTCTTCTGAAATCAGGCAGTTTCCAATCCATGTCAATATCTGCTCACCCATCTCATGCATCTGCAAATAATATCTGGGAATAATGGAGGCTACACAGACATTCCTTTCCTCATGTCTAGTCTAAATTCATCAAAATTGCCAAGACATGCTTCCATGATACTGGGAAGGACTAAATACAGAATAACCACGTTACTTCTCTTTCTTTGTTCCTTATGCCTCAGTTGAACACTAGACAAATTTGGAATAATTTTTGCTTAAAACAAAACAAAAAAAGGGGAAGAAAACAGAGAGGCAGTTCTGATTTTAGAGAAAGAAGTCTACTTCTACTACTACTGAACTTCAGTCTGAATTTTAAAAATATCAAGAAAGAAGCAAGAGGAAAACTATACTGCAATTAACATTATTTAATACAAAGCACCTAAATAATTTAGCCAGAGAAAAATTTCAATCTCTCCAGCATCACTTGTGATGTAATGCTTCTCAAAGGTCACCAGGGTGACCTTTGCCAGGGTGAAGTTCCTCCTACAAGGCACTGAAGTACTTGTGTTTAATTTCAAACTTTCCTAAAACCAGAGCAAGTGGAAGCAAATTAATACTGCTCAGTTCAATGAGACCACGCTTCTGACACTGGCTCCTACCCACAAGGTTCTGTTTCCTGTTCAAATATAACATACAACAAGTGCAAAAAGAGAGGGAAGGAAACATACATGAGCTGAGGAGAACTATCAGCAGTGCATATGCTCTCGTATATGAAAAAAAGTATAACTAACAGATTTCTTTATGCTACTGTGGGAAATTTTTGTATGGCCTAGAATAATCATGGTCTAAGCAAACATAGAAAATCTCCAGAGAATATTTACAGCTACAGCAACATCTGATGTGAAGCAGCGGAAAGGCTGTGGCTAGGCTGATTTAGAGAGAAGGCAATGGGGAAGTGTTGCTCTAAACTGATATTTTCAGTGGCCTGCTAAAAAGCTGAGTTGCAATCATGCAACCGAAGCAACACATGAAGTATCAAGTTTAGAAAGAACATATAACAACTTTTTTCTGAATCATATCTGCATTTAATTGAAAGATGATATATAAGACTTGTCACTGCTATGCTTTAGAGTGCTAGGGCCAAACTCAGCAGACAGGCAAATGGGTGAAGCCACCAATAGCCACTACCTGGTAGGACACAGTATTTAATGCAACCATTCCCACTTCATTTTCACTGATCTACAGCTGAGACAGTTGCAGAAAAAGCAGTTGAACTTGAGTTAAAATGTTTGACTCTACTTACAGCCAAACAATGCTCTGAGAAGTAGAATAAAACATTTCCAGATTTTACTGGTTGTATATTTCCAGATTCTCTTTTCAGAGTGGCATCTACTTACTTTTGATGGACTCTGAAAGACTCCTGAGGCATATGCTAAAGATTAAGCTGATTGTGAAACTAGAGCTACTGCTTTCAGTAAATAGACATATGAGACCTCAGTACCAAACATATCCAAGGTCAAATTCTTCCCTGTCTTCAATCTCTGGCCTCTATGTGCATATGCCTACATACACCATGTAAATTGTTTAATGCATTCAAACGGAAGGAAAATTTTCCCTGTCCACCCAAGACTTTTGTCATGCTAATGTAGCCTAAATGTGACCTACATACTTCCTATCAGCATGAGACAGATCTGATGATCTGACATTAACAAACAATAAAGCAGTAGTTCTTATTTCAGTCCTCAGGTACCAAGGTACACTTCAAAGCAGATGCCTTGGTAACAGTGTACACATTTTAAAAAAGTCTGAGACTGCTGCTGCTGTAGGGAATTTCTTATTGATTGTATTGTATTGTTTCTATTGTGCACTTATTAACTAAGAAGCAGCTGTAGGAGGAAGCAGCTTCAGAATTCTGTCAAGCTGCCAACTGCGTGTAGTTGAAGAAACGCAAGTGTGATACAGAAAATGTAAATATTGTCTATGAGAATGTGGTGAATATTTTAAATCACACTGCATCCTTTCCTTGGTTCACAGTGCTCTTTAAACACCACATAAAATTATGGGAATTCTTCAGGAATAGGATGGAGTGTTGGAATTTCTTTTTATTAAGATGTGAAAAAATCAGAAGTGTCAACTTTGGTATTTCCTTATTTTGACAGACAATCTAAAGTATATCACAATAGTGCTATACTTTTAAATCCTAATTGATAATTGGAATGGCTGATTATTTTTTTTTTAACTGACAAAACATTTATCTATAATATTAATTCATAGCTGACTTTTAATAGAAAGTTCTAAAAGCTCACAGTCTTTTCACTAAATCTCTAGCACTCCAGCCATAAAATCCTTATTAATACACAAAATGAAAAGCAGAAGCAAATTCAATTAAAAAATAAAACTACATTTCAGTCTTTTTTTCCTACCAAGAAATAGGTTCTATTCCTCCATGTTACATGAAATACATTCAGTTCTTTCATTCATTTACCAGATCATCATGCTTTGAGGTTGCCTTTATATAGAGGTTTTACTTACTTCCCTTGCAGCTAACTCAGTGCATGGGACAACCAGAGTCCCACAGTAAACTGACTTTTGCTGATCCCATGGTAAAGTTAAAGCAGATGAGTAGCTAAATACTCATTATTCTTTTATTATTATTTCTTGAGAATGGATATCTATTAATTTTCACAGGCATCCAAAGAGAATTACTTTTCTACTTTGGTAATCATTGAACATATTGCTAGCTTTGAGAGATTTCAGTGAGGGTTATGGATTATTAAAATGAAAATGCATATATTACTCCAAATTTTCTTTTTCTTTCTTCTAGACACTTTCTGTACCTACATGAAACAGACAAACACTTAAAGCCAGCAAGAATGGGTCCTTTCAAAAAACTGAAATGTGCTTCTATTAATAGAAGAAAATTAGGAACTTACTAAACTGCTTTGTTTGATCAGGCAGAAAAGAATGAAAACGTATTGGTTTCGTGTTACTCCCTGAGTTTGCATACAATGCTCAGGCAAGAAACAAGGTGTGCTGAACAGGAAAGAATGGAGGAAATAGAACAGGTTCACACAGCCCATTTGTGTTCAGTCTGGCAGAAGCACTTGAAAATGCTGCATTCAAATACCAAGTTAGGAACAGTCATCCCCTTTGGAGAAGGACAAAAGGGATTCATTCACTCAAACAGTTTGAAGAAATCCAACATGTCAATTTAAGATCTGGATTTTTTTTTTTTAATAATGGTTGAGATGGTATGCATATTTTTCAGTTAGAACTTTGTTAAAGGGGGTTTCCATTTTAAAATAATGCCTTTGGATTTCATAAATATTTAGTATCTCTGAAACACCAAGCACTGTTTACTTCTTGCCTTAAAATCATTCACTATTTGTATAACACTAATTAGCCCATCATTCTGGAGGAAAGATCACAGTACAGAACTGAAACAGGTGCAGTGCTTTTAACACTGCTGAACTTGGATGGTTTTTCCTTCCTGCTCTGATCCCGGGAGCAGGGCCCACTTCAGCACACTGACAAGAGCAGAAGTGTATGAGAATGTAAGCAGGCTGCATTTGCCATCCACATCACAATCTGTGCTGTGGAGAGCTAGCATATGGAAGTTGCTTTTCAGAATTTCCTATTTCTGAAGGGTTCATCAGGGCCACTGGAAAAAAAGAACCAGATGTGATAAAAACTCTGTAATAATTGCTTGGTAATTTTCCAGCCCTGAATCCTACAGAGCAGTTTATTGACACAAGCACCAGGCATCTCTTCCTTCCCTTCTGCTGAACCAGCAGCCTGGCAGTCTTCCCAGTTTTTATACTGTTCTTATTCCAGTGAGGTTTGCTGAGAGTGAGAGAGGGAAGAATTAACAACACTTCTGGAAACGCACAGTTTTAGTGATATTAAGGGCTGTTCTATATTCACCTCTCCCAGTTCAGCTTCCAAGCACATCCTGTATTGTTTGTTGCTGTTTCTCAAGTCTAATCCTTTTTTTTTTTTTTTTTTTTTTTTTGGAGAAATTCATTTCATGGCTTAATTACAGATAACTTGCAGTAGGAAACTTGATCTACTTTCCTGAGTGTTTAAGGAAACTGTAGGGTCCAGTTGACTCCTATATGCTATCAGTCACCCAGAAAGAAAAAAAAAAATACACAAACAGAAACAATACAGAAAAGCAATGCAGTATCTTGAAGTTTAAATGGCTGCCAGATAATATGTTGATCTTGACAGGTATGATGGTATGGCACATACAGTGCTTCCCTCATCTCTAAGAATGTAAGATGACAATATTTTATTACTGTCACTCAAGAACATCAGAAACATTGTCAAAGTCTTCCACCAAAATTCAGACTCTCAAACCAGAAACTTTGGGTTCGTCCAAGGACTTCTGTTTTCCTCTGTTCTACATGGCTGGGAGAGGGCAGGAGAAGTTCTGCAGGTCTTCCACATGTATTGCACCCTTTTTGCATAATCACACACTACTGAACACAGCTGAGTCCTACATGCACAGAACGCTAATTTCTTCCCATTTTCCTTGTAAAAGTAAACAACCTTTTCTTCCAGATTTGTTTTTCTTTCATTATGAGCTGCAGACATACAGCCTGTGTTGTATGTTTATAGTTCATTTGTTTTCGTTCTCTTATAAGCTCATCGGTGCATATGTATACTGCTTAATTTCCTGTACTTTACAGAAGAGATAAACCAGAATGGATAAATTAAGGATCAGGAAAGACCTTAGCATAACCTTTGAGAAGAGACTTCTCCCAGCTGACTTGATTACAAGATGATCACAAGCAAGGTTCCCCAGATGGCTCAAACGATACAACCTACAGCCACTTTACAACATGTGAACTTTACAACATGTGCACAACACAGGCCAGAATATGTTTTCCCATGAGAATTTCACTTTATTTTGCCAAAAAGTTATTTGAAATACTAATTTCTGAAGTAGATTGCAAAGCGGAAAGCCTACAAACAAGAAAAAAGGTCTGTCTAGCATTACCTTTTGTTTCATCCTGCATTTCATTTTTGCTTTCAGTTGTTCTTACAGCTGAGGGTTCACTTCTATCACAGACCTAAGAAAGGAACAATAAATACAATGTAGAAGCACACCTACATATTTCAGTCAAAATTCTTTTGCCAAAGACTAAGGAGATCTGAAATCTAAGTAATTAAGAAAGAGGTAATCCTCCTCTTCCTAAAAAGATACATGACTTATTTTTCCAGTTTTGTAAGGAATAAGAAAATGTAGTCTTTCTACATTTCTGTGGTGCAGCACAACCCACTCCCAACATTCCTCACACTCTATAAATTGTATTACACCTATCATAGAAACAATATTTCTGAACATATAGAAAATCTACATCACTACATACATATGTGGGTACACATACATCCACTTATTATTTTTACCTCTATATAATTTTTATGACCTTTTTTGCAACTTAGATCAACAACAAATGTCTATCACTCTGGATTTTTACTGATATCTAATCAGCACTGTTTAAGTCCTCATTTGCTGATAACATAAATAAGAGTTTTAAAGTTTTCTCCTACCAAAACAACTTTTATACACATTTTTTTTTAAATCAGAAATCTTGAGTGATAAAAGGAAGCATGAATTCCTGGATAGGCTGGATCAATGGGCCAAGGTTGGGTCCTGCATTTTACAAAAACCCCAGGCAACCCTACAGGCTTGAGGAGGAGTGGCTGGAAAGCTGCCTAATGGAAAGAGACCTTGGTATACTGATGGACAGTCAGCTGAATATGAGCCAGCAGTGTGCCCAGGTGACATCCTGGCTTGTATCAGGAATGCTGTGGTGAGCAGGACTAGGGAAGTAATCCTGCCCCTGTACTTGGCATTGGTGAGGCCTCACTTAGAGTACTGTGTTCAGTTCTGGGCACATGAGTACAGAAAGGACATTGAGGTGCTGGAGCAGGTCCAAAGAAGGGCAACAAGGCTTGTGAAGGGCTTGGAGAACATGCTCTGTGAGGAGAGACTGAAGGAACTGGGGCTGTTCAGTCTGGGGAAAAGGAGGCTGAGGGGAGACCTTATTGCTCTCTTCCAGTATCTGAAAGGTACTTACAGCGAGAGTGGGGTTGGTCATTGGTGACAGGACAAGGGGAAATGGCCTGAAGTTGCACCAGGGTAAGTTTAAGTTGGATATTAGAAAACCCTTTACAGAAAGGGTTGCTAAGCACTGGAATAGGCTCCCCAGGGAGGTGGTTGAGTCACCATCCCTGAATGTGTTTAAAAACTGTTTGGATGTGGTGCTCAGGGACATGATTTAGCAGAGGGTTGTTAGAGTTAGGGTAGTATGGTTAGGTTGTGGTTGGACTTGATCTTTAAGGTCTTTTAAAACCTGAGTGATTCTACGATTCTATGATTCTTAGAAAATTATTAACGTTCCATGGATCAGTAGCAGCACACTGGGAAATGCACAGATAAGCAGACTTCCAACCTGTCAGAAAAGTCTAGCTTCTCTTTGGCAGAAATATAGCAGGAAACTTAACAGAAACATTACAACACTATTCTATTCACTAGTCTATTGTTTTACTTTTCCTCCTGCTTGCCCTCAGATGAAGGGAGATTACAAGACTTTCAGACACTATTACTGAACTGGGATGACCTCATACAGCTGCAGATAGCTTCAGTCCTCTTTTGTTATATAAAAGCTTTCTAATGATGGGGGTGTATTAAAGTTACCTAGGAAGTTGTGCAAATTACCTCATGACAGGCTTTCTGTGACTGATTTGATAAATAAACCCAAGCAATGACATCAGAATTATCTTGCTTTGGAGAAAGGTATGCAGAATAGGTTTAAGGGCCTACATTTACATTATTTTATTTCAGTCAAAGAGACATTTAGGAGAAACATTTTTTTTTAAATAATTCTATATATAATCAATATCTTGTTACATACATCTCACATGGCTACATTCATCTGTCTGCTTGCATTATTCCTCTTTGATATTATCAGCATCAAAACATGCAGTTTAAAAGAAATCTACAGAACACTGCAACATATGATTTTCAGACATTACAATGTGCAGTTTAAACAGGAACATGAATATTTCTTGTACTTGACCAAAATAACAAACGCACTTGAAAAGGAAATCACATAGCCTTAGGTTACATGATATTTACCTACTATTAAATCTTGTAATTTTTAGGGGTAGTCAATTCCAAACCAAATCCCAGAAATCTTTTATGAAGTTAGTATTTCTTCTGTAACCACATACAAAGCAGAACAGTGAATGGGAAGTTCTGCCTCCAGAACATACATTTGAGTTTACAAACATCCTCCACTCTGTTTCACCTTCGCTGAAGATGAAAGAAGCTGCACAGGGAGAAGCAGCAGTTAGGACAGGGAGGAAATAAACTCCTCTCAAAATCCACCATGTTAATGCTGTGATGGCTGCATAGCAACTGCAGGAGTGACAACCAAAGATGGGGCTGGGATTTGGTAAGCTAGTGGTGTACTGCCATCCAGCTAGCACCTCCTTCCAGCTGAAATCCTGCTTCCTTTTGGAGGAAGAAAAAGGATATACTTCTCTGCAGAAGAGGAACTCTAATTACAGTCCTGTTTTCCTCCTTCCCCTTTCCTGCATGTGGGAGAGGAGCTTTCCTGCTCAACAACCCACAAGGGAAAACAGGAACCTTTCAGAACCCAAAAGAACAACTCGCCACACACTTTTAATAATGTTCAGGGGACCTAGAAGTCAGGTCTAGATCCCAGCTGACAAACATTAACACCTAGCCAGAAAAAAAAAAAAAAAAAAAAAGAAAAAGAAAAGGTTAGGTTGATGTTCCTTATTTCCCCTTTTTAAAGGAAAAAAAAAGTATCCTAGTAACATGTATTGTTCCCTATATGGCAGACCTCTCATAATGACTGCAAGTTCTACCACTTAGAAAGTGTGCTTTTGGTTGCTCTTTGGGTGTTTGTTGTTATGACTTTCATGCTTGGGTTAAAATTAAATCCAATCAGTTTCTAATCATTGAGTGACTGTTTTATTCATCCCCTTGGAGTAACATGAGACCAGCATACATACTGCATTCTACAAACTAAAATTGCTTAACCAAAGTGAAGTCTGGACAAATGCTACTCCTATAAATGCTTATGAATTTCCCTTGGAAATCAGTAAAATCTTCTAAAAATAGCTCTTATGCATTTCTGCTGCTCTCTCCTCTCCTCCCACTCCTATCTGTCCCTCTCTCCTCTCTGTCATCATCAAAGAAAATGACAACCAGGAACTTACCTTTCCCTTTGGGTCACTTTGTGGCCTGAAGATATCTCTGACATCAGGAATCTGGTGGTGTTTGTTCTTTTTCCTCAAGGTCTGTGTGACAGTCTCTACTCGTTTTTCTACTGCTGCCTTCTGTGTTCGGGTCAGTGTGGACAGGAACACCATGCTTTCTTGGGAATCACCTGTGCTCTCAGCAAACAGGTTGGACAGACCTGCCTCCTTCAGCCATTCTTCTTCCAGTTCTCCCTCTGAGTCAGGCAAAGAAAAAAGGGCATAAATACTGGTTTTCCAGTACTGTTAAACACACTGGTCTACAAGGACATGATATAGCTAGTACAGTTCACAGGGAGAAAAAAAACATGAAGATCCAAAATAAAGAGCACTTCTTTGCACTTACCACCATGACTTAGAAAAAAAGTTGTTTCTGAAGTGCTTCAAAAGGGATAACATATCATATTAAAGCTTTTAAAATAGCTAACCCAAAAGAGATCACTAGGGTGGGACGATCTTTATCATAATTGACAGCACTTTCATTAAACAACACTCTATTTTGTAAATGTTACCTAGATTCAAATGTGTATGAGAAAGTCTGAAAGCCTCTGATCACTGCTGCTTCACTGACTTATAGCTCAGTCCTCAATCTTTTTAACTCCCTTAATGACACGGTTCTGCCCAGCTTTCTTTATACATTAATCCTATAGCCTCCCATTAGCTCAAATTATTGAAGGCCAAGCCAGGCTACAGGAGTCACCTTAATGCTAATTTTTAACCAGTTCTTCTGACGTGGTTTCCAGACTGCTGACAGCTCATAAAATGATTGTTGCTTTAGTCTTACAGCTGGTAAGATATCCCTTATTGACAAATTGTTACAGATGAAAGAGGAGAAAGCTACTAAGTGGTACCACCAACAGTAAAACTTCTGCTTCTGAAATCAGTTATCCCCCTAATGATAATTTCTTCTGAACGCTGACACTAAGTTCTATCTGTAAGAATTTAGCTTGAATTGCTAGATTGTTACACAAACCTATCTCAAACTTTCAAGCAACATTTCAATGCTTCAGATGCTCAAAAATGCTCCTGAGCGGCAAGTCAACTTTACTATTGCCTGTAGTTTCCCTCAGTGCCCAGTGCACAACCAAACGGGCATCTGAATTTTAATAGTACTCAGAAAATAGATACAACATTTTAAATATGAATTTTGCTGCAGCCGTGTAGCCAAATACAGAGTCTGACAAAATTCTTGTACATTTTGGCATTGAGCTAGAAAGGAGGTCTATGTCTATTCTCCAAAGCATACCCTATCCTCCTCGTGCCTTGCATTTGTATGCTGCATCTCAAGCAAGCCCACTGCCCAGGCAGCCTGCAGAAAAGTAGTAATGTCCCACATGTTCAGGAGCACTCATTCAAGTGAGGTGGTGCTGCACATAATGCAAGATACGGGGCACAGCAATAGCTGGTTGAGCTCATCAACTCAGCTCAGCTGACTCACTCAGGCTTCTGCCAGCATAGAGTCAGCAGCTGGAGCTGGTGAGGAAGAAAGCTATATATAAGTAAAAAAGGAAATAGTGGGTTTTGGACAGCAGAGCCTGAAGGCATATCAGCATCAGCGAGCTGGTGTGTTTGGAAAAAAAAAAAAAAAAAAAGAGGCTCATGCATTGCAATTGCAGAATCTGAGAGGGGAAGTTATTGAAATGTTAAAAGTTATTTGGTTTTGTGTTTTTTTGTTTGTTTGTTTGTTTTTCTAGGGAGAGAAGAATGGCATTAAGGATCTTACATTTCTTATGTCTGATGGGACAAGAAAAATAAAGAAACTGACCAGCTTATTCTACAATCATGCCCTTAGGAGAGATGCTTCAGTGAAACAGAAGTAATATACTGAAACAGCCAAGATAGTTGTAAGTAAGCCTAGAAGTTACTTAGTTAAGTTAAACAGTTAATCATTGGCTTCTCCTTGTGAGGATTCTATCCACAAGAACTACAGTAGTGAATACCTTATACAAAATAAACTGCAAATGAAGATTTATGATTCTCACAGTCAGTAAGTACAGGCAACAATTTACATTTTCTGCAAGTACTGTTCAAAAGAAAAACAGCATTTTACTTATTTCCAGTGCAATTCTCTTTCAGTGCACTATGCATCAGAGGCAAATGAATTTTCAATAATGCATGTTCAACAGAGTAACTCCTTTTTTAAGCATGTTTGGTGAGTCCATCTCTTGAAATAATACTTAAAGAAAATCCCCAAATAAGCAAAATGATGATCATTTACAAGTGTTCTTCATTACCATCTGGCTCCTTTAGTACAATTGCTTGTCGTTCCTCATGATTATTTCCTCTGGTTTCATGGATGTTTTCAACTTCCTTCCAAAAATCATCCAAAGACATTGCATCCAAGGAGTCCTGGGAACCTGAGCGATCAAACGACGCTCCATCTGGAATCCTCTTGGAATCATCATGGTTCATTGTATACTGGCCAGAACGACGGCTATTAACATAAAACAAAGAGCAATTCTTCATTAGTGCTTTTAAATACATGATATAATAACACCTGCAAAGGCAGGTAATGATGAGCTGTGTCCAAGTATCAAAACAAACTATGTCAACAAGTAAATTGAGATATTTAAAATTACTCTCAATATCTGGAACATATATTTTAATCTAACATCATTGTATATATGATAAACATATCTGCCAATCTAGAATGACAAAGAAGAAATAACCACTGCAAGTTCTAGTAATCCTAGTCACATCTAATCTCTCAATCAATGTACAATAATCAGTTCCACTAACTTCACAGTATATACATGGTATAACTCCATGGTATCTTCCTAGCACCACTGTTCATGAAGAATTTTTGAAAAGCACCTTTTATTTTGAGTAAAATCTTCTAGCTTCAACATACCCCTACTATTTTCCTTTGCTTTTCTGCTTCTGTTATTTTATTAATGTTTATTCTGGTATCTGTGACCTCATTTATATCTCAGAGAGGACAAAGTAAAATTACTGAACTTATAGCTAGTGAACTGCTAAGTCTAAATGTTTAATCAAGGTCATTCTTTGTTTCTTTCTATCTTATTTCCTCTCTGACTTACCATTTTTATAGATTGATGTTGCTAGTGTTTAGTACACCCTGAAAAAATGTATTTTGCTAAGGCCTTCAAAAGTTATCTTTCATCTTAAGTATAGCTGCAATTAAAAAAGAAAAAAGAAGAAGAAAAAAAAAAAAGGAAAAGGAAACCAACAAGCTGAAATCTCTAGCTCTAACCTTGGCCCCAATAAGTCACTGTCAAAAGTTACCATTAACATAGCAACTAATTCACCTTAAAACATGCAAAGGTTGTTATGAAGACACTAAAGCTAAATATCATTCCTACAGTCAAATATACCAAAAATAAAAGCCACAACCCGATTCAAATTATCATGAAGAGGAGACAGATTGCACTATTAGCAACCTCATCTAACTTAAAAATTGACCCTACTCTGAGTGGGGGGAAATTAGACCAGATAATCTCCAGCAGTCCTTTCTAAATTAAGGAACTCCACTACCACAGCAGTATATCAGAATTATTTCTAGTATCAAAATATAGCCAGTCCTTAACATTTCAGGAACAGATTCAGCTGTCTTTCACAGAATCACAGAATGGCTCCGGTTGGAAGGGACCTCAAGGATCATGAATCACCAACCCCACTGCCAAAGCTGGGGCCACCAACCTTCCCATTTAACACTAGACCAGGGCTCCATTCAACCTGGTCTTGAACATCTCCAGAGATGGGGAGGTGTCTTGTTTCATGCCTGAATTTATCTCCATATTTAAAGAGTAGAGTTTAAGTTTGGGTTATATAATAAATATCGTGTATTCCAAGAGAAAAACAAAGCAAAGATCAAGCTTTGTGGATTTATCACAAGGTAAACCCAGCAAGGTAAGTCCTTCCTACCTTTCCATTTGGCTGACTTTACAGGTTTATCTAGAACTAAAACAAATCCATCTAGTCCTTACATTTTATCTTGGGACAACTAACGCTTGTTAGCTACCCCTAAGTAAAAAAGTCATACCTTTCTCTCTGAAGATAAGTCCCTTGTGTGTCCAACTCACAGATCCTTTCACTCCATCATGTGCTTGATTCTCTGATAAGAAATACTAACTATACGGACTTTGCTTTTAAAGGTAAAGAGTCCTATGGCAGGACAATCAGTTTCTACCCGCCCTGCCTCTCTGCTCTAAGTACAAGTTAATAAATGACAGTGAATTACCACGCTCATATGCACCCCAACATTATTCTGGAACCTGTTGCTACATGAAAGCCCAGGAAAAAAAGTACATAAAGGAGCATTTAGTCTGTGCATCAATGACAGTAATATCTTAATGTTAAAGTACGGTGCTCAATAAATACAATTTCTGTATTGTAGATAACTTGGTCCTTACATCTTTCTGCACAAACACATCCTGTTTCTGACCTGTGCAGCCTGTGAACCCAACAGCAATTATTGTAAAAGGATGTTCACGGAGCTACATTGGAAGCATCCTCAAAAGCCAGAGCAGAGACAGAATAGCCATTTTCTGAACAAATGGTGTGAACCTTGGGAAGCAGGACAGGCTTTCAGCCACAGCTCGGGCTTCCCGCCTCACACTGTTGAAGGTGCCCAGACCAGACCGAAACCTCTCCACATATAGGCTCTGCACATTTGAACTGCAAGTAAAAGGAGGAAATGGAGGTCAGACTTCAGCTTATTGTCTCTCCAGCCAACAACCTGAAGCTGCTCAGCAGGTTTTCGATGGCCTTTCACCTTTGGAACAACTTGCTTCAGCTAACCAACCTCTGCTGAAATTTAACCACCATAGCACACCATGCAAAAGGTAAAGCTGACTGATCTAATACAGTAAAATGGAGCACTCTGGGGGTGCCATGGCAAATTTACGTAAGATAATCTGCTGTAGGTTGTTGACTGCAGGCTGTAGGCCACATCTCCATGGAAACATTTATCCTGGTCTTCCAGAAAAGAAAGCTCCTTTGGTTACCCAGATCAAACCACATCTCAAAAAACAGAAGTTTGTAACATCAGTTGCACAGCTGGCATCTGGCACAAAGACTCAAGCCCATTTTCAGGGTTCTGTGAGCATATGCTGCACAAAAACACTCCCTTAATCCTCAGAGACTGAACTCTTCAATGCCAGGTCACAGCTTTACTTTAGGTGACCAAACATAAGCACCTTTTCTTGTTCTGTTCTTTGTGGCCCAAACTCTTCATTTCTTGTTGACAAACTAGTATAGCACCTCCCAGCTCTGTGTAGGCCATAAAGCCACTGGACATTGTGAAAGATGACAATGTGAGAAACACACAGCTAGGAAAACCCCCCAAAATGAATATTCACACCAAAACCTGGCAGCTGTATTGCAAATCCCTCCTCCACATTTTATCTTGCATTCTTGCCTAACAAAAGTCACCTTTTGGGGCCAATCAGCAGCACCCAAGAAGCTGACACTACAGATCATCATGCTGCCCACACCCACCTCCCTGTTCCTTTATATTTACTGCTTGGTCTATTGACCCCCTATCCCCAATTTCTGTTTAGACTGCAAACCCTTTCATAGCTCTCTTCTTGTTCTGCATGTCTCCACACCCACAGTTAATCTTTCTAGGAGTTGGACACAAATAAGCTCACAATGAGAGAGGAAACTCCTAAAACTTCAGCTGACAGATCAGGTCAGATCTTACATTCACTTTGCTTGGTTCTATTTTCTTGCTCTACATGCCCAAGAGAAAAATGCCAGTGAAGCGGTATTTGGAGTGCAATCTGCACAGCAGAAGTGCCAGGCATACTCATCTCTGCACGTCCAATAACCATTGTGCATAACAAGGCACAACCAAGAAAGAACAATTGAAGATACTGAGCCCAACATTGATATCATAAGGTTGGTTTTAAGGAAAACAATGAAAAGAAAATAAAATGTACAGCACTGGTGTTTGTTTTTACATATCTGTTGACAAGACTAAAAACATGAGACTTCTGACATGACCTTCCACTAAATTCAATCCAAAGATGCTTAGCAAGCACCAGCTGTATATCATACAATAAAAACATATAGCAAAAAGAGGAGAAGAGAAAAAGCCATCAATCTTAAGATACTAAAGAAATCTGGAAGGGAGATATTTTAAGAAATCACAGAATCACAGATACACCAAGGTTGGAAAAACCTACTAGATCATCCAGTTCAATCATCCACCTATCACCAATAGTTCTCACTAAACCATGTCCCTCTACACAAAATCCAAATGTACCTTGAACACCTCCAGGGCCAGTGACTCCACCACCTCCCTGGGCAGCCCATTCCAGTGTCTGACCACCCTTTCAGAAAAGTAGTATTTCTTAACAACCAGCCTGAATCTCTCCTGGTTCAGCTTGAAGCCATTCCCTCTAGCTCTATTTCCAGTTACATGAGAACTTACCGTCAGGTAGTTATAGAGAGCAATAAGGTCTCCCCTGGGCCTCCTCTTCTCCAGACTGAACAATCCCACTTCTTCACCTGCTCCTCATAAAGCCTGTGCTCCAGACCCCTCACCAGCTTTGTTGCCCTTCTTTGAACCCGCTCCAGGGCCTCAATGTCTTTCTTGCAGTGAGGGGCCCAAAACTGGACACAGTACTCACAGTACTCGTGGTGTGGCCTCACCAGAGCTGAGTACAGGGGGACAATCACTTCCCTGTTCCTGATGCAACCCAGGATGCCATTGGCCTTCTTGGCCACTCCAGCACGCTGCTGGTTCATGTTCAGCCAAGCATCAATCAATACCCCCAGGTGCCTTTCCTCTACACAGTCTTCCAGCCACTCTGCCCCAAGCCTGTAGCATTGCCTGGGGTTGTTCTGGCCAAAGTGCAGGACCCAGCATTTGGTCTTGTTAAACCTCATCCCATTGGCTTCAGCCCAGCTATCTAACCTATCCAGATCCCTCTGTAGGGCCTCGCTACCCCCAGGCAGATTGACACTTCCAGCCAAGTTGGTGTCATAAAAAAAAATAATGAATCCCACATTCTCAGCAAGAGTCATAAAATAACAAGCTGGAAAAACTATCAGTACGAAAAAAACAGTAGTCATTCAAAAAAAAACAAAAACAAACAAACAACAAACTCCAACTGTGACTGAAATTGCAGAAAATGTCACTTCTCCAGCACATTCCTACTTTTTATGGTGTTGAGATCTTTTTTTATTTAAAATTTGAAGAATGCTGCTGCTTTTCAGAACTAGCTTCAACAAAATATCTTTACTTCTTCCTGAAAATGTATACCACTAACAAACATAATCACTTAAAATAACACATTTAGCATTCCAGATTACTAAATTGTTAGCTTATTCTCCAGCAACTTTAAAAAAAAAAAAATGCTTATTTCCATTACGGTATTAGCTAACAACATGATCAAAAACCATTCAGTTCTATTTCCAGTCACTAGTAAATAGTTCACTGTCCAGACAGCTTCACAGGAAGCAGTGCAATACTCTTCTTTCCAAATTATACAGTCAGTTCTGACCTCTGATACTCAGACACACAGTTTGAAGCTGTAAGATTTTTGAGTATTGATCTCAGCATAAAACTGAGCCCCTGGGTATAAAATCCACTCTTCAATATAGTCAAACATTCCTTTATTGCTGACTCTTACCAGAGTTATCTTCTTGTCCCACTCACTGGAGATGTATTTATTTATAAAAAACATCAAGGATGTCAGATAAAGCACTTCACTTCTTCCAGAGGGCAGCCATCAAAAACAATTCTTGTAATGAACACTACTCATTATACACTTCATGGAATTATCAGGATAAAATTTGCATGGAAAGGAACCAAATTTTGATTATTTCAATAAGCATTGAGGAGCAAGATAAGCATGTTGTAGTGAGAATTTAAGAGATGTTCTGCATGTAAATATCTTCTTAGGTCTTTCCTTTTGTGACCAAACACATCCTTTCTCATCCTGCAAAAGGATGCGACCCTTCACATTGATCACTGTTATATACAGTAATTAAAATATGCTTTTTCTTAAGGTTCAGTCAACGTGTTTTTTATTTCATCAATAATCACTTTATACTTGTGCAGTTGTTTTATTCCCTAATTTCTTTCCTATGAAATCTATCTCTGTTCCATTGCCTTTTTAACTGTTCATAACCTGTATTTGTCACCGGTAACCTCAGCAGCTGAAGATTAAGCAGTTTGCTGGCATTTCAGATAAATTCAGTTCACAGAAAGCTAATTTTACACTAACTTCCATTCTTCTCACTTACGGAATATAGATTATGTTGTATTTTAAAACACTGAGTGATGAGAAAAAGAGCACAGTTATTTCTGTAGTGCTGGACTCTAATTTTGGAATTGAGTATGGTCTCTCTTTCTACATCACAGTACAGGCCTAATAGTTGTACAGTATCCTTATGTACTACATACATATATATGGATATACACTAGATGTGCAAATATACTAAAAGGTACAAATACTAAATGCAAGAATTTTCATGGTCAAAAAAACTAGGGAATATAAAAACATAGTTAAATCAAATAGAAAAGATTAACACTGCTGAAAGTGGAGTTCCTTCAACACAGAAGAACTCACTGACTACAGTAAAGAGCACTTTTTCTAATCATAAATTAGGAATTTCTGTACAGAGCTCTTTTTTTTCCCCCACTCATTTTTGACAAATTTTGGAATTTAAAACTCGGGCCTTGATTGTTCCTGAATAAAAATTGTCACAACTATAAAAAGTGTTGCAAGTGGAACACATGAAGAAACCACTTGGTCACTCACTCTGTATGACCCCAGTAAGAAGTCAGCTCTTTGTTGATAAAAAATATACATATATATGGTCTTCTTGCTCAGCTG
This sequence comes from Phasianus colchicus, assembly GCF_987193195.1. Lineage (NCBI taxonomy): Eukaryota > Metazoa > Chordata > Aves > Galliformes > Phasianidae > Phasianus > Phasianus colchicus. The sequence goes on along the minus strand of NC_143437.1, from coordinate 57,808,243 downwards.
CCTAAAGAAGCTTATAGAGGTCTTAAATGTTGTATTCAAACAGGCCAATGCTTTACCAGGCAAATGTTTTACCAGACTGTTTCAAAAACATTTGGGGGTATTAAATAACTTTCATCATTGAGAACAGCACACAAAAAAAGCATTACATTATCAAGCAACACTTGTTAGATTACATCTGGTTTATTACCATCTACTAAAGCTGTACACCGAAAATAGAGACTTGACATTCTTGGCTTTGAAAGCTTCTTTAAGTAACCCTGTCCATAAGCCATCGCTATTGGTATTCCTGTAGAGGCAACATCTTGAGTAGCCCCTTCGGATATACTCTCTCACACTACAGTAAAACAGCACCTTCCTTCCTTCAAGAGTTACAGAAAATAATTAAAACACATCTGACTACAACCATAACTCAGCAGCAACTTGAGAAACAGCCATCCAAACAGCCTCATTTCTTCCAGAGACTGCGTACATTTGGCCATTTACATGACAGCTCTTAGAATTAAATTGCAGCCATACCTTGACTGATACTGGTCTCACTGTCAGTGAGCATCACACACGTGGTTAGAGTTAATAACCTGATAAACCAGACACACAAAGGCCATGAGGAAAGAAAAAAAAAAAAAAAAAAGGGAAGAGATTTGGCCTGGAGAGATGAAGCATGCTATTTAAATTCATGGTGCAAATCTGTGATACAAATAAGTATAATAGTCAGATCTCTGGAGTCTTTTCCCATGGACCATTGATCTTTCAAGATCAATATCTGCAAGGAGGATAAAAGGAAGCATGTTTGTTGTGTGTTTCTGACTCCAGCACTGTGGCTATAAATAGAGCAGCTCTCTCAAAACAGTGTTATCTTGTTGACAGAGGAGCTACAAAGTCAAGAATGATTCAAGCAGTAATTTTAAGTTTGTACAAAGGCTAACCAGATGTAAACAACTAAAAAATGCCTATGGATATCATGCACATTTTGAAAACTATTTACTGAGCAATCTTAAATATAAATACAGGACTTCCTAAGTCCTTTCCAATCTAAACAAACAATGAGAAAGATAAGGAGAAAGAAACAATGTGGTCTCCCGTCCCACTTTTAATCCTGAGAGCTGCACTACTGATGCTGGGGACTAGGCAATGCTTCAAAACCCAGAGCTTCCCTGTTCTTCTTCTCCTTTCAGGAAGCCAAGGCTTCAAGGTGCAAAGCCTTCTTAGCTGAATTAACCAAAAAAGCCTTAATCCAGCAGCTGTGACACCTGCCTGGCTGGAGCTCCCTGTTCTTGGTTGGGACACCAGTCTCAGGAATGACCTGGAGCCCTTCCCACAGCCACCTACCTAAAAGATCCTGATCCCTCACAGTTTCAAGGCAGAGCTACAGCCCAAAGACCAGGCATGAGGATAATGAAAGGCCTCAATTCCAAGGATTCTCTTCATTTTAATTGGTTTCAACCTAATCTTAAAGAAATTTCTTTCTGTCTCACTAGTCCTTTGCCAAGTATTGAGAGCTTTGCAGCTTTGAGCATATTTCAAAGTTATCTGTCAAAGAAGTATCAAATCGTAATGGATATGCCCATCAAAGCAGGGTGTTCCAAAGTAACTGTATTTTACATAAAGCCATGTAGCACTGACACTACCTAAGTTTAAAAAAAAAAAAAAAAAAAAAGTCTTCGATGCTTCATATGGTTCAACATGTACTAAAAAGATTCTTTCTACTACATTGAAAGATAAAACCTCCTGGCAAGCAGAAGTCCCTTTCTCCAGCTTTCATGAGCAGCAGGTAACCCTTTAGCAATACCTAATGAGATCCAAGTCTGGAAATTTGATGTCCAGAACAATGCACAGACATTCCTCACCCCTTTTAAAGTATCTTGTAACTTTTAAAAGGTACCACAAAAACTTCAGACAGAGCTTGAATTCTGCTTTTCTTGTAGCTCTTAAATCTTGTCATTCATTGCAACAACTGTATCCTTTCCTTTCTACCTTCTCTAATATTTATTCTTTCCATGACTGACTGCAAACTCTTCTGCAATTCAAATCCTAGCAGTTTTGGTGAACTGACACATTCCTTTTTTCACAACTGAAATGTTTTCTTATAACTATTTTGTGACCTTATGGGACATTCTGAATGTCAACTGCAATCAAACTTGCCCAAATCCCCTTTAAGCTCCAAAGCAAAGTAAAAAAATGAGGCAAAGTTCTGTTCTCCTTCCAAATAGCACATACGGTGACTGCAAAGACAGTGTAAAACACTGCTAACTTTCTCAGCGAGCTCAGCTCAGTTTGCTGAGCAAGGAGAATCAGGTCTTTTAGAGCTTCTTGTAGTACCATCATCTGAGGTGAAGACTTAGAGAGTTTTTTAAAAACCAAACAAATAAAATGCCCACAACCACTGGCATTTTAAACACCTCCATGAATAATAAAAGCAAAACAGGGCAAAGTTAGGGCTGCCAGATACAGGTCTAATATATATATTTTTATATATAAATATATATATATTAGATTCACAAATTACATATTATATACATATTATTATTACTATTCTGCTTTCAATCATATCCTTATTTACATAAGATTTTTACATGAGCCTTCACCTTCCTTTCCCAACCTGTAATTGCAGGAAATAGGAAATAAACTATGGCAGTGACCAAGAATATTACACTTAATATTTATTCCATTATACCAGAAATAGGTGATCCCAAATATGATGACAAAAGCTAATCCATCTGTAGCATACGTGTAGCACTTCTAAGAAGGTTAAAATATTTCATGGCACTTCCTTTAATAGGACATCTTGCTCCTACAGTCATTTAGACTCCATCTATTTTCTACTTGTGATTTGGTAAATTATAATTATAGTGAGCTGATATGCATACACACCCCATCTAAAATGGTGTTACAGATCACTGCCCTCTGTGTATATATACATGAGATAATTTATTAGCCAGAACACGTGGCTCTGGGCAGCCTGGTCTAGTGGTTAGTGACCCTGCCCACTACACATGGGTTGAAACTAGATGATCTTTGAAGTCCTTTTCAACCCAGGCCATTCTATGATTCTATGATTTGCAAAGTTACTTGATATAACAGACTAGATTGTTTAAGAATAAACATGATCTTTTTCCACTCTTCAAAAGAGAAGAACTAGAATTCAGGATCAACAACCACAGCCATGAAGCTTGTAACCCTCAAAACAATCTGGACTAGTTGCATTTCCTTGTTTTTGGGGTGCCTGCTGCATGCCAGTATCTGTGCTGTTAAAAATTCTAACTGCATGCTTTTAGCTTATTCTTCAGACATAAAATAAAGAAGCCTGCTTACTTCTTTTAGTAAAAGATGAGCCTCACGGTACCCAGTTTTGGAGTTTTAAGTAAAAAGGATCATGTATTAACAGACTTGCAAAATTATCACTATCAGCTTGACTGAAAAGTAGTATCAGAAGAAGTTTTTTTTGCTTTTACACCTGCTTTGACAAAATGAAGTAGACTATTGTCTCAGGTTCTGCCACTCTGAACCTCTTAACTCTCATAATACTTGAATTAAGACTCTGAAAGACTTTGAAAATGTAATCCTATTGTTGGCCCACACATAGTATTTTTTTTATTCGAAAGCATATATTTTATGAAGTACAATAACAATTGCTGGAAATCCAAATCTACCAGAGGAAAACAAGTAGATGAAGGCAGAGGGGTGACCACTACATATACAGTCACACCACTGGCACCATTTTAGAAGCACCTCAGCAACTCACGAGCACTTGCAGAGAAGCTGGAAATCATTACTGAAGCTTGAGTTCCACTGAACGAAAACAGAAGTCAGCCTCCAAACTGAACATTCAGTATACTTCCTTTTCACACAGTTCTTTGTTTAACACTCCAGTTGTAACCAAAAAATATTGCACATGGCTAGGAAAACAAGGAAAAGAAAAGTCTCACTTGAGTCTCCTCTGTCATATTTTTGGATCTTTTCCATGATGATTTATCTGCATTTCTCATTCCTTCTAAACGCCTTCTATGTCACCTGTTTCCATATGACATTTTTGTTACCTTCTGCAGTTTTAATTATTTTATTCTCTACAACTAATATAAATTAAAAATATATATGCAAAATATGCAAAGTATGTTCTCTATAATAACTCCCATGCTGCTTATTAGAAAAATATTCAAATACACTGTATATGTTCCTAAAGTGTCCTTTTTGTGTAACCTCCTGAGAATCACTGGAACTAATCTCACAAAGAAGAGAATAAAACCTGTGTGAGATTACTTTAGACTTTACAAATATCAAAGAGCACCAAGTAGAAAGTGAAATAGATATAGTATTTGTAATTCCATTACTGAGAGGCACAGAGAAGGAAGATTTAAATAATTTATTTTTCTTTTCACAGTGGAGAAAAAAAAAATAAGCATGTCAACAAAGCCTGATTTAAGCTATCATGGCAAATGTCACAGCCATCTAGTAAAGTACAGTCACAGCCTTGAAATGATACTGAGACACTTTTGTGCCTCTAAAAGCAATTAGCTCTCTAAAAGCACTAGCTCTTACCATGTTAAAAGACCTGCTAATTAGACCTATAACCCTGTTAGTTACTAATGTAAGGCCTACAGCACTATTCAGTAATTTTGTATGTGCTTGAAGGAAGTTGGCACACATTCATGTTAATTTATCACAGTGTAATCCTTAAATTCAGAATAAATTGTAAATGAATTTGTATGAGCATTCCTAAACAGCAGGCATGAAAATCCCTGCAAGAGTCTCAAGACATTTTGTAAGGGAACTGTTCTCATTAGCCAAACAAACCAACAAAGACCCACTAAGCAGAGCAATGCTTTTGCACAAGCTGGAAGAGACAGGAGACTGGGAAGCAGAGCTGGCTACAAAAAGAGCTGTGGAGAGAAGCACATTGATTCAATGGCCCAGTAAAGACAAATAATCTGGTGGTAGTTTTGGTTCAAGTATCAGGTATATGTTTGCAACAGTGACTCTGAGGCCAAAGGACAACAACTTCAGAAGCGGACACAGTGATGTCATCTGCTTCTTGGACAAAGAAAAGCTGCATACATCGCTGCATAAGGGAAATCTGCTCTGTGCCATGCTGAAAGAGAAAGCAGAGGATAATACCGGCTTGCCCTGATCCAGCTATGTCCTTCATACAGCCCCACCCCAAAAACCCACCACAGAAAGGAGACAGCAGAAAAATCCAGCCACCTCAGCAGAAGAAAAGAGATTGAAAGTGGCACACCCACACACAATTCTTACATTTTATCTTCAAGGGCAACTGCTAATGTCATGACTCTGTAGGACCTTTGCAACTTCTCCTTGCCTACTAAATCCTTTTTTCTAAACTAAGATTCCCAAAGAATATTTGATCCAGATAAATTATCAGCAGCTCTCTCTGTTACACACACTAATGAGCACTTCCAAAGGCTCAGTGTCCTATGACCCAGCAGGAACCCCACTAAATAAAACAAAACTACACTAATATATTCCCTCCCACCTCATATTTCTGGTAGTCTTTACATGCCAGTAGACAAATAAGGAAGCAGGAAGCTACTCAGAAGCACAGATTCTGTCCTACCTCTGCCTTTGCTATCATCCATGTTTCCCAAATACTGACAGAGAAGATATAAAAATGTTCATTTTTTCAACCAAGCTCCCTGCAAAGCTTTAGTGGTTCTTCTATGAATAAAAATGTCTTTTCAGTTCCAAGTATACAGATGTACAGCTACCAATTTGGATATACAAATGCTTTCATGAGCAAGTTTGGAAACTAGTGGTAGCCTTGTCATAAAAGTCTGGTCTGTAATTTAAGAGCTCCAGCTGCTCAGTTGTTTCACTCTCACAGCTTAGAAAAACTTTCCACAAGTGATGGAAACGTCTTCTAATCCAGTACAGAAATGACAGTGTAGAAGAAACGACAGGTTTTCCAGTGTCTGGTCCTTGAGGAACAATGGGAAGTAATTAGCTAGAGTAATTTATCTGTTCTCAGTTTGGGTCTCCTTTTCTAGGATCCTCAGCCACTTAATGACTACCTCAGTATCCACAGCTGTGCTGCCAACAAGGTGTGGGCATCAGAACTTGAACATAGTGACAGAACTTCCAGCGATAAGGAATGAAAAGAAGTTTCACTTTGTTCCAGGAGAGGAGAAAAACAATGAGAACATAACACAAAATAAGTGATAAAGAAACAAAAACCAAAAAGAAACAAACACTTGAAATGAAGAAAGAACAAACAGAAAGCATGCAGAGTAAATAACCAATTATTTAATAGAACTAAGTGTTCAAAATAAAAACCAAACCCTACAAAACAATCCCATATGTTAGCTGATCTAGTATTTTACTCATGTAATCTTTGCTTTTCTTGCTTCCTCCAACAGCATTACATTTTGTTTTTCTTTAATCTTAAATCTGATTCTTGTTTAGATCAGCAGACTTTTCCATGTGGGTACAGCAAGTTCACCAAAACTGAACACCACCACAGAAGACTGTTGTCACATTTTAAGAATGCAAGAGGAAACGGTCAGAACTAGACAGAAACAGAGGGCTGATAGTCACAGCATGCAAAGGTTGCTTGCTCTGCAGCTGAAAAAAAAAAACCAAAAAAAACCTGTTTTAAGAATTATAGAAACAACAACAAAAAAAAGCTGAAAAAAGAGCATTAAACTAAATTCATCAAAATGAAGACATAAAGAAAGCCGCAAGAATTCAGGGACTTAAGTAGTGCTATTAAAAAATAAAAATTTAAAAAAAAAAAAAAACAGTAATGTTTTAGATTCATAAATTACTGAAATGATAAGTCTTAATAAAAATTATATAGGAAAATTGCTTCTTTTTCCTTCCTAACACTCCTTTCTTTAGCAGCATCTTACAAACATGAGAAATAACAGTTTCTAAACCACCATACCTGTAGTTCATATGCTTTTTCAGCTGATATCATTCTCTATGTTATTGTTCTAAAAAGTTGCCAGTCTATTTCACAAGACGGCAATCAGTTATATAAAGCAACACTGTAACAAAGCATCAATCAGCCTTTTCAGAATGAGTGCATCACAGACATTAGCCATAACTCTCACCCTGCATAGCCCAACACAACACTGAAGTGTAAGGCCAATGGGCAGCAAAAAAAAAAAAAAATCTAAGTGAAAAAGGACATGGCACTCACTGTACTCTTTAAAATGTTCCCATGTAGTTAGAGGTTAAACCCCTGACTTCAACTTCAGACATAGTCCTTTGTGTAAACAGGGTAAAAATAACACTTATTCATAACACTAAGGAGCTATGATAATCGAACTTAGTAAAGGAAATTCTCAAATAAGTTGTAATCCATACGCCAATGCTTCTATAAACTCCTATTTTCTTTTGCCATATGTGCACACTGCGTGTAAAGAAGAACAAAAACAATGTTAAGTACTCTTGAGTGCTACTCAACTGTTAGTTACAGGACTAATTTCCCAATGCCAGACATCTGTAGTTCAAATTACGAAGCACATCTTCAACAAATAAATACCAGATGTTTTTATACCCGATCACGTGAACAGGAAAAAAAAAAACAAAAAAACAAAAAAACAAATTCAATGCATGCAGTATGAAGTCCTACGTGAAAACTCCATTCCAATTAATTTGAAAACATCTAATTATGTCAGTGGCAAAAGCTTGCAATTTAAGGGAGAGGGAAGGGAGGAAAGATAGCCAACTTGAATGAGCAGCCGAGAGCCTGGCTGAAGGCTCCCGTTACATTTTAGGTGGAAGCTTAGATTATAATACGCTATCTGAAAGGCTGGAAAGGACTGTCATGTAAAATTGCATACGTTGAATCAGTGTGTATTGTTCTGCCACACCTTGCCCTGTTTCTCACTGGTGTGGCCCTATGCAGAGGTGCTGATTGACAGTCTGGCTCCAGCTGTGTTTCACCCTAACTGCCAGCACCCAGCTCTCACCAGCTAAGTAGCTATAGCTCCCTTAGCACGCTCTTCAAAACTATACAACAGAAACTCAGTTTGTTCCTTATCTGTATTTCAGAGATTAAACACCTACATATATTTAAATTGAAACTTCTAGACAGAAATTATGGCAGTCCATATTGAGGTCTGTGTTTAATGAAATCTCTATCAAATAATTCTGCAAATGAACAGTAAGTCATAGTAAGTCAAGAAAACATACAAGTGAATGTGTACCTTACACTCACTAAGAGAGGATGACTAAACTTAAACAATCACTTTAAAAGTTCAAAAAACTAAATATTGTGATATCACTCTGATTTTAATAGCATATGTTTTCATAAGCTGTGTTCTGATTTGAAGTACAAAGTGCCAAATACCAGCTTCCATAGCATGAAGCTCATAAAGTTTATGGAAAATTTTATGAACACATCCTCCTGACAAGGAGAAAAAAGACCACATATCTATTTTTCTTGTTTTTACCTCAAAGAAGAACAAGTACCACAGTGCAAATATCCTTCTCTGAAAGAAAAAGGTAGGAAGAATTTGGGTCACTGGACAGCTGCTTTGACATTTTAATTAGTACATAATATTTAATGACATTTGTGTAATCTTTTATTATTTAATGCCTCTAGTCTCTTTTACCTTTAAAACATCACTGCAATGAAAAGTTAGGCTGTTTCTTATTGTAAACCAAATGCATGATTCTGACTACACATCAAAGCACTATCATAAATAAGAAGTATTTTGTGTGTACTATGAAACTAAGGTGATGTTTGTGGTGCAAAGTTCAGAGAAAAGAAAGGTGTGTTTAAACAAGGCATCAATTAGCAAGCTTTCACAAGCTTATCAGTCAACAACCAATTATAATTTAGAAGCTGCAATGTACCTCATTATAGTACACTGGAATCAAAGTTGGGCTTTTGTTTCTTTTTGTGAAGCATGCTGTGCTATGCAGTTAGTCATGGAGAGCTTGCTTTGCCTTCATTATGATTCCGAAATAAGGGTAAGTGCTCCACAGTATTCCTCACCAGAAAATGCCACTGGATCCCAAAGATCTCTTCTCACACTGCATGTCTTTTACAGCTAGAAGACATGCACACTACTGAATCACTGAATGGTATGAGTATGGACAAAATTAGCCAGAAATACCACCTACACTCAGAGTGGCTGCTAAAGGCCAAACTGTTCCTGAACTGGCTAAAAATCCATTAGTACAAAGCTAAGTCATCAAACACTTTTTAACAAACTTGAACCAATAGATTTATATTATATCAGACCAATCTCTTACAGAATGTAGTCATAGCCAGTACTGGGACTCATAAAAATGAATTATCTTGACAAATCACGGCTCCATAATAGTAACATTAAGCTGACACAGATGAAGATTGCTGCCAGTGGTGCTGTCAAACCTTTCCTCTCCTGTGGGCCCCCATTACTTTTGTTTTGTCAGCATCATCACTGCCATTGCTTGCTGAGCCAGGTGAAGAAGCCAATCTGTCTGAAAACAACACTTGAAAAAAAAAAAAATACTCGCAGAGGGATTCTTTTCTTTATGCAGCTCAGTCTAGTTCAAAGAGATCAGAAACGCCAATGACAGGACAAGAAAAATGTGTAGGTGAGAGGTGGAATCAAACTCCACTTGCAGTGATGTCCCCATTCCTTTGCAACCTCCATTCATCTTAGCCTAATTTGACCACAGCCTGTACCCACTGTCACTGCAAGTCAAAATTTCTGCTGGTTTGAGCTCTTGAAGGCTTCTGAAATGAAAAGAAAAAGTTTCAGGAAATAATGTGCACCTCTCCTCTGAGAGATGCTCTAGCTCTATCTCAACAGAACAAGAAGATATTCCTCAAGTCTACCTGAAATATGAGGACAATACAGCTAAGCCATCAGAACTATTTTAGTAGGACACAAATGCCCATCGTCCTCAAACACAGCTGATAGAAACAACTTTTCTCAAAAAACAATGCTATTACCAGTGTTCTCTTATCTAACTGTGGCAAAGAAAACCATGTGGTGAGGCTCTAGAAGCTATACAATGAATGTTGTTTGATCTATCATTCTCTTGGCAGTGGCCAAGAGAGAAACCACTTTCCATTTGCCTGTGGTAACCACAGCTTTGGTCTCCCTCTGTGACTGCCAAATGAGTAATGACTGTGTAGGTGACAGTGTTTACTAGTACTCCCTTGCTGTTTAGCAGCTGAGGCTTTCCGTTACTGCTCCAAGCTCCTTGCTTTGTATCTAGGATCACAGACTCATAACCATGTCTATAACCACAATCACTATATGACTATGTGGGAAATTACAAGCATAACAGAGCTTTCTGATCCATTTGTCCAGCTGAAATACAGTCTTGCACTCTCTCAAACAAGTCACAAATCTCCCCATTACCTCACAATATAGTATACTTCTGGACCTTGATGACATAATTTAATATAGGCAGAGAATTTCTAATAGAGGGAGCATTTCAATACTGGCCTCAAGTCCAACCAGCTATTGTTCTGACAGTGACACGGTAATCAGATAAAAACAAACAACAGATTAAAAATAGTAAAAAATAAACAATGTACTTTAAGTGTCATACACTAAATATTGACAAAACAATGCTCACCTATTCACTTCAGTATGTAAGTATTCCCCTGGTTTTCAAATAGGGAAATGAAGTCAAAGTATACGACTTCCCCAAGCCCAGGCAACAGCTGCCAGGGTGACTTTGGGACTGGAGGACAGGAAGAAGACTGGGATGCTGCAGGAAGAAGGGCAAGGAACAGCTTTACAGAACAAAGCTGTAACATGGAACAGATGATCACCAGGGAAGGTACAACCAAGTAACTGACTGTTTCTGTGCTCACTTTCATATTGTTGCGATAGAAGACAGTCAGCACAAAACAACCAAAGAGTAAGTGCACAGCTTCAGCTTTTGCTGATGTGTTAATTCATTACAATGTTTGGGATATCACCAAAACCACCTCCGAAAATGGTGGCTAAAATTGTACTTTATAAAATAGGTCAAGTCAGTTTGATTTTTACACATCCAAATACTTTAAAGTAGAAAAAAAACTTTTCTTCCCTTTTGGCTAGAAATATTTAAATTCCCTGCCTGTTTACATGATTATTTTGAGTTCAAGATTCCAAGGCAGAGATAGATTCACTGAAAAACAAGCAGTCCTCACAAAGCAGCCCACTGTCACACTGAAAATACTCAAGACTTACTAATGTGGTATTTTTCATCCCTAGTCGTGTTCATTTACTGAGGAGTACAAAGTGACAATCAGTGACCCATACAAAACAGGAATCCGCAATACAGCTCACAGGAGTAACTTCTCTGTATCAGTAACTGGAATTATGGCCTCAGTTCAGCTGTAGTATTCTGATTTGTAGAAGAAAAAAAAATGGAAGCAGATACTGAGTAACTCTAGTAAAAAAGAGCAACTATAGAGCTGGGCACTCGCATTGCAGACGTCACTGAAGCATGTACCAACAGCCTTTAAAACCACGCCACTCTCAGCTTTATCCTCTGTGGTGACAGCTATGAAACGAATGTATCAGCAGTAACAACTGATTATTAACACGTTTTAACTGAGTGCCAATAATAGCAGGTGGAAAAGGCCATTAGTCTTTTTCAAGACCAAATTCATCAGCTCTGCTCTTCAAAAAAAAAAAAAAAGAAGAAGTCAGAGAAACAAAAAATAAGTATTAATTTGATGCCACATTTAGAATTAATGTTGAAGTTCAGATTTACAAGGCTCCCACTGTACTCTGCTCAGCAGGTCAGTTGCATTCTAGCTCTGCACAAGGTTGACATGCTTAGAACAGCACATCTAGCAATGTCTTGTATTATGCTCTTTATCATCTAGATTTGTGCACACTTGAGAAAGTCCTTAATTAAAATGCTCAAAAGGCTCTTATGTTTCACATTCCTTATAGCTAGACAAGCATGTCATCTCATTCACTGTACGTTGTTAAAATAAAAAAGAAAACCAGTGCACAGAGAGCCCTGATTTTCCTCTGTTATGCTATGCAGTTCCACTGATTCAGCACAGATACTCTCATTGAGACCTACTTAAGGGCCTGACTGAGAGTAAAACTGAATAGGCTACTTTCACTGATAGCAAAGAGCGTTAAATCCAATCTGCATCCATGACGCAGAATGATCTAGGTCAATTAGTGAACTGAGCTTATTGAAATAATGTTGTTTTATAACACTGACAGATGATAAATGGACATCTAAGTGCAAGAACCAGTGACCATGTCTATACAGCAAGGACTGCCCTGATGAAGAGCTCAGGCAGAGCAGAAAGGAAATGCAACTCGAAGAGAGTTCCAACAGGGTGCTTAAAAAAACAAGTGTGCCTGCAGTTTATACAGCCGAATGAGGGGCAAACTAGCAGCACAAAAGTGATTTTAGTTGTGCGGGTGATCACTCATGAGACTGACATGAAGTATTCCAAGTAATTCAGGCTCAGAGGCAAAGGCAAAGCAGAATAATAGGACACGAGTAAAGAAGGATGCTGAAAATTGGAGGAACAGAAGAAAAGAGTCACACACACACACACTTAAAAAAAAAAAAAAAAAAAAAAAAAAACATTTTTAGGCTGAAGGAACATAGAGAATAAAAAACAATTATTCATTCAAGTTACCAAAATAAAATTGTGCAGCAGCTCAACAATAGGCTAACTGACAGTAGGAGGTCTTCATTGGAAAAACACAGCAAACACCAAAGGCAGAAGCCAGCTAAATTCAAAGACAAAATTAGGTGCTAAATGGGGAAGGGGAAACCAGAGAAGGTAAGAATTTGGAATCAGGGAAGCTGGAAATAGTGGGCTACTGCATTGTGCTTTCTGTAGATCAAGTTACTGGGATTAATACACTGGTAACTAAGCAACATGTTAGGGGTCTGCAGTACACTACATATTTGTACACATGTATAGCACAAAAGACACAAAAGCTATTCTAACTAAAACTTAGCACACAGTTGCCTATTAGGTCTATTCTAGTATGCTGACAGGTATTCATACAACAAACATTCAAATTAGCAGGCAAATTCAAGGCAGGAAAGATCTGCGTTCATGTAGACTTAAACTCAGCAGAAAAAAAATTGCTATGATTTTATGAAGACAGCTGTAATACGATGGATCTTTGCTCTGCATAAGCAAAGCAACACAAGGCAGGTAGTGTGCTAAGCCACCCATACTGGTGACATGGCAGACAGGTTACAAGGGGTAGGAACAACAAATGCTGAGATGATATATATGGAATATCCAAAATCTGTGCTGTACGAACAGATTGCAAAAGAAAGTGCAGAAGGCTCCATCACAACACGTCAGTTATTGCTTGCATACTTAGTATTACATGCATCTCTCACCATGCTTTAGTTCTTTGTACTGGATTTCAACTCCAAGAGCAAGCCATGGGTGGGAAAAGAGAAGGAAAGAAATGAGAGCTTTTCTCTCTAAAGGAATGAGAATGGAAATTGCCCTTCACAGAAGTGATGAATTCCTGTTCACTACTAGATTTCTTCTTAGGTTGATCCACTCTGTTCCACTGCCACGCATTGCCCAGCTTCTACTGACATCTCCCAAATTCACATGGGTTCAGCAGTAAAGCAGGAGAGTGAATCTCAGGGACCTGCTAGCTGGCAGGTGTCATTTGACAGAGGAGATCTGAGGAGGTGGCAAACTTCTCTTTTACAGTAGCTAAGGGTTACAGCACTCTTTCCAGAACTGGTCTGGGTTTTAGTTCCATCTAAAGGAAACTGAGCTTGTTGTTCTCATTTTGCAAGTGAGTGTCAGCAAACCAAATGCTATATTTAAATACAGCAAATAAGTGAGTGTGTGCATAAGTACGTTGCCTCTGGGGAAGAAGAGCTATGTTCTAGTCTTTACAAAGCACTGATGTCCTTAACAAGTCACTAACAATATAAAGAAAGACACACAGGACCTTTGGGAGTACATGATGTTAAAATGGCACTAGCTTGCAAAGCTGCGAAACTCAAATTGGTCTTCTGCAGTAATTTTATGAAGTGGCAACAAATGCTGGCTGCTGGTGAGAAAGCACAGGGACTCTTTGGAAGCATACAGGGAGGCTGTGACTCACATGACAGTTTGGTGCAGAAAAGGAGATAATGCAGAACTGCAACCTACAAGATATGACAAAGATGGGAGAGAAAAGCAAAGCAAACTCCCAGTGACCATCACATTTAAACACATTTAACTGTAACTCATTTTGCCTTCTTAGGTTGGGCTCTTGAAGATGCACTGCAGCAGAAATTTATTTTCCTTGCACATTGGTATGTATACATTTAGTTCCACATGCATCTAGTTGCTTGCAGTTTTGTTATATCTTATTTCCCATCTGTTGGATGCTCCAGACTAGGCCTTATAACCAGATAGTCACTTAAACGATATTTTTGCTTGCATATATACACTGATTCTTGAACAAAAATAGTCCTGCAGAGTACTGTCTGGATTCAGTTGCCTAAGGATAAGCACACGCAGCCCTATGAAAAGACTGTTATTATCTGAAACGTCTTCATGTAGCTGGCAAATATGACATAGGATCTGCAGCTTTCTGCCACAGTAGATGAGGCAAAAACCCTAGCAAGGAACCTAAGTGGCAGTGGATGTCTATGCTTTGGCAAATGAACTTCATGTTTCACATGAGGCTGACATGCCTACATGGTCCAAAAAAGCCACCGAAACAGTCACGGGTTACAAGTTACTTGATGTACTCTTCTTTTCTACAGTTCATTTAACACCAAGAAGTTCCATGGGAAAATCAAGAAAAATGACCTGTGGGTAGACATCACAATGAAAAGGAGGTAACACAAATATGTGAGCAGCAAGGCAGCCAATAAATATAGGGATAGTGGATCTAATAGCTTAAAGCTGAGAAGTGAGAAAACGGAAGCATCATGGAAGGATACTACCAGGTAACATACTTCTGTGATTTCACTAAAGAAATTCCTAGTTAAATACTTGTGTACAATACAGAAGTGACCCATACTCAATATATAAAACGTAAGATATTCTTTTAACCATTGCTTTGACATAAACTGAAAAGTAAAGTTATATTTCAAAGTCAGCTTTGATGCTATTCTGTGCATCAACACTGCCAAGGCAATATTGCTGAATTGTCACACTTCGAAGTGAACACATGGAGGTTTTTCTAGATTTTAGCTTGATGAGCCAATGATAAGGCAAGCCTTTCCCAAAGGCAGAACTTCACAGGCTCACTGTGCCTTTAAAGGGCCAAACCAGAACAGTGAAGTGATCAATTAGATCGGTGAAACTCTGCAGACTCATCTAGCAAAACTCCCCATGTCTGAAGACAAAAACAAATGGTTTGGAAGCACAGCCCTTTCCTAAGATGCGCTTTATGTGGAGCACAGCCAACACATCACTTTATCCAGGATGCACACGTGCCACACTTTTCCAACATTCAGAAAACAATACAATCTCCAATATTAATTGTTTTGAATGTCCTTGAAAATAAGAATTCAACATAGCTTGGCCGTTTGTCTTTCCAAAAGGAAAGACAAATGTTGCTTCATTACAACACAAACGTGGAAATCCCCTGCCCTGCACAGCTCTAACTCACACATTTCTACCTTATGATTAAGAAGATCGTATCTCACATTTATTCCCCTGCACACTCTTCCTTCATAACACCATGTGTACTGCCCAACCAGAATAATTTGTGCACGATCACTGCACAGCGCAGTCTGACAGTGCCCTTCCACATGCAGTTAAGACAACAGTAGGAGCTACAGCACAGTTGAAGGTAGCATCACTGGAGAGTCTCAGAAAGAACAGGGGCCCTCCTGCACCGCTCAAACACTAGGAAGGCTGCACTTCTCGACTTCATTCTTGTTCTTGGAACTCACGACATGACATACCATGGTGCATCAGTTATCTTTACTGCATGGCAACATACTTCCGTTTATCTATCTTTTTTTAATGAGATTATACTCTCTTTGGTCAGAAGCACTCATTATGCGCATATGTAAGCAGTGTGTCAGCGTCAATACCATCCCAGTTTCAATTGGCTTTCCCGCATTAATAAAAAGTCCCATCTTTATCAATGGGACCTTTGTTGCCTGTTTCAGCAAGGAAGGGACGGGACTGAACGGGCCGTAGGGACAAAGCACGCCAAAAAAAGCCTCTGGTTAGTGCTATGGGGCAATTGTATTTGTGTCGGCGCTAAACATGCCGCAAGGCGCGGGGAGACGCTCAGCCTTCATGGAGGCTGCCTCCTTTACCCATTTTCAATTCTGTATTTAAAGCAAAACGACAAATGCTATGAAAAGTTTATCTCGTCCCTACGTGCAACTTGCTCCAATCGACAACATAAAAAGAAAAAAAAAAAAAATTAAAAAAAATAACCAAACGGAAAAGAAAAAATAAGAAAAAAAAAAAAGCCACGATGATAAGTCAAAGCACAAAGCCTGACCCCCACCTGATGGCGCAGGGTCGGGCCGCACAGCGGGCACAGCCCAACGTTAACAACCGCGGGTTGCTCGGGCAGCAAGCAGGAGCGTCTGTCCCTTGACGACAGCCGGCACCTGCACGCCAAAAGCCCCGCGCAGCGTTAGGAGGGAGAGCGGAGGGAAAAAGGGAGAAGCACGGCGGAAAAGACGCCGGGCCGAGACGGACGCGCTCGGCCGCCCAGCGCAGCCCCTGCCGGGTTAGCTCCGCTCGGGCCCCGCCGCGGGCCGCACCTGCCCGGCCGCACTCACCCGCCGGTGCCGCCGCTGGGGTGGTAGGCGGTGAGCACCACGCCGCGGGAGCCGGACAGCCAGCTCATGGTGCGCGCCGCCGCATCCCTTCCGCGGACGCCGAGACGGAGCGAGGCGGCCCGGCCGCGGCTCGGCGCGGCACAGCCTCCCGCCGGAGCGCAGCGCAGCGGGGCAGGCTCGGTGACGGCAGCGCGGCCCGCCGGGACCGTGCCCCTCCCGCTCCTCCTCCTCCTCCCGCCGCCACCTCGGGAACCGGGTGCCCGGCAGCACCAGCGGGAGGTCACGGCGGCCGCTTCCGGCTGCGGAGCTCTGCGGCTGCCCGCGGCCCGCTCCTGCCGCCTCGCGCCGGCCTCGGGCTGCAGCTGGCGTGGAAGCGCTGCGAAGGAGGCAGTCAAACGTTACCGCGCTTTGAGCGCCGCGTAACGGGGCGGGACCGTCGCTGCTGCCTGCGGACGCGGCTTGGGGATGACTTTGATAATAAAAACCGGGGTTGTTCTCAGTTTCTGGTGCTGCTGTGCACGCTGCCCGTAAAAATGAATCGCAGCAGATCGTTCCACGCTTGCTTTCACTTCTACTTGAAACGGATTTTATTTAAATTATAATCTAGCATTATAAAAATTCCAGCGAGCAGCAGGGTCAGACGAGGACACCGGGAGCTGGGCTTCCTCATCGCTGCCGTGTTCTGACTGCAGCCACTTTTGCCATAAGGAAATGGATTGGCTTCAACGTTAACATAACCATCACATTTCTTTTTCTCTTTCAAAGAAAAAAAAAATCATGCCACTGTTTCACTTGCAATGAAACATCTGAAAAATTCAGCACTGAGTGTCCTGGTACGTTCCAAGGTCTGAATCCTCATTTATCTAAACCACTGTACCCTTAAATAGGAGCACAGAGATTCCAGCCTGTGCTCTAAGGAGCAGCTGAAGGAACTGGGATTATTCAGTCTGGAGGAGGCTCAGGGGAGACCTTATTGCTCTCTACAACTACCTGAAAGGAGGTCTTACTGAAGTGCATGCTGGCCTCTCTTCCCAGGTAATGGTGATAGGACAAGAGATTATGGCTTTAAATTGTAGCAGGGGAACTTTAAGTTGGATATTAGGAAAAAATTATTCTCAGAAAGAGTAGCAATGCATTCAAAACAAGCTGCCCAGGTAGGTAGTGGAGTCACTGTCCCTGGAGGTCTTCAAGAAACATCTACATGTAGCACTTAACAGCATGGTTAGTGCACATGGCATTGATGTGTTGACAATTGGACTCAGTGTTAGAAGTCTTTTGCAACCTTAATGATTCCATGATTCAGTGGAGCACTGCTCCCCATGGTCAACTGACCAGAACTGCCCTCAGGCAGAGCTGGGCAAATGTGTTCTTCAGAGCCCACCATGCACTCGGAGCTGGGAGCTATTGGCTTTGCAGAGTTCATGGGTGATGTCTGGGCATAACTGGACTTTGTCATTGACTTAAGTAGATAACTTTATCCAGGTTTCTTCTTAAAGAAGTGTGGCCTTGTACAAAACACCAAGCAGGCTGTCCTTTACTGCTTTGAAAAGGGTCATGTCACCATGAAGTTTCAAGCCACTCCTGAGGGGCCCATTCCCTTCCTCCACCACTGAAGGTCAAGTTCAGCCTGTGCTTTAGGTAAGTGAAAACAACTGGGGGCAAAGGTGTGTTTAGCAAAGCCTGGCTCTTCCATGTCTTATGGAGACTGCTTTATCTGCAAGCAACTTGTTAGGTTTTTTGGACTTTTTGTACACAAATTGACTTTTTTTTTTTTCCAATTTTGGGGCTGTGGCAGGATCCCCTTATATCCCAGCGCACAGCTACAGTGCATCATCTCTCAGGCCATGTCTGAAAGGCAGAAATTGATTCTTCACACACAAACACATGCAACACTCAACTGTTTGCACTGATCGTTTTAGAAGTACATCAGCATGAGATGAGAAAGCACCCTATTAATATATGTCACTACACCTATTTACTGTTGCCTTTGGCTCTTTATTTAAATGCATATGTGTTTAACTGTTGAACAGCTTATGCGGAATACAGAATTATTTTTTTAAGGACCCAACCTTTTTCATTTAAATTGAAACAAGAAAACTAAAAATGTAAATTAAATGAAATTGCCTTAGGACCTGGCAGTTTCTTAAATTTTCAGCTAACTGGCTGCATGCCACATACTCTACTTGACTGTAAAACTACCTTCAAAGAAGAGATTAAGGAAGAAAGAAAGAAAGAAAAGTGAAATATCTGAAGCATTCTGTGCTTAACGAGTTCTTGCCAAAGCACTATGCCAAACAATATATATTAGGTGCCATAAGAGCAAAAATATAAAGTGCTTTTTTCTTTGATAAGCATCTTAAAACATGTCATAATTAGGGCACAACACATGGTATGCCCTCTGTAAAGAAAGAATGCAGAAGCACAGTGTAGCCAGTGTGGTGTCAGAAGGGGCTGGTCAAAGAAAACTTTACTGCAAATGGAAAGTGGGAAAAATGCTGCCAAGTGACAGATGAAGAATGGCAAAATCTAGAATGAGCACATACTTATCAACTGGAGAGTAAGGAAGTCTTTTTAAGCATATCACAATGTTGATGGTGAAAAGAAAGGACATAGAAAGAAAGAAATTCTAAGACTAAATGAGAATAGAAATTAAATTACTGATAACTCAGAAACACTAGAGATACTAATTGTCAATCTTCAATCTGCCTTTAGCATGACACACTTCAAATGTGCTGAACATGAAATAGTTCCTGCAAATTTAGGAGCTTAGTTCTAGGCACACTTTTTTCCTTTACTCTGCCAGACAGCTTGATTGGTTCAGACTCCTTCCTGCTATGACAACAGAACTCCAGTCTGGTTTATTTTTCTTTGCAGAAATGATTCTGGAGGCAGCTAGATAACCTAGACCTACAGATGTTTTATTTCCATACACTGACAGGAATATCCTCACATTTTCACTAGTCCGTCCTTTGCCTAAAAAAACTTACAGTCAGTAATTACTGAGTTTGTAGTTACTAGTCTTGTTCTTAACATGGTGTGAGTATAGCAATGTGAAAAGTAAGGTTTCTTGTTATCAGCTAGGTAAGAAGGCACTGTCAGGGGCACATAACTTTATGTGGTAGAAAAAAGATATCACTGAGGGGGGTAATTACTAATCATATTGTCTTGCTGCTGAACCAAACAAGACTCCTTCAAAGAGTTTAAATATTTAGATTAAGATGTCATGCAATGTCCTTCCACTTAATGTAATCAGTCACCAGGGCCAAGCAGATCATGCAGGAAACATATGCTTAGTGGGTTTTTTTATAAAGCGATTACTAAAAAGAAAATGTCTCAGAAAATGTCTAATTTGTCACAGTTTTTACAGAATCTCAAAATGTCTTAAGTTGGAAGGAACCTTAAAGCCCACACAGTCCCAGTGTGCCATGGGCAGGGCTGCCCCCCACTAGCTCAGGCTGCCCAGTACCCATCCAACCTGGCCTTGAGTACCTCCAGGGATGAGGCACCACAGCTTCTTCGAGCGGCCTGTGCCAATGTCTCACCACCCTCCAAATAAAGAATTTCCTCTTAACAACTAATCCAAATCTCTCCTCTTTTAACTTAAAACCATTATCCCTTGTCCTATCACTATCTACCCATGTAAAAAATCAGTCTCCCTCCTGATTATAATTTTGTATCAAGTACTGGAAGGACTTAACATGCAGTTGTTTAACATCTGCTTTTGAATTCTCACTGCAAACACTTTTTTTTTCCCCCTCAAAAAACAACACTGATTTCTTTTTATTTCCAGGTGATGGTCTGTTTTTCACATTGATGTTTCTGATTATACATCAGTTATCAGCAGGTAGAAATGCAATCTATTAAGAAGCACTGGTTTGAGGAAATTGTAGATGATAACCTTACAATTTCAAATTCACAGACCAATTTCAATGGCCCTACATGGATTTATTTCCCACTGAGTTCCAGAGTTCTCCTTGGAAGCAACACCAGAGTGTTCAGACAACAAATGCAGGGCTGCAGTGAACGGACAACTGTCCTCCAGGACTTGCAAAGTAGATTTGCAATGACCTGGTGCAGTACATAATGCTAATCCCTGGCATTACTTACTGTAAAATTTGTTCAGATAGATTTTAAACGAAACAGAAAAATGCTCAGCCAGCTCACGGCATTTCCATTGTCCAAAATATGTTTTCAGGGCTCCAGCTAGCAGCCAGAGATGGCAAGAAAAAGAAAGAACAGAAAGTTTTTTGTACGCTGGAAGATGATGTCAAACACTTGCTAAGCTTCATACTTGATGTGCTCCACTACATGAAGACCCACACGTTTGAGTAGTGTTCTGCAGCCATTAATGAATGATGTTAGTAGCAGTATGGGAAAGAATATACAGTATAGGAAAGAATATTACATGTGCAGAGTATGATTTTTCCTGCTTAAATCTTGATGACTACATCCATGCAAGTGATTTTAGGCTCTGCTCAAAGGCTGTCAAACATGCACTTTTAGCTGATAAAACCATCTGGCTTATGTTATCCATTCCCTTTAGAACATAAAGATGAATCATGCTCTAGAACTGTCTGCTCCTTTCCACAGACTAAGAAGATAAACTAGATGTATGTCACATGCAGGTGTCCACATCTGTCAGATAAGCTCTATCTTTAATTTTATTATGCTGCCTGTGAAAATACATAACATGCAACATTCAGTTAAAATGCGCACCATATGGCAAATAAAATGTGGAGTGTTCAGTGCTTTGGAATGTACGGTACTAGTATGTAAAAGGTATTTTAGATCAGCTTAAGTACCCCTGAATACCAAACATAGGGATGAAGTCGCACACTTGTATGCTGAAAGCAAATTCGCATACAGAAAGCTGGTAATACTCTTGCTAGCCAGCACATAAGGGACTTTTCTTACAGCCTGATCCTTCAAGCTATTATGTATGGATCCTGTATTCAAATTTTAATGGGATCTTTTATGGACAAATATGTCAATTTCTACCAGAACACTGCTTGATAAATGGAGGACTTATTCTGTAAGCAACACGGAATTGTCACAGAAGTGACTGCAAGGACATAACCATAGGGAGGAGAAATAACCCCTCCTACAAGTAGTGCCGGTCTTCCCCCTCACCACCCTTCACACATAGATCTGAGCTGCTGACTTGTTCCAAGCCTTAGCAAAAAGAAGAAAAAAAAAGAAGAGGGAGCACTTCTCACCTTCCTTTCTTTCCTTACAAGTTACTCTAAAATGTATCTGGTGCACTCTGGTGGCTGCTTTGGTAATTCTTTATCTGAGGAGTGCAAAAGGTGAAATAGTAATTACTGAGGCAATTTTTGAGATTATCCAAAGCCTGATGAGCACATGAGTTCATTGCAGTTTATTCAGTTTGATTATTCTCAAATGAAACCCCCTGAAGAAATTCAGGTCACACCCACCACAGCCCATCTGCTTACCTTGCAGGAATGACAGGGTGTTTTGATTGTATGAAGTTCTCTTCTCACCTGCTTTAATGTTTTTGCTCGTGGTCAGACAGCTGCTTCATTTTACCCAGAAGTATATCAGTTTTAGTAGTGATAACTTATCCACGTTCATTTACTATGTGACCTTGCACAGT
Organism: Phasianus colchicus; assembly: GCF_987193195.1. Lineage (NCBI taxonomy): Eukaryota > Metazoa > Chordata > Aves > Galliformes > Phasianidae > Phasianus > Phasianus colchicus. Next base: position 57,785,964 of record NC_143437.1, on the reverse strand, counting down.
CCTCGTCCATGCTTGCCTCCCTTTCTTTGTCCACATAATGAGGTTAACAATATCAAGCTCTCTGTGAAAATTATTCACCATACGGTGAATCACATTAAGAAGTACTATAAGTACAGTATATTACTTCCTATTGCTTTATTATGATGATTTTCTTATGGCATATCATTTAATGGGGATAAATGGCATAATGGCATGGTTTTCTGTATCCAGGAGCACAGAAAACAAATGATAAACCTTGTATACTTTGCAGCACCTCTACATGAGGTATAGGACTGTGTGGGAAAACCTAATACTACGCCTGCAGTTTCACACCACTTTTGGAAAGTTAGCATTAACTGGGGAGGGGTGGTGGAGGGGAGATAGAGGTGGTAAAGGTTTTTTCACTGACAACTCTAATTCCTCCTTTCTTTTGAGCTAGTTTTGATACAATTCTAGTTTTTTATACTATTACTTCACACGCCTCTAATTGTGAAAAGACTGTATTTTTAAAATAGATTTGTCTTAGTCCTTCTTAATCCTCTCACAGTGTCTTGGAAGTAGATATAATGTCCTACTGTATGAGAATGAAATAAATATAGAACTCCAGAGCATGGCATCCAGTGTTCCTGATCGATCCTCTTACGTTTACATGAAGCAGCTCTATAACTTTTCAAGAAGTTTTTCTGGGTTAAATACACTACATGCTCACTATTCTGCCAGAGATCTTTCATTATCCTGACCATCTTTATTTTATTTACATCTGTTCCAATTCAAATCAATCTTCCCTGAGCACTATCACAAACACTTTGTTGTGGTGAAAATTTGCTCTTCTCGTGGCTGTGACACTCGTGCTTACATTTCTCCTATCACTGCTTTCAACACAGCTGTGAATGATGCAGTTTGAACAGTTTGCACGTCAAAGCATGCATAGAAAGCTCATTCTGAAAGGTCTCGTTAGGGATACTTGCTAACCTTTTGTTGTCATGAGGTTACTGTCATATGAATGCCAGAAATCCTGATTTTATTCTCTTGGACAGCATGACATTAAACCTACTGGGGACAGAGGAGTAGAGAAACTTCTCATAACCCACAACTCCAACTCTCTTGTTCTTGCAGTCAAGTTCAGACTGTTATATCCTGCACTTCAGTGTAATTGAACAGACAAACTGACCAGCCCACAAGCTTCACCAAGTGAAACAGAGATGGTGGCAGCAAGTGAAAGCCACATCCTGAAAACAAAACCTGTAAACCGCAGAATGATTTGCTGTGTTAAAACCCAGGCTGTGCCTCACTCAGCATCATAGTCTGTGTCAGTTACTTCCCTGAACCACTTCAGGCCACAGTGCAGTGTGGGCTTGGACAGTTTCTTCACCCTACATCTGGCTGAGAAACTGAAGCCAAGTTCTCTCATGCACATGTCCTCTACGTCAGCCTGCTTTTTGACTCCATGCTCTTCCTCTCATTATCCTCCTAATTTTGCTGCTGTCTGCAGAATTCATCACAGCTGAATCTGCAGCACAGAAACATCTGGTGAAGCAAAACATACAACAGCAGTGCCAGAGAAGTTTTTTTTTATTCTGTTTAGTCAGAAAAGCTCATGAAAATGAAAAAAAAAAAAAGAAAAAGAAAAAGAAAATAAACCAGAGCTGCCCAGAAATGTGGCTGCTAGCTGACAACAAACCCTTCAGAACAGCGCCTGAGTCATCAGCTGCTTAAAAGAAAAGCTTACTCTGCAAAGGCTTTTAAACTAGAGGGTGCCCAGTAAAATGCCAAGCTAACCCAGAGCAAAGTATTTTTAGTTCTTTCTTATGGAAAAAAAATACTCATTTTGCATCATTCCTTTTGCACCCAAAACAATTAATCACAATTTTTAAAACCCTTCCCTCTCCCTTGTTTTAGACAGTGAAATCAAATTCAGCCACACTATCTATGGAATAATGCAAGCAGTGTATTATTTTTACTACTCTGAATTCAAAACAGTCTTCTGAATGCAACATGAATTTAAAAAATGGTTTACATCAACTCAGAACTGCATTTTCCAGAAATTTAACTAAATTTAAAAAGGGCACCACACTTCAGCTATATATGAAGTCCTAACTACATTTTGAGAAATATGACATTAATGGGACACCTCTTAAAATTGTACCTGTAAGAGTCATAGATAGAACCAGAAGGGAGTAAGAATATACCCCATATTCATATTCTTGCTTGCTGCTGCTTTCTTTTTTTCTTTTTCTTTTTTTTTTTTTTTTTTTATTTCCCCTTTTTAAGTCAGCTTCCCAGGCTTGTTTCTGTTATTTTTATGACAGCTTTTGCACAAACCATCTTTAACAGCAACACATAGCACTTTTGATTTTGAATTATAGGAGAGGACATCTGTGTTTAGAAATTACTTTCCTTTTCCAATAGCTTTGTTGTAACAAGGACTGGCCAAATTTTGAACAAAGAAATTTGCAAACATAAACTGTAAGAATAAAAGTGATTATTTGTTTCTGATCTTTTCCTGATGCTTTTTGTTTGTCCTTGATAAGTATTCAAAACATAACTTCCATGCAGAACAAATACAAAGAAAATTGATGTAAACATGTGAACACCTGTGCAAGAAATTTTAACAAGAAATAAATGATTGAGAGCTTATTTGGTTCTTTGTGATTGAAAGCAGTCCATGCAAAAGCTGAAAAAAATATCAGTCATAAAGAAAGAAAAATAAAAACTCAAAGCAATGTTATAGCTATACCTATGCATACGTACCAAGCAATAACTTTACAGTTCATAAGTATTTTTAGGCTGATGCATAACCACATGTGTGTCACAAGTCATTTTACTTGTCATCACATCCATAGCCTCTACGACCACAGTCCTCAAAGAGTACATTTGTGACATTCACCGATGACTAAGTTTAGGAAATCATTTGTTGTGGCTAATCTTCTCACACCTGTCTGCAGAGACTATGACAGACAGAGCTTTACCGTGAAGCTTGGATGAAACTGCAGAAACACAAGGCAAGAATACGCTACCAGCACTGTGTACGTTGGAAGCTGTTGTTACAGAAGCCTAACCTTGAAAGTTTGTCTATGGCAGGATATAACGTGTAGTTTCTGCAGGAAAAACATAACATTTACAGTTCACTTGGAAAACATTCACAGAAAGTGGTATTTGTGTAATAGCAGTCAGATTTACTGTGATTTTAATCAATACAGTATCTTGCTATTTAATAACTCTCATAATATACAGTAGTGTTCAACATATGTCTGCCAAAAAAAAAAAAAAAAAAAAAAAGCATCCAACCACAAACAAAACCAAACCAGCAGAGCACAGCATGCCAGGGGTGTGTGCTGCCTGTCAGGGGATACACCACAAAGCCAGCACAGGGGAACACATACCTGGGGCATGGCTGTCACCAGAGCATGGGGCTCAACCTCCAGGCACCCACACTGCTGATGGATGCTTGGCAGATTAACAGTGCCTGGTAAGAGTAAGTTGGCTGCAAAAACACCTTTGCTTTTATCTGTTTCAAGACTTTTTTTTTTTTTTTTTTCCCCTACAATCTTTGAAATTGTATTTTAGCAAGTAAGCATTTTCAATAATTTTAGGGGGTTGGGGGATTCATGAATTCTCGACAAAAAGAGATTCGTCCTGTATGTGAGCATGCATGTGACAATGACATTCGGCAGAATGTGTTACTTACAGAGATACTTCCCATGCCCTCAGCCCTGCTGCTCTTGAGGGAAGTTAGCAATTTCATTTAGTAATGTTTGGGAACGTTTTACAGAAGCACACGTGGGGACGGTCACCTGCAGGAGCGTCTCTCTAGTTGCCACCTGCTGGCTGACGTGCAAAGTTCCCACACCATGGGTGTATCTCTGCTCCACGACAGTCTGCAAGTTGCTCAGAATTGTAATAGCAGCACTAACAAGTATCACAAAATTGCATTCATGTCAGCTTAGCAGATTGGAGTAATCAGGTAATACTCATCAGTACTCATATTGTTTGTGTTTTGCATCTCTCTGTGCTGTTGCATATCATCTAGATTTAAGCGGACAAGGTACAAGGGTAAAGAATTAATCAGAAACATGGCAAAAACAGCACACGTGACAGACAAACAAGCAAGGCTCACATACTGTCCAAATGTTTTCTCTCAGCTGATGACTGTACGTGCAGACATATAATCATCTGCTGTAGGTGAGTCTCATCCTCCCCCTGGCATTATCTGCTGCAACATTTGTTCAGGAAGACTTTAAGCTGGCTCCCAACAGGACCTCAGTGCCCTTCCTTCATCCTCTCAAGAGCAGCACTGGCTGCACTGGAGCTGGATGGCCCTCCATATCTTCAGGCTTGTGAATTCTTATCTGGGGACAGAATTCACATTTGTGGGATTAATTACTTTCTTTCTTTGAGTCTATAAAACATTTGTCATGTTTAAACTGTCTTTTCCTTGTTTATTGGGGATAACTTTAGGACAATCAAACAATTTCCAAATTTGCTTTTGACTTTTTTTTGTTGTTAGACCTCCATTTTATTTAAATATCATTCTTCACATTATACAGATATTTTACAAAACAGTGATATGATCAAATTTGGGACCTTTCTTTCCCCTGGGTAAAATGAAACAGGGGGGAGGAAGGAACAGAATGTGAAAATCTGTAAGGATTTATTTGCTGTTCTGCCCCGATGCCTTCACTGAAATGACAGGATTAGCAAGGGTTGGATCCCTCTCATCTTCATGCTCAGAAAGAAATCTCCTACTCAGATTCATCATAGCAGTACCCAACTTTGGAGCACTTCCCAAAGGTATTACTGAAAGATGCTTTCTCACTGGGTCCTTCTATACTTTAACTATGCTAGTTTTACTCTTCCAGAACTGGTAAAGAAAAAAAAAAAAAAAAAAACAGGCCCTAGTGTAGATGAAGTTTTATCAGTATAAAAGTATTTATAACTAATTTAATGCCCATATAGGTATTCAGGTACCAATCCAAAATGATGTTCTACTGTGTTTGCAGTAGAGCTTCAACTAATACAGCTATTGTAAATTAAAAAAAAAAAAAAAAAAAAAAAAAAAAAATCACATTTCTCACTGATTTAGGCTGGTTTTCAAGAGCACAGAAGCCCAGAAATTATTCACAGAATTTCTGAAAATTACTCTTCAGCCACTGAACCTTCAGATATGCATCACTTTTAGTTTTACCAAAGGGTCAGCCCGGAGGCCACATGTCTATACACTACTTCTGGACTCCTGATCAGTTCTTCAAATGTGTGTCACCATGAATAAAAAGTTAAGGGGAAAAAGCTGCACATCTGCCAAAATCATTCTTTTGGTTTTTCTTTTCCTGGTATTTTCTTCTCTCCAATCGCTCTGGGGCATCACTAAAAATACAAAATTGCTACACAAGATTATTGTTGCTTGTGAACAGATTTCAAGCTGAAGATTATTTCCTTTTCATAGACCCAGTTTGAGAGCAATCTATTTGTGGAAACATCGGGTTCTGCAATATAATCTATGCAAAGTGCATTTCATTACAGTAATCCCAGGAAGATGCTCTCACAAAGAATCTGCACAATGTATAATGTGTGCTGTAAGCTATTAGAGAATATAGCCATAACAATTTTAAAAGTGCTAAGTGCTGCCTAAAGTACTTGTTACAGGGGTGAAAATAGAACTCTGGTTTATCAAATGACATAATTTGTTAGTTGCCAACAAGCTGTGAAATGGGTGTAACTTAGGGGTTACTATATCCTGAACTGAGAATGCCAGCCTCTCAAGGCTTCAAACTGCTTTGGAGTTACTGGAGTTCACCACATTGAGCTGTTTAGTTCAGAATATTGTAACTATTTTAGCCAACATAATTTCTCATTTGTTTGACTGCAGAAAATTACCTTCATGAAAAGCAAGGCTGATGCTCTAAAATGAAACTTCGTAACAACTGCCTTGCAAGGACCCAAATGTCAAAATGTAAAGCCTTAGTATGTGCTTTGCACGTTGTGCTACTCACAGTTGAGGATGGAAAGTGTAATAATGTTGAAATAAATGTTTACGTACTATTCTTCGATAGCAACACAGATAATACATAAGAACACTAAGAATATAGCAACAAATCTAACAGTGGCATTTCTGTACTGTACTTTGTGCATGTCAGAAAGTCTTTTAAGCCACAAAAGTACATGCCAAATTCTTCCAACATAACAGTCTCTTAAAAGTAAACAATGCATGCTAATAATAAAGTATTAGTCTAAATCACACTTTCAGACCACAGCTGCTGCTAAGAGGATGATTGCTCCCAGCAACCAAACAAAACATAATGGAAGCTGTGTTTAGGGTAAGCAATATTAATATTTAAATTATATTGAATATCATTTCTTACTCAGGGCTCATACAGGTAATCCTAGCAATTTTTCTATTGGCTACTGTAATTACAGCACCAAATAAAAAAAATAAAAGATGGGAAAGGCTACCTGCAGATGAAGCCTAGGCCTTAAGCAAGTAAGACACAAAACTTGAAGGGAAAAAAAGAATATTATTCCAGTGGACTATTCACTGTGTTTTAAAGTGCAAGAACTAAGGGGTATTAATTATAACCAAGATGAAAAAACAGATCCCAAACAGACAGAAGGTGGTGGCATTTCCCACAAAGTGTTATTACGTTTGTCACAGAATGCTGTGTAGGCTAAAAGCTTACAGGGGTCTGAAGTGAGACCAGAGATGTTAGTAGAAAATAAATCTATGAAATATTACCAAACCTCTGGGAAGAAATCTGGCTCAGGATCTGCCTGGCAGCATATGGCTGCAAGCTGGCAAAAGCACTGCGTGCTAGCACTGCTTTACAACTCTGTAAGGGAAGTAGTAAGTACTAATAGGACACCACGCTGATGGATTTTTAGCCCAATCCAGTACAGCTACTTTTGCGTTCATATAGTCTATAAATAAAAATGATTCTAGTTCCTTGCAGCAAAGAAAGTAGCGTAAATGTGTATGAGCGACAAAAAGTACAAGTTATGCTGCAGTATATATTACAGTAGTAAAAAAAAAAAAACACCTTTATGATACTGCACTATTTAAAATTGAACTTGATTTAATGTTTGATTTCTTCTTGTTTGTTTGTTTTAAGGAATACATTCTTTTTAACTATGAGTGAATTACTTAAACTTTTCAAGGATACAATTTCCTCGTCAGATTTGAAAGCATCCCCATTCAAGGAAATTTAGATCACATTTAATGTGCTTTGGTCACAAAAAACTCCAGGAATTTAGCTCCCAATCTGAATCCTGACGTGTGCAGTTTGGCCTGCTCCCGAGATGAAGCAATTCTTCAATTCCAGCCTTTGTAGCTGAAACATTTTAAACACAGAATAACATTGATGGTACACTTATCTGCAGAACACAGACCCCTTTCTCAATTGCAAGCCAAGTTTTTAGCTCACAGGGGATGTTCAGTGCTATCTTTATTCAGTGAATTATGTATTAGCAAAGTAAACCTGTATTTAAATTTTAATGCAGCGTTTTAGTCAGGTGAAACTGTTGTCTTTAAGCCTTGTTTGGAAATGTAAATATAAATAATGTCAATGGACAAAAAAAGCAAGAAAGGATGTCCTTTGCATCACTCCAAATTTCAGAGTGATATTTTGAGTTAAACAAATACAACTGCCAAATAACTTTTGCAAGAGTAAAATATAGAAATATTAAGAATTCCTCTCTATTGAAGAGTTTCTAGAAAAAAAAAAAAAGTCTATTATCACTATGTAATGTCCGTATATATCAATCCCCTCATCTTTCATGAAAATCAAGTTTGGACACATCCCCAGAGCTTCTTGTAGTGATGCACACCAACTGTTCCATTGACTATTTGGCTCTGGGGTTATGTTAGAGACAGTACATACTCAGGTTCCAGCTGTACTTAAACTGTGTATCCTTCAGACTAAACTATAGCAGATAGTATAAATAAAGGAAACTCTCTTGAGAATACTCACAAGAACTCACCTGTTTAAAGATGATATTAAATACACTTTAACCGACAGGATTTTATTTTGAGCAGAGTATTGTATATTTTGTTCTCTTCCATTTTATCTCTAAAAATTTGACCAGTATTTATACATTCTTCAGCGCCATAAAAGTGCCTGTAATATTTAATTCTATATATTAGAGCTCCATTCACTCATATTTGCACACAGTCTCATCACTGGAGGCAGCTAATAAGAAAGAGCAAGCAGAACCCAGTGATTTGCTAGGTGAACAACCTCAGCATGATTATTACCAGACTGTGTCCAAAGATCCTCTAAATTATAAACTTGTGCTTGCATAGACTCTGGAGCATGATACTAGTATTGAATGAGAAGAAGTCCAGTCTCTGCCTATTTGATCCATGTCATGTTCCAGCCATGGAGATCACTGTGTTCAAGCATGAGGAATTCTGCTTTTCTAGCATGTATATGCTGTGAAAAAGCAGACAGCAGAGTAAGACCATTTGTTTTTTCAGTCCTGGTGTTAGAAACACCTTGTGTTTTTTCACTTCTACTGGGCAGGTGATCTGGTGAGTGCTTGGCCATGTTCCCATTTCCTTCAAGCTGGGAGTCCTGCCACTGGATGTTCAGAAATGGCTTTGCTCTCAATAATATGATTCTGCTCTCTTCTGCTCTCAATAATATGATTTTTTTCAAATTAATTGTCTTAAAGCAGAATAGTTCTCAAATTGACACTGACATAATCCTTAGTCTTAGTGGGAGTAATGTCCTTAGCACTAATACAGAGCGCTGGGTAACTGTGAAGATTAAATAGTGCCCTTCGTCACCTTCATCACTCCCTGTCAGTATGTCCATCCCTACTCAGACTTTTAAGGATGTCACCTGAAACTATAATTAAGTATTTTAGAGTTTCTTTCAGTTTTGAGATTCTGTTCTTGAGAGATACAATATTACTTGCCTGACCTGAAATATGGCCTTTATTTTCTCACCTCCATCCATGCCTACACTTCATTGTGTTCCCAAGCTAAACTCAAAAAGCATCCATAAAGAGGGACAGGATCTTCAGGCAATATTCTCTCACAACTAACACCAATCACTCTTCTGTGCATCACTGACTCAGAAAGTGATTTTTTTAAAAATACTACTACTGAGAGTTAATTTATACATTACAAACATTCCATCTTCTGTTTTCAAGAAATAATTTGTCATTCAGCAAATCATTTTTTTAAAAATTGCCAATACCAGCTGTATTTAATATATGAGTGTTACAGTAGACACCAGTAAAATCACTGACAATCTACCCCAAGATTCAGTGTCCTTGCTAACTAACACAGATCAATTTAGCTTCAGCCTTCACCTAAGTATCCCAGCAATGCAAATCTTAGGGAGTACCTGAAACAAACACAGCCCAGAAGCAGGAAATTGGCAGCTGGCAGAAAATGCAGAGATGTCAGCAACTGCTGTCCAGTCACACCACAGGATCTTCCACCTTTAGAAGCTTCAGAACCCTGCTAGCTTCTAGCATGGCCTACCACCAACAGTGCAAATTACAGTGTCATGACATGCAGTGCTTATTTTTTCTTTCCTTTTTTTTTTTTTTTTTTTTTTGTTTTGTTTTGTTTTAAATGTGTACCAAATCTCTGTTGTTTTGTGTGGGTTTTTTTCCCCCCACCCATGACAAGTTTTGAATTCTGCCATCTCACTTACTCCTAATTTTTTTTTTTTTTTAATTATGGTGAAAAACAACATTGGTTGGTACTTTGGGTACTTATTTGTTGAAAATTAACTATGCTATACATCATATGGTTATATATTAAAAAGGGTTTTATTGCAATAAACATGCACATTTATGGAAGTATGAAATACTACTGGAAGCACTGATCTTGCCGTAGCACAGCAGCAGTCTACCAGAATTTTTCCATTAAAATAAAGAGGAAACAGCTGTTGTCAGATGGCAGCATGATGCCAATAGTCCAAAATAAGGGATTACATAATTTTAGTCATCGTAATCCCAGCACATAAGTACTAATAGAAGCTTCCTTTAGCAAAGATATCATGCAGAATTTACAGTCCTGAGGTAAACCCTTAGGTGGATAGCAACATGAAGTCAAAAACATTAAAATGGTGTTTCTGCATTGGCTTTAAAGGGATCTTGAAAAAAAAAAAAAACATAGTACCCCATACAGCACTGAAATCTATTCTATACAGGTCAACAGGATTTATTTCCCCTTTAGTAAATTGAAATTGACCTTGTACCTTGCCAGGTGAAAGAATATAATGTAAATCGCCAACAGCGCAGATTGCAGAAGGGATTCAGCGTATACAAGGGAGTTCACTGCCTGCAAACTGCTCTTGAAGTTCTGAAAGACACTTCAAACTGCCATTTACACAAACATCTGTTCTGCCCTCATTTCATCCCATAACACTGAAAGTCTTCCTGGATCCCGGATGTAGCAAGTGCTCATACACGCTTTCCAATGTTTTTCCAATGATTGCTCGTAAATAACTTCTTACTCCATATCATTTTTAACAAAGATATGTTCTAGTGTACTTTTATTATCTACATTTTGATGAGTGCCATTCATTAACTAGTTATGGCAGTGATCATCTCTGTATTCTTTCAATTTTGTTTCTCCCAGTTGTTATTGACAACACTGGGCACAGACAGTACACTGCTGCTGTGGAGAACAAAAGGTAAGGACAAATTTTCTGCTGCATACAATTCAAAAGGCTATCACACAGTCCAATCCTTAAATGTTATTAGAAATTGATCTCTTAACTGAATTAACTACCCACAGCAGGTTTTTATCCAAATTAAGTTTACTTCTGACATTTGCCTAGAGGCAGATGGCAGTCTTTAAAGATTACTGGAGATCTAGACCCTTCTCTCTCGTATATATAATTACAAATCAATACTGGGTCTCTAAATCATAGAAATAATGTGCTTTTCTCTGGCTATGGAATCTCTTGTCATTATGCCTAGATCTAATTGCATTTACTGTTGTAGTAGCAAAATGTAGTACTTTTCTCAGAGATTAAACTATTACAAATGTTGGCCACCTAATACGGCACCATATACTTCCCTGCTATGAAAAGCAGAAAAAAAACAAAACTGTTTAAGCAAAATTAAAAATTCCTTTAGGAAAGACTTATGGGAGACCAGCTCTTCTCCAGTACCTATGCTTCACTATAACTCCACACCAGTAAGACACAGGGGAGAAGGTCCCACAGCTCGCTTGCAATGCAGAGACTCCATCATCTAAGACAAACTATAAATGGGTACCAAATACATTTATCTCCTACTTATGAAGATGTTACCACAACTTTAAATGTCTTCCTGCACATGTATTTGCACATCTGAACAACTGGGAACACAGTGGATGTCTGCACGCAGAAGTCAATGGCTTCACTATTCCTCACTGAGGAAACCGTAAGGAACGTGAAGTACAAAATAATGCACATTCCTTGCTCTTTAGAAAGTGCATTTCCTATTCACAACAACCAGACACACTAACAACTGTTAAACTTTCATTACTCCTTAACAACTGTTAAACGTGTTTTACATAACAGAAAGCCAAAGAGAACAGAAAAGGCACATTGCCACTCTTACTGTGTTAGTTTTGGTTTAGAATTCACATTCAGGTGTCTCACTTTCTTCCCACTGAACACTGCTTGTACATACAACTTTGTTCCCTTTTGTGTCCAAACAAAAGTATTATAGAAGAGTTACTGAAATAATGAAATGCTGCACTCTTTATAATGGCTGGGTGTCACTCCTTCCCCAAAATTCTCTGTGCAATTACAATGCCAACCACCTACAGATAACATTCAGGATATGTCTCTAACTACTTTAATATTTACTGGTAGATTCTGACATTCAATCATGCATAAGTCATCTTCAGAAATTTGTTTTCTGGACAAAAATTAAAGAATTAAATACTGCTATAGAATTGGCTATACAGATTGCTTTGCACCTGCGAAAAGGTGGAGGGACTGTCCTCTAATTTCTGCCCATGGCACAGAAAAGGAAAGAAGAAAAATGTACGCGTAAGCAAGGGCAAGCAGGTCTGGGTGCCAGTATCCTGTATATGTGCATGTACATGCATTTCAACAATGGTAGCTCTTTGGTTTTGATGCAAGAATTACAGTAATGCCCATGCTGTCAGTAAATGCTTCTGATCACCTGTTCTGGAATCAAGGAGACAACCTGCTCCAGCACCTGATAATATTTTTACTTTGAAAATATAATTAAATAGAACAGAACCAATTAATTAATTAATTAAAATGATCATTCTCCTGCCTAGAATGGCTACAAGGAAGAAACAAGCAGAATTTTTAGTTCTGTAAATTGTATATTTGCCTCAATTTTAAGCTTATTTTATGAGAATATGAAGTATGAGTACTTCTGTTCTTAACTCCGCTAAATTTATTGAATGTCTGTAACAACTTCCATCTTGCTGGACACCTTTGAGTGGAGCTTGCCACTAAATGTCATTCTTGCCACTCATTTTTACCTGTATTCTATTATGTATTTTTAATTAGCATGCCTTTATATCCTCTCATGTCTTGTCACTACTGTGTGGCAAGAAAAATTTTAAACTCCAACTATTTACAGGGTTTGTTTGTTTTTGTTTTTTGTTTGTTTTTTGTTTGTTTGTTTTTACAAAGTCACCAACTTCTTGCTATAACATCCCTTGTCTTAAAATGACTCAAGTTACTCCATCTAGTAATTATTTGAGTTCCCACCACTCAGTGGGAAGCACAGTGGCTAAGAGGTGTTATGGATTGTTGGCTTTTAGCCAGTAAAACATCTCACCTGCATTGTTTTCTTGGCTGGATTTTCTACAAGTTTTCCCTGTATTTACCCATCCTGTTTTACATCCCTGGTGTCATTTTGATCCTTCTGCTGCAGACAGAAAAATTATTTAAGTAACGTTTAATGATTCCTTCATGTTGACAGATGCCAATGTCCACATTGGTTTCTTCTTAAGACTGGAGATGGTTTAAGAAATACAGGTTTTTAAAGTACTAAAGCTGATAGGAAATTATAATTAGAACATGATAGGAATCAAGTTTCCAATGATTCTAACAATCACTGTTGCAGTAAAAAAAAAAAAGAACATCTGGCTTTTCATATAATCTGCCAGTTTTGCTAATAATGCTGTGGCTAAGAGGGTAAGTTAGTAAAGATTGGAAGAAATAAATATTTGAGTAGAAAGGAATGATGGTGTAGATGCCTAGCAGAGTTATTACTGCTTTATTTCTTAGCAGTCTGAGAAGAGCCTGCCTGCCCTCATTCCCTTTGCTGGCAGGATCCTGCCACAGGGCAGAGAGCAACAGCATCTCTCTGCCTTCCTACAGCACCTGACATGCCTGGTGAAAAACTGAAATGGGGTTTCCTGAGCTCTGGGAATCCTCCCACTTTTGTATAGTTTCTGAGAGGAACTGCACACAGCTGGAAGGGCAAAAACAAAATGCAAATAAAAAAAGTGATAGTAGCCTTTAGTCAGAGCTGTCCTACAAATACACGAGACTCACCACCATATCATACAATTTTAATTGAATGAAAACAGCTGGATGGGCACTCCTAACTCAGTTTCAGAATTTTCTGCCAATTGTCATATATTGGTTTGAAAGTAGTTTAAGCTATTTCAAGACAGCCATAAACAAATACCATCTTTTTGAGTCAAAATGATCTTTTTGAGTCAAAATGTGTGATGAGACTGAGATCTTTGCAGAGCTGATACATCCTCTGTAAGCATCTTTAGTCAAAATGAGTGGAATTAACTACTTGAAACAGTATGTCTTCACCAATGCAGCATTTTCCTGAGCACATGCCTTTTATATCCTTTGTCACTTTGAAACAAAAATGAGATTTCCTGCTTACAAGTTGGTGATGTCTAAGTCTAAGACCTTGAGTGCTCCGTTCTACAGCTTCACTGTGGGCTTCTCATACACTCAGTATACTCCAAGGAAAAACCTGTGGCAACTTCATAAAGACAGCTGACAAGTGTGCAGCATCTTCAATTGAAAAAAGAAATGGATTTATCTAAGTGCTATATTTGGTATAAGCAAAAATTCTACAAGAGAAAGAGGAGAGAGAATAAGAAATCTCTGTCCTAGAGGCCAAAAAACATAGGGATAAAAATGAGAACTGTCAAAGTCAATCTGAGTCCTGACAGCTGACAGGCCTGAGCCTCACCAATGTAAATTAAAACAAACGGATGCTACTTTTTGACAGCATAGACAAAAAAAAGAACTGAAATTACAGTGAGGTTGTTACACAGTAAGAATAGAGATGCAGTTAAAAACAGAGTTGGCACAGACACCTCAAAAACAAATGAATTTTCTATAGTATTAAATTATATTCAATCCTGAAATGAAGCTTTAAGTTAGGTAAAATGAAGCCAAGCAGAATGGTTGATCTTCTGCCTTAAATACTGAAACAACTCACCTATGAAATGGAGAATTCAGTTGTAATATATATTACGTTTATATTCAGACAATGTAGCATCACATATATATATATCAGCTCATGTGATGCCACATTATCTGAATTATATATATTATGCTTACATTCTCAAGTAGAGAAGAACTGTGGTCTTGTCAACCTCACATCTGTTGCTCTGTGCTTGACAGTGTCTGTGTCACTTAAAATACTCTGAATGAAAGGATATTCTGAGATGCAGAGGTAAATAGAAATATGGGGTAAAGTACAACAAATGTTGTACTTACCAAATTAGTACAGATTTGGGTATTAAAATAACTTAATTGATTAAAGAGGGGTACGCAGTTAATTTAACCTTTATGTACTTCACTAGTACATTTGATATTGTACCACAAGAGGAATATAATTACGTTCACAGTTATGTTAACATGAGAGTGGGAGCAATAAAAGTTTATAAACTCAGGAAAGAGCTGAAAAAAGATAGTGTTATATTATATGGAAAAATGAGTTGACAAGTTGGGGAAGAGAAGTCTTTTTATTACAGTTTCTCAAGGTTCCTTCTCACTTGCCATGTTATTATTTAATATTTTCATTAATAACTTTAGCACAAAAAGAAGAATGTGACGCTTGCTGACAGCATGAAATTAGGAATATCAATTTAGAGAAAGTCCAGCCTATTTTACAGGAAAAAAAAAGAAAAGATGAATAGAACAATTGGGAAAAATAATACAAGTAGTTGTATTTAATAGGCTAATAACCAGATTTTATGTCGTAAGTCAGAGGACTCATCAAATATGACCAATTAATATCTCATAAGACAGCACTGTAAAACAAGAAAAACAACACACGTAGCCAGACTGGATAGAAAAGTGTCAATATTATCAGAGACATTGATCAGATATTGATTATTATTAGTTTCCCCAGTGGTCGCTCATAATCAAGAAAGATTCAAGCATGGGATGATCACACAGGAAAATAAAAAAGTATCAGTACAAGCTGTTATGAAACAAGGACGGATTGCTGTTAAGCTACTGCTGTTTGACATAGAAATCTGGGATGAGAAGAAATACCTAGACACTTTCCACTGATAGTTGTCTGTTTAAAGGTAGAAATCCACTCCTAAAGAGTAAGAATAATAAAGTTTTAGGATACTCATCATGACCTAATAGGGGCAATACATTTCTAAAAAAGTCATTCCACAGGGAAATGCTTTGCCTAGGTATGCTCAGCATGGATGATGAACAAAGCAGTCCAGTTGTAACAACTACAACCTCAATCTCTAAGCAGGAGGAAGAATCACAGTGATTTCTCATCCTCCCTCTCCTCTCTGGTCCTTCTCAGCCAGTCCCTTACAGGGAAACAAGGTACTGGAGCAGCAAGAACACTGTCTCAGAGTCCCTTCAGAAGTATTTTCCAGGCCCACCAGAAACATTCCCAGGCAAGGTTCAGTTCATTGGCCACATCTTGAGCCACACAGACCCAGATCATGGATTTTGAAGGAGCAGATTAAGTCCATTCTGATATCAAAGCCCTGCACAACCCAGTGAGACCTCCTGGTGAGTGTAAAGCTGTTGCAATCAGAGGAAGAGAGGAAGATGAGATTGACAGCACTGCACAGCAGAACTATTTTATTTGCTGGCCAAATTTTTGGTATAGAAAAACTGCACATATCAACGGGTCTCACGACCACTCCTAAGAAAATAATGTTTTACTTATTGCTATTTCAATTAACAACCTTGCTGCTTTCTGAATCAGATTAAAAAATCATAAAAAAAACACCTGGTTAAAAAGTTTGTAACAAATACTGCATTTCCAAAACAGCACATCAGGCCTGGTACTGCTCTTCCTCACCTGTGTAACTTAATTATTCTCATTTTCTAAAATGGAAACTGTACCTAACATAAACACACTTCCATTCAAATTTCTGCTATACAATTTACTGTGAAATATGCTTTGCAGCACTGAATGTTCACTTCTCCCTGATGAATGTCTTACATTCATGGGTCTGTGTCTTTGTCTTCAGTTTGTGGTGCTTGGCACTGTGCTCCAGAGCTGTTCTATCTGCCACTGTCCCCTTTGTCTGTCTTTCCCTTGTCAGGAATCACTGCTCAGCTCATTTTTGTACACTGTTATGCTTTCACATGGTGTGCTATCTTTTTTTTCATGTTGAGATAACTACATATATTTATTTGAAAACACCTCATCCTTGCTCATAAACTTAATATTTTTCAGAATGATTTCTTCAGCTGATCCATTCCCATTCAGCAAGCCTGCTTCTGTCTGCCTGAAGTCAATCAGAAGTTTATGGGCAAGCCAAATGAAAACTTTGTGTTGACTTAACTGGGTACAGAGTCATCCTCTAAACTGGATAATGAGTCAGTGTAAGTATAGGAGACCAAACACTGCTACATGACCTTTTTGCAAGTATGAGCACTCCACTTCAGTCTATTTACTTTTGATTTCCAGAAAAGGCATTTTTCAGAACAGTTGTATAGTAACCAAGGGTGTAATATTCTTCCTTTATCTTTGCAATTCTGTCTTTGGAAATGATGTCAACTTAAAAGAGAAGAAATATTAATTTGATTCCCAAATTTCTTCTAACTGTGCAAGTCCTACAGTGATTTTAATTATCTGGTTTTTAGTTTTTTAGTTTTTAGTTAAGATAGTACTTAATTAAGAGCCTAACTATGATTCCCTAAGGATCTGATTGTAACAACTGTGTGGGCTGCCCAGTGTATTATTTTACTGGTATGCTCTCATCTTGTCACACATTGCACTCTTCTGAACTTATTAAGTACAGTCCTTCGCACCCAAATATCTTTTCCTCGTGACATATTAGCATAACATTTATTCACTTAACAGCAGAACTTTAAAATCCAATTCACAAGCCTGGTCTTTCTTGTAAAGTATTTACACAGATTAAAAAGAGGACAGCTGACCAAGCACCTTATCATTTATGTGTATGCTGCTACTCCTGAGAAAAAAGGACAGTGCTGACGATAAGCATTTTTCCCAGCACACCAGCTGCCTATCAATTCTTAACTCACCAGCAGAGCTTAATTTTTGTTTCCTCGCTGTTAAATGTTTTTAACTATTTCCATTCTCATTTAAATGAAAACTATATTTCATAGCTAACTCAAAATGTACTTAAATGGTTTAATCAGAGCTCATAACGATTTCATGGAAATGTCAGATAATTTCATGTTTATGCACTCTTTTACATCACAGTTTTCAGAGTTTTTGCTATCTTGCTGCTCACTTGCTAAGGGAGGTACAGAATAAAAGACAATGTAATGCTGAATAGCTGCCGTCAGTGCCTGACCAGAGCAGACTGCAATACCCAGGATCTATGTGTTATGATCTGGTGATGTGGATGGAGAAAGATATGCAGTTCTGCTAGAATTAAGCTGCATTTTAAGCCTGAGACTCACTACAGATAACCAATTTGAATGAACCTTTTCCTGTTCTGCTCTGAGTGAAAATACAAGCTCTCTCCAGTTATGTGTATTGATTCCAAGAACACCTTTTGCTTGTTTACGTCCCTTCAGATACTGCTGCTATTCACCTCACCAATGATACTCAGTAAAATACTTATCCTCCTATTTAGCTTTGACAGATGGAAACTTACCTAACTCACAACCACTCAACAAGATAAAATTCATTTTCTTTGCACTTTGCATTTACTAGAGACCCTTCACAACAATGCCTTCAATAGCTCTGCATCTCTTGTAAAAGCTAATCATCTAGAATTTTTAATATCTAAACCCAATTTTATTCAATTCTTTCAGTCAGTACGAGAATAATCAAATTGTGCCCTTGTCCATTTGTCACCCATTTGCTAGATTTTCAGACAGGCACATGCATGTTTTCCAAACATTTCTCATTCAATAAGAGAAGAGCCTCGTGTAAGTTTGGTAAACTTTCACTAACTCTGCATCCTTCTTCACAATATCTACAAAACATTCAACAGTAGGAGGCTGCCAGTGGTTTAAGAACCTAACTGTGGTTTTGCTGCATCCTCCCTTCTGATTGTGCAATTTCTTATTCACTCCTGTCTGATGTTTAATCAGCAAAGCAAACCCATGAAGCTGCGGTTCAGAAGCAACAGCAAAATGCTGCTGAGGAAAAGAAGATATGGGAGAGTAGGCAATGATTTCTTATTCTCCAGTTCCTTCTGCATTTACCCAGAAAAGGAGTAGCAGCATAAAACTCTACAGATCAATTAAAGTAGGATTATAGTTTCAGTTAGGCTTACAGAACAGGTTAGATAGTTTTAACAGCTGAATGCCCTGTTGGGAAAAATAAGTTCAAAACCTGTCTCTGCAATCCATGCTAAATTGTTATCATTTTAATAACTGTTTAAAAGCATCTACAGACCTTATATATTCTAGAAACAAACACTAAAACTACACTGATAAAAAGTTATAGTAAAATTGGCTTTTTTTTTTTTCCCCTCCACTTATTGGAATATTTATTTTCACTCACTGGAACATTTTCCTAACTTGAGCAAACGTTGAGCTAATTAAACCCACTCCCAGAGCCAGCGCACTTTACATAAATACGCTGCACAAAAGTATCCCTGCTTTTACAGGCAGGATTTCTGACTTAATCCATAGTCCCTCCTGCTACACTTTCTTCATCTTTTCTATGAAGTCTTTGGAAGCCGCTTAAGCATCTGTGCACACGAGAACAATTTTGATTACCACCACCGAAGCGGTACATCACCGGGACAGCGCGTTTCCTCGCTTCCTGCCCACTTCCTGCAGAAATTGCCGCACCGACGTGATAAATCCCAATGAGAACAGGTGACGCCCGCTTCCACCCGCCTGCTCTCATTTTCCCTCCCGATTTTCTAGGACAGAGCCGGCGATCACCCTTACCTGAGGTGCAAGTAGTGCACCAACTTCGTCACCACCGTCACCATCCTCCCGAGTCACCTTCTCCGCCACAGCGCTCCGGGGCTCCCACAGGCGCTGCTTCGCCTCTGCTCCGTACAGGGGCGGGGATACCAACCTCTTGCGGGGCAGCCGCGCCCCGGCCCCCGCCCCGCCCCGCCCCGCCCCTCCGCCGGCTCCGCTCGGGGCGCGACCCCGCCTACGGCGTGGATGGAAGCGGCGTTGTGCAGGAGCTGCTGCGAGGGCTGCTGGGCTGGAGAATGTTCAGCTAAGAGGGAGGAGGGCGAGCGAGGGTTTGGGGGGCTGCTTCGAACCGGCAGCTTCGCTCTTTTCTTGTTTGCAGGTGGAGAGGTGATGGTGTGTAAGCGCCTGAGCAGGGAGATGTTTTGGAGCAGGGAGATGTTTTGGAGCAGGGAGATGTTTTGGAGCAGGGAGATTTTTTGGAGCAGGGAGATGTTTTGGAGCAGAGGGTTCTTTAATCTGCCGGGCAGATACACTAGCAGAGCTGAAGGTCTGAAACAGTAATGAGGTACATTTAAACTGGGAACAATGAAACACATCTTTTGGGTTATAGTAAGAGTGATGAAACACTGAAACAACTTATGGAAAGTGCTAAGGCATTTTGGATCTCTTTGAATTGTAGATCACGATGGATAACTTCCCATAGGAACAGAACCACAGAACGGCTTGGGTTGGAAGAGACCTTAAATATCATCCAGCCCCAACCCCCATCGTGGGCAAGGCTGCCCTCCACCAGCTCAGGCTGCACAGGGCCCCATCCAACCTGACCTTGAGCATTTCCAGGGATGGGGGGACCACAGCTTTCCTGGCAGCCTGTGCTGGTGTCCCACTGCACTCTGAGTGAAAATAATAATAATAATCCCACCTAAGATCTAATCTAAACCTACACCCTTTTAGTTTAAAGCCATTACTTTTGCCTTATGACCACACTGATTCTGATCAAGGGTCCCACTCCAGCTTTCTTGCAGACCCCGTTTAGGTAATGGGGATATCACATATAAATAATCTCCATATATGTCTCTGTTTAAATCACATAAAAATAATATCAATATATATTTGTTTGGGATTACTGAGAGAATTCTGTGGTCTTCATTACTCTGGAGGCTGGCTGATGGCAGAGCAGATGATCAGAATGGTAACTCCAGATTTTCAAATATATGAATATTAATTCTTTCTGCTGTGCTTCAAATTGAGAATATCTCTCCTGCTGTATTCTTCCTTTCTTGTGCATCCCTCCTGGGCACTGAACCACACAGTAATCTTGGAAAAGAAGTATGTGAGCGTAATTCAAAGATGACAATGATACACCCATTGACTTGTAAGTGGGAAGATTGAAAAGGAAAACGTGTTATATTTTCTGACTCAGAACATTTGATTTATCATAGTGACTTATTCTTATGAAGCACTTCATTGTGTTGGTAGCATTCAGACTGCTAAAACTGTAGAAATAAAGAGAAGTCTCAGCAAATAAAATATTTCTAGTGCACCATTGCATATTTTAGGACTGTGGATAGCTTAGAAATCAGTAAGGTAAAGGTAAAACTTGTATATTTAATAAGAATTAGGTTTTACCTACAAGTTAGTGTTAGGTTACTGTACCCTTCTGAAATGTTGAGTGCAGTAAATTGTCTTTCAGTTTTTCTAGGAAAACTGATTGGAAATCCCCAGAGACAGTAAGAATTTTGAGTTTCTGGTTTGCTGAAGTCTGTAATCCTTTCCATCTGTACATTCTTGACACTACCAGACTTGAGAGACAAGTGTGTTTAGTTTTTGTTGACAAATCAGACAGAAAAAGGAGATTCTGTAAAGATGGAGGAGCTGGGGGAGACAGCTAAAACAGATTTTTTTAAAAATGTATACATATACTGCTATTCAGAATATTTGTAGCACCTGCTATATATAGCTTGATGTGCTAGATCCTCAGACTTATTTTCATTAGTCACTATTTTACTCTCTAAAAAATCTTCTCCGTACTTGCTGCATTTCTCATCTTGTGCTGATTACATCTCCAAAAAATGAGCCCTTCACTTATTAACTCCTCTCATTCATGACCTTTGTGCAGCCCTACACCATTTACTCCTCTGCTGCACTGGTGGGGCAGAGAGAGAAAGTTTCACTTCCGGTGAGTTCTGGCTGCCTTCCTTTTGTGCTTAGCAGTAGTGTCCTTCCTCACTCTCATATTTGTTACTAACATTTGCTATTTCTCACTAGCATTCTCCAATTAATCTTTACTTGCTAATTATATCCTTGTAGTTATTCCTACAATAAAGCTGTCTGCAATAAGATTTCAAAATATGATGTAGTTGTAATCTAACAAATCCATTATTCTAATTCAAAGTGCTTGCTCCCAGAATTATATTGTTTCACAGATTAAAAATCTTTTTTTTTTTTTTTTTTTTTTTTTTTTTTTTTTCCCAGTCTTCCCTGCAAACAGTTAAACATTCAATTAAGCAACAGTTTGGAAAAGCCTTTTTTTTGTGCGATTTCTAAATGGATTTTTAACATCAAAATGCTTAAGATAAAACTTACACATTTTCATTCTTACATTTTCTTTCAATATCTCTTGCTTTACTACATTGCCTACTTAATTATTAATCTATTTTTTACATTATGTTCAGGTGGAAGTCAGTAGTCAACAGGTTAACAAGCACATTTGATAATTTTCTGCCAAAAAAATTCATTTAAAAAAAACATGGGAATGTGTAATCATCTTCTTCTGGCATATTTATGCCCATCACAAAGTTCTAACTAGTTCTGAATACAGGAAATTGAGCTTGCTATTTTTGCCATGCTAAGGGTTGAAAGCAAACCTTTTCAGAATAAAGTATTTGGTCACTCAGAGTGAACAACTGTGGCATAAGCTGCTGGAAAGTAGAAATTAATACCTAATCCTATTAGTCAATAGATAGCTTTCTCCCTGCTGCATCACTGTATGTTCTTTTTACAGCATTTAATTGAATTCTTTGTTCTTACATTTTGGCAATGCAGACCTTATCCCGATGTACACGAATCACCAAAGATTGGCATATCAGTAAATCAGGTGTAGTGATGAGAAAAAGAAGACCAGTGTAATGAGGGTAATTAAGAGTAAAGAATTTGAGGAAAAGCCGCCATCGTTTGAAGTCAAAGCTTTGCCTGCAGAGCAACTCCTTGGGAAAGGATTTGAATAAGCTCCATGGAGTGAAGAGGTGCAGTCTATGTAAAAATATTCCCCATCAAAACACACTTTGAGTATTATCAGAAGAGTTCACTGGCTGAAATGGATCACGTGATTAAGATTAAGTATCAGGAGAATATAAGATCTACCCAATGTCTTGAGCATATCATGTTGTAACACATAAAAGAATCCGGGTCTACCTAGAGAATTCAGCGTTCATAATTTAACACAATCTACAGGCAGAGCTCCAGCGAAAAAGCAGAACTAGATTCTGGCAAAAAACTTGTGTTTGGTAGCTTGAAGCAATCTGCATTTATGAGGCTTGTGTCCTATAGCAACAATGTTGTTATAAACCCTAGGATTTGTGTGAGATTTAGTTTTGATAATTCTGAAATATGCTGAAAGCAAGTAATAATGTATCTCATCTCTTAAAATAGGGAGGTACATGCCTTCCTAAAATTCACACCAATTATTTTTTGTTTTAGTTATAAAATGTGGAGTACTTTTTTCTATACTGTTTGTGAACAAATTATGGCTGGCTGAAATGTGTTCATTTGTTGTTTACTGATAGTCACATGTTGTTTCTTGCCTTATTTACACACATGACCAAGAAGAATCAATGCAAAAAGTATAATTTTACCCTTTGCCATAGTAATTTCATAGAAAAAGACACTGTACAGAAAAAAAAAAAAAAAAAAAAAAAAAAAAAAAAAGGAAGAGAGAGAGGAAAAGAAAGAAAAGGCACCTTCAAGGTAACAGCAAGACATCAATTTTTTGTGTTAGAAATTAACATAATATTTTACATAATGATCCTCTTTGCTGATCATTAAAATAACGTAGTTACCTCGGCAACTGGAACATTTTGCAAATGTTATCTAGTGATACATAACACCTTCTAAAAATATGTGCAACAAATAAGGTATGAAACATTATATTTTCAATAAAAATACCTTCAATTCTATTTTTTTTTTTTTTTTTTTGAGAATATTTCAGTTTAGGATGAATTTGTTTTTAATTAAAAGTGATTTTACTTGCTCAGATCTCAAAAACCTGTTGTTGCTTCATTTCCTGACAATGGAAAACAGTAACTGGTTTTCTATTACATCTTGATTTCTTCTTTAAATGCATAATTTGTTAATGATTAGGAAATCAAATTTATTCCTAAATCAAATGTTGCATTCCTAAATAGCTCCTGGAAAATATGGCACACCAAGAAATTAACTAGTTAATTAGACCTAGAGGGCTTACCACTTTAGATCTGAATGCTTCTACTGTCATTCCAGCCCTATCGTTCTCCTTTTGTCCCTACCCATGTGAGAATGCATAACTGAAACCTAGTGTGACTGAAATGAAGCCATTGACACTGTTGACCTCTTTTCTTTTTCAAACAAACTCAGTTAACTATGTTCAAAATTGTTTTTGGCTGTCTTAAAACTAATTTTTGTGTAGAAATGATTTGCTGAAAAATTTTGCCAGGACGTAATTACCAGCACATCTCCCATTAGAGAGCAAATTGTTCCCAGGAAGGTTACTGTGTTCATATCCTCCAAATTTCTTTTTTCATTCTTCTTGGGTACTAAAAGAGTTACAGTCGTGAAACACCCTCTTCCCTCTGCCTTTGCTTCCTGTTGGCTTCTTTTCTCTCTCTGGGGAGTGTACAGAGGAATGCTTCCCAATTCCACAGGGCTTGCTAGCATTTTCCAGTGAAGCAGTGTTAAAACAATTCCTTAGAATTATGCTTAATTTTAAACAGTAAATGCAAATTAATATAAATGTGATCTACTTTTTTTTTTCTTTTGCTCATATAACTTGAATAATATCTACATTTATTCATTTCCTTATTTATTTGTTGAGTTTAACATCATGTGAGATATCAAACACATTTATCTTTTTTTATTCATGTTCATGTTGCTTTATGTGGACTCTCACCCCTGCTCAAGTTCTGTGCAGTTAATCAAGGCACTATTTCAGAATACTTTGAAAGCTGCTGATTCAGGTGTAATTTCAGTACAAAGGTGTCTGAAGACTGCTATGAAATTGGTAATTCTTAATGTATTAAAGTATTTGAACAGAACACTCCTTCAGCTGCTGAAGATCTGGTAAAAAGTCAGCTTTGAGAGAGGATCTGGCTAAATTTAAATATTCCTTTGCTAGAGTATTTCTCCAGTGGGGATAATGTGATCTTTGCTATTCAGTGTGCTCTTCTTTTTACATATCACTTTTCAGATCCATAGAAAATAATAATCTATGTTATAATCCATTATTATTATTATTATTATTATTATTATTATTATTATTATTATTATTATTATTATGGAACAGAAAAGGCCAGGCTGTGATTATCTTTGATTTAGGATAATGACAGCAAGAACTTCAAAGTACCTTTGCATAGTTTTTACAGGCTCCATCTTTACCATCCTTTTATTTGATTGAAACTGTTTTCTTGGGGAAGGTAATTGTAAAAGGCTGAGACATGAGCCTTCACTCAGGCTTTAGTCATCCATAGTTTTTGTTCCAGTATTGCTTCCAGATCCCCAGCCCCAAATCCTGAATGTCAGGATGACACTCAGGCATAAATGTTCCCCATTTTTTACCCTTGTTTGCAGTGGGCACCTGAGTGCACAACACCTGGGGCAACTGCAAGGTGTTCATTTCATTCCATGAATAGAAGAACAAATAGGATAGGATGCAAGTTCATCTCAAAGCACGCCTGCCCTAAAACATAGACAGAATTACCTATTCATCAGCAGAACACAGGTTGGGGCTTGGGCCTGTGCCTTAAAATCACTATATTGCATTAAAAGGTTTAGAGCCAATAATAAAGGTATTAATTACATCATCAAATTTTATAGCCATTCCTAAAACCTTTATCCTCTCTGGCATCTAATGAGAGAGTGCCTGCTGTTTGGGGCTGTGATTAGCTCACAAAAAGGAGAGATTAAGACCTTAGCCATTACTGAGCAGATGGATCATTACACAGGATCTTAAGCCAAGAAATAAATATTTTAAGTAAGTCACATTTGGAAGATACAAAATATTTAATAAAGCTTTAAATACCTGGAGATTAACCAGGATCTAGCTTTATGATGTGACAAGAGACATACCAGAAGATGGAATGAAGAATGTATAAGACTTTCACATTTCTCTGGTTAACAAAACTCACTCAGTCACCATGGCTGTTACCTCTCAAGAGCTTGTAGCCATAGGAATCCTATGCATGAATATCCATGTTAGGGAACTGCAGTCAGGTGACTCATATACCTATTGCTGTTTATCTAGTGTTATTCCTTCTGTTTTCTGCATTTATTGGTGTAGCAGTTGTTGGTATTTTTTGTACAGAAATAATGAGAACTGTGGGGTTTTTTTTGCTTGTATTTCTCAGTTTGGATACAAAGAAGCTGTAGATGTTGATTAAGCATTTTACAGACAGAAAAATGATGGGCTTAGTCTGAATAACTAGCTCATTACTTCACTAGCAAATCATATATATTTAAATCTAAATTGTTAGGAAAATACCAAGTAAATTTTTTACACTGCCTGTGATCTATAGTTTGATATTTGCCTGTCTTTACACAGTCAGTTTGTTTGTCCCAGAACGACTTCATGAAGTGGTTCACACTTTGACGTGACATCAAAGACAGCACTGTTAGAATAAAAATAAAAACTGAGCATCTCCGAAAACGTGCTTCACTCACAATCTTTGTTATGAGAGAGACATCACCATTTGGAAAAAAAGAGCGAATATAGAGCCATTTAGCGAGAAGGCTGAATTGAGGAGAACTATGATCTATCTCAGTAGGTGGTTTTGTATGATGAAAATGAGTTATCTCTGGAAAGAAATATTAAAATGACTATAAGTACTGTGCTATTAAGATAGGGCATTTTTGTACAGTTCCATTGATTTCTACAGATAATGTCTGCATCTTCCCTGTGAACTCTGCCTAGAATCTCAGAGTAGAAGTGCATAAATTCTCCCTCTACTTGTAAGATTTTCTAGACTATCTATACTCCTACGATATCTGTGCAAATTCATGATTATTATCTCTGCCAAAAGGGATTCAATAACTGACAAATAAATCCATGCCATCTCAATTAGACACTATTCCTGAGCCTGGTTGAGTCAGAGAGCAAAGAATCCTGAAAATCCCAGGGCATTATCCGTAAATAAATCACAGATTATAGTAGTATATACAGATGTGGAGACTACCTTCTCTCTAACAGTGTAGACATGAGCAAAATCGGATTGTGGCTTACACATAGCAATTGTGTTGTTAGGCTCCAGTGTTACAAGTTCAGCCTACAAGTCTTTTCTTCTTTCAAAAACATTGCACATTTATGTGTTCTTCTTTCCTGCTTTCATTGTTCTTTTTTTCCAGACAAACTTGTTATTTCTTTTCTAATGTTCCAGCCACTATTTTCCTTATTTTTCTTCTACATTCTGTAGTGGTCTTTTCTCATAGTCTTTGGCAATTATTTTGAGAAACATATACAAAGCCATTCTTTTTCTCCAGAGGATCATCTTCCCCACCTGTCTAAAACGGTGAATCACATACAAATTGCTCAGATGCGTCACTTTCTAGAACAATAAATCACATACAAATTGCTCAGATGTGTCACTTTTTTATTGCTCAAGAAATAATCAGGTTTGTCATATTCAAAAGTGCTATTTTTGTGCATCAGATAGAAATCACACGGCATTAGATATGACTTCTGAAACCTCCTAAAAGTATAATGCCCAAACAGATATAGCCGATATTGCTTAGATAATGGAAATTTGTTTGTATGGTGTAAACTTGGTCTACTCTTTATACATTATTTGTAATATTCATCACTGATGATCAATATATAAATAATAGACGAGGGAATAACATATATTGTTGAAATTGTCTCATCATTACGTATATGAAAGCAATGCACAAATCTTGTGATTTTTTAAATAGGTATACTAAGGTTTTTAGTCCTTGCTACAGTTCCTACTGTGGTTGTTTTTCTAGCACTAGCCAAGTTTTACATGCTTTGGAGAAATTCTGTGGATAAAGCTTTCTTCATATTGCCTGAAGATATTTTCTTACTGGTGGCTTAAGATTTTAAATAGGGAAGAAAAGTTTAAAATGTCAAGACTGAGCAACAGAAGTATTGCATGCTGCAGCTTGGCTGACGCCCATATAGGAAAATCTTGACAGTTTAAAAATAGAAACTTGTTCCATCCGTAGATTAACTTTATATCTAATCCATGTTCTGGCACATGGCACCCTACCTACATGCGCAAACTGCATACTGACTAGGACAGAGATATGGATTTACATTGAACTACTTAATTCCCATCAATTTTTAGAGTTTTAAACTGAAACAAATCTGCAAGAAATGTGTGAACATCTTTCAGACAGATTACACCAGCCAGCTGTGGGCATACTAATATTTATGGAGATACACATGTATTGAACTCAAAGTGATGTCTCAGTCCAGCCATCAGTGCAGACTGGTTAATCAACTCCCTGGAATTATCCTTGCTGACTTCTAAATGTAGTGTATTATGCTTCATTTGATCTTACTGAGCCACTTCTTAAGTCTATATTCAGTGCTGTGGATTTATACACCCAGTTTATCTCTAAAATTACTAACATATCTATCATTCACAAAAGACAACCTCATACTTTTGTGAGTCTGAAACGTGCTTCTCATGTATATGTACTTTTAATATTAAAATTTACATACAAATTATAAAACTTGCAATATCTTTTAATATGTTGGATTAGATCATGAGGAGATAGATTCTTCAGAGGCATTGTCTGTTGAATCAGGTTAAGGCAAATGAAACATTGCACTCTTGTACAAACTCCAATCCAGTCCTGCTCTTCTAAGAAAGCTGCAGTTGAAAACACTAACATTGTATTTAAGTTGAAATTGCCTTCTAATAATTTTGTTAGGATTTTATTATGGTTAAATAGATTAAGAGTTAGGTGAAACCACTACTGTGGTTGGTTTGTGTTATTTTTTGTTTGTTTGTTTGTTTGTTTTGTTTTTTAATTACAACTATCCACAGATCAGCACTTTGGCTTTGGCCACATACAGCTGGGGAAGAGGGAAAGAGGTATGTAAAAAAGGTGGCAACATTTGCTTTCCTCATTCCAAAACAATCACACCATAACTGAATCATTACGTCAAGACAGAATAGCCTGAAGCTGTCATAGAAAACATTTAGCAGGAGCATCCTTGGAAATTAAGGAGTCAACCAAATATTAGTAGTTGTAAGCCTGATTTCTTCTGTCTTGGTCATCTTCTAGGTGAGAGCTTTAAGATGGAAAGAAATACAGAGCAGTGTGCTATTCAAGGAAGTCAAGGGTTTGCCAGTAGAGGTTGCCTTAAACTTAAAATGATTTATGCCAGCTGGGGTGATGCTAAACTTCTGCAGCACTTATGAGAGGCCAGACTGCAGCCTGAAGTAGAATCAACAGTCTAAAACTACAACAGATAACAATCGTTTTGAAGACATTAAATACAAATTCATTTCTCCCTGAGGGTTTTTCCAAGAGTTTTACATCGTTGCTCTTATAGTCTTGTTTGTTTTTTAAAAAAGATACAGTATATCTTATTATTTGCTGAATGGAATACATACATACAAAAGCTGAGTGATTACAAACAACAGCTAAAAGTGATGACACTGACTTTGCAAACAAATGTAAGATATAAGAGGTGAACTATTAACCTTACAAATAGACAGTTTCTAGCTTCATTTTAATCGTGTTGTGTAAGAAATCCTAGAAATTATAGCAAAATAAATTCAGGATCTAATTTTCCTTTTCAAAAATCATCTAGAACAGGGTAAATGAAGTTGTCTTTAAATAAACAATATGCCAAAATCTGTCCTCCACAAATCATTGAAATTACTCCAGATCCTGAAAGAAAATACAAAGCCATTTAGTATTAATTTGTATAGTGGAATGCAAACATTGTAATAATTGTAATAAAACATGAGGTAACCCTTCTTTTTGACTTTTTTTTTTTTTTAAACTCCCTGCTCACTTAAACACTTTGCCAAAAATTTAATCACCAACAAAGAGATCAGTTCCAGCAATTTATAATACAAAGCCAGCAGCAGTACATGGAGTTTATTCGCCTGTCTCTGTCTGTTAGGAATTACTACAGCTGTTGATCCTTGTTATCCATCATAAAAGAAGGAAGAACAGATGTCAGTACTTTCTCTCTTAGTTATTTTTCATGATAATATATACTAGCTTAGGACTATTCTTCAAATTTTGAAAAATAATTAAACATTTCAAAATACAGGCTTGCCATTCTCTGTATGGAAATATGATGACTGAGAATCTATCTCAATCTATCATAGATACCTGCTCATAGAATCAGAGAATCAGAGAATCACAAAATCACAGAATCATAGAATCACAGAATGGCCAGAGTTGGAATGGACCTTAAGGATCATGAATCTCCAACACCCTGCCACATGCAGGGCCACCAACCTCCCCATTTAATACTAGACCAGGCTGCCCAGGTCCTCATCCATGTTCTGGCCTTGAACACCTCCGGGGATGGGGCATCCACAACCTCTCTGGGCAGCCTGTTCCTGCAACTCACCACTCTCTCTGTGAAGAACTTCTCCCTGATATCCAACCTAAATCTTCCCTCTCTCAACTTAAAGCCATTTCCCCTCATCCTACCACTATCACATTGTTCATTAAAATGATTTTTGAACTGTATTTCATTCCACTGATTGTAAAGACTACCAAGGAAGGCTAGCTTGGAAAACTGTCTGTTTGACACCTGAATTAGATGAGGTAGATAATTTGATTAGTCAGGACTCAGCATGAGTCATTTCAGCAACATGAACATATCTGCTGTTTGTTAGGAAGATTATCATAAGCTAAATACATTCTGGTCTTAAAATAGTTGTTAGTCCAGTGTTACTTGTCCGTGTTCTTACAAGAAATGTAAATGAAAAACATACGTATCTTCCTTAAATACTGTCAATTCCCAAATTATTGAGACTACAATAGAAAAAACTCATACTGTAAATGCTATTCTTCTAGATTCTAACAATTTAATATCTACAGGTTATTATACCTAATGCCAGCCACCAGTGTAACATCAGAGGAAATTCAGACATAACTGGAGGGAGAAGAAAAAGAGAAGTGTACATTTGTAAACAATAAAAATAAGGATATGCAAATCTTACATTATTAAATAGAATGTCTGCTTTTCTAAATTATATGCATTAGATTCATTGAAATTGCAAACTGCTATCAAGATCCTCATCATTCAGATACTTGATCATACCGTTATGCTCAGTGGGTGAGCAATCCCTTGGAGGTCAAATCTTAAACAGTACAAGTGTGTGCTAAGCAGAGGTTTGTAATTGTAAAATCTCTGAAAAGGGAATTCATTTATTATTACATATCCGTATGAGGTTTGGCATAACAGAAACACCACTCACCTGGTAGGAAGTCGATACACTCCTGCAATCCAAATAATTTCAGCTGCCTGACAATTTCAATTTGATGGGTGATAACAGCACGTGAAAGACAGAGCTGTACCCTGCAAGTGATCCCTATTACCTGACTTGCTCTGCCATGTGTCTTGTAGCCACCTCTGCTTCACATGAGCTGCCCCACGTCCCCATCTCATGACCGAAATGAACCAGTACAGCCCTATTAGGGCTGGCAGGACTGTGGAGCAGTGAAGATAACTGGAAGGCACACTGCGTGTTCTACAGTGTGAGTTCAGCAGCACAGCTTGGGTTGCTCATCTGAAAGCATCAAGAGCAGCTCTGCGTTGTTTGGAGATCAAAGTGTGCCATGTGATATAACGATAGAAGATACTACTGCATAAGCTATACAGAAAGCATATTTTGTTGTAGTTTTTGTAAGTTTACTGATTTAAATACAAACAATAATAATATCCATGAGGAATAACAGCAACTTAAATTCCATGAAATTAAATTTAGTAAATGAAAAATGATGCTTAATTTTTTTACATTCAACTCTCTATTAGTTTCTGGAATACCTTGGCGTGGGTATGTGGGAATCTCTGTATAAAGTGGTAAAGAATAAATGGATAATGCACTGGAAAATGAAAGATCAATTATTTTGTACTAGAGACGGAGTTCTAACTAGTCAGTGATGGTTTTTTCCTAATCCTAATTCTAGAATAAAAGTGTTAACTTCATCTTTATAGAAGAAAAAATGTCCATGTGGGCTCTGCCATCTAGGTGTTATCCCTTCATTCCTTCCAGAAGAGGAGAAGAGTTTCAGAGAAAACAAACAAACGAACATATAACAATTCAGTGGTAAAATACATTATTTTCTTCAATGAGGTTTTAGTTCAAATGTTTTAACTTAGTATGCTGAAATAAACTCCATTTTTGTTCTGAACTAATGTTGAAGTGTTAATGAGTCAGAAGTGGACAGCTACACATTTCTTGTTTTACAGAACACAACCCCAGAAGTTGTCTCTAGGATGAATATTTCACATAACCTCAACAAAGACAGAATTGAGGTGTAGAGGTAAAAATTTAAATACACGCATAAGTCAAATGGATGGAAAGCAGAGGTGCATTTATTCAGCTCCAAGGAAGAATGATAACCCATAACACAGTGGGTGAGCCATGGTCACTTCTTTATGTGATACTATACATATATTTAGCAGTAAGCATACTTACCAATGGAAGTTATGATGATATGAATAACAGTAACTGTTACAGCATAATCCCAAACCCATTCTTCCACCACCAGGGCAAACAGCAGACCACAAATGAAAAAAGTTATTTCCAATGAGATAACAAGAACTGAAAAGGAAAATAGAATATTTACTCCAAGCATAGTTTTGAAAGTCTTTTCCTCTGATGCCAAAGTAATAGCAATAGGAAGTTAAAATGTCTGAGACAAGGTTATGCAAATTATGTTTGATTAGGTCAAATATTAATCTAGTGCTTTGATTATAAGGTTTATTTCTAATTTTACCACAGACACTGCATGGGTTCTATACTGATTTACCCATAGACTTACAAAACGTTCTCTCTTTTTTAAAAAAATGTAGGGATGAGCAGGAAGAGGACCAGTGCTCTAAGTATTGCCTTGAGAAGAAATAGTGTGGAAATGTCAGAGAGACAATCTATCCAGGGTCTTTGCACATGGTACTAAATAGACTTGGTTGATACAGATGTAGGTCAACTCTTTCTTTTCCAAAACTGAGCAGTATGGCCAAGGTTTTACGTCCAGTAGGAAACTCCATAGCTTTCTTCCTGTTCTCTGCTTCACATCATGTATGTGTAGCAGTGCAACTTAAAGACACATAAGGGGAAATAGAGCAGAAAGCCATCTCTATGCGCTGAACACAGGCCATCCCTATTGATCTCATGATTCCACATCACACTGGGCTAGCAGGAGTTGACTGGGAAATGCCTGCTGGTCCTCCAGCAATACCCTGGGTGTAACAAGCAATAACAGCACACTAGTAACTCATATAATTTTCAATCTGAGGTATTTTTCTTCTTCTTTTTAAAGCACCTAGATATATTGAAATAATATTTTAACAGATTTTTTTTTTTTTTTTTTTACCATTGCAGTAATGTAATACCTAACATTACTGTAGCTCAGAGAGAACACTATTATTTTTTCACTGTGTTTAATTTATACATCTGGCAGCATTTTGTGACTCAGTTTTATTCCATTCTTTAGACAGTCAATTATTTCCTACTGTACTCTGGATCTTTCACCCAGCAGTTAGAAGAAATATAAGAACACAAAAGAAAAAAAAATAAACAACTATAAAACCACACGTGGTTAGGAAAACAGAAAATACACTTCAGAAAAAAAGTAATGTTTGACAATGCATTTTATTTCCTATTAAAATTAATTTTAATAGTATCTACTTATTTTTTTCCAATAATTTTATAACTTCAAAAGTATGCTCAATGTAAGCAGTTGTGCTGTAAGTTTTCCATTAAACTGGGCCAACAACTATAGCTCTGATCCGAGCTGAAACTTATATTTTTATTTCCAGGCTATTTTTTAAAGATATCATTCTACTTTTAGCAGGTGTGAGTGAGACTCTTGAACAAACTAATTCTCATTTGCAATGCCATTCAGAAAGCTCAGCTGTGTCTCTGTCTCCATAGCCTTTAAAGAGACCTGGTTAGGTTTTGCTGCTCCATGTTACTGCATAAGTTGGATGGAAGGCAAGACTGAATTCTAACCAGTTGCATGACACAGAGGTTATCTTTGGCACCTTATAAGCATCCTGCATCAAACTGTCTGATATAATCTTGGAGCAAAAAAGTCATGTTGAGATACAGTAATTACATCAGGGCCCTGAAAAGTAGTTCTAATGGAATATGATTAAATTTTCTTTTCCATTGCTGCAAATGGAATGTTCTTCCTTTTTCATCTGAAACCCAGATTGACACTTTACAAATATTCATGCATTTTTATCATTCTTTTTAACATGATCAATTTTCTTTTGAGCAGTTCTGATTAGCAGTTCTAATTATAGGGGATGTGGTTTTCCTTTGCAAAATAGAATGCAAGTCTAGTAAAAATTTCATGTATGCATGTAATTTTTGAAATGATAGTTTAGGAACATGAATATATTTTGAAGACTTCAGACGAAGCTGCAGGAATTTGTGTTAGGATGTGTAAAGGTCTGTTTAGGAGCTGAATTACAATAAAAATCTGAAATTTCAATATCCACTATATTCAGGCATTATCAAAGCAAAATTTCCATGAGTTGGCTGTGACCTATTCTTCAGCTTCTGAGTACATGACAGTTCATAAGAAATATGTTGTGCTGTGGAAGTTAAATTTAATAAATATTTGCAGGGACTTTTCAGAAAAGAGGTCATTATTATCTCATGAAAATGCAGCATCCTGATACAGTAATACGTTGTCTTCAAATGATCAAAATCAGAACACCTCAAGGAAATGTTTAGAAATCATCTGATTAATTAATAGCAATATATAAATGAAAAGTGAAGCAAAGATGAATAAAGATTTAAATGCAGTGTAGTTAAAATACTGGAAATATTACCATTGCTAAAAAAGCTCTAAAATATTGTCCATAAGGAAGACAAGTTTACATCCAAATATGATCTAATTTCTTGACTGACAGAAAACATAAAAACAAACTTAACTTACCTAAATAATGTGGATTAAGCCATGATGGACTTGTCTTAAAATCAAAAGGTGCCAAACCATCCAACATTTTAACCCTATGGAAATAGAATAAATACATTTAACCATAACTTTAATTTTCAATAAAAAATTAAAGACTACATGATAAATTACTGGTCCTTTTAAGATAAGATTTCAAATGGAATATTCTGGATTTTACAGGCTTTCTACATTTCATTCATGTTTTGATCTTGCCCTCGCACACAGTTTCTGTGATCTCCACTTCTATGTAAGGTACGTCTGGCTCTATACATGTTAATCAATAGTTTCCTAAGGGAAGATGATTTCTCTTTCATATTGACTATAACATCTTTCCTTTTTAATTTTTTATGTAATTGTTCTCTTATGTTCATTTACTTACAGGATGCAAGTGCAAGGAAGTATATCACAGCCAGCATTTTATATTGCTTTTGAGTATCCATTTATTAATATATGAAAGCACTGGTCACAACAACTTAATGAAGGCTTGGTTACAACAACTTATCTGAATTTGGAAAACATATTCGTGAATGCCTCCAATCTGAATGCCTCTTGTCCATAGTCACTGCTCTACCTGCTATATCCTGTATATCCAGCTGTAGCACGTGGTCATAGTAAAGGCAAGGATGTCTTACTTGAATATGGCAAAGCAAACGGAAAGGACCACATAGTACACAGTGTAGAAAACTGCCATGCATATCAACAGGTTCACCAGCACAACCTGTGAAAGAGAAAAAGACAATCTAATGCTGTGTTTACAGTACGTATATAATTGTCAAAAATAAATTCAGATTTCTGTCAAGCATAATATTTCAGAAAATATAATATTTAGCCAGAAGTTTTTGCTGTTGCTGATTACAAAAATGTTGTTAAAAGCTTTTTAGTACATTTCAGCTCCTGATGTTATAATTCATGGTTCTTTGTTTTGATGTGTATCTACTACTTAGGTATTGAATTTATTCAGAGAATGAGAAGTATATTTATTGACAGTTACTACACTGGTGACCCCTTTAAAACCATTCAGATACATAACTAGCTTAATTTTTAACTTAAAAGAGATGCTACCATGGTAATTATGTTGAAACTGTATAGAAATAAAATGTAGAAAATTGCAAGGAGTAACTAATAAGTTTTCCAGCCTCTAGAAGATATGTCACCCCAGTATTTATTTCCAAAGCTATGGATGTAGACAACTTAAGTGAGTAATAAGAGATATCTGTTAAAAACTTTTTAAAGATCAAGTGCTTGTTTATTTAAAATAAATAAATTCAAACCTCAAATTAATAACAAACTAACTAAGAGCAACAATAACAGCAACAAAAAAAAAGCATATGTGTTTTAGAAAGTAACCGCTATTTTATGATCCAGCACTAGGTCTTTAAGAGAAGAGAAACACTTAGTCTTCACTACTCATCTGAAGTTTCAGAAGTAACACAACCAGAGAAAAAACTGAACCTTACCCTGATCCCGTTCATAAAATGCCTTCAGATCTTTTCTTTTCAAATGAAGCATTATTTGCGACTCTGCTCAGCTAAGTTGGCTTCCTGAATTATCCAGACCCTAGGACTTATATTAATTTATACAGCTATAGGGTAAAATTATGTTTTAAACGTTAATATACTTCAGTAACAAAAAATAGATTCCTGCAAATGCAGAACACATTTTTGTTTATCTGGGATGATACTACGATATTCTAGCATTTTACTTGGACAACCAGGACTGGGGATTGCTGTGCATCACATTTGATTAACTGCTCTGGCAATATTGTGTGCTTACCTGAGAACGTGAAACTGAAGATGCTTACTACAGTCCGTTAGAGTAGTAACTAAAATCAGTTTGGCTTGCATTTTCTCAGTTTAGCTGGGGCTTTATTGCATCATATTTCTCTTTCTTCTAACTAACTAAAGCACTGGAACAAGTTGTCCAGAGAACTGGTGGATGCCCCATCTCTGGAGACATTCAAGGGTCTTCCTCTTCCATATGTGTTCCACCTTTCCCCTACTGTAGCTTTTTTCCCCCATTTTTTATCTGAATATTCTTAAGCTTAGATTTCACTTCACATACTTTTCTTTCCTTCATGCTGCTACTATTTGAAGTGTGCCCTGTTTCATTTATATTTTTAATGATCCTTTATGTTCTGACTTTAACTGGGCACTCTTACGAAATTCAAAGATGTTATGAAAACCTGATACCTTGTGCCACAATGGAAGTCTTTTCTTAGTAATTATTTCACATTTTCATATTCCTGAGGTCCAGCAAAACTTAATACGTAGTAATAAGTCCTCTTTCACTGTACATTGGTGTTTTTTCTTCAGACATAGACAACAGTTGTTTAATTTCTCTTTGTATTTATCTTGTTCTTCAATGAAAGATTGAACATGAACACTATTAACAGCAACATCTTCACTGCAAAAAACTTTACAGATGGCCCATAATAAGGGCCATCATGATCATTCTGATCCCTTACCTACCTATTCTGGTGCCTTTAGTTACCAATAACTACTTAGGAGAAGCTAAATCCATTTCAGCTTTTACTGTATCTCCTCCACTTAACTTCAAAGTAAAAGCTGAGTGGCAAAAAATGCATTCTTAATAATGCATTAGAGTGGTTTGTATAACATTTACTCAACGTATCTATACCTTGTGCATGATAACTCATCCTACCTTAAAGAATTCAAACTTCTGCTTTCAAGAAAACATCCATATCCGTCTTGCTGTAAATTCCATGAAAGGAAGGGAGAGGAAATCTAAGCATGGAGTGAAGTGCCTTTCCTATGAAGACAGATTAAAGGAACTGGGTTTGTTTGGCCTGGAAAAGAGAAGTCTGCAGGGAGACCTCATTATGGCTTCCCAATATTTAAAGGTAGTTTATAAACACAAGGGAAATCATCTTTTTGAATGGGTAGATAGAGATGGGTTAAGGGGGAATCGTTTTAAACTAAAGGAGGGGAGAATTAGATGTCAGGGAGACATTCTTCACTGAGAGAGAGGTGAGGTGCTATAACTTGTTGCCCAGAATAGTTGTGCCCCATTCCTGGAAGTGTTTAAGGTCAGTCTGGATGGGGCCTTGGTCAATCTGATCTAGTACTTGATCTAGTGACGGGCAATCCTGTCTGTGATGGGGAAGTTGGAATTTGATGATGCTTGAGGTCCCCTCCACCCCAAGCCATTCTATGATTCTATGATTCATGGCCGTGCTTTTCCCTGTCTAATTATTTTTACTTTCATAGAATCACAGAATCACAGGGTTTCGAAGGGTCCTCAAGAGATCACTGAGTCCAACCCCATGCTAAAGCAGGTACCCTACAATAGGTTGCACAGGTAGGCATCCAGACAGATAGTAGAAGTATAAGGACATGGGAAGTACAAGTATGCAGTACTGAAGGATCCAGCAGCACATGTTTTGAAGTCTATTGAGTCAAAGGTTGTATCTGTGTCATCTTAATCAGATTTCCTTCCATTATTTTTTCCAACTGTCTTTGTCTAGAATATCTAATGAAAAAACGTACCACAATTTAATTCTGAGTGTTTCAGAGAGGACCTTAAACCTACTGAATAGTAATCTGAATAACTAGTTTGTGAAATATCCTCTACTTCTTATGCCATCCAAAACAGTGACTGTTTTGTTCCTTTCTTACGTTTTCCTCTGTTATTCCTGATTGTTTCTAACTCTGCATGGTCCTATGTGTCAGACACCTAAGATGACACTTTCTCACCTAAGTCCCTCTAGATATGAAATCTATACTTTATCAGTGTCTGCTATTTTTTAAATCTTATTTTTTAAATAAAACACAATTCTGAGTGAAGATTTCAATTTAAAAAAAAATAAAAAACAAAAACACAATGCAAGCCAGTTCTGAAATGTAATTTTCATTTATATTTAATTTGGTAAAAGCTGCTGAAAAATCAGTCCTTATTCAAGGAGGCAGTGTCTCTGAAAAGAGCTACAGATGAACATTAGCTCAAGTTAATTCAGTTTTAGGAGCTTCCCTTACCATTGTGTGACACAAAACAAGCCCTTAAGGCTTTATGTTTTAAGGTGGGAGAATATGAAGATAAGTGAGGAAGAAGTATTACCTCTGAGCATAGGATTAGGGAACATAAAGCAGCATCCAATTTAGCATCAGCAATTTTTTAAGTATGTTAAGAAATGAAGAAGGTGCAGAGAAGAGCCATAAAGGAGAGCTGATGGCTAGAAATGCTTTTTTCATTAGGACTACAACTCTAAAGAGGTCAATCTGTTTAGCTCTGAGGGCTGATTTGATTATGATGGATAAGTACCTTTGCAGGCAGAAAATACCAGGTACTTAGGGGCTCTTTAATCTATCAGAAAAGCCATATGAAGTAAACAGCTGCAAGTTATAGCTAGACAAATGGCAAAGATACATTAAAGACATTTTTAACTGTAAAGGCAATTAGTTAATGGAACAAACTGCCTTTGGAAATAATGGATTATTTATAGAAAAACCAGGTGCCTTTCTGGATGAAGCTTCACTTGGATATCCCCAGTGTTTACTTCTGGCCACGTGATAAATAATATACTTATAGAACCGTCTGATACTGATGGAAGTGTGGACCATTTTGCAAACAGTTTATATTATTTTTATGTTGCTAGATATGAAAAGTGAAAGTACATCACTGTAGCTGTGCCCCAAAATTACGGGAACAGTAGGCAAGAAACCCATTGTACCTGTACAAACCAGTATTTGTCAATATGTAAATGTCCAGGAAAGTTTCTACTTTTATATTGCTATTATTTCACTAAAGCAAAATAAAAATGGAGAATGATTAGTGTCTTGTCAGCTCGTTTTCTTGAGGGGAAATTATAGCTTTCCCATGTCCTGTATCTTTACTATTATTCCAAATGGCAATTGGCTAAATAATTTATGTGATCTTTTCTTTTCATTGATGAACTCCATGGCCACTGCAGTGTTCACTGACTACAGTGTTACCTGCAAGTAACATGCTGCCCCTTCTGCCCTGAAAGTATCTCTAAATATTAGCAGATGAATCTATGGCACATTTTGGGTGAGAATCGCTTTCATTTTATTTCTCTGAGCAGATGCATGTTTCCTGGAATTCTCCTTTATCTGCCTCCTGTAAGCCTTATCTGCTCCAGATGCAGATTTGTACTGTAATAAAAGTGGTAGAACAGGACTGAAGTGAAAATAACAAGGCTGAAGAAAGACTGTGAGCTGATGGCCTATTGACCTCTAATTACAGTAGGTAAATTCCTGGCCTCTCTTGAAGTCAGTGACAAACTTGTTTTGGCTTCAAAGGCCTGGGATTTTTCTCTCTGTACCCAGAATATTAGTCCCTGTCTAAGTGACACAGTGAAGTATTAGAGTGCTTTGCCCAGTCAAAGAAGCTAAAGAAAGACATGCAGCTCAGTGCTAAGAATATGATCCAAAGTGAATAACATGAAAATTGAAACCCTTTGAAAAATTTCCAGTTGTATCGCATTCCATTTTTTTAACCTTTCCACTGAAAATTATATATATTTTTTGAATATCAATATATATATTTTTTCAAACTTATTTTTTTTCCCTTTCTAAACCCTCAAATATTTCAAAGAGAGAAATACAAATTAAGAACTACAGAGTCATTTATTATATGCCAAAGGCATTGAAAGAATTTCAGAAATATAGCAGTGTCATTAAACTTCGGATAAAATTCCAAGATTATATTTCATACATGCACCACTCCATATATCTTGAAATCCTTCTAATAAAATATACTTTTCTGTACTTATTACCAGCCCTATTGGATAAGATCTCCTTTGCAGTTTACTTTTTAGAAAAAGAACATTAAGAAGTACTCCATATGAATGAAAGCAACTGCTTTTTCAAGATCTGCAGGAGCTGACTAACTCTAAATACTACTATTACTCTAAGTACTACAGCACTATACACACTCAATTCCCTTTACCTTGGTTTCAGCAGTTTTGACCTTGAGAGCCATGGACACATGATGAGTGAAAGGAAGTGTTGTTGCAATACTTCTTATGCCAATATCAACAGAAAGAAGCAGCTGTTTTTAACCCCAAAATACATTCTTATAGGTAAGTACAGGACAGAGTGAGGTAAGTTGATTGGATTAAACTGAATTGAGACAGAAGCCATCTGTGAGATAACTCTAAGCTGCTGAAGACCAAACAGAAAATCCTACTCACTGATTTAATGCTGATACATTTGTATCCACAACTGGCAAAAACCTATTTGTGATATGAATTCACCATTTAGAGACAAAATTAGGAATAGTATTTTCTAACTTCTGTTTGATTTCTTCAGACCTCATTTGATCACACTTCATTAAGATTGCCATACCTCCATACTTTCAATTAGTTTTATGATTTTTAACATTAATTACGTTGATCATAGCTGTGGAAGAGTACATTCTTTACCTTGTTAATGTTTTTCTTCTGACTATCACTTTATTACATTACATGTAGTTCACATTAAATTAGGTATAATCAGGTTAAGAAATGATAGACTTGCATTATGACTCTTCTCCTTTTCTTATTTCTTCAGGAAAATGAAATTTACCATGCTTTAGAGAAGCTCCACCTTCAACTGAGCAATTCCTTAATGGATTTGGATTTGACTTTTTGCAGATGCATTATGATTCATTACGCTGTATTGGAAAAAAAAATTAGATCATATAAAGGAATGCTTCTGAAACTTAATGAACTTTTTCTTTTTTTCTTTTCTTTTCTTTTTTCCTATCACTAACATAATCTGTGCAGGTTTCATTATTGTTAGTGTCTTCCTAATCGAGTAAAATTAATGCTGGTTTAAGATATGGGCTGGTTTAAGATATGGTCTGTACAAAGCAAACAAAAGCTTTTGCTCATGGATTTGATAGTACCAGATTGTGAATACCGTACAGAATGTACAGGTAATATTGTGTGAAATTCTTTTCCTGTCCCAAATGACCTGTGCCTCAGCACAGTACAGTGATGTCAAAGGAATAGAATCAAACAACAACAAAAACCTAAATTAATTTGCATAAATGTTTGCAATGGTGACCACACAAATGGTAGATTGACAAAAAAAAAAAGTATTGGTTTTAGTAATTAAGAAATGATTGAAAATAAACAAAAGGTTTCATCCAAGGAGCATCACATTTATTCCAAGAAAACAGGGCCTAAAATTTGCACAAATCCTTGCAGTAACTCTAAGTAGCAAGATAACTGAAAAAAGTAATGGATTCCATTGGTCTAAGATCATTATTAAATGTATTCATTCATTTACTCGCTCAGTCAGTCTAATCAAAATCTGAGGATAGAACCAAAGTCACTGTATTCCATGGGTAGATGGAATTCAATGGAAGCTATAGGCATGGGTTTGCTAACGAGACTGAGAGGTTCCTCTCATTTGCTATTGCGAAGTTGAACACTTTAAGAGAGGACAGTATTTCTGTTGCAGACTTGTTTCCAGCCTGGAAACAGCTGGACTGTTGTAACAGTAACAAACAGCAGCAAGTCAAAACTGGGAGTGGCAGAATTGTGTGTAATCCAAAATGCTGACTAAAAGACTTAGTAGCAAATTGGAAAGATATTGTGTTGCTGCTAGCAAAATGTCCAGAGAGTGGAATGGCCTCTTTTTCTTTTCTTTTCTTCTTTTCTTTTCTTTTCTTTTCTTTTCTTTTCTTTTCTTTTCTTTTCTTTTCTTTTCTTTTCTTTTCTTTTCTTTTCTTTTCTTTTCTTTTCTTTTCTTTTCTTTTCTTTTCTTTTCTTTTCTTTTCTTTTCTTTTCTTTTCTTTTCTTTTCTTTTCTTTTCTTTTCTTTTCTTTTCTTTTTTTTTTTTTTTTCACTAGGTCAGCTACAGGAAATACAACAATTCC
Organism: Phasianus colchicus; assembly: GCF_987193195.1. Lineage (NCBI taxonomy): Eukaryota > Metazoa > Chordata > Aves > Galliformes > Phasianidae > Phasianus > Phasianus colchicus. The sequence continues at coordinate 57,743,506 of NC_143437.1, read as the reverse complement.
TATTCAGCTCAGGGAGACTAAAGAAAAGTTTTAATACAAGTTAAACTGTCTATTTTGTTTGCAACTAGCCATGTGTTTTAAATACCACTTTCCAAAGCAATGAACTGCAGATTGTTAGTAATAAGGTGAGGAAAAATAGTGCTAGATTACCTTTTAGCCCCTAGTTTTTGTGCTGTTTTGATTTACAGAAACATCCAGGAAACAGTTGCTTCAACAGCATATCTATGCCTTACCTCACACTTTTGGGAACAGTTAATAAGCTGTTAGTAAGTGTTAATAAGTTAATAAGTGTTATTTGGAATGTGGCTGTACCCATGTACTTTATTCCTATTGAGGAAGACTTAACAAATAGTGATGAAAGCATAACTGCAGACAGTTACAGAACAGAGAATAAGTTCAGACATGAAAGTGAAATTGAAGATACATCTGTAGGCCATTATCTCTTTAAAGTGATGCATAATGGCATGATACCTACTTCCTATCTGTTACCTGGGGCAAAACAAAAAGCTATTTTGTAATAATGAAAAGAAAAATTGTAAAATCTTAGTGCTTGGTTTGCTTTTAAGCTTATTATTTACATTTTAAATAGAACGCTCTGATTTAAGCCCACAGTCTATAATGCTCTCTAATGGCATTGCAAAAATAACAAACATCATTTGAGGAGGTGTATCATATGGGAATATAACAAAAATATCTATCATGGAAATTAACAGGTGATTTGTGATGCTGATATGCTGACTATGGACCCCACACTATGCCTTCCAATACAAAGTCAGACCCAGGACCATATTTTTTAGCTAACTCCAAAAAACACGGGATCTTAGAATCAGGAAAATGGCTGAAATCTGAAGAATGTTGATTCATTATCCTGGAATACTTAAGGAAAATACAAAGATCAACCAAGTGGATGATATCTAAGCTATGTGTAGAGAAAGTCTTAATTCTCTGGAGGGTGATGACATCAAAACATGTGTACTCTGTCTCCATCTGCTGATGGGAGGAACAATACTTAAATTGTGTGCAATAAAGAAGAGCTCAGAAAAAAAAAAAAAAAGAAAAGAAAAAAAAAAGTGGCTACTATTTTTAAAAAAATTACACTAAGAATATGTAAAGAGAGAAATGCACATTTTAAAATAAACATAATTTATTGATTTCCACTGTACTATGACTTTAGCAAATATAACCTTGTTGTATCCTATGAAAGACCGTGAATAAGTTGGTGTTGATCAGATGTGCATCATACAGCCTTACTATGACAGTTTGGCTCCTATATGGAAGGAGAGAGAATTCTGCGAGGCCTGGAGTCTATCTTCCTCCTTTCCTTGTTTAACTGTCCTGCAGAATGGATAAATTTTGAGAGACTGGAAATTAAAGAATTCAGTAGAAGCAGGAATGCACTTTGGATGATGCAGTCTGTTATTAGTTCCAAATTTTGTCAGATTGCTTTTAACGATATCCCAGCTCCTGAGAATATCATGTAAATGAGCTTTCAGCTCCTGAAAAGCTGTCCCCTTGAACTTCATGTAAAAGCTCGTGAACTCCAAAATGTTCGTAGTATTAAACTAAAAAACTGATGTAACCTTTTTGATGTGCAAACTGCAAATGAATTGGATTCTCTAGGAGATAATTAACCCCAATGAGCTACTTGTATCTACAGAGATGGCTTAATTAACAATAAAAACAGCAAATAACATTTTTTCTGTTTCATTAACTGACATTGATGGTTTTGTGAACAAGTTCAATACAGAGCTTGAAAGTTCTGGCAAAGGAATCAATTTAATAGGCTTTATTTATTCAAACTATGCATTGGTTTTATTGTTTGTGAACAGTGTGGGATTGACAGAACTGGAAATGAAATCTTCTGTTTATCTAGGGCTCTCACACAATTGTAGCAAAGTAAACTTTCCACTCTGGCCCTACTATATGTTTAAGAAACAAGCTTAATTGCCTGTATTTTAAAAATCAATATTTCTGCCAAGCAGCTTAATGTGCTTGTTACCACAGTTGCAAATTTTTGAACTATTCTTGCATCTCTAGTTTAGTGGGAAAATTTGATGAGTACAGTGAAGCTCTGAAGAATCTTTTCAGGACTTAAGACCATGGAGAAAAGGGGAGAGGGCTGTGAAATTGCTTCTGCTGTTGGTATGTCATGCTGGATCAGGTAGTCTCAGGTGAGGCTCACTTGCGACCAGAAAAACATGCTGACTGGCAAAGTATCTATGGGAGACTGCCTCTTTTTACCCCCTTATCCCTCTACCTTCTCCCATTTGTTCCTACTTGAATCAACATAAACTCCTCTTTTGCCAACTTTGGTACCTCCCCTAAGCATCCTGCAATAAATCCTGTACTATGCTCAAATGATTATCCTCTGCATCCCATAATGTGTCCCACATCCTGAGTAGCAACACTTTTCTTCTAAAAGGTCATCTGGGGGCTGCTCCAGCTGGTCAGTGGTGAGCTTCACAGCTAGATAGTGGGACTGGGGCTCTCCTGAGGTGAGGTGTTTGCTCCTAAGGAAGAGTGGTTTGGGCCTATAGCTGCCATTGTGTCCCTATATTCCCTGGGCCCCTGAGATGAGCCCTGCCTCTCCTGTGAGGGCCTAGAGGCAAGTGGGAGTATCAGAGGATTCAATTGGCCTAGGAAGGAGCCCACAGTAGGATTCTTCAGGCTCCCCCTCCCACACTGTCTCTCTGTCTCCTTCATCGATGGGCCATTGGCACATAGTCTAACAATTACCAAAGTCATTTTGCCAACATTTCGAAAAGCCAAAACAGGACTTAATAGGTGATTTTGGAATGGTTGAACATTTCATGGGTCTCTATTTTATAACTGAGTGTGCTAGCTGGCATGGACACCTCTCCAGCCACCATTTGATTTTACATGCAATCGCATTTCTGTGCCCAAGAATGCTCCTAGCCACGCTCTAATTCACAGGAGTAGCTGTAACTGTGAGGTCTATAAGAAAGGACCTAATAGACTAATTTTTGTTCACGGCAGGTGGTTGTTTATGCAGCACAGCAATGTATTGCACTATTTAACCATCTTCTGGCACTCTGAGGAGAGATACCAAAACCAACTTGACTGGGTGTGCAAACCAAACACTTTCTTCATTTGCAGAAGTATATTTTCTGATTGTAGAAGTTGTGTATGCACTGGCGAGGTAGTAGATAGAAATTTGTACTGCCAATTCAGCAAATGTGCTGAAACACATCTGGGGAATAGCTGGGGAAGATCTACTTGGCACGGTTCCATACTCACAGGGTTTCCTTTGCTCTCCTAAGAGATAATTTAAATAAACTTACCTCTGTTCTTTCACACTGTGCTTTTAAGATTATATAGTAAATCATTCTGCCTGTATTTTGTCCTGTCCGTGTAGTATGATTTTGCTATTTATTGGTATATGAGGAAAGTGTTAGTTTTAAAAACAGCAAGCCTCTAATCTAGGGATGTCTCTATAAAGGAGTCAGGATTAACTGTTTTTTTTTCTTATTAAATTGAAAAGTGACACAAATTAATGATGTTATTTGCAAGCTTTAGCTTGAACTTGTTCAGCATGAGAAAATACAGAAATTCTAAAAGTGAACTGATATAGAATAAGCCGTGTCCTGGATGGATTTCCATCTACAACACTTTCTCATTTGTATTTATTTTTCTACATTCATGATGTAGAAAATTTATCTACATTCAACAAATACTACTTTTACTTAGAGAATAAAAATGCATACTGCTGAAACAACCTTGTTACTCACATTCTCACTCTCAGCAGGTTTTGAAATTATTGTGAAAATGGTGCTGAGGCATTGTTGATTTTCAGATCTGTCATTTCTAGAAAATAAAGGTTCTTATATTGATGAGTAAAAAGATATTTCTCCAGCTTCTCACTCTAACAGAAATTCACAATCTTAAAGTCAAGCGCCCTAACACAACAGACGGTTCTGCTCTCAGTTACACCTGTTGAACTCCATTATCTTCTGTTCTGCCCTAATTACATATATACAAACTCATTCACTTGACCTTGCTGACCCTGCCATTAGAACTTTAATTAACTCCTGTGACCATGATTCATGGCCCATAACAAAATGCAAGTCATTTTATCCTGGCTAGGTTGGCAGCTGGGGCTAAATGTGTATTTTTAATGAATCGAGCATTTGTCTGTGATCACTGAATAGGAGGTTGAATGCAGATGCCTTCAGTAACTCAGTGAAACGTCTATGTATATTTATATTTTTGACTACTGCAGTGTAAGCAGACATACCGTTCAGCTCAAAAACCTGATAAATTCTCTCATCTAAACAATTTTTACTCAATTTTACTGCTCGTCTAACTTTAGATCCAGCTGATATTTGTCAGAAAACAACAAGGAAACATATTAACAACATCTCCAAAATATATTTCAACAGCTCTTCATAACAGCTCCAGTTTAATAGAATTCATTATTAAATGGTTTTCTGCCAGATAATGGGTAATGACGTCCTAATAAGAATTTCAGCAGGCTGAATACTCTTTAAATACAATTTTTCATGTCCCATTTCTCAAGTTTTCAGTGTTCTGGGGACCTCCCATTCACTCAGAATGCAGTAAAACTGGAGGACCTGTGCTCCTCTCTGACCTTTTGTCACCCTTTGTTTCCCATTGCTCAGTACTGTTAGCTGCTCTTTGGCGTGGCTTCCAAACTGCTGATGTCAGTTGGCTCTCAGGTATTTCATATCCATAGCTGTGGAGTTGATTTCCAATAAAATTTAGATATGCAGGGCAACACATAATAACTGTATTACTTAGGAAAACTGTATTCTGATAGTTGTTTTAGTAGTTTTTAAACTTATGAGATTTATGGAATCACGTGAGCAGAAGGAAAGTCAGAAGCCTTTCCACTTGGAATTTCAAGAAATGAGACATTCATTTATAGAATAAGATAACACCATTCTTCCATGTCAGGTACATTTCCTGACATGATGCATATCGTAATGATAGTAAAGCAATGATTAGTATAGCAAAAACTATCATTCAAATGTTTCAAGAAGATGAACGTCCAGTTATTCTCAAGAATAGTCAAACTAGCACTAAAAGCAGGGAAAACAATCTCACTTGCCCAAGTGCATAAGAGCTACCAGGCCGTCCACTACCAAAAATGCACCTTTTTTGCATTTCCTGAGCAGATTCTAGTAGCTGCTTCAGGTTAGGATGTGTGGAATGTGGCTGCTAGTGGTGGTTATTCTTTCTATTAATAACTCATAACCTTAATACAAACAGTCTGACTTGGCCGTGTCTTTGCTTTTCCCACATGAACAGCTGCTGTTCCAGTCACTGAGACTACTCAGGCCTGAGTCTGGCTACATAAGATTTTTCAATAATGGAAGTACATTTCTTCTACTCCCAGAAAGATGGACAGGAAGGGGAGAAGTGTGAATTAAAAGGTGCCTGACTATTTTCTTTTATCATCTTTCACGCAAATGCTACAAGTAATACACATCCAACCAGGATGTGCAGGAAGTATTAGTGCAATTTTAAATGTTCTTGCATTAGATAGCTAGCTTAAGTTGGGAAATTTTTCCTGTCTGAGTATACAGTGCTGGGTAAATATATACAGTTACTCCTTTAAGCCTTAAAATAATTTCCAAGTGATAATATGTGTTTCCATACACCTCAGCTGATTTAACACACCCATGCATTTAAAATAACGTGAACTGTTTTAAATTACGGTGTTCAAAATATTTGCCACTAGATGGCAAACTGATTGTATGCAGGCTTCCACACAAAAGGAACATATCTGCTGTTTGCTGGGTGACCAGGTGATCGTATTGCATTGAATTTATCCTTCCACATTTCCCTTGAACCAGCAAAATTATACCAGAGAAAGAGTTGGCTCTTCAACCTCAGATACTGAAAGCGCCAACAATAAGTAAAGATCACATTTGCTTCTGTTTGCTTGTTGAAATCAAATCTGTTATACTACATCTTTTAACACAGCCAAAACGCAAAAGTTCAGGCCCACCATTCAATTTTAGGTACCACATATGTTCTATGGTACTTAAGAGGTAATGAGTGACGTGTCTTGACAGAAACAAACGAGACCTATCAATCAGAATCCCCTTTTATGTGTGTCCAGCTGTATAGAACACACGTAAATGCTCACATTTTACAAGGCCCAGTCCTTCAAGTGCCACAAATCTCTGATGCAGAGTTTTACTTCCATCAGTTCACACAGAGCCTCAGCTACAGTTTGGCTTCTTATTATGTTATTCTTCCCTTTTTCCTCAAAATATTGCAATAACTAATGGCATTTCTGCATAGCAGCTGCATATTTCCATTCATAAGTGCTATTTGCAGTCACTTATGAAACCACAATAGCCTACTCAAGACCTTGTTTTTATCAGTTTCACACCACTTTGCTGTTGCTAACAATATACAAGAAAGTATTTTATTATACTAGAAAAAATTGGCAGAGGCCTTATGTCTGGTATACTTCTCTACCGTGCATCGGATTCACAGCACCAACCAGAAACAGACATCCCTTTCAAAAGCAGGAGTTAGACAAAAACAGTCTTGCTTTCCATATTTTACTTTCTTGCATTAGGAGAGGTATATAAATATTACATCTCCACTCTGCCTTTAACTGATGTTGGTATCCATCTTTGATTAGTTTCTATCAGGAATTTGAGTTTTCCCATGAGTTATAGCCCACATTTTTCTCTGAATTGGTGTGTTTGAGATTAAACCATTCTTGAAGGCAAAGAATCTGCAGTTGTACTGTCATTTACTTATGGAAATAGGCTGGTGATTCTGACTTGAGATTTATTTTTAATGCTAGTTTAACATACTGGTGCGACATTATTAAAAATAAAATTGGGGTTCAGATGCTGATTTCATTTATATTGATGTTGCAAATTGATGGCATTTAATAATATGCAGAGGACTGAGGACACATGCCAAAATGTTAAGCAAGATTAATTCTAAAAAGATTTGATTTAATACACTTTCTGAGAAAAAAAAACATTTAAATGAATAGGTGTACAGCTCCCTCTGTTTTTTCTAAATCTGCATCTGCTTAACTGTGATGTTTATCTCCATTCTTCAAGGGCCTCAGAAATATTGTAGACAGTGTCCTCAATATGCTTGTTAAAGTACATCTGTGTAAGAAAAAAATCATTGCAACTGGATCCCATGCATGGGACTTTCGTCCCATTTGACAGCAAAGGTCAGCAGAGTGGTTTTGGTTTTTTTTTGCAATTAGCAACATGTAATATTCTAGAAGTACCAGAGTTCAACCACATCTGGATGTGGGGCCTCACACAAAATGAATTTGTGCTTAATGTTCTGTGTGGAAGATCTTTGATTTTAGATCCTTACTGTATCCCTCATGTATTCAGATTTTCAGTCATTACTGTGTTTGGAAGTAGAAAGGAGTTTTCTTCACGTTACATTCACAGAGTACTTTTCCTCCCTCTATAGCGTGAAGTGTGGTTTGTCTTCTGAGACAACAACACCCATGGAGGCTCCTGCTCTTGCTGTGACCTGGGGAACAGGTGTTATCATATGTGTCCTGTTTTCTGTCTGCAGCTAAAGATTCTCTTTCTATTTTGGGCATTTAGCCTCATTCATTTAATTTAATAGCTTAATTTTAAATGTAATACAGTAATAGATTTGACTGAAATCTAATATTCTGTATTACTTAGTTGGTAAGATTACAGCATCTAACATCTCCTTCTGACTATACACTGAAAATGAAGATTGTACCATTAAAACTTGCAAGCTGACTGTATTAGAATGTCAAATACAGTGTTCTCAGATTTTTTGTCCAAAATGCTGGACCACTGATCTGAATACATTATGACTTTTCCTTTGAAACTTTAGACTTTCTGTAGACATGTCTCACTTCTAGAAGGTAATGGAATCCGGGTACACAACATTCGCTCTTATTGTTTCAAGGGGATCTTTCAAATAAAATTATGTGAATGCATTTCAGATTATAGTGTCTCATGAACTTTTCAGTGCAAGACATTGTCTCACTCAAAGAAAAATTGCTGAGAGAAAGCACCTGCAATATTTTAGACAGGTAATTCGAATGCCATCACACTCTCACAGCCTAGAAGGCTGATGTCATTTTCTGTAATGGATTATTAATTTTTCCTATGAGTAAGGAGTTGGTTTTTCTTGTGTTTTGTTTTGCTTTGTTTGAGAAAGTGTGCATACTTCCTCATTTCCATTCAAAATAGCAAAAACACTCCTAATTTTTAAGTGATTCTTTAATAGGGGAAAATCTTGTCCTTGTTGTATTAAAAGTTGTGTTAAGAAAAACCAAGAAGAGTATCAGGAGTTTGTTTGTTCCTCCCACAGACTTTATTTCTGAAACCTGGGAGGCTTCGACATTCCTGTGCACATCAGTGGTCTTCAGTTAAACAGAAGAATAATATTTCCTCTACCACACATTTATTTGGATGTTTGGTTTGTGGAGAGGTAGTATTAGACCTGCAAATACAAGATGTCAAACTGTGTGTCAAAATTACCAAATGAAAAATATTAGTACATACACAGTTTAAGTGTTCAGCTTAAAATACTTTGAGAAAAACTACATTTAAACGTTGCTCTGCTGTCTCCAATTTAATTTTTTTAACTACATCATGAGCTGCAGACATCACTCCAGGATGAGGAGTGTTGTCCAAATTTCATTTCAGCTGAACCAATTATGGTTGCATTTTTCCTTGTGTAATCCTTTGCTTTCAGTCTTGTGGTCTGTGAAGTTGCATATGAAGGTGTTCGGCTGTTAGGCACTCAGATGAGTAAATACCCAACTCACTAAAAGATATTAAGCACTCTTCTGAGCTTCATCCTCCCACACTACTACAAAAAATCTTCCTTTTCTACCCCAGGTTTCTGGCTCTGTATCATCCTACATTAGCTGTTATTTAATAAATTCTGCTTGGGTATGAAAGAATCACAGTCTGGATTTCCTGAGTTTGAAGATGAAATGAATGCAACACTTCAAGCTATTGTTCCACTGAAATTAATTTGTCTACATGATATTTTACTGAAACTCCAAACTGTTCTCTGGTTTCCATCCAAAAGTGGAGGTTCTATTTTAGTTACAAAGCTTAACTATGTAGGTTTTTCTTCAGTGAATGCAAGCTACAATGGTTTTCTCATTCCAGAACTAATGTGTTGTGTTTTTTTTCTCTTTATGTATTTAATTCAAGAACCTAGTTGACCCTTTGTGTGGGATGAATCACAGGCTCACCAAAAAAAGTGCCAAAAGCCCTGTAGGACTGAACTAAATGTTCAAGTTGAAACAAACAAATCAGTGTTGTTTTGCATAACCAAGAGAGTTGTTTTTTGAGGTATTCAGCTTGAAATGAAATGTGGAATAACCAAATTAAATTATGTTTCTTCACTTAGAGCCACATCTGGACTCAGGGAATCTTTGGAGGTGAAAAGCTCTGTCTGTTGGGAAAGTGAGAGCTTGAAGTCAAAACTAGTTTGTAATACTCAGCGTCCAAGAAAAGGCACCAAGGACCTGACTTTTGAAGTCATCGTATCTGAAACATAGTTCCAGAGGAATTCATATGCAGCCAACACTAATTAAAAATAGATCTCAGATCTCTGGGTGGCTCTCTGGAAATATGCAATTAGTGACCATCCAAAACAGTTGTATTAAAATTATTTGTTTAAAGTTATATGAGAACTCTGTAGGAGACAGATAGAATCTAATTTCAGCATCTCCATTCAGGTAGCTTTCCTTCTGGCAATCCACTGCTTAATATCTTTCACACCTTCTGACTGCTAAAGTTGATGAAGCAGGAGTTTGATAATCTCTTTCAATTTATAACCTTGTGGAAACCCAGAGGAGATTTCTTATAACGGGGTTCACTGAATAAGGCTGGGTTTCTGTAGAAGAGGCAGTGTATCATCATGCCGTGGTAGTGTATCATCATGCTTGTGCCCGAGGGTTCAATTTAAGGTTTCAAAAGCATTATCAGCGTTGGCATTTTCCATGTGCTAACTGCTTGCATTTAACCTTTCATTGCACCTTTAAAATGGTATTTTGGTGTTCTGCCTGACTCTCATTCCACCTTCTTTATGTCTTTTGCAATCCTGTCTTCTTATGTAACCAAATAATTCAGCTTCTACTGACCAGCTCTCAAACCTCTGGTTAGCCCTCCTTGTTTTAGTTGCTGTTCCTTTTCAACCCCATTCCTGAAATCTTCATCAAAACATACTTCTTTGTCCCGGTCTCTTTGCTCAGCTAATCTCAGTTCTCTTCACGTACCTTGGCTGTTTGTCATACTCTGTGCCTGTCTCCATCTCCTGCACATACATATGTGTTCATGGCTCCACTCTCAGCTCATCGTACTCTTTCCATTTCTTTCTCCCTGTATATATATGCTCACCAACTACTAAATTCTGTTTTTGTCCACACTGCATTCAAATTAATCTCTCTGCACTATGTCAACAGAAGGGTCCCTGAGGGGCACTGGAAAAACATTTTGTGGTGCTTAGCTCTAATCGTAAGAAGAATTATGTTTGTGCAGCTCTGAGCGTGTCCACAGTAGACAGACTCTTCAGTTTGCAGATAAATCTCCAGGAAGACTTTTCTGAACATTTACAAAATGGAATTTTTCAAACATGGATAGATTTTCAGAGGAACAACAGAACCATTTAGCCAGCACAATGCCTCTCAATGCATCTCAAAATATTTTTACTACAAAATGTGCAAAATTAAATGTGAAAAATTAGAAAAGTAAAACAACATTTTCACATGGATAACATTACACTTTTTCTGGCTTTGTTCTCATGCAGTCTTATAGTATTTTATCTGTAAATTGAGAAATAAACAAGCAAATCATCAAACTGAGGAAAAGCATCTTGCAAGAAAATTTTCACTCCAAAAGACATTTGGCAAAGTTATAAGTAATTAAAAAAGGAAGGTCAGGAAGTGAGAAGTACTGGGGACATCTTCATTAAAGATTGTGCTGTCAGATCCAATCATAACATACACTGCTACAAACACTGTGTATTGTCTCCCGTAGAATAACTTCCAAGGTGCCAAACCTTGAAGCAACTTCAAGATTTGTTTTATTAAGATGAACAATATTCAAACAAAATGTATGCAAAAATGTGTTCTTTCAACTACATATTACCATTCTGATTGAATTACTTAAGCCTAAAGGCCAACTTTCCAGCCTTTTTCAAAATTATAATGTGTTTATACTACATAGGAAAACTGTACTATATATTCTTATGTACATAATAGTTATATGCATAATAATTATCTGTTTTAATTTGGAATATTCCTCACTCACCCAGCTCCAGGCTCCACAGTAGGTTGTCAATTCCAGCAAGTCAAATATGCGGGGGATTATCAATTCGTCTTCTGTGTGTAGGAATGAAAAGTTACCACATTGAAAAAATGATATATTCCTTCACCTTGAAGATGGGAATTGCCAGTTTTTAAGCTATTTGGCAAGACTCAGTATGTCTTTTATTTAACTCAATGTACCTGAACAATATAATTCAAAATTTCAAAGTAACTTATGATTCCCACATCCAGTGGATATCATTGTAAGACAGCCATATGGGTCAGAGGAGATCCTCCATTCTGCCAGAAAGCAATTATTTTTGTCAACTGATTTATCAGAAACTATTTTCATGTTTGTGCCTCTGCTTTCTGGAAGTAATTACTCAGCAGATGAAATGCAGTACAAAAGCCAGGTTCACAAGTAAAAAAATGAAATCTTTGAATGAATTCCTTCTTTTCCCATCTCCAGCAAGCTATTTGTGGCCCGCAGAGGCTTCTCTATGTAGATGACAGAGAAATCTTAATTTTGCTGTCTAAGTCAAGAGGAACTGTTCAGTAATGTGGGGACTGGAGCTCAGGGGTGGGTAACTGAGGACAGGAGCTGTTGCTGGAGCTCAGAAAATCTGCCAGCTGTGCATTCCAGGCCCGGATGAGCCTCAGCTGCTCATACATGCTGCACAGTTGTGCGAAGTCACGGCAAGTTCACTTCCCTGGGCTGGCATATTACTGGATCGTGCTGGGTGTGCTTTTAGGGATGACAAGCAAATGAGCATTTGAGATGAAATAAAGCCCAGGAAGCTGGGAAGAGATAGGTAAGGAAATTAATTTTTTGTTACATGATCTGCAATCTAATGTCCCTCCTTTTACATAGCCATCGTTAAGTAAAATAATAATAAAAAATTGCAAACCTTTTGGTTTACAATAAAAATTAAATGAAGGTTTAAGCACCTCGAGCCCTCTCTCACGGAATTTGAAAACTATGCTTAAAACAAGTTTCCAATGTTTTCCAATTCTTCCCAATAATTGTCAGTAAATTTTAAATTAACTCAGTTTCTCCTGGTAAACTGAATCTATCAATAGAATTTTTATCTTCTTTACAGTTCAGTTTTGTAATATATCCTTTGAGGTAATTGTAAACCCAGACTTTGTAAAATCACTGCAAGGCTTCCCCAGACAGGGCTACACTCTGCAGTTTGGTACAATATTACCATAGCTTTTTTGAGTCGTGTTAGTCAGGTGCCTTACTTTTGGTCACATATATCAGTCTTTCCTGATGAAATATTGCCAAGCATGTTAAATTATGATGAAAATTTTTACTTTTTCTTAGCATTGATAATTTTAGAGCCATTTTCACAGTCTGAATTTCCAGTGCATAAACATGAGATCAACTGAATCCATGAGGATTTGGCTCAGAAATAGATTACTTATAGATGTGGGCAAAAGTTGCCAAATAGTCTAAAAGATTTTTGAGCCCAGTTCCCACTGGGAATTAATGTCCTATTGATTTCCACAGGCTTTCAGTTGACCATTCACTGAACTTGTTTAGAAGTACATTTTAACTTCTAATTCTTTTTTTCCCTCATTTCCGATGCATATAGAATGACCACACTGTTGCAATCTCACAGGGATATAGAGAGAATAAAACAATTACACTGAGAGATTGTTGCTCTCTTGTCTGTAGTGTGACTCTTATTTCAAAATATCTAGATGTCATCTGACACACTAAGCATGTGAAACACAGCCATCATTTGCTGGGATATATGGATCGTACACGCTACCTGGAGATATCATTGATTAATACATGGATTTGATCTACTGCATATTCTACTAATCTTCGTCTACTGCAAATTCCTACTAAAGATTTCTTTTTTATTTCATTCTGTATTGGAATAGAAGCAAGAAAAAAAAATATTTTGATGATTCTTCAATAACCAGTGCAAGATGTCCTTGTAGACTTGATTAGTTTTCAGAGACCTGGGCTCTCTATCATGGAGAGCACTTAGTTTTTGCTCATATTGACAGAATCAGAGAGATTGGTTTGAGTCACTGCATGCAGACATGGAGTTATCTTTCAGTCAAACTCAGATGGCAACTGTAGCCTAAGTTTGCTTCAAATGGCAACTTTTGCACCTATGTTAAGCTAGATTAGTTAACCAGTGTCAAAAAAAAATTAAAAAAAATTTTTTTTAAAAGAGGAGTTTTACCTTTTCTATGGTATCCTCAATTTGTTATACTAATACCTTGTTGGTTAAGCAACCAAATCTATGAATGTGTCTGTTTCCCATATATTATAAACTCCATGTAAGAGCTAAATGGTGGCAAATACAACAAGGTTAGAAATAGTTTTCATTCTAATGCCCTATTTTCTGTCATTCATTACTACAGGAACATTTAAAACTGAAATTTTCCATGCTTAGCTCCAGACAACATTTATTTTTTACCTACTAGAATACTAGGGAGAAAAGTCTCTGTTCTGAAAGAGTCCTTGTCACATTAAAAAATAAATAAGCAATTTTATCAACAATATAACTGTGAATTTAAAATAGTAATTGGCATGGAAATATTCATTACCTCAGAGTACATCATGCTTCCTTACCATGAGGAAAATTAATTTTGATTCAACTAAGCTTCAAGGATTCGTAAGTTAGCTTTGAGTACCCGCAATGGTAGTCCTAGTAAAAGGTATTCTTATTGGACATATACTATTGGTTTTCAAACAGATTTTCTTGGTAAAACTAGTCTTCAAGTATTGTGAAGTATTACATATTCACAGTTAAAGTGTTGTACTGCTGTCTTTTTGCTTTAGAGAACTACAACTTACATCATTTGCAATTTACAATGGCTGCTTGTGAATTTGCAAGCTGTGCAAGAGAGGGCTAGTGACAGCAGTGGCAAATACATGTTAGTTTGAATTCCAGCTGAGCACCAATCTTGTCTGCAGCGCACGTATGCATATATCTATTGCTGTAAGCATGTCTCGACATATTAGCTATTACAGCAGTAGCAGCATGTGCAGTAAGTTTATATGTTTCCTATCCTATTCAAATCTGCAGCTGCAGATTCCCTGATGTGTGCAGAACTGTGCTCACTAGAGCTCTATTTTGATGGGTTGTAGTAATATAGACAAAACTGTACAGTACTGTGGCCTATATGAGAAATTAAAAAATCATAATTTCACTTAGAATCTTTATGTATGTGGCTACTTTCTCTCAGACTGTGTCTTCTTACATCACTCTTCCAATACAAATGCAGAGTGTGATACTTAGAAGTAGATATCCATCTTCTCTGCAGAAGGACACTGCACCAGAAAGACAAAACTATTCATGATGTGGCTCATATGTGTGTAAGCCATCATACTGCGGAGCTCCATGGATGCCTCATACGGACCACATATTACATGGGTCTCTTTGCATAAATCCACTTATGTAGGTGCTTTCTGCTTTCAGGAAATTATACAACAAATACCATTTTATTATAATGTGATCCTGTTGTTATAGATGTGGGTCAGTCTATTTTTATGTGAGCTTATATAACTCAATTATTTGTTCCCAGCTGAAGCTTGGCTTACATTCCACAGAGAAGAGCAACTATGCTTCTTGAAAAAAAAAATTAAGTCTTAGTATACATACAATATGTAATTATAACATTATAATTTTAGACTGTTCTTTCTCATTTGGATATATTTAGGTAATAATTCTTTCTCACTGCATTTATGTTCAGAGCTACCTCATCCTAGACGGGTGAACTCAGAAATATCCTGAGTGCATAGTGATCATCATCGTATTGTAGGAAACAGTTTTTGGACAAAGAATCATAATTCTGATATGCACATAGTCTATAACGTTAGGCATTTATTTGAATTCACTGTTTAGTTAAGTAAAAGCAATAAGCTTCTAATGTATATGTTTGAACTGCACTCAGAGGAACATTCTTCACCCCACTGACTTTTTTAGCGTTTGCTCCAAGCTCAGCAGGTAACAGAAATACCAGAAGCTCACCACTACGTGTTGCACCTAGGTGAGTTTTATACACTAACAGTATCCTCCTCCACTTTCATCTCTGTGATTACTTCTGTGAGTAGTGTGAAGAGTATGCATATTGTTTTCTGAATGATCAAATATTTGTGAAATTAGCGGTCACCTTCATGCTTGCCCAAATGAGTGATGAGAGAGAAAAACTTTTTCTCCTTGGAGCCAGTAAAGTTTATTGTTTTTAAGGCAAAAATTCTCTAAGTTCTTCTGTGTTATCTTGGATGCTGCAAATTTTAATCATTCCCCGGGAACTTGACAGCGTCCTAAGATGCAGTGTTCATGCACTGCATATCTGAAAGCCTTTCTGTTTTGACTTTGTTTTACCAGTTGAAAGATTTGGAGATTAGGTAAAATAGGATAGATATGCTTCCCAGTAATGGTTATAATGATTATATGGTTCACACTCATGTGCCACAACATCCTCTTTCTAAAATTTAAGCCACAGAAGATTTTCAGTTTGCAAAGAATTCCCTGTGGGCTAAGAAGCTAGGAGGACTCTATGTAAAGTATTATGTGAAGCTTGCCTTTGAACATGTGAAAAAGTACTAGTTTAAATAAAAGTATATTTTTGGAAGTTCAGTCTCTCTTCAATGCACGGTATACATCAGTTCTGTTATCACTGAATACTGAAATCAAATCATTTTGTGGTAAGCTGTAAATGTAAACCAACACGACCAGATTCTTCCATGAACAGGCATCTGCCTGAACAGACTACTAACATACACAGTTCTGCACTCAAAGCAAAAGGAATACCCTTTCTGCTTTGTTGTGGTAGCCAGGAGACTATGTTCTCCATTAAGATGTTTTTGTTGAACCCTGAACTCTATGATAGGCATTTTACTCCCATCTCTTGTTATTGTGCATCATTATTTTTCTTAGAATACTCATTCACACTGATAATTATTTTCTAGCAAATTGATTTCCTAGCATGGGGGGTTATACGTGGCTTAAAAGTCCACAATGAAAACTCTCATTTACTTAAATGAGAGCACTATTTCCATTCACATAAATCAGGCCATGATAGCAGGAATATGGCAACAGTAACTACTGTTCCAGCCCAGGAACTGTAAGAGTCAACTCCTCAAAGCCTGTTGACTCAGGATTGGTTGCAATGGAATATGAATTTCTCTGATTCCAAACAATCCATTTGTTGTCAGACTCAGAAACAGGCCCTATTGATATTTTCTATTGCTTGTCCAAGAGTGGAATGCTGTTGCTGCATGTCCATGTGACATGACATCACTGGGAAAACATTATAGAGACTGCACTTCTTGCTGTTCTGCATTGGAGGTTGGATCTGGAAGCTAACAGGAGATGTTCTGTTCGTTGCTTTAATTGCAATCACATTTGGTAGGCCTACTGGATACCCATCCCTCTCCAATCACAATTGTGAACACTCCGGTAAGGAAAACTCATATTAATGTACAGAAAAGCTTTATTCTCTTTTCCTTCTACTGCCATAAACAACTGAGGTCAGGATTTTGCATTAACCACCTTTAGAAAAAAGTCTGTACATCTATAGCAAAACCTGTGCCATTACCTCACATACATCAAGCATTTATTGCTTGTTAGGTGCCATGTGTCTCACACCATTAATATATTTTTTAAACAAAGTATTTAATTGTGGGAACAACCTCTTAGATAAAAAGGACTGAAAATAAAGCGAGTCTACTGCATACTAAGGGTTGTCCAATCTTAGGGCTAGTAGATACAGAATTGAGGATTCTTTCCTCTTCATCTCCTGCTGGACCAACCTCTGCTTTACTAGAAATGTCAGCGTATGTTTGTGTGTCACTAAGGCTGACACATGTTGCTTAAAGAGCTGATCTGTTGGTCTCAGGAAGAGTAAATCAAAGCAAGTTCTAATTCTGCCATTGTGTCTTAAAGACTTCAGATAGGACGTTCTCCTTCTTTCTGCATGCTGGCAGACTTTGATATCTGATCAGACCTATAGGATGAGCTATTCATTCATTTCTAGTTATTTCTCAGCAGCAGTTATAGATCTAGAAAGTTTTCCAGCAAAATAAACCCTTCCTTTGTTGCCCATTTGAACCAAATTGTTCTTTGCATCAGGACTGTAGGCTGTAACATTTTTTCATTCTGTTTTGGTTCCTAAGAATTGGGCTTGTTCTTGTGCTGCCCCATCAACTTTCCTTCTTTGTGAAAATTAAAAAAAAATACAGCCTTAGCTCTCAGGTTGACTGCTCATCTTTGAGGTGGCAGGTCTGGAGGACCCAGCTGGAATAAACTTTCCAGTATGGTGCTCTGCTGTGAGGCTGTTATCTTACACTTGAAACCGATACCATCTACTAAGAGAAATGGTAGTGATCCTTACACATTTTGTGCTCTCCCACCTTAGAAAAGAGAATTCAGGAAAAGAGTGCCCTGTCAAAAGAGCCCTGTGATTGTTGGTCTCCTCTCCATCTATAAGGACGATGTTGATTGTCACTGCTCCTTAAATCTAGTAAGTCACATTTTTAAAGACTGCAATTGTCCTGCTGTTTCAGCTTTGCCTAACACAAGTTCCCTCTTGTCTTCCCCTGCTACATTCCTTGTCCCCTCACACTCTGTTTTTCCTTTACAAATCACTTGTCCTCCACCGTGGTTTCTCTTTAGCATTGCCCACTTTCCGCTCTTAAAACCTTTATTCTTACTGATTTCTTTTGGCCTATCATCCATTCTAGATCACTCAGTTTCTGCTTTACTTTGGTACTCCTCCTCCCTACCACTCCAGACTCTTCTGCCCATTCCTACTCCCTTCAAGTGATTCAAGTCTTGCCAGTGCTTCAAACTCCAATATCCAGCCTGCATGCTCAAACTTCTATCTTCATGCTTCTCATGATTCAAGAACCCCCATTTGTATTTCCACTATAGGTTCACATTTCCATTTGACACAGTCTTACAAATGACTTTTTTAGCTCTTATTTCTGATTCTGTGCTTCCAAATGACTTTTTAGCTTTTATTTCTGATCCAGTGCTTCCCAAAGTTTTCATGTGCAATATTGCTCTGGATTCACTTCAGCACTCACAGTCCCCTAAGTTCCGCATCCACCCTTGAATTTCTTTCAGGGTGCAAACTGCTCCTAGAAATCTTTGTAATCTTGCAACTTGGATGAAATCCTTGGAACACCTGCTTTGCACTGTCTTGACATACACAGTCTCTAGAAAAAAAGTTCTCCAAGGCTGCATCTAGGATGTGTCCAGGTGTGTATTGGGCTGAAATCTGGCTGGAGAACACTGTGGCTTCCTTAGGGATCTCATGCTTGTTTCTTTGCTAGGAAAAAAAAAAAAAAATAAAAAGAGCCACTGCCTTCTTGAGTCTCACTGCAGTATGGGGTTAGGATGTGGCCAGAGCACACACACGGATTTGAAGTACTATTGGTTCCCTCGTTAATGTGGTAATTCAAAAAATGTGATAATTATTCTGGTATTAGTAGAAACAAACAAATAAACAAACAAAAACAAAACCCACAAAACCAAAACCAACCAGTTACCTTTCAATTCTCCATTGTTGGTAGTGGGTCAGTCTTAATTTCTTCACATTTGTGGGGACACCAAGACCGTGGAGAAGAAGGGATCACCCCTTCTACCTCTTCCACTCTCACTATCGAGTGGAACTGGTGTCATCATGGATTGCAACTTACCTGTCTTTCAGTCAGAAAAGCATATATATCATCTCTCTTCACCTTCAGTTTCTCAAACTTTTACACTTCTGTTTTCCCAGCTTTAAGTTTTACAGAGTATCTTATGCAACATTCTCTTTCTTGTTTGTGATAGCCCTCAAGTGATCTCTTCCATTCTGGTTTGGCTTAGGGAAGGATCATGTGGCAGACAGGTGATTGCCAGTGTTCAGAACTGTTGCACTGTGAGCTGCACGAGTTGCTAGAAGAAGGATAGTAAAACAACATGCACAGGCTACTTTATAGAAATACAGCCATCTTTAAGTGTCTTAGACTGTCTACCAAAAATCATGATACCAGAAATGCTAATTCAGTAAATTGCAAATACTGCTTATTTTCTTAGTTTATTTTTAGATATTTGCAGAGGTGCTAATAGATCACATGATGATATCAACCCCATATACAAACTGAATCATTAATGTACATTTCTTTCTCCTTGCTACCTTAAACAGTATTCACAATATGGGATTTGAAGGCACGTATGTGAATGTTTATGTGCACACTCTAAGAAGAATAATCATGATTTGGCTACAGCATACCTATTCAACAAGTCAAAAGAATACTCACAGGGAGACCAAATTTAGCTACTCCAAAACATGTCATTATGCATACTGCCAAAATCATACTAAACGCCATGCTTACATATAGAAAACAAGCATTTAGAATTCTCTGCCTTCAGAATAGACATGGAAGTATGGTGTTCAATAAATGGCAACAGAAACAATGTTTAAAGAGCATATTTAAATCATGTTTAATCTATTTTTTCTCAATAAATTGTTATTGACAAAATAATGGGTTTAGAACACATCACGAGCTGCCAGAATCTGATTAGGGCAAGAATCGAAAGAGAGACAACTAATGGAAAGAACCTGTATTAATTTCCCATGTCCTTTAATCAAAGAGCAATCCATTTGAAACTACTTATCCAATAGAACATCTTTGCTCCATCTCCAGTGCTGGGTTTCAGTTTGGATGTTCAGCATATATATCCTTCAAGGATATCTTTTCCGAATGTGGAGCCAATTCTGTGAGGGGCTATGACATACATAGCTAGGTCAGATGGACTAGAATTTAACAAGCTTTTACAGATTTTGCGATTCTCTATCAGATTTTTAAAGGAGAAGAGATGTGATTTTTCAAGCATAAACAAATTAACTGTGCATAAATTACTTAGAAATGGATCTTCAAAACAGTATGGTGTACTCTTCCCAAAACCCCACCATCATCCCTAGGAATGATCAGCACACACTGAGTGTCCTAAAGAGTGTTTTAAATAGTACCAAATTCTGTCATTCTTTACATGTCTTTTGCAGAACTCAGCTAATTCGAGGCTACAATGGAATAATCTAGTTATTTGGCAACTATCTGCATAAAAATATTTCAATTACATTAGGAAATGATTATCAAAAAAGCGTTGAATAACTTCAGTTACAGTTTATTCTTTGTTTCTAACCCATATATTTCCTCAGTTGAGAGTTCGTGAGGAAAATTGGAATTTTCTCATCCTTTCACTTTTTTTTTGTGCGGAACTATTCTAGAAGAGTTTAAATATATGCTATCGCTAATTATTACAATAAGGTTAATACTGTTTTCCATAATTAGTTTTTAATGAACATATGTTCATTAATGAAAACTGCACTCTATATGCAATGCCATTTGAGCTGAATGGGCATGAGAGATGTTAAACATAAAATAAAACTATGTACCACACTTAGGCACCATCCTGCAAACACACATGATTTCAATTTTACCTTTTCAGTAAATAGAAGCTCTCAGGACAGCGTGCTAGAAGTCTAAGTAAAGCCACACCTAAGTTAGGAGTATGGACATAGGTTTGATTCTTAAATATTTTAACATAAGTTCTTATTAAGTACTTCAGTGAATGGAAGCAAATGCTGGAAGTCCTCCTGTCAGAGAACGGCACTTCTATCCTTTGTCCAGTGCAAGGCTGCCCCAGTTGCAGGGATGCACACAGTATATTCCCATCATAAATTGTGTATACCCATAATAGCAAAAAAGGGTTTCTTTTGTCTGATACAAGTCACATTTTGGCTATTCTGACTTTGTAGGTGAGCATTTGTTGTCATATGTTTATTTATGTTGATAATTAATCCATTAGTTATTCCTGTTTTTTTTTTTATCTTATTCCTGTTTTAATAATTTGGGCCACAGTTGTCACTGTAATTGTAGAAGGAAGCATATGTAAATTCAAGGGAAAGTCTGGACTTGATAATTACTGGGATAAATAGGAGGCTGAGGGCTATTTTAAAAGAGACATAACAACATGCCAAACTACTAAAAATGCTTAATTCGCTTTGCCAATCCTCGCCTTCAGAATATGGCCATCTTACAGAGATATCATGTGATCTGAATAAAACATTTCTGGTAAGTATAATGATGACTGTATTCCATGTTGGTTTACACTTTGCCTGAAACTTTCTGTGTCTCTCTCTCTCCCCCTCTCTCTCTCATCTACTTATCCATCTATATCTGCCTATATCTACATCTATCTATACCTATACCTAGTATCTAAATGTTTTCAAGCATCATATACACAAAAGATTGCAATCCCCCTCTCTCCCTCTCACCCATCTAGTTAGGCCTCATGTAGCTCTGTTCTGTTTAATGTTGCTTTGCAGCCCTCCTTCTAGGTAAAGGTAGCCCACCCTCTCCGACCCCATAAAAAAAAGAAAAAAACACGGGCCTTCCATTCGTAGCATTTTCTAAACAATGACAAGTGACAGAAAATATCTCCCATTGTGAGCACGGGGAGTGATGGAAGGCAGGTGGCACAGGTGAAACTACTTTCCATTTGCAGACCGGCTGCAGCGGGCTGAGGCCCAGTGCCGTAGCAGAGCGCAGGAGTGTGCGTGGCTGCACTCCCCAGCCAGGTCCCGTGTGACATCCCAAGGCAAGAGGCTCGGCTCCGCGCTCGGACGGCAGGCAGCGACCCGTCACGCCTTTTAGTGAAAGGATGGGGGAAAAGACGGCGAGAAGACAAGGAGAAAAAAGAAAAAAAAGGCGCAGCGCGTTATTTTCCAAAAGACCAAAAATAGCAGCGCGCTGCCGCGCAAGCCTCCTTATTATTCCTCCGGCGTCGGCATGCAACCGGGGATGCCGCACCTCGCAGGGCGCCGTGCGCTCCGCCACCGCCGACTTTAGCCGCCGCCGCTCGCTCTTCCACCCTCGCCTGCGCTGCCGCTGCCGCGAGTGCGGCTCCGGCGCAGCGGTAGCGCAGGCGAGGGAGGAAGAACGAGCGGCGGCGGCGGCAGCAGTTTCCCCTTTCCCCAGCCCTGGCTCGGCGGGCGCATGCTCACTTGTGCCCGCAGCCCTGGACCATATTTGTCAGGACCTACTCGAGAGCCGGAGAAAAAGAGAGAGAGAGAATTTGGGGGGGTAAGGAGCGGCGGGTTGCGAGCCGGAGCCGCCGGCCACGGACAGGGAACGGCGTCGGCGGCCGAAGGCCGGCGGTGGGGTCGGGTTCGGCCGTAGGTGAGGATGAAAGTTGGAGAGCGAGAGAAAGGCAGAGGCGCACCTCCTCGCCCTCCCTTACGAAACGCCGCCGGGGAAGGGAGGGGGCTTCTCCCCCCACCCGCGCGGCGGGGATGGAAGTTCGCGCCGGGGAAAGTGGGCAAGTGACTCGCAAGTGGCGGGGGAGCGGCCGGGGCAGGGGGTGCCTCCCCGCGCCCCAAGTGTGTGAGTGAGAAAGAGGAACAAAAGAAAGAGAGAGAGAGGTGCCTGCTATTTCTTTTTCTCTCCCCAAACACATGACGGGAGTACGCGCATCGAGCCGTGCCGCGTATCTCGGCGCAGCCACGGGCACGCACGTATGTGCATGTGCATAGAGCTCCGTATGGGGGAGGGAGCCGCCGAAACGCGCCGGGGGGGCCTTTTTTAGGGGGGGAGGGGGCTCCGCAGGGAGGGGGAAGGGAAGGGGAGAGACATTTTGCGGACTTGCCCCACCGCCGAGCCGCCGCTCGGCTCCATTTAACGCCGCTCGCGGGGCACCGCGGGGACAAACGCGATGGGGCCGGGGGGGGGGGGGGCGCGGGGCTGCGCGCTGGAGGGCGGGCAGCGGGGGGGATCCTGCGCTGCGCTCCCCCCCGGCCCCGGCTCTTTGTTCGCGCACGCCGAAGGACGGGGCGAGGTGCGGGCGCGGGGGGGCGAGGCGCGGCCGAGGGGGGGGGCGGTGCGAGAGCCCCGTTTTTTCGGTCGGAAGCGGCAGGCGGCGGCCGGGATGGACCGGTTGAATGTGCCGC
The DNA here is from genome assembly GCF_987193195.1 of Phasianus colchicus. Classification (NCBI taxonomy): domain Eukaryota; kingdom Metazoa; phylum Chordata; class Aves; order Galliformes; family Phasianidae; genus Phasianus; species Phasianus colchicus. Next base: position 57,720,246 of record NC_143437.1, on the reverse strand, counting down.
GGATCCCCGTGCGCGAAGGCCGCGCTCAGCGCGCAGCGGAGAGTTTGGCGTTCCCGTCGCTCCCGCACTTTGTGTGCCTATGCGCGAGAGATATTTAAAATATAATCATCTCCCAATTTCCGCCATTTTGGGGAAAGTTTGCACACACATGCACATACCGAAAAAAAAAAAAAAAAAAAGCTAGCTTTTTTTTTTTTTTTTTTTTTTCAAGAGGCGAAAAAAAAAAAAGTCTTTAGCTCGAGTGCTCCGCGCCCGCCGCTGCCGTGCGGTGCGCGCTCCCGGGCCGCTGCGGCAGGCGGGGGGCGAGCGCGGGGCGGCCCCTGCCCGCTGCGGGCCGGCGGCTGTCACCCGCGGGCGGCGCCGGGGCTCCCGCGGGACGGCCCCGCGCTGCCCGCGCACGTGTGCGCCCGGACGGGGGGGGCGAGCGGCCGGCGCGCGGCTCTGCCCCGAGTTGCGCGCTCTCGGCCCGAGCGCCGCCGGGGGTGCGGCCCCGTCTCCCCCCATCGCTCTGTCTCCGCAGCCGGTGCATTAACAACAGGATATAGGCACACTTGTTCTCGCTAACGTGCGTGTGAGGCGGCGTTTTCGCGACGGGGGGAGGGGGAGCGGGATTTTTTTTATTATTATTATTGTGATTATTATTTTGGGTGGGAGCGGCCGCCCGGAGCGCGAGGCTGGAGGGAGCCGGGGGGTCGGGAGCCGCCGCCGCCCCCATTTTGTGGCCGCTTCGTCGGAGCGGCCGCACGCGACAGCGTGAGAGAAAAAGTTGGAGCGCGGGGCCGGGCTGCGGGCGGGCGGGGGGCGACGCGGCGCTGCCCTCCGCGGGAAGGGGCACCTCTCCGTCGGGCGATCTTCGCGTCGAGATTGGCTGCGAGCGGCCGAGGAGCAAATCCCGCAGCCCCCTCGGGAAAGAGAGCGCGCCCCCCTCCTCCTCCTCTTCCTCCTCCTCGCTGGGGGAGGGGAGGAGGGAGGAGAAGGTAAAATTTTCCCCTTCCACTCGGAGCCAGCCGCCCTTTCCCGGATCCCCGTCTCGGGGGGGAGGGTGGTGGTGAGGGGGGGGGGAAGGACCCGGTAAACAAGCGGAGTCCCTCTCTGGTTGTGCAACTTCCTCAGGAACCCTCGGCACCCAGTTCCTCTCCCACCCTCGCGCGCACCGCGCTCGCCCCCGCGCCGACCGGGGGTCCGTCTCCTCCCGCGCGCTCCCGTCGCTCCGGGCCGGGGGGAGGGGGGGGAAGAGAAAACAGCGGAGAGCGGCGCGGGGCGGCGGGAGAAGCGCGCTTCCCCCGCTCGAGCGCTGCCGGCTCGCGGCCGTCGGAGCGGGCGGCCGCTTTGTCTCGGCGCTCCTGCCCGAGCCCGGGCGAAACGCGGACCTGAGCACTCCGGGTTTTCTCCGCCAGAAAGTTTCAAGTGCGGCAAAACACGCCGCAAAACTGGCCAAGGAGGGACCTCTGGCGGTAGGCCGCGGGCAGCCGGCGGCCGCGCCCGGCGGGCCCCGCGCCGCTCCGCTCCGGCGGCCGCTCCGCGGCGCGGCTCCAGGCCGAGCGCGGCGGGGTGCGGGGCTCGGAGCGGCCCGGGCCGGCCCCGCGCACCGCCGTCGGCCGCCGCGTTCTTCGCAGCGCTCGGAGGCGCTGAGTAACGCTTCCTGGAAACGCGGCCCCGCGGGATGCGGCGGGGAAGGCCGTGACGCGCGGAGCCGTGCGGTGACCTGCGGGCAGCGGGACGGGCTGTGCGAGCCGTGAGCTGACACGGAGCGAGAGCCGCCTTCTCGTTGTTGTTCCGCTCGTTTTTGAGAGGCGCTGGGCTGAGCGCGTTCGCTTTTTTGTTTCTGCGCGTGAGTCAACGCTCTGCAGCGAGCGCTAACAATCAGGTGGAAAGTGTAAATACAACTCGAGAAGCGAACGCTCGACTTCACGCTGCTTTCGGAACGGCTCGCGTTCAGAATCAGAGCAGAACCTTCCCGCTGCGGCGTAAAGCCCCTTCGGGAAAGCGGTTCCTGCCCCCAGAAGTTCTCCCGTTCCCAGCAGCTCCGGTGAACATCCGCGCGGGCGGAGAGCTGCGGCTGGTGCGGTGCCGGTGCGATGCCGCCGCGCCGCCCGGGCGGCCCTTGCCGCGGGACCCCGCCGCTCCGCTGCGCTCCGCCGGTCCCAATGGACGCAGCGCGCCAGTGACGGCGGCTGCCGCAGCGCTCTCATTGGAGGGCGTTTCTTGTCAGCCGGGCAACTGTAGCGAACTTTGGGTTTGTTTGTTGCTGTGTATGGTTCTTATTAATTTCTTGAGTTTTTCTCCACTGTTGCTTTTAATAGTTCTGTTTTTCTAGAAAATGGTGGCGCGGTGAGCCCTTTCCCTCTGGCTGGTTCAGTGTTGTCGGGCATCACTCGGGTTGGCGTTTGTGGGTTATTCCCGTTACCCTTCATATTTTAATACCGCTGACAGGTAGGATTATGGAATGTAAGCAGTGGGTGTGAGGAACCAGGGATTACGTGGATGGGATTTACTGAAGACAGCAATGGTGTGCATGTAGCCACAGCTTATTATTGCTTCAGTAGTAGCGCTACTCATCACAATGGGAAATAGGGGCTCTTTGTGAACTGGAGATAAGGAGAAACGTAGCGACCAGTAATTAGGAGCTATGAAAAAAAAGTGAATTAATGGTTTAAGGATTGCAGACCCCGTGGAGGCTACTGAGAACAGGCAGAAGGGAGGAGAAGGGCATGAGCCAGGCGTGAGTGTGCAGAGGGGCTCACTGGGTGCTAACTTCTCTTCAGGACAATTTGACATACATCAGGTGATGCACAGTGTGAAGAACTGCATCGCAGTTCTTCCTGAGATGTCTGCAATGCAAATGGAAGGAGATGGTAGTTTTCTGTCACTCTGTGCCCAATTCAAGGAAATAGAAGAGGTTAACAAATGGGAGTAAATAAACTGGGAGTTGTATGCCAGTCTTAGTATCTGAGCGTCTTTAACCCCTATTCAGGACTGCACAGAGAAGGACGGAAACAAACAAGGTGTTGTAGAGGAGATCCTTCCTCAGAGCTCCTCAGGTACAACTTCTCTATAAACAAGTTGGAAGTTAGTGGTGAATTTCATTATTTGATGGAACAGTATCAGTATTGGTTATTGCAGTGTTCTGTGGATGTTTGAAAATGACAGAGTAGACAAAAGCTGTCTGTAACTGCAAATGTTGCCCAGTTCTGAGCATTGGTACCTGTGTTAGCTGCTGGCAGAGACCAGATTCAGATTCAGAACCCATTCTTAGTGCTGGTGCAGGCTCGCTCCTAACAGAGAACACAGTCTGCAGTTTGTAATGCCTGTGGCCAGGTTCCTTCTGTAAGGAAACAAATTTTAAGCCTATCTACGAGGAAGCAAGGCCAAACATACACTGTGTCCCTGGAGAGTGCAGCAGACAGAGAAGTAGCAAGAGATAAAACAAGAGGAAATAATAGTAAGGAGACAACATTGACAGGAAATCTGGTCCAATTCCTCTTATGAGTACTAAGGAGGGCAAAGAATTTTAAGCTTAGGTCCCCCTGTGAATATAATTCCTACCTACATATAGCTCATCTTTAAAGTAACTTATTTGTAATAAATTTCATGAGCAAAAGGCAAAGTAGTGGAATTGACACAAACAGTCCTTCAACACACAGAACAGTAGAGTAGTAGAACTGGTAAAGTCGTTTTTCAAGGATGAAAAATGAGATTTTGAAGGAAGTATCTGCAGATACTTATTTTAAGGCAACATCAAAAGAATTAGAACATTAAAAGAATTAAAACATTAAACAGATTTTAAAAGTGCATATTAAAATGTAGTGGGTACCCTCAAAATGTTTCATCGTTTCCTGCACTGTTCCTGTTGGGGTTGTTTTTGTTGAAGTACATAATCAAGAAGTGCAAGAAGTGGAAGGGTGAGAAGGAGACAAGTGTGTGGTGTGTCCTGCTTGAGCAGATAGTCATGAGAAGAAAAGTGGGCTCTCACTGGTTAGTTTATAGTGAATAGGAAGTAATTCTGGTTTCTCTGTGCTGCAGTTATGAGCAACTTTCCTTTGCTATAACTGTTGTTTTAAAGCTAGATTAAGCCTTAGTTTGCCTAAAATAAAAGGGGAGATGTGCTATGTGGGGTGGTTCTCTTGTGTTTGGCCTGAGTGTTATGATGATTCAGCCCTAGTAGTTTTCCCACACATATGTGATAAAGCAGATAAAGACAAATGTACCAGATCTGCAACCGCATCGGCTTCTAGGCAGTAGGGCATGGATATCTTTATCTGCTTTGATCATCTCCAAAGAGGAGGCAGTTCTGATACACACTGTCTCCTGCTGATCAGCTTCATTTCCCCTATGTACATCCCCTCCAGCCTGTGGATTCTCTGCCAAAAGTCTCCTCATTGGAGGTGACCAAAATAGTCATCTGTGGTATCTAGCTAAAAAGACTTGAGCCTTTGTTTCTGCATGTCTGTCAGGACTGGTGTTTTCAGCTCCATGCATGCCTATAAGGCATATGGGACATTGCTAGGGGCTGTAAGGATATCACCTCCTTTGATGTCTCTTTTTGTCTCTTGGACCTCACCCTCCTCACCTGCTGCTTCTTATAATCATGGAATCATGGAATGTCTTGGGTTTGAATGGACCTTAAAAACCATCCAATTCCAATCCCTTGCCATGGACAGGGTTGCCCCCCACAGGAGGTGCTCAAGGCCAGGTTGGATGGAGTATCTACAGCTTCTCTGGACAGCCTATTCCGGTGCCTCACCACCCACTGAGTAAAGAATTTCTTCCTCATGTTTAACCTAAACTTCCCCTCTTTTATTTTAAAGCCATTTCTCCTTGTCCTATCATTACCAGACTGAAAAAAGTTCATCCTTCTCATGCTTATAAGCTCCCTTCAAGTAGTGGAAGGCTGTAATGAGGTCTCCCCAGAGTCTTCTCCAAGCTAAACAAGTGCTACTCACTAAACCTTTCTTCTTAAAAGAGATGCTCCAGCCCTCTGATCACCTCTGTGGCCCTCTTCTGGACCTGCTTGCCCTGCTTGCCAACCTCTTTTGATGCAGCCCAGGATACTATCAGCTTTCTGGGCTGCAGTGGCACACTGCTGGCTCATGTCCAGCTTTTTGTCCATCAGGACCCCTCAGTCCACAGGGCTGCTCTCAGTACATCCTTCTCCCAGTCTGTCCTTATCTCTAGGATTGCTTCAACCCCAGTGTGACACTTTGCACTTGGCCTTGTTCATCCTCATTAGGTTCATGTGGGTGTACTTCTCAAGCCTGTGCAAGTCTCTCTGGATGGTGTCTCCCCCTTCTGTTCTGTCAGCTGCACCACTCAGCTTGGTATCATCAGCAAATGTGCTGAGGGTGCACTCCATCCCAAAGTCTATGTCATTGATGGATCTCTGAGGGACAGTACTCATGACCAGCCTCCACCACAGAGCCATTGACCACAATTGTCTGGCTGTGATCATCCGACCAATTCTTTATCCACTGAGTAGTTCAGCATTCAAATCCATAATTCTCCAGTTTAGAGACACGGGTGTGGTATAGGACCATGCTAAAGTCCTTGCACAAGTTTAAGTATCAGAAATACCAGCTGCCCTTCCTTTGTCCACTGATATCTTTGCTTATTCATAGAAGGTCATCAGACTGATCAGACATAATAGGGCCTTGGTGAAGCCATGCTGGCTGTTTAGGATCATCTCTACATCTTGCATGTGTCTTATTATCTCTTCCAGGAGGACCTGCTCCATGACCTTCCCAGGCACAGATGCAAAGCTCACTATCCTGTAGTTCACCTGGTCTTCCTTTCTCCCTTTCTTAAAAATGGGAGTAGTGTTTCCTTTTTTCCAGCCACCAGAGACTTGATCTGACAACCATGACTTTTTTTTTTTTTTTTTTTTTTTTTGCTCAGACCTCCTCTGGCTCTTTGTGTCTAATTTTACTTCTCCAAGAAAGAGCCATTAGCCTGGGGTGGGAGCTGGCATTAACCTCTCCTGGAGCAAAGCAACTCGACTGTCCCGGCGCCGTGTTTTCAGAATTCCTTAAAAGTAAAAATAAAAATACAAAGGAATGAGTAAATAGAATGGACGCACTGATCCAGATAGGTTATGCCAATCTGGTAATGCTGACTACTGGCTTTGCTTTTGAAAGCTCCTTTCTCTGCTGCCCAGTGACCTATACTGAATTGAGCCCGGTGGTTAGAAGTCACATGTGGTGCTTCCTTGTGTATTTCACAGGTGGCATCTTAGACTTTCAACATTTGGGTAGGTGTCGGTTAATTCTTTTAAGCACCGACTGAAATAAAAAAATCCTTCTATTATTACTTTCTGACGTACTCAGTACATAACCTGTAATTATTTCAAAAAATACTTGTAAGTTTAATTGGCATATTCTCTCCTATTTCTTTGCTTTAAGTCTTTAAATAGAGAATCTTTCACCAGGGGAATCTATCTCATTTTTAATGCTGTTATTCTCATTAGGTATCTTTTCTGTGAGCTACTCATTTGTTGCTGAACCAGTTGGTAAAATCTAAGGTTTTTTCTAAGGGATGTGTTTGATCTTATTTTACACACATGCTTATTTTAACGTTTTTCAGGGTTTTTTGTTTTTTTTTTTTCTTCACGTGTGTATATCTAGAGCAATGTCAATATTGAAATATTAAAATACAGTACGTTCCTCTCTAGATCTTGCAGCTTATGGCTCCTAGGACTAAACTGCAGTTGCATTCCTAACAGTGGATTTTGGAAAATGACTGTTTCAAGTTCGTACTAGGATGGCCTTACCTTCATGTCAGATGGCTCTTGGTGGCAGACGCAGGCACAGCCCTGTAGTTGCTTGGCCCTATAGTCATCTAGTATTTTAAAAACTTTCTGGAAGTGTTGTAGCAACAGAAATAATAGCAAATGAAATTATTATGGAGGGAGTTATACTAATTCAAAGAGCTACATCGGAGCTTTAAAAATGAAAATGAGTAGATAAGACATTCTGTAGTTCTCTTTCTAAAGGATTTCATCCTTTTTTAGTATCTCACCGCTGTAACAGTGTAATTGGTCTTTTTCTCCCTCTTTCTTATCAGCTTTAGATAGATGTAGACCAATCTTTCATCTGTGCAAGCTCAGTGAAGCCGGAAACAGATATTTTGTTAAGTGTAATTCCCTTTGTTAAATTCATTTCTATCTGCATTGCCCTGTGACCTTTTCATCCACATCACCAACATTTCTGAAAGCTGAAGAGGATCAGTATATAAAAGTACAGATTGTGCCCCTAATCTTAATTTTAAAAGGAAAACAATATCAAATACGTTATCGAACAATGGAATGTATTTTTATTGCTGATTGTTACCTGGGGTACTTTGTTAGGTGTAATTAATTAAAAATTGTTTTCTTGGGAGAAACATGTACCTTTCTGTTACAAAGATTTCACTTGGACTTGGTCTTTTTTTTCCCAACTGATTCTGTTCTGAAGCACGTCTGTAACACCAGTGGCACTATCAGAGGTGCCAGGACGTGCTGCAGTGCTTACTGTGGCCCACAGGTCAGCTGCCACTACGAGGAAGTGCTTCCCTGTTGCCTCCCTGGCCTCTTTCCACTTTTCATTATTCCTTCTGCAGGAACCTTTGGAATGTGTTTTCCACAATAAACAAACCACAGAGTGGCTGAGTAGAGCATCCACTAAATAGGGTTAGAAAATTGAGTTAATATAGAGCACAGCTTTGTCTGTGCCTAGGCAGGCCAGTTGTGGGGAGGATGTCATACCAGCAATCTTGGAGAAGTGTATTTTGTGTTCTATTTCATGGATTTCTGGGTAGATCAAATTTTCAGCTATTTCTTAGCAGCCTGGGTCTTGTGTTTTGAGAGAATTCTGGTGTCCCTGCCATTGTACTGCTTTTGAGTTTGGTGTCAGTGCACACGAGCTGCTTCCTTGCCTTGCTAAAGACTGGCTTCATGGTGGGCTTGGGATCTACAACATATCGTACTCTGGGCTCAGATCAAATTCAGTTTGTTTTGTGGGAGCTGCCCTGAGGTTTGCCTGGGAGAGTTTTTAAAAGGCAAGGTCTGGGGATTTAGGGAATTTCATAGTTCATAGTGGATTTGTTTGGTTTTGTTGGTATATTTTAATTTTTTTGTGCATTGATGATATGTTTTTCAGTATTTTCTCATAAAGGAAAACTACATTGAGTGATTGAAAAGACAAATTAAATGATTTAGTTCTTACTTCAGATGCATCACGTGGAATATGTGGCCTTTTGTCAGAGAGCCTTCTGTAGGCACACATTGTTGTTGGCCCATTGCTGAGACCTACCTGACCCATGGAGCAAAGGACAGTGTGGGCACTTTCAGTGTGAGCAGTGCTTACTGCTGAAGTCCATCTTTGTCCTCTTAATGTCATGTGGTAGTCATGGCAGTGAAAGTGCTCAGTGAGAGATATTATTCAAGGTGGTAAAAACTGCACAGTCCTGGAAACAAGGATGAAACCAAGGAGAAACACAGGGGAGGTCACACTGTTGACACAGTGCTGGAATAGTGGCTGGTTGTAGTGGTGTTCCACTGACTGATACAATTTTTCTAATGAAAAAAAAAAAAAAGAGTAAACTTAAATATTTTTCATACCACAAAGTTGATTAGCTAAGTGTTTTTCTCCTCACACTTTCAGTCAAAAGCTTCTGAAAGATCCACATTTACTTGTGCTTGGTTTGTATCTTTTTCTGTTGACTGAGAGGAAACAGATGTCACCCTCAGTCTTTTTGGATGTTCTAGATTTTCAGAGCTTTAATAGGTATTTGTGGAAATTAAATTTTGAGAGTAGGACCTATGTTAAATATTAAGATTTTGGAAAATAAGGTCAAAGAAACCTACCTGCCTATTTGAATTTCAAATACTGATACTTACAGGAAAAGTTTGTAGTCAGTCTGCAGATGGAAAATGAGGCTTAGAAAGTGTTAAAGGGTTCAAGGAGTGTTAATTTGAAAAGAAATAAGCTTTTGCTAATAGCTCACAACCTGAAGATATGACTCATTTTTGCCATAAATTGTTTCAATTGCTAGGCACAACGCTGAAGTCCCTTCATAGAGGGATTTGATGATTCAGATTCCACATCCAACAAATACTAAATGAGGTGCCAGGCCACAAAGTTAAAGATCACTGGATTGGTAAGAAGCAGAAAGGAGCAGTCAGTAAAGAAGCAGTAAGCTGGTGCCAGTCACAAATGGCCAATATTTCCATTTGCAGTTCAGTGCAACTGATGTCGACTTTGTGATAGAGAGAAGTGCTGGGCCAAAGCCAGGCACCAGTGGCAAGTGTGATGTGGTGGTGTTGCTTGTGTAGATAAACTTTTGCCACAGGGAAGAATGTCCAAATCCAGTATTTCTAAAGATAAGTATTTTCTCCTCTGCTTTCACTGTACTGAATCAGGGGGATCTGGTAAAATATGGTCTTGTGAAGCTGGAATATGCTTTCCTGTGCGTGTCTACATGTAAATGAATTTCACAAATATGAGCCAAATACGTGGTGAAACTCTGTGGAGACAGGCAAGGAATACCTGGGTCTCCTGAGTCAGAAAATGAAAATGAAAGATAGTTTTAAATTCATTTTGCAATTTTAATTTGAACTTGGGTAAAGCTTTCATATCATGTTATGAGTTATTCAGGAAAACGTAATATCTTCTTAACTTAATAAGCCCCTTTTAATAGTTCTTAATATATTTCTGTCTCATTCCCCAGAACAAATGTTTTTCTTAGGTATGCCTAATATATGTTTTCCCCATGCCAATTTGTTTGCAGTTTGAGATTTTGCTTTTCTTTCCAATTCAGCCTCATTACTAGCCTCCTGCTGTATAAAGGAGGGATTACTTTTTAATGTTTTCAGAAGATTTTCCCTTCCTTGTTGCTTTTACACTAGCTTATATTATCAGCATTGTCATCAGTTGTCCACGTTGTCTCTATGCCAAGAAGTGTTTAATACTAATCTATGAAGTGCGTTTAAAGAAATATCCAGTGGAATGAGCATTTTTAATATTTTCAGTTTAAAATCTTTTTTCTTTTTCCTTTTTTTCCTTAGTACATGCATCATGAATGAATCTGCCTCCAGCGGAAATGGCCAGGAGTTTGATGTATTTAGTGTTATGGACTGGAAGGATGGCATAGGTACATTGCCAGGAAGTGACCTGAAGGTAAGATTTGCAATTTTTGATAAGCAAAATACAAATTTTATGTGCCAGAGGAATGTATTTCACAAGCTGGTGTGTAGGTATCTGCTTCTATGAATAAAACATGAATCTGCAGCTCTGAGTTAAGAGACTGTAGCCTGTTAGCTTTTAGCTCCGGAGTCTCTTGATTCAGTTTCTGGTGCTGGCAAAGACAACAGTTATCCCTGTAGGAAGGCATAAATTAACACTGCCTCACTATACAGACAGAAGTAATCAAATGCACAAAATGCAAGAAATTTAAAATGTAAGTGTGAATATTCAGTCCATTTAGGGTATTATAGTGCTGTCTAACTAAGAATGCCTGTACTGTCACTGCTTTTCACAGTCTCATATTCTTAGTTCTTTTTATTTCTAAAAATATTTTATTTTTTCTGTGTTTTGTCATGTGGATGCCTAGCAAAATGAATAAAGTGAGTGCTTCTGAGATTGGTATAGTTTAGCGATTTGAATGGCATTGGAATAGTACTTCTAATTAAATTTTTCACACTGCATGTATTTACCCAAGTAAATTATAGCAGGGCGCTTTTTTGTTTTTGTTTTAATATTTAATGTATTAGTTTGGTTTTTTCTGGGGGGAGTGATACATTTTACTACGTCTTCAGGTTTCCCTGTCAGCATTAGCTAAAGGTGCAGCTTTGGTGTTAGAGGCTTCTTGCACTTTTTTTCCTGTTGATTATAGTGGATATTTTCCTATGATTCCATTTAGACAAACATTGATGATGTTTTCTAGAAGTCTGTTTTTTGAATCTCACTAATTTTTAGTTTCACAAATTGTTTTTAAAGTGTGTTTTTAAAGGCACTTTATATTCCTTGATGCCTAATACTATTTCTTGTGTTTGAAAGGGTAAAAATGTGTGAAACTCAGGATATGTATGTTGCAGGTGTTACTGTTTTCTTTGTGTTTTTGTTTGTTTTTAAAACACAGAATTTTAGAATAGAATCACAGATGAATTTTCTTTGGAAAAGACCTCAGGACTACCTTGTCTTGACCCCTCACTTTGAGCAAGATTAGGCTATTCCAGGCCTTTTCCAGGGCAGATTTGACTATTGTCAAGGCTAGAGATTCCAACATCTCTGGGCAGCTTGTCCAAGTATTTCACTGCCCTTATGGTGTTTGTTTGTTTGTTTGTTTGTTTTTTCCTTCTACTGATACTTAATTGCAGGTTCTTTCAGCTTTTCCTTACCTGTTATCTGTTGCAGCATCTGTGGGACTTGCTCCCATATCATAGAATCACAGAATCCCTAAGTTTGGAAAAGGCCTACAAGATCATCCAGCCCAACCATCCACCTATCACCAATCGTTCTCACTAAACCATGTCCCTCAACACAACATCTAAACATTCCTTGAACATGTTGATGTTTTTTCGATACGGGACACGGCAGACTATATCTGCTCTCACCAGAACTGTATAAAGGTGAATAACCAGATGCTTTGACCTGTGGGCTATCCTCTTGCTGAAACAGCTCTGGATGCTACTGGCTTTCATTGCTGCCACAACACTTAGCTGTCTTGTGTTCAGCTTGCCTGTGGGACCCACGTTTTTTTTCTGCAAAGCTGCATTCACACAGACAGCCTTGGGCTGTAGTGTTGCACAGTCATTCCACCCCAGGTGCAGGCTTTCATTCACTTCTGTAGTACTTCATGAGGTCCTGTTAGTCCCTTCTTTCAGCATGTAGAGCTTTTCTGAACAGCAGCCCAGCTCTCCAGTGTATTGACCCCTCTCTCCAATTTGGTGATTTGCTTTTGCTGCCTGTACACATATATACTTTTCTTGTTGTCTAATTGTGCTAGTTTGTTCTCCACCTGAACTTTCAGTTTCCAAATGCCATCATTGTATGCTTGGGCAGTGTCTCTGTATATCTTCTCTATGTCTCCTCAGTGTTACCTTCTACATATTTCCTCCCTTTGCATTTAAACTAAGTCAGAAGTTATCAGTTCTTTCCTTCTGGCCTTCATCCACATTTGCCTGACTTCTTGTGCATTGGCATGCATCTTGTGGTGTGAAAAGGTTGACCCTGGAGATATCTAAGTCTCCTGAGCCTGTTTACCCTTTAGAACTGTCTCCTATATGATCCTGCCAAGTAAATCTCTGAGCCAGCCAATATCTGCTCTCCTGAAATTCAGTGCTGTTATTTCAGGGTTCATTTTGCTCCCTTCAGACTTCACTGTCTCATGGTCACTGCTTTGAATGCTGGCATCAGCCTCTACATCCCTAACAAGTTCTGTATTTTTTTAATAAGATCAGAATTTTAAAATTCCTTTACTTTTTAATAAGCAAAGTTGTGTGAAAGGTAAACATAATACAAAAATGTTTGAGGAAGAATTACAAAAGGGTGAAAGTCAAGAAAATACAACTACATCTTATTATTCACCAGTACTTGCTTTGTTCTTTTTTCCCTGTGTTAAAAGAAACAAAACAGAAGCAAAAGTTGGCTCATTAATTAGTAGAGGAATAGGAAAGTTTTCATATGAAGCAAGCAAAAAAACTGAGAGATGTAATTGAGCATAATTTCAAGAAATCATGCAAGATACTACATTCTGAAAGAAAGTCTGGGCTTCATTTTGAGGTTGTTCTTATGGCCAACTAATTGTTAGACACAAACCAATAATTGATTTTTGGATAGAAACTCTTTCTTTTGTCCAGGCGTTGGAGAAAACACTGAGAAGTGAGGTGGTAATGTACAGAGAATAATGAAAGATTATTCTTCAGAGAGAACAGGGCAGGTAGCTATTTTTTTTAATAACATAAGATGAAGGGGATACTCAAAGAAATCTAAGTGGAACCATTCTAAAAGTGAGTGAAGGAAAAATATTTTCTAACAAGGCAGAATTACCCTGAGGAACTAAGTGGACTAGAGAACATCAAGACTCAGCAAAAGGCTAGACATTTATGTAGATAAGAAAACAGCTGGGAGTGTTAGAAAAGTCAGGATTTTAATCTTCTGAGAGAATTGTAACAACTAATCTTTTGGGAATTGCTTCAAATAATGATGGTTAAAAGGGTAACTAATCCCATGAAGCTGTAAATGTGATCATAAAAAAATATGTTATACTCTTTGTGGAATTCACAGAATAGGGTTGATTCAATTGTTTTTCCTGAACTGTCCTGATAAAAGACTATTTTAGTACTGTGTTCTGGACCTCAACAAAGTGGCCTTGTGTAGAAGTTGCTTCTTGTAAACTTGCATGTGTCTTCCAGAATTTACAGTAACCTCATTCCACTAAAGATATCAAATGATTGCCATTTATTTAGACTGAAATACAATTGAAAAATTCAGTGAGAACAGTGTAGTGGCAGTGTGTACAAATCCAAATATTGTGTTTTTCTATACTGGTAAAAAATTGGAGTTCTTGTTTTTTTATGTAATAAATAATATGCAATAGCTGAACTGTACAGTGAATTATATGTTGCTTACATCTAGCATATTTTTCTCTTTATAAAATATTGGAAAAAAATGTTGTAGGTTAAGCACACCAAATTTTGAAATGCTGCTTTTTAATATAGAGCTACTTGAACTCCTTATTTTTAGTCACAGGGTATTTACCTGTCTTTCTTGCTTGCATGAGGAAGTTTCATACTTACTTTTCCATACAGATATTCTAAGAGAACTCTTTCCTTGTGTGTCATATTAACACCCAACCTCATCAATAGAAATTATCAGGCAAGTATAACTGATGTAGCTGTAGTAAGAACAACTTTTTTTTTAGAACCACTTCAGTTTTGTGAATACAAGTTCTTCTGTGAATGAAGTGAGGTAAAAACCATTTTAAGTAATGCCAGTGCTTGAAACATTTACAAATCATTTTTCTCAATATTTTCTAAACTTTGTTTATTTAACTTTTCTAATGACACAACCAGAACAACCAGATATAGATAATAATTTATTCTTTTCTTTTTATTACGAAGTCCTGTGGCCAGTTTCATGCTAACTGAACTTCATGGAGAAATACTGCACCAGGGGGCAGTCGGTTCCCAGCTTAATGAACGTAAGAGAGCTGCATCAGACACCAAGCCTCTGTTCTCAACCAGCCCATGGTCTCTTATCTCTTTTAAAATTCATAAAATGCTAAAAATGTTTTCTTCAGTGATTTTCTGCAGTGTTAGTTGTTAGATTTTTGTCAGCTGTAATTGGAGGAAACTGTACAAACACGTTCTCATGACAAACTTCCTTAAAAGTTCTTAGTAAAAACAGTCTTAAAGTAGTTAATATTTCTTGAATGTTACTTTGAGCATGTGACAGATAAATAGTGAGTGTTTGTGGAAAATGCTAGAATTTCAAATTATTCAAGAGAAAAAGAATTATGATTGTACAATATGATGCACTGAGGACCGAGAACAAAAATTTTATGTTAGGAGTTCTTTCAAGATGTATAAACCAGAAAACTTGAATTCCAGTAGTGTTTAAAATAGTTTACAAATCACAAAATGCCTTCATGTGGCAGATTAAGTAATACATGCTCTTCTGAAAAATGTCAGTGCTTACCAGTTACTCTGCATGGTGTGAATGTGAAATACATTTTTTTCTTGAAGTCTGAGTGCTGAGTGCAGGCAGTAACACCATCACTTCAAGATTTAAATGTACTCATTAAATTGGAAAAGCTGTAATAATTTATAATTACATCCTACTGTACTGACAGAAGTTTATGAAGTACTTTGTAACGAGTTTGTTCTGCAGTGCTTGTGTTTTGAAAGTGAACTGTTACAAGCTGCATGGACAGAGTTTTGGTCATTGATTCCAGTTTGCAAATTGTGATTGAACTGAAAAAAAAAAGACAGTAATAAATTTGATGGTGAAGAAATTAACCTGTAAATAGATCTGAGCAGCTAATCTCATAGAAAACTGGCTATAACAGCAGAACAGGAATGGCAGAATTCTGGCCAGCTAAGCAATAGTGCTGGGTATTTTGAGCCGTGAAGTAAAGAAGGTGGCCATGACTCAGAGTGTTGTGTTTTGGACTGTGCAGATAGCCCAAAGCAGCAGCCTGCACCTTTTCACCTGCCTGTTCTGAAATCCACACACACTCGCTTGAGATAATTAACGTTTTGAAAGCAAGTTACTCTTCTTTCGTGTGATTATATGGCAGAAATACTAGTGCAGCACTTTCCTTGCATAAAGCCAGCTCTGCTTTCCTGCAGTGTCATGGGCTACACTTCGAGTCGAGATGGTGAGTTCTTCCACAGGGTGCAGGTTTCTGCAGGAAACATCATCTGTGGGGTGCCAGTTGTCCCTGCCAGGAAGATACTGTCTGAGAGAGGTGCTTGTTCCCCTTCAGGGAAGCTGAGAAGAGGTAGCTCAAGGAAGAAAAAGCAAGTATTGATAGACTTCCTTAGGCCACAAGTGAGTCCAAGCAGATCTAGTGGTCTCTTGCCACGTGGAAATGGCTTTCTTCTGTTGCAGTCTAATGTAATTAATTAGCCTATGTTGTGTCTCATTGCCATGGATTTTTTTACTAACACTGTGCCTTGTGAAAAAGCTAATTTTACCTTTACCTTTGTTAAAAAGAAAGACCAGAAAGGAAATCTCACTATTAAAATTGCTAAAACTCCTAAGTCAAGGAATGACATAATTAAATTTCTCTTGGCTCGTTGTGTGTAGAGCCTACTGCACTGAAGAAATAGGATTGAAACATGCATGGTTAATTAGTTAATAGCAATTCTCTTCTGCATCATTTACTGTAGGTGCTGTGAGTCTTGTAAATATCCAGGCAAAAGACTTCAGGAAGAATAAGGAATAATTAGTGAGTGGTGCAGGTGAGTCCCACACAGGAAGGTTTGGTGCTGCGTTTGCTGGTACCGCGGCCTTCCTGCGTGGTGCTGAACAACTTGGTGAAACCAAAATTTGGCAGGTAGCCATTCATTATCTATTTGTCACTTGTTTGAGTCCCCTGGGAGATATTAGCATCTGGTACTTAGAAATACTCTGACTGAAATAATTCAGAGCCAGGAGTGCTTTGCAGGTCAAGTTCTGGATCAATAAGCGTGTTGGCAGACAGGAGTATAAAAATACCCAACAGAGCCTTGACTCCTGACTCTGGCACGGGTTTATCTGTTACCTTAAGAAAGCCTCTTTAGTTGCAATTTCCTCATCAAGTGGAGATAAGGCAGTCTGAGGAGCAATTGCTGAGAAGTCCTAAGGCGCTAAGATAATTCTTGAGTAGTCTGGAAGGAAAAATTAAAAGAGACTGAAGATGTCTAAGAATCAAATAGCTGAAGTTTACTCCAGACAAGACTGAGAGTTGAGAAATGTCCATCTCTCTTACTAGAGGTAAATGTTTACTGATGATACCTGGGCTTTCAGTTGAGAAGTGATGATGTTCCTATTATCGTTGGGGATGAGTTGTAATTTGATAGTAAACCCTTCAATTGTTTCCTGCTTGTGCCTGCCTGGGTAAGGGCATTTGGATAAAAATTGTTACTTCTTTATTACTTCTGGATTACTCTGTTGCACTGTTACTGAAGCACTTTGAAATCAATTATGGATCGCTTTAAGTGCTTGAATTGTGCCAGCAGTGATTCCAGTGGAGGGGGTCTGGATCTGCCAGTTGATAGTGGTGTGTGGAATTTAATCTATGATGGTGATGATTTAGGGAACCCTAAGTATGAAGGGATCCTTCTTAGCTTGTTTGTTGTTTTTGTTCTGTTTTTGCCATGCTTGACAGAGCTGCAGCGTCCAGGCTGCGTTTGCCTTTACCTTCAAATGAAGGGAATAGCCAGGTGCCAGTACACATTTCCCTATCCTTCTTTATATATGAAAGAATCAAAATGGTGTGTCCAGGCAAGCTGTAGAAATCAGGTGTTTGTCAAGGGCTTTGAAATGAGCTGTGAGCAGGGTTCTCAGAGTGATGAAGAGCTAGTAAGAGGTATTCCTGTTTCATTTGGTGTGTGGCTAACAGCAGAGGTTTTGTTTCAGAAGTTATTTCCCACTGCATTGTAACAGGTATTGTTAGAGAACCTAAAGCTTTTGGGGATACATGCTCTTGTTATTTCAAGTTTGTTTGTTTGCTTATTTTTAGAGAAAATAAGCAGTCATTCTACTTTCAAACAATGGAGAGTAACCTCAGTGGTTGAAAAAAAAGTATAAAATACCTAGCAGCTGCCTTGTTTTCTGAACACTATCCAGTTTGTAGCTGAGGCAGTGTTTCTGTGGAAGAAAATAGTATGTGGTCACACATGTGAAGGCTTTATCATACATATGCACTAAGAAAAAGGTAGTGGTTGAACGGACAAGTTCTGGCACTTACTAACTCAGTCAAATAATATTTTAAAATCGTTTGGCATGTAGTGGGATGTGGTTGGACATATAATGTTTATGGGCGATTCCTTTGCTCTGAAGAGAGGTGGAGCTGTAAGATGCCTGAACGCCTCAGTATGAGCAGTCCTGCTGAAACCACTGGAGATGTCTATGATTAAAATCAAGAACGGTGATAACTGTTTGCTAGGTAGAGATTCAAGTACAGTTACTGGGATTGTATGCCTGGAGGCCCAGGTGTCCCAGTGCCCTCTTCACAGACTGCTTTTTAAGTCACTTAAGTTCAGTTACTTTGTAGCCCTGATGAACATATACTCAATTTGTTTTGGATAATACAAATTTTGAGGTTTTCATCTGAGTCAGTCTACTGTCACACTGCTGTGTGGTCAAGGTAGGTTTTATTCCTGAAGTTATGGTCAGAGTGCAGGAACAATTATATATATTTCTATGAGCTCTTTGTCCTAATCTTGCCCAGTAGATGGTACTGTTGGCCATGTTTTGTAATTTATTTTGAAGTTGTTCATTAGGTGATTTTTTTTTAATTTGTCTTCTGCACTTCACCTGCTCTTCCTTTTTCATCCTTTTTATTTCTGCCTGCTCTCCTAAATATCATTTTTACCCTGTAGAAAACAATAGTAGGCTTTATTCTGATTTGATCTCTGTGAGGTCTTGTGCACTTTTGAAAAGCAGAAGTAACAGTTGGTTGCAATAGTTTGATATTTGTTGCTCTGGCTTAGATACATACAGCAGCAAGGAACTAATTTAAAAACTGAATTGTGTATATTTTTTTTCCCAATAGATTTGCTTTTCTAAGAACTGATTTGTCATGTGATCGACTGTCCTCATTCTTTGCAAATTTATTTGTATTTCACATTGATTGATAGATATACTTAGCATTTTTACCAGATGAGGAACAAGATAACTAAAAGCCCTTTTAACATATAATTCCCCCTAAATAAAGCTAAATAAAACTACAGAGTGCCTTCCAACCTGCATGACAAAACAGAGAACCTTTATTAGAAATAAGAAAGTGCTGAAGCCAGTGGAGAAGGGATAGAGGCAGTCTGCCTGTGATGTTATGCGTAGTCAGATTCTGGTCCCTTTTCACTAAAAAAAGTGAATTTCTGCAGTTGAGCACATGGTGTGCAAGGCTGATCAAGGGCCTGGAGTACCATTTTCACAAGAGGAACAGAAGCAGCTTGTGTTTAGCATAGTAAAATGAAACCTAGAAGTGCAGAATCCCTCAAATCAGAGGTATACCCAGAGAGTAAGTGCTGGGAAAAAGAAAGAACAGAGTAATGTTGGGTTAAGAACAAATGAGAATAAATTGACTATATTGAATAATAATAATAATAAATTGAATATATTTAAATGGGAAGTTAGAGGAAGGTTTTTCAAGTAAGAGCTTTCAGAAAACTGTTTTTTAGAAAGTATATTTAAGAAAGGGGATTTCATTAGAGTTTGCAAAAAGTGCATACACTTCTGTTTTGCAGCTGAAGAGTCTATGAAGTACTTTGTCCGGTACAATTGCCTGCAGAAAACAAAGGTTTTGTTACAGTAATTCATTATATTATATTCTAATTCTGTGGACATTTTTATGCAATTTTAATTTTTAAAAAAAATGGTTTATAGTTAGCAGTTTTGAATCCTGCAGAAAAAGCTAACATACAAATAGTCAGAAATGGTTCAGAAAGTATTTGTAGTGTTTGATCATTGTATGTTTAAACCTTGATTTTCCTGAATGTATTCTTTTGTTGAATGAAAATTAAAATGTTCCCAGGGGTTGAATTGGCACTCAAATAAGCTGAAGTGCTGGTATATCAGGAAATCATTTCCTGAGGATGTGAAAATGTATCTCAGCATCAAGTGGAAGTAATGTTTGGATGGAAGTTACTGTTTAATTTCCTTTTGATCCTTTAGCAGGAAACTACTAAGCAGGGCAGTTAAGTGAGTTCTGTGTTGTATACTTAATCACTAACAATTGTACTCATTCTGCCAACACAGTTTACGATACATGTTAAACGAAAAGAACTGCAGTAAGTTTAAAATGTGCATTTTTGCCTTTGTGGCTCATCTGTAGGAAGCTCTGAAAGTGAAACTTTCTACTTAATTGTTACATTTATTTGTATTTATTTTACTGTAGGTTTGCTCAGCAAAACTTTTGAGATTTCTTCCTCTTTTTCTTCTTATCTTTTAAGACCATTGTTTTCTCTGGATAGAATAGAGGATTGATTTTCTTTTTCAGAGCTTACTTAATGTTTGCAAATAGGCATTTGGCAAAAGTGAATTAAATTCATACTCAGCAACATTTCTAACTTATTCTTTTAAACACTGAAGTGATAAAAATTAAGCTACTTTATGAGATTATTTTAAAAGTACTTGGTAATTGTCGGACTTTGTTTCCATCTGTTTTACCTTAATGTTTTCCATCCATGTTTGCTTTACTGAAGACAGGTTTAAGGAAAATGCCTTAATCCAATGCAAATTTATATATTTACTTGAGGAATTTTGTGACTAAGAAAGAATTTTTTCCTTTTTTCCTTTGTTCTTTTTTTTTTTTTTTCTTTTCTTTTTTCTTTCTTTCCTATTATCTTCTTTAAAGATAGAAGAGGCTTAATTTTTTTTATATGGACACAGACACCACCACCATTAATATAAATCCCTTTCTGTCATCCTTCAACAACAGACATGGCAGCTCTTGTTCTGTGAGGCCTTTGTGCGATATGTTACTCTGCACAGATATCTATACTGTTTTCAAGCAATTAACCTGTGTCATAAGTTTTCCATTGCTGTTCTTCCTTGACTAAAACCAGAGCATGACTTGCTAGATCTGAGGCATTTTTCTGGTCAGCTGTTGAGAGCTCATTGTGCAGAGGTTTTAGTTTGGAAAACAGTGAGCTAAACCAGTTCTGTCTGCTGCAAGTTCATGGCTGAACGCTTGCGAGGGTTAAGCAGGAGGCCCTTGGCATCCATAGAGACAAGGCTGTGAAAAAAGCAGGACTGTAGGAGTCAGACCTGGCTGGTGGCCTACAACCAGTGTCACGCTGTCCTGCCCAGTGAGACAGGGAATGGTGGTCATGCCCAGCTTTAGCCCTAAAGCCTAAGCCCAGTTTAATATGCTATACTATTTCTGCTGTGAGCATCCTCAAGTAAAAGAGTATCCAGGAGCAGCCTCTCTGCAGTCATCTATTTTTAGGTATTTGAGGCGTGTCAGTCAGCCCCCTGGAGTCCGAAGGGCAGGCTAGTGTCAGAGTGGTGGATAAGGGCTTAACACAGATCAGGCCATACAGGAAAGCTTTGGATATCAACTGAACTCTTCAGAAAGACCTTTAGCGTGTCTATGTTTGTTGTGGCCAGTCAGCCACTGAAGTGCAGCACAGCATTCAGGTCTGTACCTGTGTCTTCCTGCTGAGCCAGCTGCTGCTGTAATGTGCTTTGTAGAAACAGTGAGGTTTTGCCTCTAGTATCCACCATTTTCTGAGGCAGCAGACAAAGCGCAAGTAGCAAAAATTAGCTCAGCGAAAGTAGGAACCAGATGGGGTGCTGAAGTCAGCTGTGAGACACAGGGATCCTCTTCCAAATGGTAACTCTGTTTCTCTTCATTGGAGCAGCGTAAATGTCTGTCCACAAACTTGAGTGTGAGCGTGTGGTGTTAGGGTATTTAGTGTCCTTTCAAAGCTGAACTCGTGGTCTTTCAGTCCAGATGGATTTGTTGGCAGCTTGTCCACAATTGCATTTCTGTTGCAAACATAGCTGATTTTAAGCAAAAAACTTGGCTTTCATTCAGAACCACTTGCAGACCACAGCAGGGCCCAGTATAAGTGGACATGCTTCATCCTATACTCTCCTGAGGCGCGGAGGGGCACAGTGCCAGGACTTTCCTGAGGCACAATGCTGGGCAGTTTTTCTCCTTATTTACTCAATGTAAAATTGCCTAGTTAGTGATACAGAAATATGCTTAACGCTACTGCTCTGAAAAAGCATTCCAGGAGGTAGGTACAGGGGAGCTTTGAAAGACTCTCCCAGACCAATTTTTTTCTGTTGATCTTCTTTGATCAGAGCACCTCACTTCTAGAGACCTTTGATAGAGCTCGCATAGTTACACCCCCTTTGCTATTTAAAGTAGACTGTCACAGACAAAATACTGCCTTCAGTTCAACCCATACACCCAGCTGGGCCTGGAAACCAAATAGTGGCTGGGAAGCGGGAGGTTTATTTTCGTCTGGTAGCACAGTAATTATTACGGCATTTGGAAGACGCTTTTCTGCTGGCGGCAGGATGGTATAACTCACAGTGATGCTGTGTAAGCACAGCATGTGGGATATTGTTGAGCCTTGCTTCTGGCTGACAGTAATATCACATTCAGTGTGTAATTAAACAGTTCATAAACTGCCTTGAGATGTTTGTTTATGGGCACTTTATAGCAGAGAAGTGCAGTGTTTTGCAGGATGCTGGAATTTTTGTGCTCTGCAAAGCATTTGTATTTGATGTGCCTTTTCTTTGACACAAATACTTAGTGACTAGAGTGCATTGTTTTGCTGTTGATGAAAGACGTACTGCTAGGTGATTTTCCTGCAGATTTCTGTTACTGATTTTTGCTTTCTGATATTTTAGCTAAATAGCAAACTACCTGTATCAATACTTTAGTAAACTATAGTTTTAGATAACAAAATGAGTTTGTGTTTTGCTTTTCAGAAACAATGCTTGTTTACAGGGGGATAAGCAGAAACACTTAGAAATTGGGTAATATGGTGATGATGATGTAAGAAAGTGCTAGTAAATTTTTGCTGCACTTAATGCCACTTGTTTTGTTTCTACCAGTTTAGAGTGAATGAATTTGGAGCCCTGGAGGTGATTACAGATGAAAATGAGATGGAAAGTGTTAAAAAAGCCATGGCTACCACCACCTGGATGGTTCCAACTGCTCAAGAAGGTCAGATAAGAAGTCACTGAAGTTTTCTGTTGTAGACTGTAGTTTATATAATGTACCAGTTTTTCTACAAGATTGCCCCCCAAATTAAAATGAAAATGAAAAACTTATTTGCTTAATGCAACAAGTATCTCTGATGATCCTACCTGTTTCATTGGATGCTGATAATTATGAAGTAAATGTATTTTAAGGTAAAAGGAAATAATTCCATTGTTAAACATCTGAAGTTGAATTATGGCCACAGTTTTCTCTTACAATATTTTTTTTTTTTTAAGTTTAGAATTAGTATTTTTGTGTTTAATTTCAAAAGTAGTCAACTTCTTACTCTAAATTGTTCAGATTTTTTTTGCTGTTATTTTTATTAAGCTAGTTCTCCAGACTGCTCACAGACCTACCTGACCTCCTACAGTGTTCATTTCTGTCTGTAAACAGCCTTTGTGTAACATTAGTTGCTACTCAACTACTACCACCAAGCTCAGTTTATGTCTCTGCACTTTTTCCTTGCTTCTGCTGACTATACTTTATCACAACATTAAAATTAGCATGTAATAACCATTTACATTTATCATGAGTGGTGACATTCTAATAGTTTTGTAGTGTCTGTCTACATAACAAGGTGCAAAACAAGATACAGTGTGTCCTTTTAATAAAGTATTGATGTGAGAAAACGTTTCTAATGTCCAGGGGAAGTTGGTTTACATGGTCCACAATTCTGAAAATTTTGATACAATGATGGAGCAGCATGAAAGAATATCACAGCTGTTTTTGTGGTTGCTTACAACTACTTTTTTTTTTTTTTCCTTCTTTTTCTATATTATATTTTATCAATTTTCTTTTTGAATATGCATTCTGCAAGTTGAGAAACGGAATTTGAAATTCTGTTTTAATAATCATCAGTAGCCTTTCACAAAACAGAATAAGCAAAATCAATGAAAGTATTCTTCTGCTGTTGCCCCATCATCATGTGACTTCTATAAATAACTGAAACATTTATATCAATGGGAAAGTAGCTTGGACCTCAGCAAGAAGGTCTGAATCTTCACATTACTACTTTTGGTCTATAGGTTTCCAAGTCAGTACTTTTAAAATATTCAAGATTCAGATGTGTGATGAGAGTGACAGTGACATAATAGTGTAGTAGTGCAGCAGATTCTCTCTTGAGAAGACTGAGAGATTACAGTTGCCTACAATAGAACATATCTTCATCCCCTACTGTCCAATAAGCCTGAAAAATCTTGCTACTGAATTCAAGTGTGTTTTTGGGCACATAAACATCTTAAGCAATCATCACAGATATCTTGCACAGTCTTTGATTAATTCGTTGTTCCCCAAAGATATAATACTGCTAAAATTTTCAGTTATGTGAGGAAATGGTTGATTTGGACTGCTAATGACTCTGGAGAGTAAATATATCACATAAATAATATACTATTTGAGTGGAGACAGTCTGCACACAAGAGTTCATTTGACTCAATTTTTAAAGACAGTTTTTGGTGTTCAAACAAAAGAAATAGTGACTTGGAATTTACCTTTCGGGAGTACAAAGTGAACAGCCTGCTTTAGGAACTGGAGAACTTCAGTGCTGAATACTTGACTGTGAGCAAAAGTAACAGCAAACTCCCCTAGGCTACAGTCTCCCGAGAGGAAGTCATAGCTTAGGATAAATTACTAACATACTGTTTTAAAATCTATTTGCTACAAATTAGTTGTTTGTTTGTTTGTTTTTCACTTTTGGTAGACCTCGAGGTTGTTGAGCAGTAGCTGCTACAGTAGAAGACTGAAATGCAGTTAGTGATTTATTTCCATAAGTAAGGTATAAACTATTAAAAGATAACTTCTCCCCAGATGACCCTACATGTCAAAAATGAGTCATGTCAGTGCAACATGAGGTGATGAACTCTGCAACAGCAACTCTCTACATAGTCAGCACAGTTCCTATCACAAAATTCACTCTTTCCATGAGCAGCAACTTCAAGCAGTGTCAGTGTGCCAGTGATGCCAGGAGAATGAAATCAGTAGATTCCTTCTGGTGTTTTAATATGAAAACTTATTGGGAATAAACCCCATACAGACATCAGTTTTCTGTTCTTCATTCTAACAAAAGTGGCATGACTTCAGTTTTTTGTTTGCTTACAAGGCTTGCTAAACATCATTGGAAATGTATCACCTCTACCTAAGTGAATTTATTTTTTCATTGTGCAGCCTTTTCAGAAAAGACAGGGATCTCCACAAAGTTGAAGGAAACTGCAAAAATGGATGGACTTGTTTTCTGTGAAAACTGTTACCACTATGGTACTGTAGAAGAATTTGTTCCTGAAGGGAAATTTTGCAGCCAAAAATGTGCCCAGCAAGTAAAAAACAAGTAGGTACTGTTATAAAGCATAGAAACAAAGAATTTGGCGTAAATGCAGCATGAGATAAAAGTGGTGGGATAAAACATTAATGGTGTGGCAGCCATGTTTTGGTGAGTCTCCAGCAGTTTATAATGTTCTTTCATTGTTTTTAAATTCAGTGAGTTATGAAACATTTGCTTTTTGTCTAATGCTGATGTTGAAGGCGGTCTTCTTTACTCAGAGAGTGCTGTGTTCTGCTGTCAGATGCAAACAGCAATACAGTCTACGGGATGTATGAATCAGTGTCAAACTCCCACCCTGTTTCATAATCACTGGAATTAAGATAATCAGTAATTAGATGGTTGGTGTGGTAAGTTAATTGTAATTAAGTTCAAGAGCTGTATTATAGATGACAGTGAGTAAAAACATGAATATACTGTGGTTTCTCAGTTCCTTTTCTTTGAGCTACTGCAGTTCATCTCATCATAAATGAAGCCTTGACTTAGTGGGTCCATTCCGTGTTGCATTCTGCATTACAGCAATCTTTAACATCTATGTTTTTGTGCATTTCCCCCATTTTTAGTTAATTGCTTCGCCATTTTCTATTCTGATTGCTTGTTTAGCAATTTGTTCAGTCATGTATCAACTTTCTCCAATTGGATTTGTCAGTCTTAATGATTACCTTTTCTTTCCTTTCTGTAAACTGCCTTGCAGTCCTAAACATTTCACAGTTTGCTTCTTTGCCAGATTTGGTGGTATGTGAGAAAAGACTATTTAAAACATGCTAAACCTGTTCAGTGCAGGCTGACAGCTGTCCTTTTGCAGTTCTATTGTTTGTCTTTCAGCTTAATTTTTTGACAGATGTAATTTTCAGTAGTTTTTCTAAGAACATATTTTTCATAATGCCATAGGACCTACAAGCACTTTACCTTTAGATTTACTTACATTTTACTTCTGTTATGAATATGAGAAATGAAATAATATTTTTTTTATCATTGTGTTGCTCCTGTAATAGAGAACCAAAGGAGGAAAAGCCCAACATGGAATGCAATGGGGATGATGAATCCAAAGTCATTCGGAAAAGAAAAACAAAATTACCTCTCAAAGAAGAGTCCAGGGATAATGAGGAGAAGAAAGAGAATCCCGATGAAACTGTTAGTATGCATCATAAACACATTTCTGCAAACATTTTAGTAGGAATTTTGCCTTATATTGCAATATCAATAGCTGTGTCACTGTGCAAGTAGAAGTGACTTCGTTACTCCATCAAAGACACAATAAGTACTTTGTTCACTTTTAATTATGCCTCCTCAGCACATTCTAACTGTTGACAAGTGTTAGAAACTGCTTTTTTTTCCTCTTCCTTCCTTTCTTTTTTTTTTTAAGAACAGAACAAAAGGAACGTAAAGGAAAACTGATGCCAATCCAGAATTGTTAGAACTGTAGTATAGAAAAACAAAACAATGTATTTCCCAATGCCTGTTACTTGTTTACACATGAGTAAACAATTATAGACTAGTAATTTATTTGCAAAGAAAGTTCTGTTACAGTTAAGGAGAGTATACTTTTGATTTTTGTAACGTAATTTGCCTTGGAAAAGCATAGCCAACAGTTACCAAGACTTTCTTTGATTCAGAAAGGGACATATGCCAATTGTTTGATTTTGGTGTTCTGACTTATGGTTAGTGGTGATTACCATAATCTCCACGAGTAATTCTAAAGATATAAAAACACACTAAAGCAAACAAAGTATCCATGTCCTGCTCTGATTATACTTATAGAGATGAGTAATCTAACCTCCAAGACTTCCTCACTACAAGGAAATTCATGTGGCTCTTGCTGTCATTGCCCTAGCTTGTTCTGGAGACTCTGGCTTGTGGTGACAGTTGCTACTTAAAACTAAATGCTGGAACTTAGGAGAAACATTTCATCTGTGCTTGAAATACTTTTCTGCGCCAGAAGAAGCAGCACACAGAGTCTTATCTGCTTTGTTATTTTTAGCAGTGGATGGGTTTAACAGTAGGAGTTGTTGTCCACTGTCAACCTCAAGGTGGCTTCCACATTTACACACACGTTGTCTTGTTCCTTGAAGGCCATACGTGCAAAATTTCTCACTCCTCTGTTTGGATATGAAGTATTTCCTGAAGGAGTAAAAATAGAAATGACAAATTGACTGGGATTTGGGTTTGTTTTATGCTGCAGTGTAATGCACTTTGGGGCACCTTTGTTTTTTTCCTTCTGGAGTTATTTTTCATCTGAGAACAAGATTTGCAGCAGCTTCCCGTAATGTTTGTTTTCCTCTCAATAGCTGTGGCATTACTGAGAGGAGCACTGTTTGGAGGGAGAAGGGGAAAACACTTGTTACTTGTTACAAGCTTGTTACTACACAAGCAGTAAAATAAATAAAAAGGATCAGTGCCATTTTATGTTTGCTTGAGTAATTATACATTTGAACAAAGCAGAAAAAGCTATGCAAAAGGTTTGCCTTCACATTATTTTGGAAGCACGAACATATCAAAGGTACAGCTATTTATGTCTATCTCAGTTGGTCCTACTGAAGGCTCACTGATCTGTCCCTGGCATAGACAAAGCTATGCTGGCTGAGAGCCAGGTGCTGGGAGTGTTCTGTCATTTCCAATGTGTTTGCTGTGATTTGTCACCCGTTGCTTGCTTTGTTTTTATTAGACATCTACAGGTTTGTCAGAGATAACAGATATATCTGGAAGCCGTTTAAATGAAGTCAAAGTTAAACCTCGCATGTCTGTTTCTTAGCTGTTAGACTTCTGAACTAACGTTTGTATTCTTTTTATTTAGGAGGATAAATCTGAAGGCAGAATTTTGAGGGTCTCGCAGAGAGCCAGAAGAAAACGAAAAGGGGAAATAACAGTTTTGAAACAAAGTAAGTTAAATTATGAAACCAAATCTCAAGTGTCACTTATTTATGTGATACCCATCTCTTGCTGTGGATTGCCAGCATTGCTTCACCAAATTTTTATCCACTATTAAATACAGTTTTGCCCATCTGCAAAAAGACAGTGTCAGTGTTATTTGTAGTAATTAAGTTGTAAGGACTGAAGAACTCTGAGAACAGAGTGGAAATGTTGGGGATATAAAATGACTCTCGGAGATTGATTGCCTTTTACAAAGAGCCAGTTTATATATGCCTGGCAGCATGGAGTCATATAGTAAGCGTAAATGTAGCTGATGCACAATTTAGATTTTTTTTTTCATCCCTCTAAAGAGTGCCAATATTAAGGGAAATCAGACCCATTTTGTTCCCAGATGTTGAAAGACATGTATTAAGCAGGAGTGAAAGTTTCCTTTTCTTTCCTGGGGGATCAATTTTGTATCTATGGTATGGCTGGAAATAGACACATTTATGGAACTGTTTAGGAATAATTGCTATAATCAGTCCAAAGGGAAATATACTGCATGAAGTGGCATAATAAAACATTTTTTAAATGAGCACTGTTTTTTCAAGCTGTTCACATGATAGATACTTTTTGGAAGATTCAGAAAATCAGAACTCACCAGAAAGCTACATCTTTGCTCTCCAGGGTGTTTCTTTTGGTATGCTGGGAGCCATTACCAGAAGTTGCCAAGTAGCTCTGCTGCACAGTAGGTATATGATACACTGATCGAGGATGCAATGTGTAAAAAAGTTACAGAAGATTCTCTTCCTGAGCTAGAATTACTCCTGAAATATAAATACCATTTCTGCAGTTGTATCCAGAACAGAGACTGTGTCAAGTATATTGGGATACAAGCACAAAGCTGATGCTGACTGGATGCTGCTGTCCACTGACAGAATGATTTGTATAGATTTGTCTTGTTTGTTTGTAGGGAAAATATGTGTTCAGAACCAAGCGTATAACTGTGTATTATTTTGCCAAGCAACACATCTCTTAAATAACAGAACAAGAACCCAGATAACAACTGGGTTAATCACAAGTAAAATGCTTTAAAAGCATTGAACGATCACTGTGGTTCTGAATTTTGTTATATTTTGGTTGAATTATGTCTTTCTTTGGGAGAGTTTGGCATCACTATTGTTATGGTTCACATTTTAAATAAAAAACACTTAGCCAGAGTATTATTTAAGAGGCTTATTTCTCTTGTGAGTAGCCTGAAATCAGAATCAGACCAGGATCACATTGTAGTTGATCAGAAATTCTCCTGCTGACATGAGCTTATGATCTGAATTGCTAAGCTACGTGCATGGAGGAGGCATTTTAGACAGTGAGCAGCAGAGCAGAGTGGAGGTATATGAAAATAGATGTGTACATGGCCAGCCTCACAAACCATCTGTTTTTGAAGTTCCTGGCTTTTGCTAGTGCAGTTAGTGCCTTATTTTGGAGCCCTAAAACCTGCTGCTCACTGCTGTTTCCTTAAGATGAACTATAATCAATAATGCATATGCAAGTATATGCAAATGTACATACTACCTAGTTTCTCTTTTATGTTAATGAAAAAAATGAGGCTGGAAAAAAAGGACTGGTGAAAGTTCTGATGGTCTGAAAAAATTACTGTTAAATCACTGCCTTTCTGCCCAAAAACATCAAACTGCATAGTGAGTACTGTCATAGAATAAAGTGCTTCAACTAAGGTTAAAAAAAGAACTGACTGCTATCGTGACTTCTATCCAATTGAAAATGCTTTACTGAATTGGAATTTTCTTTTTCTGAAGAAATTTTTTAAAATATAGACCTACTTTGTATGATTTGATCTCATCTTCTTAAGTGTGTTTGCAAATTGTACATCTGAATGCTTTTATAGGAGCAATAAGAGAAAAGAGGCAGAAGGCAAGATTATGTGTATTGTTCTCATCACATGAATGAACTTTTTCTTCTTACTAATCAAGACTGGAACTGATGGAAATGATTCTGTACAAACCTGCACGTTCATGGTGCCTTAAATCTACACAACTACTGTTTTCTTGAAATAAGTCCCAAGAAATACCATGAATGCATTTAATAAGACATAGATTTGAGATAGATATGCTATAAACATTTTTCTTTTTTTATTTTCTTAAGAAATTAACAGAGAAATCTTTTTTTATTCTATCTTTTACAGCTGTATCCTCTAAAGGGAAGCAAGTATGGTGTTGGGCATCCTATCTAGAGGAAGAAAAGGCTATTGCAGTACCTACTAAGCTTTTTAAAGAGGTATGACTTCTGAAGTTGAGATCATCAACTAGTGAAGATCAGGAAACTTCTAGGGAAATCAATTGAAATAAAAATAATGAAGTGTTACACTTCTCTAGTGATAAATGTATGTGATTAAGGCAATGCATCAGCAATCATCGAAGTATTCAGTGTGTAAAATTAGTTATATTTCTCTGCTTTTTCAAAGAAATGTGTAGTTTTAGTTAAATGCTGTTAGCTGAGACCATAGAAAACAGCTGCTTTTCCAAAGTCTGCAAGTTCTAGTCTTTCTTTGTAATATCTGAAGCTAAAAATCTGATATGTATCCTCATTTTTATGTGACATATCATTCCCTTTAAACATTCTTAGAAAGCTGGTACAAAGGTCGTCTTTCAGCTTGTTGCTTTGATTATATTACCTGTTTTTTTGTAGCTCTTGCTGAAGTTATATCTTTTATTACATCTGATACTAGTTTGCCTTGTTCCCATTTTGCCTGTCATCTGATTAGATATCACACCATCACCTCTTGCTTGTCCTTTGCCTGCTACGGTAGACTTTGTCGTTTGCTATTTCAGTGGTTTTGCTTGTGCTGTCTCTTGCTCAGATGAGAGCTCTGTATGCAAATCAGCAAAGCTTTCGTGCTGCTCTCTTTTGCAAAAGCTGGCAAAACATACGAACATTCTCAGCTACTGTACTTCTGCACTGTATAATTCTATCTATAATTTTTGATAATTCTATCCTTAACTTGGAGTCTCTTGCATCCATTTGTTTTTCTTTGCTTTACACTCCAACTATTAAATCTCTCTTGCACAGAGATTAGCTTTTCAGCTTACATGTGTGTGCAGCTGATCTTTAATTGGTTCTCCTAGACATTGCTGAGATACAAAATTGATTAAAAAAGTAAAGAATATTGCAGTGTAGAGAATCCAAAATTTTCTAAGTGCAAGAATGACAGTTACCTGACCATGATTTGTTGTGTCCCCCTGTGCTGTTCACTGGTTGAAAAACTGACCAAAAAATCCTGGTAAGTAGTGTCGCTATCTGAAATGTAGATTTCAAAAGTGTTGCTCTGCCTGTCTGAAGTTCCACGAAACGCTGCTGCAGCACACAGCTTTTTATTTAGTGTACACTACTTTTAACCCTGTAGCAGAGAGAAACTTCTTAATACCAATGAGAAGAGGCCAGGTAATATTACTTCATTTTACAGAGGGACAAGCAAACCACATGAACAATAGTGTTAAAACAAAAACAAACAAACAAAAACATACCCAGCAACAATTTTGAATCCTTGTTTCTTGTTTGGATTTTGAGAATTACTGTGTTTTTTTCCAGTTCAGAAGCAGTAATATTCAACAGGATTTTTTGTACTCTTTGTTAGAAATGGTTAGCATAATGGAGAAGCCTTCCCACTACCTGTTACTTAAATCTCAGACTCACTTCAAGGCTGCAACTGACAAGATCTTATTGTTCTGAAAAAAGGAAATTAACTGACCGTTGAGTTTTGTTTTTCTTCAATCTCCAGTTCCCCTAACACAATCTTCTGGGTTTTGTCTATGTTCTTGCACCAAAGAAAAACATTTCTAATTTTCATTTGCAAGCTGCTTTTACATTTACTCATTGTTCTTCTTTCTTTCCTTAATAATGTATCTTTAAATGTTTCTTATAAAGGAAATGCATGATAACTAAGTTTGTTACAGACTTTACCTCCGGTGCTGTATGACATAAGCATAATGTACAAAATTGAAATCTGTTAAATAGCATTAAAGTTATTGGGCTACTCAAAGTTGCTTGTTATTTTACTGTAACAGAAATAGTGTGTTGCCTTAAAAGTTTTCAATTTGACAATGGAAAGCATTGTGGATAATTCATGTCTCATATTTCAGAAAATAGCTGGGTGATATTTGTGTAATCTTTGTCACACTGTTTGTAGAATTTGAAATTTACAATGTATAATATACCCATGAAGGAAAAAACAGATCTGTGTCTTAATTGTTTTTTTTCTTCATATCTGCTTTTGCAAAAACTCTGTTACCTTTTTGGGTACTGTTCCTCAATTTCTTGCTATTTCCAGCATTTCATTGTTACATTAAAATATTTTGTTGTGATGCAGTCTGTTGGAACTGCACGACTGTTATATCAAGATGAGCTTGAAAAACTTCAGTTTATTGATTTAAAAAAAAAAATTACTGTTTTTACTTTCATCTTGAGTAAGTATCCAGAATTATACACATAGTGTAACTTTGTTAAATGTTCACAGGGAATAAAAACCTCAAGCATGGCATTGCTAAGATGAAATAACTTTTCAAATCCTTGTACTTTAGTCAGCCACTCTGATCTCTCAAACTGAGCTCTACAAAATCTAACTGGTTTTTAGGACTCTTCATCTATTAGCTGGCCCCTTTAGGCTGATTTCAGCTGGTCTAGTTCTTCATTTACCTTCCCCTTGACTCTGTATTCCTGCCCCTGTGCCTCATACTGTATTTTTTTTCTCCTGGACATATTATTCAGATGAATTGCAGCCAGAGCCATCAAAGAGAGGATTCTCATCCTTTCGTGTAGAGACCTACAGAGGTCTCACCTTTCATTGACTGTAGATGGCTGGATAGCATGTATAACTTTTAGGTAGCATAAGCTAGGTAAAACAGATCCTCTCTTTGTGTTTCTCTGTATTCATTTGCCAGAAGAGTTTTGGATATTTTGACACAAGTGTGCTCTGTATTTTTATTCACTTTCTTATTCCTCTACATTTCTTCTTTTGCTTCTTAAGATTTTGAGTGAATGGATTGTATGTTAACTGTATTTGATTTTCATTTGGTAATGCATATGTTCTTTTTGTATAAAAGTTTTTTGTTAGTATTCTAAGTTCAAGGAAAATCTGTGATGAAAGCATGCAAAAATAGTTTTAGCATCTAACTCTCTTCTATAAACAAGCATTGCCTCTTAGGGTAAGAAAAATACCCTGTATCTTGCTAATCAAAGACAGCAACAAAAAGAAGGCGGAGCACATGTAATACTTCTCTTGTGTTTTATCATTAACTGTTTAGGACATAAAAAACTCTGGATTTAGTAACTCATAGAAAACTCTTTCTGATTTTATTCAGCTTTTTTTTCTGATTTTCTTCTTTTCTCCCTTCCTTTCTTAAATTTAACCTTAATATCTGTAGCTCCTTTCTTTAATGAAGAACAAGGAGCATGATACAGGGAAGCCAACACCTTCCTGTTGAAAATATTCATTTCACTTTTTTTTTTTCCTAGTATGTTTTTCTGGATTCATTGTGATGTGATATAAGAATCATAGAATGGTTTGCATTGGAAGGGACCTTTAAGATCATCTAGTTCCAGCTGCCCTGGTTATAGGCAGCGACACCTCCCTCTAGACCAGGTTGCTCACAGCCCCATCCAGCCTGGCCTTGAGTGCTTTCAGGGAGGGAGCATCCACAACCTCTCTGAACAACCTGTTCCAGTGTCTCACACCCTCACAGTAAAGGATTTCTTCCTAATGTCTAGTCTAAATCTACCCTCTTCCTGTTTATAGCTATTTCTCTTCATCCTGGCACTACATGCCCTTCTAAGAAGTCCTTCCCTAGCTTTCCTGTAGGCCTCTGAAAGAGTAATAATGTTCCACTAATGCAAAAATCTTCACAGAAAATGAGGATATCTAGATTCAACACCTAAATGAGAAAATGGTGTTAAAGAGGCGATCCTTGTATAGAAAGGATACTTTGTATTTCTGCTTTACAGTTCATCTTTGTTGGTCTGAGATGGAGAAAAAGGCAATGTAGAGTATCATTGTTGTGATTATTATGGAAATGCTTACCACCAGAAAGTTGTGAAAGTGTCACTGCACAGGCAGAAAAATAAATAATTTCATTGTTAGAATATTTTATAGGCAGTTATTGAAAAAAGCTGGGGGCTAACTTTGTTCTCTCATTGGGTAACTTCTTCTAATTCCTTATAGATTTCCTAAATACTCAAAAGTTTTGCGTCATTCTAATATCACTGTGTTTTTCAATTTCTCTTTTCCTCAGCTATGTTTTTAAACACGAAAAACTTACTTTAAAATAATGTATTAATTCCTTCAGAAACACAAGTAATAAATAATCACTGCTGTTTTCCTTGTAAAGATATTCTGCTTTTCTTAGGTACTCTTTCAGAAGTATTGAAACTGTTCTTTTCCATTTCAGTATCAATCCTTCCCATACAACAAAAATGGATTCAAAATAGGGATGAAGCTGGAGGGTGTGGATCCTGAGCACCAGTCAATCTATTGTGTTCTCACTGTAGCTGAGGTAATCTCCTGGCAAGTGTTAGTTTGCTAAGAGCAACCATAGTGCGTAGTCACAGAAGAAACTCCACTGGATGAGTAGCTGCTGGAAGTAGAAAAATGTGAAGTTTCACAACTTATTCTTAGTGATTTTATAGAAGTTTATTAGTATTTTAGTTGGTGCATTCACTGATAAAAATATTTAGGGTTGTTTTTTTGGGTTTTTTTTTTTGGTTTTTTGTTTTTTTTTCATTGCAATCGTGCTACAATTTTTTTTTCAGGTATAGTGACTCAGAAATTGACTGTACTTACAACCTGTACAAGTTAGTATACAGTATAAATGCTTTTCATCTTTTGATGTCTTATGGTAATATTTTTCATGAGAAGTTTCTTTGCTTTTAAAAACATAGATGAGAACCTATTTCTCAATTACAATTTTTGTGTCTATTAAATGTACATTAATTTTTACAGTTTTACTAAAGTTCATTTTTTGGAGAGGAGTTGTTCTGTATAGTAAAATGGGGAAACAGAAATAGGTAGATACTCTGCTCTGTATCGGTGGTAAACAGCTGTAATTTCATTGTTTATATTTTAATAACTTAGGTTTTTTCATTCCCACTTCTGAATGACCCATGGTCATATTCCGTTTCTGTAGATTTCTTCTACTTTCTTGTGGATGCTGTATGTCAGTAGATAAGTATTGCCTGTGTACTGGATACTTATCAGTAAGTGACAGGTCATTTTTTTATGGCAGAATGACCTGTCATAAATTCTGAGGTAACATAAATCCTGTGTAATTCTGAGGTGACAAAATGAAAGTGTAAATTAAAAATATAATAGGGTGACTATGATGTTAAAAGAATTTCACTGATGACAGCAGGAAAAGTTATGGTATTTGGCACTCAGGAAGATGTGGATAACTTTAGTCTGGAAGAAAGAAAGTCTCCTATTTTTCACTTGTTCAATTATTATCTTATTACATTATGGAACAGTGATGCTCTGGGGCATCTCTCAGAGTTGACTTTTCATCTTTAATGACAGTTCTGGAGATCATGTTTAATATAGTCATTTTTGGAATTCTAGCAGTATTTTCTCTCAAACTGGTGAATCAGGATAGCTTCAAAGCATCATTATCTTCACTGCTCTGTTGACTGTATCAGATGCATATCCATAGTCTTTTATGGGATTTCTGTTTTATTCTGATGTTGGGCTGGAATAATTTTAAATTTTTAAACAGTAATAGCGGTATATAGCTCTTAGTTAATGCTAATTACCAGAAGATGCAGCACTCAGATTGAGAATACCTTTACTTCTTTATCACATTTTCTTTTTTACTAAGTTATCCAGTTCTAGCGTGAGCAGAGATAAAAGGCTGACTAAAAACACACTGTTAGTATGCATAATGCTGAACATAAGCTGTTATGCATAGGGTGAGGATCTTAAATCCCAAGTATTATATGCTCTATATTCTTGCTTTTAGGTTTGTGGCTACAGAATACGACTCCACTTTGATGGATACCCAGACTGTTACGACTTCTGGGTGAATGCTGATTCTTCAGACATTCATCCTGTTGGATGGTGTGAAAAAACAGGTCACAAGCTTCATCCACCAAAAGGTATTCTTTAGTTTGAATTGAATGCATTTTCTCAGATTGAGACTATCTTTGTAATGTTGTAAAAAAGTTTTTGGCAGAAATGTTTTTGTTCTTTTAGTCAGAATATTTGAACGTATCAAATTAAACCGTGTATTAAGTCTTGCTAAAATCTTTAGATTGAAATCTTGCCTTTTTAATTTGGTGGAAATTTATAGAAAGCCAGGAACAAAATGAACCAGAGAAGTAGTGCATAAGGCATTAGGAGAGAAAGTTAAGCAACAAATGTAGACCCCAAATGAATTATTTTTGTAAGTAAACAAGCAGCAAGCTTGGCAAGTGAGAATCTTTTAGCAGAAAGTCTCAGGACATTTTCATTATTACGTATTAACTGTGCACATACATTGTTGTAGACTAATAAAGATAGTGCTTTTGCCTTAAAGAATAGGCTTTTAATAGATACAAAAATAGGAATGAAGAGATTGAGAGTGAGAAAAAATTTTACAACCTGAAAATGTAATCTACATGTAGTTTAAGTAAATGGCACAAGTGTGTTGAAATATTTTGAATTTGCTTGTTTAATTATTTCATTTCAGGTTATGTAACTATTTCATTTTGTTTTGGAGTGTGTCTCTATAAAACAGTACTATCACAAAAGAACTAACAGACTCCTTTCTGGGGAGGGAAGAGAGTGTGTGTAGAGAAAGGAAGCAAGCCCTGAGTGCAGGAGAATGAGATAAATTAATGGGGTGTTTTGAAATAGAGAGAATAGGGTAATAGGCCCTAGAACATTTGCAAAATGATGAATATAGAGAAAAAGATGTACATTATGAAGTATTAAAAAACTGTGGATGCAAGTGCTCAGATGCAGAAAGTAAAATTAAACCACCAAAACGGTATGGGCTGAGGGCCTGCCAATGAGGAGAAGGTGGCATTTCTTTATCTGAGCCTTGTAGGAATATGAAGGAACATGGGCTACAGCTCTTCTGAACTCTTCACAAGCTGCTCATTGGCTTCAGGGCAAGACTGCTCCATGCTGCCACTTTCGTACGTGCCTTGTTCTGCATAACTGGCTGTGTAAAAACAGTGATTTCTTGAACACAAATCATGTTTTTTCTCAGGAAGTTGACTTCCAGTAGAGTAATATGTAACAAATGAGTTCTAGAGTTATTGATGTTACTAATGCAAACTTTGTACGTTTTATTTTTGTGGTGAAAATTTGACATCTTTTTCATCTTAAATGCCTCATTTAGAAAGCATAATCTGTTAATCACGAATTGTTGGTATTGGAGGAAAGTCTTCTTCCAAGTCACTTTAATGAAATTTCTTCATTTTCTAGTCTTACTTCGGTGAGATTGTGTTTAGTTTATTTTTTCACCACATTGAACCAGTGTAGCTCTTTTACTTAGGAAAGTCATGGAGCCTATCAGAGGAGCTGAGAAAGATACCCCGGGAGAAATGTGGAGGTACTTGTCAGGAATCTGTTTGTCACCCTGCACAGCTATGTAATCCTACTACCCTCGAGAACATCTTAACTTTTGAATAACAAGATCGTTCTCTGGTATTTTATCAGAGACCAGCAAAATATTCTGCCCTATATGTGGCTTAGCTACTTTGCTTCATCTCAGCAGTAAACTCTACAACTATTTATGAGGTTTGATTGCTGAAACCTGCTCTCATACTTTTAAGACTTCTTTGTTGTTGTAATGCAATCTTAGCTTGCATGTGGAATGGAAAACAAATGGAAAAGAACAAGTGGTATTGTAGAGTCATACTTTGGAAGGAGATGGAAGAGAACTGGGTGTTCATCAGTTACAGATATTTTTTTAGTTTTGCAGCAGAAGGACATCTGTGATGCCTTTGAAAATATGGGATTCTCAGAAGGTTAAACAGAGCTATTATACTCTGTGACATATTTGAGCAGCACTTGAAATAGTCAAGAGGTGACACATTTCACATATTTCAGTAGATAAGAAAATCACTTACCAGAATTGATGGTGTTTTACTGGATTATAACATATGAATTAAAATAAGTGTCCCTAAAACATATTCAACAGATGAATAAAGGAAGAAAGCACTATGTGCTTACAGCTCTTTATCATTGCTTTAGTGATTAAATATCTAAACAATTCAACATGACCAATTTATGCAGTTTAATATATTATGAATTATTTTACTTTTTCTCTAAGAAAATATTAGAAGATGCAAATTATCAACAGAATTTTAGATTTCTTTCTAAGTGCATAGAATAAAAATATGGAAAATGCATGTAAGGGACAGTTTACCCTATGAGTCCATATGGGAATCTGTGGCATTGACGATATAAACAGCTGTTTTGATATATCCTAAGGAGTTGTTTTAGAGCCACTTGTGATCTTGCTGAATCAGTGGTAAAGTAAGGTAAAGTCCATAGGAAGTGTGGAAGTTTCTTTTGTTAGTCTGAGCTTTTGGGTCTTCAGAGCCTTTGTTGGTTCTGAAATCAAAGACACACACTAAAAATCACAAGAGAGCACTTGCTCTGGGCTTATCTGTTTTGAGTGTCAGTCAGTTCATTAAAACTGGGGGTAGCTGTGGGGCAGAGAAAAGAGAGGTGGTGAGATGTGGCATTCTTGCAGAAAGAGGGGTGGCTTGTAGCATGTGCTGCTTGGAGAGTTTTGTTGGAAGTCAGAGAAATTATAATATCAAACTGCCTTATTGCAGCTTTCCCCTAAATGTTCTTTACATTGAGGACCTTTGTGTCAGGTGATCAGGACAGAGATCAGGATCAGAGGCCAGAGATCAGGAACAGAACAGTAGTTTTGTAAGAGGTGCTCCCTGCATTACTTTGAAGGTGAAACTGAAACTGAGCTGAAGTCTCATGAGTTGATGCCTAGCACATCATTTATATGGCTACTCTTCTAAATGAGAATTAGGAACAGTTTAAATGTCAGTCCTAGCAAACTACAGGAAACTAATAATGTTCAGCAGTACTTTGTTCAGACAGTGTAAAGAAATCTTGACATTTTTGTAAGGATGATCTTCCTGCCCTAAACAAACAACATGATTCCTCCTTGTAATACCAATAAATGGAAGAGCTTAATCAACTTTCTTTTGAATTCTGTAAGCTACAGTGTGTCCAGCTTCAATTTCTAATAATCCAACATAGTGATCCTTCAGAGATTCATTGAGTTCATATTAGGGTAAAATTAATAGTTTTGAAATATTTTTTCTTATGTAGTCTATATGAAATGAGAATAAATAATTAGCAGTGGATAAGGTCTTCAGTTTTGAAATTCTATGAAGAATTTTACAACTGGGTGGAAAAAATAATTTCAACAATGAAGATCAAATCAACTGCGTTCACCTTGTGTCTCATGCCTGTCTTATTTTTGCCATTCTTTTATGGTGCTTATTAGGATATAAAGAAGAAGAATTCAGCTGGCCTTCATATCTAAAGGCGTGTAAGGCTCAAGCTGCTCCTAAGTCTCTGTTTGAAAACCAGAATGCAGTAAGTATTCATTTGTTACTGGTAGTGTGGAAAGTAGTTAGTGTGCTCACATATGTGTTAGACTTACTGCGCATTTCAGTGGTGGCAGGCTTCACTTCAGTTCATCTCTGCAATTCTCATCTTGTAATTTCTTTTATTAATCTGTTTAAATACCTGATACATTCAAGAACTGTATATTAAATGAATCCTAACAGTTTGTTGTTCCTGCGTCTCACATCACAACGTTGTGGAACGAGCACTGTCTTTCAGAGAGAGCACACAAGACAGAGTTGAAACTGATATATTTAATTTTAGCATCGTGTTCAATACTTCTTTTTTATTTTATAAACCGTGAGTCTCTTTGTGTTTGAGCATCTCTCATGTCAACTAATTAGGCTGGTGCCACTCTGTTGGAGCAGCTATTTGGGAAACTTAGAAATGACATGAATATATTGATTGTGAACAGTGGGGAGATTTCTGGATTTACAGTATTTATCTTTAATTAAATGTCTTTCTCTATATAGACAGTGATTCCATCGGGATTTCGAGTAGGGATGAAGCTGGAAGCCGTAGACAAAAAGAACCCTACATTCGTTTGTGTTGCTACGGTAACAGACATGGTGGACAATCGTTTTCTGGTTCATTTTGACAACTGGGATGAGAGTTACGACTACTGGTATGATGTTTTTGATAGACTCAAATTTCCCTTATTGGGTTACACATGAAAAATTTTCAGAGACTGTGCTGACTGTTTGTATGTGCTGCTACATCTAGAGCTGTGATCTGATTTCACATTTCAATTACATATTGGGGTTAATATTTTTAGTGAGGAATGTGCATCATCATAATGTGACTGGACTTAGAATTAGGTCTACATATAGTTGTAAGTAGAAAGTAAGACCGTATCTTTTCATGAGACTCGTGATCCACCATGTTGTTCAGCCTGAACTTCAGCTGTTTTCTGTAATGTATCAGGATGGTAGCAAAAGCTCGTTTTATTCTTATATATTCTATGATTCTCTGTAAATTGGGATCCTAATGTCCTTCCCTGTATCAGAGATGACCTGTTTATGTTGTACAATGGAGGGGCTTTGTGAAAAGTCAGTGCAAGCAGCAAAGACATAAGCATGAAGATCTCCAAAGAAATTCAGATTTTGGCTGTTACAGCACAGGTTTTTATTTACAATTGCATATTCTTGTAGTAGATCATTTAGAGCAAAGTAGTGTATCCTACATTCTTTTAAGAGTGAATTAGTACAGAACAGGTAGGTCATTGTAAGGCTGCATCGTGCTTCTGCAGTGGTAATTGAATTCTATAGCTGAGTAAAAATAAGTGAAGAAAGCTTTCTTCTGTATTTGATGACTGCTTGGGCACTGTGTCATTAAGAATGATGTGAAGAACTTCAAAACTTTGCGAGTAACTTGAAATAATAATTGTATGGGCTATCTGACAAATAAGCTGTAGGAGAATTAATTTCTGACAAATAACCTGTAGGAGAATTAATTTATTGAATCAGCAGTGAGCAGGCATTTCAGGGAAGAACTGAGTGACAAGATGATAGGCCATATTACTCAAAGAGTGGAAAGATTAGTGATTAATTTCATGACAAAATAACACAAAGCCTACATTTCCTCTACAAAGTAGCTGGAGACTGGAAAGTGGTAAAATATATTCTGAATTCCTGGTATGTACATGCTCATAAATAACAGTTATGCCATTAATTAATAATGAAAACAGCATTTAGGTAAGGCTTTTATGACAGGTGAAGACAATGTAATATAACCTGCAGTTTGTTCAGAGATGGCACAGGTGCCTCTCCAAAGCATTGCACTATGTATAGCAGACATACACACTGAATTTCAAGCATAGTAATGTTGTCAAGTCAACAGGCCTCCCTTTCTGCACTGTTGTAATTGAGAACAGAAGTGAATAGAGGAGGAAGGAGAGAAAATAGAAAAGAATAGTGAATGAAAATAGTGATGGAATGTCTGACCAAAAGAGAACATGAAAATGCACCTCATTTATCTTTTTAATTTCGATACCAGATTTAGAGGGGCCTTAAAGAATCTTGAGTGCATAAAATTCTCATCTATCAGTGTCTTAACAAAAAATGAAAAGTTCTGTTGGGATTACCCAGAGTGAAGGCCTTGCAATTTCCCTAGTTCTGTATGTAAGTTTAAATCTCAGAATTACAATGGTTTCAGTAAGGAAAAATGGTGTATGTTGTATATGTAGTTGAGGATTTTCAAACAACTTTATTTTTTGGGTTATATTCAGACAAGCTCCGTCTTTCATTTAGATTAGGCAAATTGAACTTTTTCATTAATTATAAAAAGTCTTTTGTCTTCTTGAAAGAGTGAGATACAGCTGACTAATTTTATTGGACTTCATGAAATAAATATGAAACAACAACCATGGCCTAAGCATTTTAGGCTTCCAAGTTTTCAACCTGAAGGTGGTTTTCCTAACTTTTCTGGAGTGTAAGGAAATTCATGAATGGTTGCAAAAAAATACCCTAGCTAGAACTAGTCATTGCTAACACTCTTTAATGCATAGTGGTGATATTTTCAGTGTATTATAAATCCCATTAAATAGCCCTCTGGCAGTGTCTTTTAGAGGGAAGAAAAGTGAACAAAATGGGCATTCATGATGGAGGATTTTGTTCTCTGTTCCACAAGTCTTCCAGTCCTTTCCATCTATCCTGTAGTTTTTGCTGAAACAAATGATACTTCTTTGAGAGCCAAAGACGTTCCATTGGAATGGAATTTCCAATTGCTTTTAAGGTTGGAATAACTCTGGAAGTGGTCTTTTGGTATCTCCATGAATTAACTGTAGATCCAATCTGGCTTTCAATTCTCCATTCTCTTATATCTGCTCTTTGTACACGCAGATTTCCAGAGCCTGAGCTTCCTAATTTTTTTTCTAGCAAAAACTGAAGCACTCAGAGCTTTAGCAGAAGTTGTGCTAGCTTGTTACTGCTTGCCCTCAGGAGAGATTGTGTGGTGGTAGTGCTGAGTGCACTGCAGCCTAGCCTCACTGGGTTAGAAGGTTCTGACTGCCCTAATCCACTGCTTGGTCTGAGTATCCCCTGCAGAAAAGGTGCTACATCAAATTTTGGGATCAGCTTGCCGAGGGTGTGGGAAAATGTGCCTCACTCACTGTTCTGCTCCTGTCCACCCTGCATTGAAAAGCAATTTCTAATGCTCCTTGTGAAGGTAAATCAGTTTTGATTATCTGAATCTTTGCCTTATCTGTGTGATACACAGGTAAGACTGGAGACAGATACAGTCTGGATTTTTGTGTGGTACAAAATAAGTGGCCAGTTCAGCTCTCCACCAGCATCTGCTACTTTGCTAATAGCAAAGTCTTTAAAAATTATGGTCCAGTTGTTTCTTTTTTTGAGATAATAAGTTTTGCTGCACTCTTTTGTTGAAAGGAATGATCTTTTTGAAGTAATTATAATACGTCGAAAGAAGGATAAAACAGTCTTAAAGAACTGAGGGTCACAGTACATGCTTTTAACTACCTGAATGGATAATAGACTAATGCATGAATCTAAAGCTGTAAAATGTTCTGCAAATCACCGTGTGTCTGTCTTATCATCAGATAATCAGTACAAAATATGGCAATGTGACTTGCTGGGCTACCTCTGGATACATACCTTATGAGTCACATTTTGGGAGGTCATAACCTAAAATAATACCTTCTTGTTAACGATGAAGTGTACTCATTTATTCACTAGATGGGGCTGCAGGACGATTTCTATGTTTTTCTTTCTTTTTTTCCTTTCTTTTTCTTTTTTTCTGGCTTTTTTTTCTTTTTTTTTCTTTTTTTTTTCTTTTTTCTTTTTTCTTTTTTTTTTTTTTTTTTGCACATAGTTAAATGCACTGACATGTCACAGTCGAGAAGTTGTATTAGCAGCATTCCTGAGGGCTTAATATTATTTCTGAATATAATGCATGTATGTATGAGTGTTCTGGGATAGCTAATGTTTTCACTGCAGATTGTATCTAAATTTAATGAAGTGAAATTCAAAATACCAAAAGGTTTGTTTCCCCAAAAGTGAAAAACAAAAATTGCCTCAAAACAGAAATTGAATATAATATTTACAATTTAATTTAAAGAAAAAAAGCAAATGAGTAAATAAAAAATCTTCAAATCTTCAGGTGCAGACTCATTTTGGGAGCATTTTCCTAAGTACTGAATATTCTTTTTTTCTAACAACCAGCATTATCATCTGTCTGTCTTGATCTGAATTGAACGAACTGTTTATATGAAATGGATCTGGGGGAAAAATTAACAGGACAGCTGATTTTAGCAATAGAAAAGAACTAATTCTGTTTCCATAGCCGTGCCTGCCATTCGGACTCCTCTCCTGCTGTGAGCTAGCAGTCGTTTAGCTGCAGGCATGTTCCTTTCCTGTAGAGTGCTGCACTTGCCAGGGCTCACATTCCCAGCTGCCCTCAACTTTTTTTACTGTGGGAAGCTGTGAACAGTGGAACTTCTTTCTGACCTTTTACATCACGTAGCTCTTTTTTGCATTGACATCCTTTGCAGGATGTCATTAAGCTGTTCATAAGTTAGCAGAGCTGCTGGCTGTTCTGTCCATCCATGTGGTTCAGCTGTCTCTCTGCTGCTTTTTGCTCCACTTCAGCTGCCTGGATTAGCTTCAGTTTCCAGTACAAACAATAGTTGTCCTTTCCTGTCTACATTCTTTCTAAAGAGTCAAAGAATGGATTGTGAGTGATATTAAATTGTGTGAACATTACAACCTTTCTCTGTGAATGGAGCCTGCCTATTAGAAACCAGTAGCGTTCTGTTGCA
Organism: Phasianus colchicus; assembly: GCF_987193195.1. NCBI lineage: Eukaryota > Metazoa > Chordata > Aves > Galliformes > Phasianidae > Phasianus > Phasianus colchicus. Next base: position 57,676,257 of record NC_143437.1, on the reverse strand, counting down.
GTCCAGACATAGGTAGGTGTGGAGGTACAAAATTCCGCAGTTCCTGCTCACAGTGGGCTTAGTGAGCATCTTTGCAATTCATGGATCATTGTGATTTATGAGGCGTGTGAGCTGGGTGTTCTGCGATCTGTTTGGGAGTGAATGAGAGAAAAAGCTGTGGGATGCCGCAAATTGATTGTGAAAAGTCAGCATAGCCTTTGGCATTCCAGCTGACGCATCTTGGACTTAGGCTGATAGGCTGTAGTTGTTCTTCCAAACTGGGTACATGTGTGCATGAAATAACACATTTACGCATAATAGTTTTGCTTTAAGTTGTGTGTTATTATTACTGAGCTCCAGTTTTTATTGTTAAATGGACTGTTAGAAGCTGAAAGGCTGTGTAAAATCACTGTGCAAAGATGGACTGTGTGACCTGGTTTTGCTGGAACAGTGCTGTTGTTTTTTTCATGAGGCTATTGTGATTACAGAAGCCTCTTACAGGCTCGTTTGAAATGACCAGGTTTTCTTGTAAAGCAAACCAAAATGTTGCAAATGTTTTATAATGCTGTTTTACAGTGCTGTTCTGTCAAGCATTCATTGCTATGCATTCCACATAAACTCTCATTGCTGCAGTGTCAGAGCATCTTCCAGTAGTGCATCATCCATTGTGACAGACTTTCTTCAAAGTGAGAAATGTGTTAAGTGGCATTTACTATTCAGAATTCTATAAACATGTTCAAATTGTGTGCTTGCAAAAGCAAAACAGAAGTAATTCTTTCAGGAAATCTGTCCTGACAAGAGTTTTTACACATTTAGCCCATTACTGTAAGCAAACATTGATCAGACCATAGTGGCTCATGAGCATGGGTCTTGATCCCAAATTTACTCAGGTCAATTTTGAAAGTAATTTCTGGACTTTACTACAAAATATTTCAGGAAGTACTAAGAGTGTGTCCTTTCCATGTGAAAGGAAGTCTTGTCTGTGTAAAGACTTCTATGTAATACCCTTCTTTTGAGAAGGATAGAAGAGAGGAATGCTGCCTCCCATACTTCTAGCCTCTCTTCACAGTTACTGTAAAGAGACAGGAAGAAGGAGACAGAGTGAGGCATTCACCTTTTCTCTAGTTTCTTTGGGGAGTTGGAGTACTGAGTTTCATCAATGCAGAATTATTATTAAAGTCATATTCATTCCTTTTGTTAATAGTGATTTTGGTTATCTAGCAAGTACTTGGTGTGATACTATAAATACTTATGTATGTACAATATAGCTTTATATATTGCATAGGGCAAAAGGTTGGTGCTCCTGATGTGAGCTGAATTCTCGCCTATTGTCAGAGCCATTCCAGAATCTACTGAAAGCAGGTTTTATCCACTAGAAAGGGATTTATTTGGCATTATTACCAAGAAATAAGAGCACAACTCTTTTAAATATAAACACACAAGATAATTGTAGTAGGTTGTCTAATATTTTTCAGCATTGGTATATTCCTTTTAGGTACAAGGCTAGAGGAGTGCTTATTGTGATAAAATGGTTTTGAGACATTCATCTTGTATTTCAGTTGTTGAAATACGTCAATACTGAATTTTAGTAACTCAGGGCTCATTCTGCAATCTTTTCTATTCTATGTCTCCTACAATCTTTAAAACACACTTGTGTTCAAGGTCTGCAGAATTAGCATTTTGACCAGTACATTAGGATGTTAGGGTTCCTGCTAATTTACCTTCAACTTTTTTTTCAGTTCTTTGCACTGCCTTAGATATTACATATTATCAACCTGTGGCGTTTTTATGATGTAAATTAGTACTGCGAACAAAGGGAGATAATAGTGTATGAGCTTTCAGCATGCTAATGCTTTCCAAGTAGATAATGGATAGCGGTTCTGTTACAACAGTGGGGGGGAACTCTGTTCAGGTATTTTGTATTAGTAACTCCTTGTCTGGAGGGAAAAGGCAAGAATAGAAGTTAATCTTCAGCCTATAGTTTGAAACATTGACTTCAGAGAAGGATTAAATAGAAACTGGATCACAATGACTGATTCAGTATTTTATGCAAAGACTGTTGTGTACAAAGTAAGATGCCTTCATGCATGGATGCTCTCTGCATGGCTTCTTCCAGTAAATATTTGCAGAGTGTTTGGAAAGCAGCATCCCTTCAGATAGAAGGGAGAGATGATGTTCCTATCTAGTCTGCTTACGCTTGATTTCTTGATCCTGCCTTTGGGAAATGGGAAACGAAGGCTTTAACTATTTTAACTTTCATAGACAAGCATACAAGGTGGTCATCTTGAATACTTGAATACTGTCTGCTTCATAAAAAAACACTGCTGATTATTTAGCAAACTGAAAAAACAATCTCTGATTTTGCTGCAGACATAGAGATGGTGGATGTTTCATAGCAGAATCTAATGGCTTTTTTTTTTCCTGTAGATCAGTCTCACTTTTTGCCTTTCCTAGTAATACTAAGAAATAATATAAGTGTTATATTACATAGGATATGCGCTATATTATATACACCCTATATACATTATATGTTGTATATAAAATATGTAACAAGTACACAATAATATTTTTATAGATTATTAATACTGAATATTAAAATGATTTTTCTCTCATCTGCTGATTATGTTTTTACAGTTCATTTGTTGTTGTTTTCCACTGCTTACACAACTTAGTAGCCAACTTGGTAGCTTTCTTCTAAGCATTATTTGCCCAAACAAATGAATAGAATGAGATTGACCTCTCTTTCTTTCAGAAGATGCCAGCATGTCAATTCCAGCTCACCCTGCCTGTTAGACTTTTGTGGTTCTTGTGGTGCACCATAGGCAATAGCACTTCTGCAAAATTTGGTGCACATAATAGAAAATATAGGAAGTTGTTAGTCTCCTGAATGAGAGTGTTTGAGCAGCCTTCTTAGGGCAATTTCCAGTCTTGGTTCACTGATTAGTCTTGCATTCTTTAGGCAAGTTGGGGTCTAAAATCCTGTCTTTTTTCGTTTCTTTTTCTGACAATTTTGTGCAGACTAGTGCTTTTTTTGTATTCTGCTGGGCTATAATAACATGTTCATAGCTCCATTCAAGCCCCTTAGAAGCTAGTATTTTTGCTTGTTGTTGACAATCTGTTGGAGTTGCGCATGATTTTCTGATCTGCCTCCAGGTGCTCTCAGTTCTTTAATCAAGGCCTTTTAACTTTTGGTTTAAAGTTTGTCTTGATATTGAAAAACCTCCTGTCTAATGGAAGAATGTATTCTTGCAACCAAGCAACATGCTTCTTCCAAGAATCTCTACATATGAATTTTTCAGGTCCACCATTATAGCTTCTCAGTAAAAGTCTACTGACTTAGACTTGATTTATTGATCTCATTGTTAAAATTTAACAAAAGTCCTATGCTTGTATAGGTGGCAACAAAGACTGTGTTAAATGTATTCCTATCTTCAGTTATATTTGCAGTTTTAAGTATAAGTTGAGTGTATCACAGGCTATTTAGAATTTGTTAAATCTTTATAGTATGTATTATTTTCTAAGCATAATAAGATCTCTGAAGAACTGCATTATTTTTTTCTCCTCTCAGGTGTGAGGCAGCTAGCCCACATATTCATCCTGTTGGGTGGTGTAAAGAACATAAAAGAACTCTTATCACCCCACCAGGTTTGTATCATGTTACATATCTGAAAGATATAAGTAATAGCCAGCTGCAGAATTACATCTTACAGTGAGCTTAGTGTCACCTCTTCTGATTTTTTTTCTCTGTAACTAAGAATTGCTATTACTGATTTTTATTTTTTGTTGGACATAATTTATTGTGAGTAGAGTTACAATAGACATTAGCTATTAAGTATGTACATATATACTACTTCAATAAAGACATTCATTTGTTGTAAGGCTTACATTGTGAAAGTGCTGATAATATAAATTCTAGATGTGTGAGATTTTCTGCGTAAGAAAAATAATCTTCATGTGAACTAAATTGTTTGGATATCAGGAGCGGTGAGACACTGGAACAGGCTGCTCTGAGAAGTGGTGGAGTCACCATCTCTGGAGATGTTCGAGAAACATAGATGTGGTACTGAGGGACATAGTTTAGTGGGCATGGTGGGGATGGGTTGGTGGTTGGACTAGATGATTGTAGAGGTCTTTTCCCACCTTAATGATTCTATGAGTCTATGATTCTAAATATACATGATGAGACAATTACTTTATGTAATCGAGGAGTCAAACTTGTTAAGGCTCTTTGGGACTCAAGAAGTGAGAGTCAACCATTACGAATGGAAATGTACTAATTGCTAGTAAATACAAGGAAACCCCTATTTTTCAGTATTGATGTGTGTATCTGGTTTAGTTAAATGCCCTCCCTGTCAAGAGAAAAAGAAGATGCTTGTATGGGAAGTAGTACAGACCATAGTGTTTTAAAAGAATATGCTATCTAACTTATATCTCTTGTTATATCTCTTATGCCTTTCGTGCCTGTAGAGCTTTCAGACATAAATGACTTTAGAAACCAATATAAAGACTTGATAGCCTAGTACAAAAACCTGACAGAGTGAAAAGCACCTGTGCCATTGTGACAGTGGTTAGTCTAGCTGTTATAGTATTGCTTTGGTAATTGAAGATATAAAAAAAAATAGAATCATAGAATGGCTTGGGTTGAAAGTGACCTCAAAGATTATCTAGTTCCAAATCCCCTGGCAGCCTTTAGATCAGACTTCCCAGGAGCTCATCAAGTCTGACCTTCAACACCTCTAGGGATGGGGCATCCACAACTTCTCTTGGAAACTGTTCCAGTGCCTCACCACCCTCTGAGTGAAGAATTTCTTCCTAACCTCTAACCTAAACCATATCAGAAAATTTGTATGCTGGGGCTTACACTGTTTTGTCTCAAAATGCTTTATATGATTTAAGTAAGGTTTGAGAAGATGTAGGCATGACAACAAAAATTTTGCATGCTTTGTTTTTTCTTCCTGTATTAATTTTTAGCTAGATCAGTTTTCTGACTGAATCATCCCAGGATCACTCAAATACAACTTCTGTTACAGTAAGCAGGAGGGAGTGATTGGGAAATACAAGTTTCTCTTAGAAACAGTGACTTATGCTGGCTGCTTTTTAAGTAACTATTTTATTTGTTCTTATTTGTTAGTTTCATAGCGAATTGGAGTAGATTAGTTTCATAAGCACAACTTGAGTTTGGAAGATAGGCACCCATGCAAGAAATAAAGAGAAAATATTGATAGAGTAGGGGGATGCTTATAGCAGTACTAAGGCAAAAGACCTAAAAGGGAAAAACAATAAAACTAGTTTTTGAAATGGATTAAAAAAAGCATCATAACTTTGATGAAATGTGTGTGGGTCTAAAGTTCACATATAAGGCCCTCATCACTATTTTCATGCTGATAGCAATGAAGAATTTCGAAGAGAATAATCCATTTATAAAACTCTAAGCAGCAGTTTTATCCCGTAAAATGCAAATTGGTCAACTCTATAGCTGAACCAAGTTGTTCAACAGCTTGCTGATGAAGCTGAAATCTTAGGAGGGGACTGTACATTCTGGGTCTGTAGTGGAATCTGAGGCATAGAACAAAGCAGTGTTATAAAGCTAAGTTAGGCATTCTGTAAATTATGCATAATTTTTTACACTGCAACATTTAATTTTGCTAATATTTCTTTTGTGCCAGACTACCCACATGCTAAGCATTTTTCTTGGGAGAAGTATTTGGAAGAAACCAGCTCGTTACCTGCACCTGCAAGGGCTTTTAAAGTGGTGAGAAAATGCTTACATTTTTATCATGCCTTTAAGTGCATATGATTAATTAAATAAGGGAATATATATATGGTGTTCTTATATTTCCCAGTGTATCCAATTAATTTGTTGCATTATAGGAGGTTTACTTTTGTGCAAGCTCACTGTTCGCTATTAGAAATCCTGCAATTATTAATAATAATTGCTATTACTTTATTATTTTAATTGTTTCAAATGGAATTAAATGCAACTAAATATTAGTAATTCATGTAATTTGCTATGTGAAATTAGTGCTTCATTATTAGAAATAATAAGATAGCTACTGAATCATCATATCATAACTTGAACTCATATATTTTTACCCTTACATTTTAAATGGTGCAGGAAATACAGTGAGAATGTAAAAATGTAGGAGGCCAGGCTAGTTGCCTATCTAGTCCATTCTCTTACAGTAGCCAAGAGACAGTTTGTGTTTTATATGTTTAGTAAACCTTTTCATCTATGAACCAGTAAACAGGGCATTTGGACAGAATCCAGTGATAGTTCCCAAGTTTTTGAGAAGACTGTACTTTTATTTTGGTTTTGGACATGCTACTTTCTTTCAGTGACATCTATCTTCCCTGTCAGTAGTGGCTTGATAGGATTTTCAGTGAGAATGCTGAAGACCTCACTGGTAGGAGCTAACATCAGATAGTCCATAGGTCCTAACTCCTTGCTTCAGAGCTCTCAAGTTGGTTTGTTTGAGCTTTTCAGATTACGGTTACTAATTCTAAATTCTGAATGCTTTGCTAAGAAGTGAATTACCAAAAGCAGAAATGTCCCTTCCAACCCAAGTTGTTCAAGTCTTGGAAAATTGGTTTGAATTTTCTTTTTATATTTGTATTTGTCAGAGGAGAAGGGCAGATTTGAGAAAAGAAGGAAGTTTTTGATGGATTTTACACATTATAAGATTGGGTTTGAGTTTTTCTTCTGTTTAATGTAGTTTTTTTTCTTTCCTAGAAACCTTCTCATGGCTTCCAGAAAAACATGAAACTTGAAGTGGTCGACAAGAGAAATCCAGTATTTATCAGAGTAGCAACTATTGTAGATACAGATGACTATAGAATAAAAGTAAGTTTCTCTGTCTTATTGTACCACCTCACTTCAGTTCCTAATTAGTGCTTATAAACCCAAAATCTAATAGTTGTAAAATTAAGCAAGAATTAAGCTGTGTCCGGCTAAGCTTTTACTTGTCCTTTTTCACTTATTAATATGCACATAATTCCTTTGGATGGGGTTGTTCTCTTATCCTCTTAGTTACATTTGCTGACATAGGTAATTAGTAGAACTGAATATGAAAATTACTTAGGAAACAGTTGATACAAAACATTTGCCCATTTTATTGAAAGAAGTGAAGATTTAGTAATTAGGACCCTATAAAATATTTGGCCTGGTTTAACTGGATCTGTCTCTGTAAAGGTTCAAGAAAGGAGAGAGATACAAGGGAGAAATGAAAAAAAGAACCCTGATCTCTTGTGTTTTGTCAGACACTTCTGCAATTCTGAAGTTTGTGATAATTGACTGTTTATAATATAATAATATATAATGGATTTAGACTGGAATAATTTCAGATAATTTTTTTTTTAAGCGCAGTTTTCCAGAACTTTTATTATTGTATTGTTTTTGCTTTGTTTTACAAAAGCATCTTCCTCTCTGGAGCATTTGACTGTGAAGACTGGCATATGCCAGATATTCAGTTAGGTGGATATGAAGGATATTTGTGTATGCATTTCATAGAGATTTATTCAGTGTACCTGTACTTCAAGCAGTGAATGTAGCTGACATTTCCTTTTGAATCTGAATTAGTCAGGTAGGGAGTCAGCAGATTTCATTTTCCACCTAAAGATTATGTTGATCATAAAAAAGGAGGGGGAAAGAATCCTCTCAAGTCTAACTTATTAATATGGTGGATTTGTAGTTTCTTGAATGGCAGTTTAATTGACTCCAGAGCATATGTTGAAAAGGGCTCCATTTGAACATATGTGTGTACATGAATCCACATGTGTACATGAGAGATCTGAGCCATTTACAACTACGGAGGTTAAGTAATATTCATCTTTTGTTTAAAAAAAAAATGTTGTATGGCACAAACTGGTGTTTTTTGGGGATACCTTGATTTCTCTTCAGCTTCAACTTTTACCCTGTATGATCTGATTTTAATAAATTATTACTAGTTGTTTTTTGTCTTTTTTTTGTCTTTTCTTTTTAATGGATAAATGCCTTTTTTTTTTTTTTTTTTTTTTTTGCTTACCACTCTACTGCTCTTAAATTGTTTAATTTCTTGCTTAGGTATTAAAGTGAGAACTAAACATGTTCTGCTGTAGGGATTTGAGTCCAGTTTTGTAAGACACAGTAAATGACCAAATGACACCTCTCTCTTTTCTTCACTCAAAGTGTATTTGGGTCCAAAATCTAATATATATGTATTTTCAGTGTAACATCCATAGTTTTCTTAAAATGACTTCTCTAATGAAGATAGCATTTCTAGAAATTGCTCAGGGAAACTGATTTAATAGGGAATCTTTTTAATCTAGAATATATTTTTCTCTTTTGTAAATGTAGGTCCATTTTGATGGCTGGGATAGTATTTATGATTATTGGACGGATGTAGATAGTCCTGATATCCATCCTGCAGGCTGGTGTACAAAAACTGGACACCCTCTTCAGCCTCCACTGAGTAAGTGAAATTGCATTATAATGTGGTGATGTTAAAGGCCTGTGTACTAGCTGATGTTTCGTCTGCCAGTGTTGTCCAAAGAAAGGTAGCAACTAGGATATGCAAAATAATGTAAATGTGACATTTAGTGCAAAATCAACATAATTTAAAATGTCACTAATTAATCACTTTTTCATAGATAGCTTTAATGACCCTTACTGTAATGAAATACATTTGTCTGTATGCATAAGAATTAGAGTCAAAACCTGAAGTATTAGTAAGGATTTGTTGCGTGAGATCCAGGCCCTCTTGAAGCCAATGATAAAACTGCTGTGGTACTTCTACTGGGCCAGGGTATTGTTCTTAAGATCTTATGGCTATATCTTCTTGAAAGTTATTGTGCTTTTCAGCATAGAGTCCAGACTGCCCTGAGAAGGTGCTCCTTTCAAATGCTGCCAAATCCTTAAAATCAGCTAACTTCTTTTTCGTCTTCAGCTGCACAGAGTAGACTTAATGCTGCCCATATTAAAGATAAATCAAACAGAAGCATATTACTAGTAATAAAACTGTCTTTATCAGTTTGCCCTCTCTGGGAATTTGTTTAACTTGTTGAAGTTGGAAATCTGTCATAAATGAGACTTGAGGTTACAAGGAGAAGAGATTTTGATGGTAAAGATATCCCTACTGTGCTGCTGTGTTTTTAGGCACAGTGAAGTCACTTTATCCAAACTTTGAACTGATGATTTTTAACTGAGTGCTCTTTTCTAGACTTGCATTGTAAATACTTGACTTGTGACTCTGAGCTTTGCACAAGTGCGAGTGTTCCACAGCTATAACTGAGATCAGAAAAAGCTGTGCTTGGAAAATAAAAAATGCTGAACTCTGAGAAGTTACATGCAAAATAACAGGGATAAGGTACACTCAGAAAGTGTTAATTTGTTACCTGAAAATCTCTGTGCTTCAGTTCAGCATTTCTGAAATGTCAAGAAAAATGTTTCCTATCAAGACTGTGATAAGAATATATTCTTTAGTTTTCTCTGCATTCCAATGGTGCAATGATGACTGCCTGTTAGGAAGTTAATTGTTCTGCCTTCAAAGCAGAATCTGAATAGAATGCTGCAAGTACCAAAGCACAGAGTGAATAATGAGAATAAAATAAGATGCTGCATATCTGCTTCTTAAATTGAGATGTGCATCCTGTGTTCTGAATGAAGGATGAGTCTAGTGGGAAAAGGTATTTAGCCACATAAATAGAAAATGTATCATACAAAAAAAAAAAAAAAAAAAAAAAAAGAATAAGATTGTGACATTTCTTTTACCAGTGATTGAAAATATATATATATTTTAATCTAGTTGGGAGTGCAAAATATGTAACTTCATTTTGATGGAGGTGTTTAAAGAAATAAAACTGCAGATGACCTTTACATACAGGACATCATCTCCTCTAGTTGTTGATGTAGGGACCACCGTTCATCTTTTCTAGGGTGTGGTGGGAGGTAGTGATATTTTTATGTAAGTTTAGATAGAAAAAGGAAAATGGACAATATGACAGAAGGAAAAGTAACTATTCTTTAAATTGAAAAATAATAATTCATTGTAGGAATACGATTAAAATAGTGTGATTACTGAATAGTACAGTAAGACATTTCTGTCTAATGGTGTGGTCTACATATCTGTCTTTAATAGCAGGAGCTTTATGTGGGTACTGGGTTATGCTACCAAAATTAGCCTACAGCAGACATCGTAACAGCTCTATGAGTGTCAGAGTGTTTTATCTTAAGGTATAGTGAAGTCACCGTGATGGAATATGATCTTTCTGGTACTAGTTAGGGAATTAGGAACCACGCGTTGGTATTGATTTTAATATCACTTCACAGTGACGCAGCAGCTTTCTTACTCAATTTTCTCAATTTATTAAGTGAAAGGAAAGCATTTGTTAGGGAGCTAGTTTGTGCAAAACCATAGCATCAGTGTACTGGTTTGTTTTGCTTCTAGCATATACCTTCCAATTACATTTTATTTTATTGTTGAGCTTAACTGACTCTTTACTGAAAAATTCAATTCTTTTTTTACTTATTTGAGGGGGAAACTGAGCTGCTTATTCAAGGGTTTACACAAGTGTAGATATTCCTCAGAACAGAGAGGAAAATATTTTATATTTAGATATTTTTATTTGTTTTAGTAAGTTTTTCTGTGGTTTTGGATGTGTTTTTTTTTCCCTAGGTTGTGCATGTTATCAGTGGATAGAGGCAAATTAGGAAATTTTCATACAATGCCGATTCCCTTTTTAAAAAAACAACAAAACCAGAGCTTTTTGTTTTCTTGCTTTAACTTAAGTTTTATCTTTTCTGACTGAATTACTTCTGAATTATAGGAAGAACTTTTTTGTTGCCATTGAAGTTGTAGGAAGAAATATGGAAGAAATATTGAACTGTACAAGGAAGTATTTTGCTGGTCAAGTTACTGGATCAGTTTTCTTGAGTATCTGGCGACAGGCTGGCTTGGTAGGCCTCATCCTAAAGAAGATCCTTGTAGAAGATGAGATTCCCTGTAATATGCATGTGCAAACAGAAATGGATAAATTGCTTTTGAACATCAGTAGATCATAGAAGAATCATAGAATTGCTCAGGTTGGAAAAGACCTTAAAGATCATCAATTCCAACCACAACCGAACCATACTACCCTAACTCTTAACAACTCACTGCTAAATCATGCCCTTAAGCACCACATCCAAACTGTTTTTAAACACATCCAGGGATGGTGACTCAACCACCTCTCTGAGGAGTAGCTTAGTTGTCTAAACCTACTCATTTTTGCATAATTTTCCTGCTTATCTAATTTATTTCCAATTGAAGTGTCCTACCTTACTTAGTCATTCCTCATAAGAACACTATTTCATACCTGGGTTGAGAGTAGGTCGAAACAGACAAAAAGATTTCAGTTCTGTTATACTAAGATACAGTGACCAGAAGAGCAGGCAATAGTTAAGAGATCAGTAGACAGAGAAAGTAGAATAGTGTGACATCCTGTCTTGTTCTGTAGTCACTTTCATTGTAACTCCTTCTATTTTGTTTGCCTCCTGAACTGTTACTGGTCACTTAGCATGTGTTTTCATGGAAGAACCTGAGGCCAGTGGTAGCTTGTCCTGCTTCAGATATGGTGTGGCCAGCAGGACTTGGGAAGTGATTGTCCACTTGCACTGTCACTGGTGAGACCACACTTCCAATATTGTGTTCTGTTTTGGGCCCCTCACTACAGGAAATATGTTGAGTTGCTCAAGTGTTTGCAAAGAGCAATTAAGCAAGTGAAGGGTCTAGAAAGCAGGAGTTATGAGGAATGACTGAAGGAATTGGGATTGTTTAGTCTGGAAAAGAGAAGTTTAAGAGGAGACCTCATTACTCTCTACAACTGAAGGAAGATTGCAGTGAGGAGATTTTTTGTCTCTTTTCTCAGACGACAACTGATAATAACTTTAGTAGTATTTTCAGCCATGTTTTCACCTTTTGTTTACTGGAAAATTTAAGCTAAAAACAGAGATCGGTACCCATTATTAACAGATTTCTTTTTTTTAGGAACAACAGGGTAACTTATTTTGAATATGCTCTTGCAAAACTACTTGGTTCTACTTACAGTTATTTAAGTATTTAAGGAGAGAGATTAGAAGTCTTGCAGTTCCTCTAAGATTTGCGTTGTTTATATAGATGTAGCCCTTCTAGAGATTTACTCAGAGTAGTTTTATTTCTCCATTGGAAGAGATCGTTTGAATCTCCATCTTGCTTTTGCAAAATGTATTTTGTTAAGTACATTAAAATTACATATGTCGTATGTAATTCCTCTGACATACAGGTCCCTTGGAGTTAGTGGAAGCTTTGGAGCATGGAGGATGTCCCACGGCAGGATGTAAAGGAGTTGGGCATGTTAAAAGAGCAAGACATATTGGCCATCATAGGTATGTGCAGTGAAAATGATTTTTTTTCAATTTAGTAATGTCTGCATGCATTTTTTTTAATTGTTGTTCACAAGAAAACTGATCCTGTCTGGAAAAAAAAAATACTAGATTTTGTAAAACCAAATAGGAAATGATTTCAGTTGCCATGGTGAGCATACTGAAATAAACATTAGCAATCTGTGGCTTCATTTCACCAGATGAGATTTCTCAAACATCATTTTTGTCACTATTGATAGATTCTGCTAATCTGGATTTTCCTGTGAAGATTCCATAGCTTGCTGTTTGATTTGCAAAAGGTTATAGACGAATATGTATAAAGCAGTAACTTTTGAACCTTTTGAAACCAGGTCACTAATGTTTTTTATCACTTGAATGTTTTGTTCTGCTCAGCAGGGGTAAAGATTTGCTTGTTGGCTTGAAAAAAATACCAAAATGAAAATTCTGATTCACACATTCCCAAATTACAGCCTGAATAACTTTCTGTTTATACTGAGTGTTTCTAAAGATCATTTTGTTGAACACTTAAGTGTAATACAGAAATGCGAATCCCCCAGGCTCTCCTGCAGTAGAGCTAACCTAGAGAAAGCAGATGTGTGGGAGAATAGAATGATTCATGAACACACCGGGACACGGGAATATTCACTAAGCCAAAATTTTACAGTTTTTGAAATGTTTATAGTATGAGATTAATCTTGAATATTTCAGTAAAGAAAATACAACTACTGTAATATGTTGAGAATTGAATATCATAAATAGCATCAAATAGCATTTTCACAAATCAATTTCCAAAAATTTTCTTTGAATTCTTTCCTTTGAACAATCATAGGATTGTTTGTGTTTGCTAATGTTTGTCACTTTGTGCTTTCTGCTCTACTGTCACTAGAGGATTTCTCTTGGGTAATTTGTTTATATTTTTCAAGAATATTATCAGATTCTCATGATCCAAGAGATAGTGCAAGAGATTGACATTTTTGGTGGCAGAATTACATCCTGTTGATGAGAATTAGGCTACAGGATTTTGGTGGCATATCAGCACTGGTTCAGATTATTCTCACTTTTTTCCTTCTGTCTTTTTCTGTTCGTGTTCTTTTTTCTTTTTCTTCTTATTTGTTTGTTTGGTTTTTGTTTGTTTTATGCCTTTCCTTTTCAAAGGCTTTGTGGATCTTAGTAGGGTGTCTGCTTAAATAATCTAATCAGTACTTAAGAGGTACTTGCTCTTTTTTTTTTTGTCTTGCTGAAAAATCTTCCTGGCTTCTTAACTGAAATTCATTTCATATACTGATAGAGTGAATCTTGTATGATTTCTTAATATGTCTGATATGTAAGGCAATAACGTCCAATTTAGGATATTTTCCTTAACATGTTTGCTATCTCATTATTTATAGTCACATGAACATAACCACCATTCTCAAACCAATGCTGAAACTTTAAAAATAAAAAAATAGGAAAAAACTTATGTGAATGTGTCAGAAAAGTTCTTCATTTGTGATCTTCTCTCTAAATACATTTTGGTATTAAAAATTCTAATGTTTCACAGGGAAAGGATGAGTAAGAGAGGTATGTTTAGTTAGTCCATGTATTCTTTGCTTTTATAGCTATATTTTCCACACTATTTAAAGTTATTATACTTACTCATCCTGAATACTGAGAAATGGCAATCTATTGTGTTTTATTTTTATTACTGTCTTAGCAATCCTGTTATTTACATATGAACTGATAGTTCTAAGAGATAAAAATATAACCAAAGAGATTTTTTTGATTGTAAAATAAATTTGCTTTTTCATAGCAAATAAATTAGCATCATAAATATCGTATACTGCAGTTGTATTAGTTTGCTCTCTGTGTTGATGTTTTTTGTGGGTTTTCTTTTCTTGAGTGTTTATGAGGAAAATAATGAATTTCTTGTTTATCTGGGGTCTGCAAATTTGAGGGTCCAAGTCACCCAAAAAATTCTACAATTGTCCTATTACTTTTCTTCTGAAATAACAAAGACATTTTGAAATTATTGTAATTATCCACATCAGGTTCAAGTCCCTTGGGTCTCTTATCTTGGCAACCCTGAAATGTACTTAACTATGCTTATCTCTTTTTTTTTCATGATGAGGTATGTCTGTCTACAGCATAAATTTCTGAGTGCAGAAGAGATTGTAATTTAAAATGCTAAACAGTTCTGAAATCATGAGAACTTCTTTCTTAGGAAGCAGATAAAAGCCTAGATGATTAATTATGTAATGGGACTAAAGCTTTTTTTTTTTTTTGAAAGCTGATAAGGACTGTTTACCAATCACCAGTTGATCTAGATTTGTTTTGCTGGGCACTTGAAACAGAGACTGGTGTGCATGTCAGTAGCATGATGCAGATTACCTGCATATTTATGATTAAGTTGTATATTGTATGCTTTCTAATATTTAATATATTCATTAAGTCTGAGCTGTAATGCAAAACATTTGGTTGCAAGCCGGTCATTTCTATTTTGTATTAACTCTCCATGAGTAAAGATCAAGTTTGCTTCAGCCAACAGTTCTCAATTGCATGATTTTCAGGCAATTGGAATGGGAAAAAAAAATTAGTTTGTAGTTCATAATTAAAATAATGCACATTGCTAAAGAACACAAGTTAAAATTTGTGTGGTACTGTTTTCATAGTAGTTAATACGAAAACTGGAAGTTTTCTCCTACCATCAAATAAGGATGACAGGAAGTAAACAGTATGCTGAACTGTTTAGGAAGCATTAGGAGCAAAATGTAAGCATTGACAGCATTTTATTAGAAACATCATCTGTTATGTGAAAGTGAACTGAATGCATCATGATGGAGACCATGTTCTCAGAAAACTGTGGTGCACTGGAAGCCTCAATTCACCAGTATGTTCCACCTATTTGTTCAGTGCCCGTTGAACTAAATCTCATTTGATATTTTTGCCAGTCTCCAGTTTCATTTTCTTTTACATTAAGGGTGTTATCCCCAGACAAATAGGTTTTAAGCTACTGTTGACTCAAGTTTATACTGTTGAAGCAACTTTATGCTAAAAAAGGATGCACAGATGATAAACACATTGTAAGTTGTTGAGAGCATTTGTATCATTTGTTACTAGGATAGTTAAAAATATTTCCATAAAGTCAACTGAAGTAAAAACATCACTAAGTAAAAATAATTTTTTAAAAGAGCTTATAAAATAATTTTTTTCTTTAATTAAAAAAAATAAAATCTAAGTAAGACAATATTCAGGAATAGTTTTGCTATTATTTCATACCAATACTGGTGATACATAACTTGGATAGTGGTTCTACAGGTGGGAAGTAAGAACACAAAGTTTCCTGTGCTGCTTTCTGTACTTTTTGGGCAGTCAACAGGTTGCACTATACACGCTTCTTCTCATTAATAATCAGTGCATTCTTTGTTTGCTTTTTTCAACTAACACAGTGCTCACAAAATAGTAGCTCCCTTTCTTCAGTATACAGCAGATAGCTTAATTGCTGTGATTTGCTGATCCTCCAGAGTTGAAAGGTAGCTGATTACTTTCCTGTGGGGGGGCACGGAGGATGTTAATTTGGGTATTTATTTACTGAAACATGGGTTGAGCCTACTAAAGCAGCTCAGATGATAATAAATTATCTTCATGGTTTCAAAGATGTGAAGCAGCAATAGAAGATGTCTGACACCATCAGACATACAGTAGGGATTTTAAATGAAGCTGCCACTTCTTGCCATGCTGCCTGTTCGTCTGGAAGAAATCAGTACCCACAGGTCAAGGATATCTGATCAAATTGTAAATGGGCTTTGAACTTCTGCTGTTTTCTGTTTTAACACTGGTTGTGTGTTAAGGCATGAAGTGAAAGCTGCAGCAGAAATCCATGTACAAGTTGAGAGAAGAGTTAAGAATCCTAATTTAATTTTTAAATAACCTAATGATCAAGACTTCTGAGCACTTGAGTTGTTTCTAGAACTTAGTAATGTATACATCAAATACTTCTTTATGCGTGAATAATAAGATTAACTTTTTAGTCTTTGTAGTATACAAGCTCAACTGTACTGAAGGCTGGAGGCACTGAAATTCAGGACTGATTGATTGATCTAAAGCCACCTAGCTCATACTGACTGTTCATTCATGCTGTGTTTTGTTGCAACAAAGCTGACAGAGGAAATCATGAGCATTTGTTTTGTTGCTCCAAGTAATAGAAACATCAAAGGACTGTCATGGATTTTTTTTTAACCTGATGTAGCAATTCAAGTGATTAATTATGAAGAAAAACTCATCTGAATTTAATGCTGTAAAATTTCATTTATATTATAACTGTTGTTGACTGAGATTGTTGTTGTTCTTCAGTTTCTGTTTTTGAAGAAAATTCTAAAGGAAAAAAAGCAAAACAAGCAAGTTCCAATGAAAAACTGAATTTCAAGGCTCCTGCTAACTTTTTAATTTAAAACATACTACTGGTTTTGGAAATCAGAAGATCTACTAGAGATGAAATTGTACTGTCAGATTTCATTGTGATGTAAAGCCTATTTAATAATAATAATACGTAGCTGAAGTTAAATAGCTATTTGTTTGTGTTTAGTGGTTCCTTGAGATACTCCTTCAAAATGCTCAAAACATCCCTGTGGGGGATGTTGGAAGTTGAAAGAAGATTACATGCTTTATTTTATCAGTGGCAGAACTGATATTGACCAGTATATTCCCAAGTTTCTGATAACTGTATATTATCACGGTGGTATGGGTTTGTCACAGTCGGTATATAAATCCCGTTTGTGTTGGTTCCATAAAACCATTTTCCAAATAAAAGCCTACATTTTGCAGCTTATACTTCATTTGAAAGTTAAAAAAGATGTAATTGTGATGCATGCAGTAGTATAGAGGATTAAGAATATTGATCAACATTCCCTAGTCTTCCTCTTTTCTCCCTCATCCTTTAGTTCATTGTTTTTAATTGCTTTAAGGTGTCCAGCAGACACCAGTTCTCAGATAAAAACAGTAGGTAGAAAATGACAGTATAAGTATATAAACAAATCTATAGTAAATGCCAAATTCTGCTTAAATAAGTTGATTAGAATAGCACGAGCTGTATTCTACTGACATGCTTTTCCTCCATAATTCAGGGTCAGCATAGCTATGTGAGGATTTTAAAAATGTAGATATTGTCTTGCTCAAATTAACCAACTGAAAAAAAATCAAACATGCTGATAGAATCTTGTTTTGATAACCCCAGCAAGATACGACTAACTTGGGTAGTGTAGCCCTAGGGACTTTCCTCTTTTTATGGTACTGCTGAAACATAAATTGCCACTAGCTTTCTAGGTAGGTTGGTACGACCAAAATTAGACCTTCTGATAGGAATTGATTCATATTTGCTGTGAATCCCAAGCTTCATGGGTAAAAGATCAGGAAGATGTACAGCATATTTTGAATAAAAGGCCTTTTCTAATGCTCTGCTTTGTAGAATTAGCATGATACTTAAAGCTGATGGGTTTTTTTTTTGGTGGTGGTGGTGTTTGTTTGTTTGTTTGTTTTTTTTTGTAATTCAGAGGTGGCAAGGCATGTTGCTGGCAAGGTAGACTGTTGTTTCTATTAGGCAGTCCTGTTTGGAAGTCATTATCACTGAAACAAAAGATTGACACGGGTTTTGGAAAGACAGTTGTATTCTTGAAAGAAAATAAGCAAAAACCTAGAATGTAGGTTTTGAATTTTTTTACATTTTAGCATTATAGAGGTTCTTATAACAATACAGATAGGTAGGAAAATCATAATTTTATAGTTAGCATAGTAGCCTACTAAGATAAACATGCTTTATTTTTGGTTAAAGATATTTGAAAGCTGGGCTTTTTGTTGTTCACTGTCATGACATATATATATCTTTCAGAATTTACTATATTATCTTTGAAGTATACCTCAGTGTGTATTATGTATTTAGGATATTATACCTGTGAGTATGTTGACTGAATAACCAGTTGGACATTCCGTAGATAAAATTTTAGTTCAGTCTGGTGTGTTTTGCATTGCTGTTGTTCCATTACCTAGCTCTTGGGCAAGCACAGGTTTTATGACATTGAGAGGTATCACAAAAGTTTTCACATTTGTTCAAGTCATTATCAAAAGCACAGTGTCAAATTATCTCACAAACGGGACTGCAGTGAAACAGGGGATGCTGAATGATAGAAAAATGTATGAAAAACACACTTCTAATGCAGCAAAAGTCTTATTTGAAAAGATGGGACATTCTCTCTCAGCAGTGAGAGAAAGTAGCCATACCTCATACTGCCTTGCTTTACAGTCTCTTTGTGGACACTATGTCTTGCATGGAAAATAGCCATAGGAATGTGATTGTGTTATTTGGAGTAAGAAGTTTATATCAGTGGCATCTTGTATATTATGTATAAAATGCCAAGAAAGCTTTGCGGGCACTCTAAACATTCATCAAGCAATTTTCCAGAACGTATGCTGTAATATAAATTAATATAATTTATATTCCATAAGTTGATGTAGAAATGAAATAAGAAAAGTGTTCAGGTTGCAGTTTTTAATCAGTATATTTATTAATATTTTCATGTCTGACTACTTGCATTTTTCTAATCTTTTCTATGTAAATTGATTCCATCCGCTTCTAAAAAATTGGTCTCAGATGTCATTTTATTTGAACTAAGTTGAAGTCTGCAAAGTGAATGAAATTAAGGAACCATTTCTCTTTTTCACCTTCTAGTGCAGTCAGCTGCCCATACTCCGAGATGAACTTGAACAAGGAAAGCCTCCTACCTGATCGGCTCAGCGGGGAGTTGCCTGCAGCCAATCATGTCCCCAGAAATAGAAGAGTGGAAGCAAGGGAAAGATCCCCCTCTCCTATAATCAAGTAATTCTGATTGGACCCATGCCTATGACCAGCTCTGGTGCTTTATTTCAGAGTTGTGTAGTATAGTTTGTAGTTGTGTAACGGCTGGATAGTTTCAGGAAAACCTGTCTATTTATCTGCATTTTCATTTACAGGGAAGGAATGGTTTCATCAGTGCTCACTGAAAAGATCACTGACTACTACTGATTCTACTATGTGTGATTTAACAACTTTTCAGTTTCTCATTCAGTTTAACTATGTAAGCTGGAATTTAAAATGGGTTGTTTGCCCATTGGTTTCACTTAAGAAAATGATTTATTTGCGTTTCTTTTATTTGCGGGGGTGGCCTTACTGACATGGATGTAAATTAATGTTACTCTTTGAATAACCACTATAAATTCTGCCATTATTGTTGGAGTGGGGAATTGAATTACTGGGTGTGAGTTTTGCAAGAATACGCATAACTCCATTGCTGAAGCTTCTTGAAGGAGTACTGTGAAAACACAAATGGATGTGATGCCAAGATGATGATTTCTAACAGAAATTGTGAATGCAAACTCCTGTGCTCATTTTGTGTTAGAGAGATATACAGTTTTAGAAGGAATGGAGAAGAGAGGCTTCTTTTCACGGGCTACATTAAAGTAAACATGAAAATGTGAATGTTTATCCTGAAGATTCCTTCTATGTTCCTCTGTTACGACCCAGTATTTTCAATGGTATTTCAAATGAGATTCTTGGAGTTGGTTTCAGCTACATGCGTTAAAAGCAACATATTCAGCTGTCACTGAGCACTGTTTGGTTCAATTGTTCTTGAACATCTAAGATTGTAGAAATCTGAAGTAACCCTAATTACCCTAATTACCTTCTGGCAGCTAGCCTGAATGTGGTCCCAGTGAAGCCAGTGACAGTTTCACCAGTTTTCTCTTTAACAGGGACAGCATCAAGCACTTCTGTTTTAACAGTCCCAGCTGACAGACTGCATAACATTTGTAGGGTCCTAAATGAGTCACCATATATTGTAAAAGATGGGATAGGAGGAAAATATGATACTTCGAATTCTTCTTATGTTACAAATATTTGAAATGGAGAGTTTATTATCAAAAATAACATTAGGCAGATTGAACAGTAATGCTGTTGAATTTCCTGCAAGTTTTACCTTTAATAAGAAATACTTTGTGATTTAAAGTTTTGTGGTTTTTTTGAGAGTCTGACATCTACTATTCTGTTGATGCTGAGTGAGAAATTTCTGTGTATTCTTCAAAAAACAAAACCAAAAAACCCACAACCTTATTTTTTTTCAATTACACTGATGATTCTTTATCCATAAAGAAAATAAAGTGAACAACAACTCAACTTCTCTCTTTTTAAAACATTTTGTTAATTTATTCTAAACAGTGACAGAAAATGCCCGAGCCCTGGTCACATAGGCACAAAATCTGCAGCTCATAATCGATCATCTGGGAAAACTGTATCAGAAACAACTAAGCAGGAAGACAGAGAAAGTGCATCTCCTTACAAGAAGTCCCAGTTATGTGATGTGAAAGAGAAGAAGCCACCTGGGTAACTATCAGTTCCTTTCAAAGTATGGGTTGTTTAGAGACTATTTAAAATGCAGCTTACTATAAATGCAGTACAGAGGTTTATCTGTGGAACTCTTGGAAGCAGTGGGGAGGAAGAAGAAAGTTCTTCATATTGGAAGAGATTCTATTGTATTAGAACTAGAAAGCAATGGTGTATCACAATTTATTTAAGAAATAAGTAATACATATCAGAAAGGATAGGAAAAATACTGCAAGTCAGAGGAATTACTGAGAGTAATCTCTTAACTCTCATGCTTAGAGTCTTTTTTTGACAAAGAATGGCATGAGATAGTAGTACATTGGAAAATAATATTTATGATATTATATGTCATTATATATATATATATAATGAAATATATATATATATATAACTGAAAATATATATATTTTCAGTATCAAAGATAGCCTATATATATATATATATATATAAATAACTGAAAATCTAATACACTTCTGTGGGGAAATATGTGAGGCAACAGCATTCCTTTCCCTATTTAATTAGTTATACCGTCAGTGCATTATTTTATTTATTTTTCTTTCCTGAACTAGTATTCACACTTTCCTTTAAGACAAAAGGTCCTGCAGTAATATAAGGTTAAACTTTTATTATGATTATTCTTTGCTGTCATTTTTTCTTTAGAACATTCTTTCACATTATTTCTACCATCTTTTGGAAAAGATCTATTAGGAGCATCAAACAGTGTTAATATATCTTTATCACAAATAAATAGCTTTAGTTAGTCACACTCCATTGAATTTGAACAGCAAAAAAAGACAGAATGACAGTAGTGTAGTTTGTGTTAGTTGTCATTCTGCATTTCAGTCATATGTATAGTAAATTCTCTTCTTTTTCTTCTGGAAATAACCACTGACTTTACTGAATATCTCTAAATTAATTGAAGAACAATGTGTATGGTCTTTTTTTTTTTAGAGGGTGTTATCTTTATGAAGCCCTAAAATAGCAGATAACCGTGCTATCGGTTCTCTCATTTTCATTCAGAGAATAACAGATTTGTGCCAACTTTGAACTGCCCAGAGGCCCAGAGGCTTTTTGAGTTGTTTGAAGTGTTTGAATGCACTGATGACTCTCTGCATTTTATCATCTAGTTTTCCACATTCTTTATATTCTTTATATCCAGCATAGCCAGGGAGAACTTTAAGTTGACTAAGCTTCCTTTTAAACAGGTATGAGAAATGGTATTCACAACATTAGGTATATTTGAACTATGAGAAATGGTATTCACAACATTAGGTATATTTGAACTACTAGAGTTATTAAATATTGAGCATCTGGTTATTACAATACCCAGAGGATATTTTCAGATGTTTATTCAAAGTACATATGCATTATTGAAGACAGATATGCCTACTTTTGTGCTCTTCAGCAGCTGAGCTCATTGTATGGATTTAATTATGTTTGTCTTCAGTACAATTGTGTATGTCTTTATGTTCCAGGTAGTGTCATGTTTCATAGAAGTACTTGATTGAGGAACCAACCACATACACAACAAACCATAAGATTTATTTTGCTGTAAACCTAAGTCATATTCAGCTAATTTCTAGTTCCTCTTTCTTTCTCTCTTCACTTTTAATAGATATAAATGTAAGCAATGGAATTAAAATGGAATTAAATCGTGTCTAATGTATTGTGTGGCAACTCTGTCTATAGCAGAGGGTTGTAACTGGATGATCATTAAGGTCCCTTCCAATCCAAGCTATTCTGTCATTCTGTGATAAACAGATCTGTTTCTTCTATGGTTTTGTTTTGAGGTTAGCTAATCTTGATGGCTAACAGGATGTTAGCTCTAGTTTGGTTTTTTATCAGTGGAACACTGGTGAAGATATTCTTGTTGATTGCTTCTCTGTTATTTAGTAAAGCGTGAGTTCATATGGGTAGGTTTCTTGTAGTCTTTAAGGACTTTTAGTCTGGTGGCTGTTTTAACAAAATGTTCCTTATGTACCTAGTATCTCTGAGAGCTCTACATCTGTGATGATTTAGCAAGAATTGGCCAATGTCCTCAAGTTACTGAAAGAAAGAAAGAATGCACACATAATGTTAGCATGTTCATATAATCTTCATTTCTATAAGAAGCCAGGCTGGAAATATCTCATGAGAGTATGAAAAAGAATTTCTCAATGGGTGGCTTTAAAATGAAAATATCCTCCTCCCTCCCCCCCACCCCCTTTAAAAGATCTCTTATTTTCATTTCTCTTGCCCCATTTTTCTCAATAAATTTCCCCTCTTTGCAGATGTTTGGATTGGCAAAGCTGAGGGTTCAGCCAGAATTATCAAGCGAAGAGTGATTCTATAAGAACCACTCAGTAAGAAGTAATGCAAAAACTAAAAAGTAAAATACTTCCAGTGGGGTCATTAACAGCTGCACAGTGATATGTCAGTACAGTACAGGAGCTGGGATGGAAATGATGGTTGAGTTGAGAAAAATAAATAGATAATGTT
Organism: Phasianus colchicus; assembly: GCF_987193195.1. Classification (NCBI taxonomy): domain Eukaryota; kingdom Metazoa; phylum Chordata; class Aves; order Galliformes; family Phasianidae; genus Phasianus; species Phasianus colchicus. Next base: position 57,653,044 of record NC_143437.1, on the reverse strand, counting down.
TAAAACAGCTCATGAAAATGGCCTGGATAACCAGTAAGGCTTCATAGGAGATATAACTGTATATATGTTCTTTCAGTCTATCCATCTTCTGCCATGGACACATCTATTACTTTCATTTGCATGGCAATTTTCTAGTTTCAATTATAAAGAAAAATGTATTGATCTGATTTATGTAATTTTAGTTTATACTACCCTTGAGCCTTAATTGCAAAATTCATGTCAGTAGGCATTAGTGTTGCCATCTGTGTAAGTCAGAAATTAGATCCTCTTTTTTTGATTTTATGATGATACGACATCCTTTGTGTGGGAATTTTGCAGTGTTAGTAATGATCTAGCATTGTTAGCAAGCAATGTCATCATGCTTAGTGATTTTTATGAAGTATTAATAAAAATTACGTCTTATTTTCGTCAGAGGAGTACAGACAAAGGACTCTGTAAAGAACAAAGAGTGTGAAGAAAAAGAGACAGGAAATAATCTGCTCATTTCAAATGAAATTAAAGGTAACTTGTCAATGCTTCTTTCATTTGATATTAAAATCTGCAGAACTAAAAAAATTTCTTGTAATTCTTTATAAAACTGCATTGCAACTTACTTTTTACATTTGCTCTTTGTATCCAGTTGTTGGTGGTGTTTTTTTGTTTTATTGTTTTTTTTTTTTTTGACAGTAGCACTTCCAGTGTTGTGTTTACCTTATAATCATCAAAAGGTTTCCTAGGAACTTTATTGCAGTTGTAAAGATGAGTGCAAACTGAATGCTGACATAAAATGTTTCCTTTCACTGACTTTTACAAATAGATAATTAAGCCAGTCTGAATGGTTCATTTATTGCTTCAAAAATGTACTGGAAAAAAGTTGAAGATGCAGAGTTATACATTACAGTTATAACTTAGTGTTAAGGTGACCTATTAAGTTCCATCTCAGTCTGTTGTGCAGTTTAATTTCTAGCAGCTTGTGCAGAATGGGTGTTTTTCATGTAAGTTAAAGAGGGAAGGCTAAGATCTTTACTTCATTAAAAAACTGGAAACTGTCCAGTTGAGGACCACCAAGATCATTAGGTGGTGGTGCATGGTGGTAGAGTAAGAGGCATGCTCATAAGTTGCTTCAGAGGAAATTCTGTCTGGATATAAGGAAGAATTTCTCACCCTGAGAAAAACTGAAATAGGCTACCTAGAAAAGGACTTAGTTTGGCAAGATCCTTAATAGCCTAGTCTAATGCTTTGTTCTCAACAGAACATCATAAGGTCTCTAGAGATCCCTTCCAACATGGATGTGGTTTTTGTTATCCCATTTTCTATAGTTACATATAGAAATGCTTCATAAAGCATTTTGATTTTGTCAGAAAGGACTGTTGAAGTAAAATTTCACCAACAAGCTTTGCTTACTAGTTACGATGCTTTTCTGTGAAGGGTCCTGCATTATTTGATTTGTAAAAGCTGGAACACTTCCTTAAATTACTGTTTAACAAAGTGATCCTTTGTCTCCTTTCTGTATATATGTTTAATGCCTGTTTCATGCTATAACCAAGGAGCAGTAGGTGGGGAGTTTTACTTCAAATAGGTGCTCCTAACCTGACCTAAAACACTAATGTAATCACTTTCTATGTGGGATAAATTATATATTCCAAACCAATCATACTGTGCTGGCAGAAATCTGTAATAGGAATTTTAGTCCTAGCTGTTGGCCACCAATCTATGAAAACTAAAACAGTAAGAATGCAGATATCTGTGAATAATAGCAGCTTCCTGGAACAGAAATAGAATGGAGCCATAACAGAAGTGAGCAATCCAAACAAGAATATCATAGAGATTTGTGATTGTATGAATGATTGCTAATAAGGAATACTAGATATTGATTTGTTGTTGATTGTTTCATTCAAAAATGAATTCCAGAGGTTTTCCACAGTTTTACTCAGCAACTGGGAAGCATTCTGTCCTGAGTTCATAGCAGACGTTGCTTTTGCATTTGCAATGGACCTAAATAAACATAGATGTCTTATGTAGTTTGACATCATTTAAGGTGTGACTCTTCACTCCTTCCTCCTACGCACATCTGCAACTGCTGCTGCTCTCCAGACAGCAGCAGCAACAAGCAGCATTTGGCTGAAGCCACTCTCCCACCTGTGCATTACCTTTGAGGCGAGTGGGATGGGATCCTCCTTCCTTCCATGACGGATAAGTGATATAAAAAGGGAAATGTCCTTGCAAAAAAACCCATAGAATCACAGAGGAGTTAAATGCTGTTTTCTAAATAAAACATTCAGTTAAACTGGGAGCAGGGAATTTGCAGACATTTGTGGGTATTTTTCCTCAGAAGAACTGAAAAACTTTTTGTTGTGGATGAGACATAAATGTGTGGGCTGGAGCTGTTCATCTGATTCACTTAGAATTTTATAGCAGTGCAGTGCTGGTTTTGGTAAAGTTTTACAGCTCAGCCTTGGCATTTAGTTAGTTCTAGTAGTACTGTATAAATGTTATAAGTGGGTGTTATTTATTGTATCAAAATATTTAAAATTATGTGACCTATGGTGTGATAGGCTAACAGTTGTGTTGGCATAGCATTATGTTGTATTGAAAGAACTTTTTCCCTTGTAAGAATAGTTATATTTATATAGAACCAATATAATCACAATCATACTGAAAGAAGTCTTAAGGTACTTTTTTCTGGTGTAAGCAAAACCGTACAGCCTTGTTAGGAAGGCCCATATATATTAAAAGAAATGAATATGATTTTACTGTGACTGATCTCATCACTGATTGAGGGATTTAATGCTTGTTTACTACTTTCTCTTGTTGAAGTTATTGAAGAACCCAATACCCAGAGGTTTCTGTCTCAACCAGTTGTTGTGTCGTCAAAGCTGCAAATCCCTGGCCTACCCTTGCGCTGGGAACAGCAAAGCAAGCTCCTGCCAAGTGTAGCTGGGATCCCAGCCAGTAAAGTTTCTAAGTGGAGTACAGACGAGGTAGGTTTTCCTTGTATCTTTTGTCTCACTGCCAACATCTTCAAATTCTTAGTTGATTCAGAGCTACAGATTAACCCAATAAATTACAAATGATACCTCAGAAGATTAAAGTCAGCTAGACCAACAGATCCACAAAATGCCCATTCAGCTGCCATCCAGTCCTGAAAGAGTATTCATTTTGTATATGTATAATATAGGTGTAAGCATACCTAGAGATATGTAGATAAATGTATATGTATATATATAAAAACAAGTAAATTTATGTGTATATTCACTGAGTTTAGAGAGGGAAAGAAAAGTGCTAAGTGTATGGCCCAGCAGGTGCTCAAGGTCTACACTGACGTCTAGCAGCATCACAGATATTTTGTGGAAGAGTATACTGGTCAGCTTGAACTGAGGATTATTCCCTATACATAGTTTGGATATGACACACTGTTCTAGAAAGTTAGAGTGTAGTGTGGAGTGTGATAGTATTTTGATGGTCAGAGCCCTACCACTGTTCAGGTGTGTAGTCATGCTTGGGCAGAGAAGGTCTAGTCCCTGCTTTGTTTTCAGAGGTGGCTGTAAGTGGAGCACCTTTCTGCAGATGAAACAGTTGGATTTTCTTTAACCAAAGAAAAAAAGAAAATTGAAATTTGATCAAGGATTTGCTAATTCTTCTGCTGTAAAGAGAGAAGAAGAGAAAAGGCAGTAACTAATCTAGTTTGTGAAAAGAGAATCAATAATAGAGGACTTGCGATTCTGGATCTTCCTGCTAGAGTAACTGAGTGATTTTGAGGGAGTATCTATATTCCAGTCTTGGATGTCCTGTGCACAACAGTGACACGTGCTCCAGTTTGCTAATCCTTCTCCTTACATGTACAGCTCTGAGACCCCATGCATTGACAGAATGTGGAAGACTTAAACTGAGGATGCAAAAACAGCTAAAAACCATTGCTTTAATGCTTGTCAGCATTTAAGATTACTTTGAGAAAACACTAGTCTTACTAAATCTGTCATTTTATTCTTTGTGGCAGGTCTCTGAATTTATACGGAGTTTACCAGGATGTGAAGAGCATGGCAAGGTATTTAAAGATGAGGTGGGTACATTTTATTTCAAAAAATTACGAAGTAGAAAGCTTATTGGAAAGATTAATAAGACACGTAAGAAGTGTTTGGATGAATTTTATGTTTGAAATCAGAAGCAAGTATATGGACTGTCAGGTTGTTTTGCAGCTAATGGGGTAAGAAGAAAGAAGATAAAGCTAGCTAAGTGTCTACCAGGTCTTATCTGATAACACTTAATCTTGAAGCTTTTCCTCCTGACATAGCCAGTTTATCAATGTGATTTGAATGCTTGTAACTAGGTTAAAAGGAGTGCGTTCTTACTTTGTGAGCATGCCAGGTGTGAATTTCTGGAATCTGAGATAGTTATACCTTAGTTGTCATTAGCAAGTGTGAGGGCTTTTCAGTACAGTAGGCCTTTATAATCTGTATTGGCTTTTGTGTTTCCTCTCAGAGGTTTGTTACTCCTAGTACTTCTTCATTCCAAAAAGGCTAATTGATCACAGATTGACAGTGCAAATAATTCAGGTGTTTATCCCCACCAGGCCATATGAATGGGCAAAGTGTGAAACTGTAATACCCCATGTCATCCACCCTTGCTAGCGGAGAATAACTGTGGTACTTAAACTTGAGAAGGTAAATGCACCTCCTGAGTATGGCCCTGCTAATCCTCTCCTGTGACAGAAGTTTCCAGGCTGTGATATAGATTTTAATTATAGTTTCATATCTAAGGACCAACAAGTTGCATCCCTCTGGGCATTTTGCACTTGTTTAGATTTTAGGCATTTTACAATTGTATCTGCTATGCAGACCTAGTTCATCTTGCGTCACTTAGGAGGACTCTCAGAGAAGTTTAAAAATCAGTAACAGCTGGGGCACTACTGATTGAATCAACAGATGGGAAGTGCCACAGAGATGGATAAATCCCAAATATTGTTGTTTTCAGACACGTAAGAAAATTCTTGCCCCCTCTAGGGGTTAAGCTCCATTTGTCTCTCCAGGACCATCATCTGCCAGTGGACTGGCTGGCATCTGTACAGTTCACAGAGAAGTCATACACAACTACTAATTCTAACTGACACACAGGCATGAAAGATGCTCATTCTGGAATGCCCTATCAAGCTTACAACAGAAGGTCTTTCACTAGGTGGAAGGTGTTGGTTCAGACTTCTGCTGTGGAGATGAACCCCTATCCTTATGTTATGAAGTTGCAAAAAGCTGGGCACCCCCACACTGCAATGCTTCTGGTTCTGAGCCCATCCAGTTTGGCTTTGTAAACAAAACGAGTTGAAGTAATCATGATAACCATGTGGTGCTGTTCTCACTGCCGTGCTTCTTAGCTTTCAGTGCTGCAGTGTTCTGCCTTAACAGCATGTCTGATTCAGAAAGCTCATGTCCTGGTCCAGGAAATGAATTACACTAGTTCTATCTCAAGTCAGTATCTCTAAATCTAAGCAGTGTTCCCAGTTAAACACAATTGACTTTTAGGCCTAACTGTCCTGCTTACACTGAAAAGTTGCTGAAGATACCAAAGATACTGAAGGTTACCAATAAATATTTGCCCCAGTTTGCTCTGGCATGTGAGGGCTTTGGTTCTTCATGTTCTGATTTAGAATCCTGGTGACAGAATGATTTGCTTACAGGAGAATATTCTCTTGTAATGTTTATTACAAAAAAAAACCCAACACAACAAGAGAAAAAAAAGTGTTTTTTCAAAAGTTGCATTTGTATCAGAGGCAGTTTTACCTAGTCTAACCCGTGTTTACATTTGGGGCATTCATATTAATTTCCTATTGAATGGACAGAGAAAAGTGGCCTGAAGAGGGATCCAGTTCTTGAGCTGGGAATTAAATCTGTAGGCTTGCTTTTGAAGGCTTGCATATAAACAAGGAAAAGCTAAAATGGCAAAATTAGTTACTATGTTGCAGTACTGCTGAATTCTACTTCATTGACCTATTTTACATTTTAGTAGCTTTTATTTTATAATGTCAGTATGAAAATAAAGACTGGCTAGCTAAAAATTAGCCAGATAGTTGTTTTCAAGCAGAAAGAGGATCATCATCCTGTTCTTTTGGACCAGCTAATCTGTCTAAAAAAGTTATAGCAAGGCTATCCTGAAGTTTGAAAGCAATTGTATTCAACTATTCTTTTAGATTGTCGGGTAAATTTTCTCTTTATGTTTTCTGAAACATCTATACTGCTTCACTGTCAGACCCGTTAATAGCTTTGTGTGTTTTTCTTTTAAAGCAAATTGATGGAGAAGCATTTCTGCTAATGACCCAATCAGACATAGTCAAAATAATGAGCATTAAACTGGGACCAGCCCTAAAAATCTTTAATTCCATTCTGATGTTCAAAGCTGCAGAGAAAAACTCACACAATGAACTTTGAAGATAATGGAAAACGTGTACAAGCCAGCTTCCTCCACTGGAGCTCATGTTTTATTCAAAGCACAAAGACTCACCAGAATTATTGAGTAAGGACTCTCAGAAAGGAAGAAAAGTATGTTCTGCACTGGTGGACTATTCATATTCTCCTAGAGCCAGTATACATCTGAATCCTTCTGGGAAGTGCTCACGCTTTTAAGAAGGTACTTTTTAACAACCAAGTCAGCTTGTCTTATTTACCAAACTAATGCGCTAATTCTCCATGGAGGGTTAGGATCTCTAACGTTCTCTGGTCATCAAGAAAAAACCTTCATTGATTATTTATGCTGTATTATATAAGGGAACATTAATATTTTCTAAGAATTCCTGAATTCTGCTTCGTGTACCCATTTCACTTTTTGGTAGCTATTATTTCTTACCATCGAAATAAAAATTGGTTAGCCAAAAATTAGGCTATGGGTAGCCAGATGAGACTGTTATGGCTAATGCAAATTTGTGCCATAGTTTAAAATGAAACGGTTAATGTTACATATGTGACACTTTATGCTACAGCATATAACTTTACAGATTATAAAACTGTCTGTTTGCTTGTAACAAAACAAACCTTGTTGGGGTTGAAATTATAATGCTTTTTTGATAACTGAATGTTTTTACTTTTGCACGATTACAAAAATGTTATGTGAGTTTTTCCACCAGCATCTTTAATGTATTTTACCAAAAGATCGGTATAGAGAAGGCTGCAACTGAAAAATAAAGTTTGACTTCATAGAAGACATTCATTTATGCACAATAGAGCCCCAGCCTTTTACATGGGAGTCTGCTTACAGTCCTTCCACACATGAAGGAAAATACATGTATTTTGAGGTAAGACTATTAGCAAAAAAAGAAAATATATTTATTCATGTCTGCACATGCTAGTCTCCAGTATACTTACCAAAACAGTGGAGAAAAACAGTGTGCTAAAGCTAGGACTGCTACTCTGGCTTCATATGCAACATAAGCTTGTATTCCTAGTGGTGGAAAAATTATTTAACCCACCACTTTCCAGTTGAAAAATCTGATTTATAAATGAAGCATAGCTGGAAAGCCAAAGCATGGAGGGAAAAGCTACTTAAACACATATCCTGCGTAGGCATGAACTAGGTAAAAGGCATGGGTTTCACCAGGTCATTAGCAAGGCTGCAGATTCCACTAGCAGGTACTTGGAGGCTTATTATGTCAGGGAAATTTGTTGCACTTGGTATATATACGTAAGATGTAAACCAGATGCACTTTACACTGGAGAAAGCCTAGTTACTAATATACCAGAATTTTGCTTTTACAAGAAGAGAGAGAGGAGTTGAATCAAGCTTTTGGCAGCCTGCTTCTTAGTACTGAGGTGGGCAGTTGCTTAGTCTGTAGTTAAGAACAGTGTTTCCATTGCACAGAACTTGGAGAATTTTAAATCTTCCCTCAGATTTCACTAGGCTGTTCTTTGGCTGAAGTTCCTTAAGATTTCAAGAACCCTTTGTGCCCCTTCCAGATCACACTGGTGACTGGTACCTGCCATAATATGAGGTAAAACAGGGTCAGTATGAAGTAAGTTGCATTGCTCTATTAATTTCCTTCCATAGCATTGCATAAATAATATTTTTACATTTTTTGTTCAATATTTGTACAGTCAAATTGCACTCTTATTGTACTACAATACAAATAAAACCTGAATTGGACCTGTCTGTTACATTCATGTATGCCCAGGATTCTCAAATTAACCTGGATGTTTCAGAGGGTGGTGTGGAGTAGTTCTTCACTGTAGTTTATTGTGTTCATGCATCTGAAAGAGCAACTCAGCTACTGCCAGCTGATCTCACCCAAAACATTTCCTAGATCCATAAACTTGAATTTTGTCATTGACCACAGCTGACACGGAACAGAAAATGTTACATTCTTTAGTTTTCTTTCCTTCCATGTAGTTCACTTCCTTGAACTCTCACTTTCGGTGTGTATTTTTCTCTCATGTGCCAGCTCTGGAGTCTTCAGGGAGAACCCAATGTTTTGCTGCTTCACAGTAATCACTTATGAACATTACCTGAATTTTTATATACCTACTTATAGCATACTATGGCTTAATGAAATGGTGTAGTTAATTCTCTTTACAAGATGTAGAAAACTTCATTTGAATGATGATCTCTCTATTTAGCAAGAGCATAATCACTACATTCTTCACTTTTGTATGACATGTGATGAGGTAACAGGGCAAACTCTGTTACAAAAACTACACCCAACAAAAGCAGTAGGACATGAAAATTACTCCAACACAGTGGATCTTTGAAATGGTAATCGCAGTGGTTTTCAATATTGTGTTGGAGATGACCCAGCAGTTACATGGCTAAGAATATCCCACAGTTTCCATGAGAGACAAGTGAAAATCCTGAGACTTCTTTCTGCAAGAGTCAGGCCGTTTATTGCAGTATTCTTCTCTCATGCTGCACTGTTCCACTGTAGTCTCTGAGTTGGACTCACCCTTGTGCAATCAGCACTTAAGAAAATGTCTGCAGCTTTCCAAGCCACATGTTTGTGTGTGCAGAATACTGGTGAATGTAGATACTGCTTGGACTGCATCAACATTTCTAAAAACGGTGAGAAATGAAACTCTTTAGCAGAATATAGTGCAGTTAGGTTTTTTTGTTTTGTTTTTTAAAAAGCTATTTACCATCCTGTATATGCAACTAATGCAGTGGTCAAGCTTGCTGGCAGCTGCTACTGTCCATCGCTGTGAGCTTATCCAGAGTCATTCACTATATCAGGATTTTCAGATGTGCAAGGCACTTAAAGAGTTAAGAGGGCTATGGGAGGAAGAAAAGGAGACCGTGGAAGAAGAGAGAAGGGCTCCATTTTGTGTGGGCAGACAGGACACGTACCATGTGGAGAAGGCTGATCTGTTATGGGGAAAAAGCTCAGATGGAAAATGAGGCATTTGTTTCCCAGCACAAAAGCTGTTGTTACAAATGCACATGACAGCATCCCAGAAAGTCATTCTTGCTACTTTGAGAACTGATCTCAGAATCCTTATTTAGCAAACTTTGGATTAATGTTAAAAGAATGAAGAAAACATTTTGTGCATTGAGAAGAGCATGAAAACTCATCATCCTCCAAATTATAAATCAAGCCCAGTATTTTAAAACAAAGAAATACATTCAAGCACTCTCAATGATCACATGAAGATAATATAGTGAGAGAGGTAACAAATCTTTAATTTGTGTAAATTCAGAACATTAAGTGCTCGCATTAACTTATGAATACATTTTTAAATTCTGATGGTAAAAATATTGTCTTCATTTGTAAAATGCTCTGGGTGGAAAACTGATACATAACACATGTAGTAAGTAAACTAGAAAATCTTATTTTCTCTAATGCTTCCAGAACTGCTTTAGACAATTTTAGATTTTTTAAAAAGTAGCCAGTACAATTTTTAAAAAGCAGACATTGTTAAACATAAATGTTAGAAATATACAGATGCTTTCACTAGAACGAGTGCGCTGATTTATCTTCACAACAAGGAGATTTGACAAAATTCCAAACGTTCCTGAGATGAGTACACTAGCAAACACTGGGATGTTTAGGCATCTCTAGCCCTCTTTTTACCTGACCTGGGAGGAATGCTTGAGGGATGTTCATCTCAAAGATCAGGGACACCAGGAATTTCAGCGTCCTTTGGATTCTGCCTGGGCACTGGATATTGAACACGTGAAATGCAGCCACCAGTGCTGCCAGAGCTGTGGTGCAGTCACTGAGCCGGGCTACCTCTTGTTTTTCTATGTACAGAGCAAACCCGCATGAATTCACATTGAAGGGATTTTTAACTTCCAACACTGGTGTCAATACTTTCACCTAAATTAAGAAAAAGAATATTTCAAATGATATCACAGCATCATTTGGTGAACTGTAAGTTGTAACATCAAAAAATTCAGTAAGCCTAGTAATACTGCTTTGAATTTAACCAGCATTTCTGCGAATATTTGCCTTTCATCCAAAAGGCAGGAGAATGTCATCCTTCTCCAGGCCACCAAGAGGCTGAGGGATATGCCCAGGCAGCTCATAGGAGCAAGACCACAGCTGCTGATGCTGTCTCCTACCTCCTCGTTCACTGCAGCAAACAGACTGGAGTCATCTCCAAAGACATCTGGCAGAAGTAAACATGCAGCAGTCATCTTCATATCTGTGAAAGACAAGAATTTTCTGAATTACAAATGAAAACATTCTGGCACTGTGGCATCATCCTGGAAAAACAGACTGTGGCTTATGAAATAACTGACAGCTCAGCAGTGGAACTGCTGCTCAGTTCATTTTGAAGAATAGCTTGTGCCACAGTAAAGGTTTAGGTACCTCATCTGGAAACTGGCCATAGTATTCAAACTCATAAAGCTATCACAAACTCTAGGTTCCAATTGGGAAATGCATATCTTCCTTATCCTTTAGTGGTCCTGGCACCAAGCTTGCTAGAGTTCAAGAAGCATCTGGACAATGCTGTTGATCATGTGGTCCAATTTTTGGGTGTTCCTGTGTGAAGCCAGAAGTTGGACTGCTTATGTGCCCTTTCCAACTCAGGTTATTCTATAATTGATTTGACCTCCTGGAATTATGCCTGTTTGGACAGCAAATGACACTCTCAAGAAGCACTTCTCAAAGATTTTAGCTCAGGTGTAGGGATCTACAGCTGCAGTTCAAGAAGAGTAAATTTTACAAGTAACTCCTTCAAATGTTTTGTCCCTACAGAACTAACCTCACCCCAGTTTTCAGATTGAAAGAAGGTGAGTGGCAGCAGTTTCTTACTCCCTTCTCACAGCCAGGAAGCCAAACACAACATAGAGCTGTGTGTGTGACTCAGATCCCTGCTTTTCAGAGACTTTATGCTATACCAGTTTTTGCTTTCACTCCTGAAGTGTATTTACTCCTGAAGAGACAGGTTACTTGAAAGACAACAGTAAGTACTTCTTACATTGTTTCACTTCCAGCTTAAAAACAGTCCTTCTCTTTCGAAGGGAAAATATTTTTTTACAAGTGTTCTTCTAAGTTCTTAAAGAAAAGATGTTAACCTCTTTAAAGGCCACAACCCCTTTTTTATTGCTGAGCATGTTGTATGGCATGGAACATCTCTTTGGCTAGTTTGGGTCATCTGCCTGGTTGCCCCCCTCCCAGTCTCTTGTACATATCCCCCCAGTTCTATTCACTGGGAGGAAGAACGAGGAACAAGCTGCCTTTAGGCTGTGCAAACACTGCTCAGCAACAGCTAAAAAATTGGTGTGTTATCAGCATTGTTTTGGTCACCAATATAAAACACAGCACCATAGCGACTGCTCTGAAGAAGGTTAATTCCATCCCAGCCAGACCTAGTACAGATATTTAGAGCATAGATTTGTACTGACATTTTAGAACGTTTTCCTCTGTGTTCTGTTTCAGATGTTCTTGCAGCATAATGTTAATTGGATTATTCTTCACCAGACATAAAGATAATATGCTTTCTGAATAAATCTCCAAAATCTTAACTGTTTTCTGATAAACATCCGTGTGTGTGAGAAGCTGGAACTCCCTAAAAAGCTAAAATAAAATAAAGTAAAATTGTTATTGCAGTGCTTAAAGCCCAAACTGAAAACAAGAAATGAGGTTCATGTTTTGAAGGCAGGGTAAGATAAACAAAAAAAAGACTGTAGGTTGGATGATAGCATTTCTTTTCAAAACAGGGAAGAAGTACATGAAGTATCATCAAAGGACTTCCAACAACCCACTGCTGTTTTGTGTGGCATGGTTAACACAGGACTGATGCAAAAATATGTTAAAGAGAACAATGTTGATCAATACTTCTGCAGAAACATCCATGAACACCCACAGTTGTGTCACATCTATAATATAGATCAATGCCATTATTAAGTACAGTTCTGTTACCTGATAGGGGCATCTTAAGAAAGGAAATAGTCTAAGAATGTCTTTTAAAGGTGTCTTATCGCAGATCATCTTCCTTCGTATCTGTATTGTTGCATTCATTTTATTATTCACTTCTTTCCAGTTTCTCAGAGTTTTCATATATTCTTGCTTCAGCCAGTTAATGTGTACATACATTGCATCACCTTCAAGATAAGCAGGTTCTTCCTAGCAACAAATCAAGGACAGAATTGTAACAAATCACTTTTCATCTGATGTGGGATATCTTGTCAGTTCACATTGGAGTCCACACCAATGTGTAGTTAAGCTTAGCAGAAGGGACTTAGAGGGCAGCTTGAGTACTGGCTCTGTGAATTGACTCTGTACTGTCACTCTATCATATACATAGGATCTGTCTTCATGGGGTTCTGAGCTACCAGAAGGTCTCCCAGGCTCAAATTACAATTAGAGGATATGCATGAAGTTCATGTGCCTAGTTCGCCTAATTGTGGGTTGTTTGTTTGTTTGTTTGTTTTTGTTTTTTAATTAACAGGCAGTTCTAATAATAATAGAATGGCCTGGGTTGAAAAGGACCATAATGATCATCTAGTATCTCAGTGTTACTCTTTAGCAATATTAGCTCTGTATTGCCAAGAAAAATAGGATTTTCTTCTTACTCATCCAGGTGCTAAAAGCAGGACAACAAACTTCCATATTTATACAATTGAAGTATTTACCAGTAAGGAAACCAGAAGAATTAAGAGAAAGAAATCTCTTAATGGAAAGCATTATTTGAGTTGCTTGACAGACAATGTTATTGCATACTGAAGATTTAATTAATGATTTTCCTCAAAATTATTATTATTGTCTCTGCTGTAACTCCACAAACAGTAATTACAAATAAGAGGGGTAGCTATCCAAAGCAGTGTGGCTGTAGCCTGTGGCTTAGTTTCTACCATAGGAAGCAGTGAATGTGCCCATTGAAGCAAGCTGAGGAAACATACACATGCTTTGTTAGTGTCATTACCTCTCTCAAGCTACACTTCAACCAGCTTTTCCCAAATGTATCATTACTAATGCAGCTGTCATCTTTGCCAGTAGTGGCCTGTGGGCCAGAGCCAATGCAAGTTGAGACAGTTTGTTTTGTTTCCCAGAATATTTAAGACATAGCTGAAAAAAATACAACATTCAAGACTGCTATGCAGAGCTCTCTGTATGCAATTTAATTTTCCATTTTAACATCCTTTTTTTAAATTGTGTATGTGAAATTCCAAGATTTTCATGTACAAGATATAGAAGTAAAACATTGTCTCCTTCCTACTATATGCCCATGAATTTCAATAACCAATGTTATCAAAGAGGAAAGACAGCCCTGAATGCAGGACAGTTAATTACCATGATTCCCCCAGGTACTCCCCAACCCTTGCTAGGCCACTGTTACATCAGCACAGTCTGCTCTCATAAAGGACTTCACTGAACAGTAGTATTTGTGTGTGACTGATTAGAGCAGGCATTCCTGTCCTCTTCCTCAGTGCCCAGGAAGAGAGGCCACGGATCAGAAGAGGGGCTCATGGATTTCAAGCATTCATGTTATATTTCATTGCTTCCAGTAAATTTTTTCTTCCATCATTTCTTCCAGTCACTTTTCCAACCCAGGCAAAATTGTTCCTTCTGCAACACCCTGCATTATGTTCAGCAGTTTAACTACTGTGATGCCAAAAGCTATGCCTTCATCTTCTAATGATCTTACAGGATTCAGTAAGATAGAGGTCAAACTGTTCGTCTCTAGTTGTATAGCAACACCATATTCTGTCTTCAGTTGTCCAGACAAGAGACAAGATTGTCCTAAGCTATTTAATCATTCCATGCACAATAGTTGTTCCGTACTTTCAAAAACCCCTGTTATTATCTTTGCATTTTGTCTGATTTCACTAACGTCTTTACAAGACAGGCACAGTACAGCTTAAAACACTAGCTGAGATACTGTGATACCACAGGTGCGTACAGGGGAATAATGCGCTCCCTTTTGTTTCTTTCTTAAATAATTCTGAGCATTCAATGTATTTCTTCAAACAGCTGCTTAGCATTGTGCCAAATGTTCTCCAGCATAATATAAAAATATCATTTGTGAATGATAGTAATAAGCTTAGAGGCCATGATTATCTACGTTATAAGAACTGGGTTTTCTCCTTGTACCTTATTGTGCATCTCTTGGCATTGAATTTTACCAGCTGTTGTCCTGCCCTATTAACTCAGTAACATGAAGTCTTCAAAGACAACCTTTGTCTTTATACCCTTAGTACCATCAGCAACTGTGGTCAGCCAGCTATTCTCCTTTTTCCACACTTAGAAATGTATTTAACTGCATAAACTAAGCATTAGCAATCTTTTCCACAGTACAACCAAACAATTTCTGCTCAGCTCCTGTTTATCCCCTTAGATTATATCTTTTAAGAGCATTTCGAAGTCATGTGGTGAAATCTCTTCTGAAGTGAACTATATAGCTGAATTTCTGATGTCCTCGGGGTTGCTGAATACTTCAAAGAACTAATACCTTTATGAAGCATGACTTCTGTTTACAGAAACTTCACTGATTCTTTCCTAAGTTATTCATCTCTCAGCTCTGCATTACAGTTCTTGTTAATTTGGCAAGTAAAAATAGTAAGTTTATTGGTCAACACATTCCCAAAATTTTGGAAACTGGCATCAAATTAGCTGCCTCCAAGTTGGTACATCACAATTAAACAAGAAGTTTAGCTGATTTATCCTTGAACACATCTAAAATGTTTGCTCCTTGGAATTTGCTACTGCTCATTTGAATGACTTACTGTGTAACTTCTTTACTGACCCCTTAAGACACACCCTGACATTGCCTATGAAGAGTGGTCCTAGCAATGTGATCTCCTGCACTCCACTTCTGAGGATTCTTACAAGGCCTAACTAATTGCTTTTTTTGTTTGGTTTGGTTTGGTTTGGTTTGGTTTGGTTTTTTATGGCTATATACTGTGAACACTGCTGTGCCTGCAGAGTGCAGAATTACAGTCACAGTTTTTACTCTGGAATCTCTGGCTCCAACTGTTGCTACAGACCTCTCTGGGGGCCTGCTTCCCAGGCCCCACTGCCCAAGGAGCAGGAGCCTGCTCAGCTGCTGGGCCTCACGCCCCGGGCTGCCTCCCCTCAGCAGCTGCAGACGCAGGAAAACAGAATAAATCCTGGTGCTTAGCACAAGCCCTGCTGCTCCTAAGACTCTGGTGCTCAGCAGCAAACACCATGGTGAGCCAGTTGAGACCTTGGCTCTAGTATATCTCCATCTGCCTTGGCTTTGCGTGTAGTCAGCCAAGTCCTGAAGAATAGTTAGGTTAATGACATTATTAATTAGCTAGACGACTCCATACGACATTTTTGTAAGCAGCAATGGAAAGGTACCTGTAAAAATAGAGTGTAAGAAAGAAACGCTGTCATTACCCACTAGGAAAAAATAAAGTGATAGCAAGTCAAACTTTGTTGTGTAATTCATTCATTACATTATAGGGAACATGATCAGAAGTAAGTGGTTTTCTTGCAGTGTTCTCCCTGCCTAGAGCAATCATCACCTGTAATCTTTTCATCTTTTTAAGCTGCACTCCTAGGCTGAAGAAAGCTATTGGTAATCCTAAATTATACCTTGTAAATATACCTTGTTTAAACTAGTAATCTGTATAATGGATAAAAATACCCAGCCGTGAAGTACATCTAACCAAACAGTCACATAACAGAACTTCAGAAACCTACGAAGTCTGCACTAGTGCCATTTGGATAGAAAAGAAGGACAGTTTTCTACTGTCCTTAGTAGCCTTCAGTATTTCAGAGATTACTTGGTTGTTTAAGCACAGTAGAAGACAAAGTTTATATAAAGGATGCTTAATGATAAGTCTGAAGTAGAACATGTGGTGAGTGCAGAATGTTTTTTGTAATGAAACAGTGTTCTGGAGTTGGCATTAGACACCAAAGTTGCTATGATTTTGGGTTCTTCTTGTCTTCTACATACAGCGACAAGTCTATGCCTCTGTATCTAAGCAATTCATTTCATTTTGTCTCTGTACAGTTTCATTCCAAGTGTGAAATTATACAAACAATATAAACAATATACTGTAATATACAAAGCTACAGAAATACAGATTAGATGGTAATTGAGAGGCTAGAATTACTGCATCATTGCATGTTTCTATTTCCAACTGATTAAGTGCAAGCATGCATGTTTATCAGTCAGGAACAGCATAGAGCAGTGAACCTAACTGGTACATTAAGGCTAACAGCAGTGGCTGCCTTTAGCAGAACCAGCATGGAATTTAAGAACGGCAAACTCAGATGTTTATGGATGAGTAGTTGTTTACACAGGCAGCCTAGCTGAAAATGTGAAGGGAGAAAGTATCCTAATGTATAACGTTCATTATTTCTAAGCATGGTTCCATTCACATACAATCCGAAGGCTGTTAATTGAGAGGAAAGTATGTCATCACTTGAATTTTACACAAATAATTTTGAACCTCAGGATTTATTGGATCCTAACAGCAAGATAAATTTTGTCTTTTATGTATATATAAATTTACAGGCTATCATGCTAAGCAGCAAGATGTGTTCAGTGCATAACTTGCCTTATAGCTGAATTTTCATAATCTTCCAACTGTGTTCCTATTTTCTAATTTGCTTTTTTTTCTGGAAAAGTGTAATAACTGAACATTAACTCAGTCACACCTAAATGTGGGACTCGGAATATTTTTATTTTTTTCTGTTAGTTTTTAATTTGTGAACAGGTTGATTTTTAAGGTAAGTAGAAAGGTAACAGAGAGGTGGATTTATTTTGGGAAAAAGAAGTTACCTCAGAGGGACAACATTTGGCAACCTATTTTGCACTAATTTCAAATGAAATGTAAAATCTTTTAGAGTTAGCTTCGACATTTGGGGTGTGAATGGGAACAATCTGGGTTTGGAGAGTTGGCTACTGAACTGGTATGCCATCCCATCACATTCTAACTTTGGGAGAATCTTCTCTGCCTTATCCGTCAAAGCAAGAAAGCTCATCCAGTACAGCAATATCCCAGTAAAACTGTGACAGTAACTTAACCTCTGGTTATTTCAATGCACTGTGGAAAAGCAATACTATATAGACTGAAGACAGATCTACATTAAAGATCTCCTCTTTCAATGTCTAATTAAATAAGTAATCCTTCCCATGGCTTGATTTTCAGTCATGTCACCAGTAACATCAATTTCCATTGCAGTGATAATAAGTGTTGGTTGGTGATATTTAATGTTTTTCTGCATAGGATTGTTTTAATGGCAGTATACATACTTGCTGAATAATAGGAAGAAATTCCTTTATTTTTAAATAATATGGGTTGGATTAAAAAAAAAAAAAAACTTTCTGGAACATGAGAATTTATTTTGATACCTTTAAAAAATGAAGTTTTGGGGGTTTTTTTCTTTTGTTTTTTTTTTCTTTTTTTCTTTCTTTTTTTCTTTTCTTTTCTTTTTTTTTTTTTTTTTTTTTTGCTACAAGCAGATGGGAAATACTGTGGAATAGAATAGAAAAAGAGGTCAAAACTATGCAGCAAGAAAGTTAATGAGGTAAGCAGGATATATCCAGCACTTTTACATCAGTGTAGCCTAGACCTTGCCTGAGGCCCTACGAAAACTCTTAAGCCCTTCCATAAGGGAAAAATGACAATTCTAGGGGACAAATCCTTGAGTGCCTATGCCCATTAACCATTAACCACTCTTAACTTCTTGCCATGTCAAGAATCTGTGACTAAAGTCGGTGGATCTGGGACCCACACAGGTCATAGGACTCTGCTTGTGCTGCAGATGGCTTTTGACAGTCACACTTCCCAGAGAGGATATCCACAGCTTTACTGGAACCGCATACAAACAGATTGTTTTAAGATGCTAACCTTTAATCAGTGAAGCATACACGCAATTAAACAACTATGGTCCAAATCCCTCACCTGTCACACTTCCTCAACCATGAGGATAGTTAGTAGTTTGGTAGGAAATAGGTGTTTAAGCACAGAGCCCCAGTTCCATACTGTCCATTTCACTAATTTTGGTTTTTTTTTTCTTTTCCCCACAAGATATGGCCAGAAATACTAGTAAAAATAGCAGTTAGGATCTTGTTAAAAGCCCCAGCTTGTACACTGTAGCACTTTATGAGCGTCCCAGTCAGAGAAGAGAAGTTGCTACTTCTCTTTGAGGGAAGGAAGAATGCATGATGTGCATTGCCAAGGTATAAAAGCTTTCAGTTACTGTTGAAAGCCACTGTCATCAATCCTAGAAGTCATCAATGTCAACACCAAAGTAAAATGACTGACTAATCACAGAGTGATGAAAAGTCCTCTAGCGAGAACAGCAAGCATTTCTTGCTCCTCACAAGAGTATACCCAGTTCCTGAATGGTAAATGTAGCCTAGCTGTTGCTAATGACAGTGACCAAGGTCTCTTTCATAAAGAATGCCAACAGAACCCACTAACTCTTTGGTTTTCGAGAGTGAATTGAGATAAGACCAGTAGACAGCCCTGCACATGACTGGTTTACTCACTGCAGACCACAGATTCAGATCTTTCACCTGGGAGAGATCTGAATCTCAGTTCGGGAATATTCCTTTGAGGGTCTCCACTAATCTGCTCTCTGGAAAGGGCAGAAACTGTTAGATGGTAATAAAAATCACACGGGCAGGACTGGTGATGCCAGCATGGGAGCTCCTTTTTTAGACCATACTGATATTGGGACCATCTTGCTGACCAGTGGTAACACTGGTGTAGCTGTTACATTGCCTTTCATTGTGCTGTTTACAGTTATCTTACCAGCTCCCAGCAACTAATAATAAGATTTCCTTTGAAAAGGCATTCCTAATTTCCTTGCTCAGTGCCAGTGCAAGTTATGTTATTGCTTAGAGTATTGCTACTGCTTAACAGTTCTTGATTGCTGAGTCTACTTCCGTCAGAGTTGGCACCAATTCTCAAATTACTGATGCAAGCAAGCCTGGCAGTAGAAGTTTCAGTGTCTTCTCTTTGCCTAAACAAAGAAACGACAGTTGCATGCTCACTGGGAGTGTGGTGGAACCATTGCCTGGGCTAATCTTTTCTACTAAATGGGTTTTATAACCTCTTCAGAATAAAAAATGGCTTTCATAGGTAGCTACTCATGTAATAATCTGAATCTTGTGTCTTGATGAAGTACTGGAAAGTGGGTCTTACTATTCTTTTTGGAATACATTCTGACACATTGTATCTCATGAAAACAGTGTATAGAGGAGTTTTTAATCCCAATACTGCAAGAATCAGCCTTTTTTTTTTTTTTTTTTTTTTTTTCCCTGTGGTGACTTTCAAGTTCATTGTAATGATGTTTAATACAAAGTATATTTTTTGAGTTATTTTATTTGGGAAAGGAATGATCAAGTGAAAAAGAAAATCTGACTAATCTGTAGCAAGTTTGAATCTGAAACATAAGCAATAAATTATGCAGCTCATTGCCCACCTTCTTGCCCCAAAAAGTGGGAGAGAACTGAGAAAGCATCACAATCATGGCACCCTTCATGTCCAAAAGCTGAACACAAGACTGGGGAAACAGCAGAGGCAGATTGCTCTCATGCAAAATGAACGTGTAGCCTTCTGAAGGATCCAAACTGATTCGTATTTAATTAAAGCAGGCTCTGCTTTAATTATACATAATTACCCTCTTGAGCCAGGCATATACTTTCAGAGCTAGACTTGCATGCCAATATTAATTACAAACTTTCAAAGCCATATAAGTCCTTTTATTTCTGACCACAAATGCTTTCTAATTTGCAAACTACAAAGCAGCAAAAGCAAAATGGGGTAAAATCTGTTATCCTCTGCCAAGGAACTGCCCATACTTCACCCCTTCACATTAACTCACAGAACAATGGAGATATTGAATGATATGATAAAGGGTGAGGCATAATGTATGCACTAGGAATTTGTGCTCAAAGGTGTCCACTTGTCTATCAGAGTGCATTAAAATATTAACTAAGCAATGTTACACACTATGTGCACACATCAAAGTTTTAGTAGAAAAGCCACATTACATCCATACAACCATTGAATGATCATTTGTAAATTCAGTTTCACACTTCGGCTGTGCGTACATACAAACACATGATTTTGAGATTTTTAATCTTAGAGGAAAATAGGCTGTCACTCCTGCTTCACCAGTGTACAACATTCACTGCATAGATGCAACCTAATTCCGTAGCTGCCAACAGCATCCCTCAACCACATGGCTCAGAGAAGAGTCTCTGTATCTCCTGCACATCAAGTTAAAACTTTGAAAATCTTGCACTTGTTTAATTAATTTGGTTTCCTCTTTTACTTTCTAATGGCTTTTCTCCCCTTCATTTCTCCCTTTCTGCCCACACCCGGGGATCTCCTGCCAACTCCCACACTCTCTGCATTCCTTGAAACCTTGTTTCAAGTTTCTGGTTCATGCAGTGGCATAATCTCATTGATGAACAAGATGTCGTTTGTTTTAATCACCTCAAAGACAAACATACTCCTACAAAATGTCTACAAGGGCTTCAAATCTAAAGTTGTATTGAGATAAAAGAAACTCCAGCTCAGAGTTGGCAGTACTCGTTCATGTTTACTTCTTTCATCAGAAAAGACAATTCCTGATCACAATGAGTGGGAAGCCAGTGGAGTGCCATGAGGCATACAAAAGCTTCAGCTTCACCATTTGCTTCCCTGCAGTCAGCCCTTAGACCACCCCCAGAGCCTCCCCAGCTTCAATATCAGTCTGACAGCGGCAATATTTTACACAGACTATGAGTCTAAGCAGAAAAGACAACAAAGATCACCTGTTTCACCTCATTAAATGGTTGATGTCCTTCAATAATTAGCTCCCCTATGCTGACTTGTAAAAAAACTGTTTCTTACATCTGCCCTAAATCAGGTTCTTTATGCAGGTTAAAGCTTCTAGTCTTCATCGTTTAATTTGGCTCTGGTCACCCACGGATTTTGACCAAAGTCAGAAAGCCCATCACACTGCTTTTCTGCAACCTTCCTTCTATTTAAAGATAGGAAGCCCATCCATTTTCTCTGAAGGAAGCTTTCTCTGAAGTCTCATCAGTGAACAAGAAATCTCAGTCTTATGACAAGACTGTTCCCACCACCTTCATTGTTCTTGTATCGCACAATAATGTCAAAACAATCAAATATGTTATCACATGTCTCAGCTTCCACCTGGGATGCTGCCTGGGCCAGAGGCATCTTCTCTAGTTTTCATCTGATCCTCTTGCCATAGAATTTTTGTATATTCACCATTTTCAACATTGCTGCTTATCTTTCCTGTACATGAATAATATTGACTGATGTCCAACTGCACGAGCTTAAGTTCCTGCAGAATCCTTCCACTTTTCCCATTTTAAGTACTTGTCAAAATATTTCATCTCTATCCCATCAACACAAAAAGGAGGTGGCCTGCTGATGCCTTTTTATAAATGATTTTCGCTGTGTTTATTCCCAGTTCTGCTGAGTGTAACAAATCTGTGAAGTATATGCAATTATCTACTCCTATTTTAACGCCTCATTTGTGCTTATTTCTCCTTTTCACACCTAGCACCAAATTTACATCTTTTACAACTGCTTTGGAGAAGCCCAGCTGAGCACACCAGCAGTATTCCAGAGACTGTAAGAAGTTGTAGGCCTTACAAGAGGGACTGTGGTCTCCTCTCTGTTCCAGTCACTCCGAGTCTAGGGCTCCTCCTGTTACGTTTGGCTGGAAGTGGTTTGCATCAAGTTCCATTTTGATTTTCTATCCAACAAAGGCTCACTCAGCCTAATGACTGTTTTTAGGGAGCATCATTCTGAGTGAATCTTCCATCAGGGCTATAGTGACAGGTCAATCCTGCATGCCTTTTTGTGTATTCATCATGGTTATATGGCCCTCAACACTGCACTTGCTCAAAACTTTAATTCTAGCTAGGAACATACTAATGATACTAAAGGGAATATACTCTTTCATATCATTGGATATAGTGCTTTCTAGGAAGTAGCACATAAGCAGTATTTTAAAGAGTCTTGAAGATAAAGCTGGGTGCTGCATTTGGAAGAAATACCCTACCTATATAGGAGGCCAAGTAACAATCCTGTTGTGTTTGGAGGAGGAATGCCTGCTGGTAGGTGACAGGGCTTGAGCAGGCAAAGTGATAAAGATCATCTATGGCTTCCAAAACATCACTAGCAAGCAATTTTTAATTATTTGTTTATGCTTGGTGAGATTGGAAGAGCAGTCAAAGACTTTAGTCTTTAGTGAGAGTAGCAAACTGTAGCAAACTTTTTTTTTCCTCTTCTTTTTTAATGTAAAAGCAAATACCACCTATGTCTCAGGGGTAGAGTCTTTTCATCACATTCATACCGTTAACAATTCAAGGTTATACTGACACAACAAGCATTCAGTGGAATTGCACCTTGTGACTATATGGAGCTTTAGTTTCTGAATAAAAGTCAGCTGTGTGACTGGTGTGTATGTTATCCATTGATGTGCACTTTCATCTGCACTGCTTCCCCATTGCATTTGACCTATGATGCCCCAATTGGCCTACTCTGCCTATCTAAGGGAAAGCGTGGATGCAAGGTGGTTAGAAATCTTCCATTGATCATTCTCCAAAAGACTCCTTAACCTGGAATTCACTTCCCACCCTTAAATAATCCTGATGGGCTCACCAACCTATTCCTCCAAGCTTGTAAAAGGGATGAAGGCAAGGAGGGCTGACTAATAAAAATTTGAATATTTTGCTTGTGGTATTGGCTTCTACACCAAATATTTATTTTCTGAGGCTATGATATTCTGTTTAGCATTTTAAATTTATCACAAAATAGTTATCTCCAAAGATAAGCAGGAAGTTACTGTTATATATTTTGCTAAATATAGGAAATGCATTTGTTTGAAAGAATGCTAAAAAAACATCTTGTTTAGGTGTGAACTTTTACCTTTTGTAATAACAAACATCTGACTCTAAGAGCCCAAGTTATTTTGTTTCTACTTAGAAACACATTTAAAACTAAGGCATGATTCCCTTTGTCTTATAGGATTAG
This sequence comes from Phasianus colchicus, assembly GCF_987193195.1. Classification (NCBI taxonomy): domain Eukaryota; kingdom Metazoa; phylum Chordata; class Aves; order Galliformes; family Phasianidae; genus Phasianus; species Phasianus colchicus. The sequence continues at coordinate 57,629,665 of NC_143437.1, read as the reverse complement.
TTCCCAAGCCTAACAAGTGTTAATTCTTGCTTTTATACCTCCCTGTTGTTTAGGATATGGGGGAAAATGTGCACGGATAGCTCAGCATCCTGTCACCCTCTAGTTTCACCCTTACTCATTTACAACTTTACAGCCAGCAGGAAATGTCTGGGAAGGTGCTTCCTTCTTCAACTTCTAGAGCAAGCCAGGAGTGACCAGTGATGGCCTTGGGCAGCACAGGGAACAACATTCCCAGCTTACAGCATAGACTGTGATTACACCTCATCTACAGGAGATAGAAGTTGAGCATGCATTCCCATGGGATCACAGCAGGGCCTTCTCAAGTAGCTGATGTGATAAAGACCTAGACTTGCCCTTTCCAAGCATTAGCAGATAAATTAAGGCTGACTTGATGCACATGTGAAAGCTTATTGCTTCTCTTTTATCACGTGCAAGGCTGTTTATTATTTTGCACCTAAATTTTGTTTCTTGTTTCATAAACTCTGCAAACCTTCCAACTAAAGCAGGCAGGAAGAAGGAACTGTTTGTTCATGCACACATTACTTAGGAGGAGATATCCAGAAATCACTGAAGCCTCTAATAAATATATGTGCTTTTTAGGTAGAAAACTGCAGCTAAAGGTGTAACTTATGCAAAAATGGGTCAGGCAAACCACTCTTGCTTCCCCAAAGACAGATATATGCCTGGTAAAGAGTTAGCAGTATGGACATAAACTAATTGACTGAATAGCTTTTTTATCATATTCTTGTAATTAGGTTTTACCATATTTTAATTGTAGCACTGAAAGGAGTGTGAGGTGTGTTGCCAAAGCATAACTGGAATGTATGAAAGTGTACGAGATAATTAGTGTGCTTCAAACACTTACTGGGCATTAATAGCTCTTTGTAAGTTCTCTATTTAAAGGGAAATACTGCATCTGCATGTATATATTTGTAAGCATCCCTAAGTATATTGTGCATTAATGCAAATAGCTAGTATATAAAAAATGTGACTTGGTAGTAGGGTATGGCCATTTTATGCCTTCTTAAACATCACTTTGCATTCTTATTTTTACAGGTTTCAGCTCTTAGATGTAAACCTCTATTTTTCACTGTAACTGGACATGTATAACCTAAGGCAGAATGGAAACACTGCATTAAAAATAGAAGAATTTTATGTCCAATTGGAGACATCTATAAATGATATCAAGTGTACAAAGAATTAAATGTTGGGTTCAGCTCTACTGTTGATGCTCAGTTCTCCAGGAAAAAAAAAAAAAAGTCCAAAATCTGGCTACAGAAGAAACAATTTGAGAAAAATGTAAACAGGATGATATCACAGAAATCTTACCACTTTCTGTGCTTTGACGTCATTAGGTTTGTTTTCAACAGATGAAGATTTCGTGCTCTGTCCTTTCCTATGGCCAAACTTGCATTTGTTCTTCAAAACTTGCTCATCATCTTCAATGGCTCTCCGCACATATTTGAAACGATCTTTAAGCGCCCGTTTCCATACCAACTGCACAATAAAATAAACAAATAAAGATCTGTCATTGCCAGTATCTTGTAAGGATTTGCTCCATTCCTAAGGCAGGTTACTTAGTTTCAATCTAATTCTATTATTCTTTTTTAATAGTTTGCCACTAAACAGAAATATGATGAGAAGGCTCATATTTTGGCATTAGCATAGTGGTAGCTTCAGGATGGAGGGATGCACAAGAACCTGTGATGATCTGCCTCAATGACTGCTAATCAAAAGGCCTACTGGCACCTACATAGTTCCCCAGGTACCCCAGTCAATGAATCTAAGGATAGGGTTAGATGTAGACATGATCACCAGGGCTGTCAGCAAAACCATATCTTATTTTCCTTTTCTAGCTCTTTTGGATATTATCTCTCTGACATCAGGTAACAAAACTATGTGGTGAGTCAGATCAGCTCACTGTTGCCCCAAAAACCTAATATTTTGCCTCAAACAGTACCTGGCTGGTTGCAAAACTCTGTGAGTATTAGATCTAATACAAGGGAGCAGAAAAATAGTGACAATTTCCCTTTTGCAGGGAGCCAGCACTTACAGTGGATCAAACGTGCTATTAAACTGAACTTACTGCTGCTGAAGAGGGTCAGTTAAGTAGGTCCTAGTGCTTATGAGATGCCTCAGAGGGTATAAATTGCAGCTTAAAGGCACTTCCCCACTCAGCAGCCAAAGATAGAACTGATGTGCTCCCTACTTCTGTGACATTTTGTCTTTTTCATTTGGGAAGAGAAAAACCAGAGCGCATGCTACTTCTGAGAGCTGGATGGACAGCAATACCCATGACATTATAGTGAGACAGCAGCCCACCTGTCCCCAGCTGGGTGCTTTGCAGCAGGACACAACAACTGCAGTCAGGCAGGGAGGAAGCCACTAAGCAAAAGCTATTATGCATTTCTGCAGGCAAAAGCCTGCAATTGCAAGAAGTGAAAATGCTTTTAAAGATCTGACAAAACAACTGATTATTTTAGTTATTGAGGAGTTTTCAATAGTCATAAGAAACAAACAAAACAAGTGACAAGATGTGACAAAAAAGATTCAGATAGTTATTTCCTTTTCTAAAATGGACTCCAAGTTGAGCTATACTCACTGATGCTGAAAACCAGTATAAACATAAGAATTATTCCAAGCTCCCTACCAAAAAGGTGTCCTTAATTATGCAAGGTCGACTGTACTCCTACTGAACTCAAGTTTGCACTAGGCAGTACCGTACCTTTGCAGCAGGAATCTGACATACCAGCCTTTCTCACCCATGGGGTGACTGGGAGGGTATCTCTTAGACAGTAGTGTGACCTTGCCTTTCTTCTACTACTCCCACCTCGCAAGGGTGCTAGTTGATAATAGGTTCTTTTCTTAAAAGCAACAGATATGTTAATGGTGAGAAATCTCAGCAGCAGCTCATGCACAGGCTCTGGGCCTTGTGGCATTTCCCTCAGCTTTTACAGGGCAGACTAAGGCTGATGCACACTCCCAAGGGGGCACTTTCTGCCACCATCTGCATCCCTCACAGAAGTGTCCTCTTTCTGGCAGCTGTGCTAAAGCTTCTGAGAAGTGGAAAGCAAAGAAACCCATCTGTGTTTCCAGTGTGTAAAGGTCTGACTTAGGATTCTGGCCTCACTTAGTAAAGAGAAAAAATAGAGCACAGACTTCTCATTCTGTGCATTTACAGCATCAGTTTTATTATGTCCCAGTACTGGGTTATGGTTCTGAAAACCAAGGTGACCACTTGCCTTGGAAATCCCACTTCATCTGCCTGAACCACTAGTGTTCCTTAACACCCTTTCTAATTCTGACCTTATATATTTACAGTTGGATCCAGATACCTTAGTGTTATATGCCCAGCACAATTTATTTGTAAAAATCTTTATTTTCAAGGCTAAAAACAAACCTCATGTAATATTTCTCTGGTAAAATATTTTAAAAGATGATCATCTCAGACTATATTAACAACTGAGATTTAAACATTCTTTGTGGAGTTCTGTGGAGTTTTGCTTTGTTTTCTTTTGAAAGCCTTCATTTAGCTAGGAGATATTTTAGCTTTTTCTTCCACGTGGATGAATATACTGATACCTATGCACAGCTTTAAATATCTCACAAAGTTCAAAACATTCAGCTGTTTTAGCCTGTCCTCAAATAAGTTAAGAGTTTTAACTAAATCTATTTCTGTAACAGGATTCTCATAATCTCATCCAACTCCCTTCTCACATACCTCTTTCATGAACAAGACTGCTAGGACATACGTTTATGTGGTTTCCATAGCAGGTAGTGGATCTTCTGAAAAGGATGGTTTTGTTGCATTTTTGAGCCAATTATTTTATTTTCTATGAATACTGGAGGAAAAAAAAAAATAGCAACAGGAACGTTTACCATGCTTATAAAGTAGTACAAGGATTAGTTTGTGTGTATCTGCCATGGGAAGGAACGGATTACACACAGATTAAAAGCAGTAATTTACTAGAGAATAATCATTTTGCATGCAGCAGTTGCATAATCAAGCATGTCAACAGTGTGATCCTGGGTATCACTGGGATCAGAGCACTGCTGAACTCCAGGAGTGGCTTATACAGGAGTAAGCATTTACTAACCTCCCCCTGCCTTCCAAATAAAAGAGTACAGTTTTCAACATGAAATAGAGTCAGTGACTCCTTCCAAATAGTTTCTTGTATACTCCTGAAGTAGGAGGAATAAAATATAGTAATGCCTTGTAGGTAGTCAGAAACTATCACCCCAATCGTCTTCTGACTGCTGTGGCTATGAAATGGACATTTTATATTAAAGCCTGTTTTTCCTGTAATTACCTGAAAATAATGCTTTTGTTACATCATAGATCAAAAGCCTAATAATTTATCTCATGACGAAATCGAGATAAAAATTTATTTATTAATATTTAAATGTCAGTGTGTTAATTTGCAGTAACACTATTCTTTATGTCAAAGAAAACATTATGGGAAAAACTCTTCCAGTAATCACTTTAAAACACTTCTTTCCAAAAGCCAGTCTGAAATGGGGATAGAAAAATTGGTTTCATTTCAAGTGCTCCAGACCTTTTAAGTGAGCTTTTGCTCTTATTTTTTTTTTTTTTTAATGTTATGAAAGATTTATCAGAAATCTTAAGTAATTCCCAAGGTAAATAGCCTTCTTAAAGTCATGGCACACAGGTAAGTTATCAGTAACCTTATTTTAAAACTTACCCAGTTATATTAATCATAGCACAGAAAAATATCTTCCCCTACTGCAAATTCAGATGGAAAATCATAACCAAGAAAATAGGATTATAAATAATCTACAAATAAAACTTGAAACATTAAACCTTTTACTAAAATCTGTCTCTTTGCAATGGAACGAGATTGATAATATTACTCAGTTTCTACTTTATGCATACAATGTTTACATTATTTAAAGTAGTTTGGAGATGAAAATTGCATCCAGTTTTATGGGGAAAAAAACCTCAATGCTTTATGAGGAAATCTGTTCCTGTCACAAAAAGGTTCTATTCACAAAAATTTAGGCAATTTTTGGTTTGTTACTCCATTGCAGATCTTTCCTCTGTTCAAATTCCAAAGCTGTTTCATTTCCATGAATGTTTAACAGAAGTTGTAACACTCCCAATATGAAATTTTCTATTAAATCAAGCTCTTTACACTTTGATGTTATATTCTTGATCAGAAGCAAAAAAAACTGTTCTGAAATGTAAAGATCTCTCAAAAGATGAAATGTTTATTTTCTCCGTCAAAGCACAACTGGCTGCCACTGCTCACCCAAGGCACGAACATACACACATGCTAGCCATGGACGAATCCAGAAAAGTTTCCACTGCATCATTCCAACAGCTAAGACACAACCATTTCCGGTGGAGGGCTCCAAACTATTTGGCTTGAGAGTTAAAAATAACCTGCTCCTGATAAAGTTTCCCAGTGTATGGAAAAGAATACATGTATATGATGTTGGGTTCATTTTAAGCCTTTGTTGTTGTAGTACACAACTATCTGTGATTGTGGAGGAACTAAAAGAAATGTCTTATGTGAAGTGACCAGTGCCCAGTGAAAATACTAATTTGACCTTCCCCTTCCCCAAACTCTGGTATACAGACCTACACCTTTAATACGTTTCTCTATCTCAAGTCAGTCAGTGGAGAGGCTTGCCCAGAAGCATTATATTAGTGATACTGAGAACTGTAATTCCTCACTTACTGATGGTGAATTTTACTGCATTTGCTTTCTACTAAGCATGAAAAAAATATCAAAAGGCACAGAACAACTGCTCTGAAATCTCTGTGCCACCTCTTGGAAGATTCTCCGGTAGTTTCCACGAGCACCACTTTGGGGATCGATCTGCAAAGCTACAAGCTAGTTATTAAAGCATGGATTTATAGGTGGGTTCAGTAAGTCTATTCTTTTCCTGTAATGAAACTCCTCTGAGAGCCCATCCTTAGAATCTCTATTTTAAGACAGATTTTTAAGGCTGTAAAAAGTTCTTTGGAAGAGCGCAGATGTGCACTCCACGCAGCCCAATGGAGCCATGACATTGCCCAGAATTGGGCAGTGGTTTCCCACTGAGACATGCAGAGAGATCTTTTGGATGAAGCCACAGTGATCTGAGGCTCATTCTTCTGTTGCATTTTTCCCTTTCATGAACTGTTTGTTTTCTTTCATCCCTCCCATCTTACAGATGAGGCTGAATCCAGACCTTGAATATCCACCATCTAATCCTCACTTCTTTTTTTAATTCTCAAAATCATTTGCTTTTTAAGTTCTCAAAATTATTTACTTTCTGCAGTAACTGTGCATGTTGTATGTATGTATGTTGAAAGTTAACAATCTCCTCTGAGTCTCACAAGATTTTTAAAGAAGTTATAAAAGTATCACATTGCAAAGCAATGGTGAGAAGTCAGAAGGTGAATGCTGTCTTTGTAGACCATGGACATATTTTAAGTCACAGGGGAGTGGGAAAAAATGTGGTTCAAATTTGAGTTTTCTTCTTCCATTGCTTTCAGTTATAGATCAGAGATCCCAACCAGTGTTTAAAAGCTTTCTATTTTTATTTTTTTAATCTGTACCTAGATTCCTGACAAACCTAAAACTAAAACATTGTGTTGGTGCATATCTAACATTCATATGATTATAACACATTGCAAGAGGGTAAGTCATCTGTTAGTCAGCATACAGAAAGGTTTGTTTCTGTTTTGTTTTTTTTTTTTTTTAATTTTATTTTTAAAGACTTGACTTCTTTTTAATTTAAAAAGGAAAAAAAAAAAAATCACCACTATTCAAATGTATCCTTTGGGGGAATTCAAATCAGAAAAAAAAAAAACTGTACACAATGAGCAACCAGGGACCCAGTGACTGTTTTTATGTTCCTGAAATTATCTCAGGGTAGCTATGAGAAGTGGCACATAGTTGGATTAACTTTTCATTAACGTAATGAAATAAGAATGTGGTTTGGCAGGCATGTCAAAGTGAAGCTTACAGCTCTGAACTAATCCAGTATACAAGGAATTGATATTGATTTGCTCTGAAGTGTTATTTTCTTGTGATCGATTATGCTGGGAAGAAAAAAATTAAAAAAGGAAGAGTTATTTCAATATTTTAATGATAGATTACAGTTTACAATACTTACAAAGCCATTCCCATCTTCATTCAGGAAAGGGTATGCCTGCATCAAAGCCCCGACAACAATGTTGTACTGCTGGCTGTTTGGATACCTGTACAAACAAGATCAAAGAAAGAGTTGGTGCTCTAAATGGTATTTGACACTGTCTGAAGGCCGTACTGATGCATATGAAACTGACAAAATGGTCCCGAAGTATTTCTAAGACATCAGTTCCCCTCTAAATAACAAAGAGAACACCTTGAAGATTTCATGCAAATATTACTATTGGCTTCAACGGGTTTCCAGCCTTAAGCTTCTTCTGTGTAAGAAAGCACATTAAGAATATTTTTACTTTCATCTGAAAATTTAATTCTGCACCCAATTAGTAATGACCCAAAATAAACCTAATAATGTTTACTTACAGCGATCCTGCTAGGTACTTCGTCATGTCCGCTTGCAAACAGTCAACCATCCTTATTCTCATACTGTGGTCAGGGTATTTTTTTTCTCCTAGTACCATCTTGACATCGTAAGGAAAATTTGGTAAAGTATAAGAACACGTCCTACATCTTGCAGAACATAATTTCAGATTTCCACTGAAAAAGATTATATAATCATGAGCACTTCTTTGGTAAGGCAAACAAGAACGAAGGAAAAATACAATCAAAAATTCAACACGAATGAAAGTTATCGCTATACATATTCAGCGCTTGCTGTCTTCATCTCTACATTTTACGTAGTACTCACAAAAGCTGCAATTAAAACACATGGTACTAAGATCAGATGTCAAACATGAAATGTTACAATCAATTCACATTACACGAATTGCCACTAAGTGTTCACTAAATGAAAGCAGAAGGCACAGCAAAAGTAATCACTGGGGACTCACTACCACTGCAAGATAACCATCACCTACCTTCTTTTATAGTGCACTTCCTACAATCCTTCTAATTTACTAGTGATTTTTAAATGAACAGCTTAATAGAATAAATTATTATACAAGATATTAGCCGAGATCGTTCTCCCAAAGGGGAAAGCAAAGAACAGGATAAGGACAGTTGTAACGACTAGAAATAAAGCAGAAGTAGCCTGTATGTCACCCACACCTACAACTCCAAGAAGAGCCATCAGCACTATGTGCAAATACCACACCTTAGCTGGTGAAAGCCTGTGACAGGAAATCCTCACTAGCTATCAGGAGTGCTCTCCTCTACAGAAGTTGCAAACTGATGCTGGAAAAACATGGAAAAGTAGAGGATAACTGAGCTTGAAGCATCTAAAAGATGGTCCTGGCATCCTCAGACAGCTTCCCAGTACTGGCAGCCCAGAGCCAACAAAGAAATTTCAAAACGGGAGGCGTCAAAAATAGCTAAAAACTCTTGTTATGCATATAGCTCTGCAATTTATGTTTGCTTTAATTTAAATTGCAGAGAGTGATTTGGAAGCAACTAACAAGCTTATAGAAACAACAGTTTCTGCCATTCAAACATTCTCTTGAGCAACCTGCTCTTGGTGACTCATGCTGTAGCATGGGCCTTGGAGTAGGTGGACTCCAGATGTTCCTTCCCACCTCAGCCATTCTGTGATAATAATAATAATAATCTTTAAAAATGCTATAATTACAGATGATAAAAGTATCTGCTCACACAATATTAGTATACAAATATCTACATCTGATCTAATGATCTGGACTCCCTTTATATTTAGGGAGGAAACATTATTGATAGATGATGGAACAACTGAAAGACATCTAAAATCAAACCAGATGTTCTCACCTATTTCTCTCCAGTCATTTTTAAGGAAATTAAAACAGTCATCACAGTTATTGAAATCCACACTTTATTGACCTAAAATTAGTAAACCACCAATTGGTAAGAGGAAGCTCCCATCATAGGAGTCCCTGCAAAGAAAATTATCCCAGACAAAACCATGGCACAGAGGAATACACTGCTATACTTCAGTCAAATCAGTATTTAACTCCTAAAATTCTCTTTGGTAGCTTCTAAACAAGGTCTGTGGTCTTCACTGGGAGGTTTTTCTGTCTAGCCTCTTTCAGGGAAGAAAGTAAAGAAAAACCCATAGCAACCAACATCTTAAGGGTGTTAACTGCAATACCAATGGACCAAATACCAAATACCAATACAAAAGCATCTGTAATAGCTTAATTTATAGCACTTTGAAATACTATTCTTCTGGGAGGCAGCTCATTTTGGGCAGTAACTCCCTACCTTTATAACCTTTTTATGCTACCACATCTTGGTGTCTTTTAATTTATGTTGGTAGCTTGCCGGCTTGTGAAAGCTCTACAGACATTATACAGCTGTACCAATTTCAGCACTACTGAAAACTGTGATGCAAATCTGAAAAAGAAAAATTTAGATACTGTCATCTGATCCTCATATATATTAATCACAGTAGCTAGTAGTATTCACAGCACTACTATTTACCAATCCAGAATTGGTACAAAATGGTCAGGGACAAAGCATCTCCAAGTTCACTAGCTTTTGTGGGACACAGATGGTTAACAGTAGATACAAACTGTAGCATGAGTACTTTGCAGTCTAACACACACACAGAAAAAAAAGACAAATTACACACATATCCATGCAGACACATTCTAATGCTCTTTTTTGGTTACAAATAATTACAAAAATTAAAAAGTGATTTTGAAATGACTTGGAAATCCTCACTATGCAAATAAAGTTCATATGTTCAGTGTAGCATCAGTTAGGAAATTTAGTGCCTACAGGTTTGAATCCTGCACTTTCACCAGCTTCACTGAGGACGCTGATGCAGCAGACAGTCTGCCAGTAACTAAATATTATTTTCAACAAACTGTCATGTAAATAATAAAATGGCATGGGTTGAAAGTGATTTCAACGATCATGTAGTTCCAACTCCCCTGCTGCAGGCAAGGTTGCCCAGAATTAATGACTGAATAATTTACATTGACAAACTCCATTTAGAAGTGTGGGGGGTGACTTACTTGAGTCCGAGGACATTCCAAAACTCAGTACCACTACATAAAAAAGCAATTACTAGGGCAAACTTGAGCCCAATGCTCATCCTAAGTTCCTGATAGAAAACTGAGGAAGTATGCTAAGAGTAGATTGGATGAGACTTGGGCTTCTGCATACAATAAACTTTAGACTACTAACTCTGAGGGAGCACGCTTGATTTGTCAAGTCACCCAGTATGTATCTGAGGAATAAAGGAATGCCACTTTCTAATACTACATTGAAGTTAAAGAGTTTTCTTCCTGGAATTTGGATGACACAGAATATTCCAGTTTTCCTTTACCACCTCAGCTACAAGTTAGTTTTCCAAATAATTATAGTCACTTAATTAAAAAAAATAAAATGTTGTGTTCCATTTCCCTAACATACATATAATATGCTGTGCGGGAACTGCTGAATCACGGCCTGAACCTCTGATTGATAACCTGAGGCGAGCAATGAGTCAGCCATGGGAGCACAGGTGAAGGCAATTCACCTGTGCTGCCAGAAGAGGTGGAGCCTGGCTGCACCTCTTCTAGACCCATTTAAGAGCTGACTACCAGTGGGGAAGGATCTCTTCTGGAGATCCCTCCTCTGGAGTTTCATAGCAAGCCCAGGATACAGGTAAGCATTCTATCTATTCTGTTTTGGTATAATAACTGCTTAGCCAAACTCTCTAGTATATTTCATAACTATAACACCCGTACATTCATTGATTATATGTGTAATTTTAATCTTTACAGCCTTGAATATTAATGTGCAGTTATTTCTACCAAAAGAAAAAATAACAGATGATTAAACACTATTTCAAACTACAGCTCTATTCTATTTACAGTTTTGAGGTCTGTATTTAAAGCTTTCTTCATGGCTTTTCTTCATGTTCCTCACTATCATTTCCTACTTCCAGCACAAATACATAGTTTCACAGCTATTCCCTAGAACTAGGGGTTTGATGATACCTTTTATTTTTTCATTTGCAACTAACCATAGGGGCAGGTAGATTGAACAAACTACTTGTAGCAACATTATGCTTCAGCCAGCTAGCAGGAGCTGAAAAATAACACAAGATTGCTACCCATTTTCCATGGCAGTTCCAGCTTTTTCTGCAAATCCTTCCTACAGAACTCAGACTCAGCACGAGTGTGAAGTTACAGACATAATTAATCAGCTGAAACAAAACTTACAGAATGCAAACACAGGCTTCTTCTAGAGAGTTAAGATTTATTAATGGCGTATGTTCTCAAGAGTTCTATTACACAAGTGAAAACTCTGTGCTTTGGTTTCTGTACTAGCACAACAGTTGTAGGTTACAGACAAGGAAAGAAGAAATGCTCCTTGGGGAATTTGACTGGCATCTTGACAATACAGTGCAGCTAGTAGTTACTATTGCCTTCAAGTCTTGGCTTATTTCTAGTATGGAAGACAATTAACGAAATCTTCCTTTTTTGCTCTGTGTGTCTGTGGAAAACTCACATCATCATATGTATATCCAGAACTGCTGACATCAAGTGTTCAAAAACTGAGATCAGTTGTCATGACTTCATGTTAAGGCAAATATTAAGGCAGCAAATGGGAAATATTGAGATTTTTCGTTTGTTTGTTTTAGTTTAAGTTCATATTCTTAAGCCTCACTCTACAATGACAGGAAAATTGAATTCTCACTTAAAGTAGAAGACAAAGTGAAGCAGCAGAAATTCTTGCAACCTCAAATCCAAACCCCAAATTTAGACATCTGTCCCCAAATCCCATACAAACCAAACCCAACGTAACCCATAGATCAAATTTTTATGAAGCTCAAATAACAACTGAATTTATGATGAACTATTAAAATCAACCAAATAAAGTATAGTATGGTATGTGGAATCTTCTATTAAAACAACTTGTGGATTCAGAAGTATTAGAATAAATGCATGAAAGAAAAACTTAATCAAATGATCAAAATAATGGGTCAAATACAACTTATGCTTCTGGAATCTCTAAGCACTTTTTTTTTTAAAGGTGTAATCAGAGGAAGCAGCTGATATCTGCACTTCCAAATAAACTATAAAGTACTTCTGCTTCTGTCTGCCATCAGAGTCTTTGCTTGTTTTTTTTTAAAAGGACATTTTTCATGCTCATATAAACCAGCTGGAAAAAATATCATATCCACTGGAAATAATTCTCACAATCTCAACAATGCAGTTTCTGCATTGAAACAAAGAAACTATTAAGGTACATAAATGTGGGAATGTTCCAATGTCAAACTTCTTTTATGAACTATTGTTTCATATGTGCATGCTTAGAACACTAAATACACACCAACAATACTGATGTAGGGATAATGGCATCTTACAATTCTATAGGCCCACAATAACAATTTTAAATAAATTCTTTAAAAGTTATTAAAAATATAAATTATTAAAAGTAAATGAAGCTGAATTTAAAATAAATATTCCAATTTGTTCATGTATTAACACCTTGTAGGCCCAGCTTTATTTGGATAACAATCATGTCTTCCAAATCTGCAGCAAATGGGAAGTCCAAGGCAGTCAAGGCTGGATAGAGGGTCTGTTATCTTGTTTGTGCTCTCAAACCTGTTCTGCACAAATGACTTGAAGGCATGTGAAGCTGTTGTACTGCACTTGAAAGCCACAGAGCACATATTTATAGGAAGAACAAATGTACAAATAAAGCTGTACTAGGGCATCACTTAAGGCAAACATCTGGACCGTCACACTGGAAACAGCAAAAAGAAGTGATGTGTTATGTGTATCCTTTGATAAACAAGCACCCTGAGAAAAGGCAGAGAGGACAGAAACCAACCAATAAATGCTGGTTTTCACAGCAGTGTCAGGCATTTACAAGCAATGACAGCCTCTGTCTTAGCAACAAGATAAACATGAGACTGCCAGGAGCCATGAGGCTGCTAGTACTCTGATAGAGAAGGGCAGGTATTGAGGAAATGTATTTGTTGAGTTGCCCTCCACATGCTATGTTGTACTTTTCACAGCCAACGACAAGGGAACAAGAAGTTCTCCTCTCTGGAGCTCAATAAAAAGACTGCCTGTTGTATTTCTGTATGTGTTAACAAAAAGCTATTCTGCAAGAAAGATACAGCCATACAATTGTTGCAGCCACTTGCTGTGGTTTTGTATTTAAAGTCTTCTCTGCTCTCTTACTTAGTAACGCAGAAGATTATTTAACAGTTTTTAGAACTACCTATGGAGGTAAAATACAGATAAATTTTAAGCCAACTCACCAGCATTAATAATAAAGGAACACATTATTTCATTTAAAGCAAACCACACTGAAGCTATAACTTCACAGGTCTTTTCACAAAAAAAAAAAAAAAGCACAACATTCAGATTGGAGAAACAAGGAGGCGGAAGCTACAAGTCAATTAAACTGAGTTTTTAAACCATCACTGCTGAACTAACTTAACCCCTGCCAGAACAGACTGAAGGATTGCTCGTATCAACTGCTCTGCCATCAGATAAATGGTGTAAGTGGGAACGCCCATGAAAGAGGAATGGAAGTTTTCATTGCTCTTAGTTGCTCTTCAAAATCTAGCCAGCTGGTGAGAAATGAGTTTATATCTCTCTTCCAAAGACTACAACACAGAGTCATTAGTACAGCCACCACAGTTTCCCTATCCCCATTAGCTAAGATGAGAGAAGAGGATAGGGGTGGGTTGGGAAAAAAAATAGACAAACAAGCAATGCACAGACTTTAAAAATATCAAATTTAAAATAATATGAGGGGACGGAAAGAAGGAGAAAAAAAGAAAGGAAAAACCACTAGCTAATCTAACAAATACCAGATCAACATTATATACCAAAATGCAAGAAATAGCTTTAATTATTCTGATACAGAAAACTGCTATTACCGTGGCATGTAAATCCATAGACTAAAACTGGGTATGAGGGAAAACGTATGGAAAATCAGTTTCCAGAGTATATATATTAGCTGAATCAAGCAGGGATTACATTTATACTTTAGGCTAAGAACTCATCTTCATGGTCAAACCAATTTTTTTCTGTTCACTTAATCGAATTTCTAAAGCAAACACCTTGTTCAACTCTTCACAACCCGTTCATAACCAGCATAATTCCCTCAAGAATATAAAACATGAAATTTTCCATCAGTAGCTGAACATGCAATAAAGGAGTACTGGGGGTGGGAAAAGAACTCTAAAATAGCACATTAATCAGTGGGTCAAGTCATAGGCATACCTAAACTGCAGCATTCACCTCCAAAAATAGCACTTAACTAGGGATGAAGCTAGTGCAGCAGTTAATAGATGCCAGGGATGTTCAATTCCATCTGCAGACCTAATCACTTCATTAAAACAGCTGTTTAGGAGGAAGACATTTGCCAGCTACTCATCTGACCTTTAAAGAGAAACCCTCATATGATTTGCTTGGGTCTACAAGATTATAAATCATCAGAACTCCACTGATTTTCTACCACTTCACCAGGAGGGGCACTTCCATTTACAGCTGCCTTTCTGTCCTTCTCTTGTGCTTCTTTGCCCCAAGGTGAATTTGCATTGCTCTTTTGCAGTCCCTTTCCCTTAACTGAGCATTATGGGCACTTGAAATCTTTGTACTGAGAATATTTGCTGAGAACATTTCCCAGAGCCAGCCATTCTGGGTGAGGCTAATTCAGACAGCGCACTGGAAACTCTTTGAACAACACAAGGCAAATTACTCACCATTAATTAAAAATAAGCATTCTTTAAAAATAGAGGACAAAAGTCATCACTGCAAGTATTGGTTTGTTCCATGGATTTAAATTATTTGGACTTGTTTCGCTGATAACTGCACTGGCAGGATCTTTGGGATTAGATTTTCTTGTTGAAGTTTTATTATCTTGAAGGTCATAGTAAGACTTTATTTTAAAAGCATTAACTGTGTGATTCACCTTCTCTGTTCCCAGACAGTCTTATCCTTATTTCTTTTTTATTATTTTAAGTGATAAAATAGACACTTCTATGGATAGACCACTTGTATTGGAATGGTGAAGCTATCAGCCACGTGTGTGGGGGAGAATGACAGCTGGAGGAGAAATGATGGCTGAGTGGCAGAAGGGGATGAGCAGCCAGAGCCTCCCAGACAAGAAATCAGTTGCTGTGGAAGAGAAACTGGACTTTTCTCCAGTAATAGCTGAGCACAGGAGAAAAAACAAATCCTCATCTTGCTTTCAGATTTTAAAGAGGCTCATTTTGATACAAGGAAAATAAGGGTGCAAATGAAATGAGCATACCTACCTTCCCAAGCAATATATTGAAAGCACCCTGAATACATGGATTTTTCTTATAACCACATTCCACTCAATAATGAAGTTTGCAAGATTTTTACTGAAAGATATGGGGAAAAAGAGGATTTTTTAAATTAACCAATAAAAACAAACACATACTGTGCTGTTGGCACACAGTAACTGTAAATTAGTGAGCAAGCAAAGAGGATAGAAGACAGAAAAAAGCTAATCTGACCTTTTCACTCATCAATTCTACTGCAATTCAGCTTCTGCTCTTTTCTGAATATACATGATGTTGATATCATCTCTCAATCAAATTCAGTTCAATTACCCAACTCTGAAAAGTTGAAAGGAAAACTGTAAACAATAATACTGCCTAACAATATTCTAATTACTACACAGTAACAAAACCCAAGAAAATAAACCTCTGGCTTGCAGGATAACTGCCACCTTCATTGCCTGGCATTTCCCAGTCACTAAGCAAAACTGGCAAATACTGTATGCAGGGAGGGGGAAAGAGAAAGGGAATTACACAGAATTCAGAGGCAATTTATATTCAGCTAGAATTCTGGAAACTTTTTTTCCCCCCACCTCTCGAAGGCTAAGCCCATCTTGAACCTTTGAATCAGTTTTACATTACTCCAACCATCCTAACACCTCTGTGAACACTATCCATTCTCAAATTCCTGTTCCTGGTTATTTGCTCCAACTTCAGCTAGTCACTTGCTCCAAAAGCTTCTGATACCCGCTTCACTACGTGCCAGAAATCCCTAATCCAAACCACTTATCTTCAATTTCACCTTTGCATCCTCCTCTCTCCCTCCTCACTTTGCTGTTGTTTCTTCTTGTTGTGCTGATGGGAAGCAACATTTGACAGTTTTACCCTGTAATACAGGGGCTATTGGAATGCTGCCAGCATAACGACAGCCTTCAGCAGTTGTTTTTTTGTTTGTTTGTTTTTTGTTGGTGTTTTTTTTTTTTGTTTGTTTGTTTTTGAGTTATAGATCAGAAGAAGCTGGTGATTCTGTTAGGTAGATGCTAGAGACTCCCTACTTCCCTGGATTTTTTATTTTCATCATAATTTGCCTCATCAAAGTTAAAGCTATACAGAAAGAGACAGGATAACAGAAATTCTTCATCAACAGTACATTGTGTACAAGTTGTCCATCAACAGATTCACTCTACTATGAGATTCATGAGTCATTCTCTAGTCATTAACTGAACCACATAAAAAATATTCTGGATGAAGCCACCAATGCAATATTTCACTACTTTAAGCACTGCTGCAAAAGCCTCTCTAAGAATTGCTAGAGCTTGTCTTAGGGAAAGAATAAACCTATACTGATACACTAGATCTTCCACAAATTATGACACTTCTCTTTTTGGAAAGCGTAACTTTTTTCTATGACTTCTCTTCAGAAGCTTTGAACTACAAGAATGCTCTGCAGACTGTTCCAGCCTGAACTATACTCACATGAAATGCTAGTTGTCCTAATCCAAACTGCTGGAAATGCAATGTGATCCTTTACAAGGCCATTACTTCTATGCAGAAAGCATTCATTTACTGCACTTGGAACTATGTCCTGTTAACAGCTTTGATTTTGTTCTTAGGAAAGGAATTGAACTAAACTCAATGCAGACAGAAGATGCACTGAGGACAGGATGAAGTGGGCAAGCAGTAGTATATCCTCAAGTGCTAGGATGGCATTCATGAAAAAAATGTCAGGGAAATACAGCTGACAGTTCTTGGAAGATTAGCAGCAGGACAAACAAGGTAGTTTATTTTCAGGTGGACTCAGGGACCACTGTCACCGTGGGACTGCAGACTCAGCCACAGATGATACTAGCAGGCAACTTTCATGTGGCAACAATGCTCATCCAGTAAAAATTGAAATTCAGCCTTACATCACAAAGCAACACAAAATGTAATCTAATGAAAGCTGTGGGTCTATGAATTTCTGTTTCTTGTACAGAGAGAGTGGAATTATTACATTATCACAGAATGGCCAGGGTTGGAAGGGACCTCGAGGATCATGAATCTCCAATCCCCCTGCCACATGCAGGGCCACCAGCCTCCACATTTAATACTATACCAGGCTGCCCAGGGCCCCATCCAACCTGGCCTTGAACACCTCCAGGGATGGGGCATCCACGACCTCTCTGGGCAGCCTGTTCCAGTACCTCACCACTCTCATAGTAAAGAACATTACTACAAAACAACATTTCCTATATACTGTTTGAGTTAGAAGTCCTTAAATGAGGTCATTCTTACTGGACTGTGTTCAAAGAACATTTGAAAATAACTGCCTCAAAAGCTTAATACAGCAAATACAGAAAGTTTCAGCTAAAGTGAAAGTTCAAGAGTTCTGTAACACTTTGTGCAAGTTAAAACTGGGTTCTAGAGCCAGAACTGGTTAAACTAATGGTAATGTTCAGGAATGTTGATGCCTATGTGGTAATAACTGTATTTCACATTTAACATGCTGTTAGAGATCATTCAGAGTCTACATTTATAATAATGATTTTTTTTTTTTTTTTGAAGTTACAGCTATAGAGCTAGTAAATATCAGATCTAAAGTACTACAGAAAGAATAATTTCAATTAGACTGATGTTTTCTGCATGTACTCACCCACTGATCTCTGGAAGGGTTGGCAAACCTGCTTCGCAGACATATGCAAAAGACTGTAGCCCATGTTTTTGTTGCTTGTATTTATTAATCAGGTCCATTAGCACTGCTTGGTGCCCAATCTTCTTCACCAGCTGCTGCACCATACGATCATTCAGAGCCAAGAGAGCTGCTCCACTTACTTCTTCTTCTGCAAATTGAAGGGGATTACAATCACTGTGAGGTAATTTTGGAGCTATAGAGACATCCTACATTCCTAAAAACATGATGGTGTTTTAGGTCAAAGTCAAAGATACTTTCTACTAACGGTGTGTTTCTTCAACTGCTTTAAAGAAATGACGTCTTTTAGGTACTGTCCTTTCCAATGCCAGAAGCTCAAGTCAGTGTCCAGGGTTCTCTTACCTTCCAGTAAGAGAATGCTATGTCTGAAATGCAATTAGGATTACACTGCTTAAAACCAGACCTTATTTTGCCTTGTTGTAGCAGAATGTTTCTTTTTTTTTTTTTTCCCCCGTAATTAAGAATTGCAAGGAGCACACAGCATACAAAATGTTCTCCTAACAGTTTCTCCTGTACTGTTATAGTGTTTACGTACACGAACACTTTTAGAGTTTGCACCCTTTGAAATAACACAACTGTAGCAGTATAAAATAGGCCCCGTAAAGCTTGTTGTACTGCCAGCTGTTTCTCGAGAGAAAGTGCACCTCTTTACAACCAGCATTGGACTTTCCCCCCTGTGCTCCTCGAAGACCTCATAACGAACTTGCAGTTATTTTAGATGTATTATACGGATGCCAGCCCCAAAACAAGCTAAGCATACAATTAAAAGCATTTAAAAAGATAAAAGACACAGGAACAACAAGAATGCCTACCGCGAAACTTAGGAACTAGTTCTCCTAAATTGCTCTGTCTCAGCCAGTTGCAGACTTGATCCACAGACCAACTTTCCATCTTTATGTGTCGCACAGTTAAGTTTCACTGGGAAGCAAAAACAGAAGACAATTTTCATGCTGAACTAGAAAAAAAAAAAATTGAAAAAAAAAGTACTTTGCAAATGCACTTATGTTTACATGCTCTGAAAAAAAAAAAAAAAAAAAAGGTAAGGATAATCCAACAAATGCCTGTCGCGAGTGGCAGCTTCCTTGAATCTCTCTTTCTTCACCTCCTCTCCTTTCGCTGCTTTCCCTCTGCTTCCAGAGACAGCCTCATTCCTTATAAAACACGACCTGCTCCAGCACCATTAACACCCAGGTTTCCATACAGAGAGGAAAAAAAAAAAAAAGGTGTGAAATTCACCACCACCACGCTCATCGGGAAACGGCTGACATCTTAAAGAAAGACACACACACACACAAAAAGAAAGACAACCAAAAGCATCGGATAAAAGTCTGTCGTTTGTATGCTTATAGAACATCAGGCACATTAAGCCCCTCTGCACAATCAATACGTAGCCAGGCAAACACTTAACGGCCAATTAACGACAATTAGAAGCACTAAAGCTGCCGGCGCGGGGAGGGAACAGTTCCTGCTGGCAGCCTCTGGTCTCATTCCTCAGGCAACAGCACGCCCCGGGATGAGGTGACACCGTGACGGGACGGGCACATCCCCGGAGTGCCAAGTCTTTGACAGTAGAAAACTCTCTGAGAATGATTTTCTTGTTAATGTGTCTTTGCGCTACTTCATAAAGGAGCACCTGATGCGCCATAACTGAACGATATCAGAGCAAATCATACAGGCAAGATTTTTCAGATGTGAACACGAGTGTCTGTAATTGTCAGCCAAGTACTTCCATGCTCAAAACACTACCTGGTTTACTAGCTCCTAGGTTACTTAGTGTTGTGGTTGGTGCCCCCATCCCTGGAGACTTTCAAGGTGAGGCTGGATCAGGCCCTGAGCAATCGGATCTAGCTGTGGTGCCCCTGTGCATTGCAGCAGAGTTGGACTAGGTGGCTCTCAGAGTTCCCTTCCAACTGGAAGGATACTATGATTCTATGTCTGCACACACCCTGGATCTGCTGTCAGAGCAACATTGGTAAACCATTGCAAACCTTAGCAGGACCTGTGCCATCGAACTACCAAGAAAAAAAAATAAGTAGCACAACATCATTTCCCTTCAACAGCAGAGATCCCCAAAACAGACACGCTCAGATTGTGCTGGTACGCTTCAGCAACTTTAAAGGGTTAAGTTTAAGGGGAATGTCTTGCTGAATTACACAAGTGGATTTAATTTGATATGACAACAGTAGCCATACAACTCCTCCCCTAGGCTAAGCAGCAATAACAGGGTGTGAAAAAGTCATTATTTGCTGAGAACTCTGGTGTAAATTAAAAATCACACCTTCTTGTCACACTTTTTACTTCATTGCAAAGAATAGGACTCAAAAAGTCCCCAAAAAACCCTTGAAATATAAAACCTAACGCTAAGCAGAATTATACTTGCCTTACTAACCAGTAAAAAAGTAAAGAGATACATTAAAATGGTGGAAAGGTCATTACTTCACTCTAGAAGAAGGTTTGCATCCTGGAACAGTTCTTGCTAAAGCAGAGAGATGGAGATGTTAACATTTCAAAAAGCAACAAGCAAAAAACAGCCATGCAAAGCCACATCCACTTTTATCACTATGTGACCAACTCTACAGTGCAATGTCCATTTGCACATGGAAATGTAGGTTGTGCACTTTAGGGGGAATAAAGTGATGACAGTTTAGAAGCTTATTTAAAGAACGTAATATTAAGGGTCACTACACACAAACTTCAAAATGTGTCTCAAAAGTGCGTGCTCAATTCCTTGCAAATATTCCAGATACAGGAGCTGGGAAAATAGCACTCTAGTCTTCTATCAGCATTCACTTGTGAGAAAAAATCTATGGCATTGCAGACTACAGATACATTAATCCTTAACAGACCTCTACATGACTGTCAGTGAGGTCATAACGAAGGTTTTAGTGCATTTTAGGACAAGAGTGAGGAATGTGATGTGTGCATTCCTATATGTCACAAATATGTGACAAATTTTGCACGGAGTCAGATCTCAGCATTGCAAGTGTGAAGTTTAGGAATTGATGCATATCATAAATAAAGCTAAAGTGTTCCCTGTGTGTATTTTTGAATTCTATCTTAATTCATTTTTATCTTTGTATGCATTACAGAAATGTATTGTTTTCCTTCCACTTACTCCGAACCTACTACAACTATTTAAAATAATTAAATCCAAGCTACAATATGGAAAGCAGAATGTCTAATCTTGGATACAGTGCATGAAAATGTGGTAAGTTAGCAGGACATCAGTTATCCACCAACCCTTTTAATAGTATAAAGGGAAGTACTGCATGAGAAGCATCTCTGCCACCTTCCTAAGAATTAGGAATATACCAACAGTTTATTGCTGTCAGTTATCAGGTACACGCTAGCACAAAGCATCCATCTGAATGCTTACAGAAACAATTAAATGAAGCAATGTGAGAGAAGGGAAAGAAAATTCAAGTATCAATGCCGGAATAAATCTCAAAGTGCACACTTCTGTTCTCTTTCCCATGCTCTACTGTAGGATAGGTAGCTGCAACACAAACTTCGAGCAGACACAGTGGAAAATCTGCATCAATTCATAATACACGTGTTTGAGAAGTTCTAGGAAGAAAATATGCACAACCATAATGCAGATTCAGATGAAGGGGTAAAAGCCAGACAACACTTCTAAACCTTGATCAGAGGTAAAAAGAATACAAAGATTACTGGACTTGTCTGTCAGCTGAGCTGACAAATTCCTCTGCTGTAGGAATTAGTTCTGAAAAATATAAAAAATACCAATTTTCTCCTTATTGTACTTGCTTCTGATTAAATATGAAGCTTTTGCTATCCACACTTTCACTAGATGATCTTTAAAAGTAATTTTATCTATACTATCTATGGTGCTGCTGGAAAAATGTCATACTTCAACTCAAGTACCAAGTTCCCTCTGTTACACATGTGCAAGTTATTTGGCAATTTGAAAGCAATAAAAGAAAGTTAACTCGACTTGTTTTAAGGTGATTTAATACCCTTACAGATGAGACTCTGTCCAATCTATTGCTGGCAGCAGTGCACAAGCCATAAAAGAAAAATATTTTATTTTTTATGAACACAACTTCTGGAAATAAAGCCACTGTAACATCAGTTCCATCTTTTTCAACTAAAAAAAACCCTACCAAATTAAAATACAAGGTTACTGCATATTGAGAACAAGAAAAGATCAAGTAATTGTTAAAAATTCATAAACCTCAAAAATGAAATCTCATATATCACAGAAAATGTGATTGGACTGAAGTTACTCAGAACAATACAAGAACTGCTTCAAAAAGATAAAGAAAAAGCCATTTATTCTTGTAAGAGAAATCACACTGACTTCTTTTCCCTCAGAGTAGAGGTATGAATTTCTCAGCACAAGTGAGGACCACAAGTACTTTCAATCATGTCACTGTTTTCTTCGCAAAGGACTTCACCATCTATCCCTGAGCAGTGCAGAGACTTCTGACATACACCTTGCAACACAATTCCACAGAAATCTAATTGACAGCTGTCATAATCCTGCCTCTTCTTTGCAGTTGTTCATAGGCTCATGCAATCAGAAGTTCAGGCTAAGCTGAAAATATATGTGTACGTATATATTCTCATATGGGTAGTTTTTGGATGGATCAGTCCCTCTAACTCCCATAACAGGTGGGTGAAAATAAGTGGTGGAACTGTATCCCTAGATTCACTTAGAAGTTGTATAGGTAAACAATGCATTATAGCAATTGAGGTTTCTGTTTTAATGAAACATTGATTTATAAAGTTAGGCCATCATCCCAAATTGTGAGAAACATGAACCTCTGTGAAGTTTTTGAACTCTCCTGGTATTTGATCAGCTGCATGAATCAGAAGGCAGAGAAGGCAGAGAAGAAAGTTACATTAAAGACAAATGAGAACTCCCTGAAAATGAATGAATTGCAGTCACTGGTAAAGACAGATAGCTGTGTGCAGTCAGTATATGGTCAGCGACATCTTGCCCAAAGGTCCCTTTCAGGTAACCATTAAGTAACTGGGAAAACTAATGATTGCTGCACTTTATGAATTGACAGAATGCTCAAAGCTTGTCAGCTCTCTGAAAGAGTCTGTGTTTAAGACGCGGGAAAACAGGTCTGAGTAAGTCTGGTGCATCTCTCTTTTTTTTTGCCTGTTGGGGGCAGAAAGGTAAAGCCTTGAGGCTTTTGTCTGTCCCAAACAAAGAGGGTGGGGTATCAGGAAACAACCTGTGGAGCCTGCTGAGGATGGTTGGTTGTGGACAGCCCTGCAGCACCCTGACCTTGGGCCTGGAAGCTCTTGAGGTGCTTGGATATGACTGTGCTCCTCATTCTGCATGGATGGGCAGAAAGGGATATGTGAAATAAACAGCTGCCAGTATGCAGCCTGGAGAGCTCCTGCAAATCATCTTTGCCCCTGTTTTACCAACTTATTTTAGAAGCTGAGAGTGGGGTTGCAGCACTGAGCTGTGCATATCGCCTCCTGTATCTTTGACTTGCTATTTTAGCATCACCGAGAATCGCTGAATTATGTGATTACTAGCTGCTGACAGCACTCCTCCTCCAGTTTATTTATCTTATGAAGACGATGATGAATAACTGGGTTTTAACACATTTCATGATGCACATTTTTTTATTTTGCTTTCAACAGTTAATTCCGAATGACTGTTTCAGTCATAGGTTTTTGTGTCAAGGAGTTTTGTTGGCATGTTAAACCAGGTGAGTTGATATGATTAAGCTGAATAGTAAAAATAAAACAGGCTGTCACACTGGCCTATTTTACACACCAGAAGCAGCACCGTTAATTTGGCACCCTTTGCCACAAACTCTTTAAATAAGGGCATTCTAAAGGATGGACCAAGAAATGTATTGGATTTATTTGGCTAAGTTATGTCTAGGGTATATACAGCTCATTTCTTCAGGTTGTAGCCCTTATGGTTAACCAGATATGGCCACAACAAACCAGTCATTAATGCCCACAGCCTGTTATTGTCTCATTGCATACAGCTGATGAAGTTGCACCTGATATAAGAGTTTTAGCTGAAACCACCAGTAGAAACACAATCAGCTATTTCTATCTGCAAGATTGAAGGAGGAAACTGGGAAGTTTGAACATCACTGTTTGGGTTATGACAGTGTAAGCAGGATATAAGTAAAAGAATTCACAAAGCTTCTTCAGAGGACTGCTTTGTCCTACTTATCCCCTTTTCATCAACAGCTTATTTATGATCAATTGAAAAACCAACAACCCAACCAACCAAAACAAAGAAAAGGTCCCATACATGAGGATCATATATAATCATTCATTTGTTTTAGTGACAGTGGTTTAAATTTCCCAGTCTAAAGATATCCCAGCATTGTATTTTTAGACTTGCTTGTCTCAACTGGCAAATCTTCAGGAAAGGTTTCAGTGGTGGAAATTTTAAGGGAAAGTTAGCACTTCATCCTAGGCTGTAGATTGCTAGAAAGAGTACATTCAGCCACATACCCTTCATGTTATGGTCACCTAATGATGTTAAACTTTTTCCAAAAAGCTACAAGACATCGGATCTGTGGTTCAGTCTCAGGCAGTTACAAGGCATGTGGGAAAAGGTAAGAGTTCAATGATTTCACTTTGTTTCGCTCACTCTGTGCCTCCTAAACCTACACATTTTATAAATAAATCTTTTCTGAGTGTAGGTCTTGTTTGCGTTGCACTCAGTCAGACTGAAGCAATACAACACCAAAAGAGGTGTGAAATTCTTTGGGATGTCTTAAGTAGACTGTTAATTTCAAAACATCATTTCACTTTAAAAATGCTAGTAATTTTAAATAAATACATATCCCAAACAGCAATACATGTGTTATATGTATTTAGTTATACGCCTTGGTCAAATACATAAAAACGTATTTTGGTCTTGAAAATATAAAATGTGAAGTATTACAATGCTAGTCTATAAAAAATATCTAGATGAGTAAATTTCACATTTTCAGTTTTGAAAGTGGCTTACATTGCTTTATTTCTGCCCTGCCTCTCTGTATAACTGATCATAAAACAGACTTCTTTTTCAACTCTGGTGATGATATGGAAAAAAAAGAGCTTTTACTGAATTTGTACAAACTTTGATAGTCTGTTTGTTCAAATCCCTAAACTGGTCATGTTCACGTGGCTCAGCAGTCAAGGGGAAGTCATATATCAAAAGGCCTTTTTTCACTTTTTATTTTTAATCCAAAGCCTTTGTCACATTGGCTGTCTTAAGCAAAACCAAGAATTTAAAAAAGAATAATAATACTAAACCACTCTGCTTCCACTGCCAGTCACTTTTCCACTCAGCAGACAACACGGGGCAGCTTATTTGAGACAAGGTCAGTGTTGCCATGTTCATCTGCTTTTCATCTTTCTCTGCCAGAAACCAGAAACATTCTGTTTTGAAATAATTTTTCCTTCCTAAACATGTATCAGTATATTGATATTCCAGTCATTGTTTTCACATTTGTGTTATCTTTGACATAATACCAAAGGAGAGTATGGGCTACTTAGTTGCCCACATGCAGTGCATTTCTTTGCCACAAAGACATGTTAATGAGCATTTATAGATGCAGTAGTATACAAATAGGTATGCAGGCTCAAATTCATATTTAGGAAACTGTAAATTCATAACTTTTGTGATCAGAATGCAACAAAACTTATTAAAATTGTTCTGTTTTCATATTTGAATGAAAGAGCAGAAGAATAATTTCCTGTAAGACCTAAGATCTCAATAAAAATATTGTATTAACTTGATGTAAGTAAACTGCCTTGGAATTGTTATTCCTATGTCTCACCATATGTGTTAATAACAGTAGCTTCCAATTACAGCTCAGGTGAATACTGAAAATGACATTTATGAGACACGCTGTGACATGCTTATTGAAGAAAGATGTTCAAAGATGGACATGTTTTTGATCCAAGACTGTGTGATAGTTCACAAAATAATTACAAAATAAAACTCTTATTCCTTTTCTCATTGTTGGATTAAAGAACAAGTCCTCTGTAGTCCCTTTTCTTGGTGACTTCTTTCTGGATGCTCTGTTGCTCAGATGATGTAAACACTGGGGTGCTGTTCAGAACCAAGCCACAAAAAAGAACTGACCTTGTTCCCTGATGCTATTTCCTCATATTTCCTGCTCCCGCTGTCCCCATCCCTTTCGTGACTCCAAGCTCTCTATGACCTATGAGCCCCACTTGGGACAAACACAACCAAAAAAACTCAGCAGATGGTTAGTATTCTGTCAGGTCTGGCCCTTGTCCAGTCCATTGCAGTGTCACAAAAACAGCTCTACTGAAAAAAAGAAGGTGGTGACACAAAGATGGCAACGAGCTACAAGGGTTTTATGTGGGAAGACTTCTTCATTTTGGTAGCACTGTTGGCTTGAAAAATCTATCAAACTACTTCCTGATTTCAATAAGGATATAGACAAACAGCAGTTTGGGAAGGAGATGCCCTGATGTGAAACATTACCTCCAGCTGCTTATTGTTTCTTGGCAGGAAAGATGTTAAACCCAGGCTGTTTGGGTATTTTAGTTTAGCTATGCAGTAAGTAATCATTGACACAGTATGTGTGGTACCTTAAATTATCACAGCTGTCTTTACAGTGACTCTGATCAAACCTTAATGTGCCAAGGTGATGAATTTTGATCATATATGGAGTCATCCAGATCTCCATATTTCCATTAATTCTTAAAGATAACATTGGTGGAAAAGTCTACTAAGTGTGCAATGTGGAAAAGCTAGGCCTCCTGCAGACTTGGGTCTGTGAGATCCAATAGATAGTTCATCCTACCTATTTCTGGTTGTTTCTGCAGTCCTGGCATGGCTGTATCACAGTATTTCTGCTTTTTTGAGAGTGAGAGTGCTGCTGCTGTCTGCTCATACTAAGACTTCTGAAAACAGCATTCCTCAGATTCTAGTTCAAAGCAGAACAGACTCAGTCTTTAGGCTTGAGGTGAGTCGTTGGGGCTACATTTAAATATTTGCACCATAAATGGATTTCAGTACTTCAGTTGTGTTTCCTGCAGTTTAGGAATTCATTGGCTCATTACTCCCCTGTCCAGGACAGTCAGTGGAAGGGAATGTGTTCATGACCCTTGGTGACACTAACATGAAACTATGGCTCAAATCCTCTTTGTTAGTTTAATCCAAGCTGCTGGACTCTGTCCTGATATGCTAAAGGTGGGCACACAGCCTTCCTTACCATTCTGATGTGGATGAGATTGTCTTTAACAATAGGTGAGGAAAGGAGATAGAAATCAGCACTACTAGGCAACCTAAATACTTTAAGTCTGCTGGTATTTGGAATTTCTCACCTTACACTTGCAAATCTTGTAAGTATAGACAAATATATATGTTTTTTAAATTATTATTATTCTTCCCCACATTTTTTTTCCTCCTTAAATACAGTTGGAAGTTTAAAATCTTTACTTTCTTCAAATTCTTGAGCTGTCCTCCTGCCACAGCGTGGGTACTGGAGATCAGACATCCTATCATAACTCTGTGCCAGTCCATCATTGTGTAAAGTTGTGTCTAGGGTACAGCACAGGATGGATTCTTTGTGTACAGACTGTGATTCCCTGCAGAAAACAGAAGTGTGTTGCTCTTCATTTGGCATGACCCAGCAGTGCCATGGGTCGCCAATCAGCTTTGAACTCAGCTCTGGAGTCCAAGGTGAAGGTAGGGAAGATTCAGCATTGCCTTTGCCCTTCGGTTTGGCACTGAGCAGAGAGATGTTGGGGGAAGCACAGCTGCACAAGTAGCCTCCAATCAGGTCATGACAATTACTTGTGTCTCCTCCTTTTTACATGGAAAATCCAACAATATTAATATGGTTTTTTCTATTGCATTGCCTTACTCTATGTCAACTATCAAATGTGTTTTTTCTTGCCATTGATATAGATACATCATTGGCAAGTAAGATTAGATGGTTGAATGTATCCTTCCAACCTTAAATCTTATGAAATATCTAAAACTCAGCTATATCTTAAAATGCTTAAAATAATAAATGTTATGACTTAATGTAATTAAAAAGTGTAATTAAGGCAGTCAAAGTATAGCACAATGATTGACTGCTAAATGAATTTTCAAATGCTTCCATACAGCAATATTTCTATCATATTTATTCCATAATTTTTCGAAATGCTGGTAGATATGAGGTATATTATCAATTATGTTTTAGAAAGCTGTGCAAATCCACTTTTACTGAGAGGAAATGATTAGCTAAATTCCAGACTTTGTCTCTTAGGATCTCTTGACATTAAAGAAATACACCAAAAAACTCCAAAGAGATTAACAGCTCATCAGTTTTTTTTTAATGTGTGTCCCTGATAGGATGATGAATTCTGAAAGCAAGCCACTGCTAATCCTGCAATACTTTAAAATACTGTGAGCTATAAGCTTGGCTAGTTTAAGAACTGTTTCACAATCACTTCTACATTCTTTGCTGTACAGACCACAAATTTCAGAAAATAGACCCCTAAAAACCTATCCAGCTGTCTGTAATTATTTGTGTGTGTAACATTGTTACACAATTTTACTTACAGTAAGAGTTTTTGGAAACAACTGGATATCATTCTGTATTTGGAAGGATAAAGTAAGATAACTGGAATCAAATAAAGATTTGGGCAGGAGAGAATGTGAAATTTGACCCCATGTGTCAATATGAGAAAAAGGACAAATACAATGACTGATGCTGACAGGAACAAAAAGAACAACTCCAAATGTTCAAAAACAAAATAGCAATACAGAACAGAACTTTTAAAAATAATTGCAGTATAGCCAAGAATGCTAACATACTCATTTGTGCCAAACATGTCTTAAGCCTATTGTTAGCTTTGAACAAGCAGTGATTAAATTTTATAGATTTTCAGCATAATAAAATGTATCATAGAACACTGTTGGAGATCACTGACATATTCAACATAAGCAGGTGGTAACAAAACAGGTTTTCTATTGAAGTTTTTATGGATAATGAATTCCTATTAGCTATTTTTCCTCCATTTCTGATATTGTACAGTTGAAGGGCACCTTTGTGTCTTTTGAAAGTGACAGCAATAATAAACTGCTGGGCTCCACAGATTTTTACGCAAGAAAATAAACTAGCTTCTTGTATCTACCTGCTGGATCCTCTCCTGACAGAAAACCACCCTTTATTTTATAAATACTTTTTTAAAAATAGAATGGGTAATGGCTCTGGTGAAATTTTCTAAATGAAAGTCACTGCCAATTAGCAAAAATACCTTATATTCAGCTCTTGTTGAATACTATGCTTTACAGGCTTCAGAAAAGCGGTGTTAAAGAAAAAAGCAAAAGATTGGAAGTGTTGTGCTAGCTCATGTACTGAATGTAGCCAAACTGTTTTTACTTGAAAAAAATATTATTATTATGGTATATTTTTTATACAGCTGAGAATTTGGATTCCAGTGTGGCAGCACTGAAGTAACACCATGCAGTCTCCATGGCACGAGTAAGGCAATGTCAGTTCCACTGTTTTGAAGGCTCTATGGCTATACCTCATGCACCACGTGTAAGAGTTTTGGCTTTTCACATTTCCTGGCCTATGGGAAGGGAAGGGAACTAATAGAATGTTTGAGGGAATATTCTGGATAGCTGTCTCAGTCTGATCAGGAAGAATCAGTAGAGTTAGCTTTAAGCTTGTTGATAGCAGTCTGTGGAGATGTTTTCATTTGATACCTAACACGGTTTACTCACTGTATAGGAGACCAGGATATTTATCTCAGCTACGGATTTTATACCACAATGGTTTGTGTAGGAGTTAAGTGTGTAAGAACTTGTAGTGACTGTGAAGCAGTTGACCTTGGTGTGAAATCATGGCAATGATAGCACCATTTACGGAGGGATAGACTTTCCTCCTTACTTTTATTTGAAAATTTCATCCCATGTAAACATAAACTTCAGAGCAAATCTAGTCCCTCAATGGTATAAAGTGTGTCTAAGGGGTTGTACTAATAGTTGTCTTGCTGGGTAGATGGGGAGGGAAGATCTAACTTTTAAAATACAGATTCTTCAAATATACACAGATAAAAGTTTTCTCTTAAGTTACACTCTTCCAATACAAGGACTAAAGTCTACTGCTTGAACGAGTGGAGATTAATTCTATAGCAGTACCAGTAGTTACAGATAAAACTACATTTGAAGCAATAGAATCATAGAATATCCCAAGTTAGGGCACCCTAAGGATCACAGAGTCCAACTCCTCCAAATGTTTTAGTAACATTTATTATTAACATAATACTAGCAGGTCATGGGAACTGATCCAGTAAACTGGTAAAAGAAAATGTTAACTAAGCCATCTGTCAGCGTGATAAAGATTTGAATGCAGGACACTTGCCAGTTATCCTTTCTATGTCTGACATTTTCCTAATTCCATGCAAAATTATGCATTAAATGTTTCTGCTATAATCTCAGTGGGTTGCTAATAGCATTTATTTGTTTATTTATACGCAAGCTAAGACATCAATGTTAGCCAAAACAATTTGTTGTTATTTGAACAGATTTGCCAAAACTCCTGGGTTTTTGTAGCTTTGACTTCCTTGTTCTTCAGAATTTGTGATTCACTTTCAGCCCAAGGACAGCACATTTAATTAACATTTAACAAACCTATACCAGTAATTCTATATCTGGAAAAAACTGACATACAAAATGTCTATCCTCAAATAATCTTGATGTTAAATCAGATGAGGGATTAAATTTATTTCAAATAAATACAAAATATATATCTCTGCAAAACCCTGATGACTACTTCAGAAAATGGACTTTCAAAGAAGCAGATTTTAAAAGATTATCTGAAATTTGGTGGAATGGTAGTCTTGATAGATGATGTGCCTTTTCTATTTCAGTGATAAAAAGCCTTAGTTGCTTTTTGTATGTTTGTTTTTCTTTACATTTCCTGCTGGTAGTAAAATTAATATTGTTGTTAGCCTTCTCAATAATTTCATATTAAGGAACTTATTGCTAAATTTGAAGTAAAACTAGTCATGATAAGTTGTTTTAAGCTTTTATGGTTCAGCTTGGGTGTAGCATACTCTATCAAGTCACAACCAGCTGCTAATATGCAGACAATGGATGGGCGTTTAAATAAAAAAAAAAAGTATTACCTTTTACAAAGGTAATTACAAAGTGTCTTTGTAAAACACTTTATTTCTTCTGGTGACAATCATGACCATGCCACCCTTATAGATGTTTTATTACAAACAGGTTTCTAAATTTATCACCTGATTAGAAAATTCATCATTCTTCTGAGTTTATTATCAGGTTTTGTAGCCCACATTTCTTGCCAAATTCTTGTTCAACCTCTAGAAACCGTTTTTAAAATATTAAATGGTGAAATACATTGTCTGGTATCACATCTTGGAAATAATTTCTGCTTTTTAACATATCAACTATGACATTTCTTAGCAATTTTCTTGGTTTCACTTTAACCCATTAAGTTAAATTTTCCTGAGCAGAGCAAATTTAGTGTTGTAGATCTTGAATATTGTAGATTTCACAGAGTATAATCGGCTTTAATTTGGATATGAGTGGAGGAAAAGTGAAAATTGTGATACATTTCAAGAAAAAAAAAATTTTGTTTGTTTGTTTATTAAAAAACAAAACCCAAAGTACTGGATTCAGTGATTAAAAATTTTTGCTCAGTATATCCTTAAAAATCTTTTTGATAACTCAGATCTTCTAATTCTGTTAAGTTGATGTGGCTTGTAAGACTTGCTGATGATGTCAAAAGATGCCTTTTCGACCTGAACTCGGCAAGTTTATGAAGATTCACAGCAGTGATTGCAATCTTTTCTCAAGTAAATTGTACCATCGTTGCAAGAAACTTGCAGAAGCTTTTTCCCAAATTGATATATTATGAAGAAAATTGACAAGTAGAATGCACAACTTTCTTTCCAGGGCACATTAACAAGAGATTATTCAAGCAAAGGGACCTATGGTGACCTTCTGGGAAGGAAATGCATATTCTATAACCTGTCTGAAGGGATACGAACTTCACTGTGCATTAACTTAGCTTACATTTGCAATGGCTGCCATTTTGGCAGTATTTCAGCCTTGCACCCTCATATGACTGACTGCTTGGTTTGCCTGTGTGGACCCTGCTGTACTGGGGCTGGCTAGATAAATATCTGGAAAGCTCTCTCTGCAGATAAAAGCACTCAAATTTGGGGGTATAACATATAGACAAGAAACACAGCTAATACAGAGCAGCACATCACCAGTCTCCTTGTCTTCTGGGAAGAGGTGACCACATTAGAACAAACTTCATAGCAAAAGCCTTTACAAAACTGCCACCAGAAGGGTTCAGTTAACCAGGTCATGTTTGTCCTTCAGCATGGAGCCACAAGTGAATGTCCAGTACAGTCTTCCCATCTTGCTCTGAGAACAGTGCAGATTTTGAAGCATGGTAGTTACTGTATTTATCTGAAAAGTTGGTCATTGCTCTTTTAAGGTCACATTATAAAGCTGTGAAATCATATGGTGTAGTATAGTATAATAATACAATCTTTGAGGCTAAATATAGTCCAAGCATAGCATTTTAGGACAACTGGATAATTCTGTGCATACGTAATGAGTGGTGGTGTCTCACAGAGAACTAGCAACTCTTGAATTGAACCATAAGCATGCAAAGTAATAAGATGTTGTTAAGATGGCAGGTTCAGGTCACTGCACCTTCTAAGATTTTCAGAAGTTGCTGCAATTCTATTCATGTCACTGAAAACTTTGTGCATGCCCACAGGGGGTGAAAAATGGAACTTTTGTGCATAAAAATACTCTTGTAGTCTGGCATCAGAAAGAGAGCTGCTATGTTTTTCACTTCAGAATAGGTAGCTCTAACCTTTTATCCCTGAAGAACATCAGGTGGGACAATTCTGGTGAGTTATGTCAACGCATACCTTGCTGTGCTCCTTTCAGGACTTTTGAAATAGGCATCTGTTTTGATTCTTGATCAGTGACATCTATTTTGACATAAAGATTGTTTGCAGAGGTATAAAAATGTAGCTGCTAAATGTTCCTCTCTTCTACCTCATTGCCCATCCTTTATGTTGGTAACATGACCCCTGGCATCCAGCATCCAGTAAATTATAGAAGAAGAGTGTAAAAAGAGAAATATTTGATGAGCAGGTAGCTGAGGATTCTTAAGGATAAGGAAGAGAAGAGCAAAGAGGCAACATGGTCATCTGGCTGGCCATGTGCTATGTTCAAGGACACTGGGCAGAAAAGTACACAGAAAGGCTACAAAGATGTAATTTGTGCAAGTTGTGAATAGTCTTCTGTAAAACATGTAATACTTTCTCATTTTTTCCTTTGAAACAGTTCCTCTGCCTTATGCGGCTTTATCTGATGTGGAATTGAACACCTCTTACTCATGTGAGATGTAAGTTTTGCTAACCACAGACCCTCACACACAGAAATTTCACTTAGATAATGACACATCTGAGCCACTAGGCCAAAGCTGAGTTCCGCCATGGTTTTCCATCTTCCAAGTGTAATCAGTGAGAAAACTTGCAATTACACTTCCATAATCCATATAGCTGAAAGACCATCATTTTTTCTAAACTCACAATAGTAGCACTGGACCTGCTCTACCAGGTAGTCTTGGAAGAAATTTCTTCTAGGGATTCTGACAGGACTATTTAGAAACAGTAACATGGTTTTGCATTTTTTCTGCCTCAGCTTGCCTATCCTTAGGCCAACTCAGTGCATTCTCAATGCAGAAAGGATTCTGTGATGTTTGGATGACTGTGAAGGAGATCTCACATGATTGACTGTTCTCCATTTCTCTAGAAGAGCATCTGGATCTGCACAAATATCACCTGACTTACATCATTAGGAAATTGTTACTGGCACCTTCAGGTGACAAGCGCATCACTTGCCATACTACAATCTCCATTAAATCCTCACTGAAACTTTATCACCACCAATCTAAATATTCACCTGGACTAGACTAATCTTTCTCCAGGACTTTATACTTGCAGTTTCTTCGATACTTACCTGCTATAGGCATTGGGCTATCAGACTGCCTAAATGTTGATTCTGGTGGTGGACCAACATATCATGCCTCACTAGCATCCTTATTTTTAAGATACAATTTTGATTCTATTTTTGGAAGATCAAAAATGAAATCAACTTTATTCAGCTGTGGCTTGATTCTGTAAGAGCAAAATCATTATATATATCACCATATATACTTCAAAGAAAGTGATTATGAGGCCAAGGACACAAGGTCCTTAGGAATAATGTGCCTGCAGAACTTCACGTCATGGAAAGTATCTGTATAAGACACTATTATTAATA
Source organism: Phasianus colchicus (assembly GCF_987193195.1). NCBI lineage: Eukaryota > Metazoa > Chordata > Aves > Galliformes > Phasianidae > Phasianus > Phasianus colchicus. The sequence goes on along the minus strand of NC_143437.1, from coordinate 57,595,343 downwards.
AAATAACATTACTGTAGATGTATTCTGAAGTACCCCATAGTGAATTGAGATAGCAGTGAATGTGGAGTAGCTTAGACTTTCTGCCTGGATATTGCTGCTAATTAACAGCTTTCTGAAGTGCAGGGGCGTTTCTTGCTGAAGTAGGAAATGAATGTCATATTGTATGGGATTATTATAAGCCATTTCTTTAGTTCACAGGATCTCATATAATCCTACATTAAGGATTACATACCACATTCCACTACTGATCTACCAGAAATAAAAGCAGATAATTGCCTATTGGAAAATAGCAGGTCTAGAAGAGCTTACTTTACTTACTGAAGGCTCCCAAATGTTTGACAAACTACACAAGAATTGCTCATTCTCCTATTCCTGTTTTAACTTCTTTGAACAGAAAAAAAAGGTCTTTATTCACAGAAGCCTTTTTTATAACATTTCTTAATACTGCAGATATTTTTTAACAGAGGTGAGATGAAAAAGTAGCTCTTTCAGTTGAAACTTTTATTAGGATAAATTCTAGGATGTAGTGATTAGCAGCAGCTCTTACAAAAATGAACTGCAAAGTATTTAAAGACTACAGGTGCTCAAGTTCTTCATTCTACATCTCATATGGAAAATGATACGCTGTTCAGGCTCAGTGAGGTAGGGGTGCAATTTTTCTCTGAGATTCATTCCAATGCAGGTTTTCTTTATTGTGTGGTTTCACAGTCATTTTCACCTGATCAGACTGATCCGAATGGAGCATTTCCATTCTACTCCACATTCTCAGCTTTGCAATCTTGTCTTCTCCTTTTAGGCTGGATCTTGCAACTCTGAAAGAGTGGGTCCTGTTCTGGACCATCTGAGGTGTAACCCTTCGGTGTGTGCTGGTTCACATGTGCCTGCTATGGCAGTGCTGCTGGTTGCCCCCGGAGACATGGAGCTGCACAGCCTCACCACCCTTGGGCTGCCAAATATTCTAGAAACCTCAGCACCCAAAACAGTGCTCCCCTAAACAACTGCCCCTCTCGAAAACGTCTAAGCACTCAGAATGTGATCCAGGAGTGTAAATATTGGATCAGCTTCTCTGAATCAAAATTTCACATAAATTTCAGTGTTACTCAAAACTCAGTGTCTTAAATTTCAGAGCAACTTCTACTCTCCTGCTCCTGAGTGCTAACTTGCTATAGACATGCTTTAAACTTGGTCTTACAACACTTATGGAACATATATGTAACTCCAGTACAAATGCTTTTATGTGAACTACAGGTGTCCCTCTGTGTTTGTGCTGATATATGCTTTTTTGAAGCTTGGTCTGGGCAGCTACATGCCTGAACTCTGATAGGATTATTAGATGGGTAGATGACATTCAGACTTGGACTAACCTCCCAGCATTTCAGGTGTGCCAAGCCTGTTCCTTTTTCATCCTGATTGTGCTTAATTAAATAAAAAACACAGATTAACAGCATGCAATGACTTATCTAAGAAACTGGGTTTAGACTGTCTGCAGTCAGAGGGTGATGGGACAACCAGATTGTGGAGCAGCCTGGTGTAAGACTCTTCCAGCATATATCAGTCAAAGCCTTTGCTGCTGGAGCTGACTCTTCATTGCGAAAGTAGAACACAATTTTATGGAGACAAAGAGCAAATGAGGCAAACCTAACTGCAGGCTGGAAACAAGGAAGCCCGTTATATGTGCTTGCAATCAGTCTCTTCTCTGTATTTTCCCAGACTTATTTTGCTATATTCATGGAGAATAAGAGTATAGGATGATGAATTTCAGGATGTATTTAGAAGATCCCAGCAAGATGTTTAGCTTGCATAGATTCTGTGTAATATTCACTTATTTGGGAAAGATGCTAAATGTTAGATGACAAAAGGTTATGCTGTCGGTTTCCTCATGGATTGCTGATTGCTGTTAGTAAGAATTGATTTCACTGTGGATTAGCTGCTGTTGTTCCTCAGTAATTTACTCAGCACAAGATGAAAAAAAAAAAAGGAAGAAGAAAAAAGCCAAGCCTGGTGAAAGTGTGATTTTCTTAGATGAATTACAAGCAATCTTTCCTTCTTAAAAATGTGTTTGCAAACAGGGGCTGATAAGCTTGTAGGACAGATGATTTCTATTAAAAACAGTTTGGCAAACATATGGATTAAGTCTTGCAGCGACAGAAGAAATCCAGTTCAATTAAAGTAAATGGCAAGTACATTGATTTTAGTTGCACAGGAATACACTCAGGACAGTAGGTAAAACAGTGACATTTTAACTATTAGAGAGAACATATTGAAACCAAATGTTTACATGTACAGTGACCTTATACCTTAGGAAAATTATTTGTTGTAAGCTGACCCTACATGAAAAGAATATTTAGTGATTAACAACTGTGCCCTAATTCAGTGCACATGCATTTTTTAATACTTGTATTTGTCAATCTTAAACCAAATGCTAAATAAAATTGTAATAAATTACATGCATTTCTTGTTTTATTGAAGAAATTCAGTAAAAGTTTTTCTGCCCTCAAAAAAACGAGCAAAATCTCTTGATGAGCAGAAGCATTATCTGAGACAGTACAAATTCACTAGGTGGCAGCATAGCTAGCAATTTTCTGAAAAACTTACTTCTGAGTTTGTGTGTGTTTTAGGTACATTTTGACCAATCTAGACATGAAAACAGACAGAGAAACAGTCTTTTAGAAAGCTAATATTAATAAAATCTAACCATTGTAAGGGTGGTGTTCTTTCAAAACACATTAATTTCAGGTTATGTTCTGTATCTGGAACAAATGACATATATGTATTATGGTGTAAGGAAACAAAACAGAGAAAATGATATTCCTCAAAAGGGATCATATCAGAGCTTTTAATTAGGTCTATAGCAGACAAAATTCAAATCACAGCTTCAGATGGTAAAAACGTAATATCCAGCTATTAACAGGTACTATTGGTGATCTGAGTTGACCCTAATCAAGGAAAATATTTAGTCAAGATTCCATCTCATGCATCGTTGTCATTGCTCTCCAGAACATGTCATAGGGCAAACAGCATGGTGCCAAGTGGAAGAGAGGAGGGAGTAGAGAAGGAAGCTTACCTCCTTGGCTGACCATTTTACAAGGAATTCCGATGCTGTGAACTTGTAGTTGAAGTCTCCTGGCTGGATATGAGACTGGAAATGTATTTTGTTTGTTACAAGATCCTCCCTGATTTCATGGCTTTACTGTAAATGACAGTTTATTTTTTCCTTCTCTTTAGCGGAAAAACTAGGTTAAAAGCTTCTCAGCAGGGAAAATGTGTATGAGAATACATTGGTAAATGGACTGAAATAATTCAGCCTTCTGAACTTCAGAAATTTGGATGAACAGATTAGCCTTCCTCATCTCTATATGTGCTTTACTATCAACAATAGTAAATTCAGAATGGATAATGATGATTTAATGAAATGTTCTGCAAGCAAGCCATTTCCTGGTGCAAATCAACATAATTATCCAATAGTCTTTGCTCTTCAGTGCTTCTCTCAGCCTTAGCCAGACATGCTTAATGTTTTTCGAGCATGTCTGCAACATCACTGCTGTTTGTCCATGTGAAGCCCAGGACTGCTGCATTTAATCAGAACACATTTTCTTTGACTGATTCCCCCTCATTAGTGACTGACAGACCAATTACTTTATATTCCAAACTTCAGGGCTTTAGATGAGAGGTTTCTTTTACAGTTTTTTCTGATGTAACTTTTCAGTAAACTTCAGGGTGCTTCTTTTGTCATCAACAACTTTCTCTGCACTAGGAAAGGAAGAGGAGTAGTAGATAACACAGAGCATCGCAGACCTGAGCTAAAATCCAGTCCTGGTGTTTAATCACAGGGACTGGCAACCATTCACAAAGTGCTTGACTTGTGTATTGTCTGTTTATGACTTCAGCAATGAAACTGGTTGTGTTCAGTCAGGATTGATGCATGTTTTTATACTTTTGGCAAGCAGAAGACCTATGGCTCAGAAACAATGTGTAATATGATATAAATGCTGCTGCTTATAATGAAATTGAACAGATTTTGTATCTTCATAGTGTTTGTATATATTTCAGAGGATAAGAAGATCAGAAATACTGTATTCAAAATAACATTAGTAAATTTTTCAGTTCTGTTTTTTTGAGGAAAGTTCAATCATTTTGCCTGAATATGGACTCAGCTGCCAAAATGTCAAGCCTTGATAATATGCTCACTGAAATGCATCAAATTCTTGTTCTACTCCTGCACTGGAGTGAAGTTTTCTCTAGCATCTTTGATTCTCCTCTCATTAACTGGGACTTGGACATCACCTTGCCCTCTGTATCTCGAAAATCAAAGTTCTGTCATACAGTGTCATAGAGTTCAGGACAGACCTAGTGGTGCATTTAGACCACTTAGCCCACTCCTCATCATGAGAGGCATGAAATCAAGCTAGCAGAGCCTAGAGCACACCAAAAACTAGATAGGAACTGAGCCAATACACATGTATTTTCCAAAGGAGAAGGGAGGAGTAAAGAAATGCAATTCCTCTATCAACTGTTGTAAAAGCAGAATAACTGAACACCACCAGCCTTGCAAAGGGCTTGCCAAAAGATATGCTTTTAAATTGTATAAACAATTTGGATTAAGAAACATTAAACACATTCACACCTGCTTTCAAGCTTTAAATCTGTAGCTCTGCAAAATGTCACATATTTGAATAAAAGTGTATATTTTTCTTTCAGCAAACATCTGTTTGGAAATGATAAATTTATTTTCCTGCTATGAACTTTCCTGTTTCACTTACCCATTTATCCTTCTATTAGTTTAAATATACATCACTGATTAATACCGCACAGCCATAAATACCCATAAGTTCTTCCACTCTTTGCTTTCTCTCCTTGGACTAGAAGCCAAAGGTTTTTTTAATGATCTACATACAATTGCCGAACTTTAAAACACAAACAACCTGGAAACCACAAATAACCTGCAAATAGGTAGTAAGAGCTGGGGAAAGTATTATTTTGCTTTACCGTTAAATATAAGAAACTCTCATTTTCAGTAGAAAGCAGTCAACCTCAACATGAATGAATAACAAATTCAAATTACTTACATGATTCAGAGCCCAATGAATAACAAGCCAGTGGATAAGAGTATTTGAAAGGAGATTTAGTGTTATGAGATATACAGTTATAGGTAAAGTATTATATGCTCTATTTGAACCAATCTGAGTCCCAAAGATTAAGAAAAAACAAAGTAATTCAATCAAATATTCATATTTAGAAGCTACCAGGTATCTCTTTAGAAAAGAGTGAACAAGGTAGAAAATTAATGTGACATTTAAAAGTATAAGCTTATCTTAATATTTGATGTATATTTCAAATTTAAGGTTGTGATCCTTGCAACATGTTCCAATTCAAGTAATATTTCTGAGATCAAAGGAGTTTGAATAAATAAAGGTACGTAATTATGAGACTGTAGAACCAATAGAAAGCCACTGAGATTGTAAGATATGTTCAAACTTTTGTATTCACTGGGGTGTAGAGTTTTCCTGATGAAGCTGCAAGACCACAAGTGGGATGGAAAGTGCTGTATAGTATTTTATAACATACACATATGCACAAAGCACTGTTACGTGTTTGAAGAAAACTAATACAAATGGCAGAGAAAATAGAGAAGGAATTGATAATAGAGTCTAGAAACTAATGAAAATCCAAATGGATATATCAGTAAGGTAGCTGCAGCTGTATTGTTACAAACATGTATAAAGTTCAGTTAAGGAACTTAATGCATCTATTCTGAGTATTTGCAATTAATTTAAATTCATATAAAAATACATGTAGGGTGGCCTATATTTTCCTTTTTGTAAAGGATAGACTCTGGCTTGCTAGCTCAAGATGAAAAATGTCAATTAATAGCTAAGTTAAGAAAAGCATTATCCTTGCTCTGTAGTGTAGACAAAACATAGTTCTACCTATCTCCTGTCTGAGAAGTCCTTCAGTGAGTTAAACAAAGCTTACTAGAAGTCATAGCTATAGAAACATAGAAAGACTGAGGTTAGAAGGGATCTTGGAGGTCACTTGCTTCAACCATTGCCCAAGCAGGGACACTCAGAGCAGGGTGCTCAGGCCTATGAGGTGGCTTCTGAAGATCTCCAAGGAGGAGGAGATTCCGCAGCCTCTCTGGGGTAATTTTCTATTACACACACACACAGTACCTGATACTCAGACAGAAACTTCTGTGTTCTAGTTTGTGCTAAAAGTTCTAATCAGGCACATTGGTTGCAAAAGCAGGTTCAAATAAAAATGGCAATACTTTGCACATGTGTTGGAGACTTAATAAGGCTGACAATTGTGAAATGCCAAGCTCCTGTTGTCTGTGGAGTTATGTTATACAGACTGCTGAGCAACTCTTTGGGGACCATGTGCTCTAGTGAATCCATTTCCTGCACTGCACAGCCATTTCTTATCTATAATTTGCACTTAGAATGTCACAGGAGGCTCATTGTCTGTAAACAAATGACTTCCTATATTTATACAGCAATTTTTACTCCCATACACTTTTAGAGAACTTTGTAAAATTGGGATATTTCCAATACCAGCAAACCTCTAACCACACTTGCTGTTTCCTATTGTGCAAGAAAAGGCCACCCTGGGCAGATGAGGACAACCATCACTCTTCTGCTCCTAATCCCTTCATTTTTGAACATTATCAACTGAATCTCTTTATTAAATACTATATGAAGAGAATAATATATAGTTGGATTAACAAGCTCCTACATTTTGACAATGAAAGTTCATTACTCCACACTATCCCGAGGAATCCTGATACAGGAGATTACTTTCTGAACTGGTAATAAATGGTTCTGGTAAAGCCCGTGCAAATACTCCAGGCATAGATGTCTATTACTCTTCCAAACAGGTAAAATTAATGCTTGCTACCAGTGGCAATATTCCACTCCTGGAGCAGGATTCTCTGTGCAGCTGGTGGATGTAGCACAAAAACAGAGCAAAAAGATCCTTTTCAACAGCCCTTATGTCATAAAGGTGCTGCCTGTACTGTGACCGCTTCTCAGCTAGGTTTGGAGTCATCTCTCAGCTAGGTCAACTCTGAACCAGGTCAACTGTGGGGCTGTTTGTCACTGTAATCCCTACTTCCTCCCATACATTCTTTGATGATGGGACTGATGAGGCCATCCACAACAGGAATAGCATCAGGGAAAGAAACAGGACACTACAGGTACAACGGTTTCTTGGTAGAGTCTACATACTTGGTTGCAGCCTCACAGGACCATCCCCACAGGGTCACCCCTGTGAAGTTTTCAAGATCCAGGTCTTTCTCTGACTCCTCCAGCTCTATCTCCTGTTCTCCCTCTGGTAAGGACTAAAGGGTGGATGTCCCAGAGCAGGAAAACCCACTGCTTCCTGCCATCTTCTTAGCAAGTTTGATATTAAAAATGTGGTTGTTCTTCCCATCTGGGCTGAGCCAGTGTTTTTGACGTCTTCCTCTGTTGTGAGAGTGCATGCCTTAGGGAAGGAGATGTGGCTGTGGCAAGGATCATGACAGCTTACTCATGAAATCATACTCTCACATATCCTTCAGTCCATGACAGCCACAAAGGTTCAGTCTAAACTTTTAGGGAAAGACATAGAATTAGGAAACATCACATCACAACTAAGAGGATTTAGTTAATTAAACTGGTTACCAGCAAAGTTAATATCAAATAGATTTTTGATTTTTTGTAAATCAGAACCTTTTTTTTTTTTTTTTTTTAATGAATAATATGGACTTAAGCTTCAATTGATTGGAGAAACTCTACAGAAACAGTGTGATGCACTTAGAACCCCTGGTAAATAAACTGTAGAGCTAAAATGCATCTGCTGACTGAATGAAAAACAAAGGCTCTTATGTTCTGGTCAGCTGTGTATAACCATGCTATGTAACAGCTACTGGTGAGAACAGGAGTGCTGTGACAATTGGAAACTGTAGAGGAAATCTAAGGAGAAAAAAAGTAATTATTTGTGCAGAAATGTAAGTAAGTGGGAGACCAAGGTTAACAGCAGTAGTTTTCTTGGGATGGAAAAAATACTAGAAAGTGCGTGCCATTCCCCCATGTATTTACATGAAGGTCTTCGGTGACAGATGAAATAAAAACATGTACTAGTCACCTCGTCTCTCTGCTATCCAGTGCTATCCACTAAATTAACACTAAAGTCAATGCTGATTTACATGCAAATGGGTACATATTTTGTCTGGTCATGTATAAATAACTAACAAAACAACTTTCCCAAGGAAGATGTTATCCAGCTTTGGTTAAGCTGTGAAGAAGAAAATATATTTTCTGAAAAGATGATAAAATAAACAAACAGATACTGACAAAGTTCCTCATGTTTCATTTCAACACAAGGAATGAATTTATATTTTGTCAAACTATATCAACAGAAGCTCCAACTCTCCTGCTGTGAGCTGTTCTGCAGATGTGCTGAAGCAATTAACAATATGCTAAGGTAGTCAAGCTCATTCTGCACAGCATTTTGTTCCATATTATTTATTTTAACTTAAGTATGTTGGGAAATTTGATTAAAAATAACTTTAAAATAACTTTTTTTTTTTTTTTTTTTTTGAGAGCACATTTCTCCTAGCATCAGATTAACCTGTTTTGACAAAATCGCTTTCCATCTTTAGTAGTTTAATGAAGATATCAATACTTCTCCAAAAATAATTCCCCTGAAAATAATTTTGCTATAATAAACCCTGGGAGACATATGTAAATAATAGATAAAGAACTCTTCTTTATCAAGCTTCTATGTTAATTACCATTTAAGTAAATCTAATATTCATAAATAACAACGCAGTTCTAACCCACTCATAAATGAGATCTTAGACAAAATGATGATAAATTAAGGTTTGTGGTAGATTTATATGATTGTTATATAATTATTAATAATGAAATTTTTAAACATCAATGAATGGCTCCACCGTTATTCTTCCATAATGCTCTCTTAAGCACTTTATAACATTAATTTGACTGGAAATAGGCAGCAGATTGCATGCATGTATCTAAATCATCTCTAACATGTACATACAATTATTTGAGGAAAACAGAGACCATATTTTTTAAAAAATGGCATCTTTGTATAAAAGTTTGCCCTATCCCTAATTTTTTCCTTTTACATTTCAGTTTCTTTAGCAGTCTCTTCTAAGACAATTTCCTGACATAAGTTATGCTGAGAATCCGTTATTTTCTGGGTTACTGGTTCAGAATGAAAGTGTTGTTTATGGGCTTCTCAGTCATGACTACAAAAACAATAGGTAGAAGAATGTGCTTTTAAAAGGAGATAAAAATTGTGAGGGTTTCTTTCCATTTAGGTTTTATGGTTTGTTAGGGTTTTGTTTTTTCTTTCCTGCTATGTTATATATTTCAGTTTGATTTGCTTCAGTATGTAATCCTCTAAAAATAACATATCTCCTAGTATTTCTTAGTTCCTGTGGGAAAACTTAAATCCTTAAGCACTACAAGACTGTTGTGGAATGAGGCAAAACTGAATGTAACATATTCTTTTTCAAGCAGTAATTCTAATCATTGTATATAAATATATATGTATTAAAAAATCCACTATTTGTAAGCGTAAGAAGCCTAGCAGGGGAAAAAAATATTCTAAGAAGCTGGGAAAAAAGTAAGTTACAGCATCATGTATATGAGGATGGGACATGAGAGTACAGAAATTTCTCTCATTTAGATCCAGATAAGGAAGGCACAAAGTCACTCTGTCCTCTTTCATTTAGGGTTCAGTATATTTCTCCTTTTGTTCATTGCACCTCCTGAGCACCTCGTTGCCAAACTGAACCAAATTCTCAAAACTACAGAATTGTAATTTTATGTAGTATTAATATTTTAATAAAACTAATAAAAATTAAGGCTCCAATGTTGTTTTGATAGCACTAAGACCACATAACCGTTGCTGAGTGAGCTTAGCAGGATCCTAAGAATACTGTCCGTGGGTTTTCCAGTTGTATTATTCACTTTACCATTAAATATGTCCCAAAATGTTTTATTATACAGTAACAGAATGCTCTGCTTCTCGAGAAGGCTCAAGCCATATTTTAGTAAAACAAATATTTGGGGCACTGGAATTAAAGAGAATATTACTGTTTATTTAAATATAAATGTGATAATTTTGTTAGTTCCACTGTACTTACTCCTAGTTTTACTCTATTCTCTTAGTTTTACTCCAAATATAAATGACATTAAGTCCTTAAAATATTAGCAAAAATAGCAGATAGATTTGTGTTGTGTTGGATTCAAAATGCTGGATGAGGCATAAATACTATTTTCATCACGATTCTCATATTAAATGTTAATTTCCTGATGTCATCAATTATTCTGCTTTAATTATCACATTTTGTTGTCTTTGTTACTGAGTTATTCATCATTTGCCTTTCAGAAGTAGGCATGAAAATTAACAGAACAACCATTCACCATCTATTCCTCATAAAGTCTGGAAATTATGGCTGTCACTTTACTATATGTTTAGACCCGACCTTTAAGATTTTGTGCATCTTTAACTATTTGAATAAAAACTAACTTCCTCTAGTTTCCCAGTAGAACTCAGTTATTCAGGGGACTTGCACAATCTCATTACACAGGGAGTCCCTCAAGATGTAATGCAAACACATTCATTTCTCTAGAACAGGTTCTGGTGTTATTAGTGTGATACTATCCTGAAAATCTGTTCTGACAACTTCTAAGCATAATGGGAAGTTATTAAGATGATTTTGTTCTGGTTTTCTGTGCTGAAGATATTTTAGCAATTTTTTTTCTGGAACATGAACATTTTTCTGAAGTATTTCCTATAATGTAAGCATGAAGATCTAGCTCTTTAATCAAGGATAGTAAAGGCATGTGATTACAGAGGATAAAATGCTAATGACTACGAAGAGATGCACTTTCTTTGAGGCAGTTGTCACTTCATAAAATTCATGTTTTCAAGAAGCATGCACATATGGTCATGTAACAAAGGGGTTTTAGAACATTCATGCTACTGTAATGAAGCTAGCTATTGTCCAATTCTAGTTGTTTTTTTTTTTGTCTAGAAATAATAATATTTAGGAAGTGGATTGCTGGCACTTGTAAGTAATTAATTACATCTTCTACATAATAAGAATTTATTACATAGACTTTTTTTTCCTGTGTAGTAAGACATAAACTTCCCTTAATAATACATTTCAATAATGGTACAAGTATTCAAATGAGAAGCATCACTTCAGTTTTCTTAATGGCCCATGGCTTTTTCCCGCAAGAGTGGTGAGAAGAATTTAAGATGGTGTAAAATAGCATGAAGGCCCAGTTTACTGTCCATCACCACAGTGAAAATGATTAATTATGATCCATCACATGTAAAATACTTCAATAGTACCTTTGAAAATTGTGAAAAAAGTGATATGTTTTTCATTATTTAGATTTTCATTCAGAAGAACAACAATACTTTTCCCATTATATTACCCTTTCACTTGCTCCTGATTTCCTGTAAGACCACAGTGGAATTCTGTGGGTACACAGTATGACTACTGTTCACGACAGCATTTGTATGAGTAGCTTACTACAAAACTTTCATGTTTAATCATGCACTGTGCGGCTTTTTGTTATCCTCCTGGAAGTATATGATGAAAAGATGGCATTTCCCTTTTTCTGGCACTATTGCTGGTATTTAATAAGCAGAGACAAGCCCTTCTGCAAACAAGGAAACACACTACCTGTGGTAACAACATCCCGCCTACTTATCTTGAAGCAGCCCAAACAGAAGAGCTGTGTATTTTGATTCCTAGTTAAGTATCAGGAAACCTTAAACGCAGAGTAGATCAATTGTTTGCTGAAAACAGTTCAGTAATCTGAGAAAAGAATATGTTTTCTATATATTTGCTCATTCTACCAAAATATTTCACTAATATATTATTTATTGAGGGCTCCAGCTATAATGGACACAAAAGCTTACACTTTACTTTATATTTTCTTTCCAAGATAGTACTGCAATTTAAAGATTCCAGCACAAGAGAGTGTCTCAGACACAGGCCAAAGCTCATAAACTGCATTGATAAACAAGAAATTGAAAATAAAACAACATCTGGAAACCTTTTTTCTTCACTATCCCACACATTAAAAAAAGAATTCCAACTCATATGCATTTCACTTTCTTTATTCAGTGTATTGCTCCAGAGTTTTTTCATCTACCCGAGCATAATAAATAACAGTTCTCTTTTTAGACAAGGATTTCAGTGGTTTTTATTAGTGACTGATATTACACATTCCAGTACATACAGGTATTCATAACAACATTTCTGTTCAGACTAACATTTCAAATAAAGGCATAATAAGATTTCATTATACCAGTGGAAAACATTTAATGAAGTCTGATTTCTTAGATCACTTCACGACATGTTAAAACCAGATAAAATCACACACTGTTTTCATACTTCAGCTACAAACAAGTATTCCAGCACATTCTTTACATATGAAATGCCATAAACACTTTTGATGCTGCACAGAGAGAAAAATATGGCTTCCTATTTACAGACACTACCAACATATGATTTTCAAAGATTAATTTTTTAAAATATATACATTTTCATCATACTTGGAAAGTTGAGTTAAATCCTTGTCTGTCTATTCTTTTAAAAAATGTTAGATCATATGAAAGCATAAAATGATGAAATTACAGAATCACAGAATCACAGAATCACAGAATCACTAAGGTTGGAAAAGACCTATAAGATCATCCAGTCCAACCATCCACCTGTCACCAATGGTTCTCATTAAACCATATCCCTCAACACAACATCCAAACGTTCTTTGAACACCTCCAGGGTCGGTGACTCCACCACCTCCCTGGGCAGCCCATTCCAGTGCCTGACCACCCTTTCAGAGAAGTAGTATTTCCTAATATCCAGCCTGAATCTTCCCTGGCGAAGCTTGAAACCATTCCCTCTAGTCCTATCACCAGTTACACGAGAGAAGAGGCCGACCCCCAGCTCGTTACAACCTCCCTTCAGGTAGTTATAGAGAGCAATAAGGTCTCCCCTGAGCCTCCTCTTCTCCAGACTGAACAATCCCAGCTCCCTCAGCCGCTCCTCATAAGGCCTGTGCTCCAGACCCCTCACCAGCTTTGTTGCCCTTCTTTGAACACGCTCCAGGGCCTCAATGTCTTTCTTGCAGTGAGGGGCCCAGAACTGGACACAATACTCAAGGTGCGGCCTCACCAGAGCTGAGTACAGGGGAACAATTACTTCCCTACTCCTGCTGGTCACACTGCTTCTGATACAAGCCAGAATGCCATTGGCCTTCTTGGCCACCCGGGCACACTGCTGGCTCATGTTTAGCCGAGCGTCAACCAACACCCCCAGGTCCATTTCCTCTACACAGTCTTCAAGCCATTCCACCCCAAGCCTGTAGCGTTGCTTGGGGTTGCTGTGGCCAAAGTGTAGAACCCGGCATTTGGTCTTATTAAACCTCATCCCATTGGCTTCAGCACTATTAAGCATTGTTGACCACCTGTCGATCATTTGGAAGTGGACATTTCTCTCTGCATTCTCACTGCCTTCAGAATCTATTTAAGGTAAAGGTCAAGCCAGTAAGTAATATATCACCTAGTGTATGCTATTTTATATGCTAGTATGCTATTTAATTATTGTTAACATAGATAGTGATAGATGTCATAATCCTTTTTTTATTCCAGCATTTACTTTGGTACTTTGCTGGCGATTCCAGCATTTACTTTGTCCTGTATTTCTTGGCTTTATGTTGCTATTAACAAATATTTACACAGTAATTCTGATGAATAAGACCTGATTGCATTCAGTGTTGCACAGATGCAAATCAAAAAGATGCTATCTGCTATGGAGAGCTTCTAGCAGGGTAAAGACAGCATATAACAGATGAGTACTGGGAGTTGCACTGGACAGCTAGAGATGAAGCAGCCCAGGCACTCCTAAGATTTTTCCTGTCAGTATAGGAAGGACTCTCACACTGTTGCTCTAAGGAGACCAAAGAAGTAGCTTTACTGATACTTAATGATGAGTTCTATTTAGTGCTAGGGTATAAGACATCACAGCAAAAGTATTAGTTTCCTGTTGAACATCTTAGCAGTTGGCTGATGAATGCTGGCACCAGGGCCTAGGAGCTGAGCTACTAGTACAGCATGGGATTAGGCAAGGACACTAAGACATTGCTTATAAACCTCCGAGGGTGCTATAAAGTAGTTTCTGCTTGAAGAGACAGGGAGTAGGAAGTAGTGACACTGTCACAAGTTAAACCAACAGCTTATGAGGAATCGATCCTCTTTAATAATAATTCACTGTCTCTGTTCAAAAGAAAGTCACTGAATCATAGAACTGTAGAGGTTGGAAAGGACCTCTGGAAATCATTGAGTCCAATCCCTCTGCTAAAGCAGTTTCCCTACAAAAGGTTACATAGGAAAGTGTCCAGGTGGGTTTTGAATATCTCCACAGAAGGAGACTCCCCAGCCTCTCTGGGCAACCTGTTCCAGTGCTCTGTCACCTTCAAAGTAAAAAAGTTCTTCCTCATTTTCGGAGAGAACTTTCGTTTTCTGGTTTGTGTTCATTACCCTTTGTCACTGAGAACCAAAAAGAGCCTGGTTTTATCCTTGTGATTCCTGCCCTTTAGATATTTATAAACGTTGATAAGACAAGAACATTAGTTCAAGAAAGCTCTAGATGTACTTAAGTCTTCCCTCCAGAGAGGTCAAGTGGCATCTCCAAGGCCACACAGAAAGTCCAGAAGAGCAGAAGTTCTTGATCCCAGGTCCAAGTTCATAGGTGCCTTTTAGCAGCATATTGTTAATGTTTTTCCCATTTAGAAGTTATTGTGCTGTTTAAAAATTCTGTGTTTTTTATATTTATATGTTCCAATATAAGATTAAACTTGGCGAAGCACAAGTTTCCTAATTTACTCACCTTAGCAAAAGTAGAAGTTACCAAAACTGACTTTGTGTTTCATGGTTCAAAAACATGTGGTGGTTTAGGACATTTAATACCTGTAAGACATACTGCCTCTTGTTCATGCCAAACACATATATCACTCAAATTTGAATATGGTAAGTTTGTTTTAAATTCCTGTGCAAGTGAAGATCCAGTGAAAAATGTGTTGAGGCCAATGAAGTCTCTTGAGTGATGGACACTGGATCAGGGCTTGAGTCCACATGATAATGCCCCAGGGTACAGCATTTACTGCAGATTACAAGTGTGTCAGTTATTGTCATTGCCTGGACACCTGAGCCGATTGGTAAATATGTAAACAAGGACGTGAAGTAGCAAATGATGCAAACGAAACAAGAAAGAATGCTCTGGGCAAATATAGGTGCAGGTTTCTATGTACACAACATGATGCACTTCACCTAAGCATATGCTTCAATATACCACTGAAAAGTACTTAAACCGGTCTTTGCATAACAAAACATACTGCATTTTTTCTATTTTATTCAGCAAAAAGGATTGGTCTTATTAATCAGAAATGACTTTCCATTTTAGCACAAATAAAGTATATTTATGTCCCCTGTTTTCAGAAAGAACATGGAATAAAGCGGAAAGAATACAGCTGGGATGCATAAAACATGGAAGATCTCTTTGGGTGTGTATGTTATAGAAGTGTCTACACTGTTAACTCCATTTCCTCCAGGAACACATTGGGATGATTCAGTTTTTTATGACTGGATTTTGCTTATCAGCTCATATAATCTAATTATAAGTTATAGGCTTGTGATTTAATATTAAGACACTATTCAGGTTTTGTCCATCTTTTAAAGATCTTAGACTGTATTTTTAGGGACTAAAACCAGCTGTTAGCCAGAGATCTAGACATATTTTGCAGATTATTAATTCTGAATTAACATTTATTATCACTATGGAACACTTGATATCTTATGGAGACTGAATTTGTACTGATAACACTGAAAAAAACTGAGTATGAATAAATGATAGACAGTAGATTTTCTCCATGTCTTAATTAAAAGTAAGGGATAACAGCTTTAGAGGAACATTTGAATTTAATATTAAGTGGAAAGAAAGCTATGTAAGGTAACTGATTCACAGTATTATTTACACCAAGTCTTGGCAAAAACAACTAGGTTTGTTCTTCCTGTAGTTGTCCAGATTTGACTACAGCTCTTCACTGCTCATGGGGATCCCTTCAACCTTCAATTACATCCACAATCCTAACTCATGAATTCACATTTATCACCCTAAAACACAAGACAATTCAGTGACCCAAATTCTAACCAAATTCCAGTAGAAGTGAGCCTGAACCTTAGAAAAACATCCTGTAAATATCTGCCTTCTTCAATGCCTTCAATTTACAGAAGATCTGCTCACTGTTTAACCCAACCACTGCCTTGTTTATGGCAGCAAATGAATGACTTCATTTGATGAGCTGGAAGACGCAGGTTGGAAGGAAACTAGAATAATGCTGCTAACATACCAATTTTCAAACAAAAGTATTCCATGCCTTTAAGTGAATTAAAAGGGAGGATCTCACTCATGAGGTTAATTACTGATTCTTTCTATAATCTCAGAAGCAACCACCATCATAATTAATGCATTAACGTGTTTGTTTTACTGGGATGAGCAATATCCGTGTTGACTTTTAAAGTCTGGAATATTGGTTTTGACATTGGCTGACTCCAGAGATTTGCAGATATCTGAGATCTGAAGAGCCCGCAGCCTTATTCTCTTCTTCCTTTTCCATTGCATATCAACAGTAAATCCCTTAAATCAATGGTCTTCAGATCATATCAAACTGCTCTAAGTAGGAAAAGGAATAGGCAAGAAGTGAAATGTACCAGATAAGAAGCAAAGCTGTACAAGTCAAATCCCACTCACTGGGATGGGCAGATCTTGCTGCGCCATCATCCACGGCAAGCTCCCACAAAACACACTGCTCACATTTTAAAATTACAACAATCCTATTTTCATACATATAACCTATGTGGTAGTGTAGAAAAATCATGACTTTGTGGTTCAGTGGGAGTGTGGGCTTTGTGCTTGTACCACACAATCTCTGTCTGACACCTCTGTCTGGTTCCCCACTTCATAGCATTGCTGACACCTATGCCCTAGCCCACTGCTCCGTCCTCACAACCATGCTGCCTCTGAACACTTGTTAATTTTTACTTTTTGTGGAAAGGGGCTGTTTGAAAGCATAAGTCATCTAAGTACTTCCAAAGGACCCGAGGAGCATCTTATGGCACAAAAATATGAATGGAGAGGATGTGGTGATGCTGTACTTTGTCTGGGGTTGGAAAAAAAAAGAGATCGACAAAAACAGACAGAGCAAGAACTGAGATGATCTCTGCCCTTGCTGGTGTTGGCTCACATCATGCCCTTAATCCAGATGTCATGATCTACTGGTAGCACAGGAGAGTGAAGTTTCCACACCTTTACCACTGTGACATTTCCCATAAATTCTAATGAAAAAAAATATATATGAATATACACAGAGACACTGACTTTTGAAAGAGATCTGGTGTGCACAAGCATCATCCTTTCCCTCACCTCCAGGGGTGTGCAGTGGTGTCAGAGAACCTGAGCACACCTCTGTCTGCCGGATGTCCCCTCCCTTGCTGGCATCAAACATAACTGCTCTGTGATGGGCAAGCCAAAGTACAGGTCCGGTAATATCTGAGCAAACAGGCAGAAACCTGATACTTGTAAGCTGTTCTTTCCTCCTCAAATCAAAAGATGCTGAAGCAGGAAATGTGATACTTCCTACTTCTGCTGAATGTTCCTCTGCCCTTTGCTAGTCCTGAGCCAGATGCCTCCCTGCTAGGGCTGGGTGACAGCTGTCTTTGATGCAGCCATCAGACAGGGATGCAGTCATAATGTGAGCTCTGAGAACCGACCACTCTGCACCCAAGGTGTGAGATCCTACTGCATGGTGGACAGGAGCACCCATGCTGCTGCCATCTCAAGCCTCAGGTACATTTAAATATGCAGATTCCGAGTTCAACATCTTTCTGTCTTTTTAGGACAGCATTAAGTAGAATAATAGTATGAAAAGCAACGGCAACTTACAGGTCCAGTCAATTTTTGAAAATCAAAAAAAAAAACAACCACCGACTCTAAACAGGTGCATTTTTTTTTTTTCCCCACGAGATACGCCCGATGTACACGCTGGGTAAAATCCCGTGCAAGTAGGAGTCCTCCCCTCGCCGATCCCATCCGCTGGCTGTATCTCGCGTGGTCGGGAGATGCGAGCAGCCGGTAGCCAAAGTGTCCCGGGCTGGACACTAGGAGCAGGCGGACAACAACAAATAAGCAGAAAAAAAGAAAGAAAGAAAGAAAAAAAAAAAAGAAAAAAGAAATTTAAAAAAAAAAAAAAGGAATTAAAAAAAAAGAAAGGAATAAAAAGAAAAGAGCTGAATAACAGAAGTGTTCTCGTCCCTGAGCTCTGAGGCAAAACCCACCGCAGTGAATCACCCAGCTCTGACCCCTCACCCACCCGAGCACGGCGAACCTCCCGGCCCCGACTTCCGAGCCCCCGCCCCGCGGCTCCTCCCTCGCGGCCGCGGCCCCGCAGCCCGCCGGGGCGGAACCGGACGCCCTACAAAGCCCGCGCCCGGCGGGGCGGGCGGCAGAGCGGCGCTGGGAGGAGGGGACGTTTCTCTTGGGGGGTGGCTGCGTTCTTCTGAGAGGAGAAGGAAAGTTCTGCCCCAGCCTCGCTGCCGTCCCGCCGCGTGCTGCCTGCCCCTTTTTCCTTCCTCCTCGTCCCGTGAGGAGCGGCGGGAGATGGAGGGGCCGTCCCCAAGGTGTCGGACCCGCAGCCGGCGGCTCGGGGAGTGAAACTTTGCGGCGGGGACCGGCGTGGGGCGGCCGAGCGCCTTTCCGCGGGGCCGGCAAAGTTTCTGGTGGCCGCCGCCCGCCCACGCCCCCGGCCCCGCTGCTATGGCACCCGCCCGTCGCCGCGGGGCGAGCAGCGGGCGGCCGCCTCCGGCTGTCCGCGCGGCGGCGGAGGGGGGGCGCGCAGCCCCCGGTCGGCGGGCGTCCTTCTCCGGGCGGCAGTGACCGCCCCGCCGTCCGCCTGCCTCCGCCCGAGCCTCGCCGCGGATGGGGACGGGCGAGAGGAGCCTCCGCCTGAGCCCGATCCAGCCGCCTCTTCACCGGAGCGGCCCCATGTCCTCCTCCCCGCGCCGCGCAGCCCCGCAGCGCTCCCCGCCGTGAGAGCGGCGGACGCCCCGCTCCTCCCCGCAGGTAAGCGCTGAGGGGTGGGGGGGGTGTGTGAGGGGTGCTCCGCGCCCCCGAACTCGCAGCGCTTCCGCGGGGAGATCGCTCCCGGCTGGGCTCCGGCGCTGGGTGGGCTGGAGGCGCTCCTGGAGCCCTGGGCGGCGGGGGGTCAAGCGGGCGGGGGAGGAGAGGCACACAGGGGAGAGGCACGGGTTTTTTTTTTTTTTTCTCCCCGAAATAGACTTTGTTCCTCCCGCGCGGAGCCGGCGGCACGCCGGGTCTGCCGCTTCCGTGCAGCTGCTACACCCTCTTTTGTCTGCTTCGGCTCCGGAATACTTTGCGCGCTGCCACCGCCCGCAGCGCTCCGGCCTCGGCAGCTGCCTCAGGGCTTCGCACCGCTGCCTTCCCCGCCCCGGGAAGTTCCACGTTCGCTTTTATTACCGCCCAAGTTCGGGTTCTCTTCAGCTTTGTTTGAGGAAAAATGGTGGTGTGCAGAGTGCTGGAAGGGCGAAGCGCGGGGACAGCAGGGGGGTTGCACTGATTCCCTCGGTGAGAGCGCACCTCGCTGCTCGAATAAATCTCTCCCCGAGCAGCCAGAAGCCACTCTGGAGCAGGCTTTGAAGCAGAGTGACCAGGAGCAACTTGGGGGTGCGGAGCAGGATCTCCTGATATCCCGTTGCCACAAGCATTGTTGTGTTGGTGCTGAATTCAGCATGCGCGCAGCTGAGACTGTGGGAGCGATGTCCATTGACACTTGGGACTGATTGTCATTAACCGCTGCTGTCTGCTTCATACAGAGCTCATAAAAAATAAAACTGCTTTTCCTCTTTAAAGACGAGAGCGTTCAGACAAAAGTATTCTTCTAGTGTGTCGTTCTGTATAATGTGAGCTTCAAAATAACCTGTGGTCATGTGGTGGACGCTGTACTTACAGTGCTTATGGGACTGAGGGCTGTATTGCTCAAGACAGCCTTGCCACCAGAGGTGGTGTAGCCTCTGGCTCACCCTATTTCAGATCAGTACTCTGGCAACGGCTCTGTTATTCTTTGTTAACTAGGTGGTACTTCCTATCTGTGAGGGAAACCAAGTGAGTATCCAGATAGAAACAAACAGTGCATTTCTTCCTTTAATTATTATTATTTTTTTGTGCTCCTTTGTAGAAGGTACAAAGAAAACCTGAAAATTTTATTTCCACTGAAAGCAATTTGAATTATTTAGCAATGAAGCCAAAAGGTCTATTGAGTTCGGAACATTTTAATGTTCTTCTAGCAAAATACTTGCTAGAAGATAACTTAAATGGTTTTTTGACAGTAATTGGAGACATGGGAAAAGATGTGTGGTAGGTAAGTAGCAGTTTGAGAAATAAAACCATACATGATTTTTATTTTCTTAGCATGTTTGTTGCTCCTTTGTTGGTTTGCAACAGTAATCCAAAGGTAGGCTGGAAAAGGAATAATGATGCAGGAGTTAAGCACACTAGAATCATTTTATTCCATGTATAGAAACAGTTCCACCCAATACAGTCTCGCTGGAATTGCAACAGAATTCATTTTTATGGAAGCTCTGTAATCAAATTAAGTGGTGGGCTGTCTGAATTTAATCCTGTAAAGTAGGGACTGAGCGAGCTCTGTTCTTGAAGCACTGCAATGTATGCTGACCCTCAAACAGGTGAGTAGTACCAAAATCCATCTCTAATGATTACCAGTGGTATAAGTTCATTGCTTAGAACAATAGGCCAGTAACTCCACTGAAACTGTTCACTGGTTTAGCAGCATTACTGGACTTTTACTGGATCAAGCTGTATTGTAATGGGTTCTGCTTCCATTTTCTTGAATACTAGGCATATAACACAACACCTGTGCCATACACAAGTCTTCACATCAGCCACATCTTGTGGGTTGTATGATCTCAATTGACTCATGTCTCTCTGGGAACAAAAGAGGGGAAAAGAAGTGAAAATTAGTTAAGGACTAGAATGTGTGTAGGAAACAGCAGGAGACTGTTCTCATAGCTTGTTCAGTATATTTTAGGAGCCAAAAATCTGAAATGCTGAAGATCAGTGAAGACTTCCAGTAGAATCATTGAAACCAAATAAAGGTATGATATAAGAAGTATAAAACCTATGAGCTGCTGGCATGAGTAGCTTCCTATTTTTTATTTTTTATTTTTTTTACAGGAGGGGAATCAACTCTTTGAAAGGGTGAGTGACAGCAGGACAAGGGGAAATGGTTTTAAGCTGAGGGAAGGGAGATTTAGGTTGGACGTCAGGGGGAATTTCTTTACGGAGAGAGTGGTGAGGTACTGGAGCAGGCTGCCCAGGGAGGTTGTGGATGCCCCGTCCCTGGAGGTATTCAAGGCCAGATTGGATGGGGCCCTGGGCAGTCTGGTCTAGCATTAGGTGGAATGGTTGGTGGTCCTGCGTGTGGCAGGGGGGTTGGAGATTCATGATCCTTGAGGTCCCTTCCAACCCTGGCAATTCTGTGATTCTGTGATTTTACAGAATGTTATTAGTCTTGTCTATGATAGCAGTAGAGGAAATAAGAGCTTGATATCCTAGGTAGTGACGGTGTGTACGCTTGACTTGGTGCCATTATGCTTTTTAAACAGATAAATTACTTTTGTCTACAGGTGTTTGATCTCATGGTGCTGGAAGAAAGAAAATTGCAAATTGCTTTCCAGCGTGCAGGAGCAGACACTGAAACTAGGATTCATTTGTGAAAGCATGGGCATCTTGTCCCAGTTTAGATACCGTAAGATGTTTCAGATACTGGCATGTGGCTGGCAAAGAGTCTAAGGAGAACCTGACCACTTGTAGAAAGGCAGCTGAAGGCCAGATAGAAAATCCCATTAGGTAATGTTTATGATACCGTTGTACACAGAAGCCTTTAAAAGGGCTTGAATCTGTTCTGCAGAAACCTTGTAGTTAAGATTTGTGATGCTGCAATCTGATGGATGTGGGAAGACATCCCAAATATGCCATTGCTGTGAGGATTCAGGGAGGTTCTTCCTAGTGTGTGTTTACCAGCAGAATCTTTGTACTGCTTCCTGCGCTGTGCCTCTCTTATGTTGCTCAAGTAGTAATGAATAGTAATCAGTAACGTAATAATTACCAATCTTCTTAGAAGGTTTGTACACATCTCTTTATTTTAGAACATGCGCACATTCTTGGTCCACTAGAAATTGAAGGCATTGAGTTAGTGCTTTTGTTTTAAAATAAGAATAAAGTAAGGAGAAATTTCAGCTTTTTTCCCTTACTACCACATCACCCACACAATCTATGGGTAATTAGGTTCTTAATAAGTGGATTGTAGATTGCACGGAGAGGTGAAATGCTGACAGCGCTGGTGAATGAAACTGCTGAACAGATGTTTGGCACAGCTGTTACCCTACCCACTCGTTTTAGTAGTCTTCATTTTGTGGAGTTGGTGAGAATAAGCATTGTTCTCAATTTCCTTCTTGGGACTACAGTCTGACTGTACAGAAATTTTCTTGTTCTGTTCCGCTCCTAATAGCTTCTGTTTGACACACAGTTTAGCACCTACACTATCACTATATTTGTAGTCTCTTCTCATCTCAGTGTACCCCAGCAGGAGCAGATGAGGTAGACTTGATGGCTGAACACAGTACTGAAATATTAAGAGTATATTGGCTGATCTCCTCGTATAGATGTAATTGCATTAACCTACCAGAACTTTATTGTAGGATCAGTGGTTTTAAACTTTGTGTTTTTGCTTGGCTACTTTTCCTTAAAAATCAAATGTTTTTTTCCTTTCTTTCTTTTCTTTCTCTTCTTAAAATTTTTTTTGCACAGCCAGCCAAATGAGATGGATATCTCATAACAAAGAGCTGCTTGTAATCTTTCATCTACAGTACTGACAGAGCATGTTTGTATCGCTCAGTATTCTTATTTTGATCTTCTGGCGATAGAAATATTACAAAGAGCATTTGGTTCTTTTTGAAAATAATTCAATAAGCAGAAGATGTGAAAAGGGAGGATGATTTTCCTTTAAGTCATCGTATCTGTTTTTCCCTGTTTCATGCTGGGGAGATTTGTCGTAACTAGAAAAGTGTGCCAAAGAAGCGCAGAGCCACCTAACCAAAACTGAGTACCTGAGGATCTTGTCATCTTCAGTGAAATGCAGTCATCCAGCAGAGAGTTTGGGGAAAGTAATGCCAAAACAGAGTTGTGGGAAATGAAGCTGTGAACTGCCTTTTTGTGCACGGCCACTGAGAGTTGTTAGGAGGAATGTTAGGCAGTTGTCGCTTTACTCTCTGGTGTCCATTCTGATAAACATCTCATTATTTGTACCCCACTGGAGTTGTACTCAATTATTCTTTTTATTTTCCTCCAATTAATTTAAGTAGAATCAAAGGGCATTTTTTTCCTACATTTTTGTTTCACTTCTATTCCACTGAGCTTCACAGTGATACTGTTACTGATACTGAGGAATGAGGATTTGATTGTTTCCACTTCATATGCAAGCTCTAACCAAGCAGATTTTAGAAATCACAAGAGATAGATGACATAATGTAAGTTATTCTCACTGCCACTAGTTTAAAGGCAGAGAACTCAAGAAGAAAAGTCTCCTTTTATGACTTTATTTTTTTTCTTAGCTGTTTCACAAAGACCACTGGACTAGACATCCCAGTGATGTCATTTGAAAACCCTTGGGTAAAAAGCATTAATATTTGAGCATTCTGAAACTGCATATTTCCATAAACTCACTCTGGCTGTGAAAGGGGAAGGTCATTTTCAATGAAAGTTTGATGCAGTTGGGCAGTAACATTCTATGACTGTAAGAATTGATTAGCAGCTTTTAATTCTTTAATTCCAAGCAGGAGAGGTTTCGCTTTGATGCCTTTGACTTATGCTGGGATCTGTGACATCAGCTGAGGGAGCAGATATGAATTTGAAACAAGTGGTTAGTGATTTACAATGATGGTAGCATAACTTCCCCACTAATGGGGGAGGGAGAACTCCAGAAGTCATTTTGATTGTGGGTTGTTTTTTTTAACCATCAAAGCAGATTAATTAGAGGCAGTTAAGAACCTTTACTTAGTCTTGATGAATTTGGTGTGATAGTGATAGTAGTAATAGAATTTGATTTTTTGTTTTCAGATTTTCCTTCTGAGTGTATCTGAATAAATGGTTGTGCTTATCTGTAATCAGCAGCCCATTGTTGAAGAACAAATGTATATCTAATTAATCTTATCATTTATGTTTTTCTATGTATTGAATTAAAAAAGAGTGCTGTTACTTGTACCATAACTTGCCCATCCATCTAGTTGTATGTGTAAAATTGCAATTCAGAGCGCTTGCATTTTTCTCTTCTTTGTGTAATTCAAAATAATGAAGGTGAAAGGGTATGTTGTAATTTAAAACAAACAAAAGAAACACCAATCAATTTTGATTTGCTGTTGCTTGCAAACCATCTATTTGCGATTTATTAGAATTCTGTGTGTGAGAAATAGTAGGTAAATGAATAACTCTCAGAGCTGCTAGAACGTTATACCATTTTTGTATGTACTGGAAAACTCATAATTAAGAATTTACTTCATGTCAGCAAGGCTTTATCCTCACACGAGTTGGCAGGATTGTCATGGAATCGCATACTAGCCCAGCGGTTGGCTTGATCCAGTTATCAATTTTTTTTTCCTGTATATTCCTGTCTCTGCATGGATACATGCACAGATGCAGTCTGTCTTTCTCTCTTGCTCAGATAGGAAATTTGGCTTAAATTGGCACTGCAGTGAAATGTAGGTTTAATGTATTACTCTCTTCACTCTTCAGAAAGTAGCACTGTGTGTTGGGGCAGTGTTCTACTGCAGCAAAGAAGCTTTCCTAATGTAGTGTTAATTGGAACAGGTAAAGTGTAAGCAACTTGGTTGCTACAGCTTTTTTGCATTATCTTGTGCTACACACACAGCATATAAGGTGTCAGGCTACTTTCTGATCTTGGAATAAGATATGCACCAAGGAACCACGCTGTCCTGTAGACATGGATGCCATGGTAGGATTGTTTGAGGTCAACTGAATAAACCTGATACCGTGTGCAAGATTTGGCAGATGTGTACTTTGTGCTATAAATCATAGAATCATCTAGGTTGGAAGGGACCTGCATGACAGTGTATTTAACAGTTGACTTGTTTCACCTGAGGTATGACTATATTTCTGTAGGAATAAGAAAGCAAGTAAGGGGTGAAGTAAGGAGGAAAAAATAAAAGGAGAGAAGAGAAAAATTGAATGTCAAAAGAGAAGTTGAAGGAAAAAATGCAGGCAGAAAAACTATGAGATAATAAGTAGCATATTTAAAGGTTAACTTTACTAGATTCAATGGTGTAGATGGAAATAGGCTCAAATAATAAATAGAAAATCACAAACAGAATATATGGTGGTGTTTCTTCTCCGATGCATTCCTGTCTTTTGACTCTGAAATAAACTGAAAATGAAGAAATTGTATGTTGAAGGTGCATTTTAAATTATTTATATTTTTCTTCATTGTGTATCAAAATATATTGATCTACAAAAATGACATTAAACAGTTCTTGCAGAAGATGCACTTAAGCTAATTTAATCAAACTATGAAGATGCTAAAGGATCTAGAGGGTATAGGAGGGATAGGATTTCAAATTTGGGTGGTCCTGTGTGGAGCTGGGAATTGAACATGACATTCCAACTCCAAATATTTTGATTCAGTGATTAAAAGAAAGACAGCCAGGCAGAACATGTATGTTTACCAAGACAGGAACTACTAAGTAACGGCATTTTACTCTGTTTTTGCTAGTTAGGTGAGCTGTTGTTTCCTTTTGCAATCAAACAAATGCCTTGAACTTAAAAGTTGCTACCATGCAAATCTGTGTAATCTGTTTCTGTCTCACAGAAGACTAACGAGCACAATAACAATGGGGACTTTCTTCAAAATGGTGGAAAATTAAATGGTGTTTATTTGAAGGGAGTGCGTAGCTACCATACTTGCACAGATTTTTGTTTCCAGTATGGTTTTTCCAGGTCTGTGTTAGAAAAATATTGATGCATAGGCCCATTCTCTGGCCTTGAGGCCAGTCAGAGTGATCTGGTTATTTTCGTTATGTTTGGATATACAAAATGCTTAGAATTGGTGGGACATCTTGAGGCACCACACTCCCAAATGGATTATGAGGCATTTGCTAAACAAGTTCAAACTTCCACACAAAATGTATTTCTAACTGACTGTTCTCTTGTGTCACAATAATCAGTATTGTAATAGTACCCTAGTAAAAAATGACCAACAAATATTAATAATAATGACATTCAGAGGCTTAGCAGACAGTTCAGAATCTCTTAATGTTAATTCGGTACCTAAATGCTTTCCCCAGATCCTTCTTAGAACCCCTGCAAAATATTTGCTTGTTCTTTGCCAGGAAGGAAATACTTGCAAATTATTTTACATACTTCTATTCTGAATTTATTTCCATTCTTCTTCTAATTTAATTTTATTCTCCTGGGATGTGGCCTCATGAGCTAGTGCCCATGGAGGAATAACTGCCAGGTCTGATGGAACATAGTTCAATAGGTTATACAGTATTAGAAAGACAAGTCACTGCTTTTCAAACCAAGTTTACAAACAATACAGCTACCAATGAAATTACAGAGAAGAGCATTTATTTGTTAAGAACAACCAATGTTGTGTTTTGCAGAACTCCAGTTTGTAATTTTTCTTTGTCCTCTGGCTGTGGAGTTAATGGAGGTAATGGAGAATGGCTTATAGCTAAGACAAAGGTTCCTTTTCATCTTAGTTCCTGATATAGTGACATTTTTTTATTCAGAATTTTTTTTTCTTGTGAAACCTGCAGATTCTGATGAGGTTGCATTGTATACATTATGTAATTACTGTAAAAGAAGTGCAGTTATCACAGAGTCAGGATTAAATTATGGGAGGCTGAGCCCAGATGGAGTAGCTTTCTATTAATGTTTTCACCAGGGTATTCCTTCAAAGCATACAAATGTTTTATTATTGTGCCTTGTGACATGACTTTGTGATGTGTGAAGTTTGTTACTTTTCTTGCTTTCTCCAAAGAATGTTGAGAATATTCAACCTTTGTTTTTATGGTCATTTTTTGTTAGTGTACATGGTACTAGGTGTTTACTCTGTGATAGAGAAGGCAGAGCCCAAGAGGGCCACCTAGAGAAGATAATCTGCAGTCCTTCCTTACAAGATTTATATTTAGTACTAGATTATTCTAATTGTTATTGTACAGTGTTTTGAATAAAGTTTAACATGCATGGTTTTCCGATTTGAGCTAAGGAGAATATTTTCAGCTCAGAATATTGAGTGCTGTGGAAACAGCCTAAAACATTGCTTAATATTCAGTGAGAAGCTAGTATCAGCATCAACCACAGGTTAAATATGTTAAATGTTGTTGAAATGATGGACTTCAAAGTTGAGTTCTAAGCTTTATTTCCTAATTCAGTAGTTCTTCCTTTCCAGTTAAAGAAGCATCTACTGGGGAAAATGGGGAAGGCAAGGAAATAAGGAGAGAGCTCCAGTAGTGCAAGCTGTGAAATCAGTTGAGGAGAAAGGTTGGTAAAACCAGAGCCAGGGTGGGCACTGGTGTTGCCGAACACCAGAGGTTTGGAGGATTTTTCTGATGAGTCACTTGTTCTGGAATTAGCTGAGGATGTTGCGCTTCAACAGTGAGGCTGTGTTGGGGAATACCCAAGTGGCTGAAATCCTTCTGTTACTTTTTTCTTTTAGTTTAGACATGGTTATTGGAGGTCTGAGTAATGTTTGTTGTGCAGATTCATCCATTGTTTTTATTAATAATCTTGTTGCTGTGTTGTGCCTAACTGCATGGATTAGATCCAGTTGCCCACATTCAGTAGCTCTGTGCTGTACGGAAAGCTCATAGAAACTGACACAAGCACTTTCTTTGCCTTACATAAAGAACTTATGTAGTCAGACAGTTCATTTTTTGGCAGCTTCAGGACTGAGAATATAGTGATGCTATGAGGACAGAACTGTAGATGTAGGGGAAGATAGGTCAGTACTATAGCGGCAGCCACAGACTTTAATTATTTTCTAGGGGTAAGCCCACATTCACAAATAATGTTGTACACAAGTAGCTGGGAGATTTCTTTCTTATTTGAGTAACTGGAATTACGAGAAGTGGGTCTTACCATGTCATGTGGCTGGAAATGCATGTGGCCTTAATATCATAGAACTGTTTCCTTTCTTTTAGTCAGTCCTTTGATGAGACCAAGTGTTGTCGCTTGCCACGGTTAGCAATTTAGAAGAGAAAGACGTGGCGGGTTGACATTCAAGTCTTCAGCAGTGACAGCAAAGATTTTGACATACAGCAGTAAAAAAAAAAAAAGCCCTAGGAAAGAGGTCTGGTCTGCTTTAAGGCTATTAGTTATTATGATCAAACTGTAAAAACAAAAAATGAGCCGCAGCGAAAATCTGAGAAGTAGACCAAGAAACCATTCTGGATTTCATCGATCTCCTAAAGATAATATGACTTCATGTTGTAGCTTTGGGAGAATGATAGAATTGTAGCTTATAAATGGCTCGTATTAATCATTTTTTATTTGGCTTGTGTTTCAGGATACTTTATTATCAAACTTTTAAAATTGCTCCTTCTCAGTATGGGTTTTGTATGTTTTGGCTAAGACTAGCTGACAGAGTGCTGCAAATCTCTATTCTGTCTGAATAGTTCGTGAACAGGGAGCATTAAAGAAAACATGACTATGTAGCCAAGCTAGTATTGCATAACTTGAATTTGTCTGAATTAACTATGGCTATTCTGGCTCATCTGATGATATTTTCCATTTTTCTCAAGAAAAAGTGGCTTTTCCTTATGTATTGTCTTGCGAGGAGAGTGGGGGGGTGGTGTAGGGAACTGTTTCTCCTTGTTTCATAAAAGTAAATGAAGTAGTGAACCCAAACCACCCCCCCCCCCCACCCTGTATTGTGTAGATATGGACAAGACACCAGTGCGTATTACAGCATGTAAGGGTCTTGTGAGCATGGTGTTGCATGAAATGTTTGGTAATAGCTGACTTTGTTCCTCTCTGGAATAATCCTTTAAACGCTTGAGATTTTCCATGGCCTTACAATGCTCTGTCCTGTATGTATATAATAAGAGGTCTATCCCCTCCTCTTTTGGTTCACTTCTTCCTGTCTGTTCTTTTGCTACTAAGAGAAGCAAATGCATGGGGAAATAAATGCTGGCCTCCTGTGTGACTCCTGCAAAGTTAATCTATAAAGCTTTATAACTTACATCGGTCAGCAAATTCATAAGAAAATTGCTTTTCTGTTATCATTGCTCACATTTCCATCAGGCTGAATCTTTAATTTTAATGGAGTGTTAGTGTACCAGGTCACAAAAATGTTGGAAGGTTGGATAACACACTGAGAACTGGATGACGCAAGTTAGTAATGATCTTTTCCTGCTGCGATTTCTAGAACTCCATAGAAGGACTGAATACTTGTTTGGCTGCTGTTGCTGTGGTGGTGTGGTGAGATCCTAACCATGTGAATTGAAAGGCAGAATTCCCATATATTTTGACAAGGTTAGGATTTAATTCCGTGTGTTAGGTACTCATGGTCCTAGTGAATACAGTGTACTGGTTTTTACATGGCCCAAAAATGTCAAAGATGCTTTCTGTGAGTCATGCCTTCATGACACAAGAAAGACAAAACAGCTCTCTGGAGCTAAAAGGGTTTTAGTTCAAAGTCATGAGAATCAGTTTCCACTAATCACTTGTTATCTTGAAAACCCTTAAAGCCTTCTGGAATGTATTTTCTGCAAAGACTAACTTCTAGTTTATCTAAGCTGTATGACAGTGGTATTTTTGTTGTTTTAATGTTTGTAAATGTATGGATTTTAAAACATCTTTTAAATTTCTAAATGATGTATCTAACATGCCTGCCTGGAATAGTAGTAAGGATTATTTTCATCTACCTTCTTTGATTATAGTAGAATATTACAAATGGTTAAGTAAATTAATCAGTGTATGAAATAGCTTTTTTTATTTTCTTATTTGTGATACTCAAACTTGTAATGGCAGTGTAATGGAGAAGATGTCCTGGGCTGTATGAGACAAATACTTTTTAGAGGCTTTTAGAAGTGCCTTAATACTGATATGAAAGACTGTCTGAGGCCACTAAATCTCAGAAGGTCAGATGTTCATTTGGCAAAAAGCTGCCCATTCATGAAAGTCCATATCCCCTACCTCAAAAATAGTAGAAAAATCTCAGTAACCTTTTGATCCCAGTCAGCTTAAGCAATAAGCTTAGAGTTGTAGGAGAGAGTGTAGAAGTGTGCTGATAATTTACTTTCCTTCTTCTGCTTCTGTCCCATCTGTCAGGAATTTTCCTCCCCCCCTATGACATGACCTGCTGCTTCGCATGCTAAGAGGCTGTGAGGGTAAGAGGTCTATGCTAACAAGGCTTCTCAGAATGCGCTCCGATAGCTATTAACTGCATTTTGGAGTAAACCTATTAAGTCATTTTACTGCTTAGTAGTGTTCAGTGATCCAGAAAAATGCCCTTCCTCCCCAGTTTGGATGTGAAAAAAGGTGACAGTGTGCACACGTCCATTCCCACAGTGTCACTAGGCACTGGCTGAGGTCTTCGTTGTCTCTGCCATAGGTAAGAATTTCAGCAGCTGCCAAGGTGGGTTGGCTGT
This sequence comes from Phasianus colchicus, assembly GCF_987193195.1. Classification (NCBI taxonomy): domain Eukaryota; kingdom Metazoa; phylum Chordata; class Aves; order Galliformes; family Phasianidae; genus Phasianus; species Phasianus colchicus. Next base: position 57,564,494 of record NC_143437.1, on the reverse strand, counting down.
GAGCATGGGATTCATTAGGCTTAAACTGTGGCCTTGTAGAAAACAGGTTTAGAAAAAAAGAGTTGTTTAAGCAAAATAAAAACTGTTGCATTCCTGTGCTGAACAGTTTGTACTGTTAATGTAATTCAAGCACCAGTATTAAATTCACAGTGCATTTCTGAGCTGTTTTGAATGGGGTGTTGTATACCTAAGCCTTATACAGCAGTATATAGAAATAACATGTTCAAATCATAGTGGTCTCACTACAGAAACAGAGGCGTAAGAATCAGATGATGAGAGTGTTGTTCTTGCCTTGTGGAGAGGTAAGCAGTGTCTTTGGACACCTTGCCTGATTCTGCCTTCCCAGAAGTTCACAGCCACCTCATTCATTTATTCTTTTTATTCCTTTGGAAAATATGGTCTCTAGTGTCTTTTCCCTCTGTTTTCCTTTCTGCAAAATGGAGGTATTTCTACATGAGACTTATCTGTCATAAATACTCATGAGGGTTTTTTTAGACCTTTGAATGAAAAGTGCTACGCAAAATCAAATCAATATTATGTATGCTGACAGAGAAGAGCTCTGTGAATGTTGATGCCTGAACAGAGTTTAGCAGTGATGCTGTCTTCATGCATCAAACTGTATTAGAAATCAAAATATTTAAACAAAAACTAACAATTGAAATTGGTTACATTTTTAATAGTGAGAAGATTTAATTCTTAAAATGCCTCCTAGGAGCTGAGTTGTCTCTTTTTTAAAAAAAATCAATGCTATCTTTCTGGAAGATCTAACTCCAGGAGTAGTTGTAGGCTTGATACAGAAATTAGAGTTAAATATCCTTAGTAATGTATGCAGCACACTGACAACAATGGTCTTTTCTGGCCATGACTATGTTTATTTTTTATGGAGCAGTCATATACTTGTGCTTAAATGATATTTTCCATCAAAGCTATTATTTTAAATTGATTATTTAAAGTCATTATTTAGTCAGATGTAATGGTTTAATGTTTATTTTAGGCAAAAATTTCCAGCTGTATCAGTAAATAGATGTTGGAGACTGATATTGAAGAGAATGATGCTCTTCTGTGTGTAGCTCCTTGGATAAAACTTAGATTGCACAAGCTTGGTGTAGTGAATGGAACAAGTGTGGCTGAGTAGTTTAGAAGTTCTCCAGACACACCACACCATGCCTTTAGGGCATTATTTATACGTGGCAAAAGTTGGATTAATGCTGGCGAGCCTGCCTGACAAAATTTGGTTCTCCATTGTGATGCTTGAGATAATATGGGCACCAGACATGGGTGACTTTCACAGGTGAACTCTGGATGAGATGTTCTGACGTGAGGCTGGATAATTTCTGCAAACCCTGTCAAGTCAGAGACAGCTGTCACACTACAAATTTACATTTAATGTGCAATGCTTCATACCAGCAATTTGGTAATATTTTTTGATAACTCAAAGATTTGAATCATGTGTCGTCTTCAGCATGCAACTGGATCATTTCAGTACTCTCTAAACTGTTTCTAAATTGAAACAGAAATCTTTCTTTTGTCTTTCTTTGCATCCTCTAGGAAAATTAATGGAAATTGCATTCTTGATTGAACGTTGGCGTTAACCCTGCACTGAGCAGGACCTTCAACTAGATGACCATTGAAGGCCTTATCCAGCCTAAATTATTCTATAATTCAGTGATTTAAGTGATTTAAGAAGTGTTTGCTTTCTATGTGAATAAGTCTACACCCTTCAGAGACATGTAGTTAGGCATAAATATAGCTGGAGCCTTTCTAAAAGGAATCTGTGAGCACTTTGAGTGGCTGTGGAGATGAGGTTTGCTGTCTGTATCTCACTTCTGTGAAGGTTATGACTTCCAGCCTGTGAAATGGAGCTTCTGCCTGCATTCCCGGTTGTGTTGGCTCAGCAGTCTAGGAGTAACTGAGCCTTACTTCTCCTTGGAATCAAAGGAATGATACTCCAGCAATGTGCACTCCTCTTGTGTCTTGAAGCCTCATGTATGTGATATAATAATGTTTTTATGCCTAGTGTTACCTAACAGTGTGAGTCCATCAGGCTACTAACTGATGGATTTTTGACATAAAATTACTAGTCTACGTTTGCAGAAAGATAATTTTGGCATGCTTATGGGATAGTTAACCAGTTGGAAAAGTCTCCAACTGATACTTGCTGTTAGCACTAAGGAGAATTATTGCGTTGCTTGTGTATTTGCTGGGTTAGATCAAAGTGTGAGGTGTCTCACTTTATATTCATTGATCATAGAATCATAGAACAATCTCTCAAAGATCATCAGGGTCCAGCTACCCTGCCACAGGCAGGGTTGCCAGCCTCTAGATCAAGTACTGGATCAGATTGCTCAGGGCCCCATCCACCCTGGCCTTGAATACCTCCATTGACAGGGCATCCACAACCTCTCTGGGCAACCTGTTCCAGCATCTCACTGGTTGGTTTTTTTTTTTTTTACTGAAAGAAGTCCCCCTGACAAATAATCTCAATCTCCCATCCTTTAGATTAAAACTATTCCCCCTTGTCCTGTCACCGATGTAAAAAGTCGTTTTCCCGGCTGTGTATAATTTCCCTTTGAACACTGGAAAGCCATAATGAGATCTCACTTCAGCCTTCTCTTTTCCAAGCCAGTGATCGTTTCAGTATTTCTTGTGGTACATGGGAGAATCAGTTCCAAAAACTACTGGATCAGGAACTGTCAAGCCATCATGGTTCATTCTCATACCTAGCCCACAGCTAAAAAATCTGCATAGTTTTAAGCACCATGATTTGCAGGTTTGATTATCTTTCAAAGCAAACATTTGCAATCATTTAGGTCTTTCTATGTTAAATTTCATCTTTCTTGCAAACTGAAGGCATCAGTGAAGGGTGAAGGTAGAAGAAAAATATTGAAGAAGGATTACATCTTTAGTAGATATCCTTGAAAAATGTCTGCAGGGCGAATACAAGAATTGCCAAAGAAGGACAAACTTTTGTAACTGTTTTTTCATTCTAGTGTTCAGGGAAAGGAGAGCGAGTCATATTCTGTGTGCGTTTTTTTCCCCAGTGGACTATGGGAGTTTTCATTATGCTCAGTTTGACTTTAACTGCAAAAGTTGTTCATCTGGAGTACATGTAACTGCAGTGATTGTTAACAGTGGCTCCGTTTTACATTGGAGTGCTGAGAGCAGAGAAAGTAGGAGGCTTTACAGAGAGAACATCAAGCAGCCTTTTTTCATACTGATTTAAAAATGGACATTCTAGTTAAACATAGTTCTCCTGAAAATCTAAGAATTTGTTTAATACGTGTAGTTTAAATATTTTGATAATTGTATATTCTGATTTTTCACTTATCTGTTAGTGAATTGCTAGGCTTTGCTGTCAGAGATACTTGGACTTATACACTTGCCCCAGAACTAAGTTAATATCAAATAATTAGGGAATAGCAAGTGGAAAGCAGTGGAGCATAAAGACCTTCCCTGAGAACTGTTCACTTCATGTCCAGCTTAATCGTGTGGGTTTATAAGGATTTTGTCAGTTATGCTGAGACATGCTGACAGATAACTCCCATTGGATGAATGTGGGTAAGCACTGGATTTCAGAATGTGAGGACAGGCACAAGGAGTGATTTATCTTGCACTTCCTTTAGGATGCAGCTTCCTCAGTCAAATGGCTGGGCTTGATACCAGTGTGTGAAAGGTAGGACTATTAGTTTTCATAAGAGCTCTTCATCTAATAGCTGGCTGTGCAAAATGTGGTTGGTTCTGTTTACACATTGTGATGTCAGACATTTTATTTCTCTGTTTAACTTGCATCATGCCATCAGGAGAAAATACCACCTCTGCAAGAAGAAATATAAAAGAGATGTTTTATCCATGTCATTAATTTTCATTTATTGAAATCTCCACATTCACTGATTATTAATATAAAGTACATTTTATTTATTTCTACTTCTGTAAAAGCTATTCTACCATTCACCTATAGCAGGCATTAACTCGGTGCAGTGTCTTTAGCATTTGTATATACTGGTGTTTATCAGCCAACCAATCTGTTTGGTACTATGCTGTGTGAAATCCTTCAGGTCTTGGGACAGAAAACTGAGTCATGGCAAGTAGAAGCAGGGGAAGCTAAGGGAGAAGAGTGAGAATCCATACTGAGTTAGTAATATTACTAAGTCTTTGCTCTCCCTGTAATAAAATATTGTTTTACTTGCTCATATTTTTAAGGTATTCTACTTCATGCTGCATACATTTAGTGGACTTCAGTGTTTGCTTTGTCTTAAGGTTGCTTTGGATGAGGACCTTATTAGTCTTAAGCAGAACATTTCTCTGGAAATATCAGGCAATGTGTGGCTTTCATCATATACCTCAGAATATCATTCTAACAGTTAGCATTTTAGAGTGACTTTGATTTAAAAAAAAAAAAAAAAAAAAGTCACAGGAACCTTCCTGGTTCCTCTATGGAAGTGAGGAACTTACCAGCCCTATTTACAAGAATTTGAATATGCACACTAATGCAGAAAAATAACCTTCTAATGAGAGCTCAGATTTTGTTTTAAAGGAAGTCTGGAAGCAAGTCAAAGTAAGCTTTTAGTTTACAGAAGCATATGACAAGCCTAGGTTAAAAGGATATTCAAGGAAAATATTTTTCTCTGTGATCGCACTATACTTAACTGCAGTCAGCTTGCTGAGCATGAAAATATATTACTGGTCCCTTTCAACCCAAGCTGTTCTATGATTCTATGATACATCTTTTTAACTAATGTTGAGGATAGTCATTGCACTGTAGGAGAAAGTGAAAATGTAGGGAGAATTCAGGGGAACTACAGATATATTTCTTTCTTGTGGAGAATGTACACAGATGTGTCTTTAGGAAGAAAAGGGGTTGTTCTCTGCAATCACCAGAACTCGGTGAATGTAAGGCAGTACTGAGTTCTTCTTTATTTACTTACTTTTTTTAGAATTGAACTTTTCAGGAAAATTGGAAGTTTTAAGTAGTGAGAAAAAAAGATAATGTATTTAAGGTTTAAGAAACCAATACTTCTATTTGAGATATGGACTGCTGTTTATTGTGGGTTTTTTTCGGCAGCGTAGTGCTGATTAATGAATAAGCTCATAGGTGCTATTGTGCCCGTGGATTACCTGCTACTAATAACCTCATGGCTAAATCATTTTCATAAGTTAAAAATGGTAGAAACTTTACACAGTACTACTCATAAACATATTTATTTAACTTTTTGTTCAAGTGTCTGCTTTTGACTCATTCTGTCATGTCAAAGTTGTCATTCTTTCAAATAAAATATCAACTTAGAAACATCATATAGCTCGTCTATTTTGTTGATAAGCAAAACCGTATGAAATTTTGCATATGATTAGATCTGCCAGTTTCCATGGAATGACAGAATTTTACCCCACCATTCAAACACTAGAATAGAAGACTGTAGTATTTTGGGCTCACTTCTGCAAATTCTTGCCAGTTCTAGCAGCCTTTCATCACATAAAATCACTGATTTTAAAGGAGGCAATTCCAGGAATTTAGGTTCACTAAAGGCATTCTCCTTCTGTCAGTAATGAACAAATTCCAAAATCCAAATTGTAAGACTGTAATCTTATTTTACATACAGAGTGCAGTAACTCTGAAGAATTTACTGTAATAGTTCTGTGACCTCAAAATGAAGAAGAAAGCTACTGCAGGTAAGTAGACATTTACAAATTAGGCTTTCTGTAGAAGTTTATGCTAAATTTGTAAACATAAAGCATTTGTTTGTCACTATTGAGTTCCATAATTCCTTTGGGTACATTAAAATGAATCTTTTACTTTTCAGGGTTATGAAAAGATCAGCATTTTTAAGTTCCACAGCAATTACCATTGTATTCTTTAATAAGCCAACTTAATGCTGAAGCACGAATGTTTAAAAATGAATAACAAGAATGGATCTCTTAGGGTTTGAAATGGACAGCCTCCAAAGACTCCTAAGCTTATAAATAATAAACCCTAGTAGCAGTTATTTTGAAAAGGCAGCAAGGCAACCATCAGGCATTACTGACAAGAAAAAAAAATGAATCACATATAACATTCTGATCCCATTTGAACTGATGACAGCTTCCTGTTGCTTGAACTTAAGGTTTAACCTTTTGTCTTATGTACTTTCAAAACACACATGTGGGCATTCAGAATTGCTAAGACAGATGATTGAAAGTTATACAGAACTTACAAAACATAGTTGGTGGAAAGATGGAAAATCTGGAGAAGAATGTTAAGCCTAGCACTTACTAGCTGCCCTACCTCTTCCTCACTAAATTCTTTTCCCAACTTAGGTCAGTACGTTTAACAGTTCAATAACTAAATGGCTGAACAAAGCATGAGCTTCTTCAACTTATAGCATGCCTTGCCTTACCTTTGTGTTTTGTTTAGGTTAAATAAGATGGATTGCTTTACTATTCTGTTTCCAAATCCTCAGCAATGTTACAGGGAAAGGTGAGCTCCTCTCGGTATGGATTAGGTTTTTTTAAAAATGAAAGGCATAGTATGGGGCATATGAGAAGACCTTGATATTACTTAAGCAATGTCAATATGACTGCAGGATTGAAGGCATCTATACGCCAGCTTTAAGCAAACTGTTAAGGGATGTTAGGAATGGCTGTTCCCACAGGTCTCCATCCCAGACCAATGGACATGGCTGCTGCTTTCTTTTGCAGGTTCCACCACTAGTGAGGCTAAATGCTTACCCTGGGACATGCACTCAGACACCTCCAGTCATACAGACTTCTGTAGGCAGTGTGTGCTGCTTTCAGCAGTTATACATTGATGTAAGAGCCAAGTCCCTTAAAATCCCAAATCCCTATGATTCTTCCTCCTTTTGGCTGGTAGAGTCTGACTTAATCCGCTCACCTATCCCCCCAGTTGCTGGCACTTCATCCTTGACTGGGTAAAGTTAAATGGAGGAGATGCTTTTGTTCTATTTCCTTGATCTCCTATTGACTGTCAAGCACAGATCAGAAGCATGGGAAACATTATAGTGGTTACAGTGCTAATGGATGCCAACTCCAAGCATTTTTGGCATAACAGATCTCTATCTCAGATCTTACATTTCTTCCACTAAAATTGGCATATTGAATGGTTCATCTCCTAAATAGGAAAAAAATGAAAGTTGAATAAAATAAATGGAGAAAGCACATAGCACAGATATGACAGACAGGATTTGTGGCACACAGACCCAAGTACAGAGAGTTATGGGGAAAGGTGAAGCGTGTAGAGGTCCAACTGTCTCCTAAAGGACTAACAAAGAAATATGACAGTATGATTTGAGAGATCCTTGGCAACTAAGAGAGAGGCAGTCAGACTCTTCCTGAGGAAGGAGGGAGATGTTGGCAGATGTTAATGAGAAGATGGCACCTAGGGAAGTGAAGGACAGGGAGTAGTGTAAGGAAACACCTTCGTCTACAAAAGCATCAAAAGGAATTCAAAGGAAACATCTGAAGTGCTGAATGTCTTGTTTTTGAGCCTCTTCAAGGATTTTATAATCTGTGAGTATAATCAGCATTATGTACTATGCGTTACAAGATGTATTAAGAAGTTTAGAGGGCATCTCTACTAACAGTAAGTACTCATGTAAGTGGCACTACTCAATTTTACTTGAGCTGTTTGTAATATAAATATTAAGGGCTCCAGAGTGATTTCTTATGAGCTACTGTAATATTCCTGCATTGAATGGAATGTAAATCACAGCAGAATTTCTTCTGTGTATAGTTGTTATATCCTGTACTGGTCACAGCAACGGAATCTAACCTCAACCAGAAAAGTACTGATTATGCTAAAGAACCAAATTTCGTCCACATCTTTATTAATATCTTTGTTGAAGGGGAGTTTTGTTTAGAGTCTTTCTTTGTTGAGTTGGATTTTTTCCTCATCTCAGTAGGTAACCTGAGAGAATGTGTATGGCTTGAGATACAGCTGTGGATTTTTACAATAGTAGAATGCGGATGTTCTGAATTTGAATTCATTTTCAGATGTAACTATTTTGATAAGCAGCATTAGAGACTTTCCATTGTTGCCTAAGTGTTTTTCCGCAAATGTGGGATGGAATCTTGAGTTCTGAGACATTGTCGAAAATAATAAATCAGGTGTGATTGTTTATTTGCTAACAGATTAATTGAATAATAAGCAAGCAATGTGAACATTTGTGGTTGCTCGGTATATATTTTAAAAATCCTGTGAACAACAGGAAAAAAAGTCTTTTTAGAGACAGACATTATCTCCTTTTTTTCACTAACTTTCAGGGCTGAAGTTAATATATGGCTGCTTTATTCTAGTGAGTAGAGGCTTCATACTAGGCTTTTCATTACCTCTGGTTTCTTCTAATTTTCACTTTTTGTTTTTCTGATTAGGTATGCTCTGATATCTTAATTTGTTACAGTACTTTCCACATTTTCATGCATATGAAACATCTTGGCTGTAGGAAGTTGTCTATCTCAGACACTGCCAAGGGTTTCCTAGCAGGGAGTGTAGGGAGCACATGATTCAGTCATAGGCAGCATGGAGGACTTGGAGCCATCTGTGTGGAAGATGTGCTTCTTAGCACAAGTGTGATGCTTAAGACATCTGGCTGTTAGAATAACAGATTGGTAGGAAGATTTAAAGAGTTACTTGGTGGAGGCATGGAGAGAGATTAGAGCAGCTTGGGCAGTGAGTTTAAGTAGCAGTCCATCAAGGCCCTAAAAGTTTTGGAGGTCTGAGCATACGATGGGATGAGGACAACGAGATTTGGCCATGAAAAATTACCTTTCCACTAAAACTGTAAATGGTTTTATTTTTAAAAGTCAGTCCATTTTGTCTCCTGAGTTTATAATTGTGGTTTTCAGCATGTGATTATTGGTCTGCAAGGGGTGTAGAAGGAAAGGGCTATGAACAAGTTCTAAGATACTCATGAATGATGAATAGGAAAGCAAATTCTAGAGGAGGTTGCATTGGAAAAGATTTAGGCATCTAAAAACATTAGAAGTTCAAAAATCACTGATTTAGAATCTGAATATCTTGGTAGCTGAATTGCAGGTGCTCAGGCTTTCCTCTTCTTTGCCTTAGTCTTTCCTAAGCAGTTTAGCTTTTGAAAATGGAATTTATTTGCCTTTTGTCCAGCAGTTCAATAGACCAATACTGTATCATGCAGTTACTTAAACCTTTTCCTCGAAGATGTATGATTTTTTTCGTTGCCAGTTTTATAGCACAAGTGATTATGATGTACTTCTAGCTCAAATATATATTGTCCATATATTCAAAATTATAAGAGCAGACAAAAAGCATTGGAAATCAGTGCCTAATGTATGTTTCAAATGTTGGAACTTGAGTGCTCTGGAAAATGTTAACACTTTTTATTTTGCATTCTCTATGTTACTGTGTTTAAAAAAAAAAAAAAGTGCAATTTGAACGAATCACATAGGAAACAGGAATTTATTGTACACAAAAAATTGGCAAATACTCAAAATCTGCAAAACTAAGAAAATATAAAATGTAACCATTTTCAAATTCTTTTTAATTGCTAATTTAACAAGTAAAACAAGTAGGAGAAAATATTAAGTGTTTTTTTTCCTTTTTTTTTAATTAGCTATGGTTAAGTTTTAAGAGGCTTCATCAAGACTTTGGTCTTGCCCTGATTCCTGCGTGGTTTGAGAACTCAGTGTAACCAACTTCTTCTCCCCATAATGTGTTGCAGGCTAAAAATTTCAGATCACCTAGAGCCAAAGTGCACAGAACATTGCAGTGTTGATTCCTGGCAATTTATAGGCCAATTCTGTACCAATTATTATAGTAGTTTTGCTATTGCTCTTAATTGGAGATCATCTAGAATTGTTATCATTCTATGCTGACCTCAGTTCTAAGTGATATTTTATTTGTTAACATTTATCCCATGTCAAGTGTTTGCAATTATACACAGGGTATTTTATACAAATTGAAGTAACTTTCATAATCGGAAAGCTGAAAATTGTTATCAGTGTCAAAGGTGGGAAATGGAAGTACACAGCAGGTATCAGTTATAGTTGGGGTAGATACAGGGGACATCTGCCAGTGTGAGAGAGATTTGTGATGATATATGGGCATGGGGTGAAAGTTAGCAGTTGTGGGATCGTGAATTTAACCATAGCCTTTCACCTGTGTATGGAGATGGCATCTGTTTCCTCCATCTGTCCTATTCCTCTGCTTATCATCCCACGTATGATCCCAGGCTGGAAGCTCAAAACAAGGAACAAAAAGAACTTTAATGGAGTTTCAATTAATAGTGTTCTGAAGTCCCCATGCAGCTGGTGGAGTTTTAGTGGGTACATATGGCCTTCTCTGAAGGGGAGGAAAATGCAGCAGGCTGCCATAAACTTTAATATCCTGTGAGGAAGCTTTCCTTAGCAACATTCTTTCTAGGATAGGATGTGTATTGTTTGACATAAAATTGTAGTGAAAATAAAGTTTAGGAAGTTAATCGCCCTTAGAGAATATCCATTCGGTGGAGCTTCCTGATTTGAAGTAGCATTGCAGCTTCTGCTTAAAGTTCCAGTCTTCATAAAACCCAGCAAACAAGAATATGCAAAAGTTTTGGCAACCAGGAGTAGCTTACAGTGAGAGAACAATGAGATACATTAAAGGAAAACAATTGGTCATTGCCATAATTATCTTCAGCACTTCTAATAAATCTACTGTATTTGGGCAGCGACTTTCCAGTTCTTGGCAAGCTTGTAGGATGTTCCATAGTAAAGACAAGAATTTGGAAAACCTCAGGGAGCAGTCTTCGCTGCCATCTGTGACAGGTGGTAATACATGCATCTGAAAATGGTTTACGTATTGTAAAAACGTTTCTGAAGAGCAGCATGATCCAGGGACAGCAAAATCACATTTCATAAAAACAGTTAATTTTTCTTAACCAGACAAATGTTGGTTCTGTGCAAGGTTTTTCTTTCTTTTGACAAAATTGTGTGATTTATAACGAATCATTCCATACATGCAATATTTTTGTTAAAGTCACTTTTACGTGTGAAACATTTCACTCAGACTCAGTGTTGACAACAATATGAAAGAAGAGCTGCTGTAGTGCTTCTTTCTATCATCTTTTTATTTAACCATTGTCAAAAATTTGTAATGAAGTGAACTAAAATAGAGTACACTGCATATATATTAAACAGCATTATTGCTAATTAATGCTATTTGCAAAAAAGGTCGTTTAGTTGTTTTTTTAAAGCAACTGAGTGTCCATACTAAATTCAGCAAGTGTTTTTTCTTAAACTAATAACAACTAAAAAACTAAATTTGAAGAAGCCAAAATAGTTTTGGTGTTTTGAAAATGAAACCTTTTTTTTTCCTCTCAAAAGGATGATATTATCCACATTCAGCCTAAAAATATCTACATGGGTTGCTCTGAAAGTAATACCTCTTATTTCCATGGAAACTACAACAGATGCAAAAGAGCACAATAACACTATTTGCTAGATTAAATTCTCAGCTACAAAACACTTTTTCAACATAGTCACCACGATTAGCCATGAATTTTCACCAGTGATGAACAAGAGCCTGTGTGCTGCACTCAAAAGGGCCTGTATGGCTGTCCAGAACGTGGCTTGTCTTTTATGTTGCTGTCACCAATGCTGAGATGCTTCACTGACCGCCTCACTGTGCTCACATCCACTCTTTGGTCTTCATTAACATTCAGCAAATGTTGATCAATTTATGAGTGCCACTGTTTCCGTATGGAGGAATTCCAGTTTGTTTCATATCTGCTTCTATATCAAGATGCCGTTTTGTCAGACTGCCCTTCTGCTGCTATCTGTTACAAAATGCAATGGAAGGTTCACCCTCTTCTGCCATACCACTGACATCCTCCTCTGATGTCCTGGGCTGACACAATAAAATAGGAGGCATTATTTTTAGAGCAGTTCTCATATTTTTTAAACTGGTGATAAGACACAGAAAATCTTTTGACACAGAAATAGTTTAGGTTGATTATGATTTTGGTGAGAAAGCCGAAAGTTATTTATATATAAGTCCAAATACTTCCCATATTGCTATATTTTCAGGATCACTGCAGGGCTGCTGTGGCTAAAGTTTTCCAGCATTAGGCAACTAAAAATTCAGAATGCTGCAGTGTGTTGCACATGTTGCTGAATGTCCTCTAAAATAGCTATATTTTGGTTTTGAAAAACTGTACCACTGTTAAAAAATTTCATTCCTGCAGGCCTCTTTTTTTCATTGCCTGTGTTGTGCTGTCCACATTTTTGTAGTTTCCAAGTTACAGTAGCGTGTGTGAAAGGAATGATTCAAAATACACACAAAATAAATTTCCAACCTGCGTGTGAAGATGTTTTGCCTTGTTAAGGTCAATGCAAATTTTGCAACTGATGTTAATAGTTAGAACTTTACCCAGTAATGTTGCAGTCACTATAGTTCTTGAAAGTAAATCATCCTATCTAATTTATTATTTTCAATAATACCTCAGAATTCAAGATTCCATTCCACAAATATGGAATAGAACAATACTTAGGCGATAATGTGAAATGTCTCTGAATGCTATTTAAAACAATTAGAAATTGGAACTAAAAAAAACCTTTGTTCCTATTGAGAGAGTACATTTGTAAATATATTTTCTCAGTTTCTAAGAGATCTCATCATCAGTGACTTCTGACCACAAGGTAGTTATTTGGTATTCATAGCCCTACTTCATGGTAGATGAAAAACTTTATATCCTTTAACATCATTTTGTATTCCTTGCACATTCAAGATTTAAATAAAAGCTAATCACATTTTTATATGTACTTAGAAAAGTAGAATTGGGCTTCTAATTGTAGAGTATTTCTCTTTCTAATTTAGTTTAAATAAATTATAGTAAGCACAATCCTATCAGGCATTTCCAGATCAATTTTACTTGCCTTACTAATGCAGAATTCCTGTTGAAAACTCTGCACTGAGTAAGAGTAGCATTTGCCTAACCATAAATCTTTGAAAAATGTTCTGATTCACAGCAGGTGATTTCAGAGATAAGAAAGAGAAAAAGAGAGATAAAAATTGTACCTATTACTTTGCCTTCTATTTGGAGATAATTAAGTTCAGAGGTACTGAAACAACATCAGCTATGTTACAGGGTGCCCTCCACACCAGAAAATGAAATTAATCAGTTGTTGTTAAAATGAGTTAAGTTAAAATGAATTACAGGCAGAGAAACCCTGTACTTCCATTAGTCACGTCAAGATGCAAATATGAAGATATATATCTTCACATAAATGTTCACAGATAAACAAAATAATTAAATTCACTGCTGTTATGCAACATATTTTCTCTTAAGTACCTGTTATTTGATTTATGAGAGCACACAGTAGGTTCTTTATCTGTATTTTGGCTATGTTGATAAGAGAATTTAATTTTTGTTAATCTGTGGCGTCTAAACTCAGGCAGTCACTCAAGAAAACGTATGTGTTTATGTTTAATGCAAAGAGTCCATCTAAATCTCTCTGTCTGCAGATTTATCTTAGTTTTAATAATGTTCTCCTGAGAATGTAGTTCTGATTTCAGAACTTTGCAAATATCAGAATGATTCCAGTGATGCCAATTTTGTCCAATGATTAGGAACTGAATGTAAGTTTTATTTTTTATCTATTGAAAGGATTTAACTAATTCATGTCATAGCAAAATCCATTCTGAGCTTTTGCTTTCTTTTTCTGAGATACTTCTAGTATGTAAAAAGCACCCATTAATTTATTATAAGTGATTCAAATTTTAATTCATTTATTATTCTACTGTCAACTTGAGGGAATGCAAAATGAGAAGGAGTGCGTTGCTACATTATAGTGGTAGTGATGTACATGTGAAATCCTGCACTGCCTGGTGGACAACAAAGAATCACGTTCGGCTTGTCTGCCCCATTGTTTACAGACTAGCATAGGCGTATACATCTACTTTTCTTTTGTGGTGATGAATGGCAACTGGTAGTGTAAGAGGCAGAAGACTATGAGAAACAGGATTTAGAATGGCAGTGGGAACATTTTCTTAAGAACTGTTCTCATAAAGGAGAAAATTATTGGAAGAAACTACTGGAAAGACTGGTCCTCAGATGTAATGGACATGTAAGAGAAGACAAGATGAACATATACAAATTGATGAGTAAAAGGAGGGAAAGACATGGAGCTTAATTAGGGGAAGGTCGGGTTAGGCAGGAAAAGGTTCTACCCCAAGAGGGTGATTGGGCACTGGCACAGGCTCTGAAAGGCAATGGTCATGGCCCCAATCTGCCAGAGTTCAAGGAACATTTGGACAGTGCTCTTAGGTATAGGGTTTGAATTTTGAGTGGTTGTATGTGGAGCCAGGAACTGGACTCAGAATTCCTCGTGGGTCCCTTCCAATTAGATATACTTACGGAATATCTATGAGATAGCCTTGAGAGTGTTTCCTCTTCACCCACCTACAGTAAACAAATAACAACTAGTCAAAGGAAACTATACTTCATATTTCAAGTTTAAAATAAAAAACTTTGTAAGCTTCAAAAGATCAGATAAATACTGAGGGTATTTCTAGCAGTTACAGTGAAAATTAAAACAAAGTCACTTTATGTTATAAGAAAGATAAATAGGGAGAAATTTGTTTTCTGTGGTTTGTATGCATTGCAGCTCCCAGCGCAGGGCTTCTTGCCAGTGTTATGTCATAGGCAGAAGTTGTGAGTTTTAGTGTGCTGCTGCCATAATTCACCAGTGTGGTTTTCAAAAATAAAGTTTAGGGAAATGATCAAGATTCTGTCTGCATTATAGTCAAGTTGCCACGAATTTATCTGTTGCAACTGGACAACTGTTCTGTACTTGGATTTTGTAAGTTTTTATACAGCAGATATATATGCTTTCATTATGTTATTATCAACTTGTAGTCTGGAATATAAGATGTTGTATATTCTGTTATGAAGGAATCAGGTCCTTATGGTTAGAGAAAGACTTCAAGATATTTAGTGTTTATTGAAGATAGCTATGTATGTTAGCTGAGTAAAAACGTCTTCAGGATTTGGAAAGACTAGCCTTGTTTTTGTTTCTATGTAATTATAGTTAATCACAGTTGTTAAACATGTTATATGGTTTCAAAAGATAACTGAGCTGATAGCGAGGAAAATACAAGGCAGCATGGAGAAAAATCAAAGTCCCAAACAACCCAGAAAACAGCAAAAGGAAACAGGTATGGAAAATGTAGCCCTGTTTCAACTGTGTGTTGAAACAAGAGTTTCCCACGAATATCCTCATCAATTAGTAAAAAAATAAATTGCAGAAACTGTGGAAATTTTAATTCCTCCAGTCCAGCTGAAAGAACCACTCCCATTCAATTGCATTGGCTTATGAGAGCTCCTTAGCATCTCTGAGTATTTATCTTTTATATAAAAAAAATGTCAGCAGGATTTCTCAGGGAAAGTAATAGGAAAGTATTAGGATCCAGTCCAATCCTGATTTCCTGCTGTATTGGCATCAATCTGCAAGTTATGGAGGATATTGCTTCCACCCAGCAATGCAGGGAGCATTTTAGCTTGTAATGCTGGCAAGGTCAGCTTCAATATTCAGATTCTTGACGTTCATTATGCATTTGAATGTATTGGTGGATCGATCAATGAAATGCTCAGAGAATTTAGAAAATGATGAATCTGTCCTGCTTAATACCATTGGGAGTTTAGAAAGAAATAGTAACGAATTATTTCATTAGAGAGAGAAGCAGCAGTGAGCTATTTGAACATCAGGTACAACTTGTCTCAAAAATGTAGTTGGGTTCAACTGTCTCAGAAAATGTGGCACAAAAACAAATGAGGACAAACTGTCCAGGAATAAAATGGAGCTGGAAGCAAGGAGAGCGTTTCTAGATGTCAGGTCAGAGTGTTCCCAGTGGGAGAATTGGAAAAAAATAATTTACTTTTAAAATGGAGGCAGTAGAATAATTAAAAGATACTATAAAATGATACTGATTTTAATGTAATGAACTTGAGATCTTTTCTGGTCTTGAACATTTTAAAACAACACCTGGTGCTATCTTTGTCATCAGTAAAGGAACTAAATTACTTGTTTTCTCTCTAGATTTTAGTTTGACTGTAGGAGCAGCATTGAAGAGAGATTTTAAAAGAGTTGAGGAAACGTTTTCACTTAATTGAAAAGAGTTTGTGTTGTAGAAGTGTTCTACTTGACATGGTACAAAGCATGAGTTTCATTTTAATTTTGTGTGGAAAAAGAACACAATTAATGGTTACTGAGCAGTTGAATATTAAATGTGAAGTGATCCTTATGAAGAAGACAGTGTCTAGGGGCCGTCTTGAATATTTCAGCAAAACAGCCTCAGTAAGGAAAAATGAACAAAGGCTTATTTGTTTATTTTCCTTTTGTTTAAACAGATAAAAACTAAATGTAATATGCTCTACTGTATCTCTTGTGTAATCATTTGTATGACAATAGAAAGATTCATAGTTTTGAATTTTTATATATTTCAATATTCCTGTTACTAAGCATGTTAATAATATTGATGCCAACTCTCCAGGATGAATACTCAGCTGACAGATAGCTTGTGAAGAAACTATTGCTGCTGATCATACTTCACAGTAATATTTGATAATGCCATTTTCCAAGAACATTTATGATTTATTAGTCTTTTTTCCTTTCTTCATAATTTTCTAGAGAATTCTTCAGAATTTCACAGGTGGTGTATGGATTGCAAGGAAGTGTGTTGTTGAAAATTGGAAGACCTTTCAATTAGACTGGGCCATTAGGAAAAGGAGTGATAAATCTTTAATAGTCACTCTGCTAATACTTTCTGAATTAATGAAATTTCCTTACATGCACAAACATGCATCCTGTGTTTTGTTGTTATATAAAGCCTACTCCAATTTAAAGGAGGAATTTTTAAATTTAGGCATAATTTAGCATATTTTGAATCTACTTTTAGTTCACCGCTCTGGACTGCTGAAATAAATACTGAAAGCTAGAAAAGAAATTGTTTTCTACCTTTTTCTATTAACAAAGACCGATAGAGAGTAAAGCCCTACAGGCCAGATCAATAGATAGCAAGATGTGCGTTCATCAACTGAAAGCTTACCTGAAGTTTTGTGAACCAGTTCTTTGTAAAGCTGATATGCGTGAAGAATAAGGCAGAATTGAGGAAAGGATAGTTGTCTAGGGGAACAGTTAGAACTTAATTACTTAGTGATTAGTAAATAGGAATTTGAGGGTAGTGTTGTAGGGTCAGAGCAAAGGAGCTATGGCCCACTTAATAGATGGGAACTGGACACTTCAAGTGCTCAGATGCTTAAGGCTAAAACTTGCCTTATTTGCAGGCTCATACTCTAAAAGTGTCAAAAACATCTAAGTAATCTGGAGACTCAATTTCCTTTTTGAATGAATGTTCACAGGTAACTTCTGAAAAAGGTTCTGGATAGTTCTTCAGAATTTTGCCCTAAGCTTTTTGTTCCATTTTTTGGTCATGTCTGTGAAGGGCAAACACACATTAAATGTTTTATAGATACTACTAGTGATAATCTCCTGATGACATTTTCATAGCTCTGTTCTGGACATCCTGGAACATGATACTGACTAAGAGTAAGTTCCAGTATGCTGAGGTCTGTTTATGACTTTATGGTTAAGAAACATGAATCAGGACTTTTAAGCATGAAATAGCATCTATTACTTACCCTTTACATGAGCCAGTGGAGTAAACAAATTATTTGTCATCATCCCATGGGGCTAAAATCAGCCCTCAAGACTTGGCACTCATTGGATGTAACCTAGTTACATTATCAATGAAATAAAGGTTCATAAAAACTGAGCTACAGTAGAACCACATTACTGTCAAGAATAAAATAAATAAATATGCACGAGAATAAAGATGTTCTGAGTAGTACATACCTGTTGCAGCCTTATACAAATCTAGGTCTGTAAATCCCTATCCAAAACATATGTTCAGTTTCTACCTGCCCTTCATTCATCTTATTCTTATTGCACTCACTTTTCTAAAGCACTGTTTCTGTGATGACTGATTCAAGAAGCACAAAAAGCTGATGCAGAGCATATAGTTAAGCAGTGCTGCACCACAGATGCAAATGGGAGACAGTGTTCACTGTAAAGGAATGGGGAAGGATAAATGTAGCCTGCACTGCTGAAAATCAGAGCAGGATTGGATTAATCAGCATAGCATGTATTAGGAGGAGACCAGGGCAAGCCCAATTCAATTGAGTTTCAGCATGTCACAGTTCTCCAAGCCAGAGTGTCTGTAATTAAATTCAGAAATCAATGTTAATGCTCATCTGGGTCACAGAGCTCAGATCAGAAGATATTCAGGAAGTGCTGGAAAATTGAAGGTTTCATAGAAATATTCTGCTGGCTGTGCATCATTTCTTCAGCATTCCTCAGTAGTACTTTTTTGGAACAAGTACTACACTGTGGGTTAATGCAATTAGGATCCTGATATTCACCAAGAACATGTATTACTATGTTTGTTTGGGAGTATAACAATAGCAGAATAAAGTAGGGAAGTAGGGTGCTGCATCATGCATGGATTGGGAGTTTCCAAGCTAGAATAAGGCAACACATTCACATCTCAACCTCTAGCCATCTCTCACAGCTCTTAGTATGTGAGGCTTCTGGAGTGGCATGAATATACCAGCATTTCTGAAAGCTGTTGGAGTGACAGTATGGTCCTGCTTTATGTGTTATGTGATCTATCCTGTATCTCTGGTGGAAAGAAAGCTGGAATCTCCTTACATAGGCTGGTCATCTGTGAGGAGGTTCACATGGGAAATTTATGGCACCAGCAGTTATTTTTTAATGCTAGCACTTTTTAGTGATGTTTCTGTAATGATCTTAGTATAAGTGAGAATATTTGGTCAAGAAATGTTCTTCGCGTGGACTACATGCAAGAGAGCCTTGTTTGGTATGACCTATGAGCTAGAGGAGAGATAATTCCTTCCCAGCTAATTTGGGGATTATTTAGGAATCTGTCCCACTGGTCACAAAGTAGGATTTTCTCATTTCAGAATTCACTAAGATACTGCCCTCGTTCCATATAGTGTATGCACATACTTCCTATGAACTTGATCAGTTTTTTGCTTGTCAGATGTGGGATTTTCTGGCTGAAATTCAGGATCTACATATGGATTATGATCTGACAAGTTAGGAAGAGAGAGCACAGCTGTGTTTCTGTTTGCTGATTTAAGTCAGCTTAAATAAAGCAGACAAATACCAACCACTAAGATTCTAAATCTGTGTCCCTGCTTTCAACATGCTTGGCAGTGAGGAGCTGACTTCTGTGCTTCTGTTGTGACAAAGGCATTTAGTGGCAGCCCTTGAGGAACCATCAGGTTTAGTATTGACATTGACTGTTTTTAGGTGTATGGGTGGCTGCTTCTGTATAAGTGGCACAGAAGGGCACGTTATCACTATGGAGTGATAGAGATCTGCTATACAAACATCTCTCCATGGCTTGGAACTGGATGAAATGGGACTGTCCAAGTGAAAAGTCTAAACACAGCTTTCAGCCAATCTGCAATGCTAGGGATATTCATGTTTGCAATTTGCAACTGAAAGAATTCCTTCTAATGTCCTCAGTAAAACACTGTAACTAATGGAAATTTGCCAATAAGAACACCAACAAAAATGCCTGCATGATTTAGCCTATTTCCTGATAGTACAGAAGAATAAACTTTCTGATTATCTTGGTAAGTATCTTATCTTTGGATCTTTCTCCTCCAAATTTAGCTTTTCAGGGCAACAGGATAGATGTTCTGAATGTCCTCTCTTCTGACCCCTTATTTCACCCACTCAACAACTCAGCTGTGAAAAATTGCAGACGACCTGTGTTAAACATTTTCTCAAATTCACAGCTATTTCAAAGGCAGAAGCATCAGTGTTGGCTGGAATTTGGAACATACTTGGTTTGGATGTGCCTCGATTATAACCACACCCTGGGATGTCAAGACAGTGTGAGAATCCACACACATGTACCAGGGTGATGCAAGCGCATTCCTGAGAGACCCAGCTTACGTAACTGGTAAAACAGCTTAGGAACTGTTCAGAAGACTTCTCACCAATGCGGGCTATACTGGTTGGCTATGTTGAATCAGCACAGAGCAGTCCATGACTTTTCTGAGGACTGTATTTTTTGTTTTTACTTGTTGATATCTTAGGTGTGCACTAGGATAAGAAAAACTGCAGAATAAATGAAAAGCCTGAAAGAAGTGCCCGTGAAGTGCTTTTTTCAGCCTCTGGGTGGGTGATGGTTGATCTTTTCAGTAGGGGAATAAACAACAGTATGATGTGCAGGGAAAAGGAGTTTCTTGCTCTGCAAAATCTTATCCTCAAGCTGAACTAGGAGGATGTGATCAACTTCCAAATCTGCCAGCAGCTGCATCTGACTAGTTAACTCCCACATACCTTGCACATTTCCTACAAATCAAATCAAACTCATGACCAGATGCTTCTCCTACTCTCCTTTTTGTTTCAGTCTCATACGTTGTGTTCTTTCATCATTTATGTAGGTCATTTTGTTTGCTTTCTCCTTGCCTCCTATCGTGCTCTCGTTTCTTATCTTCATCTTTGTTCATTTGTGTTGGTTAAATTACATTCTATCTCTGACATCTCAGGCTGTTTTCACATAGTTGCATGATCTGGTTCATCTCAATGCATGCTTGTCTGCCTCTTTATTCACTCTGGGTGGTCCTTACTGTTTGCAGCTCTATTAACCACTGTTTCAAATATCAAGCTCAGTTCAAGTTGTACAGAAATTTTTCCCTCTAATATTTGCTCTGCAAATTCTTAGTGACACTTTTAGAAAAAAGGTAATATTTGTACTTAGGTCTTCTCATGTAACTGGCTTATTGTGGCATTGCAGATTGGTTTTGCTGTAGTACTTGCTTTGCCTTAACCAAGCAGTGATTGCTTTCTTCACATTTTAGTCCCGTAATTAACTTAAACTCATGTATTTATGTATTAATCCAGCTGCTTAAACCATTTACTTTATCCAGGGTTTTCTACACTGAATATCTTTTCTGCAGAATCAAAACTCTTAAGGTTTCTGCAAGGAAAGGGAAGAGAGTACTTAGCATATGTCTTCAGAATTGACCTTTTTTAGGGCAGGAACTCATGAAACTAGACAGCTGTTATAGCATGCTCTGCTTGTTGTTAACTGCACTAATACTGATAGTCTTAACTATTCTGTAATGTCTGCTGTATTTATCTGTTGCCTTTTACTCTATCATTACACTGGTGTTGGTGATGTTTTTCTGCTGAATGGGACAAGCATTGAATAGTGACCTTTAAACTCTGCTGTGAGACAAGTGGAATCGTAAATGAATATTTGTTACAAGATACTCTGTGTAATTTTTCTAAATTTTAGTGGATACCCTCAGTTATGCCTGGATAATAATAACTGGTGACGCTGTTTTTCACCCTTCCCCTATACTCTGAACTGCAAACCTTATGGTAGACTACTGGCAGCTTCCTGCTGCTTAACCTGTAATTGCATTTTCAGTTTCTCTCTCTCTCTCTCTCTCTACTTCTTCATTGTGCTTTTCTTACACATAGCTGATAATTTTGCAGTAATTTCTTAAAAGAAAAAAAGTAACCCACACTATATGTGTTGATACTTAATAGTCTGCTAAGAGAGTTTTACTGACCTTTACCTTCTCCTCAGAAATGCATCCAGAAACTGGGCTAAAGCTTTAGATGTACTAGACTGACTGATAGCTACAAATGCTCTGTGATGGACTGAGAAGACCCTAAAGCAATAAGACACAAATATAAATTTTACAGTAACTGGTAAAAAACTGGCTCTTTATTTTCTCTCTCCTTGACTCTTAACTCCTTATTGAAATTCTCTCTCAGTCATTTGTGCTATCTATGTTTGCATTGCAAATCAACAAATGGTTTTTAACAAGGTGCTTCAATTAACTTAAGTCATGCATTCAGTTGAGTTTAAATATGCCTTACTTATATTTCAAGTGCCTTATTGTGTTATTCTGGCTTTGTGTAACTCAGGATGATTTCCATTAAGAGAAACTGACACTATCTTTGTAATTAACTGTAACCAGACACAGGCTGAGGGAAAGCATGGAAAATATTAATAGCATTGAGGTGATGTAAAAATAGCAATGCAAGTGAGGCCTCAAGGAGCTAAAAACCATAATTTTGCAAGTCATTTGTGAATAAATTGCAGTCTGTAATACACAATGTAAACATTGTATATTATATATGTATTTATATATATATATATGTATTATACATTATGTATAATAGTTGACTATCTCCTCCTAAAATAAAGATGTTACCTAATAGTGGTCATCGTTGACATCTGACCTGATTGTATGAGTCAACTGAGATCTTGTTTTAAATTATACAGGATAGCTCAAATGTGTTAAAATACAGACATATCCATTAACAGGGTCATGAATAGGGTGCCATATTTTAGCTAGTGGTACCATTTAATCATTCCTCATGTATTAGGAATATTCTCTTCTGTTTCAGGCCAGATGGCCTACTTCTACACAAACTCTCTGAGTATGGACTCAATCTGCAAAGGGCATAACTGGAACAAATGGATGGAGCTAAACAGCAGGATAGACATATGCTGATTCATAGATGCAAAATGAAGTCACAGAAACTATTTTAGTGGTTTTGATGCCGTGGGAAAGCTGTGTGTTTGAAATTTAGGCCAACAGGATGGAGTGGATATGGACCATTTAAGGGTTGCAAAAGAAAGTTTTGTGATATCTGTGAAGTCTCCTTTGTGAACACATGGGCATTCTGGGAGCAAGCAGAAGTGAGGAGATAGGACAGGAAGCCATTCTTATGCTTTTAGCTGTCTTTATTCTATGCACTGCCCAATTCTCTGTTCTTAACAGGGAAGGGAACTGAACAAAAGGACAGGATGCCTAGCAAATCTGCTTTGCTTTCAGAGGTTCCAAGTTACAAATTTCTGTTGTTGCTGATACTTGAAAATCAAGCAGAAAGGTGGTCAGTGTTAAGGAATAGACTTTTCTGTCCTATAAACCATTTAAGCCAAAACATTTTTCTTGCTCCTCCTCCTCCACAATGATAGAACATCAGTTGGGTTGTTCAGAGTTAGGGAAAAAAAGAGATTTGCTAAGCACATCATGTATGTAGATATGTATTTGTCTGTCAAAGATAAATGTACAGTTCCATAAATATGACCTGCACTATTTCTGCATGTCTTTCAGCACCTGATTACTGATAAATCACTTGGCTCTCTGTGGATTCTAGCTGTTTACAGTATTCTTAGTTTTGGGTGTTAGAGCACAAGAAGTGGTTATTATAATGCAAATGGTAATGAGGGTGATTAGAGTAAAGAAGAAATTGTGAGGTATAACTTTCATTCTGGGAATTAATTTGACCCTGATATTGACATTTCTATAGTTTTATATATAAGAAAGATTAATTCGCTAGTCTCTGTATCTTGGAACTGCTGTGTTTTTTTATGTGTACTTTCTACTTTGCAGTTATGGGTCACCGAACTGAGGAGCAGTAGAAATACTTGCAGGTTCTAATGATGTACACATATGGAAGTCTGGCTATGGCAGTCCAGTGTTCAGTTGAAGACCTGGTGGAATTTTACTGTAATTTAATAATTATTTATTTCTGAGACATATATTAATGGGCAAATTTTGCTCAAAGTATATTTGAACCACGCTTTCCTTTCTGTGTGAAATATTGCTTTATTTTCTAATCTAGCATTTGAAATTATTATTGCTAATCTATCTTTCTTCTTGGCAGGGTAGGTTGACTTGCATAAAGATCTTCAGTAGAAAAAATATTCTAACACTGACCCATTCTTCTCAGTGTTCCTTGGAATATAGTTGTCAAAGGAGATTTCCAAAGGTACGGACAGACCAGAGGAGTATAGCTGTAGCAAAGGGCCACAGCTGTGCTGAAGCAGCTGTTCCTGCTGGACACATAAACACTCATTATGTGGCTAGGGCTCTCAAGGAGCCCAGATTCGAATTTTTGTTCCAGAGAGACCCCTGTGTGTACTTTTCTACTGACATAGGCTGAAATGACATGATGCAACTAAAAAGTATCCTATTGGTGGAGGGGCCAGGAACCCAGATTGTCCCACTTCACAGGCTGATGTTTTGGCCACTACTTTCAAATTATTCTGCCAGTGTTAATTGACAAGAAGCAGGGTTAAATTTAGATACCTATAGATACCTGAGAACTTTTCAGTTAGGTTCTGGCATTATTTGAATATCTCTGAAAAACTGGTCCTAGGTCTCTAAGGGTAAACAGAGAATGATTATTCCTGCAGTTTTCAGGCTGTATGCTTTATAGAATGTGATGTGTTTTCTAGGTCAAGGGTAAGGCTCTGCTGAAACACCTCAGTTACAGAACAAATAGATTTGAACTCATATCTAATACATATACTATTTAAACCTTATTTTAAATGACTACTTCAGTTTGTTCCTGCTATTATTTGATCTTACAGTCATTGGATTTGTATACACAGTGAGAAATTACAGTTGTTAGAACATGCTAATTAACATGATTAAGTGAGCATGTAGAGCATAAGGACATTTGTTTGGTCTCCTGACAGCTGGTCGCTGCCCACATTAAGTGTGTGTCTTGCCTCAAGATTTCACTCTGACTAAATCAAGTAACAGATTGGTGGTTAAGCTAGATGATGTGTCGCCGAAGGACTACGACATTTTTTGTTCTTATATACCTTCACAGCAAGTGCCTGCCACTGGTTTATTTATTGGCTATTTGAAATTTTGTGTGCAAGAACTGAAGAACCAGCAAGTCCTACTGCCTGTAAATGAAGATATTTGTTAACATCTTTGATTTTGTTTCACATTGTTTCATAGGGGAACTGAGCTTACTCATCTTCTGGCACACTGAGCTCTGGAGTGTTAACTTTTCTTTTGCAGTAGATCACAGATAGCTTTTACAAATTCAGTCTTTCAGAAACAACTGGAGACCCTTTATATTATTTATTTCAGGACTGCATGATTAATGTCTGGTCAGTACTTTAATCTGCATCCTGTAAGCTTGATTCCAAATTCCTATTAATCAGTGCATTTGGAATTTTAGTTCTAGTACTGCTAGGCTCTGATGTTATCTCATAGCATTCACTTTCTTCAAAAGAAATGCCTGCATGTTCTCTGAAATGTCTGAAAGGTAAAATGAAAAAAAGGCAAACTGGAATAAATACATAGAGACCCACATGCTTCTTATACACATTTTAAATTAGACTGTGCTCCTAAAATGATAATTTTTTCAGTTAAAAAGCTTTTATTTCTATTCATACTGAAAGCAAACAGATGAAGATCATAAAAGATTTAATAAACTAATCATTTAGCCTACAAATGTAACTGTCCTACAATCTCTTCTATTACCTGAATGTGAACACCAACAATGTGAATGAACAAATGTTTCAAAAATCATCCTGAATATTTGGCTAAATAGCCAAGTCTACTTCCAGTTTTGCTACTTGTTTTCACTAGGAAATGGGTTTTATTCATATGAAAGTTTTAAAATACATAGGTCACTCCAAAAGTAATGTCTCCTATTTATTTTCATGCAAACTACAACAGATGCTAAGCACAGTAACAGTATTTGATAGAGCAAATTCTCAGCCACAAAACACTGTTTTTTAACATAGTCACCACCATCAGCTATGCATTTTCACCAGTGATGAGCAAGAGCCTGCATGCCTGTAAGAATCTGCACCAGTGAAGCTGTTTCACACCTGCTATGATGGCATTGGTGCTTGGACAATGTTGCCCAGCAGTCCAACTTTCAGTGTGCTCACATCCATTCTTTGGTTTCCATAAGCATTCAGCATGCATCAGTGGATGTCAGTTGGTACCGTTTTTCTACATGAAGGAATTCAGTGACACACCTGTGCTTCGTAGGCACTTGTCCAATGCCATTTTGTCAGATTGCCCCTCAGCTGCCATCTGTCACATAGCAACCAAATACGATGGGTATTGGTGGGAAAGTTCGACCTCTACTCATACCACCAATATCTCACTGTGACACTGTGGGCCAACATAATAACATAGGAGGCATTACGTTTGAAGTGCCCTCATAGCTTAGAAACAGATTTTATCACTTTAGTCATTAAGGACAGTTATCACTTTACTCAATTTAGGCTTTAAAAATTCCCAACTAGTTCTATTTTTTTTAGTAGAAAAACACACAAAGAAACAAAAGACCTGGAGAAAGCAAGCAAATATAAGGAAAAGTAAAGCCAACCATATCAAAGTTTAGTTTTTTGTTTGTGTGCATATTCAATTTTTTTCTTCTGCAGAGAAAATAATGCAAGAACGTTATTAGTCAGTCTGTTCTTAAGCACTTTTTCTTAAAGTCTTAAAAAGTTTCTTCCTATTTTTACTTCTGCAGTTTTTTTGTTTTTTTTTTTTAGCTCTCTCTTGCTTTTTGTTATAGTTCTTTAATGTGTATTGGAACAGAACATGCTATACCCGTGCATAATAAGT
Organism: Phasianus colchicus; assembly: GCF_987193195.1. NCBI lineage: Eukaryota > Metazoa > Chordata > Aves > Galliformes > Phasianidae > Phasianus > Phasianus colchicus. The sequence continues at coordinate 57,538,041 of NC_143437.1, read as the reverse complement.
GAAAAATTCTGTGCATAAGTGAGGAAGTTATCAGTGCACACTTAAGAAAACAAGTTATAGATAATTAAATGCAGTGAATACAGACATTACAGTAGGCATACGACAAACAAATGTGTCTAGTATCTAGCACTTGTATTTCTCTAATCCATCATCTAACACCTGTGCAGTTACAGCTATGCTGAGCAGAATGCCTGGACATTGTAGACAATGTGTGGCAGTGATTCAGGCTGATAATGCATGAGATAGGTGTTCTGTGGCCATGAAGAGAACATGTAGTTCATTGTACGGTGACTCAGCAGCTGTTTTAGACATTGGATACTGTTGTCATAGGCGTTGATGCCAACCTCATATTTTACACTGATAAAATTTCTGAACTTCTGTAAACTCACCAGATTTCCATAGTATGTCTGTAGGTGTAACTGAGGAAGGAGCAAGTGTAAAAGTGAGTGCAGCTGAGACAGGCAAAAGCCTGTAGACCAAATCTAGGCCAAGTCATAAAGCAGTGTTTTGAAAGCAAAATGTAGAGCTCAGGTTACTTCTTCCTTTGATGTGTGCTCTGTGCTTTTGTGAGTGGCTAACGAGCTCTGTGTAATGCTGCCAATATTGGATGTTGCTGATTTTGCACAGAATTATCATATCTTACCCACTGTAAGGATCAGGCTGGAGAAGAGATAATAGCAAAGAGGACAAGCAGTTTGGGCATTCATCTTTCTATAGTATAGCCCAATGTTCACTTTGCTTTTGACCTTGGCATATTAATTGGAATAATTAATGTACATGGAAGATACTGTAGGTGATGAAGGCATTTAAAAGGGATTTTTCTTTTGTGTAATTTAAAGAGTGAAGTCAAGACATTCCCAAAATCTGAGTAACAGTTTGTTGTTCTTAGTTCAAATTCCATATTTATCAGTTGACAATTTCAAATCAAGTTTACAGCTTAATAAAATCCCAGAGAATTTCCAAAAAGGAATTTTGTATCAATAAAATTTGGGAAAAGACATTCACAGACTGGAGCAAGGGGGCTCTCACATGTTGCTGAGGGCTAAAGCCCTTGCCCTGAGAGTAGACTGAGGAAGCAGGGCTGACCACACAAATGACTGTTGTGAGAAGAAAGTTGATCTGAGCTCCACTGGGCCCAAGTTACCAGTTAACTTACAGTAGTGTAGCCACATTGTATATATGAACCCAGGCTCTGAACTGCTAAGTCCTGAGCAGCTGTCTCGAGCAGAATTTTCCAATATTTGTTTTGAAGTACAAAAAGGCACTGCACACTCACTTCCACGAGCTTTCTAAAGGAAGAAGAGTCTTGCATTCTTTGGACACAAACTAAACAGCTGTGAGAGTTTGGGTGCTAATCAGTTGTGCTTTTGTAACCGAGTTCTTTGCCAGTTGATAGGTTCACTTAAACAGTAATGAAGCGCTATTTTGTAAGACTGTTTTCTCTCTCTCTCTCTTTTTTTTTTTTTACCCCCAAAGGAACAGTGAAGAATGAAAGTATTTTTGGAATTGTTTTTTTGTGAATTGGTTAATTTTATAACCTATCCACAGAGTCATAATGCAGACACTTAGTATAAAAGCCTGGGGAAGGCTCAGTTAGGAAGTTGGCTGCTCACAGTCATACCTGAACTTTCCAGATGTGAGAGCCCTACTTTAATGCAAGAATAGTCATAAAAGTCAGAATAGAGAATGCCATGGCTCAGGCTTGCTAATGAAATAGAGCAAATCTGAATCTAAATGGAGATATGATATATTCAATGTGGTTATGGAACATGAATATACTGGAACAAGTCACAAACTGGTGCATCTTCTGGACTGGCTAAGAGACTGTTCAGTCTGGAGAAGAGGAAGCTCAGAGATGATCTCGTCAGTATCTATAAATATGTTAAGGGAGGGTGCAATGAAGACAGAGCCAGAGTCTTTTCAGTGGTGGCCAGTACCAGAACAAGACACAATGGGAACAGATTGGAACACAAGAATTTCCAGCTAAATATCAGAAAGCACTTCTCTGCTATGTGGGTGATAGAGCACTGACTGGCACAGGTTGCACAGATTCTGTAGAACCTCCTCATTAGAGATCTTCAAAAGCTGTTGGGAGGTAGTCCTGGGCATCTTGCTCTGTGTGTCCCTAATTGGGTGGGGTTTGGACTGGATGGACCCAGAGGTTCCATCCAGCCTCAACTATTCTTTGATCTTGTATGATTCTCTGATATAGCAAATATATCAAATAACCACACAATTCTATTTTTGCCACTTGAGTGTCTCTACTTATAGTAAAATACGGGAAGTTCAACAGCTATTTACCACTTTTGAAAGTTGCATCAAAATATTTTTATAAAAGAGAACTGTAACTCTGTATACAACAAAGGTTCCTCTTCTGTGCGTGTGTTCCAAAGTACTGTCACTAAGTAGCTATAGAAATACATATAAAATGAGATCTGTTCACTCTCCTAACAGCCTGCATTTGTTTTTGTTTTTTTTGTTTTAAATATCTTCACTCAGCTTGTTTCAGTATTCTATTTATTATAGTAGAAAATTCCCTCCTCTTTTCTTCCCAGCATTTTCTAGACCCTCTCTAGATCAGTGGCATTCTGTCCTTCACAATTTGTGATTCCCCTGGATTGTTTCAAGTAGAAAAAAAATATATATATTTATAGAAATGCCTATAAATAATGCCGTGATGTTCTGGTGTGCCATTCCTAGTTATTTCCATTGATTCTTTAGAGGTAACTAATGAAGACCCTTGACGTTGCTCAGGCCAGTACAGTACAGATTTGGAAACTGCTGCCAGATCTAGGTCTTTTAAATGGGTAGATCACAGTCAGATGTCAAATTTCCTCACAGATTTTGATATATCCTTAATACCAAGCTTTTGTTTTTTAGCTGTGAGTGCAAAGATTTTACTGTTTGATATGTAATGCAGATACATACCATTTCATACATGTCTACCAATATCTGGGGAACCTGAGCTCTTAATCCTTGCTATGGAGCTTTTGCTTACTGTTGCCCCTTAGACACCCTGGATTCTTTCATTGCCTGACCCACATGCAGCCTGCCTTTTCCCTCATATGCTGTGAAATGGCTAGCATGATATGGCCTGCTTCCATAATCTGACTGGCAACCAGGAGGTTAAAAGGATATGATTAGTCCCTAAGCTTATCCCTTTGCAGCCTAAAAGAGGCAACATTAAAGGGAGTTTGAACCCAAAGGGTTTGTTTCAGCTGGAAATTTCAAAGCTTTAATGTTTTAAATAGGCATGCAATTTTCTGTCCTTGGCTCTGCTTGCATGACTTCAAAATCCCAGCTGAGGTTATGAAGATTTTTAATACCACATTCCACATGCTTTCATCTCACCTATTGTCAATTAAAGTACACTTGAAATACCCCATAATCATGAATACAAAAGATACCTTTCTTACTTGCTTTTCTTCTTTAATCATATTTTGAGGACTAGATATTAGGAGAGGGATGCGTCGTAAGGTAGTCTCCCTGATGTATTAGTCAATTGGAGAGGACTGCATGTTTAGCGACTAAATAGAAATGGAATTTGGGGTGGTTTTTCTGTTTCTTGTGGAACTACTCTCTTTTAGGCTATTGCTGTGTTACCTCTTCCAGAAAGATTAATCTCGTTGTGCCTGTAAAATTGCTTTCAAAGAATATATCTTTTCCTGTGGAAAAAAAATGATGGTATTGAATAATAATGTTTGTGCACTGGTAACACATGGATATAGAATACATCAGGAACAAAGTTAGGCTGTTAAATTCAACTTAATGTTGATTTATTTACTCAGTTATGTTACCGGTTCTCTTATTACTTTATCATTTGCATTCTTGATTACAAGAACGTATACATATCTCTCTAACTGGTAGGACTTCAGATTTGCCAAAGATAAAGGAAACTTTCCTTGATGTTAAATTTTGCCCTCTCAATTTGAAATTGAGACACTTAAACAGTAACAAATTGTACCAACAGGAAATCAGCTAAAGTAGCAGAATAGGTAATATAAATCAGTTTTTTTCACACTTCTTACTGTGATGAGATTTAATTCTTTGCTGAAATACAAGATCTGATTTTTTTTCACAGAGTTTTAGATAAAAACATGTACAGTTCTGATAACTTCAAATAATTAAGTTTCAATACTTTTTCAAACAACAAGTGTTCCAGTTTTATAGCAAAAGAAATATTTATGCAAAAAGCAAAGGTCATAAGTGTTAAGGGACACTGAAAGGTATCTGGAATAAAACAAGTAATATTAAAGAAACCTATTAGTATCCTTTACTTCACTTCCCATCTTTGCTGTTGATATGCGTTTTAAATTAAATGTAAGAACTCAGCATAATTCAAATGACAATATATTTTATTCAGAAGACTAAGTGGTAGGTAGTGGCAATAACTTTTATTGTACCAAAACAGTTGAAAACAATAGATTTCAGTTTCAGGCACCTGAAATAGAAATGTCAAGCGTCAAGCTAACTACTGGTTGAAATTTAGTATAGTTTCTGAGAGATTAATTAGATACTTAACAGTCTGACCATCTCTGAAAGCCAAAGTTAGTTGGTACCTATACTGCTAAGATGATGCCAGTCATTAGGGAGGAAAGAGGGATATTAGCCTTTATAAGGTAAAGAGAGAAATAAGGAGTTTGTAGTTAGCTGGAGTTGCTACCACATGCTGTGTAGTCGATTCCTTCCATTGAATTTTTGTTCTTGCATACACATCTTTCAGATTTTTCTAGGCTGCCTAGAGGCAGAGCCATTGTGTAAACAGCTGATATTGTCTTAGTTGTGATTAAAACAGAAGTATGCAGTCTGTAATACATTCTTGCAGTTGACACATTTTATATGTGGGATAATCAATCGGTGAGTCAACTGGGCTCGAGTCCCACCAAATCCTATCCCACCCATTTTGTCATTTCCTTGGCTTCCAAAGGATAACTGAGCATTACTTGTGTAGGTGGTTCTTAGCTTCAAAGGGACTCTGAGTGACTCCTCTCATCTGTCACACCTCCCTGTGGACACGTCCAGGCTGTTCAAGTTGCTCTTTGCTCTGCAGCTGTCTGGAGACACCATCTGCTCTAGCGAGTCCCCTGGTCACTTGCCTTTGGCTTCCCTTCCTTCTCTAGGCTGACAAATTCAGATATGGATAACACTATAAGCATAAACACACTGTATTTCTGTTTAATCATCCATGAAAGCTTGAAATACTGATACAAATTCAAATAGAAAATAGGGACCCTTGTTCATCTGTGCTAAATTACAATTTTTCTGTGATGATTAATCCGTGCCTTACCTCTGTTTTATGGAGTGAATCTACTCCATTTATTTGTTGATTTAAATTTGACCTTCTGCCCTGGCGAGCCTTTTCCATGCCCAGTGCCCTCTGGTGAAGAACCTTTTCCTGACTTTCAACCTGAGGTGGCTCTGTGCTGTTCCCTTGGGTCCTGCTGCTGTCACTAGAGAGCAGAGCTCAGCACTGCCCCTCCATTCCCCTCGTGAGCAGCAGTGTTACCCAAACCTACACTCAGTGCTGGAGGTGAGGCCTCACAGTGCAGAGCAGAATGGGACAAAACCCTTTCCATCACCTGGCAGCAGCACTTGGCCTGATGTACCCCAGGGTTCAATTGGCCACTTGGGCTACCATGACACACTGCTGGCTCAGATTCCGTGTATTGCTATTGCTCTTTCTTTGATCAGCAGATATGAGTCTAGCGGTTACCAACCAAAAACTTCTAGGAAAGCCATTTTTTTTACCCTCTTTCATTATTTTCTTTTATGATAAGCTTCCTTGAGTGATTTAGCAACCTTTGCCCATATGGAAAGGTGATAAAGGAGAATTCCTTTCAGCCTCTCTGGCAGCCTTGATCTGGGCAGTCAGTGTAACATAAGAAAGAAGCAGATGCCACTACACATCTCAGACTGATGCTTCTCTTATAATTACCCAACTGTCTGCAAACCATTCCTGTATGAATTATTCCTCTGCTCAAGTATACTTAGATGCCTTGCATCTCCTCTCATGGTTTCTTATCACAGTAAGTGTTTTCAAGTGTCATCCAGGGTTTTCCCTCAGTCTCCCTTTCTTTGTCCTTGCTGCATGGATCTCTAAAGGCCCTTTTGAGGCTGCTATCATTTGTTGCCTGAGAAATCTATGGGGAGCAGCTGCTGATAGGTCCTTTCTTCAAGTTCAAGGGCACACAACAACCTGTTACTCCAATTCCTGCTGGATTTCTGGGAGCATCTAGAAACGATGCCAGATGCATAGGACTGCGCTTGGCCTGCAGTCCATCTTAAATGTGAAGTACAGCTTGCTAAGGGCCATTACTTGAAGCAGTAAGAGCTTGAGTCAATTCTGGTTTGTACAGATGTTGAAGAGCCAGCATTAGCAGTAGCTACTTTAGAGGTTCTGTACCAATATATGCTTTTCTTAGTTGATCTTGGAGTGGCCGACAGTGATGGTGCAAGGGTTACTTGGTAACAACAGCACAGTACAAAGCAGTGCTTCATATAGGAGTAAACTTGGGGCACTGCTTCTTTCAAGACTAAAACCATAAAGTATTAAGCCTTTGGTTCTGTTGTGGCTTAATCCAGCAGGGAGCTCAGCCCCACACACCAGCTTGCTCACTGCCCTGCATTGGGGTGGGAGAGAGCATGGGAAAAAATGGAAGAACTCAAGACTCGACATAAAGACAGATTAATAGAAGGAAAAATAATAACAACAAACAAACAAACAGAACAAATTATGCAAATGCAATTGCTTACCAGCCACTGACAAGATGCTCAGCCAGTCCTTGAGGAGGGGCTGCACCCTTGGACAACTCTCCCAGCTTTTTGTTCAGCATGAACAATATTGGATAGGATGGGACTTCTCTTTAGCCTGTTTGAGTCAGCTGTCCTGCTTCTGTCCCTTCCCACCTCTTTGTGCATCCCCAGTCTCCTCACTGGCAGGGCAGTGTGGGAAGCTAAAAAATTGTTGACTCAGTGTAAGTACTGCTCAGAAACAACTAAAACATCAATGTATTATTAACATTCTCATTCTAAATCCAACATACCAGCCACTATTGAGAAAAAAGCTCTGTTTGGGCCAAAACCAAGACAGGTACTGATGTTCTTGCTGAAGATGAAACAAACAGAACATCTACAAGGTTAGGGAGACAGAAAAAAAAAAGCAACACCTTTGTTCTTTAAAAGTAAGACTGACAACTGTAGTGCTTTGGTATCAGCAAGATGGTTATGTTTTATAAAACGGTTTACAGACTTGTCTCTATATTCTTTCCTCTGTACACCACATCCATTTTACTGTTATTTGATGCATTTTAGAGCAAGACTGTGTCATTCACAGTGCTACCAAAATATTCTGTCAAAGCTCCTAGCATAATCTGATTAAAAATTCTTGTAAGGTTTGTTTGTTCAGAAGCTTCAGTTCTCAATTTTGAGTAAAAGTAAATGTAATCACTGTAGTAAGCTAAATATGAAAATTAGCATTTGTCATTGATACTCACAAATCATGGCTATTCTGTGGTGCAACTAAGATAATTTCTGTGTCTACAAAGTCACTTTATTCTAAATATAGCATTTTCTAAAATAAGGTTTTCCATCTTAAAATGCATTTAATTGTAGTAGGCTTATGAAAAGCTTTCTGAAATCATCTTATATCAATACGTCTGCTAATACTGTGGATCTTATTAGATGGAGAAGAGATCAAAACACAGCTGTTAATATTAAGAAGTATAGAAGACTTACCCAGCACTGTGGCTTATTGAAAATTATTACTTATGCACATGGCAGTGATTTTTTCCATGAAAGAAAAGAGGTTTAATAATATTAATGTCAACTGAAGAAATAGGAAAGAGTCTTTTTCTGTGTATAAAGTGGTTTTTCATCTTGTTGCAGCCAAAGTTGCTTTCCCCTACATCCAATTTCTGATGCAGGTAAAGTGAAAAGAGGAAGAGTGCTCTCCTGAAATGCTGGGAGGAAGGTGACAAAGTGGCTCAAGAGATCTCCTTCTCATTTCAAGAGATCTCAGTTTCTTTCTGTCCTTCAAGTTATTGTATACCAATCAGTAATTAAATTTATGTATTTTTTCCTGCAGTATTTGTAAATCTTGCAAATGACATTTTTTTTCCGTAGGAAGACACATCAAGATGTATTTTTCAATGTGCATTTCAGAGTTAGAAAGGAACTCTTGCTAAAAGTGTGTTAAAATATTTAGCAATCAAATCCGAGCTTATTTGGTTCACCCTTTGATGCAGTCCAGGTAGATGTAATAAACACAATACAGTACACAAAATATCAAATCCTATTAGCAGGCAGAGCTTGGATTTAGCACTACCCTGTGCAGCTTCTTGGCAACCCTGAGATGGACAAATGTGGGTTTATGTGTGCTGCAGTGTGCCACATGAATATGGAAACTCCTATCCCTGCAAAGATCTCGGATGTGGCAAGGAGTAAGGGAACTAATTAGATAATAGCTAAATGATCTATTCATTTCAATAAAGGTAGGTCATAATTCTCTTAATTTATTTCACAGAGAAAACTAATTACTTTTAATTGAGTAAGGACAAATTACGATGGCTTTTTTAATGAGTAAGTCCTACTTATTTCTGCCCAGAGACTCAAACATTGTTTTACAGAAGAATAATCTTTTGCTTTTGGCAGAAACCCTTATAGAAAAACATATGAGAAGGCCTGTTTTCATTTTTTTTAATACTATCAACCTCAAAAAACTTTCTTTGGGGGATTTTAAAATTTATTACGTAAAAATATGGCTTTTTGTGAAGCATTCAAGAAATTAATTGACATGAAACAATCGCAGTTGCCCAGATAGCATAAAAATGGAAGTGAATTGCAATAAGAGAGTTTAGGAACAGAAACCTGACACTACAAGTGAAATTGCTGAAGTTCTTTGAATAATCCTTTCAAGTCTGCTTTCATAAATTCAGAAGATGCTGTATACATAGTGCCTTCAGGCCTTTTTTTCAGTTCTTCCCTTCATAAAGGAAAGATTTCTCACAGAAGGAGAGGAAGCACTCTGCCTTTTGATAATGATGGTCTAGGGAGAGAATTGAAGTTGCCGCTTTCTATCACCTGAATTACTGCTGAACAAATAATAATGAACAGCAGGTACATTTTTTTTCTGGATTAGTACTTCCATCAGCCACTGTCCTCAAACTCCCTATTAATTTCATAGTTATGAAATAATAGCAGTCTGGAGCAATTTCTGTTTGGAAATATGCTTACCTGACACTTGTTGGAAATTCATGATAATGTCCAAATAACACAGTCTGTCTGTTTCTCATACCATAATAGACCTTATCTTTTTGCATGGATGTCACTGTTAGGAATTTAAAAACTAAATATTTAAAGATATCTGATGAAAATTATTTTCTGCAAATTGCAAGCAGTCACTGGTTTGCTTTTTCTCTGCTTCCCTGCCTTTCACTTTATTATCCCAGTCTAACTTCTACTTTATCTGCTTGTTAAACCATCCCCAGCATTGACATTTCACCTTTTTCTCTGCAGCAGACTATCAGCCTGCCTTTATCTCCGAGCTTAGCAATACCATCAAAGAAAAGATTTTTTCATACCCAGCATATTACATCTTAGTTGTATTTTATAATATTATCTAGTATTCATTCTAATCCATTAATTAACCCTAGAATCTATTTGGAAAATAGATTCTAAGATGTCTTTTAAAGTAATAATTAATAATCCTGAACTGTGTCATTTTATTCATTACTTTTACCCATAAATAAATGACCAAACATGACTTTCTTCTTATAAACCCATGCTGGTTCATGTTTTCCACATAGCAGACACCCAAGTGTAAAAAGTCTAAAATGAAAAAGCATAAAACCAAGTCATAAAAATAGCAAAGGTTTGAATTCATGAGCTTGAAAATTATGAAAATTGATTATCAGGTAAACTAAACCGAGTTTGAAGTTGGTGATGTAACAATGGAGATTGTATGCAAGGTATGCAGAGAGAAGGATCAGCTTTATTCAGGAACACAGAATTTATTCTGTAGTTGAGACTCAAGTGGTCTTAATAGGCTTAATAAAAGCTTATTTGAATGATGGAATAAGAATATATTAATGTATGTTGAAGCATAAAGGGCAAGGTCTCTTAATGATGATGTGTGGAATGGTCTGTAATCATAATAATTGTCATGGAAGATTTTTAAAAGAACTACTAGCTAAAGTGGTAAAATGATCTGAAATGCATGCAAGGTGATATGTTACTTATTTTCCTGGAGATCAGTTCTGACATAAACCATCTGTACAAATTTATGAATGTTTTTGTCTTTAGCCCGTATATGTCGTCACAGAGAGCTCTAGTTTTCTTTAAATATTTGTATCGTTGATGGAAGATTTATTGCCTCTATATATAGTTATAAAAGATACATGAAAACATTTTTAAAATGCCACGTGAATCAAAACTTCTATTATGTTCTAACTGGATTAAGATGTAGTAGCTTTTAAAAAGTACTAATAATTTAATTATCAATAAATATTTTTATAATAACAAAGCATACACAAACTTTCATTGCATCAATATTTCTGCTTTCTTTTTCCCCCAGGACACAATATAGAACTATGATAGCAACCGGAGGAGTCATAACAGGACTGGCTGCCTTGAAAAGGCAAGACTCTGCCAGATCTCAGCAACATGTGAATCTTGCTGCGGCACCAGCTTCTGAGGAGAAGAAACCAGTCAGACGCCGACCCAGGGCAGATGTAGTCATTGTCAGGGGCAAAATTCGACTTTATTCTCCATCAGGATTCTTCCTTGTTTTGGGAGTGCTTATCGCATTCTTGGGAATTGCAATGGCCATCCTTGGATACTGGCCCCAAAAGGAACAGCTTTTGGCATCTGAAGATAGTGTATCAATTAATGAAACCCAGGTCCTAAGAAACCAAGGAAGCATTTTACTTCGTTTCTTTGAGCAGCATGTGCACTCAGATAAGATGAAAATGTTGGGCCCTTTTACCATGGGTATTGGAATCTTCATTTTTATTTGTGCAAATGCCATTCTACATGAAAACCGCGACAAGGAAACAAAAATCATACACATGAGAGACATATACTCCACTGTAATAGACATCCACACCTTGAGGATCAAGGAACAAAAGCAGTTGAGTGGTGCCTTTGCTGGTTTGTTAGGGGAAGGAGAACTCAGGCACAGTGGGAGCTTGTGTGCATCCCGGCTGGCCGCTAACACAGTTGCACCTTTCTCTGGCTTCAAAAGTAATTTTAGAATGGATAGTTCTGCTGAAGAAGATGAAATTACTCTAAATGAAGATAGGACCACTGCTAGCCTACTACCACCTCTGCTGACTGACCAATCTGGTTCAGTCTTTGGACTTTACCCTCATTCCAGCAAGGCTCCAGATGACAAAAACACTAGTTCTATAAAGTGTGAAACAAAATCCATTGTATCATCTTCCATTAGTGCTTTCACACTGCCAGTAATTAAACTGAATAATTGTGTTATTGATGAGCCCAGTATAGACAACATAACAGAGGACTCGGAGATCTCAAGGAGTCGGTCCAGAAATCTCTCGATGGACTCTTTGGCCATTCCATTAACTGACACCAATGAATCCTGCAAGCCGGCCATGCTACCACGACATAATTCATTTGTGGACACTCAACACGACCAGTTCAAGTCTTCTGTGATCCTTGGACCAAGCACAGGAAAGCTTTTATCCCCTGGTGCTGCCAGGAAACAGTTCGGTTCCAACACATCTTTGCATCTTCTGTCTTCACATTCAAAGTCCCTAGATTTGGACAGGGGTCCATCTACACTCACTGTCCAAGCTGAACAAAGGAAACATCCCAGCTGGCCCAGGCTGGATCGGAGCAACAGTAAAGGATACATGAAATTAGAAAACAAGGAAGACCCAATGGATAGGTTACTTGTGCCACAAGCAGTGGTAAAAAAAGACTTTACCAATAAGGAAAAGCTTCTTATGATATCAAGATCTCATAATAATTTGAGTTTTGAACACGATGAGTTTTTGAGTAACAATTTAAAGCGGGGAACTTCAGAGACAAGGTTTTAATATTTCAGTTGGAATCTACAAGATATCATACAGTATTTAAAAAAAAACAAAACATTTTGACAAGTGTTTCCTTTTCAGTGAAAATTGTACAAGCCTGTTTTTAACCAAATGCTTAATAGCATATTAAAATTGGCTTGTGCAAACAGATCTTCATCTTCGTTTGGCCAAGTTTTTTGTCATAGTATCATACAGTTGCAATATTGTACATTACCAGTGCTCAGAAAGTTTTGGTACAACTGTTCCAAATTTTTTCCAACTCATTTTTCCTTATGTTCTATATAAGCATGTTAGTTTCTATCAATTTGACTCCAGAAGCCTGCATTAGGATAAAAGTTCAACTCACTTGTAAGTTCTGTTTATTGAACGACTGCAAGACTCTAAAAATTGTACTCATGGTCTAGAATGGGAAGTGAGCCGCAGTACGTACTGGAATTGTTAAATTCAGGCCTTTATTCTAGGTGTTGTCTTTCACATATGATACATCTCAGTAACTACAATCTTGCCACTGTCATTGTGAGAAACTTGTTTACATATTGAGGTGGGTGGTTAGAGAAGAGTGGGTATAATTAAAAACATTTCTGTGAATTCATTGTTATTGATCAAGTTGAATACTAGTGTTGTGAATTATTTACTATGCTTTGTACAACAATGTTTCTACATACATTATAATTTATATAGTCCAGTAATTCCAGGAAAACATATTAAAGAAATCTAAAAATCCTTCTGGGGTTAGCTCTCTAAAGCACTTTGATTGGCAGCAGTTTTAAAATCAAACTGAATTTTAAAATTTAAAATCAAACTTGGATTCATTTAAAATCATAGGAACATAATGATAACATGATTTTAGAAATGTGATATATAGTAAAATGATTGTGACATAATTATGAAGAGAACAATGGAAAGTGAACATATTGCCTCTCAATAGCAAGAAAATAAACAACTAGATCTCTATGGTCAAAATAGCTGATACAAAGCATACAACTCAATATGCCTACTAACACAGTACAAAAGCCCCTTGCCTGAATTTTGCTTTATATATTTCACATAATTATTGGCATGGTGGATCACTTAAAGCTTAGCTGGAGTAATTTGCATTGCAAGATTTTGCAAAAGTGTGTGACATTTAGAACGGTGTTTTTCTCATCAGAGCAAACTTCTCAGTTGGCAGTTGTAGGCTGTTCATAAATAAAGTGAGAATTTGAGTGTGCATACCAGAAAGTTTTCATTTATTTCATTAAGGTATTTAGGCTTTAATCCTGCCATGACTGCCGTGATAGAGTATGTCAGTTCTGGTTGCAAGGCTCACCTAGCAGGATGTTGGTCTTAAACGGTCATTTTGGATATATACTCTTAACTTAAATGCTCAGGAATTATTTTAAAAGGCTTTTCCCAAAAAGAATCAAACCCACAAAAATGTTGTTGTACTTCAGTTGGTTATGAAAGATCAAAGATAAAAATACTCTTTTTTTTTTTTAATATTCAGCTCCGAGTTTCAACTGCGCAATGTTTATGTATCAGGAGCATTACTTGCTCAGTGAATTGAGGCGTAGTGTTAACTATTAGAACCTCAAGCCTATATATTGTAATAAAGTTGGCTAAATATTTTGCTATGAAGCTTTTAATAACTTTCTGGTTTGTGTTCTTAAGACATTTGCTATTTTTTGAAACAAAAATAAAATGTGTATCTACGTATCTGCTGTGAGACATTTTTTCCTCAATAATCTCAATTCTTCCATATCAAAGTATTATTAGGTATTATAATTCTGTAAATAATATTATGCTAATTATATTAGCCTGCCACTAGGTATTTGACTATGACTGTCAGTAATACCTCTACGTGTGTATAGGCTGACTTTACTGCTCTTCTGATACTTATTTTTTTAACGTAGTATGAAATTTATTCAAAATACATTTGATAGAAGGAAACTTTGTATTAAAAGAACATCCTGTTCTGTTTAGTTTCACAGTAAGGAAGCTTAGAAACATGGAAACTACTACTAGACACAAATGATGTAAACTTTTATTTCATGAATAGCTAAATTAAAAGTCTTAGCTTGAAAGACTGTTTTTTGCTCACAGTTGTACGTGAGAATAGTTCTTTTCATAGGTATGTCAGGTCTTGGGCTTTTAATTATCACATTACGTTATCTGGTACTGAAAAGCTTATGACTTCAGAAAAAAATACCTGCTTGGAAAACCAAGGTGAAGTAACTGACTTAAATTAGCAAGAAATTGAAATAGCAAATACAAAGAAGTTGTGTGATTGACAAACTGACTACAGAAAGATTCCCAAATTACCCTAAAATGGAACATTTCATTCAGATAATGACATACAGGATAAATTCCAGAAAGGATCTCATCTATTAAATATTAAGTAAATGATAAGTTTTTTACTTATTTACTTCAAAGTAATGATAACCTTGTTTTACTGGCTTCTCAGATCCCAGACTTTAAAGATGTGTGCCAAATCATTCGTAAGGCATAAAATCTAAGGTGCTAAGTCTGATGAAAGGTATAATGTTTTTAAAAAGTTTTGCAGGACTCTCTTTCTGCCCAGATACACTAACCACAAGGTTAGGCATCAGTCTGGAAATGAAGGGTATTGCATCTTTCCGTATTCCTTGAATGGTTCTGACTCAGTGTCTAGTCAGAAAAACTTGTAGACATTCAAGAGGTGTGATCACTAACCTTCATATGTAGAGGTCAGAAACCTCATGAGGTGCAGCGGTCTGAACTCTCTGTAGCCCAAGTTCAGATGGCAAGTAAGGACCCTGGTGAAGACAGGAATGTGTCCTAAATCTTGTTATCTTTAGAGCATAAATGTCATATTCACTCTCTTGCTGATTCAGTTCACAGACTTTTTTTATGAATGTTGCTCCTTTCTGTTATTGATGCTCTTTGCAGCCCTACAGTAACAGTACAACTGCAGGATGAAATAAAAGCCCAAGACAGGAAGTTTTAAAGTAGCTTTCTTATCAGGGAAAATAAATGTACAACTGCACAACAAGCCTTTACATGCAATAAGAAGCTTAGCCTTGTATCTGGCATTCTGAAGACGTTATGTTACAGCATTTTGAAAATATTAATCCAGAAGAAAATCATTCATGTTGTACAAGCAATGAGCTCAGCTCCTTCCTCTGCATAAGACCATTTTAAAAAAAATGCACATTTTCTTTCTCATACATAAGCATCTTAATCAGTTTGTGGCTTAGGGTGATGTTATGATCTGTCTCTTCCTCCTGACAAAGCTCATCGGGCAAGATATCATTAAATAAAGAGTATAGCTGCAGTGATGGAAAAGAAAGGCTGAGTTGTGTTATCCCTTCCAGGATTGCTCCCGTTCTTCCCGTGGAAGTGCTCACTGGATAAAAACCTTGAAGCAGGGCCTGTGCTGTAGCCACACTGATATTTTAACTGCTCCCCTGCAGAGCTCAGTTCACTCTCCCTGGGAGCCAATAAACTCAGCTCTTATGCATGGAGTGGAATAGAGTTCAGCAGCTGAGGCTGTTAAGCACACCAGCTGCAAATAATATGGTTTAATAAAGGGGAAGGTCTTGGCTTGAGGCTTCTCAGCAGCAAAAGGACTTTGTATGGTGTTTCTTGTCCTGACAGTGTCTCTGATGCTTGTGCTGTGTAAAGGATGGAAAGGCAAGCTGATGTTCACCAATCTGGTTCTGAAGGGAAGTGGAATGTAATGTTATAAAAGCAGAATTTTTGAGGCTACTGGCTTTGGAGGTAGGCATTTACATCTGTCCTTAATCATATACTAGACAGCTACCTAATTTTGGTGCAACTATATTAGAGAGACTTCAGTAGATGCTGATTTTAAAATATAGCAATGCTAGTCCTTTAGTTTTCTCCTGAGTGAAATTTGGGAAATAGTTTTAACTTGTAGCGTGTCTTCTCTCTGAATAGCTTTTAAGGTAGATTTTAAACTCCTGGATTGCTTTAGTCTTAAATTCCTACAGATATGTTTGCTCTTTCTAGGAGTGTTTCTATGGTCCTTTTTGGGAAATTCTGCTTTCATCTTCCTAGCACTACCTTTTTTTGTTGTTTTTGATTTTTGTGCCGAATATAATATTATCGTGAATAAGTAGAAATACTTTAGTAGGACTGTGTGCATGCATACATGAAAATGCAAATGGTGTAAGTGGTCTATTATAATACTTCAATCAGTGCTTCAATTAGTATGACGTAGCTATGCATAGGCAAGTTCATGCCCTTTGTCAAAACCAAACTGGGGAACGAATTAGCTGCAGTTATCACAGATACCACATGTTAAACATTCAGTTGACAGTTATTAATACTTTCATCAATGTTGCCTGTGTGACATTGCTGAATTGTGTTTCAGGACTCAGTATTTTGAATTAACCTTGCTGGAATACTTTATAAATTCAATAAATTCCAGTCAGTCAGATTTATCTCAATGACAGCAGAATTGCAACCCTAAGCGTCATAAAGAGTAGAAATCTGAGAGTTACATTTCTTTATTTTACAGTGGTTTGTTGACATTAAAGTATTGGAACACATTGAATGGAAAGCAGTATATCTATTTGTTGTTAGTTCTAATTCTGGCAGATGATGCTTGCTTTGTCATTTTAAAAATTTTATCTTTAATTTCATTCCAACAGCCAATTGCTAGGCTATTCAAAAAAAAAAAAACAAAAACACACACACACACACAAAAAAAAAAAAAAAAAAACCACAAAAAAACACAAAAAAACCCATACCTGGAATAATCTTGTAGGTATTGATATTTATTTCTGGGGATTTTCTATTTTTAAATTTTTAAATTCACCACACTAGTTGCTCAGTTATCCTGTGATTCACTGTAGAACAGCTTAACGCAGATCTTTCTATTCTCAGAATAGTTTTATGCTATGTAGGAAATATTTGTTTTAATCTCTGAGTACGCATTTTTTCACTTTTATTATTAAATTTCAGCTCATTAAGACAACTCAGTTTTCCTTCTCATCACTCTCTTATTAACAGTACATCTCTACTCAGGCTACATTAGCAGTCAGTGCAGCCCAACAGAGCAGATCTGCAGCTGGAGATGGGGTCCCACTATCCACACCATATGCATTTCAGAGGGTTTTCTTCAAACTAGCTCCCTCCTGGTCCTGTTAGACTGAATGCCCACTGTCCACTGAAACATGTCTCATGCTCCTGGAACACATCTTGTTTTCCTCTCGCAGGAACCAAATCAATGCTATGAGGTTGTTCTTTGATGCAATGCCACATCCTCTGAGGCACCCAAGGCCAGGTTGGATGGGTCCCTGGGTGGCCTGATCTGGCGGGCCGCAGCCCTGCACATGGCAGGGGGATGGAACTGGATGGGCTTTAAAGTCCCTTCCAACCCAAGCCAGTCTATAATTCTGTGATTGCGTGAACTGAAGTGTGGTACACATGTCATATGATAAGATTAATTGCATGATGGATCCCTGAAAAGCTCCATTAATTTCCTCACTGAAGCCTCGTGATATGTACCCCTACCAGCCCATCTTGCCACCTCTGAATTTGACAGTGAATAGTCAGCTCATTTTTTTTCTCCAAATTCTCTTAATTTTCAGTTTAGCTAATAATTTTCAATGTATTTCCAATGTACCATGTATCAAGCCTTTTAGAAGACAGATATTACATATTTTACCTAGAAAATTGTTATTATTTCAAAAAATATTGATTTAATGTTATATGATCTGTCTTTGACACATCTCAGCACTTGATCTTATTCCCCACTCTCATTCTTAGTTTAGGTCTTTGTCTTAAGCCTACGATCCTATCTGGATCAGGCTTATATGTGTCCAGATAGCTCCTGTCCTTTTTTCTGCATTCTGTAAATGCAGTTTAAAAGATTACTATTATTACTATTTTTCAATAATTATTGGCTTCCCTCTCTCTCAACTCACTTATTGAAATTCCGTGCAATGATGTGTTTTCATTTGCCAGTTTCTTCAGGCATCTGTAACAGAGATTATGTGCTTCCACAGGGTGAGAGCATTCAAGGCTTTAGCGTTCTCACGGGTGAGGATTTACACATCTTCTATTTTCACATTTTTTTTTCTTCAATTTTTTCACACTTTTCTATCTGCCGTTTCCAGATTTTTTTCCTGTTATTCATTGTACCTTTATGCCATTTCAATAGTGCACACAGCTGAAAAAAAGAGACAAAGTTATCACTTAGGTGTAGGCTATATCTGGAATGAGCTTGTCTCTTTTTATGTTTTTATGGATTTTTTTTTCTTTTGCAGTTTCTTTCTTTTTAAATTAGGTTAAAGGGTAGTTAGGTTTTCAATTCTTTTCAGAAGCTTCCTACAGTGAGGGTGCATGTTTGTATCTGTTGGTTTGAAAAATGTCTCCTTTACCTCAAATCCCCAGCCTTCTTGTCTGGCTGATTTCAATAATTTATTTTCTTCTGAAGTTATTAAGATTTGTTCAGCTGAAATCAGCACCTTACTTGGAGTCCCTTATAGTTCATCCTTGTTGCTTGAAGTTAATTGGATCAGCTCAGGGGTACTTGAGTGAGTGTGTAGGAGCATCTTGTTTATGACATACCCAGCACTTCACAAAAGCCACTCAGTGTTTTCTGTGATGACTGTTTTGGTGACATCTGTTCACTCTTCTGTCTAGGTATCTCTGTGCTTGGTTGTCACAGCCACTATTTGTTCCCAATCTTTTTGTTTCTGGGAAATTAAGTTTTCTACAAGGTAAGGACAAAAAGTCAAAGTGAAGACAAAACACTAGTCAATGTACATCTGCTTTTAGTTCATTCATCACAGGGAAAAATATTCTCGTGCCTTCTTGCTATTTTCTTTGGCTTTCTGGAGGCTTAAATATTTGTGCACTGTATTCTTGAAAATAGCCAAAACTGAGTATCTAGGATGAGAGTGTAACTTTGTTACGCAGTGGAAAACATTATTTTCAGTATTATTCTCCATACTTAATTGAGTCACTTTTTCTTTGTCGTATTTTTCCAGTGGGATGCCGTCACTGCTGTGTCTTGCTTTTCTGTGTAAATGCAGTTAGTTTTGAAATAATTGCAGTACAGAACCACTTCACATAACTTTCCATGGTGCACATCATTGCATTTTTTCGAATAATTCTAAATTTAAATATATCCTATTCTACCTTGAAGGAATATTGTTCCAGTTTATTTTTATAATTGTCTAGATGAAGCCACTAGTTTTTCAAAGGTCTCATTGGTTTCAAAATTATGTGAAGAACAGCTATTATTAAACAGAGGTTGTAATATAGTTAATTCATCTTGCACCTGTACAGAATTCATTATATTTTAACAGACAAAAAGTACTCTGATACACATAGTGAGTACATTGTATTATCTCCAAGCAAACAAGTGTTCTTCATTATCTCTTTATGGGGAGCAGGAAGGGCATTAGAATTATAACTAAATTAAATGACAGTACTCTTTGAATCTTATGCAGAGGAGTCAGTTGAATACAAAAGATTAAGAGAGGTTACGAATTAATAAACTGAACATTAGATTCTCATTAAACTATGCTTTCTACATTTGTACGCTTTATAACTAGTGCTGAAAAGGTCTCTTATTGTCAGAGAAAACACTTCTGGTCATTCTTCTAAATAATAAAGTACGTTTGTTTCTTTTCCTCTGACTTTCTGGATAAGTATTTTTTCCTATGAATGAAATCAATACCTGTGATCTAGACTGGCAGTTTTGCAAAGCTTTTGTGCCTTTTCTTCACATTTTGTTTTACTCTACATTTTCCTTTTATTGGTAGAACAGGTTAGGGTATTTCTGGGAGTCATTAGGAGTTCTCTGATGTTTATGTCTACGCTAAAGTAATGCTTCAGTCTCTAGTTGCGTAATTGATTTAAGGTGACTAAAACTTGTCTGCCAACATACTCCCACTCCCTTCCATCTTTCCAACCCCTTCTACATGATCCTGCTCCTTAAACAGCTTTGTGGTCAACGAGACCAGGAACTCAAACTCAGAAGAAACAACCAATGGTAGCTAACAAACTGTCAGGTCAGGAAGCTGGTTTGCTTCCATGCTCACTTATGTAAGTGCAGAGGAAATGGCAGCCTCTGATTGGGAACCTTGGCCACCTCCAAAATTTCATAGTGACTCAGATGAATTAGGATTTTGGATGACAGCATAGCCTAGTGGTTTCTAGAGAAACAACAGACTGTGGTTTCTAGCATTTTTTTCCAGTAATGCCTTCCTAGGAATTCATGGAATACATGTCTATGATTTTCTACCTGTAGTTACTTTTGACATCACTTTCTTGGTGATTATATATGAATAAGCACATTTGCAGAAATTGAAATCCTTTCCTGAAAAGAGGAGAGAATAAGTTTATTTGATATGCATTATTGATAAATTTGTTCAGCTTCAGACTGATTTCTAAAGGTAGGCATGGGTGCTTGTCAACAACTGTCTAAAGTAGCCAACTGCTGTGTCCCTGAGCCCTCTTACATCTTACTGATTTCCAGAACAGATTGAAACAATTATTTCTGAATTAAATTCTTTCACTTGAATCATGTGCTAGATCATGCACACACATATATTTATCTCTGTATTCGTACGTGTTTAATTGAATATGAAAACTGACCTACTTCAGAGTATATTACCTCAGAGCAAGCTGGTTCTGTTGTTCAGCAGGGACTAGCAACAGGGTACAAAGTGGGTAAGGAGAGCATGATGCCTGAGCCCGAAGTGCTGGGTTGCCTTAACTGATTCCTGCCTCATTGGAATTGGTTGCAGTACCATCATGAGGAAAGACTCAGAAAGAATAGGCGACTATTAATGAGTTCCAAGTGCCTTTTTATGGCTAGTTAAAGTTCTGAAGTGTG
The DNA here is from genome assembly GCF_987193195.1 of Phasianus colchicus. Taxonomy (NCBI): domain Eukaryota; kingdom Metazoa; phylum Chordata; class Aves; order Galliformes; family Phasianidae; genus Phasianus; species Phasianus colchicus. The sequence goes on along the minus strand of NC_143437.1, from coordinate 57,517,152 downwards.
CAGGCTAACATATTATCAAACTGAGTCTTAGAGGATATAGTCTAAAACATTATCAAATTCTCTGTACTTTAAAAAATAAGACAATCCCCTTGTTATTTTTGGAGAACTTCAGAAGAGGAAAAAAAAACAAAACAACAGTGAATTGAATCAGAAAGAGATGTTACTGGGAACAGACTTGGCACTCACATACACACTTCTGCTGTTATCATGGTATTGGTTAAAAAAAAAAAAAAAGCCACTAAAGAAGGAATGGTTTCCTTAATATGTGGCATAAGCCATTACTAAGGTGCACAAATTCTTCATTCTCCTTGGCAGAATCTTTCATTTGAATTCCTGGAACAGAAGCTTGTGTGCGCTTGAAACCAGTCGATGTGATTAGACTGTGACGTGACATTTGTTTTCCCCCTTTTTGAGGCAGGTATCCTGGAAGGTCAGGGACTGAAAATCCTTGCGGAGTTGATGGCTATAGGAGAAACAGTAAATTCTATGGAATTGCATTCCCTTTCTGGTTTCTTTTCTTCCCTGACACTGGGAAAAGAGTGTAAAGATAAAGAAAGTCTGAGTCTTTTTGTATCTGCTGATGCCAATACTTAGGCTTTGACAGCTTCTAAGGTGCTTATATGCACCTATATTACTGCAGAACAATGATTTGCAGCATCAAGATTGGAGTTAGTTTAAGAAACAGTGGCATGAGCTTCAGACATAGTCTGTGCTTTCAACAGTGATCTGCAGATGAAAAGTGTCAGGTAAGGAGGATGCATAGGTTTCAGTGGAAGCAAAGTAGATAGGTGGCTTGCCAGATTCATGACATAAAATACTGTAGCCTGTACCATGACTAAAATCTTGGTTCAGGAAAAGAAAGACTGAGCTATTCATCAAACAAATAACATGTTATAGTTAATCTTATTTTCAAGGATATTGTTCATATTTGCTTTTGAAAACAGTGACACTTAAAAGTACTTTCACTACTGATGCCAGGATAAGCAGTGTGCAACTGCATGCAGCGCACACATACACAGATCATGTCCAGATAACATTAATGTTCGGTTTTAAATAAGTATCTACAGAAGACTATATACCTTTCATACAATTTGAATGTCTTCATGATAATCTATCTTAAAAGCATTTTTATTTAATAAAATACAGATTCAGCTCAAGCAAGCACATGCAATGAGAGACAAAAGGATTGGTATTATTTAAAACCTGAGCACAGGAAGATCTGAAGAGGATACTGAGTGAAATTCAATCCAGTAAAGTTGATACATTCTTGGCAGCTATTTAAGATCCTCCAGGTTGAATGCTATGAGAAGGGTGATGGATCATTTCTAAGCTTCCAGAAACCTCAGCTCAGATCTTCAGACTGAATCTGGAAAAATGATTACCTGAATGTCCTCCAAAACAACACAGGGCCTCTGCTGAAATTCTTTTATTTTATTATTTATAGATGGGAAACAATATCTGCTAGTATCAAAATGTAAATCAGTTTATAACCATACAGAGTTGGAGGACAAACACGGTGAGTATTTCAATTGTCTTTCCTCATAATGTTAATGTAGTCTTTTTTTCTTAGTTTTCCAAGAACACAGAAGCAAATTATGTCATAATGGAAAATAGCTTTCAAAACCAGCTGCTCTGTGATGCAGTTCTGTCGCAGAACCTGTAGAACGAAAATGGTTTTTAAAGACTCTCACCCCTTGTCAAAGCCATAATTTGAAGTGAACTCTGAATATACTGAATGGAAAGATGTGACACCAACTGATGAAACAACAACTTTAAAATGATAGCTGGTGTCAATTTGAGTTGGCAAAATGTCAGTTTCTTGACTTCTAACGACTTGGGAAGAGCTGGGCAACATAAAAAAAAAAAAAAAAAAAAAAAAGGCCATCAACAAGACTAGAGGATCTGGAACATGAAATTATCATTGTTTCCACTTACGTTTGGGACCAGCATAGTCCAGTTTACACTAATTTCCTTTAGATTTGTTTGTTTATTTATTTATTTATGTTAGTCAAGCCTAATGGCTATCATTCTCAAGCTCAAAATGTAGCATTTGCCTTTTTCAGTACAAAGGAACCATCTGTTTTTTCTCCTACACAAATAATACAAAGAAGACATACAACTTCTGTAGCTTTATCTAAAAGGAAAACAACGTTTGCTTTCCCCAAGTGACATAAATAACATATTGAAAAGTATGCGAACATTTTCAGCATATATGTGGTTGAGTATCACAGAAAATTAGTTTAGTACAGTAACAAAAATACAATTTTCTGTTAGTAAGAATTAAGGTTTATACTGCCTTTTCTCTTAGCACACTGTTACTGTTCTGTGATTTCCTGTTTCAGTGAATGCTGGCTTTAACAGATAAGAAAATGAGAGGGAATCGTTTTACCCAGACTAAATCCTTCCTATTTCAGTCAATTTGCATTGTAATTCCTACCCTTTAATTGTTTCTCCTAACTGTGAACTCCTGTCAAACCAAGAACTGATGTTATTGGGAATATTTCTTAAGAAGGCACTAAAAGTTCTTCTTTATGTGATCACAACAGGGCATTGCTCGTACCTGAGCTTGCAGTTACCTACCTGGCACTGACTGTTTTCTTGAAAGAAAAATCCAAAAGAAAGAGAGCATGATAGGCATGTTTTTGCAGGTAATCAGGGTTTGATTTGCTTCTAATTGCAAAGTCTTGCAATCAGAACATCACCCCCCCATTCTTTGTGCAATTTCTCCCTCTGAACATCAGCATTGATGAATTTCTGTGTGCTGTTGTTTTAACTCTGCATCTTGGACCAGAGTATCTGCACTACTGTTCCTTGAGCAGGGCAGCAAGGGTGGGGAAGCAGCAGGGCTACAGCAGATTACTGCAGAAGCTCAGCCTAAAAAGCTGAGTGTCAGCAGACAATTTCAAGTCCAGAGATACCAGATTTCAGCTGCCCTAGTTTATGAACAGGGTGGGAGTTTGGTGACAGTAAACTGGGCAGGTTGCTGAGCAAGCAAAAAAGCTGTTAGAGGAGTGGCTTTCCACATAAGAAGCACAAGTTGGCCCAGAACAGAGCTCAGGGGAGTCCCTCAAAGACAGAGGCCCTGTAGAGAAATGGGAATTACGCATTTGGGAAAGAAAGAGCTTGAGGGCTAGTGGAAAGACTCCTGGAAAAAAACAGAAGCCAAACAACTTTCTGCTGTACCTGGTCTTACCACACTGCTGTGGTTTGACTGTAAATCTTGCAATATTTGTAGATTTTCTTGCTATTTTTGGGAACCTGTTCCGGTTGGAGAGGAAAACTAACTCTAGACAACCCCTCCATTTTTTACCCTGATCCTGCAAAAACTCTGGGAAGTGTGGCTTGAGAGTTCTCTGAATGCTCAGAAGTGAGAAAATGATGGAGAAATAATTTTAATTTTTTAAATTAATCCAGTTTTGAAGATCCTGGACTGGGGAGACTTGTAGTCAACTATAAGATCTCTGCTTTATGAGGTCAGCTTCTTTTGGGAACTCCTTGTAGAGCTGTGTGCACTTGAATTAAAGATACACTTTCCTGGGGGATCTGATAGGTGTTTATAAATATCTAAAGGAAGATGGGAGGTAAATGGATGAGGGCAGGCACTTCTCAGTGATGTGTAGTGAAAGGACAAGGAGCGATGGCCTAAAACTTGGGCATAGGAAGTTCTGTGCAACTATGCAGAAGAACTTCTGTGCAGTAAGGATGATGGAGCAATGGAATAGGTTGCCCGGAGAGGTTGTAGAGTCTCCTTCAGCAGAGAGACCCATCTGGATGCCTACCTGTACATCCTACTGTAAGGTACCTGCTTTAGCAGGGGGCATTGAACTTGATGATCTCTTGTGGTCTCTTCCCACCCCTATGATTCTGTGATTCTGCTATGTGGAAAAGGTTACAGTTGCCCCAGCAGCAAGCCTGAATCTCTATCTTGTGGCTGCACACAGAGCCGATAATGGGATTCATAACATCTAACTGAGCAGATGGACTGGGTTCATGCCTGCAGAATTAACCACGCTACTGCAGATGCAAGGGAAGAAATTCCTACTGTACTGCCTTTTTCCTCAGTTTTTGCTTTCTTTGGTTATAGTATCCCTTCAAGAGAACATGGAAGAGAGCAGAAAAGAAAGCTTATTTCAATGTGTTGTTTCCAGGCTTTTGTGTAGAGATTTATTTCTGGATTGGATTTCTGAATTATCTGTTTTTTTCACTCTCTTATGACAGATGCAGTTAATTCAGGGAGTGCTAGGTCAAAACGTGGAGCTGGTGAAATATGAGTTTCTTGGTTGCATGGCATTTCCTTGTTTTCTTTCGCTGACTTCTTGATCCCTTATTTATTTCCAAAAAGAGTTTTGATAAAGCAACATGATCAATTGACATGTGAGCTAGAAAAAGGGGAGAACATTTGCCTCCATGAAGTAGGAGCATCTGCAGGCTCCAAATATCAGCAGAAGCATTTAAATATCTACAGAACCTTGGCTCAGCAGATTTTCAAGTGAGGTTGCTCAATATTTGGATTAAATCTTGGTGGGCAGAGACCCTCAAGAACCCTTATTGACTTCTACGCCTATAGTATTTTGTTCCTGGGGCCTATGGCACTCTTGGAGACTGCCATGATGTACATATTTGCATTCTTGGTGCACAAATCAGATATCCATAGATATGCCAGCCTGCAAAAGGACTGAAGAAACAAGGTACTCTGTTCTGCTTCCATCCCAGCTCACAAGTCAAAGACTTGCTTTAGCTGGTGCTGGTGGTTGATGGCAAATGTGTGTGGAATGAACATCCTTAAATAGATGCATTCACTGCCATTTCTGTTTCACTGCCCTGAAATCTGGCCCTTGTTTGCACTTGACAGACAAAGTGGCTCCTGAACAACTGTTACTTGAGAGCTAAATATACAGTCTTACCCACACAGAGTGCTGCCCCGCCTTCAAGACTGCAGTACAGCCTTCAACCCCCCAGAGACAGGAGAGGCAACAAAACAAAGAGATATTGTATAGGTAGTAAAAACACTTGAGAGACTCTGTGGCAGAGAGGATTACATCCACGCTGTGTCTTGAGGCAAACAACTTGAGAAAAGATGATTCTTACACAAGAAGTGTAAGTTACAGGATAAGTGAATCTGTGTTTTGATTTTCCCTTCAAATGCAGACTGCAAGACATCACCATTTACAGAAGGAGGCTACTGTCATCATTTGGAGAGTATAACAGAAAATGCATCCCAAATAGAGACAGAATGGCTTTTCGGCCTGGCAGAGCCCTGGCTCACACTGTTTCAGTGGCGAACATCCAGGGTGATAATCCCTGCAAGCAATCGCTTAGCTGGTGCTGATCCTCCAGCAGGCTGTTGGAGCAAAGGTTATCAGGTGAAAGTAGAACTTAATTATTTTTTTTAATAAGTGGAAGATTTATGGGTGACAAGAAAGGATTTTATAACCTATTAAAAGTAGCAGTTGCACTTGTATTGAGCATATGCATGCCTTTGGCATTTTGTTCTAATGACTAAGAGACTTCGGCTGTTAGACTGATAGGAAGGAGGTTAGGGAGGGGAGAGTTGGATCAACATTTTGCTGGTCTGCTTTATAATACTGGAATTTATCTTCCAGATGTACATAGGTCACTCTGAAAGTAATGCCTTCTGTTTATTTCTATGGAAACTCAAACAGTCACAAAGAGCACAATAACACTTGTTTATAGAGCAAATTCTCAACTACAAAACACTATTTTTCAATATAGTCATTACTGTTAGCTATGCATTTTCACCATTGATGAACAGCAGCCTTTGTGCCACACTCATAACAATCTGCCTCAGAAGAGGTGACTCACTGTTTCATAGAGACTATGCCAGTGTCATTGCTAGGAAAATGTTGCCCACACAGTCCAACTCTCACCATGCTCACGTCCGCTCTTTGGTCTCCATTAATGTTCAGCAAGTGTGGACGAATGTCAATAAGCGCAACTTTTTTCTGTGTGGAGGAAAAAAATGCACTCGTATGTGCTTCCATATCTGATACCATTTTGTCAGACTGCCCTTCTGCTGCCATCTGTCACACTGCAACAAAATGTAATGGAACGTTGGTGGGAAGATTCAGCCCCTACTGCCATACCACCAACATCTACCTCGGAAGTCTTGAACCAATAAAATATGAAGCATTACTTTTGGAGCAGCTCTTGTATCAGTTATTCTCCCTTTTTTTTAGGTAAGTGAAGAACTCCAGTGAGGCCTACAAGTGTGAAGAGAGAAAATGGCTTCAGTCTGTCATTAAAGGCAGAAGTTTATTTTAAAGATCACATTTGAAACGTGGGTAAGGAATTAATTATGCTGTTAGCTGACTGATAGCTTATTGATTAGCAGTTCCTGCCTTTCCGTCTTTTAGGAATTATGCTGCTGGCTTCCTTTCTTAAAAGCTTCCTATCACTGCTGTTCTTTGGGATTTATGTGTATATCTCCATTAAGGCTCTTATAGCTTATCTGATGCATGTGCTTGATCTGCTATCTAACTGCTGGCTCTATTTACTAATTTTACTATGACTAGGCAACAACAAAAAACAAGCCAAAACAAAAAAAGTGTTATTCCTCTCTTTCTCCACATTTTCTCAAACAGCATATTTACCACTTCTGCAGCCTCTTTGAGCATGAGAATTTTAGTGGCTGAGACACAAGATTTATACTGGTAAGAAAAAGACTTAGGGCTATACTTTTGTTAGTCCCAGCAGAATTCAGAGCTGTCTTCATAGACCACAGAACAGTGTTTGATGTGAAAGTGCTACAGCACGATTACAATGGAGTCTTTTCCAACGTATCAGCATTTTTTTTATCAGAAGATTTCTACGTTATTGAGCCTCTGGGAATACAGCTGGAAATTACAGTCATGCCACTGGAAATGTGCCCAAAGATCTGATGTCACATAAATGTAGGAGTGAAAATTGTCTGTATAGGGGTGAAGCCAAATTGACACAGTTCACTGTAGAGGTTTTAAGGCAGCAGTGGGAAACAGGCACCCAGGGTATAAGCTCTCCATGAGCTGGTGGGCACATTTCCCCTAGTGCTAGCCAGGATGACTGTGTAGAGTCATCTAACAACAATTCTGCTGCTTTGCAAGCTTTGTTTGGTCTAGGCAATAGTAAGACCTTACTTCTTTGTGCTCATCTCAGAGGTAGTGTGAACTTCATGGGAGTTCACATACATCCAAATACTGTGCATAAAGAGCATAAAATCATCCCCCACATTTGTTAGATGCAACAGTCTATTGTGCTGGAAAGAGATGTTTCTTTCCGGTCCAGTTGCTTAGCATTTCCCAAAAGCATAAAGCTATTTTTGCTGGGAAGTTTTTCTTCCTTTTTTGTCTTCCACTCATATGAACTCACAGATTCTTTTACATCCAATTATAAAAAAAGGAAACTGTAGGAAATCCTGGTTATGATGATGTTTGCCAATATCTTACAGTAGTCTAGGGCTACATATTTCTTCAGTTGATTAGAGAAAGCGAAATGGAATGTGGACAAAGAGTGTATAATGAGAAACCCTCATTTTCTCCCCTCCTGACCACACAGCATGCGCTATTCTCTTAGGGCATCCTAGGAGCTACTTTATGTGCTGGGTATTGGTTTAGTTTTGTTCCATTCCTCTTCCTTTCCTCTCTTTGAAAGGTTTTTTTGTATATATGTGAGTAACAGTATATAGCATTTAGCTGCAAGCAGGATCAACTACCAGTGGCCTCTCAGGCTACACGATACAGAAATGGTAATAAAGTGATACAGAACTGAAAGAAAGTCATTGGTAACTTAAACAACAAGCAATGGAACTGGCTTGCTGGCCAGCAGCAATTCCCTATTGTTTCTGATACTAGTTTATTGTAGATAATGTACTTATTAAAAAAAGGAAAGGACCTTGCTGAGTCAGAATTTTAAAGAAAGTTGGAATGATCATACACTGCTAGGTGGATTTTGCCACTCTACCTACAGGTGGGTAACAGTTGGCAGTGGTAGCATACAGCAATTGACTTTTACAAAAAAGAATACTGTACCAGAATGGTGACTGGTAAAAGCTTGGCTTCCATTAAGCAGTAGGAACTGCTTCTTGCTGTTCTGGGCAAAAAGGTTTTGTATAATTAGAGTTGTAATTAGAAATGCCAGACCTAATGTTCTGTTGCCTTCTTTGGTTTGAGGACCATGCAAAAAACATTCACATCTGACAGAAGTTTGCACCTACTAATTACTTGTGAAAAGGTTTGGATGAAAAACAGAGCCTCAATCTTCCAGTAGAAGGAAAGGCAATTAAAAGCGAAAAACGACCATTATGCTATTAATTTCTCTGGTTCATCTGTGCCATTACCACACTGTTATCACTCAAACAATATTTGCTTATTAGCGACATTAATTCTGACTTTTATTTATTCAAATGTCTCTGAACATAGCTTTGTCTTAACAGTGATGAAAAATGGGAATAAATTGTATTATAATGAAAATAAGACTTGAATGCCAACTGACAAATAATTCTGTCCATCTTTTCAAAATGTTCTGTGAGGCTAGGAAAGACAGATTTGAGGGTTACTTTAATTGAAAAGCTTTCACTGGTTTGTCATTTCCTCTTGAATCAATAGCTCTTGCTGCCAACCACAGAAGTTAGTTAACAGATGCTGTCACACAAGACTATTGTGACTTACCAGTTATGCAGAAAGTTTGAAACTTTTTCTCTTTCTTTTCATGAAGATTTATGCACACTTAAAACAAACTTGACAGTGAGCTTAGGTTACCCAATGTATTATATTCAATAATAATAATAATAAAACCTGCAAACTTTACTGTAGGTGATAAAGCATATCTAAAAAGCTAATTACATTTTAGAGGACCCTATTTCTCTCAGCAAGTGAGGAAGGGAACCGTCAGGAATTACTGACCCTAATTAGGCAGTGTAGGCATTTAAAACTTGTTGGAAGTCAGAGAATATATGACAGTTGTAAATACTGAGGATAGCACAGAAGTGATCATTCTGTTCATTTAGTAGTACAATCACACAATCACAGAATGATCTAGGCTGTAAATGATGAAGTCCAACCATCAAACTGACTTACTGAGTCCCATCACTGAACTATGTCTTTTTGTACCACATCCACACTTCTCTTGAATTTCTCCAGGGGTGGGGACACCACAGCTTTCCTGGGCAGCCTGTTCCAATGCTTAACCACTCTCTCCATGAAGAAATTCTTCCTAACAACTAATCTAAACCTCTCTGAGACAACTCGTGATCATAGTATCACACTGGATCAGTAATAGCTACTTTATTCATCTGTACAGTGGCAGGGTTTACATGTGTATCTTGTAACACTTGGCATTTTTGTTAGAATTAAGAGTCACCTACACTGCTAGTGACAGACTTTTGCTACTCCTATTGAGATTTCTTTTGCTGCACACATGGTTACAGTTTTACTGAAAAATGTACAAATTTAAGTTGCGATATATGATTGATTAGGGTAAAACCTTAGCTATAATCAGTAGATATCTATGACCAATAATGGTCTTAAAAGGATATACTAAATTCAAAAATGAATTAAGACAATTTTCATTTCTTTTATGAATTTTTGGAGTCCTGTCCTCAAAGAGCAGCATACTGGGTTTTTGTTTATTTGTTTGCTTTTTAATGTAGTCCTGGAAGGTAAGCCTCACACAAGATTTTCCACAAGAAATTTGCCTGGCTTCTTCTCCTTCCAAAAGACAAGGATGATGGTGATAGACACAATTTGATGTTTTTCTCTATAAAGCAAATAGAGTTTGTTCATGTTAAAACATGGTCTGTTCATCTGTAGAAATAGTTCTCAGGTTGGAATCTTTTGCGACTTCATATTGTTACAGGGAGCACTGTCACTGCTGGAGCTGTGTATGGCATGTTCTATGCTGAGTTTCTCACGTCAAGTGAAGCAGGTGATTGAATTCACCAGGCTGTCTTCAGACCAATTTTTCTGCCGCATTAAAGTGACATTCACTGTAATGAAATGTTGGTCTTCGCTGAGAACACTGAATGGTGCAGTCTGATATCCAAGCTGCTTTACAGTACATGCAGAGCATGTACTTTTTTTTTTTTTTTAATTTTTATTCCTAGCATGGTTGTTTATGTGGGGTTAATTTTCCACTTGGTCTTTTTTCAGCGCAGTTTCACCTATGGAGCTGAAAAGACACAAGCATTTATCTTTTTAGATACTGGGCGATAAAAATAACATAGGAATATCAAATCTCATTAAGTTTCTGATACCAACAGCTATACCAAGGAGCAAATCCACTTTCTCTTCCCACAAAAGCTCTGTACGTATGCAATCACTTATTACATCATTCTTGATACAATTTAAATAATAGTTCACTTTCTTTTCCCAAGTTTTGAACTTTCATCTTTTAAATCTGCTTCCTACAGTAAAGTATACTAGCTGTATACATGATTTTACTGTGAAATATTAAACTGGAAAAAAAATTTTGAAATATACAAATATTTTCCTTAATATCCACTCCTAATTCAAAATCAGGCTCATCTCGAATCAATTTTATTTATATCTTTGTAGTTAGTCCCAAAGGGCTTTTTGCAACCTAATTTTTCTTTGATTTATTGATCGTTTTACAAAACTGGAGATGTTTGGTTGTTCATCCAAGCTAGCTTGGATGTAGAGTTCATAAATTTGTGAGCTCTATTGTCACACAAACAGTTGACTTCTACGATACATTTGGAAATTGCAGTCCTAAACTGTATTATAATTCCTTTTGTGTCTGGTTAGTTGTCAGAAACACTTTAAACAGAAGAACCATGAAAAACAAATACTGCAAATACTGAATAAACTTCTATGCACAAGTGTTATCTGTAAATAGAAATACCAGCATATAACAAAGGGCAGCAACTCCCAAGTACCTAAGCACTTACAAAATCCAAACTTAGTTTTCACAAATGTTTGCCTGGTATCAGTGTCTCAGCCGGCAGTTCAGACTTCAAATGTCTACACTACATTTTATTGTCACGTAGTCCTGAATTTGATATTCAAAAGCTACTGTAAGCTACAGTGCCTCCTGTCTCCTTCATGAACAAGGCTTCCGTAGATGGAAGAGGAATAGAAGCGTAGCTGGGTGAAAAGGCTGACGTGCCCTGTTACCTTTGAAGATGCTTTTTCCAAGAAGTGGGGCACATTGCCAGATTCCCTATGGATAAGTTAGGTCATATCTATGAACTGAGTAGAGAGTGCTGAAGGCACTTTCATCTCATATGTTTCACAAGTAGTAAATTCATTATGAAAGGATTAAGCAGTTTAGCCATCATCCCCCTTATAGCAGATTCCACTTTTATTGTAGAAATTCTTGGAAAGAATGTCTTATGTGAGTGATACACAGTGGTTACACCCAGTTGACAACATCAATTTAAAAAACTCAGTCATGACACCAAGATTGCTGTTCTTCCATAAGTACCTCTAGACTAGACAGAGCTGGTGCTCCTTTAAGAAAAAAGAGCTAATTTCAGTCTCATCATTATTCATGTAATGTGCTCTTTTATTTTTGATGAGGAAGGATATCCTCTTAAATGAGTTTTAAATCTCTGTATTTTACTGAACACATGCATAAAATATGGCAGGCTGAGCAGAGAATGACTTGATTCTTATTTTGTGGCATCCTCTTAGAGAAAATGAGTTTGTTTTTCTTTTTAACTTTTGCTTTGATTTATGGCATACTCAGTGTGACTAAGGATCTCGGTTAATTCTGGCTTGATCATATCTACATGTGATTCACATAATTTATCCAAATTTAGAGCAGCTACAACAGGGCCAAAGAACTGATATTAAAAATACATTCATCTAAACCTTTGGCATTTCTTTGATACATGCATTTAAGCACTGAGCTGTTGGTCATGCAAAATTCAGGCAGATGTGATTATGAGGTTGTCTTGTCTCTCCAAACTAAAAATATGAAAAGTTTTAATGTATAATTTATTGTAGTCAAAACAAGGTGCAGTATGCCAGCACTTGAGATTAATGACTGAAAATAGGTAATAATCTTGGAATATAGGTCTGCTGGTGCAGCAGTTGCTTTTTCCATCTTTGGAAAGCCCTTTATTCATGGAACAAATAACTAAATGTACATTTTAATAGTCTATTTTCATGGAGGAAAAAAAAGGAATGTTGCAAATTGTTTAACAATATAAAGTACTCTTCCTGATGAATAGAAATAAATAATAACCTACATATTATGTAGCAGATATCAATGGAGAAGGGTAAAATTACCTACTCTGGGTTGAAGATGTATGGTATTGATGACAATTTATTTCAGCCATGACAAGCAAAGATTTCTGAAGAGTAATGATAAGTATTTTCAAGTTTTCACGAGAATATTTCTATGAATTCATTCTTTGGTCTCATTTTGTCTTTTTTTTTTTTTGAATTAAGTATTACTGAGTATACCCCTATTTAATTCTGTCAGATGGTTGTGAAAAGGTTTCTACATTGTTGCATTCAAAATGTATAGTGAAAAGGAGTCATACTTTGAACAGTTTTTAGCACTATATAAATCCCCAACATTTTCTAACACCATATTTCTGGAATTCCTGCAAGAGTTTTTGTTTCAGCTTTATATAGGTGTATTTTTGTTTTCTTTCTTTTTTTTTTTTTTTTGATTAATTATTTGGTGTAGGTTTTGATATAGGCTTTCAAACTTTCAAACTATCATTTCCTGCAGGCTCTAAATACTTGCCTAAATCTTCCTTTGTGCATTCATATCTTGTGTTCAGATTCCATTTTGGAAGACAGCACTGTTTAAAATGGAGATGCAAACTTCTCAGAATGAGTTAATGTTCCCAAAGAACACATTTGGATAAATAAACAGTCAGAAGTGGAGTTCAAATGAAGATTTCCACTTTGCCTACCAGTGCTCTTATGAATAGCAGCCCAAAATGCCTTCCATGAGGCAGAAACTGCCTCATCTTCCTCAGCTTGTGTGCTATTCTCCTATTTGTTTTTCCATCCTGATAGATGCCTGGTCTTTTATTTTAGTTTCATCAGTAGTGCCTCATTCCAGCAAAAAATCTTCATAGTGAACCCCTGAACTTCACCGGTATTTGGCTTAGACCCTAGGAATGACTGGAGTAAGGTTTAGATGTAAATGCTGAAACAGGCATTTTAAAGTTAAAACAAAACACAGACAGCAAAACATGAAAGAAAGAATAAAAATAGGAGACTGTGTGGTTGTAACTCCCTAGTACGTTTTCATAGAAAAGAATTATTAGAGCATGAGGTACTGTGATAGATACATGCCTCAACATTGCAATAAACGTGTTTTTGAGAGTTTGCACTACTTTGTGGTGAAGTAAGTTCAGATTTTCTGCATGATTCAAGTGCAGATGATGTTCTAAGGGCTGTCTGCTTCTCTCTCATCAAAATAAAAGGGGAAGTAATGCATGACATATACACAGTGGAAAGATAGCTAGTGAAGCAGGAAAATGAAATGCTCTCTAGCTACCTCCAATTTCCCTTCTCCTCCGCCAATTACAGTATCAATAATTCATCTAGGGTTTTTTTGTGTAATTTCTTCAGTGCTGAGTCAAGGATAATAAGGCTTTTCTACAATGATAAATCACTTCTGGGAATTTATGGAAATTTAAGGATGTTTCTTCACTCTTCACCCACTCCTGGAACAAGTCTTTTTTCTCTGGCTTAATGGGATCTAATGAACCTCAGACATTTTTTCCATGATTGAAGCAGGATGGATCGCCAGGGGTAAAGCAAGAGCTTCTGGGGAATGGCTCTGCTGGGGCACCCATAGTAGCAGGGACACATGTGGGGTGCAGGACAGCCCAGGCTGTGGTGATGAGAGTACAGCCAGGCTTTACCTTGGCTCTGGGAGAGGACAAAGGCTCCAGGAGCTGATCCAGTAGTAGTTCACACCTTTCATTAACCAGAGCAATTTTCTGGAGCAGCTGGAGAGTAGAAATTAATTAAACAAGAGGGGATGATATATCTGAGTCAAGCCTCTCTTCAGAATGAGGCATCTTTTTTCAATAAACGTTTCTAAAAGTCACAGGGAAAAAGCAATGGCAAGGAGTTTGCACATTGTCAAAGGGAGAACTTAGTGATTGAAAATACGGTGCTTTCTTTGCTTGACAAAATCCAAAAGGTTTTAAACAGCTTTGTTACAAAAGGGCAGGTTTAGCACAACCTTTCCCATCTGAACATAGAATAGGGTTTATTAATTAGTAATTATTTCTGTAAAGGACAGGTTCATACTGACAGAAATAATGAAAAATTCATGACAGAGATTTAACGTTTCTAATCTTCTGGATTACTGTAAGGAGGCTGCCAAACTTTGGTGACCAGCCAGTGCTAGGAACACAAACAAATATCATAGTTCCCATAGTAACCAGGATCACCTTGGAGATGATTAATACCAGTCTGGCTTACAACTGGTGTTCCTGAGATATCACTCTCTACTGATATAATTATGACCCACAGTGCTGTAGCTGAGCATCTCCAAAGAAATAGAACTCCATATTTCTCAAGTTCTTCCTCCTACTCTTTGATGGTAGTCCAAAAAGGATATTCTTTTTCTTTTATATTGAGAAGAGAACATACTGAGATAAAACAGAAAACTATGTAGCACACATTCCAGAGCTATGCATGCCACACGGGAACATAAATAGATATACTGGAGACTATTTAGAAATATCCATAGTATTCTGAGCAAAACTAAGTATTGCCAATTTTCATACCTAATCCAAGTACCGCAGTTGGTGCTAGAAGCTTTAAAATCCAATGTAAAAGTGGAGTTTTATGAACAGTATCCTATTCTAAGGTTTTACAGTTTTAGCTAAAAAAATAGGGTTGTTAATTTCACAAGATTCTGTCTGGGAAAAAAAAAAACAGTTGTCAAAAATTGAAAAATATTTTAGACGTTGTTAACAGTACAGTCAGAGAATATAAGTATTCTTTGAATAAAACTCTTGTGGTGTCATTTCTACTTGAGTAAAAACTGAATACAAATCTCATACATGATTTGCTTGAAAGTGCTAGAGCTACATGAAGAACTTATCACTGAACTAACGTTCTAGCATTCAGTTTTGCTTCAATTTCCTATTACTTTCCTCATACATTAAAAGTTTTAGTTTTACGAGTGACTTGTAAGAGGTATATGCTTACCAAGAAGAACTTACCTTGTATTTACAGAAAATATTGTTACTGACTTTGTTCAAAATATTGCAAATTTTTCTTCAGTGCTGAGCAAAGCAATTAGCTTTCACTGTTTTTAGATAAATATTCAGAATGTATATTTTTTAAAAAGTTGAAATATTTCAGTGTTTACCTGTTTTCAGAAAATTGAAGAGAATAAAACTATTTCTCCTCATTCATTATTTCTCTCTAGAATTAGAAGACATTTCCCTGTTCAGAACTGAAGGTATATAGTCTTAAGTTTCCTTCCCTCCTGTTTTTGTTATGTATTAAGCAATCTGTGACAAAAAGGACAGGGAAGTGTTAAAATATCAGAAAAGATATAATCACTTTTAGCTTTTATACTTTCTAAGTGAAATGCTAGATGATAGACCAGATTCTGAGGAACTGATAGTTCCACATAAAGTCATACTACCAAAGTTGCAAATTATAGTTCTTCCAATGAAAGGAACAATGGAAACGTATTAAAACCCAAACTAACTCTGCCAACAATTCTGCAATGGCCTCACAGAATAAAACTAAGAAACAATGAACAAAAACAAACAAAACAAACTCTAGAAAGTGCAGATAAAGTAGAAACAACACCAGTTTTGAAGTATGCATTTAAAAGTTAAAGAAGAGCGGTGTACAAATTAAAATATGTAGAAGTATGAAAAGATATACAGTGAAAAAAAAACAAACAAAACCTAAAAATACTTTTAAGAATATGTTAACTCTTAAGAGGAAGACAAAATATTTGCCAGCTATTCAACAGTAAAAGAAAGATAATAGATGAAAGAAAAGCCTGAAGTAGTCTTTTTGAAAAGGCTTTTTGAAAGACTGATCATAAGCAATCAAGTAAAAAGAGTACAAATTCATGATTATTTTTTTTTTAATGAAAAATGTGGAAGTTTCTTGGGCTACTTTATTTAAGATATTTCCAGATTGCTTAGCAATTTTCGGGTTAGTTACACTAGTCTGAGAATGGAGCATGTCTACAGAAAGTGGTGATCTGAAAAACTGGGTGATGTTTAACCTTGTGAAAGAATGAGGAACTCTAGACATAAACCTCTTTAAAAATGAGAAAAAAAGGGGAGCCAGAATTTTTACTCAGCCAATTAAACTTCTGTCTTGTGAAAAATTATCAGATAATCAGGAAAACATTTTTCATGAAGAAATCATATCAGACTGTTCTAACTTCCTTCTAGGACAAGTCAATATGCTTTGCGAATGGGAGAAAAATAGATGACTTGGATGATTCAACATTGTTGTATTACATTCTCACACAGTCCATCTAACAAAATTTATTCTCACTGAAATTAATTGAAAGCTATATGAAAAACTGAGTGCAAGACCATACTGCATATCAGTGGTTCAAGACACATCAAGTACAATTGAAATGAATCCAGCAGTGAGAATGCTCATCCAGAAAGACTGGAGGTGTGTATGTAATAAAATGAAATAAACTGAAATAGAAACAAGCAAGACTTGTATTGTAATTAAGAGATGTAAGAGATCAAAGATGACTAACAATTTGAATAGTAATAGATATCCTAAGACAGGTTTTCTCCACCTTTTTGGAAATAAGAATTCCTTCTGGATCATTTGCTCCCCCATGGCCCCTTTCATCGAAAACATTCATTCTTCCTCAGGAAAATATGCTCTATGCCGTCTGCTTCCCACGAGAGTTCACAGGCTGTGGTCACAACCCATTCTCCCTTCAAGCTGAAAAAGAGATGATGCTCACAACTTTGTGGTCTTCCTGACAACTTTTCATGAATTTCCCAGTTTCCTCTTTTCCCTAACCCTGTACTCCAGGGAGACTGAGGAGTTTTAACACAGATTTTCAGCAGATTGCACTTTTAAGAAAAGGACATTCAATTTTTTCTCATGAATGACATTAGTATGCCTGCTTGTACTACACAATGCCACTCTCTGAATATCCTTTCCATTTCTATTTTTCCCTAGTTCCATGTGAACAAGATGAACTTGACATTATTATTCTTCATTAAACTGGAAAGCTCACCAATGAATAAGTAAACACTTGCCTCAGTAAAGGCTGTAAGTCCATGATTTGTAAATTTCTTCTACCCAAGCATTTTTAAATTTAATTCTATCTACACAGGATTCTACACAGGGGGGTAGTGGTTTTAAACTAAATGACAGGAGATTTAGATTAGATATTAGAAGGAAATTTTTCTACTCAGAGTATTGGGGCACAGCCCAGAAAAGCTGGGAATGCTCCATCTCTGGGGACACTTAAGGCCAAGCTGAATGGGGCTGTGAGCAGCCTGAGCTGGTGGATGGCAGCTCTGCCTACAGCAGTGGGTTAGAACTGGATGGTTTTTAAGGTCCCTTCCAACCCAAGCCATTCTATGATGCTATGACCCTGCATGAAAAATCTTTTAAGTTCTTAAATTCAGTTCTTATCACTAGTATCTCTTGCTTCCACCAAGATT
Source organism: Phasianus colchicus (assembly GCF_987193195.1). Lineage (NCBI taxonomy): Eukaryota > Metazoa > Chordata > Aves > Galliformes > Phasianidae > Phasianus > Phasianus colchicus. The sequence goes on along the minus strand of NC_143437.1, from coordinate 57,499,535 downwards.
TCCAACTAACACATTATTTTTCTGGAAGGAACGAAGACCATATTCTCTCAAGGTAAAAGTACATCTATCCCAAATATTTTAGTGAGTTTCTATACATTGTTATGAATTATATCAGATTGCTTCTACATAATGTTTTTTGTTTTATTTTTGCTAACACAACCATTGTACTAATTTCGCAGTTAGACATGGAGAAGAGGCTGTCTAATCGCTTCTAAATGTATTCTCATATTCACTGGTGTTACCTCATTTATTTTGAGTTGGTCCAATGTAAGTTAACATGATGAACCAGCTGTATGCTTCATATCTGGAGCTATATTAAAACTTCATTTTGCTAAATTATATGTGCCTTGAGGCTTGCAATTTATTCTTCAAGCATCTCACATATTCTTAGCTATGTAATAAATGAACTGGATTTCAAACTAAGGCATGAATCCACTGCAGATGCTTGCCACAGGCATAGAATCAGAGGACAATAGATGTTATACTAGAGTCTACCCTTTCAGCTTATCAACTGAAAAAGTAAAAATGCTCTAACTTTACAAAGATCTGAGTACATTTTCCTCCACTTGCAGTCCAGGGATGCATACCTCCTTGTAAAGGTAAGGTTTTACAGAGAACACATTCAAAATTCTCTTCCCATTATTCATAGTGGAAGAAGCACGCCTCCATGTTTATAAAAATTGTCATGTATCTTAAGTCTTTTTTTCCTTGAGGAAAAAAAATTTTCTTGAGGAGAAACAGGGAACACAAAGGTATTAATCAATGTGGCTGTTATCAGTCTGTGCATATTGAACTTTGCTGATAAGAGGAGCTTTAATGACTTCAGCTGGGCCACTCAAGGCAGAAAATCAAGCATGTGCATAAACTTTTTTTTAAGTCCACCAGAAATCATGCTCTTCTCATCAGTTTCTGGAAAGCAACATTTCTTTGGTTAGAAGTCTAGCAGTGATGTTACACATTTTATAGAAGTAATAAACATTGAAATTTTGGTCATGCTTAGTATTGGATAAGTTGAAACAAAAATAATTTAATCAACTTAATCAGAGAGTAAATCAAATGAAAGCTGGAGTAGTCCAAACCCTCTATCAACAACAATTCCCATTATGACCCCCTGTCACTAGATTAATTTTTGAAAACTTACTGTTCAGAGTATAAATTCTTAAAAGGCTCAAGTTAATATATATTTACTTTAACATGTCTTCTGTAACAAGTATTTTTGTGAATAAGGATGTTAAATATCAAGAGAAGCTATTAAAAATTCAGTAATTTGTTTGTAGGTTCCTAACAGATTCCTTGCTGAGTAATGGGATCATTCTGTATTGATCTTAATTCAAATTATATAACAAATGGAAACAAAACATATTGAAGTAAATCACAGGCCTTTAAGTATCTCACTTGCATGTTTCCTAAAGCCATCCTATGACATAATGACAAATGAAATAGGAAGAAATTTTGATTCTTTTCTTTATTTTTAAAAATGCAAGAAAACTGTATGCCTATATGAAAATGCACCCTAAGGACTGATAAACTATTTCCATTTAAGTATGATTTTCCAGCTAAAAGGTGAATGATTCCTCTCTGTTCCAAAAACACCATCAGTTGATAATCTGAATGCTTCAAAGAGTACCCAACTGCTTTCAGGGGAGTTTAAATAGATGCTGTGGTTCACTCATGAGAAACCTCACTGACTATAATGAAGATAAGTTGTAGTCAGGCATATACCAGAAGCTACAGTTTGAGCGCTACAGGATGACCTTTTATTGACAGATCACCTTGAGGCAGAAAGAATTTTTTCACTTTTTCTTTTCTTGAAGTAAATCATTTCCTCACACTATTTTCCATTCTTTTGTGTCCTGTTACTGCCTACAACAAAGTTTAATTGTTTTCTGATGAAAATGATAAGGACTAGGGATAATTAGTTGAGCATGCTTAAATTCTATTAAATGAATTTAAACAATCTCCTCTCCCAGAATAATTTTTGTGAATGCAGCACTGAACTTCAAATGTAAGTTTAACAATTCCTCATGAAACCACAGTCCAGTAAAAAGAATATATTTATCACATCCAAAGAGCCTACCCAGATGCTGAATATTAAGGTAGATTGAGGGGTTAAAGACCTGTTCTGCAGTGGTTATGGCCGCACATGGCTGCAGAGATGTTGGATGGAACTCCACTGTGAATCAGTGCCATGAAGAAAGCAGAATCCAGTATTCCTCTCTCCAGCTTCCTGATTTGCTCAAATTCTACTGACATCATAGGACAGTAAGTAAAAATAGGACAGGTGTCTTAATGATACGTTTCTAGGTAAACACAGTCTAGTTTCAGGCCAGAGTTTTGATCATCCATTCTTCCATGTGGAGAAAAATGTTGGTAACCAATTTTTGGCGTGTTCTTAAATAGCAGGTAACTAGCAACACATACCTAGTACTAAGTGCGTAATAATAGTCACGTGGACTGACAATTGAATACAAAGATGTAAGCTTGCTTAGAAGGGAGAAGATGAAGGATAATGGCCATTTTTTAAATTACAGAACTGTTAAAATAGGCATTTTCTTAAGCTGGCAAAGAAATTATTTTCTCTATTTACAAAGTTTACCTGCAAAAATTCATGTGATTATTGATTTTAGCAGAGAAGTATGGGTTTTGCACTGCATTTATTGTTGCATTTCTCATACATGAAAACTCACAAACTTTGGTGCTGATAAAAAGAAGCTCAGTTACAGGAGGGCTAATAAGATTTCTGAGCTGTTAAAGTTGTATGCATAATTCATACAGTACAAATGGAAGCACTGAAGCCTTCACCTCACTGTGGAAGCCTTGGAGGCTCTAACAGATAGCATGGTTATATTATTTACATTGCAGTTACAGTTTCATGTGTCAAAAGAAATCAGTGTGTCTTCATGAAATTACGACATTGACATGGGTTCTACATCAGGTTTCTCAGCAAAGATTGACTTAGAAGTTAGATTCCAATTTCCTGAATCTGGTTATCCAGATCAGCGGTGGCATTTCTGCATGCATTTGTCTCTCTCTTCACCCATCTGCTGCTGCTCACCGACCTTAACTGTCCTCGGAGAGGAAAACGTCCTGAATTTTTATACTAGAAGAAATGATTGATGACCATGAAAACTGACAGTGCTCAGTACTTCAGAGGAGATGCCTAGAAACTTTAAGAACTGAATTATTTAAGAACTGTGTAAGAAAATACCTGGTGAGAATTGAGATGGGTTTGTATCTAAAAATCTTTTCTTGGTAGAAGATACTTGAATACCTTCACTTCATGGATTATCAATCATATAAACTGCTTTGGTAATCCTGATCCAGACTCATATTCTCCATATATTCCCACTGCAGTACTGCAATGAGTAGAGTCAATTAACTACCATTCACCTCTCTGCAACTTGCTTGACAATCACTGAAGAGGGATTACACAAGGACCAATGATTTTGTTCACAATGGAAAGATGCCAGAACTTGTCCCATTATTTCCTGGTAATGTACATCTGTGACAAATGTGCTGCTTACTATGATAATTATCATGGTGTAATATATTTCTCTATAAGCTAGCCTTTTGTGCTACCAAAGCATGTAACTTATTTTCAGAACACATTGTCTTCCTGAAGTTATTCTCAGTAAAGATAAAAATCTTCCTGAGCAGAGCTGGTCATCACAAGTCTCATTCAGTAATGTGATGGTAACACATGCACATTGCCATCTTAGCCTCCATGCTTAAACTCATCTGCAATACCATTCTCCTTTGCTGTGTTCCTGCATCCTGAGAAGAAAAGACTTGCAGAATCACCACAAAATACTCCCTAAAGTCTCTTTTGCCACAATGTTTAAAAACCAGACTTGACAATGGCTAGATTTTTAGACTACTGAAATCACAAATTTCCATGGTAAATAGTGTTTCCTTGCATGTTCTATGTCTTCCCTCATACTTGAAACCTGCTGTCTTAGTACCTGTGGTGCAAGGATGGTCATTTTTTATCCATTTGTAAAAGATGACACAACAGTACTATCTATGATCCTTCACAAGGTTTTCTGAGCACTGCAGAAAGTGTGCAATTAGAATAACAGAAGCAGTAATTTGTGTTAGGTCTTTGCTTAACATGACCCAAAAAGGCAGTTTCTGTCCTAGAGATTTTATGCAGTGGTTGTGAGGAGTCAGTGCTGAGATGTTCCCCCAAATCTGAATCTCAATGTAAGCAGCTGAAATTTTTTAATTGACCTTAATTATACAACATTCTCAGTAGGCATAGCTGCTTTCTTTGAACTCATCCAGATTAAATGAAATCTAGTTTACAAACAAGAAACCTTTCAAGTACAGAACTGGCTCATTTTGAAATATTGACCATGAGAATTTGAAGTAACTAAATACTTCTCCAAAAAGGTCTGCTGTGACTTCTGAAACAGTGCTTGAAACTGTATTGATCATACATTAGAACAAAGAGAGTCTGAGCCCTTAGCTCATTATGAAAGTCTATGAAACTTTGAAATATATTACTCCCACATCACTTCATTATTTTATGTCAAATAGCTTTAATTTCTGTATTCTTAGACATCAGTTCACCTTCCACAACTACAGTACTAAGTGAATTTTGTAATGCTTAAGTAAAACCAGAGCATTTCCTTCTGTATGCTTCTGTCCTAAAACATTTGCACAGCACTAATCAGTATCAAATAAATGTACCAGCATTTTTCCTAGAACTTTAGACAACTCAGGGCCATTTGAAGTCATTTACTGTTTCAGCTCAGTGTAATGAAAGTTCACAGATGGAAGAGAAGCAGGAATCCAGTGAGAAATGTATATGAAAGGTTTACAAGGCTTTGAAGACAGGTGCTTCCTTTGGACTCCAGTCTGAAAGGGTTCTAAGGCCCCCTGTGTCAGACACCTACAGAACTTCCTATTTAATTTTTACTTCAGCTTCTAGTCTAGGTTCCTCCTCATACTCATGTGAGTGCTTCGAGAAACCTCAAACAACCATTTTAACTGTCCTGAGTGCCTTCAGCTCCCACTCAGCCATATTCATTATCAAAATGGGCACATGAAAATAATTCGGGTATCTGCAAGCCATTTCTCCCTGATGTGGTTTAACCTGGCTTAGCACACAGTTATTTGCTCACCCCCTACCTTTCCAGTGAGATGAGGGAGAAACCACCAGGAAAAAAAAGTAGAACTTGTGGGTTGAGATAAAACTATTTACTTAGAGAAAAGGAAAATGATAATAGCTTTGACGATATATATAAATATATAGCAAGTGATGCATAAGCAATTGCTCTGCAATTCATATTCAATAACTCGTGCTCAGCTAGCCCTCTGAGAGGCAGAATACAGTGAGATGAATAGCTTTGTACAACACTGCTAAGCAGAAACTATAACCATTGGTGTGTTACCTACACTGCTTTTCTCCTAGAACCAAAATATAACATCATACCAGACACTCCATCCCATCTTATACTAAGACACTGCCTCTATGTAATTAAGGCTTGGTCCTGAAGACATTCCATTTTAGAAGAAAAAAGCTTTAATATGATCTTTGTAATTACACTGGCAGTTAGTCAGAAGTGGTTGTCGGGATCAAATCTGCTCCATCATTTCATGGCTAATTGGGAAAATAAACTTTTTTTTAACAATAATGTCTTTGGACATGCAAATATTCCAACTGAAAGTGACAGCTGCTGAATTCCTACACTTACCACCATATATGAATATGAATGTTCATATTTGCTGAAAAGGAACAAAGGAAAACACATTTTCTTTCCTTCTACATTGAACATAAAATGCTGCTGTTTATTCTGGGAATAAGGTACAAAATTTACTTTTCCAGGGACAACTGCAAGTCAGTTTTACTTTTAAACAAACTAATGAACCAAAACTGTAGTTCCAGTATTGTTCTAACATTGAAGAGGGCTTTTCCCATAGGCAGAGTAAAATCAGTGAAAGAATGATGAAAATTAATGATGGAGTTCAGTAAATAACTATTCTACCAAAACAAAGACATACAACTGTTAAGTATAAGCCAACATTAAGAAATTTCTGTCATTAACCCAGTCTGAAGTAAAGACTCTCACTAATGAGCAATATGACAAGATATATCTGGCCTTAAATATTTACTAGCACTTCCGTGAGCAAGACTTACTCATAGATCTTCCAGATGTATCACTCGGTACATCTTCCTGATTTATAGTATCTGACATAGCTAGGCTCTAGTCCTGAATGGGAATCTGCCAAGACTACAGTAACATCAAAAATAATAATAAAATAACACCAATGTACTTGGAAAGAATGGGCAAACGTGTCATTATCTGCAGGCACGTAATGAATTAAAAAGTGAATTCATTGCAACCCAAATAATCTGTTGCATTACTTGTGTCTGACCATGACAGGTCTCATGGGACAGTATGGCTGCAATGACTTCTTTCCCTTCCTGCCTACTGAAAAATCTATAAACAGAGTGCACAATCTTGTAATATAACAGCGTGTCCTATCTTGCATACTTTTTAATGAGATGAAACCTTTCGGAGCCAGTGCCACATTCAGGGAAGAAACTGTGGAATTCCTAGTTAATCATGTCCCTCATATAACTAATTTAACAAATTGAGAATATGTAAGCTTTCAGATATAACCAGAATCACACTAAAAGCAATCTCTAATCAGAATTTTGCAAAATCTTAACCAGGATATTTTTCTCTGCAAAGTAATACATGTATATTCTATTTACACTACTTGTAAATAGAAAGCACTATTTTTCCTTATTAATAGAGATGTTTTGCAAATACTGAGATAAAAGTGCTGCAGGCACATCTACTAAGTTAACTGTCTTCATAATTCACACTGGTTTGTCCAAAGTATTCTCTTTTCTGAAAGTGCGCAACATAGTTCTCATTATGTTTTCCCTCGTTAAAGTGATACAGCCACACAAGCAGAGCTAACTTCAAAACACAAAGCCTCTCCCAGGTAGCCAAGTGATGTAAAACACTTATTTTTCCACTCCCACAGACAACAGGTGCAATGCCTTTAAAATCAGAAAAGTGCACATACAGTTGCCTGCCAAAACCTGAAACCTTATGGAGCAAGGTTGAGATCTAAGCTGCTTTCTACAAGCATAGATGTTTCATTGCAAGCCCAATTTATCCTGAACTAATATTTAATTTTCTATTTTAAGTACTATTACCATAAGCAATTATTGGTTTTTGTTTTCAGGATGAGAATGGATGCAAAAGTCTTATGATTTTTTGTTCCTCAGTAACAGCGTCATGATTTGCTAGAGACATTCTTGCTGCATAAGGTTACTTTCTTTGACATGAAGCAAAGGATGGTTTTAGCAAGTGCTACAAACTGCCATACTGTCCCACTCAGGCAGTAATTTGACTCAAGCAAAACAAATGTGAACTGTTTTTTTTCTTTCTGCTGATATTGTTGCAGCACAACATGTATAATTGTCTTTTTCTATAAATGACTTGCTGTGGGATATACTTTCTCACATGTGGGTGTGCATTTGTGTCAAAATTGAGAAAAATATATTTGAATTCAATCTGTAAATTCTTTAAAGTCAGGTAACCTAAAAATTCTGCTTTGAACAACTGCAATGAGAGAGTACCATATTTTCTTGAGCTGAGCATATGGCAGAGTTAAGAAAGCAAAAGGAGATTCATCAAAACAAAACCTATCTTCCCCTACCTTGATTCAGTATAGTTAACAGAGTTCCTTGTAAAGCTCACTGTGACAGTCTCCAGACAGATGACCGTATGTAGAGGGAACATTGTACAAAAAATTATATAAACCTGACATGAAATCTTGCTTGGTGTAGGAAGATTTTTTTTTTCCAGACATGTTATAACATAATCAGCCATTGGCAAGGGAGGATAAAAAGTTTCTGAAATGTTGCCTTAGGACTTTTCTGATGATTATTTCCTCATAGACATCACACAGCTTGATAAAAATAGATAAAGACACAGATTTGTTCAAGGACTTTTCTATCAAAATTATCAGTGATAGTAAAGAAAGATTTTCATTATACATTTTCCATTCCTCCTCTTTTGGAAAAGCCAAAAGTTGATCAAAACATGGAAATTAAATGCATTGCTTTGATTTGGAAGGGGATATTGTTTATTTTTGCTCATCTGCTCAACACAACAACACACCTCAAAGCTTAGCTGACCTGCAGAGTTCTTTATAACTTTCTTGGCAACTCAACAGTGACTAATTTATAACAGAGTTTGAAAGCCATTGCAGGCTCAGAAAATGTAATTTACATCATATAGTGGACTGTCTGGTTTTATAAAAGGGGCCAATTAATTCCCAGGATGATCCTGATGATTTTATTATGCCAAAAATGTCTTAAAAACAAGGGCAGTCTTTGACATTTGTCACAGCATGAGAGTTTCTACACTTCGCTGTCCTCTAACAGCCTGATCCAAAGCTCTCAAAGTTCATGAACCTTTCTTTATCTTCAGGGCACTCTGACTAAAACTTCAAGTAGAAAATGACTACAAAATTTTCTCTTAACTAAGTACGAAGGCTGCTCCAAAAGTAACGCCTCCTATTTTATGTTGTCACTATGTCAGAGACTGATGGTGGTGGTATGGGAGTAGAGGCTGAACCTTCCCACTAATATTGCATTGCATTTTGTTGCTCAGTGATAGATGGCAGCAAAGAGGCAGTCTGACAGAATGACATATTTCACTGAAGTGTGTATGAAGTAAACAGGTGTCACTGAATTACTCCAGGAGGAAAAGATGGCACCCAATGACATTCATCAACACTTGCTGAACATTGATGGAAAGCAAACAGTGGATGTGAGCTCAGCAGTGGGTGGTGAGTTTCAATGGTATGTGAAAGACAAGCCACATTCCAGACAGCCATGCCAATTTTTACAAGTGTGGCATGCCAACTTTTGTTATTTGCTGATAAAAATGCTAATGATGGTGACTGTGTTGAAAAAAATAGTGTTTTCTTGCTGAGAATCTGCTCTATTAATTAGCATTCCTGTACTCTTGTTTCCAGAGGTATTACTTTTGGAGCACCATATGAACATGACACATATCAACACATCCTGTGTCCTAAAAATAGTAGTGTTCTGTATTCTTGTCTGCTCCAGAGTATTAGTGCTTTTCACTCTTGGAGCTGTCTCTTTTTTTTTGCAGGTTGTTTATTTAATATTTTGTTGGGCAAGGTACCTACAAACCTTGCTTTCAGGGACATCAGCTTCCCTGAGATGAAGGCAAAGAAATATTATTTAAAATTATTTAGTCTTAAATCCAACAACACTGAAGTACTACTGCCAGATGGCAGAATTTATAGTCATAAGTTCAGTGGTCAGATTGTTCAACAAATAGAGAGGGAAAGGTATCTGTGAGCCATATCTTCAAAAGCTATACAGACAAGGTTCAGCATTACTGTAGAAATTTCTGGTGTGTCCATGAGAGGAACATTCAGAGCATCTAAGATAGACCTGCTTCATCTATTAACTAGTAGAGGTAAACTAAGCTTAACCATATCATAGATGCCAGCTCCCAACCTCTTTCAGATCTCCTGCATTTTACTCAATTCCATCAAAATTCACAGCAGATGACAAACAGCAGCTTTGTATGTTCACACTTATCTGAAGATAACTCTTCGGATAAGGCCCACAGATCAATGAAGTAATTCAGTGGGGACAAGAGCATAAACAACCAGATCAGTTCACTGTGGGAAGGATGGGATGAACACCTAGCATAAACAGAAGTCCAGGACTTCTACTGTGTGACATAATTGCCCCACTGTATAAGCTGTAGCCTGAGGAAAAATAGGATGAACAAATTCTGCTCAGTAGCTGGTTTGGTCCAAAGAAGTTGGTACAATATTTGCAAACAACTGAACTTTTCCATGCCCAAGGGACAAATGTTCTCTTTGGATCAAAACATAAAGCTGTTTTTGTGCTAAGAACTGATCATCCTGGAAGAGTCAAAGTTTTTTTATGCAATAAGATTTCCTCAAGTAAAGACAATCTAACTTTTGTTTTTCAGAGTAGCAGGTGAGGGATTAAAAAAATAGAAGCCACAGTCCAACAAATGCTGAATTAAAATTTTTAAAAACCTGAAAATATCTCTGAACAGTAATAAGACAGTTCTAATACTAATAAGAAAGATATAGGATGAATTATCCTTTCACCCTATAGCTATTACAGGAGTAATGTCTGTTTGTCTTTCCCTTTCAGCTGTTGCTGTTTTGACTAGTTGCATGACATATAGTAAGAATGTGGTGTGAACATGAAATAACACCATTCTTTTAAACTATCCTCTTTCCAGTACAGTTCCTGTTACAGGAAGTTAATATGAGGACAAAAAAGGTTTTCATTTCTCCTTGTTTATTTCTACAGTTGATGTTCATAGTGGTTCAACAAACAGGGCCTTCTGCTTTGAAGAAATACAATCAAGTGGGAAGAGTGTGTCCTTTTGCCTAAACATCAGTGATGACTACACATATCAACATAATTCCAACTTGTAAGCTAATCAGATGGGTGAAATCTGTACTTTACAAAAATAATTTTTGTATGAAGCTCCTGCAGGCAAGAAGGATGTATGGAGATGCATACATTTCTTTTTTTTTTTTGAGAAAGATTGTTTTGGAAACGTTGCCTCTTGAACTTGTGTAGCTGAGCCCACCTGCTGCCTTTTTCAGAACCTCTGGCCAGGTATTTACTAATAGTGTGTGCTACTGATGGATTTGTTCTAATAAAATGAAATGCCCTCCTGATCTGCCACAAAAACCACCTCCTAGTCCACGCTTACAGGTCTGAAACCTCAGAGAAGAATGTCAAGGCCTCTGAAATTGAGTATCAGCAGTAAACTTACTTCTATCTGTTCTGATATGGTCCCTCACACACACTGGGGGATGCTTACAAACAAATCATCCAGACTTTCCCTTACCTATATACATATATATATATATATATATATCCACTGCTGATACTTCTGTTTTCTGCATGCTCATATGGATTAGCATGCATGTATGCAGGAAGTTGCTTTCTTTCTATTCAATTTGTATGAGGAAGAATTTGCTAATGATGCTGAGATGAAAGCTTCTGACTGAAGCTTCATACATTCTCTGAAGATTCCCAGTCCATTCTTATTGTTACATTTTTCAACATGTAATAGCTTTTGATGGAGACAAAATTGTAGTGACCTCAAGTTATTCATCTTTTGTAGAAATGTTCATCACTCACCTGCCTTAATTTCAGAAGTAACCCAAGTAATATGTCCAAGGCCTCTTTGAAATGCAAAAAGATCTTTCAATATCATTTCTGGAGAATTATTTTCATAATAGCAGATACCAATATGCACTAAAATTCAAGTATGTCTGGTACAAATGATTTTTAGAATGCAGAAAAATAATTTAAGTAATACCTTATGATAGCAGTAGCTTTATGTAAAGTTATCTCACATTTGCAGCTTGTCACTAATAAACCAATCCCTATAAATGCTCCCCTCTGATTTCTGCAAGATAATTGCTACTTCTATCTTAAAGAGCAAGATATATACTGGTATTATTACTTCTCATTTCTTTCTTCAAATTATATTTTTTATATTCCTGATGTCTGAAGCATTTTACTACAGTGCACACATCTAATGTAAAACCATGTTCTGGGATGCTACTGTTGAACTCTCAGATTTGTTTTCCCACTGAGGAACTTTTGTTTCAGAGCTGCAGTGGGATCTCACACCATTTCCTGGAGATAAAGCATCCACAGATTCAAAGCTATCATCACGATTGGCACTAATTGGGAGCTTTTACAAAACTCTAAGCAGAGGCTGAGGTATAATAAGCAAGGAGCATGAAACACCCACTCAACACCTAGTGCTGGGCTTCTCCACAGCAGTGTGAGACACATTGTCATGGCAATTGGGAAAGTTTGCACTGCAGTGCTCTCAATAATTAGAAGAGTTGATTCCCTGGAATTGCTGTTCTGGAACCTTGCACCAAACTCAGTTTTTCTTAGTTCTGTTTCAAAGAACTAAGAAAAAAGCCACATTCCTTTGTCAAAATAACTACAATACAAAATCCAACAGCTGAAGTGCATTGGAGACTGCTAATTAAATAATTGATATCAATAGTCAGTATTAATTAGCAAGATTCAACATCTGTTGGCAAATGAGTCTAATCAAATCTCCAGCCAGTTCCTGCCATATCACTCTTGTGTCCTGCAAATTGATCAGTGTTTCCCTGCTTTCTTTTCAATGACTTCCAAATAAAAAAAACCTTCAAATGTCAAAGTGCAATGTTTCAGGGGCACAGTACCCCACACAGGGATGCTCTGCAGGATCCAGCCATGGCAAGCTATGCAATGGCTGCTGCATTAAGCATGTGAACAAATTTAGCAAGGACACTATTAGACCCGAAACTTCTACTTCTTCCCCAGCACTGTGTTGTGTCTCCCTGCATGAAAGGGGAATGCAGTTGTCCTTGTGGAGAGATCAGCCAGGGACAAGATGGAGCGTGACATTTCTTGTACTGCCTGGATAAAATCAAAGCAGAGTACAAGGGCAAGAAACGGCATCCAGCTGTCCTTCACCATGGTATGGGAGATCTGACTTGGGACAGAAGGGAGTTTTTAAAGCTTATTTTACAAAAAATATGCAGTGTGACTGACTGGCTGAAGCATTTTGTTGGCTGTATAAATGAGCTTTTTTAAGCAGCAATTCAAATGCAGGCTTTTTAAAGACACATCTAACTATTCTTGGTTTGTTTGTGCATGTATGTGGCTAATAGTTCTTGGCAGACAGGAAAGGAAGCAGAATAGCCATGTAAAATAAATCCTGAGTTCTCAGCCAACACACAACTCATCTATTCTCATCTAAGGGACGTGGCATCCTCACCTTCTGGATGAGATATGGGCTTGGCTCCCTCCAACAACAGCTTTGCCAAGCCCCTGTTTTTCCCCTCACCCCATTTGCACATAGAGACAGCCTGACTTGCAGATGTTGCATACTTTAGACATAGCTCCTGCTTCTACACATAAGTAAATAAAGCTTCTGGGAACAGCATGAGGAAGATGGCTGTTACTGAATTAGTAACAAAAAAAATAAAACACAGTAATATAAGCAGAGTTTTGTCTGGGCTTTTTTTTAAAGGTAATAATAAATCAGGAATTTTTATTACAATGGTTCTGTCATTCTACTCCCTCTAACCACTGTTTCCATTCTTTTGGGGGTGTGTCCATATACTTCAGTGAATACATTAGAGTAAAACTCACAGTAGAACCTACCTCCCCTTAACAATATGAAGAACATTGTATGGAATAACATCTGATCATGTTTCTCCCTGCACTGACATTCATACCTCCCACATGAGCTGTCTAAGTGGCTGTTGGAGGTTTAATTATCACCAGGTACATTAAATCCAATTTACAGTCATTCACTGAGCTTGGGGTGAGATGTGCCAATTCATCAGCACTGCATATCAGCCGACATTTGCCTTACCTATGCTAGTCCATGAGGGAAATTTGGTGAGGAAGGCATTGGCTCAGATTTGCTTGGAAGCACTTTTCTTATTCTTGCCTTTTCTATTTAAGCAATTTCTTTTCAGACTTTTACTTTTCTTCTTTGATCCCATACAGTGGTGTTGGATATTATGTCAGAGAGAAGAAAGCACTAACATTTTGCATTAAATCCAATCAGTTACATTGGAGTTTATAGCAAGGGTCACAAAGACAGACAAGAAAGTTGGAGCTGTTTAGAGGAAGCAATTTTCATTTTTACTTACAACTTCTACTTTCTCTTAGTTACCTGTAGTAACTAAGGCAGGTGGGAAGTATTTTAAAACAGTAATCATACATAAAATGCTGTATTCATTCTAGTGCAATATAGCAACCAATCCAACAAGCTGTAAAAAAAAAATAAATCAATATTATAAAGGAAGATACCATTCTAAATAGATTTAATTGCAAATGCGATTTCTACTGATTAAATGTAATGTTATTAACTCTTGGACCCTATGCATACATAAGTTGCATAATCATGGCACAGTATCAGTCACAGAGCTTTTTCCTCTTTCCAAACAGACCTTTGGCTATATCTTGTAACCTTTCATCATGCACATCAGGCAGGGGAAAAAAAGCCAAACTTTTTTAAATTATCCACACTTGTGACAGAACAGTAAGAAGAAAAAGCTGAATCCTGCATCAGGTAGGGTGCACCTGTCTGGTTGCAGGGAACATGACTCCACTGAGGTCAACCTAACATCCCCAACATCTTACATGCCCAGCAAAACCTGATTTCTCATCGTTGCCAAGAGAGGTGGTTGCTCAGAGATATCTCATACTTTTTAATGCTTATTGAGGACATGAACACTTGGTAACTCATGTCTTCTCCCAGTCCTCTTTTCTTGTGCCCCTCAGGCAGCAGCGTTGCAACATAAACATTAATGAATGTGAAGAAACTACCTTGTAAAAAAACCCACTAAACTAATTAAGTGAGACTGCATCTGTGAAATTGATTTCCAAAGCATGCTGTCAGCCTTGACAATTCCTGGAGAAATAATGACAGACTGAAATCAGAACTGAAAGGTACATCCTAGGAGGAACACTCAGCATAAGGGTACAGTTCCCTCCAGCTTTTCCTCTAAGAATAACTACACTATCTTTCCTGTAAATACAGAAGCCACTGATGCAAAAACAAAGGAAGAAAAACTGCATACCTTTAGAAGACCTCAGGTACAAAGGGATCTCCAGCAAAATACCCTCACCTCCCCTGCCAACCCTTAAATGAGGTCTGGGAAGGGGTGGAGCCCAAATCTTCTGCTTCCAGCCCCTCAGGTGCATTGTATACAGCTGAGTTCCTCCAGGTTGGTCCTGCCTTCCCCCCAGGTGTTCAATCACTATTTCAGGTCATGACTTAGCATTATCTGCTACAATCGGGAATAAGAAAAACCTATTTTTATAATGAGAGAGTAGTGAAGCACTCATCCTTGGAAACAGTGTCAGGCTGGACTGCGTTCTGAGCACCCTGATCTAGCTATAGGCTTCCCTGTTCAGGGGAGTTGGACTAGATGGCCTTTAAGGGTCCCTTTCACGTCAAATGACTCTATGATGATGATTCTATGATTTATTCTCTGAAAGGAAAGGAGAAACCTCCCAAGTAAATTAGACATTATTCCATCATGGAGAATGTTATGCCTGAAGATATCTGGAAAATATGCAGCTATTGAGAGTGCTATAGGCTTGGTGCCTTAGTCTGCTTGGTAACAAAACACGCGCTTGCTTTCACAACCATGTTTGACTGTGGAAACTGCAGGGTGGCTGGGAGGGATGAAGGCACTGATGTTTGTTTTTTGTTTTTTTTTTATTTTGTAGTTCTCTACAGAGCACCAAATATGAGAAATAAACACTAAACAGTAAATCAAATGTTGAAAAAATAAATAAATACAGAACAGATGGGCAAATGATGTGTCCAGCTGGCTCATGACACTCATTTTTTCTCATTTGAACAACAGCCGCATGCAAAGTAGATTGGATATTGTGCTGAAACCATATTTTCCAATGTGACACTGCTTCTACTTTCTATTTTTCTCTAATAAGAGTTTATGCAGTCAGTCAAAGCAAGGGACTGCTTCTCATCACACTTCTTTATGGAGAAGGTAAGTGTGAAGATCCATTGCACATCATCATCATCATCTGTGTGATGCAAAACTCTGTGCCCCCTATTTCAAGCCTACTGACAGTGCATGCACTCTGCAAAGCTCATGAGTACACACCCTCAACTTTCAGCAGACATCACACGGACCTTCTCTGGACACATCAAGAAATGAACAAGCTAACCAGACTGTGGTGGAGATATGCCTTTGAGAATGAATTTCCTTCTGTATCCCCTACAACTGCTGGGAGAGCATACATTCTGATGACTAAAAAGTCCAAAGGGTAACACCTTCCCCAGAACTCCTGGCATTGACTTAGCCTTGAACTAAATTGAATATTTCAAGTTCTGAAAGCCAACTGGTAATAAATACTGTGAATCTCAATGCTATTTCTATGGAAGAATTCATAGCAGGAAGGCAAAGAACTACTTTTAAAGGATGAACTATTTCTAGCTTGTTTTACTGTACATCGTGTGTATTTTTAGCCAATTTTTAAGAAGTATGAAGGTACTGAAAACTAGATTCTCATTCCAAATACGGCTCCGTAACTGTAGTGTAACTGAGAATAACATTTGGCCTTGTAGTCTCAGGAATGAATGAGATGGTCTTACTAAGCATGTACTCTCATCTATTGACCCTAAGTACGATTTCTAAGAAACAGTTTGTTCTGCTGAAACCTCTTCCCATATGTAGAAGAAATGAAAACAAACATTCCAATTGCTCTCATGACATTTGTAAATGTCAACCTATATTTTTTTCTCAATGAAGATACAACACAGTATACCCACAGAGATTCTTTCCAACCTGAATTATTCTATGATATCATGATCCGTACATTAGCAAATATCCTGGGGAATCACATCTGAAAAAATGTAAGGTCAACAGTAAGAGAACACAGCTACAGTGCAAGTATTGCCCACTGCAGTGCCTTTCCCAGGTATTTTTTTAAAGTATTTCTTTATTACTTTTGTACTAAACACACAAGGGACAGGTATGGAGATTGATAAACAATTACATAGAAAGACTTGGAGACAGATTCAGTGCCCATGATCTCTGAGTAGATCCAACAAAGGCACTGGAAACAGACATGAGCAGACTATAAGAGATGTGTCCAATATGGCTTTACTCCACTGCCTGCAGCAGTGAGGAAGCACTCCTAGAACCACTTTCTCCTTGACACCTCCATCAATACTGAATATACAGGAAGTGACTGATGCAAAAAACCCACCAGTTCTTTTTTTTGAGTTCATAAATATCTACTGTGGCCTCTTTCCCATGAACTGAAAGTGATCCAGCCTTCAGTGGATTATGGGGAAATTAAATCAGTATCCCAGATGAGGAGGATCCAAACTACAGTGTGTGATTCAAGATCAGCCCTGGAGAAAATTAATGTACTCCATTGGTCCTCTTTTTAGCTGCATCCTTTAGTGATTCAGCTTCAGGCAGGCTGAATTATTCTTATGTGATGTGATGTGATGTGATATCCTGTTGTTGATTGCTGTTTTTCCTCAGCAACTTTTC
Source organism: Phasianus colchicus (assembly GCF_987193195.1). Lineage (NCBI taxonomy): Eukaryota > Metazoa > Chordata > Aves > Galliformes > Phasianidae > Phasianus > Phasianus colchicus. The sequence continues at coordinate 57,482,399 of NC_143437.1, read as the reverse complement.
CCATATCACACGATGTATGGCGGGCAGAGCCTACAGAACACATGTAAAGCCATGTGTTCCTATGTCAGATTACTGGAGTTTCCCCAGCTAATCTTATGCCCCTGCACCTCTTCTCTGTGTGATTGGAATCCTGTCAATACCGGTCTCTAGACAACCATCAGACAGTCATATCTTGGTACAATGAAGAGTGCTAACTGCAAAACTTTCACCCTTCCTTTAAACATCCTGCATGTTTTAGTGGCATTTTGAGTATAAATGTAGGTGTAAACAATACTCTAACCTAACCCTCTGAAAAGAATATATGCAGGAAAAAAGGTAAAAAAAGGAAAAGATTATGATGTGCAAATTCATGAAGTCAAAATGAGTAATCTCTGTTTTTTTCTTGATAAAAACAGTACTTTTAAGATTTTTGATTGCACATAGAAAGTGATTTCATGTTTATGGGGTTTTGTCTGTTCCCCAGTACGTACTCATTAATAAATTCACAACTTTAGTTTTGAAAATTTCCTTGCACTCTGAATGAAACTGTGTTCCCTTCTCCTCTCAGAGTGAATGTTTTATGATCACACTGAGAAAATAGTCATTTAAAATAAAAAATTGAAGAAGTATCAGTTATTCTGCAAAATGGGTTGAAAAAGACAGCTATATATTATTTAAAAAAAAATTTGCTGTCATTTGCTATTTGAAAAAGATATGTAAAAATTACTTTTCCATTATGTTTATGGACAAAATGATGGACTTCTATACTTGCTTCTAAGCATACAGCAATAAATGCTGCTGCATAGAGTGAAACTTATTTTCCTGATTGAAGTATCAGCTTTTATCCTTCTGATTTGCTTTGAAACATTTGCAGCTATTTGTCTCACATTTTCTCAGACTGTTTCAAATAAATTTTCCAAAACAACTGCTGCTAGAGTATCAGGGAACAGCTTCTTGCATTGACACAAGCTTCTCTCTCTTTATAGTTTCATCACAAGAAGATATTGGCAAGACAAGCCAAATGATGGTTTGTGCATTTGCTAGAGAAATCCATTTTCTCATAGCAGTGTGAACTCCCTTCTTCTTATGGTGATACTCAATATATGCAGAGGTGTCTGCTGCCTCTGTCTGCTATTGCAATGGGGAAGACCATGTACTTTCAGACTTACTAAAAATAGCAAGACAACATAGTTGATTGTATCAGAGTTTTGGGTTATGTGGTCTCTCTTGTTATTTCCCAGATTTCCATTCAATTTATGGAAGAGATGGATGAAACCAAAATGTCCTTGGCTCTAAACAGCTCTGCTCAGCAACAACTGTATCAACATTGTTTCTCTCCTAAAGCCAAAACACAGCATCATACCAAACACTGAAGAAAATTAACTCTGTTATAGATGAAACCATGACACCTTCCCAGTATTCATTCATCTACTATTCAGCCCAGTCTTTTCACAGCTTAGTTGAAGGCATGAAAATATTTTCAGTCATTTTCTTTAGTTACAGAAATATCTCATGCAGCTCCAAGTTTGTTTCAGGCATAGTAGCTGCTGTTGTGGTTAGCAGAAAGGAACTATAAGTGGAGGTGGTGAAAAGCTGCCTAAGTGCTGGACTTCTGTACTGCTAGACCATGCAGCCACTGTGAGATTGATAGCGTGAGCATTTCAGAAGTTGGGTTAGATTTGAATTTGATGTATTTTGAATTTGCACGTTTTACAATATTTTTAGATACTTCCTCAACAGTTGCCACCACTAAATCCAGAGAATATTTCTGCTGTTTTAAGCAACTGTGTGTTGTCAAGGATAGACTTTTGTGTGACCTAATGTCAGTCATCCTTACTCCCTTTCCTGGAATAAAAATTCTCTGAAACATAAAAACTGAACCATGAAGATGAAGTGAATACAAATCTGGCTAAATCTCTTGGTCCACTGTCTAGTATTCTTTTTGCTAATATAGGTTGAAATGTATTTATTTCAGGCATTTAATTCTACCTCAAACTTAATGTTTTCAGGCCTATGTCCTGATGAGCTCAAACACTTAACCTTTCCTACAGAATTAAAATCCTGGAAGCAATCATGAAGGTGGAATAGAGGCAAAGCCAACTGGTAATAAAACCCAACTTAGTGAAGGTGTCTCAAATGTTCAAGGATTTAAAGCAGATGTTTATAGTTTCCTTATGCAAAAATTCCCAAAACTGCCTACATGAAACATGAGTCACATGAAAGAGGGGAAATATTTACAGAAATTTGTTCAGTAATCTCAAAAAAGAATATTTAGGAACATGGATAGAGACTGCAGGAAGGAGGTAAAAGACTGATTTGAAAAGTGGACAGCAGGCCAAAGGCCAGGAGAACAAGAGCAATGAATGGGAGTGACATGGCATAAGGCAGAAGCAACATTTTGGTTTTAAGTCAGGAAGTCCATCAAGCTAACACTCTACTAAAATTGTGAAGAATCATTTTCAGATGCATATACTTTTGTCTTAGTTTGTTAGAACAAGAAATTATAGCATTTTAACCCAAGAACTGTTTTTCTCTGACAGTCTCCTAACATATAAAATGTCTAACATTAAGATGGCACTTAAAGAATTACTGAAAGAAAACATGATGTGACTGCCTGGGACTGCAGACAGAGCAGAGGACTAGACTTGATGAATGAGGACATCTATTCCAACTTCATATTCCCACAGGAAATCTACTCTGAAACAAATCCACCGTTTTGAAATTACACAGTTCAGGTTATAAGGTTGAAATCCTCTCTGTAAAAGTAGTGATTTAGAAAGGTAAAAGGAGAAGCAAAGTCAACTCTGCAGAACAATACTGTGTGCACACTCAAGATGCATAGCCAGCCTGTCATTACTTCTGAGCTTTACTGGTCTCTGGAAAAACTGTCTGAGTGGGCTAACTACCAACATATCCTTGTAACTGGAGATCACAGCGATTGTTTATCCTACTTATAAAGTAATATACATAGAATCAATGTCAAAATGCAGATTTCTGGCAAATCTGTGATATGTGGGTGACAACAAAATATTCCTGTTTTTCCCTTATTCTTCCCACATAAACCAAAAAGGGAAGATTAATGCTGCTGAAAGAATAATAATCAGAGAAGCAACAAAGATCTGCTTGCTGACATTTGTGACACAGATTGAAAGAAAATCCAAATGGTTTGTTTTACTTCTTTTTCCTTAAAGAAACAGTTCAGGCAGACATAGCAAACTAGAGAGACTGCACTTTAAAAAGGGGTTTTGCACAGTTTAGTTGGAAAACAAAATAAATTTTCATATCATGTCAGCTTGGAAACAGAGATTTGAAAAAGAGAAACCAGACAAGTCAGAGAACAAGTGTAACTCATACCTGTTTGAAGCAAAATAACACCCTAATTTTATTTATTTATTTATTTATTTTTGCCTACAGATTTAGATTCAGAGTTTACAGATTTTTAACAAAGTACAGATTTTGAAACAGAAACATCTGAAAGAAAATAAACATAAGTTAAATATATCAAAATTCAGCTGGTTATCTTATTGGTTTATGTTTCAGCTGGTATGTCTCTGGGACTACAGTCATAGAATCATAGAATCACAAGGTTGGAAACGACCTATAAGATCATCTAGTTCAATCGTCTTCACACTACCACTGCTACCACAAGCTACTAAACCAGATCTTGCAGCTCCTCATCCAGACGCCTCTTGAACACTGCCAGGGACAGCGACTCCACCACCTCCCTGGGCAGGGCATTCCAGTGCCTGACCACTGTCTGAGAGAAAAAGTTCTTCCTTAAGTCTAACCTAAACTTCCTCTGATACAACTTGCAGCCATTTCCCCAGGTCCTGTTCGTTGCCTGGGAGAAGAGGCCAAACCCCTCTTCACCACAACCTTCCTTCAGGAAGTTGTAGAGTGCAATGAGGTCTCCCCTGAGCCTCCTCTTCTCCAGACTAAACAATCCCAGCTCCCTCAGCCGCTCCTCATAAGACTTGTGCTCCAGACCCCTCACCAGTTTCAGTGCCTTTCTCTGGACACGCTCCAGGGCCTCAATGTCTTTTCTGTAGTGAAGGGCCCAAAACTGAACACAGTACTTGAGGTACGACCTCACCAGTGCTGAGTACAGGGGGATGATCACCTCCCTGCTCCTGCTGGCCACACTATTTCTAATACAGTGTATCATCCAAAAACTGCAAATCTTATGGATTGGCACAATTGGCATTTCCATATGTCCTCCTTTTATCCCACTAGAATCTGTGCAAAGGTAGCATAAAAAAAAAGTAAACTAAGTGTTGTGATATCACATCATACATGCTATAGACTTTTACGAAAATAAAGAGGATTTCCAAAACAAAGAAAAAAATCCTGGCTATCATAAGTGTCACGAGATTGAGCAAGAAATACTGTCATTAATCAGGTCCGAAATACTAAGGAAGTGGAAGGGATGGACAAGATGGGTTTAAGCACAAACTTGTAGTTACTGGCATAATCTTCTATATTTATCTTAAAGAAGAGACTGACAGAACTGTAGTGCAATACTGTCCTTAAAAAAATGGCAGCTCTAGTACACTTCAGATAATTTTCAGGTGTGTATCAGACCCTTCATAACATCTTTCCAAATTTTGCTGAGGTTCAACAAATTGGAAATGTAACTTAACAATTATAGCCTAAAATAACTCTCCATGGCATTTAGAAAACTCTACTTCCTCTTCTGTTCATTGAGAAAGTTCATTCAGGAGCTTACATTTTCCAACAGCTGGGAAAAAAAAAAAAAAAAAGGCAAGTATTTTGGTGCTGCAATTCCTACTGAGTGAGAAGTATTTTTTAGTAATGAGTGAAGAGTATTTTCTTCTTCAACAGATCCTGACTTTTTGAACAGTTGTTGAGAGGAAAGAGAAGGAAGGAGAGTGCTCCTTGAGAGAAACCATCGGCTCACTAAACAGCAGTTTGGGCACAAAATTTATGCTATTACAGCCATGCTAGAAAAGACGATATATAATCTACCCTGTCAGAGGGATGCATGGCCAAAGTGATGTGGGATGTGCTACCCACAGGAGAATTGCTGTGGAGAGGAACAGCAGAAACAGGCATCAGACGTTTGGGGGCAGGCACAGGTGTTCTCCTGCATGAGGAGAACAGTGGCTCTGCTCACTGAACACAAAGGTGCTGCCCCTGTCTGTTGCAGTCACCTGTTTAATAGATAGAGAATCTATAGAAGATCCTATGCACAAGAACAAATTACAAAACCCTTCTCACTCTATAACTAAAAAAGTTGATAAAATGGTAGAAAAATAGCAGGGCAAATAAAAAAGCGAGATGATTATCCATATCCACCAATACAGAATTACATAAAAATGCCCCCAACGATTCTATAAGATGTCTTTATTCAAATATAAATTAGAAACTGAGAAGTGCAAAGACTCTATTATTATAGACTCAATGGTTCTGGAAGTAGCTTAGATTATGTGGTACAGAGAGTTGAAGTAGCTATGAGGTAGCTACTGAATCAGCTACTGAAAAATATTTCTGATATTTCTATCCATTTAATCAACAGTTTCAGCTGTAATAGAAAAACATCCTGTGTGTCTTTAAAAGCTTATATTAAAAATTTTCCTTGCAACAGAAATATACAGGAAAATAGCACAGAACAAGGCAGGAGGAAAGACAACTTACTTCAAAAGAAAATTACTGTGTTTCTTGTAGAAAACCTTTTCAACTCCAGAGTAAATATTCTCCTTTAAATGACAGTGCAACATATTGATCTACAGAGAACTGAAAATGCTACAGTAATAACAAAGTACAATTTAGCACAATATGAACAGATGGGAAATTGCAGGTCTTCATTAATTGGCTAAGGGGTTCCACTGCAGTAACGAATTACAAGGAATAATTCTGAGAAGTAGTAGAGAAACAGAAGAATCAGAAGCTTCCTAACACAGTAAAACTTCCATTTCCTAGAAGATTTAGGTTTCTATCAGCCATGTTTGTACCATGAATCAAGAGAATTAATTTATAGGAATTATAAATCCTTCATTTAATCCTTACAATGCTTTTCAGCTTTTAAGATTTTTTTTTTCCTACCCCAAGCTCTCTTCAATACAGTGCTGATTTTTAAAAATTCACTATGCAAATTATACTTTTATACTTACCTCATGAGCATCAAAGAAAGCCCCAGTCAATGAGTGCAGTTTGCTGTGTGAGAAACGTGGAATGAAATCTCTTCCATACTTCAAAAAGTGGTATTCAAATGCCATATGAAGTGATGTATGAATTGTGATTGATGTATCTTTCTTTAAACCTTAAACAGTTCCTTTTTTATTTTTATTTTTAATTTTTACTGGCTTATAGGTTTCGCTTCCCATCCTGACACCAACCTTTTCCCTTAATTACCGACTGCAAAGGTGAGGCTGTGTTTCACCAGATATTTGAACATGCTGCTGTAAAAGTGGGGCTGTATGAATACTGTCTTTTTTTTTTTTCAAGGAAATGTCTTTTGGTTATATCATCTGAAAGTCAGATGTGAGCCAGAATTCCATTCTTCTCTCCCCAAACACAATCTGCTTTTAAGCTACAAATCAATCCACCATGCCTCAGATGTCTGCCTCCAGCTGACTTCTCCCTTTAAACATAAACAGTGCAGATTCCCAAGGCCTGTTACTCTGACAACCCTATAATGCCATCCTTTTGACTGTCCAAGCTCTGTAAATCTTCATTCCATCACAGTTTGAAACGGAGCGGCCTATTTTCACTGCTCAAGATATGGGAAGCTATAAAAACAGCCTCTGTGGTAAGCTAATCAGATTTTAAAATTGTTTCAGTATGATTTAAACACCCATCAATGTCATAGACAAGTTGCAGCTTTTAACATCTGATTTCATTTGCAATATAATTACCCAGTTCTGTTTCATATCAGCAATTTGGGAGGAAAGCCTCATTAATTTCAGTGTTGATTCAGTCTGAAAAACTGATGGTGCAGTACAAGCACAGGTAAGCATGTGCATATATGCGACACATTAGGCATTTGACAAATGGGCTTTTAGCAATTTTAAGTAGCTAGCAATATGATGAGCAAGCACTTTCAAAGTGTAGTGCTGAGAATCACCAAATTCAGATGCATAGAAAATCTAGCAGGAAAGGATGTGCTTAATGAAGCCAAGTGGTTACCATTTTTAACTTGATAGTGTTCATTTTTGGCCATGGTTCCAAAATTTCTAGCACACGGTAGTCAGATAATCATTCTTAGGAACAGTAACCAACAAAAATGTCATTACCTCTCATGGCTATTATGGACCATACAGTGAATGCCTTTTTTATTTAGAGGAGAAGGAGAGGAATTAATAATTTGGTGTGTTCGAAGCGCAGTGGTTTTCAGTTTTAAAAACAATGTAAAGAGTACACAGTTTATTTTAAAAAGGGGCTAAACACATGTCTTGCAAGTAGCAAACATGATGTGCTGTTTCCATAGAAACAGAGGTTGGTATTATTAAAAGAAGTAAGCCATTCTGTAGCTGGTTCTCCTGAAGGACCCTCATTTGCAGCCAGCAGTGGGTAAACTGTGTAAGTGAGCTTTACCACCTGTTGTTAAAGATCATTAGATATGCCTGCTTAAAGCTTTATTAACTCTCCGCTAATTCTTGAAAAAACTGTGAGAAAAATATCACCCCATACCTGTAGGCTTGTTTGGAGCATTTCTAATGTTAAAAATTAAAATCAAAGCCTCCTTTGAATCAGTTGATCTTGAAGAGTGCTATATGCCTCTATCCTGAAAGGAGAACAAAAAAATGAATTTGGATGAGTCTCACAGTCAAAAATATTTTTCTGCTGCAGAAGTCTTGAAAGGCTATGACTGAATAAAGAGAGGAAGGGGAAATATCTGAAGTTAAAAGAATGGACGGGTAGCAAAAGTACAAGGCACTGGTTTAGAAAGTTACCAAAGCTTTGAAGTTAAAGATATCTGTCTTCTTATGTATTCTGTCTTAATACTTAAGTAAGTATTTCACACTGTGAGATATTTTAAAATATAATGATGATGAAGTACCTCTTTTCATTGGCACTCACTGATTTATACCTACTAATGCTATAAACTCATTGGTGATCATGCCTGATCCATGGACCAGTGGGCCTCTGTCTCCATGCTCTGACCAGAATATGTTGGGTGCTGAAAAGCCAGCTAAACTTTTCATAACACCTTGCCATGCTAGAAAGTAAGAAGTACGATGCTCGTTTAGTGAGAGGAGGCTGCAAGCTGTACATATTTCACTACCAGTTTTCTGTCAGTTTTGATGCACAGCATGTCTTCTTCAAATTCAAAATTGAGCTGTCCCTTTTTTGCCATGGAAGAAAGCTGAGATACATCAAACACAGGAACTCCATGACCATCATCTTATGGCTACAGATATAAATAGTTTGGAGGGCTTTCTGATGTTGCTTCTGGAAGCTGTGTTCCAGTGTCCCAGTGTGTTTCAAGCTGCTTTGAAGTATCTGCTACAGATAGCAGATTATCACTGTTTTTCTGTTTGCTGTCACAGCTTGGAAATAAAATTCATAGAAAGACGAGTTAATTATATGTTTCCAAGCTTCTTCTTTCCAAAGGCAAACAAAAGGTCAGTGTGTATACAAGAGGGGCACAGAAAATTATTTGTCCCTTCTGCTTTTGCTCTAAAAGAGCTTCTCTTTTCCATTGGTTTCCCAGTTCAGTCAGCCAGCACTGTTCCTAATGCTGCCTGGCAGAGCAGGAGCTGTCTTTTAAGTCCTCCTACGTCAGTAAGACTATCTCAAAAGGGAACAACGTTAACCTCTTCAAAGTCTTAATTATAGTTATCAAAGGCCAAAGCCAGGGTTTGATAATACAAAATGGTAAAGCTTACAAGGCAAAAGAACTTGAGATGATAATATAAAACTGTGGAAAGATGTTAAGACCTGCGTTTCCTCTACCTTACAATGTCTGCCCAAAATTGAGGAAGTCACTGAGTTTTGTGTGGCAGTTCACTGTATTTGCTGGTTTCTGCTCTGAGACTGCCAGCTTAGGATCAGAGGGGATGAACAACAAAAAAACTGACATGGAGATAGAGGCAAAGTGGGACTTCATTGAATGCACCTGAAGCAGTTGGACATCTGAGCTCTGTGAAGGATGAACAGGATGCAGATGAGCAGACGTGTGTTAGCAATTTTCTGCCTGCTCTGTGTCTGTGAGTAAACGAGCAACATCTCTACCTGCTCTGATCTGCCTCAAAAAGCTGCTGGTGTCCCCAAGCCACAGGGTGCACATGTGGTGATTTATGGGCTGATGTCAGAAGTAGGTGACACAGGAGCCTGGTGGTCCAGCCCAGCAGAGTGTGAACCAGAGAACTCCAGCAAGGACACATCCACCTGTCACCCTGGAGAAAGGTGACACATAAAGAGAGAAAGAGAATGAGGGAAGTCACTCCTTCTCTCAACAGGGCATCCTTCATGTTTACTTTTGTGTAAAGAAATTATCTTGGGATAAGGCCAGGACAATCTCTCCAGGGAAATATAGTTTATTTTCAAAGATAAACATTGCGTATACCTCCCTCCTCAAAAAAAAAAAAAAAAAAAATTAAAAAAAAAAATAAAAATAAAAATTAGAATTTAAAAGAGTAAGCATTTGACATTTAGGGGAAGCCTGCAGAAGTTTAATTAATTCACTGTTTTCATGTAAACTATGACACACGTTATGATATATTACTTTTTTTTTAGCCTCCCTGTCATTCAACACAAGTTTCCCATTCAGCTGGCAGCTATTTAATACGCTGTTTTCTTTTTGCTTTTCAGCATACAGCCCATCAAATGTCATCTACCACACTCCAACCTCTTCTGAAGTCAGAATTAGTATACTCTCTATAGCTTTTTTGCAGTTCCCCCCACTGTGGTATCTGAGTGCTTCATAGACTCAAATGCATTTCTGCAATATTCATGCAAGATAAGAGGGAACAGTTATCTCATTTTTAAAATTGAGAACCAGGACATAGGAATTGGTTTCCTAGGAGGATTTAGGATGTAATTTGTAGCATCTGTTTTTTAAATACCTTGCCATTTAGTTCCTAGCCCTCGGGAAACAGAGCACAGAACATCATTTTAGCTAGTAAAGGAAAAATGTTGTCATGAAGAGTATAGAGTCAGTACTATTTTTGCAAAAGTGGGAGGTTTCAATTTCCCTCAGGATGCACAACCAAGCAACTACCTCTGCAATTATATGACAGCACCAGGATGATGGAGTCAGTGCTATTCTCCTTGTGCTCTGTAAGCTGCAGGTAGAAACTTTTATCTACATTACAGGATCAGATTCAAATCCCTCTTCTGCCTAATTAGATTTTTTGGAGAGAACAGTCCTAAATGGATATAACAATTCTGAAGCTGAAAACAAATATACTATGGCATAAAACCATGGTGTTTTGCAACACTTGTAGGTTTCCTTTGGAAGAGACCTCAGAAGGCATTTCTTTCCACCTCACCCCCCCCCCCTTGCTTTTTCAATACTTCATTCTTGCTGTGGAGGTGGGACCTAGCCCTGCAGACTGTACAGATCCACAGAACTTATGGTTTTGCTAGGAAGCTCTGCTCTCCTATTGATCTCAAAGTCATGGGATTTTTAGACCAAGCAGGGATCTTTCCTAGGCTCCCCACACTGGATTCAGAAGAGAGCCGCATGCTCTGATCGCGCAGCAACACTCCCTTCGTTTTTCAGGAGTTAAATACACTTGGAAACACAAAGAAAAGGTTGACACAAGGAGCCCAGCAGATTTGGGCAGCACACTTCTGGGCTGAGCCCCCAGCATAAGGCACCTGTTTATCATTGCTGACAGTTCAGCATCACAGCACAACTGAGGCATGACAATTTTGTTTTCACTAGGCATTTTATACTATTAGTATACTGTCAATAATTAATTTGAACTCTCAGTATTTCCTTTTGAAGCTAACTTTATATAAGTACCTCTTCCCCACAGCAGGGACTACAACTTGCCTTTCCTGTTTCTCTCATGCTCAGCTTCATTACCCAACATTTCTCCCTTCTTTTTCCCAGAAATTTTGTATCAGAGTTGAGCCTGTTTTGTAAAACCAGTTGAGGTTAACCTTCTGAGGAGGAAGGAGCTGTCAACATATGAGGCTATTGGCATAAATATAGCAAAAAGTGAGAGGTTTTTTTATTCATACTGAGTAGATGCTGCACCTCTGGGTGGCCTGGGACATCCCCTGAAGGCTAAAGACTTTTAAAATTGAAAGTATTTGCTGACTCTGGGTAGCCATGCTACCAGTTTCTGTTTTTTCAGTATTTTGCCATTATATGTTGAAGACCAGTTCATATTGACTTCACTTCAGCTTGATCTGTAAACCTGGAGTAACCACAGTGGACAGTTACAGGTGGAGTTGAAAAGAAGAGCAAGCAATTGGGAAACTCGTGAAAAGTCTCACAGATTAGTTCATCTTTTAGAGACTAAAACAGATGTGTGAAAAATTGCCTTTAATGTAAGATCTGAACTCCCCTGCAGTTATTGTTGCAGAGCAAAGATCTTGTCTGTGTAGTGTATTTTGAGTCTTAGGACTCATAATGATAAAGGTCTTCAAAAGGATACTTGAAAAGGAAAAATCTAAAATAAAAAGCAGATAGTAAAGCACAGCTATGACTCTGAGATCAGAGATGTGGCATTATAAAAAATACCAAGGAACCAAGAAAATGTCCCTAGCTTTTTTTAAAGATGTAAAATGCAGAAATTGAAGATCATCTGCAAACTATGACATGACACCAAGATGAGCTCTGCCCTTGAACAAGCCTTTTTTGGCACTTCGGGCTGAAGGAAGAAACTGAAAGACATTAAAAAAAAAAAAAAAAAAACAAACGTAGTGAGGGAAATGTCACTTACTCTATATTTTTTTTCCAGTTGCCCTGTTGCACCAGTGCTTTTGGACTGGAATAAAAATACTTTCATTAGTAGAAATGTGCTATAACGGAGGGAGGTAGCCTTCCAGGAAAAAAAAAAAAAAAAAAAAAAAGAACAAAAAGCAACAACAAAAAAACAATTGATGAAACACTGTTTGGAAAATGATTATATTTGCATTAAAGGAAAACATTACACAGCAAAGAGTGAGACGCAACTAAAGGCTTTATCCCTGGGCACAGCATGGAAAAGCAAACAGCAAAAAAGTCTGTTCATAAATACTGGAGTCTTGTTAAAGTACAAAACCAGGGTAAATGATCATCTGAGTACAGTGTCTTCCTTACCCTATCTGCTGTATGTGTGGTTTCTGCTGATTTCAGTCACATTTCAGGAAGCTTTTGGTTTGTTCCTTTTTTTCCAATCAATGCAGAGCCTGCCAGTAACATGAGCACAAAATGGTTTCTCTCCCACCAATAATCAGTCATGGATACACTCAGATGCATATGCTGTCAGAGCCAGGGATAGTCTGACCCCCCTTCCACTATGCTGACCAATCCGCCAATCCTGACCACTGCGGGCTGGGAGCTGAGGTCTCCTCAGACCTGAAGTTTGTGAGATAACTACACCAAGTGGAGTAGCTTAGTAAAGCCTACTTTTAAGTTATTTAAACTAACTTATCTTGACTGAAGCAAATTAAGGTGCAGTTTGCACAAGGAGCAATTTGCACAACAAGCAGAAAATGAGCAGTTCAGCAACAAGGTCTGACAGACGGACAGTAATTTTCCATAGAGGAATAGTGATAAATGAAGAGAGAGATAAGTGGCCCTTGCAGGTCATTTCCAACCTTGTGATTCTGTGATTCTATGATTCTATGATTCCAGTTCTCCCACTACCACAGCTGGTGGCACTCAGATCACCCACTGTCTCTTTACAAGAAAACTGTGCATCAGGATTCTGAGTTAGTGGTTTAAGGCTGCCAATTAGGCCATTTGGGGAAATTATCTTTTTTACATAATGATTATACTTGAGTCACCGAATAGCAGAAAATCCATATCCTCACATGTCATTTTTTACAGAATAAATCTGTATTTTTCTACCATCAGAAATATTCAGAGAGCTAATGTGGCATGACAGCAGTCCAAATGAAATTAATCTGCAAACTGATAGTAGCTTGAGGTTGAGAAGAATTTCTTCCCAGCTGGAAATCTCGTAGGGAGAGCTTCACAGCTCACTTGGTCAGCTGCATGCCCCATTAAGCATCACTGACTGATATCAAGGAAGGCTTATCAATCACTGTTGTCTCAGAGACTGTGAAGAGATTAGGAGTGGTACAATTTTGTATGGAAAACAAAATCCTTAGGGGGTTTTCTATCCTCCAGCCTGCTTTGCTCTGTAGTGAAACTTTAATAGGAGTTGAAAGAAAGAAGATGGTGAAAGTGCACTTTTGTCTCTTTTCTCACGTGATTCTCCTTATGTCATAGGAAAGTGCCTGCAAACCTGATTATCATTGCACTGCTTCATAACTGCAACCTCTGCCGTAGCAAAGGCTTTATACTTTGGCTTGCAACATCAATCTGCCATTACCACAGACAGATGTTTCCACGGACAGATATGGTTACAGCCCTGCCCTCCTTTCACACTGCATGAGCTAAACAAAGGAAATGCTGCAGTGATGCTTTAGCCATCTCGTTTGACCATAACTACTAAAATTAATATAAAACTCTTCCTGCTGATTGAAAACCCAATCTGTGACTATCTACTGTTTGAAAACCATGAAGTTTTTTCTGATGATCTCACAGAGAAGCTGTCAGTGACTATGGTTTCTGTGACAGCAACAAATTAAGACCATTTCATTTCATTCTTTAAAAAGTAAGTTATCATGCATCAGCATACCCTTTAGAATTGATCAGTTTACTGTTTGCAAAGCTAGAATGAAAAGAAAGCAAAAAGAAAATGTTTCAGAAATACAAAGATTGTATTCCACATTATTACTGATTTTGGTCCTACTTCCACACTTCTCAGGCATTCAGCTCAAAATCAAAATCCAAAACGTATCAAATAACAAGCAATTGTAAACATAGAGCAAGAAAATACTACTTACATGTTTAGGAAAAAAATTTATCAGTTTCCTACTTGAAAATGAATCATACAGCACTTACTATCCATGAGTTTGAAGAGCTGCTTTCATATTTGTAATATAGAATGTTAATTTCAGCCTTCAGCCTGGAGAGGAGAAGGCTCTGAAGAGACCTCAGAGCAACCTTCCAGTAACTGAAGTGGCCCTACAGAAAAGCTGGAGAGAGACTTTTTATAAGGGCAGATAGAGAGAGGACGAGGGGTTTTGAACTGGAAGAGCATAGATTTATACTAGATATCTGGAAGAAATTCTTTACTGTGAGGGTGGTGAGGTACTGGATCAGGTTGTACTGGATCAGGTTGCTCAGCGAGGTTGTGAATGCACCATCTCTGGAAGCATTCAAGGCCAGGCTGGATGGGGCTTTGAGCAACCTGGTCTAGAAGGAGCTGTCCCTGCCTATAGCAGCGGGTTGGAACTAGATGATCTTAAAGGTCCCTTCTAACCCAAACCATTCTATGATTCTGTGATTCTATGATTCTATGAAACATGAATACTTCAGGTGCGAATGACAGGTAATGCCATTCTGTGCCAGTGGCAGCGGCTTTTTTGGGAAAATTAAGCTCTGTTCCATGTCAGCAAGCGGAATGACCACCAGCTCATTACCAAGTTAGTTTACCAAGTTACTGCAAGCTAAAGCTAGACGGGGTTTATGGAAAAGATCACATTTAATAATGCAGCAAATATACAGAGTGAAAGAAAGTGAATTCTGATGCCTGTAACTGATTCCTGCATGTTATAAATATCTTCTCAATCACTGCTCAGTCAAGAATTCTTATCTACAAAGAGTCTGCTTTGCACACTGACATAGCTGCATAACTTTGAAGCTCAACAATAGATCATTTTATCATTCTAAAACCAAAACAAGTAAGAGTTATTAAAATAAACAAACAAACCAACCAAACACATAAATTATATCGGATGGAAATGCATGGAACTAAACTGGTTGAATTTTTGTATGGAGAGGAAATTTCTAATGTAACTCCCAGTTTCAGCTAGAATTTTATACTTCAGAATTTATTCATCAATATCAGTGTACTCAAAATTAAAATGATGTAATTTAGCCCAGCTAGGAGGAAAGAAGTCTTAACAAATGCCAGATTTCTCAAAGTGAATATGAAGTATGTTTTAAAGATCAGTCTGGAAAATCTGAATAAATGAGCACCCTGAAGCACCTAACTTCCTATTGGCTTTGCTGTTACTTCTAAATGTGCCTGCTTTACATGAAGGAGGTATGCCGTTTAAGTATTAATGCAAAAAGCACAAAGAGATGATGTGATGTCATTCCCCTATTTCCACATCAAATGCAGAAGTCAATCACTTTCTAGAACTGACATGTAGCATTACTATATGAAGTATATTACCTCTATGCTTGATATCACACAGTGACAGCATCTAGCCCAGTGGTTTGAATTATAAGGTGAAGAGATTATTCTTTCTCATAGCACACAGAGAACCAAAGAGGAACTGAACCAACTGCCTTCAAGTTTTCATGACAATAACCACTTCAGAAAGTTGAGACCAGATTTTTCATAGCAATCTGACATGATTGCACTTCTAACCTCAACTCCTAATGAGCTCACCTCAGAAAGACATGAACAAGTGAACAATAGAAGTTAAAATTCATGTGGCTGCCTGATAAAGTAACACATTATTTCCATGAAGAAAGCAGTCAGTCTGAGCATTCATTTTGCTATACTGTAATTTAACTATACGGTAAAAGACATTTTAAAAAGCTCTTTTTTCCTAGCAGTGTATAACTGAGAAAGACTTAAACATGTAGCTTCAAGCATGACGCTGCATGTTGCTCCAGTTATACTTACTACTTTGCAGAGGTCCTTGAAACCTCTAAAATGTGCACATATTTTCTGGTATGCATCACAGAAGCATGTTTGATATGCACAAAGTTATTTCAAACAGATTCACATTTGATAAAGTACATTATTAAAATATAATTAAATTTAAAATATTCTTAGGAAATATTTCCCCATATTTCCCTGTTCTTCTCCTCAGGCAGTAGAATGTCATTTACCTCTTCACAATAAAGACAATACAACATTTTTTTGTGTAATGGTACATTTCAGTTTATCAGGACTAAATTTCCTGGTGTACTTAAGTATTTATTTATCATAATTGAAACCCAGCCATAATCTCACCTACTTTTACTGCTTATAATTGATTTAGAAAAGACAATTGGTCATGTCCTGGGTAATTGGTTAACAAAAGTGTGACAAACATCTGATTAATTTATGCATATTTGGAAAAAGGCCTGGAAACAACAGCCTTTGGTGTCTGATCAACTTTAGGTACACATAGGAAACAGTAGTGGTGATACTGTATAATTACACCTGGAAAAAGGCCAAGCATGTGCCTTTACATATGGGAATAGAGAGTTGGGCAGAGAGGATCCGGATGTAGAGTCCTACATCTGGGGAGGAATAATTGCACGCATCAGTACAGGGTAGGGGCTGACCTGCTGGAGGGGAGCTCTGCAGAGAAGGAGCTGGGTGTCACGGTAGACAGCAGGTTGGCCACGAGCCAGCAGTGTGCCCTTGCAGTCAAGAAGACCAATGGTGTACACAGGTGCATTAAAAAGAGTGTGGTCAGCAGGTGATCCTTCCCCTCTATTTTGCCCTGGTGAGGCCACATTTTGACTACTGTGTACAGTTCTGGGCTTCCCAGTTTAAGACAGACAGGGGTCTCCTAGAAGGAATCCAGCAGAGAGTGGCAAAGAGCCTGAAGTGTCTTCCTTACAAGGAAAGGCTGGGTAACCTGGGACTCTTCAGTCTGGAGAAGGCTGAGAGAGGCTCTCATAACAGTTTATTATTATATAAAGAGTGGAAGTCAAGTCAATGGAGGGCAGACTCTTTTCTGTGGCATGCAGCAATAGAACCAGGGGCAAAAGGCAGAAACTGGAACACAGGATGGTCTGTACTAATACAAGGAAAAACTTCTTTACTCTCAGAGTGATGGAGCACTGGAACATGCTGCCCAGAGAGGTTGTGGAGTCTCCTCTGGAGATATTCAAGGTCTACTAGGATGCCTACACATGCGACCTGCTGTAGGGAACCTGCTTTATCATGGTGTTTGGAGTAGATGATCTCCAGAGGTCTCTTCTAGCCCCTAAAATTCTGTGATTCTGTGAATCAGTGGAGCAAACTGAAAACATGCTCTGTGCCCACTGAGAATATGACCAGCCTGATGATCATGCTTGCACATGCTCAGGTCTGCTACAGAGTGCATGGATAGGTGCAGCACACTTTTAGCCTGCTCAGTTTCAGAAGTGGTAGAAATGCAATATTTCCACATACTTGTGAAGGGATCAAAAAATTTTGCCTAAACATATTAAAAATCCCCATAGAGATACACTATTAAGTCCTTTGTACTTTAAAAACTATCTGAGAAGAAAATTGCTACGAGACCTTTCCTTTTGCTTCAAGATGGCAATAGAAATTATGAGAAGCATTTGAGTTTCCATCACTTCAACATTAATCTCAAAAAACTTCAATGAGTAATGGAATTACAGTGGATTCAAATCAACATAATTGAGTGGAATCTAGTCTTATGCATTATAACGTAGGCTGATTTTTTTTCTTTTCCTAAGTAATAAATTAGGGCTCATCCAATTACTAGAGGAGAATTCTGAATATTTTCCTCTTTCAGAGAAGAATTAATGGCAGGTAAACTTGCACATACTTCATATCAGGAGTGGTTAATAAAAATTTGGCATGAGAAAGTCATTCAGTGTCTCTTCAGCAAATATCTGGAATTGATTGCTAATTCTAATACCAAGTGATACATTCCCAAATGCTGTTTGGGTGAAAATATCAGGCAATATTGAACAGAATTATTAGACTGTCCATCATTATGTCCACAGCTGAGTTTATTACATTTTGTGTAGGTTTGTTATGTAGCATTTAGCTGGGAGTTTGCCTTAGGCAGTATTGTGAATGGTCTCCATATTGCAATAGCCACATAACCCCCACAGTACAGTACAGTACAGTACAGAAGTAAGACATTGGCACACTGGGTGGAAGACAAAAGACTGGAATTATTTCTGGATATAGGAGTGCCAAATGTTAAAAATGTAATTGTTTGAACTTCACCTCATAATAAATACTCTGACTGAATTTTTTTTCTGTCTGTATAAATTATTGAGTGAATTGTAGTTATTAAAGAATAGCTATTAAGTGCTTAAGACAAAATAATATACTGACATAAATCGTGTGTACAAGAGAACATAAAACATATGTGTACATGTGGAAATAATTACTTTCACTGAAATTTATATCATACAAAAATATTGGTCAGTTACTGTGCAAGTGCAAATAATTTTATTAAAAGGCTGCTCACAGCTTTTAGGAGAAGCACAAATATATTGATCTCTGTACAGGCTTTACATTTTTTCCTGAACATTTTTTATTAAAATATCTCTATACATGTAATGTTATAATCATATGTCATAAAATATCACCCAATGGGATGTGGCCTAGGCAGTCTGTTATTCACATAGGTGAATGAAATCTTAAGTAAGACCATACATGCAAATGTAGAGATATGGGCCCTTAAAGTAACTACCTAATTCACTTTCTGAAAATCAGCATTCAAAGTCATGATGTGGCAAGGTATAAGAACAATTTCATGCATACTAATCTCAAGTGCATGGACATGTCACACTGTGCTACTTTACATCCTGGTTTTTTCACTGACTAAGTCAAGGCATTAACCAGTGTGTGCAGCCCAGGCAGACTTTGAAATTTAGTGGGAAGAAAAAATTTCCACATAAAATCTCTGAGAAGTGAGAAGTCTGAGAAGTGTTAGCCCCTGTATGCTTTTTATTATTATTATTATTATTTTTTTTTTAATGAAGCTAAAGCGTAATGCAGTGTCCTGTTGTTTTCCCATCCGTTCCAGTTAGTAGTATGATTAACAGAAGTAGTCTCAGTTCAGTTTGTGTCACATCAGCAGATATATTCCCAAGAGTAGAGGGAGTAGGAGAGTCAGGAATATCTATCTCAAAATAGAAAAAAAAATCTCATTTCTAGATAAACTCATGCTTGTATATATTTACTGCACCTACTTATATCTGTAGCAAGTAGAATATAGCCTCTGCTCCTGATCTTACAGAAGCATTGTACAGTACAAATTGTAGGCTGAACTCATTGCACTGAACATTAGAATATGAAATCAGTCATCTGGCAAAATCATCTCAGGACTAGATGCATGAAATTCTAAGGAAACTATTTAAACCCTCCCAGAAGTAAACCCTAACCAAGGTTGTTTTACACTACTTGCAGGCACTGACATTAAAGATGCAGCAATTCTGTGTGCCCACATCATCCAGGGGTTGTAAATATACTTACACAGCAGTAGGTCTGATAATAGATTGCAGTTCCTGGGAGCCTATGCAAAATCTTAACAATGCAAAATCTGTGACACGTAGCAACAGAAGAAAATCTCTGTTTATTCATAATAAAGCCTTTTCTTCTTCCATCCCTGAATGAAAATAAATAAAAAGAAAGGAAAAAGAAAGAAAAGAAGAAACAAAGACTACAACACAATTAAAAATTGTCTGAAAAAATTTGAAACTATTCAACAATATGAATAGTTCCTACAGCAGGTGAACCTTCCTGAAAGAACAGTGCCTTTGGCTTCCTCTTGCAGATGCACACTAAAGGTTCAGAAGCAAATAAAGGTATGACCAGAGGCCCTTGCACCACTGCACACGTGCGTATGGAGGAATGAGTGATTTCTTAAATGTCATACAGATGGCAGGAGTGAAGACAAATCATTCTACCCCAGTTGTCTCTCCATTGCAGATTCTGATCTGAAGAGCATACAGCCAGAATCTGCACATCCTCAAAAATCCTTGACATACATGCTTATAAAAAAAACTTGTTTCTTAAATGCTTCTTACACACCAGTGCATGACTATAGCTTCTTCAACATAAATAGGAAGAGAAAAGGAACACCTTTTCAGATATATGTTACCTTTTTGATACTTAACAAATTTCTAATTAGTAAAGTAGAAAATAATTTCAGCTTTTGATGGTGATAGAGTATTCCAGATGTGGCTGCTGGATGCAGCTTGCATCACAAGTTCTTCTCTTGTGAATTAAAATCATTTAATTTTTGAAAATACTGCCCTGTGTAACTGGGAACTGATTATCTTGTTTAATCAGCATCCAAATGTTGCAGGCACAGGATAAATTCTAGGAGCTTTTCTAAATGTTATGATTTGATGACGGATTTCACTCCCAAGTAGGAGCTTTATCAGCAGGTTAGCTAGTGGCTTTGTTGATCTTCTTTATCCTGATATGGTTTAGGAGTCTTCTTAGATTAGGAAAAAGCATACCAACTGTTTTTGGATGTGCAGCTTCCACCATAATCTATCTACTTATCTGCTTAGCTCTACTCCTTTGGTGTCTTAATTCAGGTCCTTGGGCACCTCCATATAAGCCCTATAGACAATATGTGGTCTAGCAAAGCTATTCTTGAGAACTCACAAAAACCTGTGTACATTTTCTCTCAATTTATCTGGTTCATAGTATTCCCAAGTAAAATTGTGTATCAGAGATCCTTTTGAAAATTTGAGCTCTAAGTGGTATTGATTCATGCCATAGAGATAGATTATGGGTAAATCAATAGGAAATAACATTTCTTATCTTAAATTGCATCAAATTAAATGAAAATGTCTGCCTCCCTAGTCTTGATGTCTCCTTTTTTTCTCATCATTTTACTCTTTCCTTCCTTCTCCTTTTCCTCCTCTCCTTGCTTTTCGGTATGAACATCAAATTCTTAACCTTTCATTCCCCTAGTTTGTCAAAATGAAGTCGTTCCCTTATTTCTGTAAAATACTAATTAACACTCTATATCATATGTATTCTCCCATTACAAGTCCTTGTCATCCAGTGATTACACCACAAAGCTTCACTTGCACAAAATTTGACTCCTTTGAAGGCTCCATGGGGACAGTGTTGACCCTATATCTCCCTTGTTGAATTTTGGGAACTGCTACTCCCTTTTACTTTGCACAAGAACAAGACAGGGATAGATGACTACTTGGTTAGAGGGGCTTAGTATGGGTGTCTGGTTTCAGAAACCACAATTTATGTGAATAAATTCATTCACGTGGCAGAACTGGTATGTTGTTTATCTACAAGAATCTCCTGATGCTCAAGATCAGCAGTGGTTAGTGGGGCTGCTGCAGAATCATCAGCAATTTCAGGTATCTTGTTCTTTATTTATATATGAGAGTTCATTCTGTGTCAATTGTAGATAAGACTGAATACATTTATGGATGACAAAAATTTGCACCAGGGTTGAAAATGAAATGCTAGACAAAACATTCACCTACTTGGAAGAATATTTATAATTTTTTTTTCATGATCCTGTTAAATAGTTGTGATAACAAATCAATTTAGAATGTGAAACATCTGCCTTTATCTCCATCTTGAACTTCATCTGATTAAGTAATGTAAATGTTTGAACTCCTGCAGCTATGAATCACTAAGTGTAATGGCTGTGCTCATTCTGTAAATGCATACGCTGCTGATTCACCTTACGGACAATATTTCTTAGCCACACTATAATTGCAAGCCATTTTCAACAGCACTTCTGGGAGCTACAGGAAATGTTTAACATGTAAATCTCAGTAAGTAATATCTATGATGCAATCACGAAGCCCAGTTTTAGTGCTCTGATAGGTCCCTAAGTCACACCAGATCTAGCTTCTCTTGCATAGGGCTGTTTGTGCCAGATAGGGAACAGCTCATCATTACAGAGATACCTGGGTTGTTTGGAAGGCCATTTCTAATGCTCTGGCCAGGTTCTTGTTAGAAATAATTTTGGTGTAAGCAATCTGTGTAAAACTGCTGCCAACATATGCCCATTGCTTAACAATTCTAATTCCAGGCAATGTTATTGCAAGCACAGCTATTTGAAATCATTTAAGAGCAAGTGCCATTTTCCGAACTATGTTTCTCTCCAAAGGGAAGACAAATGAATCACTGGTGGTAATTAACAAGACTTATGTTAATTAAATTCTACTTTGGCTGTAACTCATAGAGTCCCTGCTGCAAATAGAAGTTTGTTCAACAGCTGTACCTGCAGCGAACACCACCATACTTTCATAAATGCTCTGAATTAAAGTTTTTGTTTCAAAAGCACCTGCACAAACCCTTGAGTACCCTAACAGCTCATTGAGCAACAACGAGGTTTTAAATATAAGGTCTCTTTTTTTCTTTTCTTTTGCAGTCCTTAGTCATACAGAATATTGAGATAGAACAACCCGTATAGGCTATATGGAGAGAGTTCTTTTTCCAACCTGTTATTAACAGACATATGCGTCCATAATTTTATCTATTAGCCCAATTATGTTACAGGAACTGATTTAAACACAAGTGTAACATACCTTGAATATTTTCTTATTCTCAATTTCATTTTTGATTCCACAGAAACAGATGAAAGGCATAAAATTATTTTCATCTGTAGCTCTTCATAGAAGTACGGGTGTATTATGAATCTGATTGAGTCTACAGACACTTTTTGGCTACATGTGTATTTCCTATCAGTCATTACAGAGATCAAAAACATTTTAAAATGACTGAACAAAGTTGTTCTTTCGGGTGAATTTTTGACCTTGAATTTCTTCCAGATTACAGTCCGTACAGATTGTTTGCAACATTTTTGTATATAACAGAGAACAAATTAAAATGAAACAGACATAAGAAAATATATTTTAACCTAAATAAATTTTAAACAGCTGAAAGAGAATATTTAACTTAAAGTACATGAGTCAAACTTCCTGCTGTCTTCAAAACGAATATAATAATGCACTCCTGAAAGTGTCAGGAAAGGAAACATCAGCATAAGGTTTAGCAAGCACAGGAGTTCTTATGTTTTTGTTGCCATTGTTTTTGTAACTATTAAATGTAAATTAATGTGTGTCTTAACATTTCTGGCTACCAACCAACCAACTAAAAAGTAACAACAAAACAAAACAAAAGAACAACAGAACTTTTCCCAGACAGTGGCTTCTTCCAGAGGTTAGATAACTCCAGGTCATGGAGTGAACATGAGAGGTGGCATTCACAAAGACATACAATACAGAAAAATGACTGCGGTCTTAAATGTAGCAGCTGTCACTAGTGGTGGCCAACAATTTTGGGGAGGATAACAAGGAAGAGATCCTTCCTGTACTGTACAAGGTTAAAAATGGACAAAATTGAAAATGCTGATGTTGGGCTGTGAACTTCGAGATACCGCAAATGGTTTCCTTATTTCCTTCTCTTCCTGGACAAGCCAGAAAGTAGAGCTACAAAAGAACCGGAATCTTGGGAGCATTTAACTTCAAGATGAACACAATCACTGCATCACCATTAGCAACAAAATGCTCATAAACTGCTGAACAGAATCCTTCAGGGGAGACTTCTGGAAAATGTAAATGGTTTCTGAAACCATAACATTCTTTTCAGATTAAAAGATTTAATTTTCACAATCCTTTCCAAGGCAGCTAATTTCAGTTTTCATCAACACTTTCCAGAAACTAACTTTGGCAGTAGACTTGACAGCCAAAGCAGACCAAAGCACTCTCTATGAAAGCCTTCTGCCTCTTCACCCTCATCTTCCTGCTCAAGGTGCTGAAGGTTTTGTCTCTTTGAAGCCTCTGATACAGCCACTGTTAAAAAACAAGACCTGAAGTAAACAGATGAGGACTGTACTATTGCTCAGAAATATCCTGCAAGTTAGCTCTGGATCAATAAATGCTCCTGTAACGCTGTGATGTTGCACCTACATATCTTCTCAGCTGGGCTAATTAGCCTAGTCAGATTGCTCTGTTTCTATACAGCTTTTGGTGCCCAAGGTAAGTTGAATATACTTCTAAGACACAGCATTATGTTGTACAGACATATTCAAAGATGAAAAATAACAAAATATATGAGAGAAAAGAATAAAAAGGGATAAAGGAACATTGTGCTTTCAAACGCCATGATCAATATCACTCAACAGAACAAAAACTCAAGAAACATAGTCTTCCATTGTCAAATGCAGCATGCTTTTCAAATGGATGAATGACTGCATTAGTCAATAGAATTATGAACAGAGGCAGTTTGGAAGGGAGAAAACACTTTGAACCCGTTGAAGCAGGTTGAGGATGAGGACCTTCAGAGTTTGGGTTTTTTTTTTTCAAGAAATACGTTCTGATTTTTATAAGAAAACAAACTTTTTTATTATATAGGAACTGTAGACTTCTATAGAAAAATATTGTAAGTTTACACCTCTAGAATTGAAATGAAAGTTCATCTTTCCCCCTAAAATGAACAACAGACTGTGGCAACTGGAATCTTTCAAAGAACTAAATTGCTTTTCTCTCATTTCTCTTTTTCACTCTAAGTAGGAAGGAAATTGCTCTTCATATGGCACAATTTTTCCATGAGAACTAAGCAGTGGATAGAAAACACTTTTCACTTCCCAAAACCATGTATTATAATGAAAGATCACTTGAATTGAGTTTTAAAATGTTACTGTCAAATAATTTAGTGCCCAGTGATGCAAGTTCTTACTCATTCTATCAATCTAATCTGCTTTCTTGAGTGAATACATTTGTAGGATCTAGGACGTGACCTGTAAATTGAGAAGTAAGCTTTTAATTGACATAAAGGAGCTCAGATTTTTTAATGATCATTCTGCAGGCACACTTGTTTTTTGTTTTCTTAAAGAGGTCCATTGTGTGATTTGGTAAAGACCTGCAGAGAAATCTTTTTCTTTCTGAAAATTTTGCCACTCAAAAATTAAATACTACTTGATTCCATATAGCAGTTAGCATTTTCAAGATATTCATTTTTCTACAATAATGAGTTAGATTTTGGCAGAATAATATCTGGTTTAGAGCAGCTATTATGCATTAAATTATAGATCGGATGTATTCTTGGATAATACAGACTCTCCCCTTTAAACATTATTTCAATCCATCTGAAATTCATTCAAAACCTGCTTTTGAATCCATTATTTCCATCTACTCATTAGAGAAAGAAAATTTTGTCATAAATTTCATAAAAAGATTAACATTCATCAGAGTCCATTTTCTTTCCATCCTAATGCTATGAAAATCTTAATTATGAGACTTAAGCCTCACTTCTTTTTTTCAGTGTGATGGTTATACTAATAATACATGATGCCTACATTTTAATTAAAATATTTTGTATTTTAGTAACACCTTCCACTGATATATATCACTTCCAGATTTTAAGATCAATATTACTATTGTCAAAGTATGTAAATATAAAAAGAGGCTTTCAAGAACTAATCTGTGGAGAAAAAAACCCAATGCTCACACATGTGGAAACCTGACCCCTACAAAACAAAAGCCCCAAACCCAGAAACAGAAACAGAAATCAAACCATTTTGACTGGTTTGATCAAACCAGTTCTTTGCTTTGAGTTAAAATGCTTTCATATAGTTTTAAATATACATATATATACACTCATCGTCCTAGTTCCACCTACTATTAAAAAGTAAGAAATGAAAGATACTTCATATGATCTTAAATCTGAAAAAGAATTTGTTAACCCCTCCCCTGTACAGAACACGTTCTGTTTTTGTTTTGGGATGAAATAATTTGTTTGGTGTAAATTTCATTTCATGGATGAAGTTCCTAACTGCACTACTTCCTTAGTCTGTTCATGGAAGTTATAAGGAGATTCGCAAATACAAATCAGTCGCTAAACAAAAAAAAAGGGGGTTAAGTGCTCACTAGGCTTTTCTGTATCTTATGCAGTGCAAAGCAATACAGCAAAAGGATTTCTTCCACTTTTATAAAATTAAGGCATGCTTAAGATTCACTTAAAATTATGTTTTGATTCTGGATGTTATTCCTTCTGTCAAGACTGGCATGCAGTGAGTTGATCTGAAATGTTTAAGGGTATGGCTACTTAAATCTTTTGCTTGAAAGTGTTGGATAACTGAACACAGCCTGGAAAATCTTAGGCTGAAATTAATATTGACATTAAAAGATGTCAGACAAGAAAAAATCTCAGGGCAGTAACAAAAATCCGAGATGAAGCTGCAAAAATTTTCTACAATAATTTTTTAACCATACCTTGGTTTTTTTCTCATTCTAATTCATAGACAGCAGCAATAATTATTCTTCTCAAATTCCTTTTGAACAGGACATTAAGTGAACATGTAAAAATATCAGGATGGCAACAGCAAAAATTTCAGCTTATGGACTAAATAAAGACAAAGTTCCATTCAGCACCTATTCATATTGTCCAGTGACCACATAAATTAAGGAACACATAAGGAAAACAAATGTTTTCAAACATTTGATTTATCAAATCATATATAATTCTAATATATATTTTTTCTTCCTTCAGGCTACACAGTGCTTTTCCTGCAATTATTTATTCTTTTACACTATAGCACAGTTATTTCTCATGGCTTGTTTCTATTTGTGGTCTCTCATAATTCTGTTTCCAACAAGAATGGTAAGAAACTTACAAACATCTGTTCTTTGAACCATAAAACTTGCAAACTTGCAGGTCAAGTGTGTCACTCATAGTCTACACATATAAAAACTGAACAGAAGAATAGAATAGATTTATAGCTACAAAGGAAAATGTAAAGAAAGGTTCAACACCTGACCAACATACAAGTGACAGAATTATCTATCTAAAAAATTGAGGCATTCTAAGTAGCTCCTGATATTGATTACAGCTGGGAGTGCTGGCAGGATCAGGATCTGAAATAATTCCTGTTTTTCTAAACCTGCTTACATTTTATCTATCTCTATATATTTCTGTGTTCTACCTATTATTGCATTATTATACTGCTGATTAATTGTTAATTTACATCACAAGTATATCAGATTAACTGCAAACCCTCTGGCTAAAATTCACACTCGGCATTCCAGTCTTTCTCTGATGATTTCAGGATGTAATTTTTTTCCCAATGGTCCATATTTTTTTTTTTTTTTACCAGTTTACCTGCAGTCTTATTTCCCAATTTATCATTCTGACCACAGAAGGTATATTCATTAATAAGAGTTAGATTAAATCCACAGTAGCAGCAAAGTGTCCAAGCATATTCGAACATCACAAACACTCTGAGTAGAAGTGTTTCCTCTGACCACACTGTGTTTAGCACAAATTAAATTCACATCACGCTGTGTTCACGACCTCTAGAAAAAAAAAACAACTAGGAGAGATGTAGGATTGGTTTTGAAATAGCTGCCTAATAAATTGTAGTTTTGTAAAGAAATGCATAGGTCACATCAAATATTTATATGGCAATACTATACAGACATACACATATATCATGCAGTGAGTTGTGTAAGAAATAGCCTACTGGTCCCCTGAGAAACATAAATTACAGAGCCATAGGAAAAGAAAAAGCTAATGAAACTGGACAAGTAATGGACTTGTCCATTATACAGATGTAAGCATGAGAGCTTTGAAGTGTACCTATGTAATGTGATAATCTGAAATGTCTTCACAGTGAAAAGGGAAGGAAAGAGGTTAATAAAAGTATCTGCTTAGGTGAAATAGACATCACAAAAAGAGGCATAACAAAGCAAAGACGAAGTGAGATATAGTGTAGATTTTAAAAGGCTCAGAGAGGAATTTGGCACTTGTTTTCTATTGCTCTTCAGCAGGAGAAAGATGTCTTTTTTTTTTTTTTTTTTTGGTGATGCTCTCTTTTTTATAACACTGAAAGTATTCTCACCTCATCCTAAGGATGCTATTTATCTATACATCTGATTTTCTGCATGTGGACTCTTTCACTCCAGGAACATTGTCCATGTGAAAAGCAGATTTGGTTACTCATCTGGAATTTCCAGATGTTCAGAAGCACTGATGAAAGAGAAGCTTTGGCTAGGCTTCAGACATCTGGAAATCCCACACGGGCAGATATTACACAGGCATAAATTAATAGCACAAATGCTTCAAAGTTTAATTGGTCCTGGATGTACTGAACTCACTGGGAAGTGTTGTCTGTTACATACAAGTTAACTTATGTTTAAGAAATATGAAGAGATATGAAGGTACTAGTCCTGTACTGAAGAAATATGGTAGGGCTCTTACTGAGGTAATCATAGGAATGTATAAGCTTTATAGGGAGTATGTGGACTTTTGATGAGCAAGGAAAAGCATAGATAAATCTGTTTGTCAATGCTACAATTCACTGCACTGCAGAATGAACTGGATATCTAAAATATGGATGAGGAATGGGGCCCAGTATCCTGTTGTTATTAAAGTCAGAGGACTAGCTGCTGCCCAAGGGACTCATCTCTACTGCTGCTGAAGTCAAAAGAAAAAATCATCAATTTCTGTGAGTGCTGGAATGGATTTCAGAGATGAACAAAGAAGATAGGTGAGCTGAGGAAAGCCATACTTTTGTTTGTGATTGCCCTGAGCATGTGTACTCATCAGTGCTGTCAGTATATTAAAGAGAACTTCAAACATTTTGAACCAAGAGTGGAACACTCTAAAATGCTAATTTTTGATTAGTTGGGACGAGAAATGGGGAGGATGTTCTCACCTTGGAAGAAGGTGAGAACAAAAGGAGAGCAATAATCTATTGCCACTTGGTATCCACAAGCAGAAAAATTTGACACAAAGGAAGATGTGCAATTGATGATAAGACACCTTGCTGAAGAACAGAGAAAATGAGCAGAGAACAAATTATATACAGTTGGTAGAAGCAAGCTAGGTGAAAGACAAGAAATCTTTCAGTGGATGAGATGGAAACAGTATTCAGCCAAGTAGAGGAGTACATGTTCTCAAAGCCCCAGAATGTTCTTGGCAGGCCTGAGATGAACCACCTGTTTCCTTTTTCTTTCTCTCTCTCTCTTCTTTTCAAGTTCCTTGCTATCAAGCACTGATTTTTATCAACATAGGAACTTGTTGTTAACACAGAGAGTTGTTTATTGAACAAATTATATATTATTTTCAATAAACAACATGTATTATATACACATATGCATGCATACATATGTGTATATATATATAGGTTACAAATTACATATATACAGAGAGAGTTACAAATACATATTTGTAACCTAATTTGTTTCTTGTTAACCTAGAAGCTCTAGAATGTAAAGAATACATAGGAAGTGTGGAAATTGCATTTCAAGGGTTGATTACTTATCAGGAGGGATCACTGGATTTTTTCTCTTAGAACTGTTTCAGGTTTAGGGCAGTCAAGACATGGTGAAGAGTCATATACCCAAGTATTTTATGTGCCATTAGGTCTCTTAGAAAGGTAATTGTAATCTGGTTCCTTTGCTCTTGGTAGAAATGCTCAGTGAAGCAAGAATTAGAAATTCAGGGATGCTTTTTAGAAGATTTGGTCTTGGATGTGAGAATTACAGAGGCAAGTAATCTCAAACTACTGACAAGAAAAATAAAAAAAAAATATTTCTTTATCTTGACTGCAATGTCCTTTGTTTTCTCCATGGACTTATTTAATATGGATATTCCCTTAGATCAGTTCAGAAGATCATAACAGCCTTCTACTTCTCATGATTTTCATTTAAAATATATATTTGAAGTCCCAGAAATTCAATCCAGGAAGAAAAATTTATAGAAAACCAGTGTATTTGAGATTCTGTCTTTTAGTAGGAAAGAGCAGAATTGATATATAAACTGTGAGGTGACCTTGACCACTGGGGACCACTGAGTTCACAATCAGTTTTACCTGCTCTGGTGCTTTAGGACTGTTCCCTGAATCCTTTTATTTATTTCACTGTGGCCTCAAGTGTATGGACCATTGTGAGAAGGTGGGTATGTCTGCAGAGAGTCCATTTTATCTTTCCTTTTGGGTAGCTGATGAGTAAAATTCCACTAGTACAGGGCTTGAAGAAGGAAATGTTTCTTGCTTGTCAAGGAGACAGGGCAGAAAGAGATCACCTGTACCTGCACCTGTGGTCAGGAGATCAAACACAATCTGCCTTGACCAACACAGCTCCCTGGAAGCCCCAAGCATCAGGTCAGCAAAAAGAGGAGGCTGTGGCTCACTCAGTAGCGTCAGGAGGATGTCCATTCCTTCTTGCCCCGGGGACAGCTGCCTCAGGTCCCATTCAAGCACAGCTACAGCCTCCTCTGTGCACAGACCCCAGTGGAACTGAATGTACCCCAGCTGCTCTGCCTGCTATCCTATCCTGGCTCTTCTGTGGGCTGTGGAAGTTTTAATTTGAAGGGAGATGTGTGCCCATTTGTACACACCAGTACATCCAGTCCCAGCATGCAGTGAATGGAACATTCAGGCTATGCTTTTAACAGTGCAATAAATTAGCACAGCTGTTTAATTCAAAACAATCTGTTTACTTGCTCACATGTGACTGTGGAAAGATTACAGGAAATTAAAATGTCTAAAAATAGAAAGTGCCAGGGAAGAAAACAATTAAACAGTGCAACGTGACTTGGTGCTGGCCATTACTCTTACCTGTGAACCACACAAAGCTGCTCCTGGTTCCCTCTTCCACCCTCACTGCTCAGCTGCTCTTGAATGGAGAGTTCAACTTTAAATCAGCATATCTCCTTTTTCCTATTTACTTGAGAGCAGACCTGGAGCCTGCCAGCCTCTGCCTTCTTGTCCCAAGAGCTACCTTGAGTGAAAACAAAGGACTCATGTAAGTCTGCAGGCATCTGCTGCACTTTGGGCACCCCCACGATAGCTAACCAAGGCCTGAAGAGACGTGTGACCCAAGGCAGAGCCAAGCATTTTTGGTCTATCACTGCAGCTCTTCAAGAAGTCAAGCCATTTTGAATTTTCAGCAAATCTATACCTTTCCATCACTTCACTTTGCAAAAAAAAAAGTGGTGCTAGTGCCTGGTGCTGGTGTTCATGAGTCACCTCTCTGGTTGGATGTAAATCCCTTGCAGGGCATTCTTGAGCTTGGTGTCTCCTGGCTAGATTTGGTGTCTTTGGTTCAGAGAGAAGCACCCTACTACCAGGACCCCAGCATGGGATGCCAAGGGACTCTGTTGGATGACAAACCTGAGCTACAACTTCAGGAGTAGAGTCAGCATAAGTATCTCCTCCTATTATTTATGATTTAAAAGCCAAGAAATGTGCAGTGTTAACTCAGTTTCTTACTGACTGTACTATTTTTCTAGTATAGTCTGATGCAAAAACTGATTAATCAAGAAGACACCACAGTTTCTGTGAAAATATTCACATTTTGTACTAGTATTTGAAACTGAAAAAAAGGAAAGTCTTGCTGCCTGGGCATTTCTCATGCAAGTGACTGAGCAAGCTGTAACTTCCTTGAGCTTTTTTGACTGATTTTTTTCATGTAAGTTTATTCAGAAGTAAGCCATTTGTAGAAACTATCTTTCTAAGATATCTTCCCTTACCCATGATGGAGGGAGGGAGAGAAAAAGAGCACTAAAGGGTAATATTTTAGATGGTGATTTTAAGGATAGATGATCCATGCAGGAATGGCAGATCTTTCTTTCTATTAATTGTAGAGGACTTTAAAAATAAACAAATGGAAGTGTGGGTCTTTGGAGGAACTAACAAAAATCTAGATGTGTAACACACTATTTTGTTTCCTCTCTTTCTCCTTGACTAAACTTGAACTATACTTGAATTTGCTTTCTAAATTGCCTTTTTCTTCATCTTCAGTAATTACTCTTCAAACTCTGTTCCTCTGTTCTCAACCCCTGTGGCTTACTTAACTGTTTAACTGATTGCTTTCAGCTCTCAGGTGCTGCATTTGTACAGTACAGTATACAGTTTGTACACAGGGCAGGCATAACCTTATATACAAGGAAAATACTTCAGTGTTTTTAAGCTAATACAACTACTGTGAAATTCACCCCAGTGCTTCAATTATTATAATAGCTAATATTCTAATAAATATCTAAGAGCTTATTTAGAGACTCATATACTTTATTTGCATTGCATAAAACCTCTAATAATACTGCTAGTTGCTGCTGTGATGGGGATGAAATAAGATGAAGAATATCTTATTTACAGATGAGTAAAATGAAGTATGAGGTACAGATGAGTAAGCTGAGAAGTTGTGACATTCTCAGTCCTATGAAACAACATTCTAGTAACCTGGAAATAATTCAAATACTGCATTATAATAATCCATAACTTAAGCTGTTCCTTTTTTTAGGATTTTAGTAGGACTATTCACATGCTTAATGTAAGTAACGTATACAAGAGTATTTGCATGTAGGACCACAGTTATGGGTACTTAAAGTGGACATCTCAATAATTAACACAGGCGAAAGACAAGTTCAGTAAACAGAAGCAGTAAACAGGATACAAGTCCACTGGTTGCTTACACTGTACAAGGGATAAAGTGAACCTCAGGTAATTTTCATTCAATTAAACGGTGCAAGGAGAGTAACAAGGCCATGTAAATTCACGATACAATCAGTGAGGCAAAGCACAGGTGCTGCAGTCATGGTGCTTTGACTATCAGACCCTGCCAAAAATACAGGTCAGTCCTCATTAACACTTATAAACATCCACAGGGTCAATGACAATCAGAGAAAGGGCAAGAGGTGAATAATAATGATGTTGTCTTTATCTGAGGCAGTGAGCCTCTACCACTGGTATCTGAAAGACATGAATCAACGCAGCAGGAAGAAGCAGGAATGGCAAAGCCTCGGCAGTGATATCAGGAGACAGCTGACCTGATTTGCATGCAAAGCAAAAGTATCTGAGTTCCTTCATGCAGACATGGTAACACAGCAGTACACAGCTTTCTCTGAGCTCATCTTCCCCATTTTTGCAGATCCTCAGCAGATTATGTTAGTCCATACTTATATGTCCAAGAACACCAGGCTTGCAAGGAATGGGACAAAAAATGCTTCATGTACAGATTTTCTTTCAGTGTTAAAACTGCTTTGTCCTAGTTCTGGGAAGATTCTGGAAAAGACAGGAAGAGATTATATTTCTTAAGGTAACAGTGCTTCCAGCAAACTTCACTTCGGACAGTATTTTACAAACACTAATGAATTCAAGCATCAAATTGTAGCTCTGTCAAGTCAGTGTTGTTCTCATTTAACATATAAGAGACAGAGGTATGGGAATGTAGACAGTATTATTTTCTTGTCATGCTCAGAGATAGATACTATTGAGATTTTCAGTGGATCTTGAAAGTTTTTGCAACAAACAAATGCACTGTCAGTCATTTAATTCTGGCACTTGAAACTTAATACAGCAGGTAACAAAATCAACAGAAGCATATGGAGGACTATTTTTGTTGAAAAGAACATTTTAGAATGTATATGATTTGCATGTGGTTTCATGTAAATGAAAGTAAAATTTGTTTCAGAAGCAGAATTTTAGAAGATAAAATATTTTGTTACTTGTGTTTCCATAAGAGGTAATCCTGTCTGCAGACTCTTATAGACTCAGATGGAAGAAAAGGATCTGATGGAAACATACAAGTCAGTCAGGAAAAAATAAAGAAATAATAAAGTAATGCAGATCAGCATGTGAGAAAGTAACCTGAGCACATTTTTCACCCAAATACCAACTAACTTTCAGAAATTGTGCACTTATCTTGACTTGGAATTCTCATACAAAGAAATGTGGAAGAATCTGATTCGAAGATGTCTTTTCTCCTGTAAAAGAACTAGAGAGTCTGTCTTGACGGGAAGAATCCAAACAGTTCAGCAATCATCCTTGAAAATTTCAGATGCTAATCATGTCCTCATTAACAATATGTCAGTGATATGGGGATTCAACTGAAATTACTGTGATGACTTCATGTTAACGGGTATTTAAGTAAAACGTAAGACATTAATCAAAGATTAGAGGAATGTATGCTAAATTATTATGATATATGTATAGCTGAAGTGTTGAAATGGAAAGACATTTCTTCCTTGGAAGAATAAAAGTAAAAACCTAGAGGAAAACAGATTCAAGGTAAAAATCCATCTGAAGCTGTTGAATGACTTCTGTTATTTTCTATCTGCATTTTTCTTCTCCCTGTGGGAAATAAGTCATTTGTCTGGAAGAAAGTGTTTGGAATCAGCAATTCAATGCTGTATGTGGAAGATCCAAATGAGCTTTAGTGAGCTGGCAGCATTTTGATAGTTGCAAGAATGCAAATTTTCTTCCAGGTTAGAAGAACTACATTTAAGACCTTTTTAGTAAAGCCTCAAACTTGCAAATGTAGTGGTGGTGGATATTACCACTGAAATCTGACTTGAAGTTCAGTTCATATGTAAAGTTTTCTTAGGAGCCACGTATAAAGAAATCAGATGATGCAAAGAGTAATTCTGAGCATCTTCTCTGGTGCCTTTGGCTGTTTCTGTACCAGGAGAGAACTAACTTAAATTTTTCCTCTGTGAATTCGAGTCCTTTTGCTGGAAGGGAGATGAGCGGCAGCTGTGGCCCCATGTCTCACAGATCCCTGAGGGGCAGAGCGGGCTACTGAAGGCTGTAAAACAAGGAAACAAAATAGAACAGCTTGAAACTTGCTCTCTCCTGTATAAGACAAAGATCGCCTTTGGATCACAAGGCTATAAAAATAGTTCCAACCTACTTCTGCCTTTTTTAGCACTCCAGTCTTCTGACAGCCTATTTGGGCCCAAAGTTAAGTCACTCTGCAAAGGAAAATCTCTTGCCTGAAAGCTCCCCATAAGCTTGAGCACTGGAAACACACTGAAAAGAGAATAGCAGGAAAGAAGAAATATTTATAACAACAACTGTATCAGTTCCAACCCCTCCGCCAGGGCTTTGAGCAGAGAAATGAGTCAGACCAACGTGAAGTCAAAGTTCTGGTTTTACAGCTGGCTACCACCCTCATAGCATGAGAAAATGAGGGTGATCTGGGGCTCCTGGCAATCACTTTCTCAGCCTGCATAGAGAAGCAAACAGAAAAATTTGCACATCTTTTTCATTCAAAATGATTATTTTCTGCCAGAGAAAAATACTGCTCTGATCAGCTGCTTCTGCTACTCTGTCTGCATTTTTCTGTACTCAAGGATCTTTGTTAGCTTTCCTGGGAAGAGGTTTTGGTCACAGAGACCTTTGTTTTGCCAATTAGGACTCCCTCCCCTGCTTGGAAGCAGATACTACTCTCCCTTTCTCATTTTCCTGAGTGCCATTTTCTCCTAGAAAAACAAACTCACGTACAAAGTTCTGTGACTTATCTTCTTTTCCCAAGAGATGCTTTCCACTGAAACCTGTGTTTCAGCTCTAGCTCTTCTGACAGACTTGTTACCTAAGTAGAAATGGTGTCACCTAATCCCATGCAAACCACCTAGTCACTTGTGTGGCCTGACTCTAACGCTGTATGTAGCAAATCCATGACAGGAGGAAAACTTGAGGTCTTACTTCTACATTTGGGAAATTTATTTTTTAAAAAATCAAGATTTAATGTCACTACCGAGGACATGAGGTATTTTTTAATGCTTTTAAATTCCACTGCTAAATTCATGAGTCTACTTTAGGCAAAGTAATGGTTGGTGTTTTGTTTACCAGGCTTGAAAGGACTGACAGCCTGCAGTGACACACTAGATTATGTAGATCTCATTAGCATTTCATTAATACTCCACTTCTCATTAAAATCTCAACCTCGTGTAATTTCTCTGCCTCCCTCCTCAGATAAGAAGGCTCAGATGCAGAGAGTTAATGGAGTTGAGCTTTTTTCCCATTTCTGAGGTACACTTGCTACAGGCACTTGCTGTCAAGCTGATATTTTTAATAATACACTATGTTCTTATTAGTGCTCATGTCTGTGAATCACATTGAGCTGAAAGAAATTTCCAGCAGTTGTAGATTCCATGCACAGCTTGCTGTAACTGCCCTAGCAACAGGGATCTGGTGTGACATGGGTTTGTGTAAAATGTATGCCTTAAAAATCTCTCCTGACCTTTTGAAACATGTGAGTCTCAGGTTGATGAAGTGCTGTGTGGGCTCCTGAAGGTCTTGTCCCGCTCCCACATATCTACAGGGTGTACATGGTCAGGATGGATTTTAAGGAAAGATTCTTCATCAGTGGGCAGTGGGCATGGAACAGGCTGCCCAGGGCAGTGGTCATGGCACCAAGCTGCCAGAGTTCAAGGAGCGTTTGGACAACACTCTCACACACAGGGTTTGGATTTTGGGTGGTCCTGTGTGAAGCCAGGAGTTGGACTCTATGATCCTATGGGTCCATCCCAACTCAGAATCTTTAATGATTCTAAAGATTTCCTTAAAAATGACACGTCAATAAACAAGATACACAGTCTGGCAGATAGAGAAGCAGCCCTATAATGAAAACAATCTTTTTGTCTTCTGTATGATGCCATCTGAATATCTGGATGTTCCAAGCAAAATCTTTAAAAGTGAGAATAAAGTAGATTCCTTCAATAATAATGCGCAATATCTGCAAAGACTGGGAGGGAAAAAAAAAAAAAAAAAAGCAGGAGTGGGGAGAGAGAGAACTTTAAAATGTCTAGAAAATTTCCTTTTTTGGTAGCTTTTTCTTACAGCTCAAGAGTCTGCCATTTTTGTTGATTTTTGCTGAAAGAAGAGGATTCTGTTGTGTTTTTTTTTTTTTTTTTTTCCTAAGCATTGCAGTAAATTGCAGTCTCGTTGGTACCAAGTAGTAGGGTTCATGGAGAAAGATGTCTGTAAACTTTGGATAAGGATCTACAGATCATTATCTACTATACTCCATAACAAGAATAATTTGTGGAGTTAGAAGAACATAATTTTGTATTAAATCTGCCAGAATTATAGGCTTGTTAGCCTTTAAGGAACTAGTTACAAATAATCAGTAAATACTTGATTACAGGCTATTTTTCTTGCAACTTATTTTGATGACCACATGCTTGCAGTCTCCACAATTTTAAGCGTGAACTGGAATGAAAACTGTTTATATCTTGTGAGGACAGATTTTGGATTTTGGTACCAAAAGATCCTGGTCTTTAATAGGACTTTAAAGGTCTTCCAAAACAACATAGCAAAAACAATAAACCTCTCATGATTATGATTGTAAATAATCATAGAAAATAGTTATTTACATTACTCAGTATGTGTACACATTTAAAAGAGGGAATTACTAGAGAACAGTGACTTAACATCACACAATTAAAGATCTATCTATCTGTTTTTTCACTGGTCTGCTATAAATGAGTTGGATGTGAAGTATGGAAAGATCAAAATCAGATCAAGCTGTGATCATCTGGAGAATGGTAAACATAATTTCTTGAAGTTGCTGGTGGTTGTTCCATCAGTCTTTATAAGAAGGCCATTTTCTCCAGAGTGAATAATGTTTTAATTCATCGACTTCCAGTGATTTCATATGTCTGTATAAATAGAATCTTCCCACTAAAAGGCAGAGATGAAAATATCCACATGACAGCAGTGTCTGACACAGGAGTATGAAAAGCCATAAATGTTACAAAAGGTTTGTTGCTGATTGTGGTAACTGCAGGGTAGTTGGACTTTTTAAATAAATACTTCTACCTATGTATGTGTATACATGCATATAAAAAATCTGGAATTCTAATTATTCAAAAGCATTCCTGCATCCTCAAATAGAATAGTATGGATGCTAACAAACTACTGTTCTCTGGAGCCAGCCAAACAGACATTTCTATTGTTGAAAAATAGTTTGTGAAATTAATGCTAGATGGTTTTTAGTTCCATAACATTTATAAGCTAATAACTATTATGGCTCTATCTGTTTGCTGGATGAAACATGCAAATCCCTTCTCGTATGAGATTGCAGTCCCTTACATGGAGTTGTCTCTGTTGCTCCAATCACACTGCTTTGCTGTCTAGTTCCAAACCTACTGAAGTAATTGAAAAGAATTATTTTAATTTCAGTGGGATTCAAAACATGCCTTGAGCAAGTAATCATCTGCAAATAGTTCGTCTTCTGACCCAAAAAATTCATTTAGTATTCAGCTTAATGGAGTATTTAATTGAAAAGCACCATAAAGGTGCAAAATAAGGAATATTTATTGTTAACTGGCTGGATTTCATCTGAAAAAAAAAAAACCAACAAAAACCCAATAAAACAAAATCAAGATTTAAAGGGCATTGTCTCTTCTGGCAGACAACTAAGCTTACAGAACGTCTTTTTCCCTGATTTATGCCTAAAGTGTAGTGAGCCTCATCAGACAGTCCAGAAATACTCATCTACATAAATCATTTAATACAGTATAATTTTCATGACAGTCCTCAGAAACCTATCTCAGTGCTTTGACTAAAGATCTTACATGTTAGAAAAAAGTGAAATACAATGTTTGAACACCTTCCATTTAGGTTTGCAAAGTTTATAAATTAGTTTTTCCATCTACTGTGAGCCCGAGTGCTACCCCAGGGAGATCCCCTTGGTTTTTGCAGTGCACTGGAGGCACAAAGAACATACCCATACAAACTGGTCTCAGGACCAGCCATCCTGTATGTCTGAACTGCCCACTCCAAAGACAAACAGAAGCAAGCTGACTCCAAGCTCAGTCTAAGTCCCACTTGTAGCACCCATGTACCTGAATCAGCCTCTAAAATTGAAGAATGCCTTTGGTTTTCAGAGAACAGAGGTTTTTCATCTTTCATG
This sequence comes from Phasianus colchicus, assembly GCF_987193195.1. Classification (NCBI taxonomy): domain Eukaryota; kingdom Metazoa; phylum Chordata; class Aves; order Galliformes; family Phasianidae; genus Phasianus; species Phasianus colchicus. The sequence continues at coordinate 57,443,884 of NC_143437.1, read as the reverse complement.
CTGTTCTTTCTCTTTGGGTGCTATGTTTGATAAATAGAATTGTTCTTTGCAAAACCTACTACAAATCATGAAATGCAGAAAGCTGTGTCTATTTCTGACCATTAATGAAACCAGATCATTGATTTCTAGTGTTACACAGTGTTCCTGAATCCAGTTAATTTATATGAACAGTACAATAGATGTTGTTCTTTAATCTTATTCTGTTGTTTTATGAAAGGATAATGTGATAGAATAAATGGAACTAATGCTAGCTCAAGGAAGAATGCTTCAATTTCTTCATATTTTAGGTTATCACTGCAGACATCATGTAGGTTTCAATAAATGAAAGAAGCTAGGGTCCATTTAAAACTGTTTCTTCAGTTCCCGTGTCCAGTACAGTTACTCAGTTAAGAACTCACTGTGTGTTTCTTTCAGGAAATAGTAGTTCACAATACTGACCAAAGGCCCAAGTCCCAGTGACAATGAAGTGGAAAGCTTGTATTTAGCTGGAACTCACATGTTCAACTAAATGTTTCACTGGGGCATTTCCGGGAAATTGAATTTCCTTCTATTGACAGCAATATGACAGTGGTGGAGTCTTACTTAAGGCAATATTCGTGCAGTTTCCACTTTAACAGAATATCTATTCAGATGGTGTTATCACCATAAGTGGTGCTTCAGAAGGTATGAATGCTAAGCTTCAGTCTACACAGCCAAATATAGTTTTAGATCAGCTCTTTTGAGAAGAAAGGTAAACAAAAGATGATTGCAATTAATGTATTTTTTCTGATGCTTTTTTTTTTCTTCATTTTTTTCATCTTTATTTTTGTCCTTAAGATTTTGCAGACTCTGTATAAACAACCTCATTCATGAAGAGTTATGGCATAGTAACAAGTGTTAGAACAATAAACCACTGACTAAGATGACAATGACTTCTGTTGTTGCAGTAAACTGATTCACCTGAGTTCATTCCTAAGCGCAGAATTTCACAGCGACTGGCCTTTAAGGAAACTCACTTGTGTGAGGTTTGTTTTAGTTTTGTTGAAGTGCTACACACTAAAGTGTGTAAGGATCATTTGATGACACCAAGCTATGGGTTGTGGTTGACACACAGGATGCCATCCAGAGGAATCTGGGCAGGCTTGAGCAGTGGCCTAGGAGAACATCAAAAGGTTCAACAAATCCAAGTGCAAGGTCTTGCACCTGTGTCAAGGCAACATCCACTACCAACACAAGTTGGGAGATGAAGGGACTGAGCATAGCCATGCCAAAAAAAAAAAAAAAGACCTGGATGTACTATTGGATGGTAAGGTGAACAAGAGTCAGCAATGTGCCTTCACAGCCCAGAAAGCCAACCGTATCCTGGGCTGAATTGCTGCATCAAAAGAAGCATGGCCAGCAGGTTATGGGAGGTGATCCTGCCTGTCTACTCTGTGCTGGTGAGGCCTTACCTGGAATACTGTGTCCAGATGTGAAGTCCATGGAAGAGACATAGACCTATTGGATTGTGTCCAGAGGAGAGCCACAGAAATGATCCAAGGGATGGAGCACGTCCTCTGTGAGAAAAGGCTGAGAGAGCTGGGGCTGTTCAGCCTGGAGAAGAGAAGGCTGAAGTGACTTTTCAGTATCTAAAGGGGATCTATAGGAAGTGATAGACTCTTTAGCAGGATCTGTACTGACAGAACAAGGGAAAATGTTTTCAAACTTAAAAAGTGCAGATTTAGGTTGGAAAAAAGGAACAAGTTTTTTACAGTGAGGGTAGTGAGTCACTGGAACAGGTTCCTCAGAGATATGGTGGATACCCTGTCCCTGGAGACATTCAAGACCTGGCTGGTTGAGGCTCTAAGCAGCCTTATCTAGCTGTGGATATCTCTGTTCATTGCAGGGGAATTGGACTAGATGACCATTAAAGGTCCCTTCCAGCTGTAAGGAATCTATGTTTTTAGGATAGTACAGCTAATAATGACAATAGATATTATTAATTTCCTGTGTAAAGAAAAATGCTCCCAGATTCAACTATCCCAGCATTTATGTGCAAAGATGGAGGTTCCCAAATCTGTAGCTTACCTTGTTATTCTTGTTATCAGTATAGGAATTAGTTGCATGAAAAAAAAGATGTATGCCTGGCACATTACTAGTATGCACTGCAGAAAAGAAATTCTACCTCGTGATCCCAGCTGGTCTGTAAGACTCCCTCCAACCTTGCATTGACTGATGTTTCATTGAAGTGGCAGAGTTTTTTCTATCTCCGCTGCTGGGGGCTGCACTCACAGCCCTTGCAGGCTCTGGCAACTAGCTAGAGGCTATTTTTACAGTCACTTGGCCGACAACCTAATTGCATCATAGCTAGGATGGGAGTTTTCCTGCTGGCCTGCCCTGCTCCATTCTGTATAAATCCTCCCATGGGAGAAGATTCTGCGTGATATATCCTGCACCAAAACCAGCACCTGTCTTTGGAAATCTCCACAGACCCGATTAAGATGGATGAAATAATTTCCCTTTGTCTATTCTCCATGGGACCACCTTTTCCAGAGTGACCCAAGGCTAACTGAGATCTCAGAAATATGTACATTTCAGCAAAGGCAGCTGCTTTCTGCTTTTTCTCTGGGATTTTTTATTTTCCAACCTGTCTTGCCTTCTTCAAAGTAAACTTAATCACAATCATTTGAACAATTGATTGCCTAAGCTACTTCTTATGATTAGTGGAAATTGAATAATTTTTCTTGATAAATTTCAACACTTGATTCTGAGAAAGTTTAAGTTATATTATTCATACTCCAAAGATCCCAGCTCATGCATCAGCAAGGTGTCTGGTAACTGATCCCAGGCTGATAACCCACCTGGAGAGCTCACTGTGAAATAGGAATTGTACTTGGAGATTTCATGTATAGAATTTTCCTTCCTTGAGACACTTTAAAACAGGTGAATCTAAGATAACTCTCAGGAAAAAAAAATTACTGTTTTCTTTCCCTAGACATTACTTCAGAGATTTGGAATCTCATAAGCTTCATTTCATTGAGCAATTTTGCAGTTTGTGCTGGCAAAAAGGTAGAAAGCAAAGCAAAGAAAAATTATTCTGACTTATAATGTGCCAAGAAAATAACCTCAAATAGAATTTGGAGGGTAACAATTATTTTTCAGTTTAATTACTAAAAAGGAAAAAAAGAAAGAAAATCACAGAATCACAGAATCATAGAATCATAGGGGTTGGAAGGGACCTCCAGAGATCATTGACTCAACCCCCTCTGCCAAAGCAGGTTCCCTACACCAGGTTGCACAAGTAGGTGTACAGGCAGGTCTTGAATATCTCCAGAGAAGGAGATAAAAAAAAAGAGAGATTGAGAGAAAGAGAGAATTGAGTGAAAAAGGCTTAGAGAAAGAAATGTAAATCAAAAGGAAACAAAAAGGCTGGCCTAAGGCTCAAAGAGTGAGAGATAAAAAATGAAAGAAGGGGGAAACAGAACAGAATCACAACGTGAACTGAGAAAATAAAGCAAAAAATCAGTTTTTTAAGAAAAGAATGAACATAGCTTCTGCAATAAAAGAAGGGGAAAGCACTGAAAGAAAACAGTAGGTTTATGAAACAGATGAAATTAACTTTTGTGCTGACATTTATCAAAAGTTTTGCATGTGCTGCAGAATTTCATACCAACTAACTCCCAGTGTTATGTTCCTTCTAAAAGACAGATAAACTCTTCCTAATTAATCAGTAGGCATTCACCAGTGAGCTTCGACATAAGATGAGATCCTAGGAAGAACATATATGAAAACATAGGGTATGTCCTATGCATGTGTATTCTACTGGATTAGACAGCAATGGAAATTAAAATTAAATGAAAGTAAAAGTCTAATGGGAATGGAGAAATGCAGAGATCTTTGCAAACATTTTGTACGTGTTCTGGCTCCTGATTTTCTCAATCTGATTATAGGACTTGCGTGTCTAACACTCAGGAGTCCTTTTATTCTCAGTGGGAGACTATCATCTCAAAAATCAAATCATGAGCACATATTCTAATATAAAGTGCCGAAGAAAAATGTTGGCACTGTTTCTGCTCAAAATGAACCACTCCCGGACATTTAAAGGGGGGCATGCTTCAGATTAACTTTGGCTTCTAGTCCTTATCAGTGATGAAATAAATGGCAATTTGAAAATGAAAGGAGGAGAGAAACACAGGCAGAGGTAAGGGAGTTACAACACAGCAGCTCAGTCACAGAAAGTAGAATCAAGGCATTTTGCAGGGAGCAAGAAGAGCAAATATAAAACCAGCTATAAAGAACTTTATACATCATTAATACTCAAATGGTAAAGGCTTTTTCTCAAATTAATAAGTGTTTATAAAAGGGAATATCAGGCACAGGAAATAGTTACTGAAACTACCTGAGTTATAAAGAGAAAAACTACTGGAAGGGAAAGAATGGCCTTCACGCCATCTTGCTGAGCCACAATGTTCCCTTATGGCACAAAGGCTTAGCCATGGGACCCGGTCCCTTCTACTTACTGTAGTTTATTTCTACCTATACTCACTGACCATCTGGCCCACAGTTTGGTTTTCTTTTTGTAATAACTGTCATTCGGTACTGCTTTTTGTTTCCAGTGGGGGCATATAACCAGTTCACAGTCCGTAATATTCTCCATAGACACATCTTTCATTGAGCTCTCTGAAAAACAAGGAATAAAACTTCCATTAATGTAGCTTCAGTTATTACCTGTTAACTGTTTCTGGCCTTCTTAATTTGTCATAGTTGCCATTAAAGATGTTTTAATAGCCTCCATTATCTTTAAATTAACTTTATTCATTACACAAAATCACTTTACAGAAAAAAATAATATAATGAATAAGTGTTGACATTTTCATAACAACCACTATATTATTTTGGAGGCTATAACATGCATGTCTTGAAAGAATTTAGTTCTAAAATATTCTCACTTTTTTCACCTCCTTTCTAATTCCTGGGGATTGCTCTGGCTGTGTAAGTTATCTAGGACTCAGAAACATACTATTAAAAACATTATTTTCTTCTTTGAGGAAGCTAGGCTTTCATCTGTTTTGATTTTCTCTTTTTTTACTGTGTGAGATAAGTTGAGAAGAGTTTACGCTAGAGTCAGAAGGTGAAGTAGGCAAAGGCAAGGTCAGCAGGCAGTTGTCTGATTCCATAAAAATGCTTTCAATCTACACTGATTGTAGCCTATTGGCAAAATTCCCATTCACCTCGAAAGTAAAGTTGTCTTTAAAAATCACTGTTGCTAGATGTTTTGGGGGGCAAAATGCCCAGTATGTAAAACATATTTCACAAGCCAAAAAAAGCTATTAACTTTTTAATTCCCTAAGAGATTTGCACTATATGAAGATTGACATAATCGTCTTGTGTAGTTCTACAAATTAGCTCTAAAAACAAAAACCAGAAATTTTCACCAGGTTAATTTGTATGCAACATAATTTTCGTGCTTTCACTCAAAGTGGTGTTAGATGCAAATGCACTTTGATGCTGTCCAAAATGCAGATAACCAGAGTTCTGCAGCAAGTATTACATGGCAAAGGGACAGGTGAGGGGGAATTTATCCTCCTTTCTTGTGTGCCTTTACCTTCCTCCAAGATGTGTACAGTCCCTGGCAGGATTGGAAGAGTGTGAAGTGAGGAAGCACAAATAAGAAGCCCAGAAACGGTGCCACAAGCAAGTGGTGCTGTCCAACCAACCTGATTTCTTCTCTTCTCTGGCAGTCAGAATCTGGTCTCACATCATTTCTTCTTACTTTCTTTTGTTGAGATATATATATATATATATATAAAATAAGACCAAAATTTACTCAGCTAAAAATTGTGCAAATTGAACTAGTACCTGAACAAGATGCTTTTGTAATAATAACTAAGACTGAATTGCTGGAATGCCCCTGAAGATCTCAGCTTGAATCTGCACCACCATCAGCGATGCAGCTCACCAGGGGCAAAGAGAACTGCTAAAACAGATCACTTAGGGGAGTCTAGAGAATAGGCTGTGCTGAATATATATGTATTACCCACCTTCTGTTCTTGTTTCAGCCTTTGTTAGAATAGCTGATGGCTAGTTTGGAGAGGCTTGACTAAATATGATGAAGAATGAAAAATCAATATTAGAATAGCAGATAGCATTTATTTCCAAGGGAGCAGAGAACAGAAGGCTCTCAGAGAACATTACCATTCTGCAGACTGCTCAAGCATACTTTTTCTTCTACACTGTAATATTTGCAAACTTAAGTAGGCATTTGATATTTCTTTCACATAGATATGAGAAACAGATTATCTACCTGAATGAGGTCATTTCATTTTTTCACCAGAATATGGAAAATATGGAAGAATTTCAGATGTAGGCCAGACCAAATAGTCTTAAATCAGTATGATTTTACTAATTTGAAGAAGAGTGTTATCATATCAACTGATACAAATTGTCTTAACTAATCAGATGTCTCTCCTTAGCCTTATTTCATGTTTTCCCAGTCTGTCAATGCTCCAGGCTCCATCGCAGGAAATAATCTGCTGGCTGTTACCTTTCCACACCAGGTGATCTTATTTGGTGAAAACAGGCTGATGTCCAGGCAAGCACAGCATATGTGTTACTCACACATTTAATTATTTTCTTAAATGGTTACATTCACAGGCTGTTTGCACTGCTTAGACTGGACAGGTTTCACTGCAGTTCTTGAGTGGCCTATACTGAAGCCTCAAGTGGTATCTGACAAGGACACACAGTTGTGTCATAAGGACCATGAAATCAATGTCTGTTGTGAACACTGACACCATGCATATTCTCTGGTATGTAACATTGCATAGTAGCATGCATGGTTATAGCTGCGGTTGTATTTGAAGAAAGTCATGTTCTCGTTATTGAAATTCCAGTAGCAGACATGGAGAATAAATGCTGTAAAATATTGATCCAGCTCTACTAAATAGTGATGAAAAATAAGCAACAAAATGTTTGCTGTCTTAAAACCTTCCATCTTGCTTCAGCAATTCTCACATTAGTAGTAAAGACAAAAATACATTTCTTTTAAATCACCCATATTAGAAGGGGTCATATTTTAATTTTTAAGTACATCTGAGGAAAACTTTTCTTTGTGTTATTACATAAGAGCAATTCTTGACTAGATGGCCCATAAGCCCTGCTTGGTTTAGCATTGTTCACTATGTTTAGCTGTGCATCTCTCTTTCTGGGCTAACTGCATGTGTCACCAGCTAAACTGAAAGCCATGGCAACATGCCCACTTTTGTCACGAAGACCTATCCTATAAAGAAGAATATATGCAACTCAAAGAGAGTCCAAAATATAGATAAGGAAATACCTGAGACTGTTTCATCCCAAACATTTTTACGTATGAGTTACTGCTTTCTATGTTACAAACAGAGCTCAGTGCTAAAAAAGAAACTTACATGCTAAGTGCTACCATTTTACTGTAGCTCTCAGAAAAGATGTAGACCAAAATAACTTTTTTGTAGGTATGCTCATTTCTTGTTCTATTACATTTTTTTCCTTACTCTGATTTGTTTTAATAATCATGCTTTGTTTTGACACTTTGAATCATTTCTATGACATTCAGCATATTATCTGATCTGCATTACAAGCTGTCACTGAAAATGTGCTGTGCACTAAAGTTAGATCCAAGGTGACAAGTAACAGAGCTTTATTTTTTTTTTTCTCTATAAACACTATAAATTTCAGTTTCATGCAAACCTCACTTCTCACTGCATAAAGCTCATGACAACAAACCCGTGCTATAAATTTATGGCAAATGTATCGCTTTTCCTATGGTCTATAGTGGTTACTCACAGTAAAAAAAAGGTGTTAGTCAGTGACAGTTTTAAGTCTCTGCTAAATATCCAAGATCACCACTGGGTTTTCCTGTCAGTTTTCAATTTGTAAATGTAAAGTGCAAAAGAGTTTGCCCATCCTTTTTGTGTATAATGAACACTGCAATAGTTTCCCTGTTTTTTAACAATAACAGTATATCAGCTTTTTCTCCTGAGACAGCAGGTTAAAGGCTTGATCCAAGGTTTGTTCAAATGGATGAAAAGACTGATTACTTTCAAAAGGCTTTGGATTAGATGTAGGATAGCATTTAGCCAGCTGTGATGTAGTTATCATTGTGTGACCATGAATCTGGCAATTGAAGTTTTTCTTTCATCCTTGGTATCCAGGTGCCTTTCCCCTAAATAACATACATAATTGCCACAAGACAGTGTATCTGTTTTCACTGCTCCTTCTTGGTTTCTCTGAGGGATCTACTCTCCATACCTCTTCACTGTATGGATCTTCTACAGATTGGCACACTGTAATGCACTGTAGTAGTTTTGATTTCTTTTAACTGAAAATTGATATTTATGGGATGAACGACAGATAAACATTACTGTAATCAAGAGAAGAATGATGGATAAACATTTTCTGTAATCAAGAGAAATGTGATCATTCTTATTATGGTATCCAGAAAGAATCACAAAACGTATAGTCTCTCCTGTATCTCAAAGATTATTTCAAGGATGAAAAAAAGCAATACACCAGAAAATTTCATGAAGAAAACTTGTACTGATATTAGTACAACATATGACACTGCTCTTTCTTGTGCACTGTGCTGTCTCATCACAGTTTTTCTCTATTTTTTCCCTTGCAAAAGAGCCTTACCTTCAGTTCAATAATCACTTTTGTAATTGGCAGCATCAGTGATTTCCACATATTTTTCACCTCAGTACATTCAGTTGCCTCAGACAAAGGGATCAAACATAATTATGAGAGTGAGTTTCCAAGAAACGACGTTTCTCTGAGCACTGGGGGCCAAAGTAAAAATAAATTAAACGTCCCTGTTGTAACAGATCATAGGGATTAGATTACATTGATTAAATTTTCAGAAGTCCAAATATATAGCAGACACACCAGTCCTTGGGGCTCTTGCAGACTCCTTTGCTCTAAAAGGTGAAATTACTTAAATAATAGAAAAACTAATCATCACCATTTTGTCTTTAGAAACTTTGTCTTTAGAAATGATGGCACTTCAGCATTGTCCACAAATGGCTGGTGGAAAAGTAACAATTATCCTAGGTCATTGGGGATAATTTTTGCCTGCAGTCAAACACCCTGTGATTAATCATCTGTCATACTCTGGCCTTTTTCAGACTAGGGTTTCCCTGAACCTTCTGTACTTTATCTCTCTGGTTGCCTGCAATCCAGACTGCCTGAGAAGCCTTATAGCTTTCTTGTCCACAGATCCATTGGTAGAGCTGCTAAATGTTGCACGTGAAAGCTCTTTTTTCATTGTTGTTTGGAATCTGCTTCCTGACTGATACATTTCATGATCCCAATTCATCTCTATCTTTATCCTCCATGCATGTCGTAATTATGTAGACCTCTGACATGACCTCCTCGAATTGGTAACCCTTCTCTTCCCGAACAACTCTATTATTTCTACTATGGAAAATGTTTGTTTCCTCTGATCATGGCTACTGCTTTTTTTCAAAAATGTGTCTAGTACTTCCATATCTTTTTAGAGAAGAGGAGTCTAGAGCTGCCTACATTATTCACAATAAGAGAGAACTGTAAATTTATGCAGTGGCAGAATTATTATTTTTTCTTTGCTTTCTATATATATATTTTTTTGTTCCCCCAAAATCCTAATGCTTTATTAACTATCTGGGTAGCTATTCATCCCTGACCCAATGTTTTCATGGATAAATTGAGTCAACTACAAAGTTTTCAGCTCAGACTCCTTTTGGTTCCCCATGAAGTTCTCTGTAAGACTTGCAAGGCTATCCTGTTTCAGGGCAACCGCTAACCCTTCTCTTTCTAGCAGATGCTGTCTGAAGTCTATTGCATTGCAGCAAGAGAGATGGAGATGGATATTTTGCATTCATGTGAATAAATGACAGGTTGTTGCAGAATGGAGTGTTCCATAAGAAACCTGTATCTTCACGCTAATACAGAGAACTTTTTTTAATTCAAGTATAAGATCAACTAAAATTATATTACTTCTATTCATGTTCCACTTCTACCTATAATTTAAGAAAATGCCACTGGAGTTAAGGAAATACCCTGTCAATGGTTTTGCATTACTTAGTCTCAGGACATGATGTTCTGAATTCCTTACAAAAGGCTGACTTTTCTGAGATATAAACAAACTAAATTGTCATGAATAAATCCTAAAGGAAAGTCAGCTGAATATATCTATACTGATAGCAGTAGAATAGGAAGGTACTGCTGTAATTGGCAGACAGTTTTAGCTTCTTCCTCCAAGCTTTAATGATCTTTGCCACTCTTTTCTACAGAAATTTCATAGTGGTTGATGAAGGTAAAAACACTATTCCTCATTTGAAATTTTAATAAATACACTGAAGTTGATTCAGTGATACCATTTCCAGTACATAATTTCTGTAAGTTTCCCTTGTAGAACATTATGTGAATAGTTTCCTTTCAGAACAATGCAGTGATCATTTACATTCCTTAAAGAATTACGTAAAATTTTGGATGAAGGTGCTTAAATTTAAGTATATATTTTATACTAAACTAATGTGCTGTCTTACTTCTCAGAAAAAGAATAGCAACAGCATCACTCTTCTGTATGGATGGTATTTTCTAAACAGAATGCAGTATCAATACATGTGATTTATGCTGTGCTCATCACTGAGGATCTTTAGCTCCAATCTTCATTCTTCAGGTAAGATAACTGATTATTTAATTAAAAACAAAGCAAGACACTGATTGTTTCCAACATCATCTAGCTGTGTCTACTTGAGATATCCACTTTTCGGTGAAATATGAAGCAGACTCTGTACTTGTTTCTGTTTCTTTGTTGAGATTTCCAGTCTAAGAAAGTACATTCTGTTTTGGTATCATGATTATCAATGGAGTCCTGCAACTCCACTTATTGAAAATAAATACCAACATCTTTCAGATTATTCAGCAATGATCTGTATCCAGAAAACATATATCTAAGGCTGAAAACAGGAAAAAAAAGGAGAAATTCTCATAGGGAGGAAAATCTGTGGAAAAATTTGTCTCTTACATGGTATCCGTTGTTATCAAAGGTATCTGCTTACATGAATTTGGAAGTTTCAAAATTTTCAGAACTTATAGCTTAGACCAGTTACTGTGAATTATGTAATTAATACTTAGAGAACATTTATAACTAAACTTCCTTGGCTTATTTGGAATTTTTACATGTAGACTTTTCAGAAACTAACAATTAATTATCTCAAAAGTCTAATTATCTTAAAAAAAAAAGCCAAACCACAATTATTAATTTTCAATAGCCAGATGCTGATACCCTGCTACAAGTGGCCAGAGCAACTGTCTGCACATTCTTGCAGCAGAAGAGAAATCAGGAGAAACCGTTTTATTAACTATTCTGATTACTTGGGCATCAAATCTCATTACATTTCACTCAATCATCATTTTGCCAATCCTCATAATCAGTGTTTATCTCAGCCTCTCTACCTGAGAGGCACTGAAATACCAGTGCAACTTCAGCTTCTGACAAGTGTTCATATTAAGCTTTTCCTCATTACATAATATAAACCTCCAGCACCCACAATTCCCTCATGAGAGTAAATACTACTTCACTCTATTTAAAGTGAGGAAGTTCTGTGTATTTTCAGTTCTCTTCCTCAAGGTAGCCTTTCTCACCATTCCAGACCCTTGTAGCATATTTACTAGCTATGGACAACAGCATAAATTTCCTTATTCTAAAACTCATCCAAAGAGAGGAGCTAAAGATATGCTCTGCAGGGAAGGATTAGCATGCCATTAACTGAATATTCTGATTATTTTCCCATGCTGTATGACTTTTTCATCTCAGCTAGTGCAGACATCTAAAGGACTGATGCATGGCAGTGCTCATCTTGCATCCATAGAGCCACTGGAACCACTGGTGGAGCCCAGTGGAAAAAGCCCCACAATGTTTTACACAGCAGCTTGTAAATCACATGAAGTCATGTTTTTCCATGGGAGTTGAATCATTATAAAACAGAATGGCAACTTTTCCTTGCAGTGAGGCTCTTTATCTACCTGTGTCACAGGCAATGTCACCATCCAGCAAGATAACTGTCTCCAACAATAAGATTCAGAAAAACTCCAGCTTTCAAGCAGATTTCAGAATAAATATGAGGCAAAACTGTCTCCTTACACATAGGATATGCAGATTAGCATGAGCATGGCTTTTAAGTGAAAAGCCTCATTCACAGAATCAGCAAAACCTCATTCACAGAATTTGCATTAAATAGATGTGTCCAACAGGAGATAAAAAAGGAGGAAAAAAAGTCAGCTTAAAACATTTGCAAACTATGGAGCAAATACTTGACAGATTCATTTGAAGGACAAGGAGTGGAAAGGCAGCCTTATAGATAAAATTTTTGACGGGTTTTATTTTTGAAATGGTTTAGAGGAAAATATAATTGTCTCTAATTTATAACATTTCATTATGAAATATTTCTGAGTGCATAATGAGTATCTGCCATGCCTAAATATCCTCAACCCTGTCACACACATAATTTCAATTCAAGGCAATAACTTGGCAAAATTCCTATCAACTTCAGTAGGAAATTATCTTGCAGGTTTTGATCTCTGAACTATTAGTATTGAGGGGGAACCAAATGGAGTCTCTCATAATGTTGGACAGTGCACGTAGCCTATAAAGATAAACTCTCATTATTTGTTCTGAGTCCCTTACAAAAGAGAACAAACCGAGTGCCAAAAATTATCTCATGCCACTGTTTTCATTTTTTTCTCTAGATACATTGAGATACATAGATCTTTTAGTACAGGACTCCAACTTTGATCTCTTTCCTGTATTTCACAGAAGAGCTTCATATTTTGATGGGATAAAGGATTTTTCTTTTTGGTCCCCTGCCTAGACACGCTGCAGGGGTGGGCCTATATGGGAGGTTTTGTAGTAATAATACACTCCTTAGACATCTCTGGAGCTGGTGAAGGAAATAAGACCAAGGAAGAACAGGAGTTGATAATGTAATGGTAATAGTAAAAATGTGGCTGCTCCTTTCTGAAGTGGTTTAAGAGCGTCAGGTCTCTGAAGAATTTTTACTGACTCTTCATCTACAAAGACTGAGAAGATAGAGCATGGTTGCCATTTTTCTGAAGACAGAAAATGTACAGTGAAGTATGATGACAAAAAATATTACATTCCAGTAAGAGATGAGAGGAGAATCAAGGCAAGGCTTCAAATCCCTTTGCCTAATTTTGTACGATTTTGGATTATTTGGCTTCATTCATTAATTTCATCTGTTTTGCTAAAAGGTGGGAGCCAAAGATCAGTGCTCTTTGTATGTGCTGATTGAATTTTGTTCTTTTCCACCATAAACCAAAGACTGAAAAGCAAAGAAACATTGGATTCGGTAATGCCTAAAAATAAAGGCTCACATTTCAATTGTAATGATCCATCAGTATGATAAATGCCTGCACACAGATAACTGTATTTATTATGCTGATAGTTGCATCCTAACATCCAGCATAGTACAAAGCACTAATAAGTAGCTTGATTTGAATTGTATGGAACGTAAATGTAGAAATCATGGGACATGAATGTTGTCTTCAGTTACAGACAAAAAATCTTGAATGGAGGGAGGGCTGAATTTTCTAGTTGCCCAAAAGGCAGGTTTCTCAATGGGTTTTAGTCTCAAAGATGAAATCTACATTGCTCTGTATCTTCAGATATAGATATGCCAGTATGTTAATGTACTAGAAAAAGTGATAAGAATAAAAATATGGATGAGTTCAGCCTTGTCCTAAAGCAACAGAAAGATTCTCTTGGGTACTAAAAAAGAGATATATAACCATCAACTGGAACTTTAATATTCTAGCAGCAAAAAATACTAAAACTCACAATCCTGAAAATGACAGATGTCTGTCCGAGAAGTGAGGCACTAATTACAGAACAATGTAGCTCCCACTCTTGAAAAATCCTTGGAGCACAGTATCCTAAGACAACAAGACATGAAAACAAAGACAGGATTCATTGACCTCTAGAAAGATCATTATGATTGCTTCTCTTACCACATATATGTATAATATTACAAAAATATTAGTCTTAGATGAATGGATGCAACCTAAAAAGCTACTGATACAAATAAATAGAAGTCCGAATTACTGGCTACTCTCAGTTAAAAAAAAAAAAAAAGCAAGTTTTCAGCTAAAACACAAACTGAATACCATATGAGTTTCAGTGGAAGGTCTGTCTGTAGCGTACTGTCAAAGGGAGGATTCTGAGGGAAGTAGCACATTACAAAACAAGGGATTACAAGGGAGGAGTGAATCTGTGGCAATATATACACATAATCAAGCCCATAGTTAGTCCCTGTTCAGGGACTTCCTAAACTGAAGACTCTATCATGACTATATTGTATTTAACAGTGTCTGACAAACCTTATTCCATCAATTTAACTAATCATTTTCCTGAACTCACTTAATCTCTTGGCTTTCAAAGCCTCCTGTCAGCAGTTTACTAACACTGCCTGGAAAATGCTTCAACCTCTTTTTTTCTAAATTGGCTTCCAAACTATTTAATTTAGTGTCCTTTAACTTTGTGCTGCAAAGAACAGTGCATACTTTCCTGCTCACATTCTTCATACTAATCTTGATTTTATAAATCTAAGACTTATTCTCTCTCAGTCTTCTTCTCTCAGATGAAAACATCCAATCTGCAGTATCTGCAGAAGAAATTCCGTAACTCTATTCACCTTTACCTCCTTCTTTATGCTTTTCCTCCATCTTCTCAGAAAGGAAAGCAACTAAAATTGTATACAACACTCAAGATACAAGAAATACATGAGATTTCTATACTGGCTTAGAGGGATTTCCTATTTCTGCCTTTTTCTTTTTTTGCTAATGATTAATAGGACTTTGTTCTTTTGGCTAATGCTAAATGATGGGATGATGTTTTCAGAAGTTCCCACAATGATGACAAGATTTCTTTTTGGATTGGCAATGGCTAACAAGGTCTGTCATCACGAATGCATTCTTCACCCCCTCTGTTTTATCCCTTTAGGTTTCATCTGACATTTTTTTAACCCAGTCTTTTATTCTTGCATGGCAATTCTGAGACAGTTTGCAAACAATTTTAGTTTTGATTACTCTGATTTTCTATAGTCAAAAATGTCATCATATCTTTATTTGCTCCCTCTCCAAGAGCATTAACTACACAGATTGCAACATGTACCCATCTGAAACTCTTAAACTTATTTTACTACTCTTCTATGCCACTGCATAAATATTCCTTTATATTATTATGGTTTCATCAAGCTTTGCTAGAACAGAGTTTAGACTTAGTGACCTCTACTTGCTTGGATTACTGACTGTTTTAAAATATTGACACCTTTCCTCCTTAAGTATTGAAGATTCTGGTACCTTTGGAACCAGTGCCATTGTGATAGAGCTTTTGGCATGGACAGGTTTAGGATGTTAAATTCCTAGTTTGTCACCTGTTAATTGGATGCTCCATAGAGAATTATATGAGGTATAATTAATGTTTGTAGGTTCACAACAATTACCTATAGCATTTTCTGAGAGTTGATTTTAGCATTAACCTTTACATGGTTATTAATTATCTGGAAAAAAAAAAAATCTTATGTTAATGTGTTCTCTATAGTAATTCTGTCTACAGACTACTCCATCATTTGTGGCTCTCATTATAAAGATCTGTGCCTGCTCACATCTCTTGTCTGTACAAGTGCAAGGGTTTAGTTTCTCACATTGATTAATGATCATACTAGATTTGCACTACAGGAGATTGGGTATAATTTCTAATTTTAATTTCTTGAAAATTTTAGGAGCCCATTTCTATCTCTATTAACAAAAAGGAGGAAGGGAATTCATGTGGCAAACATCTTTTTTGGTGGTCAACTTCTAATTTTTGTATGATTGCGCAATGACATGAACCCCTCTCACATATGAAAGTGTTCTGAAGTTTACACAGAGAATTCACACATACAATTTCCCCCAAAAAATGAGATTTAAATCAAATGTAAACAAGAAGCATGTCACCAGAGAAAGTCATAGCCCAAATATGCAAGATAAAATTTCATGCTCAGTGAGCATCAAATGTTAGGAAGTTTTCAAATTATTCTGTTTTCTCTTTTTGCACTGAAGATATTGCCAGATAACCACTGCCTTTAATGGCTCTGTGCTTTAAAAAGGACTGTGCAGTTTTAATGTCAGCCCTCCTGCTGTTTCACTGCCTTTGACTATTAAAGACAGTTTGTGCTATTAACATGGTGTTTGGCAAAGTGATTGCCTCAGCTATTGTTTATGACCAAGTAAACCTGCTACTTTGTGAGCATGGTAGAGGAATACATTTCAGCAATTTTGCTTTTGCTGAATGAGAAATTATAATGGATATTTTTCTCAAGGTTTTGTTTTTAAAGGGCCATTTTTGCAACATGTTGGCTACTTTTCAAAGTGTCAGCAGCATGCATTAAGCAATGCCTTAAAGGTCTTTTCTTAAAGGTCATTTTCTCTCTTAGCTGGTGTTTGCTGCTGACAGCAATATAGCCTCAGTGATATTGTCATAAAACTCAAAAAATGAGTTTCTGATAATCTTTAGGAACCAGACACTGAGAGTCCAGAAATCAACATAGGAGTCAGACATTCATGACTATATTCCAGCTGCCTTTCTGACAAAATACATATTACATATATTGTTAATTACAGTGGGCTATGGAAAACCCACAAATTAATAGAGTAATAAGCATTAACTATACTAAATCTCATAAAGGATGAAGAGCTCTTCCAAGAATGTTTTTCACTCAATTATTTTTTGTTAGCAGAATAATATGGATCTGATTGTTTTTCTTTAGCATCAAACATATAAATTGCAAAAATTAAAAGTTGCTGCAGGCTCAGTTCCAACTTGCCAGGTGTTGTAAAAACCAAGTGATAATGGCTGTTCCTGTAGAGACTCATTTGAGTCTAAGGGTGGAAATTCCCACAACTCTCAAGCTCAGGATGGCATAAACTGATTTCTGTGGTTTACCTTCCCATCAGTCTTCTCACTCTCCTACCACTTTTTTCACACATCCATGTTGGTTTGTGGTATTTTTAATCATCTCTGCTCCAAAGTAAACTCCATAGGATATCTGTTTTGTCCTTCTACTCTGCTAGTGCTGCAATCCCAACTCTGTCTCTTCCAATTTCTAGATAGAACATCCAAAATACAAAAACCTGCCTCCCACTGTGGTACTGCCAGTGCTTTTTGTGAGCACCATCCTCCTGGTCAGGAAATATTAACTCAGCAAGACACTGAATTATGTTGTGATGCTGCCTTCCAGTCACCACAGATATGTTTAAATCGTTGATGAAGAATAATTGCTATCAGTAATAAACTTCCTGTCCAGCCCACTTCATTATCTTCACATATTGTGATAGCAGCAATTCACAATTCCTTGCTTTTCTCACAGCCAAGGCAGAGAGCTTGAACAGGAGCTCAGGAGGCCATACCTGTAAAGGATGTTCCAGTGCTCTGCATACACCAGTCTCCTGTTCATGTTGCTGGAGCATCTTCTTCCAGTGGTGCTCCAGGCTCTGCTGCCCCTCTTACCCAGGGCAGACCCAAGCCTGAGATCACTCCCTAATAAATATAGATGGGTGCACACTGAGTCCTCAGCACTGGCTGCTGCAGATTCGCTCCTACTCAACCATACTGCTTGCTAGTATAGGCATAGCCTTAGTTCTGGAAATACAGGGAAAATATATAAGGGCACTGTTTTTCAGATGTCTGTTCCCTTTTTGTCAGAAGAGTCTTTTCAGCTCTGAAAACTTCTCCCTGTTTAAAAGGCAGATTATTATCATTTTTTGTATGTTTGTTTTAAAAGGGGATTTAATGAGACTCACAGACACACTGCGGGAAGAACTGATAAGAGAAAAAAATTACAGGCAGAAAAACAGCACTCAGTTCTGAAAGAACATCCCCAGCCAGAAAAACCCTGTGCAGAAGGAGAGAAAAAAACAATATTTCAGTGCAGATCCAAAGCAGGAGCTGCACCAGGGAGCAGGAATGTAACCACAAATGAAATCCATTAATAGGGCACTTGACCTTTACTGGGTATTATTAACCAAGAAGAAAAAGAACCTGGACAAATGCTAGGTCCAGTTTGTTCATTTTCTGTGCTAGCAGTGGTTGTAAGTCAGTAAAGCTATCCCCTCAGAGCAAGTTTATTCCTTACATGGCTCTACTGCATCTCTTCTCCCAAGCAGGCAATAATATTTACACTGAGGGGCTCCCTAGGGAGCTTCATGCAAATCTCCTTGTCCAAGGCAAACTCTCCAATGGTGCCTGAAATGAAGCACTGGAGGTGAAGGCTTTGTGGCTCCCTCCTCCCAGACTCCAGCAAAATTGCTCCTAGGTACACCTCACTCTGAAGCAAGTAGCAAATGTAAGAGAAGTGCAAAACATCTGTCGTCAGTCTCAACAACGAGGGAAGAGATTTGCTCTGCATGTCCAAGTGCAGAGATAATATCCCAACGGGTGTGCTCCCTGCTGAAAACTTATAACACTTCTGACAAGCAAAACAGTGATGGGATTTCTGCTCACTTGATGTCTTCCTTTCCCAGGGTCACTGTGCTCCCCAGCCATTTGGCCACGTTTTACAGCCTCGTTACAAGGGCAGTTGCGTTATTTCTTAGTGCCACCAAGTGGAGAAATTCAACACTACCATTTTCGATCATCACTCTCGACCAATCAACTCTGGTGCCAGCAGAAGAGCAAAAAAGTCCATCAGTTTAAGGTTTTGCAAATTAAAATAAAAATTAGTGTTATCTATTTCGATGCTAAATAGGAAACAAGTTCACAACAGAGCAAACCTTTAAATATGTATAAATCAGTAAGGCTCTATTCAGAGTGACAAGAAGTATATGCTAAAAACTACGGAAAGGAGAAAGAGGGCTTAACCACATAATTAAATTTAAGAGTAGCTGATTTCAATGTCTTGCTCCACAGGCATGGTTTGCTGAGCTGGAGCCAACGATACTGGTAATTAATTCAGAATTACTGAGTGGAAGTTGAGATTTCCAATAGGTTGATGCCACTTTCCATTATAATTTAATGGGAGGAAAAATATTCACCTCTTCCAGGTACAGTGTAATTGTGAAAAAGTTCAATTCAGTTCCTTATTAAATCGTGGCAGCAGTATAATGAGTCAATCACTGAACTCTTTTTGTAAGCATATGAACTTTACCAGGCAGCAGGAAAGTCAACAAGGGAAATGTTAGATAGCAACAGTATCATGTATCCATCTGAATCAGGTATTTTCACTTTTTCAGATTTATGTTAACTTTGCCTGTATATAGACAGTGGTACTGATCATAGGGTCACATCAAACATAATTTTCCATTAGATCTACGAAGAAATAAACAGAGATGTGTTTCTGGAACAGGAATTTACGTCTGGTTTACTGGATATTAGGAAGAATTTCTTTTCTAGTCTTTTCCAGTCTTAATGAGTCTGTGATTCTACTCTGCAGATGCGACTGCCTGGAGCATAAAATAGTTGCATGCATTCTTTAAAAAAAACAAAATTAAATTAAAAATTAAAAAATAAAAATAAAAAAGTTAGCTTTTTAGTGCAAATGCATTACATCTATTCAGATAAATGAAAATGTTATAAGGATCATAGGATGAATTTAACTAATGCAAATATGGCAGTGAAGTCTTTCCCCATTGGAAGCAACCTTCAGAAACTTCTGAATAATCAGAATAAACTGTTTTGAGCAAGAAAGAGCAACTGGGCCATCTATAGCTGGAGTAAGGGCTGGTATGTGGGTGCACACAGGTAGCCTGATCTCAGAGAAAAAATGGCTTTTGCTCATTTCAGAGCAATCCAGGTAACAGTTTTTTCTCAAAGCCATTCTTCCTGTAAAGTGTTGGAAAACTGCATGTTCATTCTGTTTACTCAGAGAGCAGCTCATTATTTACAAATAGTGGTATAAAATGAAAGCTAAATATAGCTTAACTATCTTCGTGTACATATCAATAAAACGCACATCATATGCAGACCACACAGGAGCATCATCTAAGGGTCAATCACTGCACTTAGGGAAGCCTAAGCACTTCGCGTGGCTCCTGATGTGAGGGGCAGCCCAGGCTTTGAGTGGTTTGGCTGCGACTAGCAAATACATCAGTAGGGGATAGTTGTCCTGGCTGCCCCAGAGATCAGCAATGGGTTCTTTCCTGCATCTTCCCCTGGGTTTCTAGGACATTTCTTTTCTCCCAGTCCTTTGGGACTATGCATGACTAATTCCCAGTGGATCCCACAGCTGTACTGCCAAGCTCGGGCACTGCACAAGCATCAGCACTACAGATCCCTGTGCTGGATGTAGCCTTTAAACAGCTAGACAGCATGCAGAGCAGCAAGCAGCTGAGCCATCCCAACTGACAGGCCTCATCAATGCCACCATTTTTATTAGGCTAGGCTTGAAGAGTGTTTAGACACTTGCTATTAAGAGATTAAACCTTAGAGGTTAATGTGAAAACATAGTAAAGAAATAATCTTGGGAGAAATAAATTAGATATTTGAGTTTAAGAAAGGACACATTAACATTAGAAGCAGCTCATTATATTCTCTAGGAATTTAGTCAAGAATTGCATGAGTAATCCTGTGTTTACATACTTGGTCTAGTGTTAGATATTTTCCAGTAAATTGCCAGTAGGAACAAGCCTTCCCAGCTTTGCAGCAGAGAAACACAGCAGAAGGAGAACATATCTTCCTTTGTCTGTTACTTCAGTAGTGACACAAGAAATAAACAAAATCCCGTGCCTAGACTGCAGAAGGGTTAAAGAGATGCTGAAATAAAGTAAAAAAGAAACTGTTAAGTCCTCAATAACCTGCAAGGAACTCATCCATCTAGTATTCAATTCATTCTAGATTAAAAGATCCATTGTAATTACATAGCAGCCTTACACATTTCCAAACAGGTATCTTCCTACCCTCTTCCTCCTGCATCCATCATATACCTTTATAAACTCTTCAGACTTATCCTGTGGAAATTTTCCAAGTGCAATCTATTCAGCTAAATGTCTGTTAACCTGACAGCTCCTTCCAATTAGTCCTTCCTATTTAAACACATGCCTTGTCTGCTACCGCAGGAACATTCAATTAAGATGAAGAAAAAAAGTGCAGTAGACAAGTTTGACACTAATATAAATAAATGAGTGTATTTTCTTCATGCGCAAAGATATCACAGTTCAGATTTCTATTGAGCTTTCACCTCAAGGGGATTTAAGTACAGATAAATTTGCACAATGTCTATTCGGAGAGGAAAGGAAGAGTGGCACTAAGAAAAAGCAAAAATGTCTTCAAACAACATACAAATTCACGCAGATCAGTAGGATAATGAAATTAAGAGCGATTTAAATGCCATTCTAACTGCATTTCTTATACTGATACTGGTGCAAAAATAGACAACTAATTTGATAACATTCTTCCTCAGAAACACAAAGCTATAAGTGGTCTTCTGAAAAATCAGAGGTGTAGTCTGTTCTCCTTTCTTCCCAGGAACACTTTGCATCACCAGTCCAGGTCTTTGTAAAATGATAAAACAATTTTTGTACATGAAAATCTATTAAAATAGATTCTTCTTGGCCATTTAACATGAGTGCTGCTGTCTTTTATTTCTCTCCATGCCAGTCTCTCACTCTTTTCTAAAGGTATCAACCAGCTTCTCTCTCAGGGAGCCCAAGAGACAACACAGTTACACTGAACTTGCAGCAGGTTGCCCTCAGCATTTGGATAGTCACAGAATCATAGAATTGCCAGGGTTGGAAGGGACCTGGAGAGATCACTGAGTTCAACTCCTTTGCTACAGCAGGTACCCTACAATTACCACCTCCGTTTAAGATCTGGGAGAGGGCTTCTCTCAATGGAAACTTATTTTTTGTTCAGTGAAATGATACAATTGAGAGAACAAAAAAACAACATTTTTCTCACAACCTTCAAGGAGATGTCTAAAATCTGAGACACTGTGCCAAAGCACATAGAGATGTTATAAACCATGCCTCTTTGTATGATAGACTGTCTGTAAGATAGTTAAATATTGCCATGATTTGTGTGTTAAAAACACTTAGATTTCCCTGCTGAAGTTGCGCTTCCCAGTGCGAAGCATTTGCTTCTCATCAAGAGCCATGCTTTATTAGCACAGAGTTCATCAGCAGAGGGGCCAGTCCCTCCAGCAGCACTAATTATAACCATTTCCAAGAAGGCTGGCTGTGGTTCCCGTTAATCAGGACCCAGTCTGTGACAGATGCTCACAGATGTTCCTCAGGGATGAGACTTGTAACATAAATCATTATTCCTGTGATAGCAACGGGTGGCTGCTCGGACCTTAGCCCAGTAAACCACACTTCTACTTTAATATCATCGGGAATATCCAGAACATTAGAAGGTGGCCAGGTGCTTCCACACTTTGCCATAGGAAGGCATGAATGGGACTGGAAAATACTGCCTATATGCAAGTAAAAGAAAATATTCTATTTTCTGTATATGTATTACTGTATCCTAACCTAACATGCCAAAAGAAATTGAAGACACTAAGTCATGGAAATATAGGAGTCAGAAATAGGCATTTTAATAGTTCCAGAGCAAATCATGTGTGTTCTGATTTAAATCAAGCTTTGGCCTGCTTTTTATAAACAAGCACACTGGTTGTGCTTTTTTGCCATATGCTTACTTAGCTAATTACATCAAAATCTACTTAAGCATTTATAAGGAAATGGACTGCGGACTGTTGAGCATCATGGTAACACATAAAGCAGGAGTTAAATTCTGTTCTGTTTATCCAGGCAAGGAACAGAAAACATCTTGAAAATGCCAAAGTCAGAATAAAATTTAATTGGGGCAAGAAAAAATGCAGAAAAACCAGGGACACAGCGAGGTTCACAAGCTCTCTATGAACTGAAATATGCTAACACAGTGTTTGGAAGAGTTTCCAACACATAAAAAAGGCAAAAATAATGACAAACAACTGCCCTTAAGTGTCAGGAAGCAAAAAAAGAATACATATATTCAGAGCTGCAATTCATGTCCTGAGTAATTTGCCTTGCTTTCAGCAAAAATGGGAATTCAGCCAAGGAAATACATTTGACCTCCCTGTTAAGCCTGCAGATAATCTGATTTTCAGCCGGGTTTTGGCTCCCAACACACCTTAAGTGATGGTGGTGCTTGAATAGCTGTGGTCCCTTCCCAACATCAAGGCCAGGAGATGAACAGCTGGAGAAAAACACAATTTCCAGCTGTGACACAAACAATTTGATAGCATACAATAGCTGATATTAGGGAGGAAATTTTAACTCAGTCATTTACAACCATGAGAAAGTGCTGCTTGCCTCCTGTACTAGCCTTGACAAACAGACATTGGGCTTCTCAGTACATGCAAGTCATTGAGACCCTGAAGCACGTTCAGTGAAGGGCAAAAGAAACTGGTGAGGGATCTGGAGCACAAGTGTTATGGGGAGCAGCTGAGGGAGCTGGGATTGTTTAGTCTGGAGGAGGAGGCTTAGGGGTGACCTTATAGCTCTTTATAACTATCTGAAAGGAGGCTGTGATTAAGTGGGCATTGCCCTCTTTTCCCAGGTAACAACAGTGATAGGATGAGTGAGAATGGCCTTAATTTTCACTAGGGGAGATTCAGGTTGAATGTTAGGAAAATTGAGAAGACACATCAGCCTATCTCACAATTCACACAGAATTTTGAGTAGGGTAGTAGTGGAAAGAAGGGGTGTTTTTTTTTTGGCTTACTGTGCTTACTTGAGCTGCTCTCCAAACATAGTCACACCTGTGTATGCATGAAGTTGCACTGGGTGCATTTTATAGAAAACCTAAATTCTCACATTTGTGCCTTTTTTCTAGCTGAGCTTTGCTGTCCAGGCACCTGCACATATAGAAGCAGCTTAAATTGCATTTTTCTTCATGTCATTTAAATAATTTAGGAACTCTGAACAGAGAGAGCGAATATTAAGCAATTTAAAGGTTTCTCAAGAATCCCTGAGAGAGAATCACAGGATACTGACTGCAATCAAAGTGGAACTGGCTCTTCTCCTTTGTCAAACTCAGAGGACGTAGCATGTGAGAACAAAATAACATAACAACACTTTGCTTGAAAATGTTTTTCTTTCCATCCACATATACAAACAGGAAGACCGTGTCTTGTATTATAAGATGTTTTTCCATACTTCTCCTTCTATACTGCTCACATATAAGACACTCCATGTTGTAGAGGTTTCTATAGCAACAAAATATTTATTTTTACAATAGGAGCTGTTCTTTCCCCAGGTATATCAGCAGGTCATAGTTTAGCCTTTGAAATTAAGCTTCTTGTCTTTATGGAGCTGCATAACCAGAGTGTGAAACTGTATTTTCCACTTAGTTTTCATGAGTAAATAATGATGCCTTGACTCCAATTAGCAAACAGAGAAATTAGTACAGGAATTTTAGTGGCAGAGAACAAATTAGTGTGTCTGAGTGCTTCATAAGCTTTGAAGTATGCATCCACGTATGCCTTTCCTACCCTTAGGAATTTATTACTCTCATTTCACAGCAGACAGGGAGAAGACAGAAGCACATAGAGGGTAAGTGCTACAATCATACAGAAGGGCTGTGGCTGAGTGGACTGTGAGATGAAGTGGTACAATTATGAGGCTTTTGCCCTCTCTGCCATACCATTTTGTAAACACCACTGAGGTGGAAAGGATTATTTGTGTTCATCTTGATCTAAACTATGCTGAAGTTCAAATGAACTTCCTTTCCTGCTTCTTCACATCATTGCCCCTTTAGCACCCAGGGCCTCGATCCTAAGCATCAAGTTTTTTCTTTAGCATTCATTTTAGACAGTCCCATCAATGCAATCCATCCCCATCCCTGCTGTCACCACAGCTTGGTTCTTTATCCTTTCATACTTCCTCAGACTCACTTCTCCAGTCAAGTTTGTTTTGTTTCCATTTCCACCTTCCAAAGATTTTCTGAGCAATTTCTTTTGACTAAGATTTTACTCACCAGTAAGGCTTTTTTCCATCTTCCACCTCAAACTGTTATTTTGTCATGATTCAGACAGTATCCTTTTAGGACAAAGAGCATTTCAAGTTGCATTTGATAACAGCAGCACACATTTATGCCGCTGGAACAACACAAAAGCATATAGGATCCAGATATAATCATTCTTGTTTGGGAGGATGAGTGAAGAAGACAGTAATCTCACAACTCAAAAAGACTATTCTTCTTCCTCCATTAATTTATTGTGCATTCGGGCTATTATTCAAACTAAGATTTTTGCTTGTAAAATAAGCAATCTTTCTGTCAAATCAATCCCTAGGAGGCAAGTGGCCCAACTTCTGTTTGTTCTACAGTGCTGGTTTCCTAGAGCCTGGAAAAAAAAATAGAGAAAAGGCCCAAAATCTAGCATGAAATGCAAGCAGAGCTGGTCCAGCAGGGGAGAGGAAGGTGTCCCCAGCCTGAGAACAGTGGCAAATCAATTCTCCTACAGAATATCATGTAGAAGGCACAACTCTGCTAGGATCTACTCAGCCTAGCCCAGAGAACTGAAGCCACCATCTTGCTGCAGTTTTAACTGGCTCCTCTGCTTAAACATACCTTTTCCCAAGCTGCTGATGTAACATGAGGGCTTCAAGGTGAACTGCTTTGTGCCATGCGGAATGTCTGGTTTTGAACAGCACCTCTCCAGGATACAGTCTTCCAGCTGTGAAGAATGCAGGTCTTAGTGAAGTGCTTTTTTGGCCTCCCACAGACCTTGCACAATGTTGAGACTTTTTTTTCCAGTGAAGTTTGTCACATCAAGGCACCAAGCAGACTCAGGCCAGTCACCGAATTTCAGTACTCCTTGTCTTCCCTAAAAACCACAGCAAGATCAACCAAAGACCCAGGAGAGGCAGGACAGATCTTGAAGTATATGGGTTCTATTTTATGGGCTATCAGAGCAGTTACTTTCACATTAACACTTTCACCATGAATAGCCACTCTAATTTAACTTGGTTGCTCCTCTGTAATTCAATGAGAGATCAGTTACTCAGCAGAACAAGGCACTGAAGCAGCAAATAAATAAAGCAGACAGGTTCTGCTTCTGTCACATTACTTCTGTTTTGTCATCCTGAATATGTCACCAGGGAGTGAGGATTACTTTAATTACCAACTGCTTTAATTTCAAATAGTTATGGAAAATTGTGGATCACGTTAATTTACTTTGGCAGCATGACAATGGGATCGCTTGCAATCCTTGCTGGTGGCACTGGGAGGCTGGTGGGGGAGGGAGGGAGGTGGAAGGAAGGCATTTTCACGCATTTCAGTTTCAGAAGGGGTGTTGCCATTCAAAAGAAAGTATGTGACAGCTTTCAAAACGCTGTTAGGCTGGAAATGAGTTGCATTTGCTGAGGTAGTCTATCAGAATTTCTACACTGATTATAAGCAATCCAGAAATGTTCATTGTCTTCATTTCATCAGTTTGGAACTGAAGCAGCTGGAGGGAAAGACTTTTGTTACTTTGACTTCTGCCTTTCCATATGCCATTTTGAGCTTTCAAAAGTCTCTGTGGGTTAACTTGGAAAGCATGTCCAGTCCTAACCCAGACACCTGGGAATACCATGGAGAGGTATAACTAGAAATGCAGTGATTATAGCCCTTTTTAAGACTTCTGAGTTTGATATCCTCCCCGAGACAAGATACTGAGTCTGGATGTGACCCAGTACACCATGCACCATGCTGTGCTGCACACCTCTCTTTCCCTCCATCTCTCTTTTAAGGTCAGGGGAACTTGTAAACACAGGCAGTTTTAAGCACCTTTTATTTGGTAGCAGAACTTCATGCCTCCTGTGTATTCTTAGCTGCCCAAAGTTAAACATTAATTGTTTCATCTCCACTATACTGAAAAACAAAATAAGTTACAGTTTTGATTTAAAAAAAATTTTAAGCTCCACAGATCTGAGCAATCCAATCTCCAGTTCAGACTTATGGGCAATTGAATCAGCTAAAGTGGGAAATCTATGAAGAAATGATGGAGGATCAGAAATTCTTAACTGCATTTCTGTGCTCAAGATAATGCATGCAGAGCTGCATCATACCCACAGAACGCAAGCAGCATCTTGAGATTACAGAGCTTTCATTGCCTTTTTTGATTGATGCAAGTAATATTTATCTAGACTAAAAAACTCAAACAAGTCAAGTTGCTAATAAGGGAGTTTCTTATATTTTGGACCTTAAAGAGATAATGTAAGTGCAAATTTCACCCTTATAATTTCTTTGAGTTAATGGATATTTCCAACTAATGTAAGCATACACTGAAATTCCTGGTGATTGAGGGAATATCAGCCATGGGAATACATGAAGCCCTGTGTTAATAGCTGTCCTACGACTCTTTTGTCACAACACCTCAGATAACACCAGGACACTGACAGCCCGATCCCCTCTACCTGTGTAACAGAAGCATCCTTCTGCTCACCCAGAGTTCAGTAGGATCTAGAAGAGACACTACTGTCTCCAAGATCAAACCTCAAAAACAACGAGTGACACGAGAGGTGAAAGGAATGCCCAGTATCATTAGCTGGGATCAAGGTTGCCCTAATCAAAGGGTGGGCCAATGATGCCCATGAATGCTGCAGTGAAACAGGACAAAAAGAGGAAGACATAGGACTTTTTCTTTTAGGGTAACAGGGTCACCCTTTACACTCAATTCAAGTAAGCTTGTCTTACTCCTTCCACTTTCTTTTCTAGATGCCTGTATATCATTTTCACTTTCTTCAGAGGATTACATGTCTCGGGGACAATAGCTGAGTTTGCTGAGTGAACACAGAGCAATTAGAGCAGTGGTGTAGGCAGCCTCCCATTGCAAAGAAGTGGACAGCTTGCATGCTGCCCCACTGCCAACTGCACTTTTATCTCATAATGCCTTGAAAACTTTTCATTTCTGAATGGGCACTGTGGCATTTACTTCAGCTTCACAGTTATGGAAAAGTTTCCCTGTTGGCTGGTTTCTTTTTTTAGTTCTTAAACTGTTACAATAAGGACAAAGATCATGTTTGGTTTTCATGGTTTTTGTTTGTTAGTTTTGAAAGCAAAAATAAATATAAGATCAGGAGTATCTTAGAAATGATAAAAAAAAAAAAATGCATTTCAGAAAACACATTTACATTTCAAGGTACCACTCCATAGAGGAAAAGTTATCCTGAGATTTCAAAACCAGAGGCCATGTGAGTTTAATAATAGCAAATGACAGAAGCACAAGCCACAGGTATGCTTAATATTTTCTGTTTAGTTTCTAAGACAGCTTTCAAGTCTGGCTATTCCTTTATTTTGATTCCTCAGGATAGCTTTGGGCAGTCATGAATGTAAATTGAACTCTAAATTCCAAGGAAACTGGTTGGAATTGGTAACCTAAAACAGTACTCTCGCTACATGCAAGGGTGGATTGCAAGGAAATGTTATGTCACATATTCTGTGTTATTCTCTACATCTATTGTCTTCTGAAGATTTTTCAAGATTATGTCAACCAGAAACACATCTCAAGAAAGCAATTATCTTTTAATAAGCACTGCAATATCTAAGCAATGTTCATTTTACGTCTTTTTTACCCAAGCATCCAGATGCTCTTGCAAATAACAGCCCTAGAAATAATTCAATTTCAAGGATGCCTTTCTATACTGATTGCCAGATACCACAGGGAAAACTGGATAACAAACAGGCTAAACAGCTGTGTGTATTTAATCCGAGAGCAGCTTTTTTTAGCACCGCTTCATGCTAATTTAATAATTCATTATAAAAGCTAGCTTAGAAGGTTGACATCTCAGTATTGTCAGCTAGCCACACTTGTACTGAGATATCTTGAAAATAAGTAAGAAGCTAGAAACACAAACCTGTACTGCGCACTGTGTCCCCAGCATCATCTGCTAAGATGAACAGCAGCTATAAGAGTGCTGCACTGGCCTAATGGGACAGCCCCCTCAGGCAGCTGGCTGGCAACAGGAGCTTCTCCACCACTGTACCTGGCTGTGTTTGGACACACCTTGGAGACTGTGGCTGGGCAGCATACGTTCAAACTGTTCATTCAGCCCTTCTTGTTGAGTCAACATACAGCTCTAAAGACATAGGTCCAGTTCAGAACAGTTTCTGTGGTACAAAGCTGTGGTGGTGTGCTCTCTGCCCTGAGCTTCCTCCTTCAGTATGCCTGTTATTCCCAAGGCCTTGGGTACAGATAGATAGAGACACCCCAAAAACCTTGTTCAGGACTGGTAACTTCCACAATATTGTCTCAAACTCAGTGCCCAAGGAACTAATAGCAGGCACTCAGTTCACTCAGTTCAAGAGGTGCCAGCTGAGCCTGTGCTTAAATACTGTATCAGCTAATCATCTTATCCAATAAACAGTGATCAGCTAAGAACTCTGTATGGTAGCTGGCTACAAGACAGGCTCTCCTCTTCAGGAGGGACATCTCTTGAGGTTACACCTGCACCAAGATTCCCTTACATCTTGGTGTCAGGATGCCTTGCTGATACAGATTCTTAGTAGACATAGTTTTAAGCTTTGTTAAGATTCAGTTGTAGATTGACTGTGCATATATAACTCCTCAGACACGTAAGAATTCATCATGTCTGGGACTAGGAGTGAATTCAGCTGCACCCATATTGCTTACTTCTGTGGTTCACGGAGTTTAGAAAGCAAGGGGGTCCACAGTGAACGTTATGATTCAATGGGAAGATGTCCTGGATTAGTGTGTTTATGCTGTAAATAATCAAACGTCCCTTGCCATTTTGAATCTTAAACTGCTGTCTTATTTATGACTAAGCTTTACTAATTCATTATATTTTATCAATATATTCCTGCTTCTTTCTTACAAGTGATGTGTATAGCATAGTTGAATCCATGTGACAAAAGCCCAGCAAGAGAGATTCTCTCTGGAAAAGTCGCCTTCCCAAGTATCAGTAGCATCATCCCCTGATTCAAGAATAGGTTTGGTATTGCTATGAGACTATGTTTGATCACATATTCAGAGTAAACTGCCTGACTCACCTCAGCGCTAAAATGTCCATGTGCTAATGCTACTCCGAGAACTCATTTAAGGTGTAAGAGAAAACCTCAAGTTTTCTAAATAGCCCTAGACATTATGACCTGTTTGCCCAGAAGTACTTAAGGAAAATTTGCAACCTGATCAATGCAATGACACAGTATTTTTATCTCTTTCATTATTTCTTATCCCCTTAATACTGATAAACCACATAAACCCCTGAAGTCACAATACCAACAGCACATTTCAAAGATAAATTACATGCATTCTCACGCATGATGAAATTTGCCAAGTGAGAGCATAGATACTTTGGAAATGTGTACTGGGGAAATAGACAGCAGTAGCTTTGTAAAGATAGGGCCCTACATTATTCGTAGAAAAAGTTATTCTCACCAATTCAAGTGTCCATAGCTATTTTTGGCACTCAATAGTGGCATCAGCACAATAAATTTCCTGTTTGCAGCTTTCAGAGCACAGTGTGAAACCCATCTCTTCCCTAAGACTGTATCCTAATGGATCTGTAAGGTCATCCAGACTTCTCTTGAGTTCTGATCCTTTCTAAGCAGGAGCCTCTGAAAGAGAACAGAATCATTACTCATACGTTACCCTCGTACACACTCTGCCGTACAGTGCCTCTGGCTCATACAGAGATTTGCAGAGATGAGCCACACCATCTTCTGCAGTAAATATGCCCAGATCCCCTGTCCTCATGCATAGAGCTTAACTATCTTCTGTAGAGAAATGTATCTTAAAAGCTGAGAACCAAAGTGAAATGAGTGGGCAAATTAAGAGCAGTTTTCATCCACAGAAGAAAATCCAAGGAAGGGGATACTACAGAATTTTCAGGAGTCCAGCTACCTTGAAAGCAGTGGGGTATGTCATCATTTGTACAGCATGGAATCAGACAACATTTGTTGTACCTATCCTATGGTGTTTGGTGCCATCTGAATTCCAGGAAGCCAAACGACTGACTTGTGTAGGAGTAGGATAAGCAAATTCACTGAAAAATGAGAGAGATCTATGAACTGTCAGTCTAGAGACAAGCAAAAGTTTTGGGAATGTCCTTTGTTCAGCCCTGTATTTCTCAGTGCAGTTAGCAGACTAGCATCACTCTGACTCCTGTTTCATGATAGTATTTCAATGATTCTTTAAATTGGAATTGCTTTTCACATAATTATTCTGCCTTTCTGTCAGTCTACGCTTCTAATACTGATTCAAATAAAAAAAATCAAATAGAAACTGGTTCAGCATTTAATGAGAAATTATTGCTGCAAGTACAAATGTAATAAACTATTCATAGTAATAAATATACTTTTAAAGGCTTTATCATATGATCTTGGCAAGGCAATGTGATTTCAAGGACTACCTTTCCAAATAGTTCAATTGTCAACCATTGAATCAGAGAACGGAGGAAGGATTTTGTCTCTTGGGTAGGGAAACTCATAGAACCAGTTAGATCTCCTGTTAGAACCAGACTATTTCCCTCTAATTGCAGACTTTTTAGTAGAGCAGATCTCTGCAGGCCCATGATTTATGTTGAGCTGATGAGCTTCAGCTCACTGCAGTCATGAAAAAATTAAAGGGATTATTCACTGATTCAGGAAGCATCCATCTAATAGCTACTTATTAAACCAAATGAATCTCTTTTATAGGACAAACTTTAGTCCTTGACCACTTAATTATGTGTGAATAACCCTGCTTACTCTTCAGGAGATGTACCAAAAGAATGAGCTATCCTAAGCATAATGGCTAACATCAGTCTGAGGCAAAGAATATTAATTAAGCACCAAGAATACTGTTTCTTTCTTCACATATAAAAAATGGAAAGGTGACAGGTGAGAAAGTTATATTATTGCTAAACAGGCTTGTATTTCCTTTTAAAGGTATCTATAAATAATATTTATAAAGTGTCAGTGACAAAATTTTTTTTTATTCATTAAACTCTACTTTTATTACAGTAATTCATGGAGTCTCAAACACTGGCCAAGAGTATTTAATACCCTGCAAGTCTTTAACAGCTCATCCCAAAAATCTAACTATACATGAAGTAAGGTAATTTGGAGACAAAGAAAGTAGACATTGTCAAAGTATAGAAACAGTGAGGAAGTGTTAGAAAGGCATGGTGAGGACAAAGGTATGAGACTTCCTCATTCAAGTTCTGATGTTAGTTACAAGGCTAATATCCAGCACTGCAATGACAAAGAGCAATTGTATGGATGAAGAGGATGAATGCTGCTTCTACAGCTGTTACAGCACACATCATTCCTAGCTCTTCAAATGCCTTCTGGAGGAAAGTTCCTACTTGTAGAAATTGTACCTGATGATAGCACTTTCCCTAAGACCAGCTTGCAGAAGAGCTGGAAGAACAAAAGAACCTCAGAATCTCATCTGTGTCCAGGGTGTCCACAAAGTCTTCCACTATCTATCAGTTAAATGATGAAAAAGGCAAAAGACTTGAAAATGAAAAGAACTACAAAAATTGGACAAAGCCTGAAGAAGATGGGAAAGCTTCGAGGCTCATTTTATCCAAAACCACAGAATGATATCTATCTGGCTCTCCTTGAAATACAGCTACAACTGAAAGAAATGCTCCTTTCAAACTTATCAACTCATCTGTTTATCTCTCTCACAACTGGCTTTCGCCCTTCATCTTGCCCCCTGGAAAAATGGTCTGCCTTGGAATTGCTTTCCAGAACTTGCCATGGCATTTCTGATGTTTAACA
Source organism: Phasianus colchicus (assembly GCF_987193195.1). Classification (NCBI taxonomy): domain Eukaryota; kingdom Metazoa; phylum Chordata; class Aves; order Galliformes; family Phasianidae; genus Phasianus; species Phasianus colchicus. Next base: position 57,411,168 of record NC_143437.1, on the reverse strand, counting down.
AGAGGGTTGAAGATGTTTTGAATGAAGACTGGGAAGCTGAGCCAAAGTTTGCCAACAAGCTAGGAGCTTTGCTTGTATAAGGAAAAACAAAAACCAGGTTTGGCAAATAATTGTGTCTGGTTGCTGCATCCTACAGCAGGATCTGTTTGCTAACACTGAGTTGAAGCAGACTTTCATGAGGTGAAATAACCTCCCCTTCCTCAAACTATTAGGCCAGCAGCAGTCACTCCAGAGCCAAGAAAGTAAAACTGCTAGCAAGAGGATCTGAGCTAACAAAGGGCTGGGATATTGTCTCCTGAATGACTGAATAAAGAGTCATACAGACACTATTTGCCCATATTTTAAGACTAATATTTCAAATATTTCAAGAGACCAAGCTGAGGCTCTATTTCCTTACACTGTTTTCCCCTCTTCCCCTTTAACTCTTGCTCTATAAATAGATTTTATTTCTGGTCCATGGTGAAAAGTACTCAAGAAGACAAATAGTAGTGAATGGGCAAGGGTAAGGGGGTAGTGAAAGATTCTGGGCCAGGATTTTTTTTCTTAATATTAGTGATCATCAGGTAAGTATTGATCCTTTATTTTCGTATGTTACTGCCCAGCATCCCGCTGGTTTCTAAACAAATGCCTTCATATTTGTTCATAGTCTCTGGCACATATGCCAGGTCTACTTAAAGGGTTTCCCAGGTTTGTATACCAGCTGTTGTAGTACAACAGATATTTTCCAGATAAACTTATGATATTCCCGTAACAGCATACTCATTCCTATTTGGTGCACTCCTTGAACTGCTCTTCCTGTAACCCAAACTGATTCATGTGAAAACTCCAGAAATATGTAAAAGCTTCTAGCTACTCTGACTCCTGAAGAAGAAAGCCTAATTAAATCCTACCAGAGCACACACTTACTCTTAGGTTGCAGTAACAGAAGCTTGGAGGCCACAGCCAAGAATAGTGAATGAGCACACAAACTCAGAAATGACTTGCAACATGGAGATTTTCAGTAGAACATCTACAGATTGTTCCCCATCTTCTCATTAGATCCTTGATGTTGCTCTCTGACATTCATTAATCTGAGTTATGGACAAATATTTGCAACCATTTAGAAATCAGCAATTATGATTAAAGCATGAGGAAGTGCCAGGACAACCCAGCAACAAGTAGGTAAAAACTGTGATAAATATTTCATTTAATTTGATAAATAATTTCTACATTTTTTTAAGAGACATACTGACTGATATATTGCCTTAGGTAAGTGTAATGGTAACTCCCCTTAAATTTTCAGTCTAGTCTATAAGCATAAGGAAATGAAAGATCAGTGCAAGTAGCTATAGCCAGAATCAAATTAACGTATTTGTCAGACCATACTAGATGTCAATATCCAGAAATAGTCCTATACACACATGCACTGAAATGAGAGGTTGTCAAAAGAGAAAAGAGAATCTGGTTCTGCTGAATTCAGATTTATGATATACTCAACATAGCTCTTGAATAATTTCAGATCTGGAGCAGGTCCAGAGAAGGTCACAAAGATGCTCAGAGGGCTGGAACATCTGAAGACAGATATTAGGAGGAACTTTTTCACTCAGAGGGTGGTGAAGCACTGGTACAGGCTGCCCAGAGTAGCTGTGGATGCCCCATCCCTGGAGGTGCTCAAGGCCAGGTTGGATGGGGCAGCCTGGGTTGGTGGGGGACACCTCTGTCCATGACAGGGGGTTGGGACTGCTTGGGCTTTAAGGTCCTTTTCAACCCAAGCATGGGATTTACTCCAGCTAAATAAATGCAGCTACTTTGGATTCCTTTGAACTTGATCAAGGGCCAAACAGCTGAATTTTTATCTGTATTGAATTTACAGGGGAAGAGAAACTCTATTTCATTGCAGGGGATAGATAGTGGTTTTTAAATCTCACCAGCCATGAAAGTAGTGTAACGAACAAATCTTTTTTGGATGGAATGCAGGGAGGAAACATAAGGAGACAACTAACTCTAAATAATAAGCATTGAAGATTAAATTCTTAGTATGGTCCAAATAGAGGATTATTCCCAGCTCTAGTAAAAAGGTACTGGCAGGAGCCCTTCTGAATATAATTTGCTAAACTTACTTTAATAATATTCTGAAGAGCAAAGGAAACAACTTTTTTTGTCACTAGAAATACCACTTGAAAGCTTATCAGTTTCCACAGTTAAACAATTGGAGTGCTTTTAAATATAACATGCAGTAGAAAAGAATAATTTTTTACATGCTTGGTGTCATGGTTTTGGGCAGAGTAAAACTATTAATAAAGCAGAAAGAATTCCTAAATGGGTACACAGTAATAGAAAAATGCCAGGAGCCTTGAAAGCACCTTAGAAGCCTGGTTATTTTTCCCATAGATAAAGTCCATTTTGTTCAGAGAATAGATTTGTCTGCTCTGTTGCCTAATTTACAAGTAAATAACATTTTATCTCTTTTTTTCTTTTTCTTCCCTTTCCCCTTCCTCCTCCACCCCCACCCCTAATGATAGTTGTCATTACTCTTGGTTATGGACCAATTTGCATTGACGTGATTAAGCAGTGTAGGTACAGTTTGGCACATAAACCTACATTCACAAAACAGTACCTGTGTATTGCCTGTGTATTACCTGTGTAAAAAGTACACATTTGCCCTAAGAGAAATTCTAAGATTAAGAAGCACTGCTTTTCCCAGTGAAGATTCAGAATTGTAATAATTGTAATAATTTAAGATTATTGTAATGGACACAGAGGGATTAATTAAAATTCCATGGGAATTTTCATTCTTACGTACTGGCTTTTGTAACATATTCTAAGTGTATATTCACGTGGGGTAGCTAAATATTATTCCCAATTCTGAAAAACAAACTGTGGAGCTGTGCTCTAACTTCCAAATGGTTATTATATGGACAAGTTGCCACGCACATAACCATTTCTTTTACTTAAATTAATTTATAGTCAAAGGAGAATAAAATTTAGTCTCTCAGATACTGAGTCAGGTCACGGCCCAAATGGCTGCAGCACCTCAATCTCAGTTTCATTCCAGATGTGGGAGAGGACAACTGAGGCAAACAGAAGTTCTTCCACTTGTTCTTCGGAACTCCAGCTTTTACTGGTTGCCCCTTGCTAGTACTCCTGATGATTTTTATTCTACCTATATCTTATTCCATTTGTTACTGATGTCCAGCACAGAAAAATTTAGGCCCAAACCATTTCAGGTTTGCAGAGTCGAAGAAAGTGAAATTCAGGTATTTGTAATGGGAAGATCTCAGTGATGCTGGCACTGAATAGTAGCTTCAGCCTGTTATTACAGACATGGATTACAAACACAAAGGTTGCTCCAAAAGTAATGCCTCCTGTTCATTTCCATGTAAATTACAACAGATACAAAGAGCACAATGACACTGTTCGATAGAGCAAATTCTCAGCTACAATACACTATTTTTCAGCACAGTCACTACCATTAGTTAGGCATTTTTCCCACTGATGAACCAGAGCTGCTACAATGGTGTTACTGCTAGGACAATGTTGCCAATGTAGTCCATCTTTCATTGGCCTCAAGAGATGGAAGTCAGGAAATGCCAAATCTGGACTACATAGTGGTGTTCCCTGGTCATAATCCACTAGTTTGCATGGATGAGCTGATTGAGACACTCTTCATTTTGTGGTGTGACAGCTGTGCATGCCCATTCAGCATGTGGCTTGTCTTTCATGTTGCTGTCGCCACTGCTGAAACGCACCACCCACCACCTCACTGTGCTCGCATCCACTGTTTGATCTCCATAAAGGTTCAGCTAGCAGCAGTGAATGTCAATGGGTGCCATTTGTGTCCACATGGAGGAATTCAGTGATGCACCATTGCTTTGTACACATTTCCATGTCAGACGCCATTCTGTCAGACTGCCCCTCTGCTGCCATGTGTCACACAGCAACAAAATGTAACAGAGCACTGGTGGGAAGGTTCAACCTCTACTGCCATACTACCAACATTCACCTCTGACATCATAGGCCGATATCATAAAAAAAGGAGGCACTACTTTCAGAGAAGCTCTCATACCTGGACTGTCTCTAGGCACATCCAATATAGAATAAATCTTCCCAGAACCCAAGCCAAATCAGAATGAACTAAGCCACGGTGCTGCTAACAAAGTGCTGTGTCTTTTCTGCTGCCAAGCCTGATCTCACTACTTAATAAATACTACACATGATTTACTCTATCTATTATCATAAACATACAATTTTAAATGTTTTATAACACATTCACAAACAAGTCCTTCATTTGCTTTGGAGATGTGGAGACTGGAGTTCTTTGCCAGCAGTATTTTAGGCATGCAGCCCATGCAAAACTCCTATCTATTGCTTTAGTTCTAGTACACACTGAAGTAACTGAATCTGATTTTTCATCAGTGCGCAAGGAAGAGAAAAAAAGGGGGACCAGAGTGACTTTCACCAAAACTGGTAAAATCAAATCATTCTGGGATTTGCAAGTAAATATATTTGCCTCGTGTTATCTTTCATTTTCATATAGCTTGCTTCCAACTGGAATTCAAAATAGAGAAAAATATTTTTAAAAGTTCTTGAAATACATCCATTTTTCAGGCTTAGAGGAGACAGTGGGTTTGCGTTGGACTGAGATAAGCACTCAGAAGAATGAATGCTTATCTGAACCAAACTTTCTGAGGTTTTTCATTTTATAAAAAAGCATCTTAGCTGCAATCAGATGTCAGAGAGCAAGGCTGGTCTTGGGACTAAGGGCTCCAGCCATTATGCTTCTATTTCTGACTCTGTTAACAAAGTCCACCCAGCTGACCTTCGGCCAGTATTTTTGGCCTCCCTTCATCACTCCACCAAATGCAAAATGGAGATAGCAATACATCTTTTTCCTTCAAATGTTGGCCTATCCTTCCTGCTCCTAATGCTGCAAAAAATTAACTGCCTAATACAGAGAATTCTCCATCTCAGTTGGACCTCAATACAAAGCTATAACATTAAAAACATAATGAAAAGTGCTGGGTACTGCAAATACATTAGTTTCTTTTCTAGTTTCCTTTGTTTCCCTCCCAACTTTGTTTAAAAAATGCTCTTAAATAACAAACTATACTCAATAATGTCATTCAGAAGGGATGTCAGAAATGTGTAGCTAATTTGAATGTGTTAGTGAAAAGAGATTGTTAGTAATTTTAAGAATTGTTGTTTTGCAATGGAAAACATCTAATTTGCTGAGGAAAGTGGTAGCAGGCCATGTAATAACTTTTCAATTCACCTGATTATTTCATATGCGAGTTCATGACTCAGTCAAGAGATAGCTGCAGAAAAAAATCAGTATTGTCCCAAGGTTGGGCTAAACTGACCTGGGAAAGCACAAGATAGAGGACTGTGCTGAACACTTTTTATCTCATTGAAGCATACCACATGAAGGTTTACTGAAACTTTTTTGTTACAAACATTTAAGAGCTCTGAGAGCTAATGCAAATTAGCTAACAGCAAGTTTTCACACTGCTTCTTGATTTGACTGATGTTATGATACTCATTAGGGTAGTCTGACACTAAGTCCTTTGCAACTTTGAACAATAATGGGAATAGCTGCTGTTCCAATATAGTTACTCAATATTTTGGTGTGAGGATACCATGAAGCAAAGCCATGAATTTCAGCTTCTAGTGCCTGTTTTAAACTGTATATGTATACAAGTTAATAACCTGTGACAGGATACGTACGTATCCATTCAAAAATCCATAGCTGGAGAAATAGTCACTGCAGGTCTTGAGAGAAATCTGTTTTAAAGCCAAGACTTGAAAAAAAAAAAAAAAAAGCAGAACAATTTTCCCAGATCTTGTTGCCAAATACATGCATTGCTCTGAATTCCTGTATTGACTGTGGTGCATTTTCTTACAGCTAGTGAAGTAGGTTGATACCACTGGGATAAAAAAAAAAATGTTGTCAGAGCTTTGTAGTTTGCTGCCAGTTTCTTTGTACTGCAGTGGAAAGCTCTGCTGATAGTTGAACTGAATAAGCACATCACACGGGAGATGATAAAATTATCCAAGTAAAACCAAGAAAAAATAATATAAATAGAGGTTTATCCATCATAAATTTTACTCTAGTCCTCTGGTGTTACTTTCCAAAATATTTTAAAGAAATGTTGTTTTTTTCCATAGTCTGGAAAGCTTTAATGAGCTTCAAGACTGCCCTGTTCCCTCATACCACACGATGTATAATTGGTGAATTTTATCAAGAAAAGTGCAATGAGGATTTGACCTCTCATTCTCAGGAGGGCCCAGAACCCTTATTGTTATTGGGCTTCATATGTAACACTTTGTTCCTTCTTTGGAAAACTAAGTCTGCAATACAGAAAACTAGTGGAATTTTCTGTTTGATTTGCAGAACAATTTAGATGTGGCCCATAATTCACATTTTTCAAGGGAAATTTCTATTTGTGAATCTCTTAGAATGAGGGTGACATCTAAAATATCATACCAGGAAATCTTGAGTTGTTTATGCTTTAACAGCAAAGTGTAAGCCTAACATTGTGAACTCATCTTAACGTTAATGGTTTCTCCAGTGACAATAGTTTAATCCGTAAAAATCTGAGACAGCTGAAGCCTGCACTTTAAGCCATGAAAACCTAACAAGGCAGCCTGGGGTGTGTGAGGGACTGAAGTGAAAAGCTTTCATCTCCATGCATCTGTTTCCATGACATCCTATTCCTGGCTTTGATAGACACAGTCATGTCTTCTCTCTTATCTGCTCTTGTCCATTCAGAATGTATCTGCAAAGAGTGATTTTCTTGACCACTGTTTTTGTATCTCACTTTGCATCTACCTACTCATGCTGCTTTTTCCTTTAGAGTCTAGATGCAGTACTTTTCCCATTCAAGGTATCCCATACTCTATCTAACTTCACCGACCCTTTTTTTCTGATAGGCTTATAGTGCCAAACTGCATCTCATACCCATGATGTTCCTGGTTCACTGTTCTGTTAAGTATGAAAGACATAAGCACTTTATAAACTCCCTCAGACTGTGCACTCAGACTATTCATTCACTCATTCAGACTAGTTCTTAAAACTTTGTTTGCTGTGATGACTACCAGAAGCCATGGTTACTGTGCTAAGTCTGTTGCTTATTTTACTGACTAACGAGGTCTTTTATTTCTTTGTGTATAACTAACTGTTGGTTGTCATGTTGTGTGTTTGGGCTATAGAAACTTTTTTATTTAACTCTACTTAAAGCTTTCAGAACTATGCCTGCATAGTCCATGATGGGCAGTAGATTAATACGACACAGCAAAATCTTTTCAACTAACACTGTGTTCTGTGTTGGTATAGAAAAGCTGCATGATCCATCTGTGAAGTCTTTAAAAAGTAAAACCATGCTATTTTTCAGTAGTTTTTTTTCTTTACAAAACTAGAGAGCAAAACAAAAATATTCTATTTTCCACTACAGTTGCTTCAAGAGAAGATGAAAATAAGAATTGAAAATGGCATCACTCCATGCCCAGAGAAGAGCCCACTAAAGAAAATTAAGCAATAAAAAACAAGTACATTATTCTACTGCTCACAATTTTACCAGATTCTGGTATCACAGCCATGATTCAGCTCACAACATTCTTACATCTATTTTTTAGTAAAAGGTAACCTTCTCTCTTCATGAAAACACACAGCTGATTTCTTTACTTACAAGGGAAGGCAGGTTTCCACTCCAAGATTTAAATATACTGAACTCTGCAAACTACACCATGTACTTCTATCATTATGCTTTCAGGTTCCATTTTTATGCCTGGTGTATTAGGGAGAAGGCCTTCTGACTTCCTGATGATGCATTTAAATGAATAAAGGGAGCCACGGGGGATAGCTGGAGGCCTAAAAAATAGAGCACACTCAATGCTTTTATGAATACTTACATTTAATTAAAGAGCACCATATGCCACCAAAAGTACTGTTGGCTGGGTAACGTCCCTTTTAACAGATGTGATTACAGACATAGGGTAAATATTATGCAAAAAGACATAATAGTAGCGTAGCCCATTGGAAGGGAGAAACCTAGTAATACAAAAGCTACTCTAAACAGCAGTGTGCTGTTTGGCAAGGTTATAGACTTGCTCTGGAAATACCTACCTTTCAGCCTTGCATAGGAGGGTTTTTGAGCTCTTCAAGCTTCACCCTTTACATTTATCTTGAAAACATACATTGCTGTCCTACAAAGCACACAAATAAACTCTAGGTTTTATATTTTACCTCAGAAAGAGATCAGGAAGAACTGCAATTGACATTTAGTCCAAAACAACCTGCATCAGAAACTTCCAGTCCATTCATTCACTCATAAAGCATGCACACTTACCCAGCTGATTTCTGTATCCATCACCAATGAGAAAGTCCCTGGTAGGAGCTAGCCCTGGCAATCTGCACCTCAGTGGCATTTAAGAAAGCATTGGGACTATTCCAGATTATGCTGGACAGTTACCTCTCTGTTATGAGAGCCATTCTTCCAAATCCTGGTGGTCTTCCTTCCACTCTACCATAATGGGGATGGAGGACGATGAGATGGTTTACTGGAAAAGGAGAGGATCAGAAAACACTAACAGGAGATTGAAACAAACAAACAAACAAAAAAAAAAAAAAGAGGGAGAGAGAGAAAGAAAAGAAGAAGGTGAATGGAAAAGAAGTAAGGAAGAAAACACACTGGGAAATATTTAAAAGCTGCCTGGGCTTCACTCTTACTTCTTGCCATACAAATTGAAGGGCAACTACTGTTGTGTGAAGGAGGTATGTGTTAATGGAAAACTGGAAAGGTATGTAAAGCATTAATTCCTTATTTGTTTTTACTGCTATAATATCTGTAATATAAAAATATATATTTTCACCACATTTGTATCATTTATGTAATTTAATATTATGGACAACATAACTTTATATCCACCTCAGTTACTGCAAGATAAAGTAACTATTAACTGAATCAATATAGGCTAAAACAGACAAGCCACAGGTTTGGGAGACTGACAGTTGGAACTGTCAGGATGTAATATTTTCTGTAATTATTTTTTTTTGCTGGCATGGAAACACGCTTTCAGCTGCTCTTGGCTTCAGTAAGAGTTATGTCCGATTAAGGTAATAGAAAATCCTCCATTAACATCTATGGGTTGGCTAACATCCTCAGAAAATGGCTGTGGTTCAGCTAGTATATGTCTGACAAGAAAATAAGCTGAAGGAGGATGTCAAAACTACATCTGTCTGAAGATGAGAATGGATAAAAGTTATTAGTTTATTACGAAGAGAGGTGATGCTCCACTATCTTGACAGATGTAACCGTACAGTTTTTAACTCTGAAAGCAGGTCCTTCCTTAACAATATTATATTTATCAGGAACAAGCTGTGAAAAATCTTTTCATCAAATTCTTTGAAAAGATGACTAATCTCATGTAAAGAAAGAAATTACTGATGCAGACTGTCCTGATGTTAGCAAGCCTTCGGTACAGTACAGTCCCATTTTTTACTCAGAATACAGCCTACAAGAAAGTCTGTCTCATCTGAAACTCTAGGTGAGGGTTTGGGGAGCGGATTCCATCCCACTGTAACAGTGGAACAAGTCCGAGACCTCCTCATGCAATTGAATGCATATAAGTCCATGGGGCCAGATGATATCCACCCTAGGGTTCTGAAAGAGATGGCTGATGTGCTTGCTGAGGTGCTCTCCATCATATTTGAAAAAATCATGGCTGTCTGGTGAAGTCTCCAGTGACTGGAAAAAGGGAAAAATTACTCTCATTTTTAAAAAAGTGAGAAAGGAAGACCTGAGGAACGACAGGTCAGTGAGCCTCACCTCTGTGCCTGGGAAGATCATGGAACAGATCCTCCTAGAAGCAGTGTACAGTGTGTGTCAAAAAAAGATGGTGATCGAATGTCATTGAAGAGTAGAATAATAATTCAGTGGATTTGCAGTAAAGGAAATTTAGGTTAGATACTAGGAAAGTCTCAGTACACCACATAGTAATCCAGGGAGGTAAACCCTCGTAAAAATACTGAAATGTCAGTTAGAGGGTTTTATGGACAAGTTATTTTGACATGTTTAAGAAATACAAATGTTTCTGATACTTACTCAGAGGAAAGGCATTGGTTATACAGCTTCCTGAAAATCTTTCTCTCTTAGTTTCGTTCATTTCTTATAAAAATCAAAACACTGACAACAATATTTAAAGTAAGAACTACAGCTGTCCAGAGACTGTACCTAAGCAACCATCAGGTATAGTAGTACTACAGAGAAAAGCCACATGGCCTTGGGAGAGGATGAGGGGTTAAATGAAGAATGTTTTTTTTTGGCAGAGAAAAAAAATAATGATTCATCAGTTACAAAGAGCAGACCTCCAAATGGAACAAGTTACCAGAATGAACCAAACTGAACATTCATCTCGGCATTCTCCTCATTTACTTGCACAAAATGGCTGATGAAGTCAGGGAAAGAGTCTTTTCACTTCAGCACAAATTATGAATTTATAAACCAAGAGTATTCCATATTCACTGAGACAACAAACCAGAAACAAGGTAACAGTATCACCTTTTGTAAGCATTTTAAAATAGGTCTAATTTTTGCAAGCAAAATTTTCATATAAAATACACTTGCAGCCTGAAAGCTTCTCAGCACACTATGAACTTTTAGCAACGTACAGCAAATTACTTCAATTAAGTCTTTTTTTTTTTTTTTTTTTTTTTGCCTGACAGTGCTAACCTTTTTTTGTTAACCACTGACAGAACACTTGGTATTTAAGTAAATTTCCCTGAGTTGTGCTACAATATTGCCAATATCTAAAGTGGAGTAGATCCCCTGCATTATTTTTAATATTACTCTTTTGCCTAATAGTCTATAAACTATTTTTCTTGCTCCTGGCAAACAGGGAGTTAACTGAAGCAGCATCTCCTTCATTGCCCTCCTTTAAGTTGGCTGTAGGTGCCATTCTTTTGACCCTGTACCTTTCCAGTTGGCACTGGCTACGCTCAATCTACTGTGGAGTAGAGGAGGACTATCTAAATATTTCTGAGAAATAGGACTGTTTGGTAGTCGGACAATAGGACAACATTTCATTGCTTTTCCTGCTTCTCAATAGCCAGCACTGCTGTTTAACACAATTTCTCTTAGGTGTGTCACCATGACTTCTCCATCTCTCAGCTTTTCTTCCATCCTTTTTGCGTGCTTCTCTGTACTCAGATAGACAGTGCCACTAAGGTGCCCCCCTGCTACCTTCTGGTCAGTGTGCCAACCCACCTTTTCTAGACTGATTCTTAAGCTGTGATGAACTGAAAAGACAGTAAGCTACTCTGTCACTCTCATCACATAGAATTCATCACTGCCTTCAAACAGCTCCAGGGAAATCTACCAGCTCCAGCTGTCCTGTGTGTCCTCCATCAAGGGAATCTTGGGAAATGCTTATAAAATAAGGAACCTGTTTTCTAATTATGGGTTTGTTAAAACAAGGTGAAATCTTCGTTCTGTGGCTGCAAAATGGGAATCGTTAATCCCAGTGTAACTGGGATGCACTGAACTCTTCAGCACATCTGAAAGAGTGAATCTGTCAGTGCTTTGAAAATCATTTGTGGACCCTTAGAGAGAAAGCCCTGTTACAACTTCAAATGTTGGTATTATGATTCTCTGCCAAATGCACAAATAAGTACTAAAGAAAGATAGGAGAACACATCTCTGTAATGTCGTTGATTGTAACCCATTATCTGAGTACCCCTGAGTGCACTGTGCTTCTGAGATCTACTGATTGAAGAACAGTGCTAGATAATAAATGCTGTTGGAAGCCATTGAAAAACCAGCAGGTTGCCGTCATACAACTAACAATAGGCAAAAACAGATAATGCTACCAAGATAAAAGCAGCAGGAATGGAAGAAACTGTGTGGAAGAGATCTATAGAAGTGATGATGAAAGAAAATGGACACAAAAACTTTAAAATGTGTATTTTTCACTAATTTCTTGCAAGCCTTTCAATCTACAATAGAAGACACATGCTGCGGCAATAATTATAGATGATTATAGATCTACAGATGCCATGTTGTTTCTGTTGTTATAAACAATAAAATCGTCCATATACTCAAGACTGACAAAGACTGAAAAATAAAAGTCTTTGGATCCACACAAGTGTGCATACATGAAAAAAAAAAAAAAAGTCACTAGGTAGTCTATGAAATTACAATTACTCTGATTACCTCTCAGGCATATGTCCATGAGAGAACCACCAAATATTGACATGACAGGTAAAAATTTACATACAGGTTCATACCCAGAGAGCAGCCAGAGTGCTGTTCTAAGTCCATACCCCTTTCAATTCATATGATGTAAAGTTTATTTGATACCACACTGTACTTGAGTCCTCAGGGTATTCAGTACATTAAAGACACCTGCAGCTCTTCCTGTCTATCCTTTTTGTTTGATCTTCCTGACATTTTTGACTTCTATTCTTCCAAAGAGTCAAAGTACTCAACACACTTTTAAAATAAACACCAGACATCTCTAGGAGGGAAAGCCCTGACCAAGCCACTGCAAAGACGTTAAATGGATTCCTTTTATAAGTATTTGCTGTGGTAGAAGCTAGGGAGATTTCTGTGCTGAAACTCGTTAGTAGAGAATAAGGAGCAGCAGATGTCTTAAACTTTAAGTGACTGTAGAAGTTACTGAACAAACTGTTAACGCATACCCATTATTCCCTGAGAAGTTCTAGGAGAAATCAAGGATGATATAGGTGAGCTATCAGCAGTGGTGGGTAAGTGCCTGTTTAAAACTGTTTTTGTACCTCAGGTGTGAAAACCACACTGGTTTTCAAGAAAGACCTTTGGAACTCTAGGGTAAAGTACTGGTACACCTGCACTAGGCAAACTTGTAGAAATTCAAATAAAGAAATATGAGAACAGAATTACCCAATTCCTGGATAAATGCAATCTGGTTTGAAAGAGCCAGCATGACTCGTATGAACAGACATATTTGCTTGTGAATCTCTGAAGTGGTTAAACAAATATCATAAGGATAGTTTTTGTGGTTTCCTCTTGACTTACAGAAGTCAGTGTCTGAGCATCCTTCTTGGCAAGAGTGATAGGTCATAAGGAAAATGAAGAGGGGCCAAAATAAAAGTGGACTGTTACATTCTTTTATGGAAAATGTTCATACCAAAACCAACCGCAATTCAACAAAATGTTTTCACAATAGGTTCTGAAGCCTAGACTGAATTTCTGGTCAAACCCAAAATGTCTCAGCATTTTATCACAAACAAACACTCATATCACCATAGGGTTATTGCTTAGTCTAAAAATAACACTGAAAAATAAAAAAGAGGAAAAGAATATTTTTGAGCTTCAGATTTTACGTGGTAAAGAAACAAAGACTTCAATCTCCCCTATTCCTCAGTCGTTAAAATTTTAATTACAATTTAAAGCAAAAGAGACCTCATTTTCCCTTGATCATACTTCAGGATAAACTATTCAATTAATGTCCTGTAGCATATGTACAAATTGACTGTATAGTCTTGCCTCCATTACAGATAGATGTGCTATCATACTGATCAGCTTGTAAAGGCCTATCAGCATCCTCTATATAAATAAGGCCCACAATCTGAAAAGACAGAATTGAGGTTACATATTTTCAAACCAGCAGACATTTTTCAAACAGGAGACATTTGTTGGAATTATTTCCCCTAATTTCTATTTTATCAGTTTGCAGTTCTTTTATGCTACTGCCACAGCTTTTGGAACTTAAACATTCATGCTAGAGAAACAGCTGCCTATAGGGCAGTTTTCTAGCAAGGAAGGATTGTATTTACCTTATCATTCTAATGAGTAAAAAATCCCTTACAGTGGATTCCTCGTTCAAGAAAAAATGCAGATGATGTTCTGTGAAAACATTACATAAACTTCCCCAAGGCAAAACATTCACATTAACAAGATGAAATCATCTGCACAGGCTTAAAAACTCTTTCCCTGGTCTTACACAGTTGCAGGAAGTCTCCTGTGTAAATTAGCATTTGTTGATGCAGCGTCAGGGTTAAGCAGAAGGTCTTTGGTATATGCTACATTGCCAGGAAAAAACATGAAGGGCTGTTTGCCCTTCTCCCCTTCTGGGGAGAGGAAAAAAAAAAAAAGAATTTCAAGACAGTAGATGGCTACAGCTCATTACTGTGTAAATGTACAGCATGGAAAATGGAAAGTTAAATTAATCAGCATTCACTAGGAAGGCATACAGAGAATGATATACGTTCATGCCTCTTTATTTCATGTCACATTAACTGAGTAAAAGACAACAGACAGCACATGTTCAACTAACCATGGCTTTCACTAACAGTAGTGCATAAGCTGAAAATTTCTAAGATTTTCTTTCCTTTGCAGACAGAGTGTTGGAGAAGGTAGTTGCACACAGCCCCACACATGGCTCTCAGCACTGCTAATTTGCCCTTTCTTTTCTCTGCTTCACAGTGAATTATTTTCAACAAGGTTATACCAGGCTGTACCCCAATAAGTTTTGGATAAACTAGAGCTCAACTCTGCTTAACCAGCAATGCATTTTTTGACATTTGGATGCAAAGAAAAGTGAAAGCCTACATAAAGTGCCTGCCACACTTTTAATAAGTAATTTTAAGAGATTTAGTCTACTGACAGCAGTGTCACTTCTGGTGTGGACTTGAGTGTGTTGTAACTCTAGTACTCCTCTGAAAACCTGGACTTTTTATTCCCAGTACATCAAACAGGGACCTTGAAACTGAGGTACTGCAAATCCTCTTTACAAGCCATTAAAAGCAATTGAGGCATCATAGCTCATGCTTCTTTTATAGCATACAAGAAGAACCAATAGCTAAAATCTTGTATTATTTTTGCCTCAAACCTAATACAGCTGCATACCTGTGCATATTTTGCCACAGAACAAAATGCAGCTTTTGCATTAGTGCCACCCAGAGGGCTGTACTGGCTCAGGGCTGAGGTCAGCCTGCAGCAGGAGAGGCACAGAATCACAGCTTGGCCATCCAGAAACTTCTGAGTCCATCTGGTCCAACATCCTGCTCAAATAGAACCAGCTAGAGCAGGTGGCCCAGGACTGCACCCACACAGGCAGTGCACAACTGCACATCTTGCATCTGGAGCCTGCTGTCTATTTGCTGTTACTTGCGAAGGCAGAGAAGGAAATTGCACTGTGCTATAGCAGTACAAGGCAAGCAAGGATGTTGCAAAGTAATATCAAGAAGCATTAGCTAACCAAGAAGCAATAAAAAATAGCGTAACACATTTGAAATCGGGCACGTTAAAAAAAATCAGTATAGCCTTTACAATTGCCTTGATCACTAATATGAACTCCTTCACTTGCGGTGTCAGGATCAGTTACAAATTCGGGCATAAAATAAATGTTACACCGGCCAGTTTCTAGATGTAGATTTTGTCAAGTATGCTGCTCTGTATGTTTCCAGGTGAAAAATGACCTGTCAGCCAGCAAATGCTAGTGCATCAAACTGCCAGCACTGCAAGGGGAGTGGGCCGTGGCTAAGGCAGAGACAGCCTTGCACTGTCACCTCACAGCTGCTCCCAGCGCAACCTTGCTCTGCCCTTCTGGGATGTCAGTGTAGAGCAGCTCCTTAGCACTCACTTATCTGCACCTCTGTATGTTACACTGACTTCTCTGTTATTAATCGAGAAGAGCACACCAGGAGGCAGCTGTGAGCCATCTAAGTAATGGGATGGGAAAAGAATGGATTTGTTATGCAGCGTTTGTTTAAAAAGAACAAACGCTTCCATTTAAATACACTTCTGTTCCAAGTTTCAGGATGAGAGTATTAATGATATGGTTTCTAAAGATTCCCAATTTTCTACCAGAAATGAGGTTCAGCTGAATGGAGAGGTCGTGTGGAACTGGGTTGTGCCAGGCACAAGAGGAATAACCACTGTACTGGGACTGGTGAAGAGCAGCTGCTCACAGTGTTGTAGTTTAACCCAGCAGCAGCTCAGCACCACAGCCATTTTGCTCACTCTCCCATACTAGTGAGACAGAGGAGAGAATTGGAAAAAAAGGTAAAACCCATGGGTTGAGATAAAAACTATCTACTAAAACAGAGAAGGAAAGGGAAAAAAAAAAAAAACCAATCCACAATAATAGTGATAACTATATGTATGTCTATATATGCACTTACAAAATCAGTAATGCACAATGCAATTGCTCACCACCCACTAACTAGTCCCCAAGCCGTGGCTGTTACCCCAAATTTACAACTTCACATGATGCCACATACTACAGAAAATCTCTTCAGCCAATCTGGGTCAGCTCTCCTGGGTTTGTCCTCTCCCATCTCCTTGTGCATCCCCAGTCTCCTCACTGGCAGGGCAGTGTGAAGAGCTAAAACGTCCTTAGCACTGTGCAGCACTGTTCTGCAACAACTAAAACATTACCGTGTTATCAACATTCAAGGTCAGGCTGGACCAGGCTCTAAGCAACCTCATCTAGCTGTAGATGTCCCTGTTCACTGCAGGGAATTTGGACTAGATGGCCTTCTAGAGTTCCTTTCAAATCAAACAATTCCACAATTCCATGATTCTCCTAAATCCAAAACACACAGCAGACACTACGAAGAAAATCAGCTCTGTCCCAGCTGAAATCAGGACAGAGCACCTGTTCACAGAGCAGTGAACAGGATCCAGTCCTGTTAGACAGAGGTGAGCTGTGACCACTCTAGCAAGAACACAGTAGCACACAAAATTAACCTATTTCCCAAGACTGAAGACATTTTTCAGCAAAATTGCTCAGTGAAAAAAGATTAAATATTTGTTAATAAAAAATCTAACAGGCTTGATAATTTTGTATTTCTTTAACAGAAATACAAGTGAAAGCTCTGTAAGAAATATTTACTGACTCTTTGTAGAGCCACATTTCCAGTCAAGGACAAGCATGATTTTGAACTGCAGTCCTTGTTGGCTAAACAGAAAAGGCAGCAGGCAGAAAGGATTTTTCCCTCACCAAGCAGTGGGACTAACAAAGCCCAGTCCTCTCTGAATCCTTTGTCAACAGACTTCTTATAACCACAACTCCATGAATAGACACGCCCCATGTGATCCTGCTGTATGATGGGGACATACAACATACTAGCATTAGCACAGTGAGCAAATGTGAAGGCTGTGGGGCAACTGGTGTCCTACTGCCAGCTGGATGCCAGCCCTGCTCTGCTGCACATTGGCTTGAGTCCTACCTCCTGCCTGTCTCCTGCTGAGCCACAGTATTGGAGAGGGACTTGACTTGAATTCCCTGTGCCTCTTACCTGAACCTAAAGTTGGCTGACAGGGAGGGTAACATGGCAACTGTACAATCACATTTTTGGGAAATCTTATATAGGGCAAAGGTCTTTCCTAAATTAAATAAACAACCATAACAACAACACCAACAAAGAGACAAGCAACAACAACAAAAATGCAAACAAACAAAAAAGACCAACCAAGATTGCAGTCAACACATCTTGACCATGAAGACAGAAAAGTGGCACTAACAGCTCCTGTTTCCATGGAAAAGCTGTGATCAAGGGACTAGCAATAATCAGATGTTTTTTTCATTCTTTCAAAGTTATGAGACAAGAGAAATATCCACTGTAGCCCATATCTTGATGGTTTAAATAACAGTGGATAGGAAGCATTACTACCCAGTAAATAGTTTGATTTATAATTGGAAAGGTCTGCGCACTATTACTACTGCCAGAAGATTTTGCATGGGCAGATTAACATTCATCTGTACAGATAATTAAGAACAAAGCAGAGACATACATAACCAGTGTTGAACAGAAACACTTTGGCAATCAAGAATCCTGGAAGAGGACTACAAGTTGGCCAAGCACATCTTTATTTCACTGATGTTAATTTTTTATAAAGTTTAACATCCAGGAGATCAGAAATCCATTATTATCATGCCAAAATTCAAATAATCTGAACTAGTTGTAAGTAAAAAGAAAAAATGCAAGGCAGAGAGAATGGAAAGATTGTTCAGTCAGATAGAGAACTGGAATATAAATAAGCTACTTAGCATGGTTTATGCAAAATAGCTATTACTTTGTTAATGAGATTACAAGTTTGTTTGATAAAAGCAACCACAGCTCCAATACACTTAGATTTCCTAAGGTTCTTGGATTAGTAACACACAATGTGCTTATTAAAAAGTAATCACTTCTCTATATCAATAAAGCACATGAGTAATGATTTAGAAATTGCTGCAGAGATCCGAAATGTCACATCCACAGGGATTGGCTGCACACAGCATTCTGAGCAAGGCTGCAGCTCAGCTTTTGGAAGCACAGCCACTTTACTTTGGGAACAGGACCCTCCTATGGGTGCTCACCACCACCTTGTGTAACACATAGCCTGTGTCAGCACCACTGTGGATGCCCAAAGAGCAAAGCTGATCACAAAACGGATCCAGTTTAGAAATAACCTAGTTGCTATCTTCTCTGAAAGCTCAGAAACTTGCATCTTGTCAGATGGTTCAATAACTCGAACCAACTTAACAGGGTTTCAACTCTGAATCAGGGAGAAACATGAGGGTTGTACCTGAGCTGCTGTTCTACTCTGGAAGGCTCTGTCATCACCACCATGCCCTGAGCTAACTGCCACCTCCTTTCTATAATAATTACCGATATTTATGTATTTAAAAATGCCAAGTCTAAGTTTTGCTGCAATCTTTTCAGTGCTTTCTTTGGGAAAGAACAATTTCAGCTCTGTCAATGCAGCCATCATTTGGCTGACATGAGGGTTGGCCATTTGCCCTCATGGAACATGAATATTTTGGTTGGTGCCTAAAAGGCTCTCGAACACCTGTGGTAACCACTTTCTTTTTTTTACTGTGGTTGAGTCTTCACAGGCAAACCTCACTCCTTCCTCCTCAGCTTCAGTGGTGTTACACTGCTTTTAAGTATTCCTGAGCAGAGCTATCCAGAAAGATTTCTTCTGGAAATGGGGACTGAATTAAAACATTCAACAAAAAAATATTGATTAGCAAACACACATCTTCAAAGATGAGGAGTTTAATTTCTTCAACAAGGCAGATGTGATGCGCATTATGTCTAATGTTACTTGGCAGGTTTTGGAAATAAGAGTCATTTAAAGTTTGCATGAATTCATTTGTGTTCATATTTTATGTAAATAATCAAAATGATACAGATGAAATAAGACTTCTGGCGGCTTTAAAATTAATGTTCCTTAAATTCCATTTCATGGAAAATTAAATTTTTGTTCTGGTGCAAGTCAAAAGGAAAATTTTAAAATGGCAGAATTTCCCATGAGCCAGAAAGTGAGCCTCCAGAAGTTCAGCCGGCATTGCAGGGCCAGAGCACCATCAGGGGGATGAATCAGCTGCTTCTGTCAGGCTCTTAAGAAGTAGGGGGACATTTAGCGATGCTGAGGAACTCATCTATTTCCCAAAATACACCCAAGCTTCACAGATCATCCAGGAAAGCATATGTCCCTGCCTAACTAACCGATTCATGTCTGGCAGATTTTCCAGTTTTCTTTTGACTGTGGTAGACAAATATGCCCACATATTTGCACACAGTGGACACACAGTGTATCTACCATTCCAGCACAGGATTTGCCCAGGTGTAAAGCCCTGCAGGGTGAGGCAGTGCTGCTTCTGGCAGGGGGCATGGGTGGTA
The DNA here is from genome assembly GCF_987193195.1 of Phasianus colchicus. Lineage (NCBI taxonomy): Eukaryota > Metazoa > Chordata > Aves > Galliformes > Phasianidae > Phasianus > Phasianus colchicus. Next base: position 57,391,538 of record NC_143437.1, on the reverse strand, counting down.
TTATACAATGGAAGCTTTTAGTACACCATCTGGGCAGAGGCAGCTGACAGCAGAAGTGTAAATTTTATTGGTGTGACTTCACAGACATTCTGATTGTCTGCTTGCAATGAACTAGTATGGCACGAGCTGAACTGGCTTGCCCAAACACTTCATTCTGGGGGCATAACCTGTATCTCAAAAGTCATCCAGACTCAGATTTTGGAATTGCTAATGACAGAGATCCTGTTGAAAATAAAGTACCCTCACTATAAAAATATACTTAACCTTGTTTCTACCTACGTTTGTGCTCCCTCAACACAGAAGCTTATTTTTCATGTCAGCTGCCATTAGAAAAGTTTTACCACTCCCATAACTGTTATGTTCCAAAGTGACAGTCATCTTTTGAAAAAGAGATTGTACAAATGCAGAGGGCAGATAATTCTCCTATTCTTCCTTGGCAGAAGGTAACCAGTCAAAAGCTGTCTGCTCTGCAGTCCATTATCTATACAGCTCCAGAGCCCTTGGCTGTGACAAGCAAGGAAACTGTGTGTTCCATCATCTTCTGTGCCTTCTGTGCATATGATAGAGCTTATATCTCAAGCACACAAGGAAAACCAATTAAATAATCCAAGTAACTGCTTTGCCCTACTATGCAGGTATTTAGTCGCCATTAACTTCATTGTGAGCCACGCACGTGTTTATCAAAGAGAAATACTCCTGTGGCTCATTCTGCAATGCCATAGCACTTAGAATTAGGTCACAGATTTTTCTCATTTCACCATAAATTCCTGCTTGCTCAGTAATTATTACCATAATTTTTTAAGAACACTGTTTAGAGAGGACTTTAAAAAAGGATCCAGAATGATCAAAATGTTGCAATGGAACACCAGCATTCAGAATAGTCTAAAAAAATCTGAATTAACTTTGCATGTACAAAAAGAGTTTAAGGAATTTACTGATTGCAGCTGACAGTTATGTATACAAGGAGAGAGTTATCTGGCAACAGATGGCCCTACAATAATATTAATATCCTCTGTGCTTTTCATCAGAAAGCACTTTATGAATGAGGTCAAATGTAGTGGGAAGAGGCAGAATCAGATATAACATTTAGAAGCTGAAACTAAACAAATACAAGCAAAAAGTAAGTCACACTCCATTTGTTCTATTTATCAAAACAGCAGATGAATAATATAACAAGGAATCTGTCTGAAACATGACATTCTCCATCACTTATTGTCACAAAGGGAGGATCTCATGCTAGATATGTTACAGTTCAAATAAAATAAAATCTTAAAATAAATGTTATTTGAGGTTGTTTGCCTTTTTGATACAGTACATGAAGAATACAAAGTGAAAACAGAAATACTTATTTTCCTTGAAAATTTATGATTCTACTGCATTTCCTATCATATCCAGCCTAACTGCTAGAAACTCCAGCCTAAATCTTACTCCCCACTACAGAGCATCCAGAGAGATGCTATTAAAATGGTAATTTTCACATTGAGCTCACAGTTCCATTTTAGATTTGGTAGGTATTAAATAAATAAATTCCTCTGCAACTCTCAAATGTACATGAAACAGAACAGATTTTTTTGTCCACGTCATAACAACCTGCTGAGGACACAATACCATAATGCTTAATGCTACCTGATGCCTTCCTTAAGTAGTCATCAGATTTGATATGTCAAAGACTGGAAGATTGGTAGACTTACCTGATCTCTGACAACCTGAAGCATGTCTCTGCAGGGTTAAGCATACAGGCAAGTCAAACACCGAGATCCTGCAGTGTTCCCAGGTGAAGTCAAGATGCCAAGTCTACTAAGCCGATGGCTTTAGAAACCTGAAAGTGTGGAGAAGTGATGTATTACAGCTACTCTTCCTTTTAAACCTGCCTGTGCAACCTACATAACACTTCTGCAATAAACTGCTGACCAGATAGGAAAAACTGAATACACAGAACACCCCAAACCCAGTGACTTGCTGGAATGTTTAAAAGGTTACTGAATTCTTTGGTATGTTCAGCCCCAAAAACCACATAATTTTGTCTTCTCTAAAAAAGAAGAAACTGAATGTCATGATTCAGCAGCCTCACTTTAGAAAAAAAAATTGTGCTGCTGCAATATCCATTCTCTGAACTTTTACCTGCCTCAATGGTTTGAGAACTCTTCAGAGCAGTGACTACTTGTTTGCCTGTGTGGTTTGACCTGTGTGTGTGACAGGGTTCTCACTTTGATTGAGTAATTTAGGCTTACTGTAAAATCAATAATATGTCTGGAAAGAAGATGCTTATTATTCAGAATGACCTGTACAATGTTAGCGGATGATACTCTATGAGGCTCAAAAAGAAGCAGCTTATACTGAGCCAATATATGTAAAGGTTTGGAAGCCCAGCACTACTCTAAGAAGCACTTTTAAACTCCATGGCTGAGTAACTTTGCAAGTGAACTCCAGTCGTATTAGGAATCACAGGCCTATGCAAACAAATCAAAGTCCAAAAAGTGATAATGGTCTGAGCAAAGGGCAGAATGTGAATACAGAAAAAAAAGGAAGAAAGCAGGATAAATAGGTTCTACACTTAGAGATCTGAAGGAACTTATTCAGCTAGGTTGTTGCAGAAGAAATGAGCATAATTTACATAATTTCGGTGTTTGCAAGGGAGCTGCCTGGATATTTTATCTTTGGCTGGATCTTCATGCCTGTGACTTTACTCCTACTGCTGCTCATTGTCTATTTCAGGATCCAACTATCAAAAGGTGAGTCAGAATTTGGGGAGAAAGAGTGGGTAGGCAGACAAAACTTCTCATTTAACAGTCTGCTTTCAGGCTTGTACTATTAACTAAACTGAAGAGAACAGTGATCATAATTTTCTGAAGCTGTATGCATTTTGGGTCATTTTCCAATTTGAAAAATACTGTAAGAATATGTTTAGAATTTGGATTTAATCCTCACTTATAACTCCATAGTTTTGCCTATGCCGAAGCCTGTCACAGAGCTCATATCTGTCATATCAGAACTCATTCCTTCAGCTCTTTCAAAACCCTTTCCTTCAGACACTGGGCTAAGCTTGTTCCTGAAATCAGCTGCATTTTGACCTTTCCTCCTCAGAGAGTGTTGAAGGAGATAAGATCGTACCCTAGATTCCCTCAGTAAACTTCACATGCTTCTTGGTATAGCTTGATGCAAATCCTGTGTAGGACAAACATTCATGAGGCAGCTACTGTAGATTACAGATCCAGCAGCTCCCCCATGATCTCAAATGTGGACTTGGCTAAGTCAATTCTGACCACAGGGCTCTGCAGGCAAATCAAGACCTGGTGACAGTTAGACATCAGCTGCTATGAAACAATACTGAGATAACACTGCATTCATTTTTACATGACATTTCTCTTGCTTTCCTACTCCAGCCAAGACTGAGCAAAATAGGAAGAGGAGATGGGATACAGATCCCATGGGTTTGGGTATTTTGCTGAGGTTCAGAAAATATTTTCATTAAATCAAAAGAAGCCACCTGGAAAACCTCATGGACATTCCCGGTCATGCTGTGTGATCAGCCACTGAAACAGCCTGGCCTTTAGCTTTGGATCATAATTTCCTAAATTTTCTACGAATAACAATCAAGTTTTCAAGAGAGAGGTGAATGATCTGGCTGGCAGACTATTTTGTCAAAGGAATATTTCTTCCTTCTCCCTTTCCTAGATGAGAAGCGTGAAAGAAAAGATACCCCTGACTGTCCAGTGATCCAGGGAAGGAAATTCTCACGATTGTCCAGGGTAGGATTCTTAGGAGAGTGAAAGATTAATTCCTGTCTGCCCTAATCTGTTTGGGCATCACTGTCCCAGCTTTACCACCAAGGGCTTCCTTTGCTTGTCCTGAGTCAGCCAGAGTCCAGCCCATCACTCAAGTCTCAGACAGCTGACATAGACCATGGTAAGCAGTTCCCCCTGAGCAGGTGAGCTGAGTCAGCTCCAGACCATTAGGCAAGCCACATAACCAATAGATAAGCCTGGAAAGAGATTCCTTTAAGTGCCAGCAGCCACTCTCAGCAAAGCCTCAGAAATTCAGTAAACCTCAGTACTCATTTATTTAGGCTGTGTTAAAAATAAATGACCCAAATTTGCATTATTACAAGCAAAGCTGCCTTGCTTCGTTGTCAAATGAGCACTTTGTTTTTCTCTAAGAAGCAAGAGAGAGTATCCATTTAAATCTATCAAAATAGATAGCATCATCCCCTTAAGATTTCTTAAAACTAGAACTAACAAAGTAAACAGCAATATTTTGAACAATTAGCAATGACAAGAAAAGATACTGTCTTGTGACAAAGTTCTTTATAGTAGCTAGACTTTTTTTCCTCTCCTCTCCACTTTTTTTCCCCCTTAATTTTTCTACTGGTCTCTAATTATTCTCCAAGCCTCTCATGACGCTGTCTTGTTCTGAAAAAGCAAGCATATGGAGGTGGACATTGTGTTTCTGTTCTGTCTGTACTACAAGCTGTGTAGGAAGGATCAGGACAATGATAAAGGCTGTCATGACACAGCCACATATTCAAATATTCAGAAGACATGAACTAGCACTCTGCTTTGCACTGGTGCAGTCCCACATCAATCAGTGTGTGTGATTAGGCACCATAACATAGGATATAAAAGTATTACAGAGCATCAAAGGAGGGCAGCCAACATTCTGAAGGGTTGAGAGGGCAAGACATGTGAGGAGCTGCTGAGGTCCCTTGGTTTGTTCAGCCCAAGTAAGAGGAGGCTGAGGCCTACAACTCCTCATGAGGGGAGCGGAGGGGCAGCGCTGAACTCTGCTCTTTGGTGACAGCAAAACAACATGGAGTTGTGTCAGGGGAGGGTCAGGATGGTTTTAGGAACAGGTTCTTCACCAGAAGGCAGTGGGCAGGGAACAGGCTGCCCAAGGCAGTGAGCACAGCCCCAAGCTGCTGGAGTTCAAGCAGCATTTGGACAATAGTCTCAGACATAGGGTTTGAATTTTGGGTGATCCTGTGTTGAGCCAGGAGTTGGACTCAGAGATCCTTGTATGTCTTTTCTAACTCAGGATATATACTGATTCTATGCTCTTATTGTAGTTGTTGAAGGATTTTATTCTGTCTGAAAGGCGGTAGAGGCAAAAGAGAATAGTGTCTTTCTTTCAGTGACAGCAGTTTGTGTCAGAGATTCATTAGAAATAGGCATGGTCACTGTTTTGCATTCAGAAGACTTAAAGAAACATGCAAGCCAATACTAGTGTGCCACTCATGCATCTTCAATTTAATAAGCTTTTACCAATTAATGTTAGCTCCTTTTCTTTTAAAAATTCATCTTATGTATTTTTTTGTTGCTTGATTTATTTTCCAGTTGATAAGGAGCTGGCCATGCTGTATGACCCCAGAAACACCCTCCCAAATTACGACATCAATCAGCAGAAACCATGGAGATCTCGGAAAAAAGCAAGCACATAGGGAACTGAATGACATTAAAGGGAGTCTCAAGCCTCAGGACACAAGGTTACAACCAGTGCTCAGCTCTTCAGGTTTAAATATAACCAGCTGTAGATAAATATCATAGAGGAGAACAAAATGGAAAGAAGCTAGTGGCATGCTGTACAAATAAAAGAGTTGCTGCCATTCAAAAAGACCTCATAGCAGTTTTGCTCTCTCACATGTAGCCAAGTGATCAGTACTTTCATCAGCTCATCAGACACCAGAGACCTCCTGCAACGTACTGCATCAGTTTGTTTATGTGGCGCAGGATCCGGCAGGAGAGAAAGCACCTTGCTCACCAGTCCTTCACCAGCCTACAGAGAAGTACACTCAATATTTAACAAGCTCCTGGGAGAGCTGAGCTACATATAATGCAGGCAGTCATATTACATTGAAAATGCAAAAATAATAAGTTCATACCAAGCAATGACATCGAGAAATTGAGAAGGGTGATGGGGGGGAACTGACTTATTTTTATCAGGTTGTATGCTTTGTGAAAGATTGTAGGTTTTCTAAAGTATGGAAACAAAATATGACTGATGGGAAACAGAAGGACACTGTTGATCTTGCCAAAGTTTGAAAAAATGGAATGTTGTAATCAGTATTTTTCCAAACACTTATTACTTTATTCTAAGGACAAATCTTGAATAAATTCTTACAAAAAGAATTAACGAATAAAAAACTCTCCAAGTGTGGACGTGTGTGTCTCATATACTCAGAAATCCCTCTCCCCTTCCTGGAAGAATAATGCTCCAAAGGCAGTTCTTAAATCAGAAATATGCTCTCTATCACCCAGTTGTTAAGTAAACCTTACTTTCACAACATCAAATTGATATATCGGGACATTAAGGAGCATATTCTTCCTTACCTCTCTGACCTGGGCTTTTACGTTACCCTGCAGATATAGCACAACATAGCCCAAAATAGAGTATGCTTTTCTTAAAACCTAGCACATCCAGACAATAAAGGTAGAGAGTCTCAAAAGCTCTCAATATTGGCCTGCTCCTACCTTTAACAAACTCTGTTGTTAAGTGCTGGCACTAAGTAGCCAAAATAACACTGCTTTCCTCAAAAGATGCATCCTGACCTCATGAAAATAGTAATGACAAAAAAAAAGTGATGTTTCATTTAACTTTAATGTTTCTAAACTTGAATTTATGTCATTAGGTATTTAATGTTCACTAATGATAAATCAAGATAGTTACCACAGTGTCAGTAATGTATTTATGAATACTTATGTGACACAAAGTTTGAGAGACGAAAGTGTAATACATAAATATTCTTAAGAAGAGCACAGCTCACACAGCTATTATCAACCATATAAAGAACATAGTCATCTAAATGAACCTACATTAAAGTCTGTTCTCCTGGTAATGCAGATAATGATGTCTCCAGGATTAGTGTTCCTGTAAGGTGAAAATGAAACACACCTCTATCAGTAGAGATCCTAAAGTTAGAGTCAGGTATGCATCTAAGCAGAGAGATCTGAAAGTTTGATTCTAATGATCTGCTTACAAAAACAGAGAGAGGATAACAGCTTCAAAGGAGAGAGGACACCTTCCAGTTTTTGAGTATTCGTCCCTGCTGTAATCTTTATCCATATTTCTCTTGGCAGGAAAGATGATCTATCTGGTAGAAGTGGTTCATAGGCAGGGTTCCACACACAGTTCACTTTTGAGATCTCAGGTTGTAAATGGTGTGGGTCAGTTGTTGTAAATGGTGTGGTCAAACAGTTTTTGTTTGTCATCTGAATGGATACAGAGTAAGAACCACATCCTGCTTGGTGTCCTTACTCAGTGCCCCTCACCATAGGTTTCACTGAGAATACCTGATGAGATATATTTATTTTTGACAGAGAAAAATCATGCTTAGAGATAATGGATAATAAAAAATGCAAATGGTTCCCTGTCTTCTGCAGTAGGATATTCAAAGAGATCAGGTTCTTCAGCATTATGTATATGTCAATTTTACACAAAATTGTTATTTTACATTAAAGAAACATGCTGCTGGCATAAAAGCAGTGACTAATGCCAAAACCAAAGATAAAAGCAATTTACCCTCTCCACTCCAACCCTTTAATTTCAAATACCCATTCCCACCCCACCCCAAGAATGACTTGCCTAGACCACATGTAAAGATACAGAATCAAAGTTTAGTAAGCCTTATTACAACACAAAATTTTGTTGATTTCACAAAATGTCAGAGATATAAAATGTTATATATGATATATGATAAATGATATATATATATATATCACTCTTAAAGAGTACTCTTCTGGAAAATGTATTAGAGGGATAATAACAATAAGGAAAATATTATATAGATATTAAATGAGGATTATAACAGAAAACTACTAGGATCCCTTCACCACAACTGCTGATTAAAACGTAGGAGGATCTGTCACTCAAGACTCAGTTACAAGACATGAAAATCTTCAGGTCTTGCTGTTCTGAGTTTCATTACTGAATAGTGTCAAGAACCTCCTGTACTGATGCTATTGGCGTGAAAAATGTCACGATATCTTACTTTGTTTCTCTGAAAAGGGAAAAATATACATTTAAATATCACTACAGAGCAAAATCTTTAAGAAGCAAATAGCAAATGTATAGAACAAAAATCTGCTGAGGCAGATAAAGAAATACAACAATAGGTCTTTGAAAACCGATGAAAGCTGTAAGAGTATTTAGGAAAAGTATTACTTTCTAGTACAGTACTTATTCTATTTTTATACACATCCTTAGGCAACAATCAGTAGCAGGATTGTGGGAGAGTTAGTCATTTAGCCATTCATATACACACCTCCAAAAATATCACTGGATTTCCTTCATGCTAAACAGAATAAGTTAATGCTACACAAGCATTAGCAATACTGCTAATACCTAAATTATACAATTATACAAGTACATTTCCCAAGTGTAATATAAGAGAAAGAAAAAAAAAAAAAAAGTGAAATCAAGCAAAAATATAACAAAGCAGCCTGAAAAATCATAACAGTTTCACATCTGGAGTGAGGTCAACAGTGTGGGATATCAGCTGCTCCAAGTAGCCCATGTTCATTGTAAACATGCCTAAAGCTAAGAAGCTCCTGGTGCATCCTGGTCAAGGGTACAGTTAATTGTCACTCTGATCTCTATTGCATTTTATTCCATCTAGCTGATTTCTTCCATGACTAAATTAAAGTTCCTGTTCAGCCTAAGTTGTTAAAGAGAAGAATATGCTGCTAATTATTTTGGAAGCAACTGAAAAACACCTGAAAGACAATGCGGTCATTAGTTGCAGCCAACATGAGTTTATGAGGGGAAAGTCCTGTTAAACTAACCTACTCTCCTTTTATCAAAATGTTACCCATCTAGTCCACAAAGGGAAGCCTGTTGATGTAATCTTTTAGAATTTCAGCAAGGCTTTCAACACTGTTTCTCACACAGTATCCTTCTGGAGAAAACATCCAGAACACAGTTAGAAAAAACATAACGTAATGAGTGAACTCAAAGAGTTCTGGTAAATGGGATTACATCAGGCTGCTGGCCAGCCACTAGCAGAGTTGTAGGGCTCAATTTTAGGGCCAATTCTCTTCAACGTTTTCATTAATGACTTGAATATACAACTTCAAGGTATACTAAGTAAGCTTGTGGAAAATTATTAATTGTAAATAAATGACTCCCTCTAGGGCAGAGAGGCCTTCATGAATGAGAGGGTTGGGCAATCACCAATCACTCGAAGTTTAATGGGAGTAAGTGCCAGATTCTGCATCTGGGACACAGCAACTCTGAATGTAGGTACAGACTGGGGGTGAGAGGCTGGAGAACAGTCCTGGAGGAGCCAATCTAGTGACTCTGGTTGACAAGAAGTTGTATCTGAAATAGCAGTGTGCAGCCGAAGTGCCAGCCGTACACTGGAGTGCATCAGGCCCAGCACCGACAGCCTGGCAGGGGGAGGGATTTGTCCCACACTGCTGTCCCACCTCAAGCCGTGTGTATAAGAAAAAGAAAATAAAAGTATTACAGAGCATTCAAAGGAAGGCAGCCAACATGCTAAAGAGTCTGGAGTACAAGACATGAGGAGCAGTTGAGATCTCCTGGTTTGCTCAGCTCAGAGCAAAGGAGGCCAAAGGGAGACCTCATGGCAGCCTGCAGCTCCTCAGGAGGGAAGCACAGGGGCAGTGCTGTGTGCTCTGGTGACAGTAACAGGGCCTGAAGGAACAGCATTGAGCTGTGTCAGGGGAGAGGCAGCTGGGTGTTAGGAAAAGGCTCTTCACCAAAGGGCGGTGGGCTGCCCAGGACAGTGGGCATGGCCCCAAGTGTCGGAGTTCAGTGCTTTCAGACATAGGATTTGAATTTTGGATGGTTCTGTGCGGAGCCAGGGGTTGGACTCAATGATCCCTGTGGGTCTCTTCCAACTCCGGATATTTTACAAAACACTGTATTGCAATTGCTTACTGCATTGAGCAGTATCTATATATTTAAACTACACCTTGTTGACAGAGTTGCTTGCTTGTCCTTTACGAAGCCTTAATCTTTTATCTTAATCTAGCAAAGTCCTGGAGTACAATTCTAACATTTATTTTGAACCCTTGGGTGAGCACAATTAAAAAGATTTATTAAATGTTTTGGTATAGAATCCACATGAATCACTTCTCTCTAACAATATTTAAGCTGAATTATTTAATCAAATATCTTCTCCAGATTTTCATGAAATGGTCCTATAATTGTATTTGAAATTGCCTAGGTATTGAAAAGCCAGATTGTGAAATGTCTTGAGAACAATTGCTTTTGTTGCATTTTGAAGTTTTTTGCTATGGATATATAAAAAAGTAATAATGAAAACTAATCAGAATTGCACAGTTTTCCAGAGCATTTGAATAAATGCACACAACCAGAGTATCTAAAACCTGACTACTTTTACAATACGCCCTTGGAGCCTAAGCTTTTCTGCATGACAAAGGCTGTTTAATTAGTGCATGTTTAATCAATGGAAGTGATAGCTGTGCACAAGCTAGGCTGATCTGAAAGCAGTATTAATTATTCCCTAGCATAAGTTCTGATTGGTATCTGAAAAAATACAGCTCTTGCTGGAAGTTATATTGCGTTCAAAAATATTATATTTGCAGTTTTAAGAATTAAATACGCTTGCAATTAAAAATCCCACAGTACTGATCTAGCGCCCAACAAATCATGGAGATCTAAGTCAAAATGAAATTGAAATAATACCCTTTCTTCAACCCAAAGAAGTCCTGCAACTAATATCACGGCATCAGGAATACCTCTAAGATTCTATAGAGCTTCTTCTTACATACTTTTCGTGTATATCCATGAAGACATCTCCTTAAACTTGCTGCCTTCTTGACAGTCTCCTTACTTACGCACAGTGCTGTGGTAGTGTTCTTAAGTTATTAGATTGGATGAGGTTCTCTTTTTTAAAGACAGTTTGTTTTTTGAAGAAAAACGTAAGACTGTTATCTGCTGTTTTTCAGGCTCATGTGGGATGCAATTAAGAACACCTATGTGTATATAAGAAATCAACATCTTGGCTACTGTTGTATTATATTATCTAAATTATCCAGAGCCAAAACGAGAAGGAATTTCAGTTAACCAAGCACGATGACAACAGATGGCAGCAGTCTAAACTGAGAACAGCACCAAAAATACGTCACTCAGAAAGTGAGAAAAAAATTACTGAGAGGTTTTATGATTTGTTTTGTTATTTTAAAATCACAGTACATCCTAACTCAGTTAACTCAGTAGAACAGCTCACAGACTGGGGCATTTTCACTTCTGTAGTGTCCAAATCTCTTATTTTTCTGGAGTTTTTAAGATTTCTTCTACAAATTACAGATTGAGATGCTAATTGGAAAACAGTTAAAGAAACACACTGATAGATTAATAGAAGACAATAAATGTGCTGATCTTCAATTAAGTCTGGAAACTTTCTGTACTAACTTCTAATACTTAAGGTTTTTTGGCTTCTAGAACGTTATTTCAAAATTGATATGCTCATGTTAAATATTTACCAAATGTATGCTTGAGTGCCAGTAGTCATACAGAGAATAAACAACTTTATTTTATAACAGAATTACAGAAAGCAAAAATATCACTTAATACAACTTCAAGCTGCTATAAATCTAATTTGGCATTTTAACTATACACAGAGTCAAACAGCAAAACAAAGACAAAACAAAAACAACTCCAAAAACAAACAACACCCTCCCCCCCCCCCCCAAGAACTAAATAAAAATGAAATCCAAAATAATTAACAGGTTTTCTCTATGACAGTCTCAAAAGATGGTTCTTCTTATTACTTTATGAATGGAATCCACCTCATACTTTTACTCAGTGTCCTTAAAAACCTGTGTTAACCATTAGACAAAGTATCTGAAACACATACTTTCTCAATAACAAATGTCAGTTCTAACATGTAGGCAGTGAGGTTTAATAGAAAGCAAGCATTCTACACGTGTATTCAAATAATGGAAGTGTTGAAGTTTGGACACAGTAAGAAAAAAAAGCACTAAGGTTTTAAGCTGCCTAGATCTCTTGTTGGAAGAAGATATTTTGATATTCTTTCTCTCCCTATCTGGAATGTTGCAGACAGCAAAATGTCTACAAGAAGTTGAGCATTGGCACCAAAGTGCAAAGAGAACACAGTGCTGAGTCAAAGGAAATTTCTTCGTAACTCTTTCTCCTCTACAGATTGCCATACCATCTCTACCCCACAGAGAGGAGAATCTTAGAACAGAAGGAGTTACAGGAGATACCAGTATAAAATTTATCCAAAGAAATATATATTTTCAAATTTTAGTAAAGGTTGTATTTTTATTTAAAAAAACTTTGTTAAGTGAGACCATATATTTACCTGAATAATCTGGAAAAAAAAAAAAGAAAAAAATCTGTAAATTACTTCAGAAAGAGATTTCATTGAAATATTTGGGAAAAACCTACATCTAAATTAGTTAAGATCCCCTTTTCTGCACAATTACCACCTGCTCCAGTGAACAGTACTTTCCAGACCCCTTTTTTTGTTCACTTTCATATTCAAGAATCAGCTTCAGAAATGCAAATATTTGTGAAAAAGAAGATCATACCCTCTACAGTGTCATTAAAAAAACTAAGCTTGTTAAGAAGTGGTTATAAAAAAATAAACAAGAAAGCTTGTAAGAGATTATAGGCCAAAGATGTTAAAATTGAGTTTGGTATTGGCAACTCATTCTTAAAATTCTGGTCATCGTTGCTAGGCTTGGTGTATTCAGTTGAGCAGTGATGACTTGGAATGATCACAGTTCTTCAAGGTTATGATCATGGCCAGCATAATTTTTGTTTCTGGAAGAAAAAGGAGGAGGAAGATTACATAAGCATGCATAGCAGATGATGGGACACTTACACAGCATCAGATTCAATAAGTCATTTTTCCCATAAGTTATTTTGGGGGAGGCTTATTTCACAAAAATAGTATTACATGAACTGAAGTCTCCTTTGGCCCTAAGGTGGACAGCAACTCAGTTTCTGTCAGTGCTTTCCTTGTTTAGTATATTTTTCCCTCCTCAGAATTTTCATGGTGTTTTAACAGTCATCTATTGCACCCTTCATTTAAAATTTTAATCCAAAATCTAGTATAAAGAGAAATGAAGATATTTGCTCAATTAATAACCTTTGAGAGTACAACATCTTTCATTTCCATTAGAGAAAACAAGCCTACATAAAAAAAACACTTCAATAGTTTAGTCAGGGAAAAACTAAAAAAAAAATAACGTGGATTCATGGTGTGATTCAATTGCCTAAATATAGTTGTCTAAATGTATTTCCACATCTGGCCTTCGCTTGATGAAGAAGGGCATAAGTCTTCTGACAGTCTGTGCTGCAGACACATTTACAGCATTTCATGTGCTTGTGTCTGGGCAACTGAAGTATTCCTGAACGTTTAACTGAAAGGCATCATTCAGTCACAATGTCTGAAATACAAGAGTAATGTGGTGAAATGTCTTCAAACTAGTCCTTTTTTACTCCCAGATCAAAAAACTGTAATGCAACTGACAAACTTGGACAAAAACACCTGGCACTCTCTGATAATATTTCAAACACCATTGTACAAGGTATATATTTCTCAAAGAAGTGAAGCATACCCTCAGGACATATAAACAATTCTTTGAGTTTTTGTCCTCAATAAAACTTTTACCAAGTAGTAGAGTATTTGATTAAAGAACAGTCAAGTTTGCAGTTGGTCACTAATGCAGAAATATAACGCAAATCTGTGAAGACTACTTCTTCCTTCCATGATATAGTCCCTCCAAAAGAGATGCTATGATTACTTACATGGGACAGATTATGTTGAACACTGATTTGAAAGGCAATTTTGTGGATTGAGATAGTGTGAAAAATTTGGCACATTCTGAATAGATATAGCAAAAGAAGCAGTCCCCACTCCCAAGATTCTTAAATTCATGCTGAATAGAAGTATTGTGATTACAGTACATACTGTAATAACAAATTCTTACAAATCAAAATGATTTGTTCTGCTCTCTCAGTGCATTTTTCTACCTTAGATCCTTCTATGCAAATACTGAAAACAGGAGGATGGTTTTAGCATGTGAGTTCAGCGCTGCCCTGTACCAAGGGGGCAGAGAAGTTACCTAGAACAAAGACATTTTCCTTACTGCAAACTAACAGCTCTCAAAAATGGTGTGGATTTTTCCAAGCCTTTCTGGGTCATGTGTAACATTTCTATAATATTACTATCTCACAGTTGGTGCAGCTCCTTTTCTCTTGTGTTTTCAAAAGAAAGCTGGAGCACACATGCTCATTGTTTCCAGTGTCACTAAGCAATAAAGCTATGTGGCAAATCCTGGTGAACACCAAGAAAAGTTAGTGAAACAACATCCTGTACAGTTCCTCATTTAGTCACTTGTTCCCAAGCATACAAAATATCTCAACAAAACAACATACTCCTCTCCACTATCCCTCAGAAACCCCAAATCCCACAACACATGCACTAGACTTGTGGCCCTTCAGTCCATTCCTTTCCAGCCTGAATCACCTTTATTATATATAGCAAAAGACGACAAATGTTTGGAGAAACAGCAGTGTGTGTTTTAAGTTACTGACAGCTGGAATTGTCTGAGAACACTGCAACTTCTAAAGATATCTCTAGAAAGGTCAGAACTCTTCTATATCCACCAAACGACAACCCTTTGCTATTTCCAATTTTTAACAATTACATTCACCTAGCACTTCCAAATCTGACCTATACTGATTTTGGTTTGCGTAAGTTACAAGCAAAAATTATTCATTCCTTTTACAAATATATATTAACCTAACCAATACTGAAAATATTTTAAAGAGGGCAAAAAAAAAACCCAAACCAACCCTTCTCATTTGAGTACAATCTGTAGGAGGCCAGAAAAGGCAACTGGAACCCTCTCATTCAATACTGAAGGTCTGCATGCATGTGCAAAACCTGAAGCTCTCTTCTGGAGGACACAACCACTGTATAAATTACCAAGGTAATAAGAATCAAAACAACTTTAACTACTGGAAAAATACAAGACAAATTTCTCCTACCGTCTCACCCCACATTAACAGTTTTCCCACCTGAGAATAGCCAGCAACCCCTCTGCTCTGCTAGCTAAACCTGGAGATTAATCAGTAAAAACTGAGAGGTCTTCCCCAAAATAAAGGATTAAAATAGTGCTGTTTAATTTGGCTTATTTTTAAATCTCTCTCATTGTGATCTACTCCTTCCAAACCATATCTTTTCTTTGAAGTTGACTCTACAGCAAACACAGCCTATCAAGTTCAAAAACACTGAAGCTTCAGTTTTCAGGATATCCATCAGTGTGACAAAGCTGAAGAAACATGAAGCTTTATAATGCAAAGCTGATACTGAGCTTCACAGCATTTGCTTTTTACCAGAGAAACAGCAGATTTTATTCAGTTGCTCATTGTGATCTTCCTCTTGAATACTTCAAGTGCAGCTTTTTTTTTTTTCTTCCCAACACTTTATTATTAGTGACAAAAAAATTGATTTCTTTTGCATCTATAAAATTTGAGCATTTTTGTGGCACTGTGAGTTCTGCTGATTAACAAAGCAAATTTTCTGTAAGGAAAACTACTACAGATTTGACAGATTTGACTGTCACAGATTTTTGGAAATAGCTCAGGGTGACTGGTCTATCCAGGCCTGGGTTATGTTGCTCAAGTAGAAAAAAATTGAGATAGTATCTCATGTTAATTTTTCTTAAATAAATATTTTAGTATAATAAAACTTACAGAACATCCAACAAAAGTACAGTTATTGGTATATGACAAGCATTACACTCATCAGTAAAGAAAACTACCTTCTATTTATTAACTTCATTCATACTTAGATACAGTGAAAACCAGCTGTCTTAACTAAGACGTTTTAATTCATCTAAAGATATGTTAAACTATCCTTACATGAAAAGCCTACACTAGGAAATTGGTGGTAAGTAGGTCATCTATGACAAAAAAAGAATCATTTTCCTTGTTTAAGCTTAGCTTTTAGTTTTAAATCAGTGAATGACTGCAAATACAATAGATTTTTGAATTTCACTAAGAATGGGATATGTTTTGACCTTTTCCAACAGAAAAAAAAATGTCCAGACCAAAATTAAACAGTTCTGAAACTAAAGAATGTAAAATAGTTTTCCAGCTGAAACGAGAGCCTACTGAATCAGCATCTCTTCAAATTTTTCTTTGAACTGACAAAGGATTTAAAAATTTCAGTAGTCAAAGCATCTACCTTCTCATCTGAGAAAATAACACAAGGCAAATATTTCAATGTGGTTAAGATGGAGAATAAGCTGAATTGAAGTGTCTGAGCAGGCCCTCTCCCTACTGATAACTGCAGTCTTCCTTCTAAATAAGCAAAAGGTAAGGCGAGGACTTCAATTGCACACTTCCATTGTAGTGTAAACAGAAAATCATCACTTAATCTTCGCACTTTGCAGAAGTAGCCCAAAGTCCCTTTAATGTGAAAAACACATCTTGAGCAAGCATCGTAGGTAATACCACAAAAGCACTATGAGAAACCCAGGAGACACTTAAAGGCAGATGTGAATTTAATGTCAGATTAGACTTGAAAATAAAACGTACATTAACTGTCTTCTACTAATGCCCATTTAAATTCAGCATTTCATAATAGATAGCAAATACTGTATTTTTTTTTCAAGCCAACTTATTAGACAATGCAGTAGAAAATAGAGATAGAAATCGCAACATAAGTTTATTATAAATTTACCTGAAATATTTGCTTGAGGGCATTTTAGATTTTAGTCTTCATCTTCCTCAGCAAGTTCAGTTTCTTTGTGCACCACTACTCTTGTGACAGACATGTCAGGGTGCTGTTCTTTGGCTTCTTTGATTGCCTGTGCCAGAGCCTGCCAACACATTCAAAATACATAATTTAATAGCAGAAAGAAGCATTACAGAAGGGGCCTTACGGGACCAAAGAATAGGACCCAGGTCTTAAGAGACCTGAGAATAGGTGTGCAGCATCAGTAACTTCAGGAATAATTATTCAGAAGTCTAAAATTCCTAAACATGAGAGGGCTTGGGAAACAAAAACAAAACAAAAGAAACAGAAAACAACAACTACAAAACACACTAATGTAATGGCTACGAAAATTTACAGCAAGTAGCACATAGCCATAAGGTTCTCCCTGTAATGTTTCCATCTTAATCCAGAGGACATAGAGTACTTTATATAAGAAGTTTTAGAACTTTTGCAACAGATTGGGCAAATGAAGACAAAATGAGGACGGTCCTATTAAGGGAACATATACCAATGCATGCAGTGTGTATAATTACCAACGTTTCCTCAAGTGAGCTCCTATGAGCAACTGGTAACTGTAACTGGTTTGTATTTCACAACATACCAAATGTAACCTGTGCAGTACAAATAATGATTTAAAAGGAAGGGACTGCTGAGACTTAATCAGGGTTGATCACCAAATGACTAATAGTAAAATAATCTTTAGTTCTCTCTAGGCCTCTAATTTTTAAATTAGAAGTGTAACTAACACTTCTGTTCTGAAACTCCAAACTAAAATATTCTTTTCCTACCGAAAATTGTTTTAGTAACGTAGAGGGCAAGAAAACAAAACAGTTTGCGCTTCTCAAGAGCTCTATATCTACTGAGGAAATTGCAATCGAGATTTCTTAAATTTGTTAAGAGCTGCTCAATGCCTTACATTCCAGTAATTAAATATAAATGAACAATAATTTCATCTATTTTGCTCCATTACCTACTTATTTCAAAACAAAGAACAGCTTGGAGAATGGTTTTACTAAAAGCACTGCCTAGTATACTAAAGGCATTGTGTGACCTTTCCAGATGTCCCAAGAGCATTGTGCAAAGGCAGACAAGAGCAATGCCTAATGCTGAACAACCCTATCATTTAATTACAAGTTTCAAGAAGAGCTTGAACTTGTCAAGAGCCACTTTCTCGTAGCAGATCAAAATCTGAAATTAAATTCCCTGAAAGCTCTCACTATATTATACTAAGAAGTTAAATTAAATTCTGTTGAGCTGTGCAGCTTTCATAAAGTTAGAATTGGATTCACTGCAACTTTATGTATAAGGTAGGGTTTTTCATTTGTATTATGCAGCGACTGTTGATTGACTTTTTCATTGCAGTTTCATAGATAAAAAAAGTGCAATCATCTCTACAAAGAATAGATAATCGCAGTTCTTTCTCAAATTTTTTGGTGTACTTCTTAAATTCAATCTTCACAATTGGGCAGATAGAAGTAATTTTAACCTTTATTTCCAAGGCACCGTAAAACAAAACTGGTGCTAACAGAGATCAAAAGCACCTATATAAGATTTCTGCAAATCAACTTTTTTTTTTATGGTACAGAATTCTGTAAATAGAAGCAAAAAACTATTTTACATGTTCAAGATTTTATGCCTTAATATATTTCAAAGCTTTTGGTTGAGATGAATTCCACATTCAGAAGTTGCTGACATAAAGCAGCAGAGACTTCTATCTATCTAGATTCATGTATCAAAATAAATTATTTTAGTCATGCTTTTCCTCCCAAATGGCAAAAGCAGCACTAAACAAATCGCGTCTTTTCCAAAATAAGCAATCCCTTTAAAAACAGCATGAAATCTACTCACATAATCTATAATGCAAAGTCACAAATGCTTTTACCTCTCAGTCATACTCTATTCAGTTAACACCAGAGCCTAAAAAGTTTGCTGCAATCAACAATCTCAGGATCTTTCTACATCTTCACATTCAGCTTCTCTACTTTTCTCCTATTTTGTTTGAAAGATTTTCTAGATCTCACTGAACTACTGGTAACATACTAAGTGTTAATAGTTTAGATACTCACCTCATCATGGTCAATATCTGCATCTCCAGTAATGACAATTCGTTTCTCAATTCTTGTTTCTGATACACCACCTTTAACCATCTACAGATGGCACAAAAAAAAAAAAAGAAAGCATCTTAGTGTAATTAGTTCTTACAGCTACAAACATTCCTTTACTGTATTGAAACATGTACATTTTTGTGTCACTAGGCTGCAGTTAATTCTAAGTATTCGTGGTGCTAAGTCATCCTTTCCTTTTTCAGTTATGCAGTTAGTCACATGCTAGCCACTGCTAAAAAAAAAACAAAAACAAAAACAAAAAACTTGATTAAAAAACAAGGAATGGAGAATTCCTTTTGTTATTGGAGTCCAAGTCTGAATAGATCTCAATAGCAGACAAATAGGAATTTTGGGCTTTCCCATTATACAAATCTGACAATAAGAAAAATTCGACTTATCCAGCAGTGAGCTTCTTATTCTCTAAATAATCCCACATTAAATTCAAACATGATATGGTTTTCAGTTCTGTAGTTTATGTACTCTTCTGACAACAAGTTTTCAGTATTATTTCACATTGCTGAATGAAATAATTTCATGCTTTGTTTCTTCATTTCTCACTCTAATTATAGCATATAGAAAAATTCTCACAGAAAAAATTGTTATTTATTATTATGTTTATTATGTTAAAAGTTTAAAGACAAGAGCTGGAAACTTTGATCTGAGGACGTACCCAAAATTAGGTATTTACATAAATGATGAATAAAAATTGCACTTCTGTAGTTCTATCATACTTTGGCATGAAACAGTATAGGAGACCAAAATAGATGCCATGTCCTGTTAACATTTAGTTTTCCTTTCCTTTTCAAGCACGGAATTCAGAACACATAATCCAACACCAAAATATGCTTGCAAAGAAGAGTAGTGGTATGGTATAGTAGTGGTATGCTCTAAACCTAGCAGTACAAAGGAGGGTGAACACAAAGGCTAAGGAAACATCATTTCAGTACACTGTTACAAGAGATACCATGAGCAAGGTTTCTGCAGAACTGAGACAAATAGATGATGTTAACATAATTCTATAAGATAGCATCATGTATCAGAAGAGATGAACATAATGGTATTATCCTGACCAAACACAGAAATAAGATCAACATGAAATGTTAAAAATAATTAAATAATTAAACACCACATTTTCTAATTTTCGCCATTCTGTTCCCAGATATTCCTGTTTATTTATTAAGTCTCTTCTGTTCAAAATCTGAGTACAGAAAAAAGAAAACTCCCACATGTGCCTGGAATGAATCTAATCCACCGCAAGTCAGTTTTCTTTGATAGTTTAGCATATATTAAGCTAAAAGTGAATTCATGTAAGACTTAGATTTTTATTTAAGTTCAGAGAGAGATTATCCATTTTACCTTTGTGATGTGTGTAGTTGTGGTAGTAGAAATTGACTCTGATGTAATTGTCTGTGCACTCAGCAGCACACTAGCACTGCCAGCAGCACTACCGTCAAACTGTGAAAAGAGAAATGACATTTTTAACATTTAAAAGCTTTGTTTTCAGAAGAAATTTTTTTTTTTTTAATTATAAACATACATTTATTCTTTAGTTCAGTTTGAAAATGTTACAGTGAACTTTAAATCAAAGCCACCAAGTTTACAGAGTCCGTGCAGACTAAGATTTATTATAGTGGAAACTATATGACCAAAGTTAAGTCCGTTTTTCAGAAGCAATGTTACTATTTTAACCAACTTTTCAAAACTAAATGAGTTATACCTTTGCAGACAACTAAATTCTTCTATCAACAAAATATACTTCCAGAACTTTAGTAGAAATATTGTTCTATTTACACACATTTCACTTAACTTCTCATAGCCAAACTATAATCTTAGTTCCAAGTGAAAGTATAGTTTTTTGAAAAGCACATATCTTTGATATGACTTATTTTGAGCTACAAAGTATTGGAATAAAACCTAGCTTTCAAACAGTGTAACAAATCACCCTGCCACTGTACCTGTGGAGATTCGTATGTGATGGTTTTAGTTTCTGTTTGAACAATTGGAACTTCTTTTGTGGAGATTTCAGTTCTCTGTGTGGCATCTGAAATGGTTACCATCTCTGTTTTCACTACAGGAGGCTATGGTGCAAGAAATAAGCAGTCAACTCAAAAGACATAAGAAGGAAGTTTGTAAAATGGAACAAGAAAGTAAAATAAAAAATACATAAGAAGTCTAAGATTAAGATAAGTATTTGTCTCTTTTCCCATTTGTAAAGCATGTAATAAGCAAATGAAATGATATAACAAATGCACATATACAGCAGAAAATTCCTACCTCCTAATAAGCTTTGCCAATATTCCACGTTTCAGCCAATGGTAAATATCACAGAAGATAATTGATAAAACCCAGTTGAAAGGCATTTAAAATGTGTAAGGAAGCATCAGTAGGAAAAAATCTCTGTTTGTTTAAAGGTTCCATCAAATGAGAAACTGATAGCTACTTCAGATGGATATGCTTCACTTCAAAATTAATACTGGAAAAATATCTATCTTTACTTAGCCAAATTGCAAATAAGGACAGGAAATTCCAGTAATAATATAAAAGTTTAACTTCTGAATATGCACTACTAGAACAGAAAAACTACTTAGACACTAGGATTTTAAGAGAAATCCAGATGAAAAAAAGTCTTTTCTTTCCCTCAAATACTCCTGCACACATAGAAGCCCTTCTGCCCTCTCTTCAAACAGGCTATGCTTTGGGAAGTGTGGGTTGTCTGTTTCTAAAGGTCTTATAAATTATTTTTTTCAGGTCATTAGTCAGAACACCTGAGACTATGTATATAGAAGACAAGAACATAAAAAGTTGTTTAAGTGTGTGTGGGGAGAGGGAGCCAGTAATATAATACAAGCAAGAAAAAAATAACACCCAATTGTTGAAAAAACTCCGTAAAAGATCATGCTCACGTTACAAAGACATGCATACCCACACTTCGTTTTTCCCACTTGTTCTTTCCTCTTTTTTACGAAGATGACCCAATAAAGTACCCTTCAACCTTGTCTGGCTAGAATCAGGCGACTCTGACTGGAACTAACCTATGCTTCCCTAAATAGTGTAATAATAAACATGTGCACATATACACACTGAAAGATATACTAACTCTAGTCTGCAATTTCATAACACATCTTTAAAAAGAAAAAAAAGCAAGAAAAGCAGTGAATAATGAGGGAAAAGAAGAAACTAAAATTTGGGATGGATGTTTTCTAATTCCAATTACCAATAATTTTCCAATTACAATTATGTGTCATGGACGTGTCAAAAACAATTGACAAATAGACAAGACAAGACTTAAAACATAAGAAACAAATAATAAGTAACATTATGTATACGTATATAAAATAAGGGGGTATAAAAAGGAGATGGCAGTCTTCGGAAGGCTTGCTTTACTGGTGATGCTCAACCAGTTGCAGCAAACAGCCAGAAACCATAACTGAAAGAGACAGAAATTCACTGCTCATCAGTGGTTTCCCCTTCCAAATGGTCTGAATCTTGTTGGATGCCGTAACAGCTGGAAGAATAGGAGAAGAAGAAAGGCAGGTACATTTTCACCCAAAGAAATCTCTCTGCTTAATCTAGTTGTCAAACTGTTCTACCATTTACCTCAGAACAACAAATTATTTGTGGTGAAACATCAATGTCAACATGAGACACATCTCCATTGAGTTTGAGCTGTTCCTCCTCCTTTTCTTCACATAGATCTTGCTTAATTTCCTCTGACAAATTCTTCTCCTCTGCAGGTATGGTAGTTGTATTTTCCTGACCCAAATCGTCAGCTGCAACTTGCGTGTGCTCAGCTGGTACAGTTAGCTGACTGCCTTCTGGAGTGGCTTCCACATGCTGTATTTTTTCTTCATGTTCTTTCCTTTTCACATCTTCCTCTTCTTCCTGTTCTTCTCTGATGACTTCCTCAACAGCCCTGTGATGTGGCTGGTATTCTCCCACCTCTTCATCCTCACTCTCACTACTACTGCTGCTACTACTATCTGATGGCAAAGAAGAAGAGTCCTTTTTTGTCAAGTGCTCCACCTTACATGTTTCCCCAGCATCAGTGGCAACTTGTATTTTCCCTTTGTTGGTTTCGTCTATGACTAGTGTTTCTTCTATCCCAACCTCTGCCTGCTTCTTCTCCTCCACTATGTCCAGAGTCTCATGTGAACTCTGCACAAAAAACATGGATGAGGAAAAACAAAAGTAGATTATATGAATAAATTAAAGTGATGGAAACAAAATTAGTTGATGGTTGGTTCATGTCATGTAGAAGACAAAAGATGGTTGTGATGGTTAACTGAAAAGAAAGAATGAAGATGGACTGGAAGAGTTAGAGCCAAGTTTAACTATGGAAAAATCAGTAGAACCTTATCAGCATTGCTGACTTCAGTGCAAGATCCTTCTGCTCTGGAAGCATGTTTCTGTGAAACAAAAAGCAATCAGAGAACAAAAATCAATGCATAACCCTTTTAAACAGCATAACATTCCTCAAGCTAGCTTTAAGAATATATATGCATGATACAGAACAGACACTGTGTATCCACTGCGAGACTCACTTAGAACTATGCTCCTCTCCTAGTTCACTCCAATATTTCATTCAAAATTAGGTAAGTATTATGGACATTATTAAGCAGAATAAAGCAATTTGATTAAGAAAGACTGAAAATAAAAGTTTAAATCAGTGATGCTACTGAGGTAATTATTTATCTCAATTGAATCAGGAATTGGGAATAAGAAATACCATGGGAAAATATAAAAAAAAATGCATTCTGGTATTGGTTTATCATCACACAAGATAATAATAAAAAGAACAGAAAAACAACAAACTACTGTAAGGTTTTATTAGTTGTTCACTTTTGGGAGGGAGGCTGCTCATGCTTGTATCTTGTCAAAATAGCGACATGTGACTACCAAGATGATCCCATTAGGATTTAGTTTGAGTCCCAAATGATGAGATTAAGGCAACTATGTTAGTATTTGTTTTGCGACAAATGAATTGTGATAGATATGCCTGACAGCCCACAAAAACTATGTATTATATACTTTTTATCTAATTATTTCTGGAAAACCTCAATTTGAATTCAAGCAGCAACAATACAAAACCAACACATCATCTGTGACTTAATCCTAACATTTACGGCTGCTAACCAAGCAAAGCAACTAATAAAGTGCATGCCAGCATGCCTGGCAATGCTACAACAGCAGCCAGTTATTACTCCCGTTGCCTAGCAAGTACATAACTAAGCTCTTTGACTGACTCCCTCCCACCATCCCAAGCGGCCAGCCGGCTCTCGCAGCACGGCACAGCCGCAGCCCCTCTCGGCCGTCTGGGCGCAGGGCAGCGGCCGCGGGCAGGGCGGGGCGGGGAAGCACCTGGGGCGGCGGGGCCGAGGCGGCGGTCTGCTCCCCCGCAGCGCCCTCTGCTGGCCCCGCGCGGGCGGCAGCGAAGGGCCGGTCCGGGCCGGCGCCAAAGCGCTCTTGGCTAAATAGAATGGACGCTATCTCTTCTTCTAGGCTCTAGACGAGTTAGAGAAGGGAAAGGAAAGAATTAGACGGCGACGGACAAAGCGGCAGCAGCCTACAAAGGAAAGGGTCGGCAAGAGAGAAAACACGACGAAGACAAGCGTTTGATCCGGAGCGTTCTGTACGAGCTCAGGGCACACCTCGTGTGCATCGGGGAGGGCGAGAAAGAGAGGAACGCGACAGAACGTTGCCGTAATCACAGCGCTCAGCAGCGATCTAATGCTCTGTGCCCATCAAGCATATACTTCGGCTCTTTACTTCACGCTGTAAAAATTAAAAGCATTAAATATTTCCATGGATTTCCTAATAAAACAGTTTTCTTGAACTACTACTATTAGTATTGGGATTTTTCCCTTTTAAAAATCTGTTCTGAACACTGTGCAATTTCGATCTGTTCCACAGCTTCAGGCAGCCACATACATTTGCTTCAAACAATAAATTCCAACAAAGCTAAAAAGAATTTACTCATAGAGGCTGTTTTTCAAATACTTAAAAAGAGCAAATTTGCATTTATTAAAGAATCTGTTTTCAAAAACTTTCCCATTGTATTGCTAAAACCTGTTTTATTCAAGTGTACACAGAAGCTTACAAGGTTTAAAGCCTAAGTTGCTTATAGCCTGATCTGTTTTTGGTAGTACTGTGAAGCCATATGGTAAAACAAGCTTTTAAAATTCTTGTGGATACAAGCTTCTGAAAAAGCAAAGTTCTTTATTTCAGCTTTATTTTCATAAGCTCTTACATTATGAGTATAAGCAGTTAAAATAAAAAGCCAATAGTGTAACAGATACCTAATGTGGACACAACATACGCTTTGCCAGGTAATAAACAGGGCAGAAGCACATGCCAGAGGAAAGTCAAAAAGCCATGCAGATAACTGCTGTTTGAGTGGACTTACTGTGCACTGGCAACACAGAATCTGAACACTTAGGTTACACCATGCTACCATGCATACAGTGCTGTACATTTGGCATGCAGAAGAACAGAAAAGGAAAAAGAACTATTTTTTCCCCTGCACTAAGATTTGAATTATATTCCAAAGGTGTCCAAGAAAATTTTAAGAAAATGCAAGTTGATTATGTCTACCTTCATATAATGTTTGATATTCATCAGGGCAATGTATTCCTCACCATCACTTTCTTTCTCTTATTCACTATATCCAATGAACGTTGGATAAAAAGGCAAACCAGCGATTTTTGACCTTTTAATCTTTTAAAAAGAAAACTCCAATAGCACAATTTGCTTCACAATGTAACCCTTGCTCCCTGAAGAGGCATTTGGTACAAGTAACCAGATGTATGGATAGAACTGGCATACTTGAACCAATTACTGTATTTACAACAACAATGCATTAGTCTCTGAAGATGCCTAATTTCCTGGCAAACAATCTTCTGGCACATAGGAACATACACTGACTTGTCTGGAAGCAAAAGAGGTTTAAAAAAAACCAACCAGAGTAATGATTCTGGATAACCATAACATGATAGTATCTTTTTTTTGTGACATACATATAATTACACCACAATTTCTATTACAATTAAGTCACAGATGCTGTGCATTTGTGTGAGTACAGGGATACAAATGAGACATATCCAATGCAACATTTCTTATACACAGGAAATGCAATTATTTTGCCAAAGAAGGAAAAAAAAGAAAGAATATTAGCAGTGATATCCTTGTTTTATTCTCAACTATTATCCAACTATCCGAAAAGATAGGCAGGAAAACATATCTTCCAGGAATAAGACTGAGCAATGTGTACTAACAGAAGGAAGTTTAAATTTAGAGGTAACAAAGAACTTGAATTCTAACTACCAACATCAACAAATAATTTGGGATGAAAATATGCTTTTTCCCAATCTTGGTATTTATGTGTGTTACTTAATAGGACTGACAACTTTACAATCTGTTTTCATCGCATTTCCAGGTGGTGGAAAACAGTCCAAAGTAATGTAAAAAAGCCAACATCCCAATTGCCACCTCCATCATCACTATCATACTGCTAGCAGTCCCACTTACTATATAGCACTTTTCACTGCATAGATATTAATCAGGTTAGGAGAGAAGAAAAAATCTCCCTTTTCCTGGATTAACAAAGAAGTACGGAAGCATGGAGATACTCAGAACGTGACTGCATTTCTAGCATTATTGATTTGAGAAATGATTACATAGTAAATACATGAAATTAAAGTTATTGTGTGAATTGTTACATAACTGGAAACAGCAAGCAATTATTTCCACCTGGAATGGAAATACATGTTTTGCTGTCATCCAAATCACATAAAATACAGTAATTTTCCAGTGGAAAAAATTGTTCATTTCAAACAGGAACCACTCAATTTCATATTCAGTTTAGTGCTTAAGCAGAATGTTGCTGGCATTCATATATACAGATCTTGGTTTGAAACTCAAACTTTTCTTTGCAGTAGTGGTAGCAGGGGAGGGGAAAAAAAAGGAAGAGAAGGAAGTGCCCAAGCTAGCCCACAGCAGATATAGCAAAAAGGCAGTAGATTTCAGGGCAGCCACCTTATCAGTTTCCTCTGGTTTTGTTCCAGCAATTGATGGCATTGCAGTCCATTGCTTCTCCTTCCCAGGCAGCATTTTCACTTGGAAAATATGGTCTCCTTTTTTCTATTTAGTTTTCATTTTGTAAAACCAGTGTAAATCAACAAGCAATGAGACAGATACACACTATTCATAAACATAAAACCAAACATTCTGAAAATAACAGAACATACTATATGAACAACAACAACAAAAAAGAACAATACTTGAAAGGGCCTTAGCTTCAACATGAAGAAGTCAACATAAAAAATGCACACAAGCACATAAAAATTAAGTTACATTTCTACATAAATGCCTATTTTAACCAAATAGATATTTATTTATGTGTCAGACATTTGTAAATTTGTACCTGTGCATGTATCACTATGCAGAGATTCTAGTGCAGTACTCAAAAATTAGAGGAGTAATTTCCCTACAGTTGGGGAGTGGTAGAAATAATAGGGAAAGACAGAAGATATACTGATTGTTTCTGAGAACTGATCTGATTGGCTGTTCTACTCCATAAAAGCAGCGGCAATTAACTCCTCAAATTTAGAAGTTCAAGAATAGACAGAAATTTGACTAGGCAGGTTCTCTGCCACAAATAACTAAAATGATATTTTTGGAAAATTGTTTTCCAAACTGCTGTTTTAATGTTTAGTCAGAAATGAGGCTTAGACAAAAAGCAGATAAATTCATTTTATACACATGTGGAGCCTAAGGTGAATAAATGTTAACGACCACAGTAAACATGCCTCAAAGCAGCCAACAATATGAATTAACCAATCACATAAGGTCCTTTGCAAACAACGCAGGTCAGAGCTGTTTCTGCATAGACTGCCTAGGAAGAGTTAAAAGGCACAGGGAGTAAAAACTTCTGTCACTGAAAAATTAACTCTTTATATCTCTCAGAGTGAAGTTTAAGCTGCCATTAACACAGAGCAAAATACTGCCATTGCTTCCAGCTTTGTCTAGTGACTCTAGTCCAGTTGCTATGGAACAAAATTCCACGCATTATTTAAAGTCAGGCCCAATGATAAGTAGTAAAAAGTTAATGTATACGTAGTATAAACAAATATTACATTAGCCAGACAAATTTGTGTAAAGGACAAAAGGCATTTACTACATCATCTACAGGGTTGTATGGAAATGCATGCGGACAAGTGTCTGCAGAGACATACCCCTTGTGTCTGTAGGGACAGAGGTGTGATACGCCGCTTTTCCCACTCATTGGGGCGTGGTTCAGGTGTGGATTCCATGAAATTGCGCTTGAGCTCACTAATGCTAGCCTGGTGTTTCAGTAAGTCGTCCTGAGTCTTATCCAGGTCCTAGCAACCCGCAACGTAAAACAAAGTAGGACAAAACACGACAACAAAAGCAAACTTAACAGTTAAAAAAAAAAAAAGAATCAAACCAAGGAAAGTGCCTTGTGTCTGAAGAGCTGTTCTTTGGATACCTTAAAAGTTTAAGGTCATAATGGAACAAAGTTAAGTTTTTGGTGACTCATACACTACAACACTACCACATTTTAATGCAAAGAAAAGATAATGCTGTGCAGTTATCTAACAGAGCCACTTTCATCCAAAATACGAAACTACCAACCCTTTGAAACAATAATTTCTAGTGATTACTTGCTTTCATCTGAAATTTCTAAGCAGAGAAGGAAAAATTTGGGGATTGCAAGCTTCATGCAAGATATATTTCTGTGAACATGATAACACAGGGCCAAGTATGCAACCAACTAACACCTGCATCATTCACTTTAGAAGGACTACTCATTGTGCCTATTGTGTAGGCTTAAATGTACTGGAAGAATCAGATGTAAGAACTTAAAGACTATTATCAGTCTTCACCACATTCAAGAACCTGACTGTGGATACGACTGTCAAGTATATATATTGATATGCACAAAACCCATGAGTGTCTTGTCTAAACTGGATCTTCACAGGCAAGCATCAAAGGGGGCACCAGTGACAATATCAAATTACATTTTATTATGAATCACTGAGGCTCAGATACAGCAATTTCTATCAAAAAACTTGTCAAATAATATAAAACACAAAACCGATACAAACTCTTACATTTCTGATGTCTTTTCACTTGTATCTTCAGCATCAACAGTGCTGCAAATCTATTTCTTTATTCTCCAAATCTTCAGATAGACACCTTGAACACTAAGAGCCTTTCCTCCTTTTGGTGGTTCAGTAGGTTAATATTTTTACAGGACCAATGCCTCACTTATCATCTACGACTAATAATCAGGAGGTATTAAATATGTTCTCCTTATGTGTTTATTTTCAGAGAGATTGAAATACTGAAACATTACACCAAGGGCATTCCACTACACAAGTGAAGCTACAATACTCATGTCATAATTTTAAAAACTGTCTTTGCTTGACACAAGGCATGTTTCCTAGACTTGATCACAGTGAAGTTACGCAGTGTATGCTTTCAGTGCTTTAGTGAGTTATAGAAAAGCAAAGTTTAAATAGTGACCAAAAGCTGCGAAAAGCCAAAAAATGTATTAGTTATGTTACTGCGATCCACATACCACCTTATTAACAAACAAAAACAATTATTCTTAAAAAGACAGTTCTTGTGACAAAAGGAATTAATTATAGCCCCATTTGGATGAATTAAGTTAAAGACAACGGTAGGGTTTTCTGGATTTTCTTCAGTCACTAGCTTATGTTATTAATGACAGTGTTAAATGATGCTGATTTTAACTACAGATCAATCCACATTTACAGACTACATGGAAATCCTTACAATAAAATAAAAATCTCCTTTTCAGTGGCTAGTAATAGCACTACACAGTAAAATACTGTTCGAAGCTCTTTGTTGTTGCTCATTATCAATGAGAATCTACCTTTAGGGAGCAAGATTGCTTCCATTTAAAAATGAAAAAGTAAAACAAAAATTCCATAAGCATTTGTAAGCACTTTAAAAATCTGATATTTACCTACATTTCTCAAAGCTCCTAAAAATCCTAACTGTCAGAGCCAGAATTAGTTTTTCTATACTTACACCACTGTACTTGTGCCTTACTAGCTCCATTAGTTCAGGTTACACTTTGAAAAAAGTTGATCTAACTGGTGAAAACTGGAAACTCTACTCAACAAAGCAAATGCACGCTTTAGGTAGTAATGTATAAAAAAAATCCCATTTATGTTGATGAATCAGCCTCACGTGTTCCATATATCTAAATAGGGCTATTATTCCCACTTGCCACCTTGAAAACATCTAGCAAAAAAACACATTAAACATTCAAGCTAAGGGTTTTCTTTTCTTTTCTAAAACTTCTAAAAACTCAGAAACTAGAAGTATAACATGCATCATTTCCAAGCTGTTTTTCCCCATGCACTTCATGCACTGTGTACATAACAGCCTGCAGGTGACCTCCCATCCCAAGCAGCCTGGCAGCCCATGAGAAAAGAAAGTGTTTCTCGTATTATATACAAACCTCCAACATTAAATTGCTATGTCTGACATAAATATTTTCCCCGTCTACTCTCAACGAATTGCTCTGTGAAATTAAGTCACACATACACACACACAAAAAAATCAAAATTAACATAACATGTACCAGCAAGTTTTTTTATGTAAAAAAAAAAAAAGAAAAAAAGAAAAAAGACTCTTGGAAACAGATTGTCAAATAGTCAAATACAGAAAATAAAATGATACGTTGAAAAGGCACTATTCAGACAAAAACCCACAGAAACTTAAAGGTGCTAAAAAAAAATCAGGCAGCTGCAGCCAGATTTAACAGTAAAAATAAAAACAAACAAAACCTATGCACCTTCTTTTGTGTTTCCTCCTCTTCAGATTCCACCTACGTAAGCACATTGTAAATTATCAAGAAAAGGAGCCATTAACACATGCTTACAGAATAACAGAGGCATCATCTCTTTGTAAATGCTGCAAAGCGTGCTATTATTTACAGACCTTTATTATTTCGGCCCCAGATGTTGTTGAAATTATTAAGCGACTTTGGTCTTCCTTCACCTACATTGCTGTAGAATGGCTGAAGTAATACTTGGTATGTGGCATGAAAAAATGAAAATTTCACACTATGTCCCACTTGCTTCTCAGTGTTATCTCAGATGGATATTAAAAATGAATGACAGAAAAAGATGGTATGTATAATTTCTATGATAAAAACCTTAAGCCCTGCAGTGACTTGATGGGAAAATGGAATATAATGCATGACTTGTTTTTGGTAAAACAGTCTAGAACTCAAGTTAAACACCTAAATAACATACTTAGAAGTTGTCTTAATTATTCTAGGAATGTTGTTGTTTTGAGATGAGTTATTTGAGCCTCAACTCTCTTTAGGTGAATATATTCTTCCTCAAACTGCAATGCACTCTGCTGGAAGTGATTTTCACATCTTACTCACAAGTACTCTGAATGGCCTAAGGAAAAGCATTCTTTAAAAAGCAAACCACCTCTCATCTCAGCCTTGCCACAGGTACAAATACCAACCATCTTGAAAAGTCAATGTGTACAAACATGCACATTTGAAGAGTGGTTTTCTTATTGCATGTACTGTTGCATTTTAGATTGTGTGAACGCACACATGATGTGTTACGTATCACACTATTATTCATTTTTCACTTATCTATGATTCT
Organism: Phasianus colchicus; assembly: GCF_987193195.1. NCBI lineage: Eukaryota > Metazoa > Chordata > Aves > Galliformes > Phasianidae > Phasianus > Phasianus colchicus. The sequence goes on along the minus strand of NC_143437.1, from coordinate 57,360,015 downwards.
ACTGTCTGAAACTTCATTTTATCATGGATTGCTTTAGGCCACTGAAAAAATAAGAAAATCTTTAAAGTAATGTTTTTTGTTATTAAACTAGAGTTGTGTGTCCTATTTAGCAAGTTTTTAATATATAGTATATCTATTGATTGAATTGGTTTAAGCAAGTTTATTAAATGTAACACTGCACAGGCCCTCTTCCCCACTTTTGATTCCATTATATTGCTTTATATTTACTTTGAGGATCGAAATAAACCACCTTTTTCTAGTGCGTGGTGTTGTTGCACTAACATGCACAGTAAAGGAAAGGAGGCATTTTGTCAGCCACTCCCAATGATCAGAGCAATATATTAATGTGAAAGAAGATTCTGTATAGCAATTATAATAGTGTATTTCAAAGATAGTTCAAAGTTCAGTGATTAAAGTCTGACAAAACCTGAAATCTCAGCTAAGGAATCAAATCAGTCTTTGCCTTAACTACTGCTAGAGATTAATGAAAGTACTTCAGAAAAAAAAAATCTTAGACTCAACTTTGAAAATATCTTTGTAGAACGGAGAACATCTGAAAATCTATCATAGCAAAAGCTACTTTTAAAGAAATCACAGTAATAATTTTTTAATTCAGCACTTAGGAATTTCACTTTTCAGATCTTCACAGAACTTCTGAGATGTGCATTGCAAAATGAATGCACTGAGGAGATACGCATTTTAACACACAAACTGACAGTGCAAGTAATGCAAATTGCAATTATTATCAGGTAATAATAATATTAGGTATATTGTTTCACAGCAGTTTTCAGTTTTTTTCTGTTTCTAAACATTTTGAACTACAAAGCAAGTCTACCTTAGTAGAGTAGAAGATCATAAAATTATGCATGCTGCATGAGTTCAGGCAAAGATCGACCAACCCCCCCAAAAAAAACCAAAAGCAAAAAAACCCACCTATTGACTAAAGAATGTCAGTTTTGCACAAACAGGAAAAGTTGGAAAGATACATACACATATCCCTGCCAGTGTGCAAAACTGAGGAAGCCTCTGGGAAAACTAGCATAATGGCTATACATGGAGTCAACATTTAAGCAACAGAATTACACACCTCCTCTTCCTCTGCTTTGTTATTCAGGTCATTGTCATAAGAGGCACTAAATGAAGTCGCTTTAGGCTCCAGGTAGCAGAGGGACAGAGCGAGAGGAAGGGAAAATGTGAGTGAAAGAGGAATAGACTGGAAAGCTGAGAGAAGCAGCACAAAGATAAGGAGAAAAGAAGGGATGAAGGAAGGAGAGGTGATAGGAACATAGTGCTGAAGACCAGGCGGGAGGAAAGAGATGCAAACATCAGGAAGGCTAGGAAAACTAATATAACCATCTTCATCAAGCAGCGATCGGAAACAAAATGAAAAGCATCTGATAAAGCTGAATGAGACACACAATTCAGTATTTTTGTATTCATTTCTACAGATTTTCCCTTCCATGGCAGGAGGGCCTTGACTAGCTAGTGCTCTCGTAGATTCAAAGTTACTGTTCGGTGGAGCTATTTTATTTTCTTTATGATCTGGAATTTCTCTCATAGAATTACATTCCAAGACATCTGGAATGGCAAGGACAGGCTCACAGAGAGGATCTTCCTCTGAAATATCTGAAAGCATGTCCATCTCAGGGATAGGTGACAAGTTTGTGAGATGTGATGATGCAGAATGGATGGGTAGTGATGGTGGGTGTATGTGAGTGAGCTGAAGAAATAAATTCTATGCACAGTGGAAAATGAAAGCACAACAAAATGCAAGTTTGTAGGTACAAAAAGAGGGAGAAAGAAAGAAATTATTTGTTAGTGAATTTTTTTATTTAGGGATAGCTCTATTAACGCAATAGAAACGCCAAATAAAAATAGAAATCCCCTTGTGTTTTACAAGCAGCCAGCTTGTTTACTTCTACGGATTATGAAATCAAAACCATTACAAATGTTCTGTTCTCCAGCTGCTAAGAACCGTGCACTTTTGAACTGCAGTAGTCACTTGCATCAGATGGAAGCAGACAGACATTCAAAGCTTTGGAGAAAGGTCAGAGGACAGTGCAGTACACGAAAGACAAGCTGGCACTTTGATTCTTGGGTTTATAACCATTTCCTCTAAGACCTAAAGAGTGCTTTAGGGGGAAAAAAGAGCTGTTCACAGAGTTGGCATGTGCAACAAAACCTTACTAATCAGCTTCATGGAAAAACTTCCCAAAATACTGTTTTTTTTTCTTCTCTTGATTAAAAGATTGAAAGATACTACCTCTTCAGAAACAAGGGAGAATCATCATTTTTATCACGCCCAAAGTCAAAACATAGTAATTTAACTATTTTTCTCCCACCAATGAAGTTCACATGTGCCTTTTCCTAGGCTAATTTAAAAATGCTTTCAATAGTTAGAGAAGAACAACAAAAACACAACCATTGGTATTTGTTCCCTTCCTATACTTCAGTGCAGTGGGAACATGTCAGTTGCACAGAGAAATTTCCGCAGTCCAAATATCACCACTAAGATTCAAATGGGTAGCTAACTGGCAAAAAACTTTTTGAAACAAAATTACTTTTTAAATATGAAAGTTCTGAAGAACTGGTAGAAAAATAAGTAATATCCTAGAGAGAGATAATAATCACACAACTCCAAAGTTTTAGCCAACACTGTGGAAGGAAATTTCTATACGAAATCCTGCAAACTGAATTTTTTTTTTTTAAATCTATTCCCCCAGTAACTCCAACAAACAAGACACACAAATGGTTGTTCACAAAAAAGACGGAAACAGAAATCAACAAAAATTTCAACAGAAATCTGTATCTCAGTTCAACACGGAAGTTTTTAAATGAATAAATAATGTTGCTAAATTACTACTAAAACAATACTATTTTTACCTATAAATATTTAAATGCAGTCATAATACATCTGGCTTTGCATAACATACACTACAATGGAACAAATAAGTCTATGTAAACTAAGAAATTAAAATACTATTTACCCTTTTAAAGATTTTTCCAGAACTCACTCAAGCTTACTGAAAATTCAATTAACTTTATAGAAATAAAAGAAACCCGGGGAAAATTTATGTTACACACAAGTTTACCTTCACTTTTGTTTACATACGCTTAACAGTAAGATAAACTACAGACAATACTTGACAATTTTCTTTAAATATTTAATATGGTGCTCTGTATGATGCTCAGAGGTGGTGGGCTCTAAATAAGCAAACATGTACTACATGAACAAATAATTTTGGTGTGAAAGACATCCATACCTTTCCATCCTGAATCAACTCTAATTGTGGAGTTTTGAGTGGGCTTCCATCATCTTCTATGCCACCTTCTTTCAACTTGGCTTGTCCAGCAGCTTCAAGGTCAATGATTTTGTCTCCTCCAGGCTGCCCTCTTGTAGTATGGAAGTCTCTTAGCAGACTTTGGTCTGAGATACTCATGGGAGCTGTTAAAGAACAAAATAATTTTGGTTAATTGGAGTAAGTTAGAACATTTTGTTTTTAAGACTTCATAAAATGATTTTACAGTGATATCAACAGTGAGGAATATAGGCCTGTTACTGAGTGACATTATTTTTCAGCTTTTTGCTGTGTACAAAGTCTACGATTCTTATTGCACTGATGTGAACAGCAATACACTCTTGTCATAACTTCTGACATATCACAAAATAATTTTGGATAATTTAGGAAGGAATATCTTGAGATTAGTTAGTTGGACCACCTGTTCAGAGTGAGTCCAGGTTGCTCAGGGACTTGTCCAGTTGAATTCTGAGTATCTCCAAGGTCTCTCAAAATGAACTCATATCAGGGTGACCATATGCAATATAATCATTGTACTGAATAAATACATCAATTTCGTACCACCATCAAGGCTTCTGGAAACACGTTTGCTTGAAGAGCGCTCAAAGTAAGGAGCCGGTCTGTCTATGAGGTTGCTAGCCTGCCGTGTCTGTGCTTGCGTACGTCCGCTGTAGCGGAACTTGGAACCCAAGGTTAGAAATTTTGATTTTGGAGGCTGTTCTGGTGATAAAAGTCTAAAAAGTAAAAAGAAAGTCACTTAAAAACACTTCATGTATTTAATGAGGTACTTCTAACGCTACTTATATTGCAACTTTAATTCACCAGGCATGATTTGTGCAGTCCAAGAAATGATTCTATCATAAGATCTGAGAAGAACTAAAACAATACTTATTATTTATTATTTGCATTTGGAGCTGAAGTGATGCTGTTAATTAACACATTTTCCCCAGTACAAATAAGCATCCGGGGTCCTTATCTTTTGGTGCTATTGTTATTAAATGTTATTCTTTCTGGATAGTTGAGGCCAGTGTTATGTCCATATAGAACACCTCTTTAATCTTGCTTGTTAGAATATTACTTATAGGGGAAACTATATAACCCACTTCCGCTGTCTTTCCTATATTCTGAGGTACCCATAAGGCAGCTGCTGTTTCTCAAATTTAGGGAATGGTATTTCAAAGCTGTGTAGAAGGCTGTAGCAAGTGGAAAAAAAATAAAATCAAGATGACTGTAGAATTGCCATTCATCTTTAAAAAGCTTAACAAGCTAGATTCAGATGTCATTTTAGTTACAATGTGGCTTATAGATTTATATAGTTGATGCTGGATACAAGAAGAATGGGAAAAAAAGGCCTATTGTGAAAAGAGTAAAAAAGATTCAGTTATGAGTAGTACCAATGCTGGGTTCTGTGCTGGATATGCATGTTCGCACTGAAGAGTTAAGAGTCAGTGTTAGAGAAAGTCCTAGTTAACATTTTGGCAGAACTTGCTGCAAGATATTTGATGAATGTCGAGTTCTCTAATTTCTTTATGAAAACTTCAAGCTCTTATTCAACCTATCATATAACAGTATGGGTTGGAAGGGAGCTTTAAGATCATCTACTTCCAACCCCCTTACTACAGGCAGGGACAGTCCCCCTCCTAGACCAGGTTGCTCAAAGCCCCATCCAGCCTGGCCTTGAATGCTTCCAGGGATGGGGCATCCACAATCTCTCTGGGCAACATGTTCCAGTGTCTCACCATCCTCACAGTAAAGAATTTCTTCCTAATATCTAGTCTAAACATACCTTCATCCAGTTAAAAGCAATTTGCCTTCATTCTATTCCTACATGCTCTTATAAAAAGTCCCTCTCCAGCTTTCCTGTAGGCCCCCATTTGGGTACTGGAAAGCCACTATAAGGTCCCCTTGCAGCCTACTCTTCTCCAGGCTGAAGATCCCCAAAACTCTCTTAGCCTGTTCCTGTAATGGAGGAGTTCCAGCCCTCTGATCATCTTCCGGGCCCTCCCTCTGGATCCACACTAACAGCATGATGTCCTTCTTGAGTTGGGTGCCCCAGAACTGGACGCAGTACTCCATATGGGGTCTCATGTAAGCAGATTAGAGGGGCAGAATCATTCAACCTGCAGGTCACACTTCTCTTGATGCAACCGAGGGTACAGTTGGCCTTCTGAGCTGCAAGCACACACTGGTCGTTCATGTTGAGCCTTTCATCAACTGACACTCCCAAATTCTTCTCAGGGTTGCTCTCAAGTCATTCTCCACCCAGCCTGTATTTGTGCTTGGGATTACCCTGACCTAGATGCAGGACCTTGCACTTAGCCTTGTTTAACTTCATGAGGTTGGCATGATCCCACCTTTTAAGCCTGTTCAGATCCCTCCAGATAGCACCCCTTTCCTGTAGCATGCCAACTGCACCACTTAGCTTGGTGTCATCTGCAAACTTGCTGAGGGTGCACTCAATCCCACTGTCCATGTCACCTACAAATACATTAAATAGCACCAGTCCCGGTGCTGATCCCCAAGGAATGCCACTTGTCATTGGTCTCCTCTTGGACATTGAGCTGTTAACTACAACTCTCTGAGTGCAACCAACCAGTCAATTCCTTAACCGCCAAGTGGTCTATCCATCAAATCCATGTTTCTCCACGTTGGCAACCAAGATGTAGTGCCAGGCAACATCAAACACTTTGCACAAGTCCAGGTAGATGATGTCAGTTGCTCTTCCTTTAATCACTGATGCTGTAACTCCATGATATAAGGCCACCAAGTTTGTCAGGCACAATCTGCCCTTGGTGAAGCCTGTTGGTTAACCACCAATCATATCATCTTTATCTTCCATATGCCTTGGTAGGGTCTTCAGGATGATCTGCTCCATGATCTTGCCAGGCACAGAGGTGAGATTGTCTGGCCTGTAATTCCCAGGATCTTCTTTTTTTCCCCTTCTTGAAAATGGGGGTCGTTTCCCCTTTCCCACTTGTATCTTCTCACTGCTCATACTTTCTGTTTTCATAATCAGAGTCATCAGCTTCAGCACAGAGGGTACTGTTTCTTACAGTAACATCCTTGGTGTTAGAATCAACAGTCATTACTGTAAGAATTCTTCCTAGTTTCTGCTTCTCTAGAAAAGTTTTTGATGTTGCCTCCTGAAACAATGTGGTACTGCAAATACACACACGCTGCATGGGAGTCTCCACACCCTATTCTTCCTCTGAACATCATCTTTTTTTGAGAAGAACCAACAATTACTTATTCTATTGCACTTACAATGGCACAAATGAACAAGTAAGACAATGGATGCTGATTTTGTTCTACACTTTTGAAGCACTTGCACAGGGAATATCTATGTAAGTGGAATCAGATCCAGTATTTTTAAGACAGTTTCCAATATTGGGTTCTGAAAACATAAAATTATTCTGAAGATATTTCAATGAAACTGAATAGTTTTCAGATACTTTGCAAAATCAGTGGTGAGAGCGGAGGAATGCTAACGTTTTCTCTAAGAGAAGTTTAGGGCTTCATCAGAATGCTAGCCAGAAAGATCCAATCCTGCATGCCTAATATGCATAACATGCATGTGAATCCTAATGCATCACAATATATTTTTAAAGAAAGCAATTCTCATACTAATCCACTCTTCTGCACTAAGGCCATGTGTCTGGAACTTCACTGCTTCTATAAAAACATCCTGAAGCAATATTTGTGACAGATTTATTTCTCCACGTTATTTTCAAGAGTACATTATGCATTAAGAGGAAGCAGACTAGAGTGTATTTCCAAGTTCCTTTCTGTTCTGGATTTCCTAGTCTTGGCAAGCCTACAGCATTAACTGCCATTTTTTATATTCCACCCTACTGAGATAAACTTTTAATCTTTTAATGTGGAAAAAACAAGAGAACTAATTACTTCCATTTAAGGACATTTAAATGTATTTTTTGTATTACAAGTTTAATTACATAAGATAACTGAACAGTATGTTTGCAACATTTTAAGACACACTAGGAAAACATTAAAACAATCTTGACAACTTCAAATAAAACTTCATAAAGCAGAATTATAAACTCATTTTACTTAGGAGCCAGAGTTGCAGACCAAGCTTACCTCAGAAGATTAATGTAGGTATACAGTCTAACTATTTTTCTTAAAGCAGGCTTTGACCTTTGAAAATGTTACTGAAATCCTATAAGGCCGAGTTGACACAAGCAAATCCAGTGGCTTTTATTTGTAATTTTCAACATAGTTCATGATAAATGTATATAAACAAATTCATATGCTAAACTAATTTCTAATATTTTATAAGAAAATAGATTTTAATGTAATTTCTATTTGAGAAAAACTGAAACATCATGAGGTCAAGTACTGTAAGGAATTTTCAATGTCACATAGGGCATGCTGAGAGATTTGAAAGCTAAAAATGTACATCTAGATTTAATACAATTTACTGAGGTATACACAAGCAATATACATGCTACGAAAAAGCTATAGTGTCTTGCACTGCAGTGATTGCTTCTGTTGTTTATCTTCAGAGACAAACAGAGCTGGATTTATTTTACTGTTTTTAAATTAGGATGAGAGGCTCTGAGGATTTTCAGTCTGATGACATCAGTGGAGAATATGGATTTTACAGAATGGTTAAAGTATTTGTTACATAATTCTTGTCATCATGTCATTCCTGATTAGAAAAATTCATTTCTGATTGGAATGAAATCCAATTGATTTTATTATGTCAGAATTTCTGTAGTAAGATTATCTAATACATATTAATGCTCCTGATAATTTTTCTGTTTGCAAATGGTAGTTCTCAGTTCAGGACTTTTAACTTCCATAAGATTTTTTTCTTCTCCATTTACATCTGTTTTATTACTGTAAAAATAGGAAATACACTTTTCTTGCCAAAGCAAAACACTACATGAATTACTTGAAGAGCACTTTTGTTCTTGCTATTCCAGACAAGATCTGCATACCATTAGGAGTAACAGACAAAACAAACCAAAGGAGACTTCAGATTTTTGGAGTAAACAATAGTGGGCTATTATTCTTAATAAACTTACCGAATGAATTCTATCAAGCATGAAAAAAACAAGTGTTTTGAAATAATTGTTTCTAAAGTAAGGACTTCAATTGTCATTCTCAACACATACACAAATGTTACATTCAAGTATGTTCCAGATTCAGTGAAAATCTAAATACTGAAAACTGCCCAGTGATACAGTTCTACTAATGAATTGCTTAGGTGTCATGTTCTTCAGGTTCTCTGTCTAGCAGGTGTGTTTAGTTAATACCTAGCATGCAGTGACAGGATTGAAAGCATATTAAAATACTTTTTTTTTTTTTTTTTAAAGTAAGAGACAGGCTATTGAAAGAAAAAGCTTACCCATGCTACAGTGAGAAGCTGTGATTCAAGATACAATGTCTATTTAATGCAAAAGAGATTCAACCTAATCCTATGTATAGACTAAGAGGAGCAATCCTTGAGAGTAGCCCTGCAGAGAAGGACCTGAGGGCCCTGGTGGATGAAAAACTGAACATGAGCCAGCAATGTGCTCTTGCAGCTCAGAAAGCAAATGGTATCCTGGGCTCCATCAGAAGAAGAGTGGCCAGCAGGGACAGGGAGTTGATTGTCCCTCTCTACTCTGCCCTCGTGAGGCCCCATCTGGAGTACTGCGTCCAGGTCTGGGGGCCCCAAGGCAAGAAAAACAGGGAACTGTTAGAGAGGACGCAGAGGAGGGCCACTAAACGTTCAGAGGGCTGGAGCACCTCTCCTATTAAGACAGGCTGAGGGAGATGGGCTTGTTCAGTCCGGAGAAAAGAAGGCTGTGGGGTGACCTCATTGCAGCCTTCCAAATACCTAAAGGGAGACTACAAACAGGAGGGGAGTCCACTCTTTATAAGGGAAGATAATGGCAGGACAAGGGGAAATGGTTTTAAGTTGAGGGAGGGATGATTTAGGTTGGATATTGGGGAAGTTCTTTACAGAGAGAGTGGTGAGGTGCTGGAACAAGCTGCCCAGAGAGGTCATGGATGCCCCATCCCTGGAGGTGTTCAAGGCCAGGTTGGAAGGGGCCCTGAGCAACCCGGTCTAGTATTAAATGGGAAGGTCAGCAGCCCTGCCTGTGGCAGGGGGGTTGGAACTTCATGATCCTTGAGCTCTCTTCAACACAAGTCATTTATGATTCTATGATTCCACAATTCTGAGACTCCTTGGTTGCAAGAGTAGCTGCACTTCCACATGGAGGTTGCACTATTATAAAATCAAATTACTTTTCAATGGTGAAAACAGAAAGAGAAACAACTCTATTGTTAAAGTGGTCATTTACAAATAGTCGACAGTTTCAATGATCAATTCAGAATTTTATATTTACTAGTTACTGGAAAAAAACAGAGAGAAAGAGTTTATTATGTAAACAAATAGCACTCTTTTTGTTGAAGTAATTCTTCTTACTTTAAAGAGTGACTTGTGAACTCAGCCCATTTTATAAACAAGCAAGAATTCAGATTCAGAAGTTTACTGTCAAACACTCAGAGCTTCTTTTGAAGACATGTATCAGCTTTCTAGACTCTCATTCTGAAAAGTCAATCTTTCAGCTAGTACAATGTATGATTACTAGTTTAGTTCCATACAGTTAGCATGCTGGAAGTTAAATGATAGTCAATTGTACCTGAGATCTTTGAAACTGGTAATTTGTGGTCAATGACCACAGTTTCAGTTTCTTTTGCCTAAAGAGTGTCAATTGATGGAGAAAGTAAGGTAAAAGAGGGGAGAAATCTTCCCTACTTTTCTCATATTCTTTCAAAGAAATATACGAGTTTGGCTGGCAAATTGGAAGAAACAGGGAATTATTATTTACCTGAAGAAAGTATGGTGCTCCACACAAACCTTCCATAACCTCTTAGCGGCCCGATGGTTTGGCAGTTTGAATCCAATAGTGCTCTCAAACTGTTCCAGCTGGAAAGAATTCCCAAGTAAATCAAACAATTTCCTTAAGCTGTTTATTAATTAGAAGGCCATTCACATAGTCCCATTGCTGTAACAAGCAATAATTCTCCTCTCATAAGACTTCAAAAGAAAAGAACACAAAACACCAGAGTTTCTAATCTTTTCATATAATTATACTGGGTGGGTTAGTCACGATTGGTGATGATCATTTTATCACTTCCTATCTGTACTAATGACTCCTTTTGAGAAATCTAATAATACTTTAGTTTTTCTTGCTAGTTTTCTGACAAGCTGCCCAATGTACTTTTAAACTGCAGGAAGTAATTGTACTGCAGGTCGTGATGTATGCTTTCAATTGGATTTAATACCAATCTGAAATCCATACTCTAGTGTCACTCTGACTGATCTGTTTCATTATATACCAGATTATAGAAAAAATATTACATCTGTGTTTATACATCTGTATTCCAGAATTTACAAAACTACGATGTTTGTATTGGATTGCTGGCATTTAGACTTCAAACAAAATTACTTCACCTTGTGAAATGCAAGAACCATCAGTATTGTTATAGCTCCAGTCACCTCATTTAAAGTCTATTTACACTAATACACTTTAGTGACTTCAAACTGATACTGTTCTGCACTTCAATACATCAACAGAACAGGGTCTAGAAATTACTCTGAAGTTCAGGTGACCAGAAACACACAACTGTTCTGAGAAATGATGAGTTGCTTTATAAAACTGCATGTGCTAATAATTTATGGAAATTTAAACAAGCCATCTTGAAAAATATATATTTAAAACTTGCCTCACGGTTTATAAACACAATTGATTTCATATCAGCAGACAGTAGCAATATTGCTTTTACATGAATCTGTGGAAAAATAGTTGGCACGCCACTGAAAATTTTTTATAAATTCATATTTTGATTTATCAGATAGTACATACCTTGCCTAGAATAATTCAGGAATAAATTTAAGCCTTTTTTCTATTTAGCTCTGCAATTTCACTAACATCTTTTCTCTTATTTATTCACACAATAAGAGATACCCTAAGCATTTCAGAGTAAAATTCATAAAGTTCAACATGTTTCTACCAAGAATTTCCTGTTAAAATGTGTTCAAAATGTAAGCCTTTCTCCTTTATCAACTTTCATTAACTTACAATGGTATCTGAAAAGAAAGTTGAATTCAGTATTTCCATGGCTGCTAACAAAACGAGCATCCTACAGGACAATTCAGGCCTTTGGCTACACTCAAAAAACTAGAAGCATTGACATTTAATGAACAATTATACCCAAAGAGGAAGTGAGTCCGGCTTCTCCCTTAAGGCTGCAAGTTTCTATGAACAGGAAAACAAGGGCAGAGTACTAAATTTATTTGTAAAACTACTGCATCTAGTAAGAAAAAAGATCTTCTGCTTGGATAACATTCATTAACCAAAAAAGTGTTTAATATAAGCTGTAGAATTTGAAGAGAAAAATCCAATTAATTTCAATTCCAGCATAAACCTGCTAGAGTGCCTGGTAAAATGGCACTTGGTAAAATGATGTTATTTTGTTGCTAGATACAAATGATTGGACAAAAAAAAAAAAAAGCAAAATAGAAAGCCATTACTTACTTCTGCTGGCCTGACTTTGATGTAAAAATTACTTCTCTTGTAGGAAATCTTCAGAATTTTTGGCCAAGCAAAGCGGTTGATTCGCAGTCTGTCTTTGTAAATGAGCAGTCCATTAGCACATACACCCAGCATGATATCCACGCCTTCAGAATCCTAACATGTATGAGACAGTTTCATAAAAATCAGGTTAATAGTATTCCAAAAAGAATAATTATCCCTGGTAAAACCTTGGAAGGAAGAATTTTGTTTCATATCCAAACCTGAAAGACGGTGATAATGAGATACTTAAGGAAAAAATGGCTGAGTAAAACAATTTTAGAGGAAACATTTTGAACTTCAGTAGTGACTTTACAACTGCTTTATCTGCACATGCCACAGTTCTGGGAAACTCTTATATATTCTGATGATAAGTACTAAGCCAACAACATGCAACTAGGAGAAGTATGGTAGGAGTGCAATCAATAGTTTTTAATATAAAAAGAAAAGAAATTAAAGAACAGACCTTTCCAACTTGTGAATGAAAGTAAGAGTAAGTTGGTGATGATGGTGATAACTTATATTCACCTTCTGTTCCAGTCAATATACAGGAAGTAATGGATAAGTAAATGAAAACATCAACATAATTATTTCAAAGCACTGTCAGGCAACATATCTTAGCATTCTGTGCCACTTACAGGCATTTGATGTCTGTTTGGGACGCTACAGAACCAAGCACTTACTGATAAGACTTGGATATGCCATACCACTGCATACTAATACAGCAGAATCTTGCATCCTCACAAGCAACAAATGAACTACTACAAAAGCCAACACTATCATTAAAAAGTCGCTCTACCAGCATAACAATTAACAGCTCCAAGAGGACCCTGGCAAACAACGCTTCTAAAGCTTGCAGCTACTTCACTACAGCAAAGGAAAGCTCTAAGGACCTTATATATATTGAGTTTTATAAAGTGCTTCCAACTAGGTGAATTGTCATGCAGCACTTGTACTAGAAAAAAAGTACCAGAGACATATTTAACGTACATGAATAAAAACATAAGTGTACTTCTTTCATGCATTTCTAGGAGAACACAAAGTTTACAGGAAAATCACAAATGTGTGCAATATTTCTGTACGCATAGAATTTTTCTCCAGTATTTTCAAGTTTTGTTTTTCTTTTTTATATATAGAGTTGATATACTTATAATGCACTCATTTTCCTAATAAGTTGAGGCTCTGTATTTGGGGGAAGGGATGGGTTTGGGGTTGGAGGGGGGGAGTTAGTTAACTGGCTTGTTTTGTTTTTGTGGGTTTTTTTTTACATTAAAAAATCCCATGAGAAATGCTAATTTCATTTGAGCCATCCAGAGGATTGGAAAGAAAACACCAAAAAGCACCCTCCCTCAAGACCTTTCCCTTCCCATACCCTCTAAGACTTAAAGTATCACATAAATAATTGCATATTCTTTTAGGCTTTACTTTATAGTCCAAGTCTCTTTGGCATTAAAACTCAGACTTTTAAAATTTACTTAGTCACTCAATATTCTTAGGATGCATGCATATCTGTGCATTAAATAAAGCTAGATTTAGAATGAATTCTAACAATTTTAGAGCTAAGTAATTACCATGATCAAGAGATAAAGGGCATATATGTAACTACTGAAGTTCTGAGAAATTTTAAATGAAGTAATTTGTATATGCTACACCCTTTAATATCAAGCACTGTCTTCAAACCAAACCAAACCCCAATACCTTGGCATGATGCAAATCCACTCCATACATTGAGAGCCTCTTCGCATTTTCTAGGAACTGGGAATCTGCCTGTGCTGGAGTCAGGCCCCTAAAACCATTGAACAAACCTTAAGTTCACAGACAAAAGTACTGACAATCAAAACTAACTGGAATAGAAAAACAGGAGTTTATAAAGGTATCAATAGCACATTTGCCCTAATAGGAAACTGTTCTTTCAGAGTATGTGATATTCTTTTAATACTTTTTTTTTTTATTCACTGTTTCAACATTTTTAGGTTAATGTTTCCTAACAAACTAATTCATAGGCTTCGACAAAAGTGTTTTTCCAAGCTATTCTTTTCTGATATCTTAATGAAGTTAAGATTTTTAAATGCTTGAAATTAAGAAACTCCAGTTATACAGCAAAAGACTACCAGAGCAACAATAAACTTCAGTTTTAATAGTTTTACACAAACTCTTAAGAGAAATGACCCAAGCACAACAAAGAATTTCATTTTGTCCCACTATATCTGATAGACCTGTGTGTTTTGTGTAATTCAGCTACTTTCTCCTCCATTTCTTGAGTTTGATTGGGTGCAAATTGAAATTCACTGATGTAGTCACTACGATGCTCCTCTGGGTCATGATCACCCATTTCAGCCTGCAGGGTATATGAACCCAGGAGGGTGTGAGTCACAAAAGAACATGGCAGGCGACCAGAGGCAATATCTTGGCGAAGCTGTAGGCACAAGAAATATCTGCAAGACAAAGGAAAGGAGAAAAAAAAACGGACAAAGTTACCAATTTACCAATTCAAGTTCATATTGCAGAATTTATCCAGATACATGGCATCATAGAAGCACACTTTAAAGCAAGTGAGTACATTAGTAATTTGTTACACCTTGTTTTATTTGAGCGTCAGTTTACTATGAGGCAATGTCTTCAATTTTTAAGAGTCAGCATCACTTTCATAAATAACCTGAAAAGCAGGAAAAATTCTGATTTCCAATGTATAAATGAATGAAAAAAATATATTTAGCAACAAAAGTAGACTTAAGAATGCCCTCATTTCACATTCTTGACTCATAACTGTCTATGGTTTACAAATAAAACCTATGGATTTCCTGTTCATTTCCTACCGAATATCCCTTTGGCTTAAAAATTGCAACTTTTATATACCTTATAGTTCACACTACCTAATCAAACCATATAGTACACAGTACAAATCTGTTTTAATACTGAACTCATAATTGTCTCCCTTAAACCACATATAGACTAGAATTTAACTTCAAGGACCACAGATGATCTTTTACTAGATATAGCAAGTTAACAATCAGCAGACACTGTGCCCTAGCACAGATATTTAATTAAAAATAAATTTTACAAGTGAATCCCAAATTTTAAGGAATTCAGCTTTAAGCTATCATTAAAATTCTTTTCTCAATTGACTATGCAATTCAAAGGCCAACTGACTTATTGAAAAGTTTCAAAGTAAACACATGTTAAGATATACTGCATACTAAAGGTCTTAAGTTACTTGTAGTAATGTATCAACTACAGATTTGTAAAGCTATCTTATTTTGTGCAGAAGACTGATCAGGTGCAAGATGATAGGTAATAACATATCTCATCTCAACAGAATTAACTAATTCCAAGCTAAAAGGAAGTGCTTATGTTTTCCCTAACTATGAAAAAAATGAGTAAATAGAACGAACTCTATCCACTGGTTGTTTGTCTTACAATTCCATAAAATTTAGGTGCCTAGAAAGCACTGAGAAGATAGTGGACACTATGTAAGAACTAAGAAGATAATTATTTCCATGTTTTAAGGCTATATTCTTGAAAGTGTAAGGTACAACACAACCATATTCTCACTTATTCTATAATAAAGCAGTAGCTCAAAAATAAGCCACAGATTTCCTTCAGACATGATCATTTTCATTTACCTTCCCCTCCTGTCTTCCTCCCAGATCACATCCCTGCTTATCATTATATTCTTTTTTTCCTGAATAAACATTGGCCTCTCATTCTTATTAAGAAATACTTCTTTAGAAATTTCTGCTATCTCACAATACTCCCATGCCAAATAACTTTTTTGTGTCAACATTCCTAAGAGTAGTTGACATATGAACAACTTTAGCACTGTATAGTAAAAGTCAAACCTGCTATGGCATCCAGAAACCAAAGAAGTCTAATTTGATCAAATAACATTATTTTTTTAATTTCAAATTATGAATATGCATACCTAGTGATGTCTTCAGTCAATTGAGAAGGGTCAGGAGGATAAAATTTCACATTAAAAGTGAACAGCCAAGGTAAACCTAGACACAGGAAACAACTGTTAAGCTCAAATACAGATGAAGCAAGCAAAGAAAGAGCCTTACTGAAAAAAACTTTAGGCAGTCACGTAAACCTTAGATTAATGAAAGCTTGAAGAAAATACTTGAAAGTACTTTCCTCCTTTTTTATATTATTAAGAACCACAGATTGTTTTCATTATCAGTTAACTCATACAGTGAAATATTGATATCTTGAAACTTCTTTTTTAAATAATGTTTTACAAGAAGTTATGTAAACAGCACAAATACTTAATTTGAAAACAACCAGACTACCTTACCACTTTTGAGGTATTCTGTTCAAATACATACAACTGTTTGCATTAAGTCTGCATTTATTACCTACCCTGTTTAAATTGATTGTACTTTGATGGACTGTACAATTGGTATGTATGTGAGATGTCAAAATAAGGTCTGTGTTGCATACAACAGAAAGAAAAAGTGAACTGTTATTGAATGCATGGAAGACAAAACATTAGCCATTTCTCCCTTTACATCATTTAAGTTTTCTCAAACAAGAATACCTTTAATAACTACAACAACAATTGTGCTTAAATTTTTAATTAACATGGTGTCAAAATTGTTAACACCACATTAACCTTATACGCCAAAGCACACTTAAAACTAGGCTAATATTTTGACAAAGCATGAAATGCTGCCTTTAATTGTAACTCTAGTTTCAAAACAGCTTTTAAACCTTAAAAATGTGAGGCACTCAAATAATGAAAATCCATTATCAGAATGTCACACTTTTGTAAATCCACGTGCAAGAAGAATATGCTCATTGAGAAGTACTAATGACTTAACCAAATATACAACTTTCCGAATTCAAACAAATTTTATTTGGCATAGCACAGTCATGTATACATAAAAGAAAGTACTAAAATAAAAAGCCAGAAAAAGCATTTAATAGTTTGTTTTTGCATGCTGTTTCAAAGCAGCTAAGCTTTATCATATCTTGCCAGAGTAAAACTACAGTGTAATTTGCCAAAAACAATGATGAAAGATAAAAATAGGAATAATATAAATAAATCTAACTAGAGTATTTGTCTCTCATTCATTTTCTCTCATTCCATTTTTTTGTAATATTTTGTAATATTAAAACAATATTTTTGGTGAAAGATATAAAAAATAACTTTAAAAAAGAAAAAATGCAAGGATTTTATAAAGCTGGTCAACATGAATTCTGAACCTCTAGTCAAATTTTTAAAAGCTGCAATATAAACATAAATCACACATTAAAAGATGTCTATTATGGCAAAAGAAATTATCAAAATGCCATTTCCAACATAATATTATGGACGTTGGCATTTTTTTTAAGGTTGTTTTCCTAGATATCAAAAACCCGCTGCTTTAAATTTCAAAGCTGTTAAAGAAAAAAGGTACTTGTGTCAAAATTTCAGCATTTCAAAAACTACTTCAGATTTTCTGACGTGAGAACTCACTGGAGCACTTTATTTTCTGCATAATTCTGTTTAACTAGAACCTTGTATTTCAGCTGGCTGCTAACTCACTATTTCCTTTAGAGAGCTCGGCAATCCAATGCATCTTAATGCAATTATTTGTTAGGACAATGATAGCTTTGCTTACAAAGTGAGGGACATCTCCTTAAATGAGAAAGCCTAATTTGTTGATGGACACATAATACTGAATTGGGTAAAATATCCCTCATTGCATCAATTACTGAAATCTAGCACAAGACAGAATTGACACAAAAATACTGTAAGAAATTTTCTAACAATAACTTGCAAGATGAACAAATAGAATAAAACCTGAAATAAATGATATGATGGAAGCAGACTAATCTCTCAGAATTTAGCATTATTTAATGCTAATATTAAGTAAATCAAATTGATGACAAGAAACAGTTGGGGCAAAAATATCTATGCTAAGAGTAGTTAGGAATTGGAATGATAATGGAGGCTATGGGGGAGAAGTTGCACTTCCACACAGGTGCTAACCAGACAATGCTTTCCTGGAATGAAGCAACGTTTCTTGGCATGAAGAAATTTTTTCTGGTCTAAGATTACAGTCAAACTAGTCACAGGTTAATTCCTCTTTATTGTCAGTACTTTTACCTTTATCTTTCAGAAAGCTCTGTATCTAGGAACCCAGATATTGCTGAGGGGGGAGGAGATGAGAAAGGGAAAAAAAAGCTTCTGAAAGCTAAAAAGAGCACAAATCCTCTCAATCTACAGACTACGTGAAAAATTCCACGTCTGCTCATGCTAATTCCCATAACTAGTTCATAGGAAAAAAATGTAGTTGACTTTCCACGAAAAAATTTCTGGACAGTTGATAACCTTATACTTTATCTGAATACTGATTTATCCTCAAAATATAGACCAGCAAGTATACTACAACACAAGCAACCTATATTTCTAGTTCTCAATACAGCATACTGTTTATAAGCACATCATCACATCACAGAGGCACACAAACATGATTGTCTTCACACAACAATGCATGCTATTAGTAACACTATGAATTGATAGCCAATATAAAAATAAAGGGTATTTAAAATGATATTAAGCAATTTGTCTCTGACAAAACTCTGTCTTAATATTATAAACTATAGAAATGTCAAAAAAATTTCTAGACAGCTTGATACCTCAAAAATGCTTCTGTGGCAACTTTAGGCACATTCTTAGAGAAAAAGAGTGCAATATAACTAAGCAGCTAGCAACATACAATTAACATGATTCAAACTTCTAAATCAGTGAGTTTTTATTCCAGTAAAACACATTTTATAGCTTTTACTCATAGAACCATAAAGGTTGGAAAAAACCTCTATGATTATCTAGTTCAACCACCAATTCATCACCATGTCCACTAACCCACGTCCCTCAGTGCCACATGTACGTGGTTCTTGAACACCTCCAGGGATGGTGACTCCACCACCTCCCAAGGCAGTCTGTTCCAACACTTACCAGCATTTCTGATAAATTTTTCCTAGCATTTATCCTGAACCACCCTGGCAGAGCTAGTCCTATTGCTACTTAGGTGGGAGAAGAGGCTGACACCCACCATGTCACAACCTCCTTTCAAGTCACTGTAGAGAGCAATAAGGTCTCCCCTAAGCCTCCTCATCTCCAGACTAAACAATCCCAGTTCCCTCAGCTGCTCCCCATAAGACATCTGCTCCAGACCCCTCACCAGCTTTGTTAACCCTCCCTGGACATGCTCCAGGGTCTCAATGTCTTTTGTTGTGAGGAGTCCAAAACTAAGCACAGCACTCAAGATGCAGCCTCACCAGAGCTGAGAGTACAGGGAACAATCGCCTCCCTGCTCCTACAGGCAACACTACTTCTGATACAAGCCAGGATGCCATTGGCCTTCTTGGCCACCTGGTCACACTGCTGGCTCATGTTTAGCCAAGCACCAACCAACACCCCCAGGTTCATTTCTTCCATGCAGTCTTCCAGCTACTGTGCCCCAGGACTGCAGTGGTGCTTGCAGTTGTAGCCAAAGTGCAGGACACAGATTGGTTGTCTTGAACTTCATCCCACTGTCCTCAGCCCAGCGATCCAGCCTGTCCAGATGTCTCTGAAGGGCCTTCCCACTCCCTTCTGTGCCTCAGATAACAATTTTTAGTATACTGTGTAATTAGGACAGGTGCAGTGCTCACAGACAGATAAAAAATGCTCCATGAAATTAAGAAAAGCAATAGGGAAGATCTGTAACCAGTCCACATTGTTAAAGCTGTACAAAGAAAAATGAGTGCAACCTGTCCTTTTTGGACCAAGATCCAGCTCAAACTCAACTGTAAACTGCAAAATCATTTTTATAACTAACAGGAGTAAAGGAACACTTCCACAGGACAATTCTTCATTTAGCAGAGGTGTTTCTTTCTCTTCATTGCTAAATTCTGATACATCTGTATTAGCTACAAATTTCACATGTATATACTTATTTACATAAAAGAGTTGGATATAAAATAAAGTGACCTTACACATAGAAGCGACCATGTTTTTATATATATACACATACAGAGTCATTTCAGGCATATATATTTTATCTGAGTTTTGTTAGCAATAAAATCCAACAGCTGGAGCTGTATACTAAAATCCTAGTCTTTTCCTTAATAAATTCTAATTTCCTGTAGCACTTAATGTACAGATTGGAAAATCTTTAAATATTGTAATACATGGTGCTGCAAAATTCTAAATTTGTGCTACACAATTCTGTCAGAATTCTATTTATTAATTTATCACTATTTGGTCATACACATATTTAATCATATCATTATTCGTTCTTATCTTTGATCCTTAGAAGTTGAGATGTTTAGTCTTATCTGCAGAATATACCATAGAACCAAGAATGCCAAAAGTCTCCCTACTCCACAGTATACCTTAATTACTGATTACACATTTCTCAAGGTCAGCGTTGCATCTGGCTATTTTTAAGTTCCCCGGTCTGAATGAGTGGATGCCCATTAACGATAAAGATGCTGTGAACAGTCTTCAGCATGAATAAAAAGAAAGATTTAAATGTATAGCCCACGATTTGCCACCAACTGCCTTAACTGGCGTATTACTGTATCTGCTCTAATCCACTTCCAGAGAGTTAGTTTTCCGCACTCCTCTCGATAATTAAATTGAAACAGTGAACAAGCAAATTAAGACTACTTTCTTCCCTCCATCAGCCAATCATTCCTTTTTAGAAAAAGGAAACATCTTTTCTGTCACAGTAACTGCTATCTCTTTTGATGCTAGTGGACATGATTTCATTCAATCTTGAAATTTAATCTATGTAAGACACTACTGTCTCCCTTTATAGCCAACAAAGGTTTACCTCTCAGACACCTATTTCAGAATGCAATTGCTCACCTCCTTCTGAAGAAGCATCCACTTCTTCAGAAAACAACTACTATTTACTTAGGTGGATGCGGTTAAGCACAATTAGAACAGATTAATTATACTATGGGTACTGCCATGAGTTTCTAGAATCTTTACCGTTAAAAAAGTATTCTCATAACAAAAATACTAATGTTTAATTTCAATAGCAAATATAGTTAAAATATATCATATACCAGGTGAGATTGCACAAAAAAACAGACACCAGACTCTTCTGCCCTCAGCATTTCCAAATGCTCTCTATCCTTATTAGACATACAACACATGATATGCAATATGAATTTTTTATATTTCATAATAGAACTTAAAATTTTCACATTAAAAAAATACTAATAGTGCAGCAAATTTAAAAGAACTAATTGATATAACAGTGCCTTGGACTTAAACAACTATTCAACACTACATACAATTTTAACTTTCATTTCGAAAATCATGAATTATAGCCACAGCAAAAGCAGGACACATACCAGTGACATTTTCAAAATTTGTATGGAGGGAGGGATAAGCAGGTCTATAATTCACTTTCACATACTTCAACTACACAAATGAGCAAATAAGTTTCCTAGAACATATGATTTATACATTCACATCTAAACTCTACTGCTGACAAACAATTGATCTTCAGTCACAATACCATGATGAAACCAGATTTATGTAGCTTACTCATTCAATTGTTAGACTGAGTCAAGAAAAACTCAAACAAAACTGAATTGAATGTTATATACGCACTGCACATACAGTGTCTTGCGCACAAATTCTCACATTAAATTTTATGCAACTGTAAACATCATACTCTCTGTAAAATTCATGATTTATTTTTTCCAAAAGCAGCTACTGTTTGTCCCTTTACTATATCCAAGAGCTGAAGTCTCAGTTTTGCAAAAGCCTGAATCCACTTTGGATGTACCACTTTTCAAGACAGTGACAGAAATGTAATTATCCCACCTGAACTAACTGGATTAATTTGAGTTTTTTATCACAATTATAGGAGTTTTAAAAAAAGTTCTGAAGAGCTCAGGTTGAATGAAGACAGACAAGTTTTTCTGTCACCTTCATAACTGTGAGAAGACAGCTAGTAATTTGTGTAATTTAAATATATTATAATTGAATATTTTTCATATGCGAGATACCTATTCCTAATTATAACTAAATCTGAGAAAAAAAACAGAAAAAGCTTTCCTTTCATTATATCCACCTAGCTGGGAAGAAAAATTTGCTTTTGCAGGACATTCAGGTATCTGGAAATTTTAATACCTTGATTACAAAGAATACAACAGTATGTTAATTACTTGCAAATCAGCATAAGCAACTTTGGTTGTTTACCTTATAGGCCATGCCTCTGAACTCTGAAGTACTACAGACCAGAGAAAAAAAAATCTAATTGAGATGCCTAAATTGAGAAACTGGACTTGATCTCCTATATAAAAGCACATGTCTTCATGCTGTATGAAAAATCGTATTCCCTTAAAGTAGTTTTGGAATACATATTAGACAGTATTAAAAAATGTTATGTAGTGCATCCAAAACAATTGCAGGCCACTTCTTACATTTCCGAATTGTGACGTTAGTAGGGTCTTTGAAAGCAGATGAGTACTGAAGATAATAACACAAAGCATCAATGTCCTCCTTCTTTTTTCAAATATTAAAATCTAACAAAATATCCTTCAGCATACAAATAATAGGTTTTTACTGAAGATCTGACATTTCTTCAGAATAAGAAGTTACTATACATATAACTTTTTTTTCATTGAAAGAATAATTGTAGATGGCTTCTACTTACATAACCATATTAGTAAATTTAAACAGAAGTTTATTAACAGAATATTAAAATAGTTCTCCAGTGAAACTTCTGCAACTTTCATTTCTCCACTGAAAATAAAAACACATGCCTTCCTTAACATAATAAAGGATTTCATCAATTTACAATGATTATCAAAAGGTTTAATTAACATACTGCCTTTCTTAATTACAAGTGTTCCAACTGGATCAAACACCTCAAAACAGATCAAAGTCAGTTTCTTAAGTAACTTACATTCTTGTTGAGTTGGAAGTGTAAGCACATATTTTATTATCATTACCACCTCATAAAATTAGCATTACCTCCCCAGTTAGATTTCCTGCCAGCCTCTAACAAAAGAAAGCTTCCACTGAATAATAATAAAAAATAAAAGGAAGTCATGTTGGTCACAAATATGTAATGCAACGAGAAGAAATTCATTAAGAGCTGTTCTAACCCTTTTTAGTGGTTATTATGAGACATTTAAAGTCAGGAAGAGTATTTCCTGAATTTATTGTCTACTGTAATAGTTACATGGCTATTGAAATACTTGACTGAACTTCATGGGAACAGAGGAAAATAAATCACTTGTTGTATAGGGGTTGGAACTAGATGATTGTAAAGGTCCCTTCCAACCTAAGACATTCTATGATCCTCTGATTCTATTTTGAGTATGGAAAATAGATTTCTCACAGGTATTCAATCAGAAACATGTCGTAGAGAGTATTCAGAAGTTCCACAATTGACAACAAATTTAAAAAAAGCCAATATTGGACTGGTCAGGTTTGAAAACAAATACATGCTTTCTGTAAAATATATTGATTTTCCTGTAGTTTCATAATCTTCTGTTGAGTCTTTGAAGTTAAAGAGCCCTACAGCAACAAACATGACTAACTTTGGAAGACATTCTCCATCTCATAACTCAAATAGCAGCAACCTCTGAATAACGCTCACTGTTTTGAGACGCAAAAATATCAACTGATTAGTCAAATGTAAAACAGAAAAATTTGGGTCAGCAGCCAGTATAATGATTAACTTCTACAGCACAAGTCTGTTTCACTCTTTGGATAGCAGACAGAAACAGAAGCCTTGGTTTCTGTTCTAAGGCTGAATCCGTCATGATCAGACAAATTCTTTTAGCACTCTAAGCAATTTAAGCAACATCCACACTACTGAGTTCAGAAAGGATGTTTCAGTGAGCAAAAAAATGGGAGCATAACATCCAAATACAGAAGTACTTACTTCGAATTTGTCTCTTAATTTCCTTTGAAGAATCTAGCCAGTTCTGGAAAAACAATAAAATAATGAACAGCATTTAAAATCATTTATCAGCAAGAGGAAGAAGTAATTCCATACAATTTCATACAATGCAATTAAGGTTTGTATTGTTCCAACATCTGTTCTCTTTAAAATTTCCCAGAGAATCCTAAAATTGAAATTGTAATTTGGTAGCAAGTCCCCCCGCCCTTGCATATAAATGAAACTGTGTAATGCCATTCCCTTCATGGTTGTCTAATTGCTTTAGACTATTTATGCTAAGTGGATATTCTTACAGTAGAGGTTGTCTATCAAATTACATTTGACAAATGCAGTTTTCTCTCATTCTCATTTTATTGACATAAATAGACTTTCAGGAAAAGTTATGTAATCCCTACGTGCCTGTGCCTACACACCTGTATAGAGCTATTTAAGACAAGATTTTTCTCTTGATATCTAAAGATTTATTACTCCCATCACTTTTCTTAAAGAGTATACATTCTAGCTCTGAGAACATTCAAAAGCGCTTTGAAAAAGGGCTCAAGTTTCTGAGTTTCCCCAAAGCAAAGTTCTCTATGAACACGCAGGATTTCAACACTGACACAATGGCACTGTTCAAAAATAGATCCTGGCTCTATTTTAGGCAATGCACATCAAGTCTGTTGTTCATATCAACAATAAGCTGACTAGAGATGTTGTGGAGTCTGCTTCTCTAGAGAGCATTTACACTTCAGTAGCCCACTGCAGACAGTAGCAGCCTCAAGATCAGAAGGGACCTCAGCACCAGCACTAACATTTCTAAAGATGCAACTATCAACATTGCTTGCCTAAACTACTTAAGTACTGAGTCTTGGATACAATATGATTCAACTTTCAGTCTTTGGTGCTGCACTGATATAACAGGATATATAACTGATATATACAAGGATATAAAACACTCCTCAAAAAAAATCTGCACAATACTTATTCTGCTTAAATCACAAAAAAATACCACCTGTTGGAAGAATCTTGACAAAGAAAAGCCTTGAAATACATGAGAAGTCTTAGAATAATTTTAGCTGAAATTAATTTCAGCTACAATTATCATACTAAGTTTTCAGTTTTGCTGTTAATTCCATTCCCAAATGGTCTTTTTCATCAAATTATAGATAAAACTAAAAAGTACCATGAACTCTTAAGCTTAACACAAAGTATAGTATAAATTAAGCAGAATAAATATAAATTACATAGTGTGGCATAATTATAGCAGAAAACTAGGATGCGTGAGTACATGATTGTGTCAACATTTTACCTTTCATTATGGCTGAGTGGAAGAAAATACAAAGCAGAATGTGCTGAAAAATTAGAAGAATAATAATTTCTTTAAATAAATTATTCAGTTCATTTTTTGATTTTTGAAGTCTTGGGTAAGTTTATTGGAAGCAAACTTTGTCAACTTTCCTTTGTTCCATCAAATAAAATCAGATGTTTGTTTTCCATTTACAAGTATAATTACAGGGATTTTGTTTTTGTTTGGTTTTGGTTTGCATCTGTGCCTTTTGTTTTGAATAAAACAAACACTATGGAAAAAAATCTACCCTGAAATAGACCCCTTAACACAGAATAGGCAGGTCTGTCTTTCAATACAAAAGACAAAGTGTACGTATACTACATTGCTCCAGTAGGCAAAAAACTATTTGTTTGTGAATGGTAAGGTTACAGATAAGACAAAATAATGAATTGTCAAAGAACAACAAAACATTCTCTAACAGTACAAAAGTATTTTGTCCAAATTCAGAAAAGCAGCATTTCCAGCTGGTGCCCACAACATAAGAGCACAAGCTTTCTAACACTTCTGCAGCCCGCTTACAGTGTGAATGGAGCATTCATGAAATTTTGGGGGGTGCAATGCAATGAAATACACATTAGACCAATAAATTTAATGTTTATAAAGCCATGAAAAAAATTGTTAATGAGTAATTTTATCTAAATAGCTTTAACATGTCTATTAAAGCTAACAAAATAAGTATGATTTGAAAACATAACATCTCTCCCAGCTGCACAGAACACCCATAGAGGAAAGTTAATGGAACTCCTCCTCCAATGGTACCCTGATGTTGCATTAGGGAGCAGCTCTAATTCAGAAGAGTGCCTGGCATTGAGTTTCCACACCCCACAGCTGCTGTCTAGTTCAACAGCTGGCTCCTAAATGGGTGACTGTGATGACTACACAAGAATGAGAAAAACACACATCATTCAGTATTTAGTACTGACAGGGATGGAGATCTGTGGCATTTTAATCTCAAGAGGAAATATTCATAACAGGAAAATGTACTAGAAAGAGCTGGTACTGAGATGAAAAAAAGACTTCAAACTTTATTTTAATACAGAGAGGTGAAAAAGAGAAGGCTAAAACCAGTGAAAATTCCAAGTCTCCAAGCTTTCCGTGGCAGATATTGGTGAACAGAACTCATCAGCATCACCACCCCCTCCTATTAAATAAATCAATACATTTTTTTTTTTCTTTGAGAAGAATGAAAGGATGATGAGATGTGTGAAAATCTTAAGATTCTTTAAAAACAAAAGTAAGTGTGCCTATCTTACTGATTCCATTCTGTGAGGCTGTACTATTTCAAATCTACAGACATGAAAGAAACATCAATTGGATGGGGGTTGCGGGGAGAGAATGACAAATCTCTCAGCACACAACTAGGAATTCTGACTTAAGACATTGCAGTGGCTGCATTTCATATAATCAGGATGTATTTATACCATAAGTAGGACTAGAACTTGCAATAATTTGTGTTGTACAAACGTGATAGCTTTAAGTTTGGTAACTTGAGTGACAATAGCAGTGAAAATAAAAAACCTTTACAACTGAAGCACATGATGCAGTACAGACTGTGCAACCTACAAGAGACTGTAAATGCTTCATACTGAAGCTAGGGGTTTCAAATTCTTTTTTGAAATTCTGCTTTTTCCTACTCAACCCACAATTAAAACTTTGAGCTGCAGCAGAGACCCACATCCACACTTATCATGCAGCAGAAAACCAAACAGGTGACTTAAGAGATACTTCAACTTCTAGGAGTCTGTTTCCTAAAGGCACCGAAACAAACTGCAATCCTAAATAAGGTACTTCAAATCAGAATCTTTAGGAGCTCACATCTTGCTGAATATCTTGCCATAAGTGTTATTTTGTACAAAAGAGTTACAACTGTAAGCAGTTGCTGATGATAATATCAGTTGCTTTTACTTCAATTTCTACTTTTTCTGCTTTTCTGTCAATTTGTGATCTTCAGAATTTCTCTTTAGTGTTTTGCTTTTACTGACACGTCTAAGAGAACTGATTGACTGATTTTGCTTTCTTTCCTCAGCATTCTGTAATCACTATAGAGAAATACAACAGTTATCATCTTGCACATATATGAATGTTTGTAAAATATATGCCAATTGCACAAGAGAGGAGCTGCTCTAATAGCTTTGGAAATCAAATTAAAATAAAAAAGCTCAAAAATCATCAGCAATAGAGAAAGACTATCCCTGTTGACAAGCAAATGCTGTACATTCAAAGAACAAAAAGAAAACAAAATGGGAAATCTAGGCAAAGTACCTTCATTTGCCTACCAAAAATAAACTGCTCTTTTCCTTCTCATATTTTAAAGACATCAGAGTGAGTAATCCAAGGAATACAATAGTTCAACTCTGCTCATCAATCTTTATTTGAAAACTAATGTGTACCTAGACCTAATCTCTGTATTTTACTGGAAGTTAGTTTGGACAAACAACAACTTTTCATCACTCGCAGTGTATGATAAACATCATGTGGTAACATGACACAGGCTGATATCAACAATAACTAAATACATACATATATATACATACACATACACACACACTCATATAGAGAAAAACAGACTGGCTCTTTTTAAGGTATGGCTCTGGGTACCTCCATTTACATGAGTGAAGAATACAAGAAGTTGGTTCAAGTAGAAGCGCATTAGGAAAGAAAGAATTGACGTACCCTGCACAAATCTAAACTTTCCTGCTCTGTTTTTAAGAGCTGAAGGCTCTCTATTCTACCTCTTAAGATCTACCAAAATGGGCTCTTTCCTGATATAATTCAAGGATCCCATGTATGCTTTTAAATATTTCATCTCTTCCAGTGATACTGGATGATCCAGTGATATATGTATTTCACTGCGTGTATACATTCATATATTTCCAAGAATACTGAATAACGCAAATAAAGGGACTGTAAGTGATAAAAACAAAAAATAAATGACATTATGGTATTGCTCAGAGGATCAAATGGGGTACTCTTTGTTGTTACACTGACGAAACTCGTATTTCTATAAAGGGTTTAAAAATCAGTAACAAAAATATACAATATCCAAATAAAAATATTTTATACAGGGAAATCATTAACACAGAGGACCTGAGTGTTTTGTTCAATGCTTTACAGAAAAGCTCCAAAGCAAGCAAGTCCAGAAAACAACTGTTTTTGAAGTTCTCAGATTTATTCAGATCACTAAATTAAATTTCATTTTGAACACAAAAATTAAATGAGAATTCATGCAAAGTAATAAAAATAAAAAAGCAAAAACAGCTTCACTAGAAATAATTAATACTCATGCAATGATACTTCCTGCCATGAAAACAGAAATGAAGATTAAAAGAATTACATTTTTTTCCATTTCAATTTGCAATTATTAGTCTGTTCTTTATGATGGAAAAGATGACTGCAGGTATATTTCAGTTTGTGGACAGAGTAACAGCTGGTCCATTACTAACCACAAACATTCAGATGCACGGAAAAGCTAAATTGGCTCTTAGTAATTAGTGGAATGAACGCCAACAGCTGATCTAAGATGTTCCTCAACTCATCAGTCTAAATGTGCTCACCAAAAACAAGTGTAAAAAGATGAAAGAAAACATGTTACCAAAAGGAACTGAAGATAACCTATTTGAACACATTTATGTCAAAATACCCTCTTAATTACTGAAACTAGCACACGTTATTGGAGACAGACTAGCTCCAGTCTCATCTTTTCAAGTGAAAATTTTTTGATGTTTTAATTGGGCCCTCATGAGGTCCTATCTGGAGTACTGCGTTCAGGCATAGAGCTTCCACAAGAAAGATTTGAAACTGTTGGAGTGGGTCCAGAGGTAGGCCACAGAGATGCTCAGGGGGCTGGAGTACCTCTCCAATGAAGAAAGATTGAGAGAGCTAGGCTTGTTCAGCCTGGAGAGAAGGCTCCAGAGAGACATCATCAGGGCCTTCCAGTAATTAACGGGACCTTATAAACAGGAGAGAGACTGACTTTTTACTTGGGCAGATAGCAATAGGAGAAGGGGGAATGGTTTAAACTAAAAGAGGGGAGATTTAGATAAGATACTATGAGGAATTTTTACTCAGAGGGTGGTGAGGCACTGGAACAGTTCGCCCAGAGAAGCTGTGGATGCTCTATCCTTGGAGGAATTCAAAGGCCAGGTTGGACTGGGCCCTGGGGAGCCTGGTCCAGTGGTTGGCAACACCACCCACGGCAGAAGGGTTGGAACTAGATGATATTTTTTATCATTCTATGAAAAGTAACTGTAAGGCCTAACATTTTTGGACTTTGGGCCAAGATATCCTTTATATTATTTGTCAGAGCATTATTAAGCACACATGAGAAGAAGCAGTGAAATCCTTGGAAAGGTAAACAGAAGATCAGTTTGTTTTTATTATTTTATCATCCATAGATTTGTTTGTGTGTCTGTATTTTTAAAAAGGCTAACAAATGAATGTCTTCACAAACTCGCAGGTTTGTTGGGCTGTTAAGGCAAAGAGTTTTCCTATCTTTACCGGCGGGGACGGTAAAATATTTTATTACTATAACAAAATAAAGCCCAGGAATTGTTTAATTTATTTTCCAGGAAATGCAAATATTTACCACCCCAAAGTAAAAAATAGAAATTTCGTTAACATACACAGCAGTATCTTGTACTTGACACAATTTTACTGTGCACTAAAATTGACAGCTTATAAATGGTTTACTCAAATGTTTGTAAGGGTATATATTTAATACAGTATCCCTTACTAAACTACTGCAGTCAGTACCAATGTTGGGGAAAAACAAAACTCTAATACAGGCTTACCTTCTGATCTGAATTCTCATAAAACAACAGCCCAAAATAGTCCTTTTCCAGTAAATTGAGATGCTCACACACTTTGTCAAATAGAATTTGTCCTTTTGCTCTTTTCTGGAAAAATAATAAAAAAAAAGTACTATTAGTAAATGCTTGATTTTATGAACATCAATAAAACAGGCTGAATAAGGAGATACAATTAGTCAGGACAACTTAAAATTATCTGTAAAATGGGTTAGAAAGCTGTAAGCTTTCTTATGATAAAATCATAATAAAGTTTTCAAAACTATAGATATCACAGTAAAAATTTTCATTCCTTTTCCAACTCACTGGCAAAGTTGACTTGCAAGTACAAGGAAAATTCAGTACCATTTCTTATTTTAATTATTTCACACGTTTAGTTGTTGCTAAATAGTTCTTAAGTTAGGTTTTCTTGATCTTCATTTTTTAAATAATCAAAGACTTTATGTGAGACAACTGTTTCTAGGTTAATATCTTCTAAATATCAAGAAGCTTTCCAGTGTGTTAATTTTAATTAGTTTCTGCATTTCTAGCATTTTTGTATTACATCTCAATGACTTTTCTGAATCACATATAAACTCCAAGAAAACATGTTACACTTTTAAATTGAAAAGGGGAAAATCAGATATCATGAAAAAGTTCTGTAATATGAAGGTGGTGAGCCACTGGAATATATTGCCCAGAGAAGTTCTGGATCCCATTCCTGAAGGTGTTCAAAGACAGGCTGGACTGGAATGACGGGGGGATTGGAACTGGATGGTCTTTAAGGTCCCTTCCAAACCAAGCCATTCTATGGTTCTATTAAAACCAAAATCCTTCATCATCTTCAAGAAACAAAAAAACAGAGTAGTCCAATAAAAGTAGGTGATCAAACTAGTAGAAACAAGATACAAGAACAAGCAGAGCATAATCAACAGGTCTGCCAAAACTGTATAGAGATTTTGAGAGGAAGAACATAAATAAAGAAGGCTGCCTTTTATCTAACTCTCGTTACCCAAAAAATCCATTAAACACTCAAAAACAAGGTCTTAGAGAAGTTTATTCTCAAAAACAAACAAATCTCTGGCATTAAAAATAAAAAAAGAAAAAGAAAATCATTTTCATTTTATGCTAATTTCAATATTGCAGCCTGATATTTTATAATGGTAATGAAAGATATAATTTTATTTTACTCATAAAACATCTGCTTTTTGCAGCTCTGAAGAATTACAGCTTAAGTAAATTGCAGTTAGTCCTGAAGTTTTATCTGTTATTTCCATACTAGAAAGTGGGAATGTAAACAAGGTCACCCCGTGTCTTCCTATTGCTGGTAGCGACTGGCCCACGTCCTGTTTCTGTGTGCCAGGTTTTAGGGGGAAAAACTGTACTGGAGATAGCAGCCGATAAGAAGCAAAACACTTTAGATCATTTGGCTTACAATACACAATCAGGGGTAGGGAAGATCAGAATTTCTTTCTGCAGTTAAAATACAGCCTGTTGGTGGAACATTTGAACATGAACGGCATGCAGTTTCGCCTTTTGAACCTACATGACTGTTCAGCTATTTGTGGCATTTACCAGCAAGGCCACAACATGGCATTTTCAGAGGCCTGGCAGCCGAAAGGAATTTCTGCATTTGCTTATCGTACAGATTTCAGTAGATGCCATACACTACTACAATTCCAAAGAAACGCCATCAACTGCCTCTGTGTAGGCCCTGGTGACACTGAAGTGATTGTATCCCGCAGACAGGGACAGAGCGCTCACAATGCTCCTCAAGTGTGCCTCTCACTGCAGCTCCATGGTGCTGCGCTAAATGTTAAAGCTGGGAGGGCAGAGAAAACGGTATGCGCAGAGCAAATAGTGAAGGCGTTGTTTTATTCCCCAAGAATCCAAAGCCCTACTTAATTAAAGACTGCACTGTTCAGCAGACGTTGCAGTCTTGAAGATCAGAAATTTTTCGTAAGATGCAATTATAAAACAAGCACAATTTGTAGCTGAAGCGTTACAAAGCATCGGGGGATCTTAGAAGTCCAAGTCACTTTTGAAAAAAGGGAGCTGGGAACCTCAAGGCTGATTGGTACTTTCACAGATTTTACCTATCAGAAATACAGGTAACTATTTCTCCAGCAGTTTGAAGTAGCCACTTTTCTCTACAGCTTCCCCCTCTTCAGCTTAGTAACAGTCAAGAGTGGTGGGCTGACCCCAGCCAGCTGCCAGGTGCCCCCAGGCTGCTGTCATGCTCCCCCTTCTCAGCAAGATGGAAGGACTGGAGTCAAGGAAACCAGACCTGGGAGTCTGTGCTGGTGACTGATCTCACAAGGTACATTTCTGGCTTAGAGATAGCTTCACACTTAAACATTATCGAATCTGGAGCAAAGTTTTCAAAACAGGCAAAATTATTTCATTCTGATTTTTCTTTTCCTAAATAAAAGATATTCTTACTTCAGGCAGACCAGTTGGGTTTATTCAAATGCTGAACTACGCATCACAGCAGTCAAAAAATGAAGATTTGCAAATAAAACCCAACGATAATTAAACATCTATTCCATATCAAGTTCAATCATACCTGTCTTTACTCAGGGTTAAAACATTATCTAACTGTACACTAAGGCTACACAGATTTATTTCATATAAGCAAACTAAGTAACCAAAGAACCCGTATGTCAACTCCAATACATTTCAGTTGTTCATACGTGCATAAAATGCGGTCAGTGCTGGCATCCTTTAAATGCTTTTTGTTATAAATATTTAATTAGACTGCTGGGTGAATGCAGTAAACAAACACAGTATGATCTTCATTTCCTTCTAACTAGCAGCCATTGTTCAGTTAGCATTTCTTTTTATTTAAACTGCTACTCCTACTAAAACCCACATTACATTCACAGAAGAAAATCTGAATAAGACTGTCACAGATCCCAAATCTATTTAAGAAGTTTCCTTGCAACTACCTAATGTACTGTAGAAAGAAAAAGCCTATTTTCTTTTATTTTCACTTCATCTAAGCAAGAAGAATGTGTCACCCTAAGAGACTGAGAACTTGCACCTGTGCTCTAAGATGTCAATTATCAGGAAAGGAGTTGGTCAAAATGAGATAATTTGCATTATGCTAAAAAATAAAAAAAATTGTTCCCTAGATCATGTAGTTTCCTTATCTCAAGCATTACAGCAGTCTGCTCACTCAAATTAAAATTAAACTGCTATTACATCTCACAAATATTACACTATTAAAAATGAATTTACGATGCTATGGCCATGCATATATTTCTCATTTCAAGGAAGTACAGCAATTCAGTGACTTCTGACAAACTCTGCTAGACATCTTTCATCTTCACGTTTTCACAAACCTCTGTCCCAAGCTGCTATTCCTATGAGTGAACTTAACTCACATTAAAGGAAGTAATAAAATGTAACTGAACGTTACTAACAGTTCACAACCTATGAAAGTTCTTTTAAGTCATGCTCCTCCCAAACTAGTCAAACAATAGCTTCTTCCTCTTTCGTCCTCTGCAGTCGTTCACAGTTATCTATTAAGAATCTGAGGATACATGGATGTTATCTTTAAGAGCTGTGATATTCTTAAGATTAAAAGAACGTACTAAATTGTTCACGTTCTCCATATATGCATATACTATAACTCATTTTCTTTAGTGTAGTATTTCCTCACAATATGATCATAGAATGACCTGTGTTGAAAAGGACCACAATGATCATCTAGTTTCAACCCCCTGCTATGTGCAGGGTCACCAACCAACAGACCAGGCTGCCCAGAGCGACATCCAGCCTGGCCTTGAATGCCTCCAGGGATGGGGCATCCACAACCTCCTTGGCAACCTGTTCCAGTGCATCACCACCCTCTGTGTGAAGAACTTCCTCCTTGTATCTAACCTAAACCTTCCCTGTTTCAGTTTAAAATCATTCCCCCTTGTCCTATCACTATCCACTCTCATTCCCCCTCCTTTTTGTATGCTCCTTTCAAGTACTGGAAGGCCACAATGAGGTTTGGAGAGTGCCTGGTATCAAAGCTTTTAACACTAGCGCACTAATGCTGCTTAAAGTTTTTAATTTCTCAGATCAAATAGCAGAGATGCTGATGATGGAATTGACAACAGATTAATTTTTGCAAATTCAAAGACCACAAAACACCACAGCAAGAGTATCAAATTAAAATGAATGGAGGAATAGATTTCATTTGGTACAAGGCTTATCCTCATTACACTTCTGGAG
Organism: Phasianus colchicus; assembly: GCF_987193195.1. NCBI lineage: Eukaryota > Metazoa > Chordata > Aves > Galliformes > Phasianidae > Phasianus > Phasianus colchicus. Next base: position 57,325,884 of record NC_143437.1, on the reverse strand, counting down.
GACAGTAGAGTACTGTAAGCACTGTCTGAACACCGGTGTTCAGACAAGTTAATTTTAGAAGCTATGCTAAAAAAATAGGCTATGAACCAAGTCCTTCCAATTTGCATCTATGAAAGCAAGGTAATAAAGTATAGATAGAAAAAAATAATGAAGGAAAGCATCACCAAAGAAGCTGAAATATCTGTTTAAAAAGCTCTTGATAAAAAGAATTATGGATTCAGCTAAGGTCATATTGGCAAGCTGATACCAGTCAGATCTTGTAAGACAAAATAAGCTCTAAAGGCAAAAGAACAAAGGTGATAAATTAATTTAAAAAGCAACCATCAAAAAAGAAATATCTGAGATGTACTTTATGTTAGAAACCAAACAACTTTCATGACAGACATGCCTTGGGCAACAAGAAAGACACGTAAAAACAAGCCAAAAAAGCCAGAAAAAATAATTTCATAGTAGAACACTAGACAGCTTCTTAAAAAAGTGAAAATATGCTGATTTGCTGAAAGTGAACTTTTTTCTTTCCATAAGCAATTTCTAATATAAGTTTGGTAACTCAATATGTTAATGTTTTTTCTACTTTTTCTAGCTCAACACCTCCAATCAACTTCTATTCTGTGGCTCTCACCAGCAGATGACAATGTGTTACAGATGACATATTGAGAAATTAGCTTTCAGAAGCATTTTATCACAGAACAAGAAATAATTAGGATTCTCTTTACTTAAAGGTTTCTCTCAATGCATTCCACTTGTCACATAATCTTTTGATTCAATTATAGATTTCAAGACGGAAGTATTTTATGCAGAAGTTACACCAACTTAATTTTAACAAGATTTTATAATGTAATAAATCACAATTGTATTCACTCCATAAAGGCTAAGTTTGCATATTACCTAATACATTCAAAGAACTAAAAAAATTCACGTTAGAACAAAATGTAAAATCGTTTTAATCTTTACCAATTTAACTAAGTGTATGTAACTAACTACACTGTAATTTATACTATCAATTTTTTAATTCTGATGGTACATAGATTTCATAGAATTCATTATAAATATTTGCTCCCAACATTCAACTCATTTCTGAAAATTCCACAAAAATTTTGAGTGACTCCACTGTGCAAAATCTACTTCTACGACTGCCTTTCACTTGAATATAATGTAGCATTAACATTTCCATATTAACGTTGATAAGCATTAACATTTGCTTTTTCGATAAGGATTTAAAGAGCAGCCCTATTTTGACTCTGTAAATAGAAATAAGTTTCAACATTAGTCATAACGTATGCCTGATACCAAACTCCATAATAAAACCAAATCCCCCAAACTTTCACAAATTGCTGCTCTGCTGCAAAACCAACGAATGGAAGAGCTGGCAAGACACTACAAGCTAGATACTGCTGTTGTCTTCTAGTTATTGTCACAGACGCATTGGATTTTCACCTCAGCAAATGGCACATCTCTTATTTTAGCCCTTGAAATTCACCCTAATTGTGCTGCGGTGGGTGACAGGTGCTTAATAAAAGAGATTTCTGAAAATCATTTACAAATAAAACAGTACTTTCTTGCCATGTTTAATACTACTGTGCATTAAAAGATGTTTTTGACTTTTAATAATGAAGCGTAGAATGCCTACTGAAAAGCAATGAAATTAAACAATTTAAAAACAAAATTAAAATTAAAAACATTATTCTGGATAGAATAGCAGCCAGTTTTTTTCTTCAGTTAAGAACTATCAGCTTCCCAGAAACATTTACTTATGATACCATATGCAAGCAGCTACAACTATATGTAAATAAAGTTCATGCTGCTTATAATTAATTTTTCCGTGCATAAAACAATTTATGAAGTATTTGAAGAAATAGAATTAGATATATCCGTCTCAAGCACTGAAGAGTGTTAAACACTGTGATACTGGACGTAGCCTTTGAAGGAAGGCCTTCACAATTTGCCATTATTTGTGTGTTATAACCCAAAAAGTTAAGCTTTGTACGAACAGCCACTTAAAGAATAACGTGTTAACAGAACCATAAAGGCAGCTCATAAGCTAATATTGCACGCTACATAGCAAATCATAACAGATAGCTCCAAGATACAACAGGCTGAAAACAAAACTTCCAAACTATTCCTTTGCTTCTTCATTATTCTCTCCAATTGATAGTATTAAGAATCTCTAAGAAAAATTTTAAGAAATTTTCTCTAAGATCACGTATAAAATAAGAAGGCTACATGGAAATCAAATGCATAGGCCTGATGAATAGACTTCAATTTGGAAAGTGCATTTCTTCAAACAACATGAGCAATCACTATTGCCTCTCTCAAAAGAGAGACAATTTAGAGATTTTCTTCCCTAGAAAGATCATACCAGAATACCTTTGGACAAGCAATACTAATTAGTAAGCTGAGAATACAGCTTTTCCCCAGTCTTCTTTATGAGCAAGTCAGCATTTTCATTTTTCTTATGCTCCCAAAATAATCACCTGTAAAAAAAAAACCTATGTTTTCCATTGAAATACAGAAAGAAAGACAAAGAGACAAGCTATTTGATTGGAGGAAATAGGACTTTAAAAAGAATTCTTAGTAAGGCTGGATGGGCTTTTGAGCAACCTGGTCTAGTGGGGAGCATCCCGGATTCTAGAAGGGGGTTAGAACTAGGTTATCTTAAAGGTCCCTTCCAACCCAAACCATCCTGTAATTCTATGATGATTCTATTATTTCTAATTTTTCCCTCACCTCATGGACTCTATTGTTGATGCCTTTTATGAGAAGGCAGAACTGAGTAAGGAAAGCAAAACTGTGTTATTTAGATTTACTTGTCACTAGTTTAACTAAAAATTATAGCCAAAGACACTGAAACAGTTTGATATTTCAAATGCTAAATCACTACTTTAAAAAGCCAATGTTAACTGACTATTCGTTATGCTGCTACCACAGTGAAGGAGACAGGTTTCTTAGATATTAGTTGAGCTTGGAAGGGACATCTGGACATCTAGTCTAACACTTCTGCTCAGAGTAAGTTGGTAAAGATCTTGGCCATTCAGATTTTGAATATTTTAAAGGATGGTAACTCTGCGTGTCATACAGACCACTCCACCTGCTGCTTGATCACATTAATAACTGATGTATTCTCACATTCATGTGTTTAAATGGGATTTCCTTTATTTCAGTTTGTATTCATTTCTTCTCATTTCACCCTTGGGCACCACGAGGAGACTGTAGCTGCATTTTCTTTACTTTTACCCCCATCAGTTATTTATACAGTGTATTAAAGATGCCGAGCCTTCTCTTCTCCAGCTGAAACAGTTCCACCTCTATGAGCTCCTCTTTGCACATCAGAGCTCCAGGACCTTAATCAATGTTGTGGACCCCTTCATTGACTTGCCCCAGTGTGCCCAAAACTTTCTTATGTTCGAGAATCAAACCCAGCACTCCATCTGTCTCTCCAGCATTGAGCAGCGAGGAAGGACTATCATTTCCCTGAAACTACATTCTTCTTACTGCACCCTGGGACCTCCTGTCACCAGGAGGCACATTAATGGGCTATTGTCAGCTTCCCCCACAAGTAACAATGTGATAATTCCCCCTAAAAGGTGCAAGACTTCTTCCACACCGGAATCCTCTCTGCCCAGTCCTAGAGACTGTCCAGGTCCCTCTGGACAGAAGCACAGTCCTCTGATATATCACAGCCCTACTCCCAGTTAAGCCACCAAATAGAAAGTAGCCAAGGATGCTCTTCGTGTATGCTGGTCATTAATTACTTTTATGATGAAGATTGATGAAGATTTAAGATGGTAATTAGAAAAATACTGTTTTCTGGTCTGTAAAACAACCTTGTCTTTGTAATTGTATGTTTCCAGTTTTAATTTCCTTACTAACAAATCAATATATTTACAGAAATGCAGCTAACAAAAAAAAAATAATGAAGTTTGTTTACGGTATACTGTAAGAACATTCTGATCTAGTGGTTGGAAACCCTGCACATAGCAGGGGGGTTGAAACTCGATGATTGTTGTGGTCCTTTTCAACCCAGCCCATTATATGATTCTGTGAGAAGGCAGCAGGAAAGTCCTGGACAAAGAAGATCACTCCAAACAAAAATTGGATTAGATGAAGAATCAACCATGGAAAACCAACAAGCTTTGTAGTTGTTTGGAGTGCAGAGATTGTTTACTGACTTTTTAAATCTTCCATTATTTCATACTATTACTTTCTAAAGCAGAAATAAATCAACATTTACAAAAACACTAAAAACTAAAAGGAAGAGTAAAGAAAGGACCAGTACCAGAAACTCATCTAAGATCACTGCAGAGAAAAGAAGCTGAAGTTTCAGTTATCAGTTGAAGCAGCTGATAATTGTAATATCTTGTATGTACAGTATGTACAGTAGAAGAATTATAAAAGCTCTTCATATATTGAAAAAAACTGATTTGTAAAACTGCAGTCAGCAGTCCTCAGATTCCCTCAGTACGATCCAAAAAATCATGACAGATTGTTTCTGTTTCCATTTTGCTTCCCTCCTTAATTTTTTGCTTCTGTAGAAGCAAGATACAGAGACCATTTACTACAAATAATTAGAAAACAAATATTCTGAATCTTCTTTACCAATTTAAATGATTCACAAAGGACTTAGAATCATAGGATCAAAGTTGGAAAAGACTGCAGATAGTTATCTTTGAGTTGTAGATGTAAAATGTCTTAAATGTATGGTAAAAAAAACCTCTGTTTTATGACATCTCATTATTGGATGGTGAAAAGGCCCAGGAAGTTCACATTCATAATCCTCAATTAATACAGAGATACGATTCAGATTCAAACATCTTGGCTTATGTGAAAACAACTGCAGAGTCACCTTATTACACCATCCATATCAATTCTTAAATATTTATGGAAAATATATAAGTAATAAATACTGCAGAGATTGTATGTACATATATAAGTACAAATATATGTATTAAACATTTAAGAACTCTTAGGGACAAAGTTCCTGCTACTTCAGAATATAAGTATGCATAGACCTACACAATTTTTTTTTTGCCAGAGAGCAATTATTTTGTAGAGTATTTTTCATGTTCATGTTCTATTGCAATAAAACTTTCTTCTGCTGACAAAGCACAAAAATCAGGTTGATGACTAACACCAGTGATGGCCTCACTACAGCTTTTCCACCAGTTGAACTTGGGTTATGTTTAAGTAGCGTACATTTTACATTATTAGGGAGAGATCCACAGACAGCTGAAAAATTTTACTTCAGAAATAGACTGAAATTGTTTGGTTTTAACATCAGGAGTAGGAAGAATAGGTCTTACCTGATGAATATTATTTAAGCAAGCTTGCACTATCACTGACTAAAACCAAAATATCTACAAACTACAGTCAAATAGTACCAGAGAGAATTTCATATTGTCAGACAACGAATATGCATTTCTGTGCTGATATGTAAAGTTTATTGGAGAAGAGGTTTGAAGAAAAACACGCTAAGAAATAAAATAAAACTAAGACATGATGAAAATTCTTGAAGTCTTAAGAACAATGTTTCTCCAGTTTCCTCTTAGTTTCAAAAGATCCAAAAAGACAGCTGAATAGCATCCATGTAATATTTTATTAGAAAATATAATAGAAGTATATTATAAAATTATAAAATATTGCACAGTATGTAATTAAACTACTGGGAAACCTAATGAAAAGAGAGGATACAGGGGAAACGATGTAGCTTTTGACTGCACAGTTCAAAGAGACCCACAAAACCATCATGTAGAGGCTGACTGAAGGAGACTTTGGAATGTGATACAGCAGAAAAAAAGCAAAAGGCTAGCAGATGGAGGCTAAAAGGATAAGAGGAAGGCCTTCACAATCTAGTAAATAAGTTCCCATCATTTAAAGAGAAATACGGAAGTGTCAAAAAGTCTGCTTAGCAGCTCCTACATAGTGATGATAGTGCAGTACAGGTCAGGCCTACAGTACTACTATAATCAACCAAGGGAGATCAACCCTGCAAACACAGACCCAGAACAAAAAGCAAGGTAGAGGAATTGAAAACAGACAGGTGTACATTCTGGAACAAGACAGCACAGTAAGCCAAATACAAATTTGAAATCTCCTGTGAAGAAAGTTAACCCAGCATCATCTTGCCTAATACTTGTCCTACTATAACACAGATTTGTTCAGACTCAAAACAATGGTTAAGTACATTAAATTCACTTAATTTCTTCATATTTTTATTACGTTAGTTTTAATTGATTAGGCCAGGGATAAGCCTGTGAGCTATTTATACAATGCAGGGGACATACTGTACACCTGCAGAGACAACAAGAGAAATGTTCCCAGACTTATTCATAGGAATGTCCTCCTGAGGTATTGTACCAACCTGCCACCAGTTAATTTCAGATGCATGCATCTTCCAACATAACTGGCAGTGACTGATGATCTTACTAACTCCTTTAGCTGCAGATCATACAAAAGCCACTCTGTGAGCATGGCCCTCAGCATGCTCAACCTATATACAAGTTGTGAGTAGTTAAAAGCTTCAGTATAGTTACTCCTGCTTCAGACTAACATCTCAGTGAATTGCGGACATTATTTTACATGGAAATAACTTCATTATATTTGTGAAGAAGAGTACTGGTTAAAAAAAACCAAAACCATGACAATCTACTTAAGAGATGAACACTGTATCTGGAGTTCCAGCTGCACGGCATGGCCATGCAGTTCACACATCACACACAGTCAGTGCTGCTGGAGAGATGTCCATCTTTTATGCATTTGGAGGTTGGTTTGATTTTACCAAAAAAGCCTGCTTGGTTTCCCAGGAACCCTAACATGAGTCTAACCAAAACTAGTCAAAGATGGAGGATTGGTTCTCTTTGTAGATTTCAAGTAGCTTTGTATACAGGAACTGAAGAAAATAGCTAGAGTCCTCTTTGTCATAACAGAAAACAGCCTTCCAAGCCTTTGCACTAAAGCAACTGCTATCTTTAGGGAGACAGCATTAACCTGCAGTAATCTGCTGATCAGATCTATTTGCTACCTTACTTAACCAGAACTTATTAAAATAAAAGAATCTCAAACATAAAAGCTCTGTCTAGACCAGTACCCTACAGCTAATGTAGGATAATAGGTATCACATGTAGAAACAGTTATATAGTCTCTAAATCCCTAGAATCCTCAGCTCTAGGCTTTCCTGATCCCAAAGTGTATTTCTGGTTAATGTCCCCATACAGATATTTCCTCTTAAGATGTATATAATCACTTTCTGAAGTCATGGAATCTTTCAGTCTCATACAAATGCATTTTACAACGTTTATGTTAATGTAAAAACAAGCATTTTAGTTTGAATCTGCCCCTTAAATCAAACCATTAATAGCATCCATAATTTGCCCACTAATCTAAGTGAAAAAGTAAGGAACAAGCTGGAAAAGCTGAAAAACCTTCTATCAGACTTAGCCGTGAGCACTGCTGCACCAAATACAAACTACAGACTTACTGATGAATTTTTTTTGAATAAAAATATTGTTTGCTCTGGGAACACACTCATAATAGTTGTTGTCTCCTTCAAAGTAGCTATTTCTAGAAAGAAATCTGAGCATAAACTCAGCAACAAACTTCCATCCCTTCAGGCAGAAAACAAACACACACACCCTGCACTGGAAGTTTAATACTTCCTAAAACCAGAGTGTTTTTGAAACATGTTCTTTTAGAGTTTCCTTAGGTTGTGGCTTAAAGAACATGATTGAGAGGAACTGTTCTGATTAGTATAGGAGGCATAAATTACTATTAATTCTACAGAGGAATTCCCCCTTAGAAATATTAGGAGTGCATGTACTATTCTGTTGATTATTCTATTCATTGAACTTAAGTCACCATGAAGAAGAAAGTGAGAGGCAAACACAACAATTTACTCCAGAGAAGATAAAGATTTGCCCTTAAAATCTTTGTCATTCCCTCTGCTTTTGTGAGTTCTGTTTTTCATATACATAGGAGCTTTTTGCCCTGTTAATTCTTGAATGCATGTACTGTTGCTTATAGGTGATGCATGTAGATCTGGAGATTCAAACACAGTCACTGCTGATACTTCAACAACTATGAGAAACTAATAACATCTGCTCAACACTAAAACAAGTTCAAAGAATTAACAAGAAAACTGGCATATTCAAAAGAATCAAGTATGAGCATATGATAATTATCAACACGAGTATAAATGGCATCCTTTCCTTTACCACTTACAGTAAAGAAAGGTGAAGAGCACTGTCATGTTATCAGTCACCCAAGCACACATGTAAGCTATTTTTAAAGAGTAAGATTTACAACTAGTTATGGTAAGACAGCAATAAAACAGTGATAAAATGAAGAAAAATTGACCGGATTCTGGCATTTCAGACCAAAATGAGTACTGAGTGGAAAGAAAAAAAGGGAAAAAGTGACTGATTTGAGGCATTCTAAATATTCATAGTGTAGAATGAAGGACAGTAAAAATATATAAACAGAGCAAAAAGGAATTAAACAGATCAAGCATCTGCAATCTAGTCATGCACTGAGGGGAAAAAAACATTTTCTGAATTCACATCCTCTGAACCCAGTCATAGCTACCCATTTTTGTATCTAAAATTATAAAGTCTATTAAATTTGAGAGTATACACTTCAAATTATCTCACTGACAGAAAATTTGGAATGCAACTTTGTTCTTCCTCTCATATAATTTTATGTCTCACTATTAAACTTTGATCTAAAATATTAAACAACTTCTGTTGGACTTGAAGTTTGGAGACTATGATCAGACTGAAAGAGAATATTCAGAGGATGTCAAAGCTATAAAAGCCAAGAAGCTGTTTTCCAGTAAGCTTACTTTCTGCCAGTGATCTTCAGTCAGATTTAACAGACAAATGTATACAATGTCTAATCCAGCGATTTATATTTGTAAATATCCATGCAGCTGTGAAGTTTTGGTACTTGAAAATTTTTAAATACAAAAGCATGTATTTTAAACTTATAACAGAATTCTATTTTGAAGCAATTTTTTTTTAAAATATATATCCAGCTGAGATTATTATTTTAATTGAAACTAATGAACTCAAGGCAACTTTACTAATGTATGTGACACCACACTGTGGAAAACCTTCAACCAAAACACAAATACAACAGAAAACACAACTTCTCAGAGGTGATCACTGGGTAGCTCAAACTGTTTTGTTAATTGCACTTTATCTTCTTTGCTAGTATAACACAGTGTTACACTTTGCACATAACACATAGTGCATTTTTTAAGGACAAAATAGAAATCAAGTTCAAAAAGGAACAGTTAACTGAGCCTTAGCGATAGCAGTGGGAATGCAACCTTGTAATGTGTTAATTAGACACATAAAAATATACTCGCTAAACTCAAAATGAAATGAAAGCATTTCCTTTTTCTCTATAAAGAGAGCTCTATATAAAGACTTAATACCTTACCTCTAGATCACAGTTGTATTCTGTGCCATCCAGGAGCACCACCTTACACTGCACAGTTTTAATTTTCTTAGGAGGCTTCTGAGGAATACTTTCAGCTGTCTGCACTTCTTTTGTCTCCCTTTTTTCCTTTTCTTTTTCTTCTGCAACCTTTTCTACTTCAATTTCTTTACCATCTTCTTTGGCAGGCTACATAAAATACAGTTAAACAATTCTGTGATAATTCAAGCTCATGAAAGAGGACCTTTTTCTTATCCTGTTCATTTCTTTTAGAAGCCACTAATTCAGAAATTAAGCCTTAATAAAATTTATGCATACATTGGAAGAACCACAACCTGTGTAAGCACTGAGGTCTATTTGGCCTGATACTGAAAAAAGGTTTTCTGTTCTTGTTCTGAAATCATAGAATGTGCCTTTTTTCCTTCTTTATACACTAGGGTTTTTTGTTTCTTTGCTTTAAACTAAAAAAAGTTTCTTTTTAAACTCCAGGTTAGAAAGTAACTTTTGATCTAGTCCAGTATTCCTGCTCAAGCAGAGGGAACTACAGCAGTTTGCCCAGGACTGTTTCCAGCAGGATTTTCAGTATTTTCACTGACAGACCACCACTACAGCTAATCTGCACCTATTGCCTCTTGTCATTTCTCTGCATACCACACAGAAGAGTCTCACCCCTTCATTTCCTCCCTTCAGATACATTGATTTTCCCTACTCTTCTTTCCAGGCTGAAGCATTCCAGCTCTTTCAGAATCTCCTCCTATGAAAGATTCTTTATGTCCTTAATCACCACTGTGGCCCTAGAGAATGTGAGGTTTGAGGTTTAAGAACTGAAACAACTTGTGCACATCAGGACTCAGAAACACTGCAGAATATGGTGCTTGCTTTCAAACTCAGTACCAGATTCCTAGAGCAAATCAATAAGAGCAATAGCTACAAGAATGGTTTAAGGTTAAGTATAACAAAAGATTGACATCTAAGGACTCTGAGATAACCAGAACAGATAACAAATGGATTAAGTCACTAAGGAGCTATTTGTGCAATACAAAGGCTTCAGAGGCAAATCTGGTTAAGAAGCTTCTCCTCTTATCCCTTCTCATTGCTACTGTAATAGTCAGTTCACTATCCCTTTGGACTATGCCAAAGGATGATGTTATGCTAAAGTTACAGCTAAAACAGCTTGAGCCAAATAAGTAACTATTGTGCTGAGGAGCTTACTCATACCAACCCTATTTCACAAAGTGACAGTAACTGCCATTTTTTTTCCTTATATGATACCAACAAAGTCTCACACAGATTACATACATCATGAAGTAGCCCCCCACCTCCTCAGAATTGTTCCAAAACATTCATACACACTCTCACACTTACCTGTGTTTCTGCACTACTAACAGAGTGTTTTTCTTCTTTGTCATCTCCTTTAGCATTATTTTCAGCCACTGTTTCTAAGCTCCTTTTTGGCTGAGCCACCCCCTCGGATGGATGGCTTTCACCTTCTTCAGGTGCTTGTTCTTCCCCTGTTGCTCTTTTCTTAGCCTCATCTTTGGGTTCTGCCAAGGTATAGGATTTTTGTTTTTTAAGCCAGGGAGGAAGGAAACGAGAAATACCCTTGCTTTCAGATGAATCTTTTTCCTTCTTCTGGCTACTTGGGCTACTAGGGCTGGTCGGTGCTGGGACAGGAGAATCTTGAGTCTCTTCAGAGGATGCTTTCCTGGACTTATCATTTCCTGGAGTTTCTGAGGCTTCTTCAGGCTTGCCCTTGGCTTTGTCTTGTCCCACCTGCTCAGAATCTTTCTTTACTTCTGTCTCTGAGCCAACTTCAGTTGTCATTGTCACAGCTTAAACTAAAAAACAAATAAAAATGCAACAATAAAAATAGCATTATGTAGCATCACTACTTTTACTGACACATTCACAGTCATTTGTAGCAATAGTCTACAACAGATGAAATTGAAAACAAACAATACTGTAATAGAACATGAAAATGATCTTTATTATTAACATTTGTTATTTTTCCAAAAATCAGCTAAAAATCAACACTCTTATCCCTTGGTGTGTAGTACTAGATTTTGCTGCTTTGCTACTCTGAAAGTGCAATATGATCATACTCAAAATTCACCTGCCCAAACATCAACTGCATGTTTTCTTCCCTTCCTAAAGAGGCATTGTGAACTTGCATTTGCTCTTACTGAATAGCACAACTGTACTAAGTACTTTCCCCTCTCTAATCATAAGGCTGCTAAAAGATGCAGATTTCTCCCTAACATACCACCTTTGTACCACAAGGTAAAATTAAGTATATTCTTTATTTTGAAATAACCAATATGAATGAGCTTAAGAGTCTTGCAGCAAAAAGGAAAGTAGAACCTTAGGCAGCCAGTCAAGTGGAAAGATTACTGAGGTCTGAAGAACAAGAAACAATCTCAGGAGATGATACACTTGTTGGTCATTGTTAACATGGTTTAACAATTGTAAAAACTGAAAGAATTCTTTGAACTCAAAGAAATGAATCAGGAACCAGAGAACGTTATTTCATTGTTTAATTCTACGATCCTTAGGAAAGCATAAATAGAATTTGTTTAATAACATCATACAGCATTTACAGTATGCAGCTTCCAATAAAGCACTCATCTATAGTAAAACAACTCCTCAAAGAACAGCAACAGAACAGTTATCCTGTTGGAACCTGCATCTCTCTGTATTTATACATATAGAAGACCGTACATACAAACAGATGTACTTTGATTACTGAATCTAAAAAGCTCAGACTAACTTCATTTTTAAGAACTCCCACAGAAATTGATGATACTGAAAATTAAAGATGGAGAACGTGGATAATGTGGAGAATGACTGAACAATTTTTTAAAGTTTTGAACAAATAACCCACATGAAAATGCCTACAAATATGAAATCCAAGTACTTATTTTCAAACAATTAAGATTATTTTTAGCAATTGAACCAAAACCTCAGCCTTTACATACTGAAGGTGGTAAGAGGTTAACTGTACAGACTAAAGGGACAGACTGCTGCAGATTTTAATTTTTTGTCTCAGCAACAGTCCCATGACAAAGAACTCTGACAGAGTCAAACAGTTCCTATGCCACAACAAGACCATTGGAGCTGGGCCTAAACTGATCTTAAGCTGTCAACTGTCCCCTTTGTAAGATTAGAAGATAAAGTACTGATGGGCAGAATATTAAGAACAACCCTCTATCCTACAGACAAAAAAAAGATTTGAAAGCTTAATAGTTTACAGAAAAACTTTCTGTAACAGTGCTAGTGATTAGACACCTAAAACTATGTTATGATATATGCCTCTCCAACGATATCTCCTGCTGAAAATACTTCTTAGAAACATGAGCCAACTGGAAAAAAAAAAATAAAATCAACCTTTATCCTTACAATTCCATCCAAACTGCTTCTTAATTCAATATTATCAGCTCATTTTCAGTGTAGTAGCCTCATTGCCAGTCTTTATATTGGTCAGCAGATGGTGCCATAATAGTTCTAAAAACCAGTAGAACAATTCACAGGTCCAACTGCAAACAGCAACAATATTCAAATTTCAAGCATGGTTCATGAGTTGTGACAAGAAATTGTATGTTTTCATATAAGTCCTAACATGAACTATTTTTAATACATAGCATTTCAGAGGTGCATACAGTGACTTACTACTTGGTGATGCTAAGAATTATTTACCTGTGCACACGTACAGGTGGATGTTTAAGCATACACGTGGAGGCTACGTGCACACGCATCTCCGAGATCAGAAAAGGCACAGAAGAGCATCTCCCTAAAGGATATTAGGTCTTCCAAAAAATCCAATTTCCAAAGAACTCCAGAAATATGCACGGTGGCCATGAGCCCCAAAGTTAACAGGAATAATACTGCACGAATTCTTGCTTAAGTCACTATTCAAAATAACAGGTGCTCTGTTACTCTATGTTAAAATCCATTTCATCATAAAGCCATCTGCATGCATACAATGTTCTCCTTTCAAATATAGCATACACTTGAATTACCAGGAAATACTTATGTTGGGATAAAAATATTTAAGTCTGCAGAGCCAAGTGGTGTAGTATAAGAAAAATACTGCAAAATATATGTTACCATTTTTTGTAGAATTCTCAGAACTCATCAGAAAAACTCAGAAGTCCTTACACAAGATGTTGTGAGCTTAAAAGATACATAAATAATAGATTCAGAAGGAAGTGCTACAGTAGTTCTGAAGACCACCAGGGACAGAACCATCAAAGATGTAGACAGTAAGTGAAATGAGACAGAGAAAGCTATTTCTGGCAAAAATTGCACAATGAGTACCTGCAGTATAGATAGAATACTTTCACAATGAAACTATCATGCTGACAAGTTTCTGACCCAAAACAACTCAAAAAAAAGTTACTTCAATTCCTGTTTGTAAGTCAAAATATGACAGTTATGACTATTTCTCATTATCTTTTCTCTATTAAAGCACACAGAATCACTGAATGAATCACAGAATGGCCAGGGTTGGAAGGAACCTCAAGGATCATGAATCTTCAACTCCCCGCCACATGCAGGGCCACCAACCTCCCCATTTAATACTAGACCAGGCTGCCCAGGCCTCCAACCAATCTGGCCTTGAACACTTCTAGGGACAGGGCACCCACAACCTCTGTGCAGCCTGTTCCGGCACCTCACTACTCTCATAGTGAAGAGCTTCCCCCTGACATCCAACCTAAATCTTCCCTCCCTCAACTTAAAACCATTTCCCCTTGTCCAAGAAACTAAGTTTATTCCCAATCATTTTGGTGCTCCCATCTTTTCAAAATGCACCTGTTGCAGGCCATCAGTTCATATTTTTCTGGTGAGTAACTCAGCTATTGCAATCCATATACAACTTAAACTGAATTCCTTTAAAACCTATAGTATTAAGAGGTACAACTCCTCAGAAAGCAAAGATTACTATAGCACAAGCTGTTTTGCTAAAGTTTGTCTATTGACACCAGGTAGCAATCTTAAAAGCATATAATAGAAAGTATTAATAAATTAAATAAAAAGCACTGAAGACTACATCATTGCTTGTTGAAAAGTATTTATATTCTTGTGTCACAAACTATACAAAAGCTTTCAAGAGCTATAAGAAGACAAGTTGTGAAGCCAACATCGAAACGCTTCTGGAATTAAATTTAAGCAAATAAGCATCTTTCACTCATCCTAATGTTATCCATACCATACCCAGAGGCAATGTGAGTCTCTCATGTCTGTATTTACTACCTACAAATAGTTCAATATATCAAGGCTAGAAGTTTCAAGAAAAGGTCCTGAATGAGAATCAGGAAGTTTTTTTTGCCAGAATACATACGCGCATACAGAATCTGCTTATCAAGCTAGCATTGTACTGTTCCCTAGCTGAAAAACATGTTGCAAGCTGAGGAGAATTCAGTAGTCTTTTTGAAAAGAGTTATTCAATAAGAGTGACCCCACCCAAGCCTTGACACTGCTAGAGAAGGGCATGCTCAGTGGAAAAACCAGGACTTAGTTCCAAGTCTTTTCATTCCAGCAGCCAGAAAACGCTCACGGGTCAAGAGACAGCTCTGTTTTCCAGTTATCTGTCCAACAAACTAAGAACAACAGTTTAAGAGAAATCTCTCCCTATCCTTGAAATTAACACTGTTCACTCTGAGCAATGCTTTCTCTCCAATCTCCATTTCCTACCTTCAGCCACATTCCATTCCACCAAATGATTTGGTTTTTGTGACAGTGACACGCATTCACTACAACATAAGTCAGTTTCTAATGCATCAGCAAGATGAAAAACAGTTTGTTTTTTTATACTTGCAACATGAATTTTATACTTGCAACATGAATTTTACTCTTGTAGCAATTATGCTTTCAGGACACTTACAGTACCTTCATTAATCAAAGCATTGCCCAATTCAAAAAATTATTCACTGGTTTACTTGTACCCGAGAACTTTTTTTTCCTCAAGCACATTGAGAAGCCTCAGTGCAATAACACCCCTGGATGCTTGAATCCCAGACACATGATTATTTTGACAATTACCTATTTCCTCCTCAGTGGAAACCACAGAGTGAATTATTACCATTTCAAATGTTTAGGAAATGTACAAGACCATGAAAAAAAGGGAAATAACCACAATACCAGTACTCAAATTCAGGAAAAAGAAATGACAAGTGACTAATCTGTGCTTTTGGTATAATGCTAGTGACAGATCTTGCAAGCAGAACAAATTTGTAAGTAACTTTCATGAGCAGATGTAGCTGTTAGCTTTATTTCATCACTACATCAAGACTGAATATCACAGACACCTCTGAGACCACACTAATATGGCCTGTTAGCTTTTTATTTCAGGTAATCCAGTTTAAAAGCAGTAATAGAAACCTTCTGAGAATGTATTGACATGGTCTGCTCTGCCATGTATGAGAATGAAATTCAACATACGTCGTTCACAAAACTTCGGGTCATAAACACCACAGAAGTGATTTTTCTATGGCAGCATCAGTTCTGTATTTCAGATAGAACGTACACTTCAAAAATTTTGCCACTGTGAATATATACATCATACAGCTCTTTAGCAAGCTGGTTCAATAATACTCATGGATGTTCATATTGATGTTACCGAAGGAAATAAAAACAGAAAAAGTGACATTTAAGTTATAAATGACTTTATATAGATGTAAGATTCTCCTGTTATTTTTTAAGCATCTTTTTTTCCTGAATCAGGATGCAAATTGAAATACAGAACTGATACTAGCGCCTCTCTTCCTACCAACAGTGAAGACAGTTTCAAATACTTGGTTAATATTCAGCATCTCTGATAATTAACCTCCAGTAATCTTACTCTGAGCTTCACAGTGAAGTAATCACAGATTTCTGTAGGTATATTGCAGCTGGCATGCTGCTGCCATTATGTGAATTAACTGCTGAAGAACCTTCAGAGATCCTGACACAAACTAAAGATACAACAAATGAGAACTGACTACAGATATAAACAATAGTTAAAACTGCTGCTGCAATGAGTAAAACACTATTCCCAAACCTCTCTCAGCTATCCTATATTCCTCAAGTTTCACAAGCAAGCCACCTGAGATGTCCTGCAATGGCATTTTTATTTTGCAGCCAGTACAAACCCACTGCATCTTTCACATGCTGCCAGAACACAAGTACTCTCTCAGAAAAGCAGAACTACTCTGCACTATGTTCTTTCCCCCGAATACTTAAAACGCACATAAAGTGATTGATATACATGAAGCAGGACATAGCAAACTTTCTCTTACATACTTACATTTACTGTAGTAAATAACAAATAGCCGATAGTATTGCTTCTAAAGAGAGCATGCATCTACTGCTCCTTTGGGAGCATAACACTTCCAACTCCAAAGCAACAAAAAATAGTGAAAGAGAAAAAGATGCCTCTTAGCTGAGCAAACGATACTAGCAGCCAAAACTTCAGTCCCATAGGCTCTTCTGAATGCTGGTATTTGATTAGCAGAACAAAAATATCAGCAGTTTTCAAAAAGGCTTCCACTTCTCGTGGCAATGGCTTCCCCACTGATAGTATTTCGCCACTACAACATCTCAGCTAGATAAACTGAAATGATTCTCTAGAGGTCAGAAATAAAGCTAACAACACTAACAAAAAAATGCAATAAAGAATTTAACCCAAATAGTGCTGTGTTTGAGCCTGGACTTCAGCACTTACTGCATTTGTTAGTCATCTAAGTGCTTTAGTCATTTTCTGCTTTCTGGAAGGACATTCCCAGCTTGAAAGACTGTAATATAAAACAGATAACAGGATATGCAGAAAATCCCCAAGGGAGCAACTATTTAAACAAGGGGTGGGTTTTTTTTGGAGAATTAGCAAAAGATAAAAAATAATTCTTACACATCAAGAAATGAATAGAGAGAAATATTCATGACTGTCCTGCAGACAAGGAAAAAGAGCTAGTGACTTGCAATGACATTACATATAAATATGTATCACAAAGTACAGTTTACTACAACAGACACTCGCTGCAGAAAGCTTTTTAATGAACATATACAAATGCAGACTGTATGTTGTTAACAGCGATCCTATACAGCCAGATAACTTTGAAAGCTTGGGAACAATTGTAAGTGCACGTAAACTCAAGTTGACAGCAACTTAACTAATAATTTCATTACAAAAGCACATCAGAAAACATTCTGAGGTACACACCAGAAGACAGATTTAGTTGAATGGAAGTCCCAGTCCGTACAGATCTGGAAGGTTTCTCTTCCTCCTTTTAGGCTCAACAGTTTAGATGCTGACAGAATGCATGTTTCAAAGTTTTTTTGTTTGTTTGTTTTTCAGCTTCCAGTATGCAGCTCATCTTGAATTTAATCTTGGATCTAAGCCCATATTTAAGGTCACAGTTGCAGATCTCTCCCGTTATAGAATCATAACAGTATGGGTTGGAAGGGAGCTTTAAGATCATCTAGTTCAAATCCCCATCCAACCTGGTCTTGAATGCTGCCAGGGAGGGGACATGGACAACCTCATTGGGCAACCTCTTCCAGTGTCTCACCACTCTCAGAGTAAAGAATTTCTTCCTAATATCTAGTCTAAAAACCTACCTTCATCCAGTCTAAAACCACTTCCCCCTCTCCTGTTACTACCTGCCCCTATAAAGAAAAAGTAGTACCTCCCCAGCTTTCCTGCAGACCCCCTTTCAGGTACTGGAAGGCCACTATATGGCCTCCTCAGAGCCTTCTCTTCTCCAGGCTGAAGAGCCCCAGCTCTCCCACCGTGTCCTCATAGAGAAGGTGCTCTAGCCCTCTGATCATCTTTGTGGCCCTCCTCTGAACCTTTTCCAACAATTCCACGTCCTTCCTCCACGTTGGAGGCTCCATCCTTTTAACCAATCCTTAACTTCCATAAAACTTAAATACAAAGCAACAAATAAGAAAAAAACAATAGTGACAGCAATATAGATCAGTTCACTTGAACAGCAGATCCTGAAACAAGATGTACAAGATTAAGAACTGAAGTTCACATCCAGATGAACCTGGCACAAAATAGCCTCAAAAAGGCTATGAAAGCATACCACCACCAAATCTAAGCTTTTAGCACTTCAAGCATGTACATCCACATCTCTCAGGATAGGAAATGCACGCAACAGATTTGACTTTTGGGAAGCAGAATGAATGATACGTAATTGACACTGAACAAATTCAGCAAGAAGTCTGGATACAGAAACATAGTAGAGGAATGCTGCTATTCTCTATTTTTTATTATTATTACAAAGAAGTAGTAATTGGGAAAAAAATGAGTAAATGTTGAAAAAAAGTAAAGACAAGAGATAAAGTCAGGAGTAAAAAATGGGGTGGGAGAGGGAAAGAAAACAGGAAACAGCTGCTGAAGACAAAACAGGAAAAAAGGTCATATTTGTGTAATAGCCAAAAAACTACAGTGAGGCCAGAAAGGGGGGCAGGGTGGGAAAGACAAATCCTGATATGGGTGAGGTTACAGTGTATGGTTAGTGTGCAGATAGAACACAACATCTCCAAATGCAGGTCCTGCAACTTCTAGAGAGAATACTCACAATGGATACAGTAACTGCAACTTCATCCTTGCACAAATATTGCTCAGTTGAAGTTTCAACATGAAGTTCATGTAAGAAAGGGCAAATGAAGGACTAGGAAAAGCTAAAGATCATGATACAGCTTGCACAGAACAATTTTGTTGTGTACCTAAAACAGTGTACAATCAAATGCCTCTTAAGCAGCCAGTACATTAATACTGCCCCCTCCATTATTATTTTTTTCATCTTATTTCATGACTTGTTCCAGTCGTATAAGATGTAAATAGACTGATCCTTCCCTCACACTCTTAATATCATCTATTTGTTTACAAACAGGAAATGAATGCTTTTCACTGGCTTTTACTGTCTCTTGAAACCAGCACAAGTGCTAACTCCACCTCTCGTGTCTGCCATATACGCTCAGTCTAATGGAAACCTGAATGTTTACACGTTACATGCACTTGCACCACTTGGTGAGTAAAACGTGTTGGTTACCAGTAATATTTCAACCTACTTAATGTAGTATCAGAAGAAAACAGAACCTAGAAATGTCATCTTGAATTGTAAAAGCATGCTGCCAAATTTGATGCACATCAAGGAACTGTTTTGTAATGACAAAATAGCAGAACTGAAAGTCTGTCATCTCTTTTTTTTTTTTTTTTTTTTGAAGTTATAGCTCAAATGGCCTATTATAAAAAGCTAGTAATGTGGTAGCAAATCTGAATGCAAAAAAATTAAAGCCATTTACTTATGGTAAGCTTATTAAGCAACATATGGAAAGTATGGCAGATAAAATTTGTCCTGATAAAATAACAGACTCTCCTAAAAAATAACTAAAATCAGTGTCTCACCAGACTACGGCCTGGAAATTTAAAAAACAATTGAAAAAATATCAAGTGATATTTGGAGAGTAAGGCTGCTAATTTCAGACTTTAGGCATTGACAATAGGTGTACTGATGCTACAGATATGACTCAACTTACCGTTTTTATTAGCTATATTGAAAATGAATATAATGTCACTGAAAAAATGGTTTCTTTGGTATCATTAAAAGACAAGTAAAATTAGATTTCTATTGAGGTCATAAAAATTACATTAAAGCAGTTTTGTTCAGCCTTTGTCAACATATCTGCTATAGCTACTGATGGTGCCCCAGAGATGGTTGGTGAAAAAGAGGTAAGTATAAAATTAATAGAAAATGCAATTGTTGCCAGCAATTCACATTTGATGAAATATCACTGCATTGCACATCAAGCTTTAGAACTGGATATTATTCAAATTGTCAAAGCTGTGAATTTCATGAAGTCCAAGGGATTGAATCACCCCCAATTCCAGGAGTTCTTTAAAAGTATGTATGCCGATTATGTGGTTGTCATCTACTTTCCTGGAAAGAGATGGATAAGTCAGGGTAAAAATGCAAAATAGATACTATAACTTGCAAGATTAAATCAAGCTGCGCACAGAATCAAAAGGAAAGTTTGTGCTAGAATATGAAGATTAAAAATGAGTCACAGATTTAGCATTATTGTTAGATTTGACTGCTCTTTTGAATGAGGTAAACACATGTCTTCAAGGTGGAAAAAAATCAACTTACCTGTGCTGTGTTTCAAACAATAACTGTATTCAAAATGAAACTTAAATTATTTGCCATAACTTGAGCTTGCCACAATTATATGCATCTTGATACCTTGGTGTAGCAGAAATACTCAGTCACAACCTGAAGCAGTGATTGAGCACCTGGTAAGAAGGCAGGGCCAACCCAGAGTTACTCAGCTGCAATGCACCTGAGTGACTGGAAAGGGAGGAGCCAAGATCCACACCTTCCCAGACCTCAGTTAAAGGTGGGCAGTGGAGGGAAGGGTATCTTGCTGTGGATCCCAGCCTGAAGCCTTCTAAAGGCAAGCAAGTTTTCTTCCTTCGTTTCTGCTTCCACAGCAGCTGCATGTGGGCTTTTTCTCATTTGCTGCAACTAAAGACTACCACTCTGCCATTATTGCTATATTTTCCATCATATTATAGTGTTACAACTGGTTCTGTGAACAACAAAAAAACCCTTTATTGTTTGCATTCAGTTTTGAAAAAAAGAAATTTGAAAATTGTTTCAGACTGATGAAAAAAAATTTTTTGCTATATACATGCAACTCCATTTTCAGTCAAACACATTACTTGTGTAATTTCAAATGGAATGTATAGAGTACAATAATCAGATATTCAACTAAAAAATAGACTGTCTCTTTACTAGACTTTTGTTAAGACCTCTCTTACCACAGGAAAACCTTACCAGATAGATATCCTTCACTTCAGTCACACCTTATTTGTGTCATCACTTTTTGGCAGTATTAATACTTGTGAACAACTATTTTCAAGAATGAAGAACAGGATAAGTAAAACTTCATCAAAAAAAGTATCTGATTAACACTTCGAGAACACACTAAAAATTGAAAAGAATTGCAGCCACTTATACTGCATCAGACTGATGCATTAGTTTCACAAAAACAACGTCAAATACCACTAGCTTTTGTTGTTTGTTTTTTTTTAATACTTTTAATAAAACAAAGGAAGCTTTATTACCTGTATACATTAACTGTGTTATAATGTGGCTCAAGACAATTCCATTGCACTCAACATGGCCAAGGCAAAAGATTGAACACTCATGGATTAGGTGAAAAAAAGACTTACGCCTTGACATCTCTGAAATGACAGAATTTTTCATTAGTTTTCTTTTGTTTACTAAACTGGGATGTACTGCTCATTCTGGAGGGAGAAACAGGCCTTGCAGAGATCTGGATAGACTGGAGCACTGGGCAAACGTGAATGGTATGATATTCAAAGGGAAACATCAACTGCTGCACCTGGGACAGAGTGAACCAAATTCCCAGCCATATCAGGTGAAAAAAAATTGTGATGGCACTACCCCATGAACAGAATCTGCCAGCATTAAGTGTTCTCCTGCAATCTCACAAATCACTACACTTACATACTACTCAATAATTGAAGCAAAAGGAATGTAGTTTTTCTGTAAATCAAACCACTGCATTTCTTATGCCAGTTAAAAGAGAATGGATTTTATACTGTGTGCATCTAGAAAATACACTAACACCTGGGAAAAGATTGTGAAGAAGCAAAGTAAGTATTACCATCTTGTATTACTCCATGCTAAGATGCATAGGTAAGCCTCTTAAGTCTATATAGAAGAAAGACATATCATAAAGACATTCAGATGGAAATGAGAAACCATAATTATTTTTTAGTACAAAGTTCTACAATACTGCCATGGGAAACAAATTCCTTAAAATTCTCAAGGCAAAGCAACAGTGCTGTTTCAAGTTGTGATATCTAATCTTCACCATTTGCAACACACTCTTCTCACCTCAGTTTTATACATATATACACACACAAAAACATCTTTCATCCTTTTCTCAATTTAATCTTATTTACTTTTTTTTTTCTAGTATCCTCCCAATTATCAGTTAAGCACTATGCCTTCCCCTCTTAATTCCATAAACATTACTAGAAAGTCAGGGTGCCTAGTTGTACCAAAAGATTGGGTAGCACCCAGATAGTTTAGAATCTCACCTGAACAGCAAGAAAATAACTGATTCAATATGAAAGTGGATTTTATTTGAAATATATTCACAAGAGAGCAAGCAAAATGAGCTATTTATAAAATTATATGAATATCTTTATTTGCTAACTCATGGTGATTAAAATAAGTAAATCACATACAGTACTTGAAAAACTATCCAAGTAATCATAAGTTATGTCACAGCTAAGTATTTAATATCAATCAGAGCTTTAGAAATACAGAATGCATTTCTGGAGCTAATTTTTCCAAAGAGTTACACTACAGTCCTGTATAGGGATTTTGTTTCTGCCCAAATCAAGTGGAAACCAACAATTAATTTACTATAAATATTTTCAGGGAGGCTGAAACAAAGGGAATTTAGTTCTTTTTCTGTGCATCTTGACATACATCCCTATTGATGTTCTCAATGCATTCAATTAGAAGAAAATAACATAAATCCACTTTAAACAGATAATCAAATATGAGAATGGTATAACTTGCCAAATTTCTCTGCTCTATACTTCCAAGTATCTCATTCTGAAAAATGTGGATAGGTTATGTTCTTGATTAATATTTGAGAAGCCCTCTGAGTTCCATAGCTGAAGAGATTGCAAAGAAATCCAATGCTGGAATTCATTTTCATAGGTAATCTCCTCCAGAATGATCCTCTGATGAATAGAGATGAAAATGGAAGGCCTAATTACCTCTGAAAGAACCTGCCTGACAAAAAATCCAAGTCAAGGCATATCTAGAAGAAAAAGGATTCTACACTTTGTCAGCACTGTCAGTGACCTCCTTTAAACTGTCTCGGATGGGATGAATAGCAAAAGTCACCAATCCGTTTTGACTGCTCAATCTGAGCCAGGTTTTAAGCAGCACGCTGTGCTGCACAGGCTACATTAATCTGTCTATTAATGAAAACACGCAGAGCTGTATCTGTTCCTGCCTGTCAACAAAGAATAGTCCTCATCTTCATGAAAATCAAGGATTACCTTTATTTGAGGAGGAACACTTCCAGTTCAAAGAATTACTTCAGAAGTTTCAGGGAAAATATACATTGTGTTATTCAATTCAGTGCTGGCTTTGTTTGCAGACCTCATGCAGAGATACTAGAAATATCACATTCTTTCTCTCTCAGTTTTGACCATGAGACTATCTTAAGAATTGGCTCTGACTAATCTTTAGCATATTCCTTTACTAAAAGAAAATAAACCCAGCAGGAATGAAAATCAATTATAAAAAAACCTAACAGAAGAGACGTCATTTGTCTTTTCACTAATTCCTAGTATTACAAGACTGAAAAAAGAAAGAATACTGAAGTCACTTGGAAGCTGCAATATTTCTACATCTTAGCATTTAATCCCTCCAGGAAACTCAGCAAGAAGAAGAGGAATGCAAACAAACTTTAAGAAGCTGTGCTGGAGCAAGTTTTTCTTCCTCTAGTTTCAAGCACTTTGTAGACAGCAATCCAAGAAAAACTCTTAATGTTTAAAAATTAAGTAGATGGGAAAATAGGTAATATTTATAAGTTCCTAAGCTGTTTATAAAGAAAACAGTATTATTTCTTCACAAAACTGCTTATCATTTAATTTTTAGGCTGCTCTTGTGACAGAACCTCAACAGATCTGACAGCTGATTTTAAGTTATCTCCAAATTGATTAATGAAGTGACGAAAAACTTCTGTAAAGCCACTTTCCAAAGGAAAAGAAAGTGGAGAGTTGTCATGTAAGATATCTGGAAAGCCTTTCCAAAATATTGCAGTCTAATCTTTCAAGACTAAAGGTTAGTTGTTTTTTGTTCCCATCCCATAAAGGATAACCCAAACCCATAAAGTTCAATACATGGCAAAGCAACAAGAACTTCAAGGTTAGATGCCAACTTTATTTTCTAAATAGAACTAGGACTACTTTTACCAGCTGAAACAATTTATTGTTTTATTTCTTAACTTTAAAGACAGGTATTACAATATGTTAGTTACCTTATTTTTCAACTAATAGCCTCGTAGCCAGCATTCATTGACTACATCCATCATTGAAAGTGAGTATATTCTGTGAAAGAGCATTATTCCTCAGGACTGGCTAAACACACCTTTTAAATTACTGCAGCTTGTAAGGCTAAAAAAAGCCTGTCCCTTCATTTCAATGGGTTGGCAGTAATGCTCCAATCGTGTACAAATGCCTGCATATAAGTGTTGTAATATTTTATTCCTTCTCAATGAATATCAGTAGATTTCAGCAGAACACAACATCAGTATATTACTTTTGGTATTCCTTTTGTAATTATCAATTATTCACACTTATATTCAAGTTATTCTATACATTAATTTTGGATTCATTTCACTTAATAATGTTCAATGATAATAATCTTTCATTTGGGATTATGTCTCCTACTATTAAGACTGAAGTTGAAATTTGTTTTCAAAGTGCAGCATAGAACATGAGAACTACACAACTGAGGTAACAGTTTTGGAAATACATGGTTTGATTAGAAACACATAGAAAATGGATTACTATCCTTAAATCTGATTTTAAAAGTAACAGTCCTAGCTACAAAACTTTTTAATTTAAGAGGCCCGGCTGTTTACCAGGCTGAGGACAGCATTCCTTCTCATGAATTGGCAACACATGGGTCCACACCATCAGTTAACATGCTTGCATTTTAACCAACAAGAGATTAAGTCAAGATGAATTAACTAGTTTTTGAGAAAAGTCACAGATCAGAAGCCTTAAACTATTACGTAGCAGCTTTAAAATAGTCTTCCCTCCACTTCTCAGCAAACTTTTACAATATCAACACTGAAAATGCTGATGGTATTTTAATAGATTCATTTACTGTAAACAAAGCTGCAAATTCTTTTCCCTTCTACTCCCTAGTATCTTGCACATCCATTAGACAATTCCATTGATTCCTTCGTGCTGTGACGCTACTCTATCAGAAGGTCCCCCATTATGAAGGTTAAGAAGATGCAGTGTTACAGATTCTACCAGGATTGATAGAAGTTTGACACAGGATACGTTTACTAGTACAGATGCACTAACAACTTTGCACTATCAGTCTTCTGAATTTAGATTTTCAATTCTGAAAATTAGTAGGGTAGAGTTTCAATGAAGTTTTTTTTACTTTTATTTTCTAATTTACTAGGGTGTTCAATGCCAGATTGGATGGGGCCCTGCTCTAGTATTAAATGGGGAGGTTGGTGGCCCTGCATATGGCAGGGGGGTTGGAGCTTCATGATCCTTGAGGTCCCTTCCAACCTTGGCCATTCTGTGATTCTGTGAAATAAAAGTAAGGATATTGAGCCCTCCAAAGAAGCTTTTCATACAAAGCCTGCAGTTGAATAGCATAGGTAAGACAGGAACAGTTTTGTCCACAATCATTTCAAAATGCACATGATAATTCCATCCCAAAAATAGACTTCACAACCAGGTGATGCTCCTTTACATTGGATGAATTTCGAATGAAGACCAAACAACTCTTTACTATGAGCTGGTGTTTTCTCAACATTGCATCACCCATGAAGATTTATTTTTCCCCTACAAATCAAGCAGATAACAGCTTAAAGAACCAACCTAGCCATTCCAATACCCTGCATAGCACAGATTATTATACATTATTCCTTGTTTACTAGCAGTGTGCAAAACATTTAAATATCTTCCATCAGCTGTATCAAAGTATATCTCAAGACCATCAGAACAGTCACATTAAACAAAGATGTATCAGACAAGGTATAACTTTTCTCCTTACTATATCTTTCCTCTGCTTCTGTTATTTCCCTCAGTATCTTGACATATTGACTCTAATAAAACCATTCACAAGACTGGCAGACCAAAGTTCTCTACTTCAGTGCCTCATTTTTACTGCAGGAAGTGAAAGGCCAAGTGTCCCAAGGGAACGGAGGCTGGCATGCAGACAAGCTAATGCATGGGGTGCTGTGCCAGACCAAATAGGCTGACCTCATGCAGCAACCAGCAATATTGTTTTGTATTGCATACTTCCATGAGCCACAGTATTTGCTTTTATCTGAATTTAATACATAGCTGTAAAATGAATCATTTTAGGAACGAGATCTCAGGTCAGTCTGCATAAGATAGAGTATGTAAAAATACTAAACACAAAGTTTAGTAAACACAGTAAGCCCGACATGTAAGTAGGATCTACAAGGATGGCAGCCATAGGCCTGCTAAAAAGTGAGCAGTATGTAACAGAGATTCACCCTGACAGAAAATACAATGGAAAAAGAGATTAACTAAGGGAAGAGTCCTTTCAATATCTGCATCATTTTTGGACAGAAATGCATTCATTCAGACATTGTTTCATTCTTCCCTCACTCCATTTTCTTAAGTTAAAAAAGCAGACACAATAGGAGAACACATAAGAAATAGAAATTTATAAACACCTACTGAGAAAAACATTTAAGTCACATCCGTGCTGATAACATTGCTCTAAGTATCAGACAACTGAGATGTCTACACCCTCACTCACATACTCAGTACTAAGAGAATACAATTTTTTTTTTTTTTAAACTTTGCACAGAATTCCATTTGCCATGTATTCATAAGTTGATGGCAAAAAGAACAAAAAACCTAAAGAGAAAAGAATTAATGGTATTTATCATGCTGCTGTTGAAGCAAAACTAAGACTACTGCATACTGCAATACTGAATGTTAAAAATACTTAAAAGATGTTTGTTACATAGTCCAGGCTAATCTTTGGCTATATGCATTCAGAGGATGCATATGTGCAGAAACATGAACATTTTGCAGAATGCCTGGTTTTACGTAGCAAGACTGGAACGCTCAGCTACTTTGGTATTTAACTTCACCATGAAAAATTTAATAGCAAGATCAAGTCAATCACAATCTATTGACAAAACATTCATTGTTAAAGAACAGCATAAGTTACTGTAGAAATCTTGGGTGTTAAATTAAGGTCTGCCATGTCCTGTAAATTAAAATACAAAAAAGGCCTCTAGAAACCTGTAAGTTACAGCTTCTTTTTCACTAGCTGTCACAAAAATAATACCAGCTTTTTTAATTTTTATTTTAACTTAAATACAAACAGCATTTGTACAAAGAAAACTTTAGAAATAGCTCAGATTCTCATACCATTGGATGAGCCTTCCCTCCCACATGCCCTCTGAAAATCTACTGTGTTACTGTATAACACCAACAGTGGAAAGATGTTGTAAAAGGCTTAACTGAGGAATTATGATGCATGGATGAATGGGTATGAACTTGTAATTATTACACTCAATCCAGATTCCCATATAACAAATGAGATTTTGAAGCCACTTTCCAAGAAAAGTACTAAGATACTTAGGAAAACTAAACCCACCTTACAGTGGCACTTGCAAAGGTCTTGAAGCAGATGTGTTTAAATACTTGATGACCAAGGAACCTATTTCAATCTTAACAGCTAACAATTCAGACATCGTAACTCCCACCAAAACTGAAAGTAGCGCTCTGTCAGCGTGCATTGCTGTCACTGTTGCTCAACATCTCCTTTGACTCTTTTAGAATAGGAGCACAAAAACTTAATGTACTCTCTCTGCAGCTTTGAACAGACAACTCTGTAGCCATTCAAAGAATGTGTTCTGCAATCTCTCATAATTTAATCACTGTCTGTCATAATAGCCTATTGTGAAAAAATAATCCACTCATTTATTTTACCATCAGTGCACTCAGGCATGGTCAATTTATGAGCAACACAGTCACATGCATCAGCCATGAGAGATCTGTTACAGTGCTGCTGGAAAGCTTGCCTCACAAGCAAGTTGCTTTTTTCCCCAGTTATCCATAGGCTGAGTCTACAAGTCTCAATCTTTCATGCTATTCTCAAAGGAGAAACAAAGGGAAGCCTTTAAGCCTTTACAATACACTTAGCCAGTAAGATAATTAACTTATAATTTAACGTTAAAACTTGAATTACAATAACAGTAACAATGTCCTTTAAGTCAGGTGGTCATGGAAGAAAATGACATCTTGATATCTTCATAGTAGCTCACAGTATGCAGGACAACTAATACAAACAGCAGCGCTGCTCACACTAGAAGACCAGACGTCATTGGAAGTGTAGGAGTTGTTGGGAGATACAGAAACTACAATAAGGCCTGGAAGTTGCAAGGCTATGCAACTGTCAGAAGCTGCAAAACAGCAAGCCAAATCAATACAACTACGTACACAGTCAAATTAGTGAAAGCATGCAATATCAGTAGTAGCTGTGAGATAGATAACACTAAAAGACTGAGACTTTGCTAATCAAGAAATCTTTATGTATGAGCAGTGGCCGAAAGATTGAAGATTTCCATATCATCTATATACATGAAAGCAACATCCACACACCTTTTAAATTAAAATATGTACGAAAGCTTGGACATATGCATATTGCTGCATTATCTCTCATCCACCCAATGGCTTCATGGGAAATAACCTCCTACATGAGACTTCATACAAATTTTTGTCTACTATAGCAAATATTAAAGAGGAAATCATTCTGATCATCATAAAAATTAAGTAATTTCTATCCAATAATTGTTGAAACTCAATTACTGAAGAAAAATATTTCACATACAGTTAGTTATGTACACCTGCCTCTTTTAGTGCCATATGCATAACACCCATGCAGTATCCCACTCCATACAGTTCCACTGTCCATTCCATTTTTAAAAAGAGATTTTTCTCTACAATTTATCAGATGAAAACAGTCATGCAGTTCTCACAATACACAGGGATTATAGAAATACCTCATAGAAATATTTCCAGAACAAATCAGAAGTTTCTTGTTTAGAGCAATAAGGTATGAATATGAGAGTATAAAATGGAGACATAATCGCTTAAAACAATCCAGTTAATTAATAGATCCAACATACTACGTAGTTGCTTTGGTAATTTTCATCTTCAAGTATATTTGTGACTATTAGGAAAAAAAAACAACTATACTGCTTTTAACTTATAAACTTTCATTGTGAAAGTAGTCAAATGACTTCCAGAAGAAATCCACTTTACCAGAGATGCCTAACAAAACATATATGCATAACTGTGGCATCATGTTTATCCCTGCATTTAAAGATATCTTAGTTTATCCTCTAGAAGTTATCATGAAATAAATTCTTTCAATTAACTGAAAGGAATATACTTTGAGTTATTTCTCAAAGTGAAAAAGACTAATACAAAAGGAAAACTAATACAGCTACAAATACTTTTCAGCCTTCAGGTTTCAAAGCAGTAACAACTATCTGAAGTTGTTTTAATTCAAGCCAACGCTTTTTGCAGGGAAATTTTTCAGGCTCCAAGGATTATTGTTGTTAATTATTATTATTTTTTTTAAATAAGTCAATGAGAAGTAATTTCTCAATCAGCATTCAATTCTAAAGTCTGACAAGAACTCAAAAGACTGCAAACAAAAGCTGGAGCTTACTATCCAATTAGGTCAGCAACGCTAGTGCCTCAAAAAGCAAACACTAGCAAATACACTAAGACTTTCATGGTTAGAATCTCTAATTCAGAAGCACACATTTGGGACTAATGCACTGTAAGTGCAATTCTGCCACTTTCTAGACTTATAGATTTGAATTCTGAAGAAAACAAAAGAATGAGAAAAGTCAAACAAAAGCAAGCATCAAGTATCCACAAAATTAAGTTCTCAGGTTTCCCTTCTAAAACAGTGTCTCTAAGAAAAATGAAAACCTTTATTTTGCTCTACTGCTACTTCTCTGATCTAGAAGGTTTTTTGTGTTAGAAAGGAACACTAGCAGGCAGACTCTGTACCTCACTACATACCCCCTGTTTAATATATCAACTACAAACTCACCGTTTTTACTTCTGTAGCAGTCTTAAGTCTCAGAATTAAATCATAAATTTATAGTGATTTTTCAGAAATGCCTCTGTCAAACTTGAGTCAAAATCTACAGTTTTTGTAAGACTTCTAAAAGCCTAAACTCCACTGCACTGTTTGAGCAATGTAACATGGTCACAGGCAACTACAGCAAATACACCTCCTTTGTATCGGACTATGCAAGGCAGTGAAAACATTTCATAGTAGCAGAGCACTCAAGAATATGGTAGTCTAGCTTGGATCACACAGATCCAATTACTTCACTGAGAGTATGTTTAACCTGAGGTTGCCTTTGAAACATACTGAAGTAAATATAATTAAAGTTTCAGGTATGTGGTGTTGTTAAAACTGAGAAGTATCTTTTTATGGCACTGCACGCACTAGAAGTTACAGTTACGTTTCAGAATTCATTATCAGGACAACCTTAAAACTTTTCGTACTTGCAACATCACAAACATTAAAAAAAAATCTCTCCAACTGTTATACTACAGAACAATAGAAAACTTAAAACTTTTAGAAGATGATCATTCAGGCTCTCCAAAAATACTGGGAAAGACAAGTTTAACAAGTAGAATTTTTAATAGCAGATAAGTTTCCTGTTGTCAAGACTCTCCCATCATTCCAGAATTAAACAAATTCTGCTTTTACTTTTTTAAAAATTAGAGTTTGTGCTAGTTAACATATTTATTTGATTTATGAAGTATGTGTTGAATGAGGACTTTTCAAAATAGTGAATTTTCTGCACACTTGATTTACTGGTTTGGCTAGTTCATCTGATTTCAATAGCAAGCTAGAACACTTTCATAGGTCAAACACCACATTTCTCAAATTACCTTAGCTCTAAGTTTTGTACACACTATTGAAGCATCAAACCTTTTCAATTTTCTTTCTACCTTTTCTCCTATTTCTAGCATCTTTGTTTCCTATTAATTCTTGGCATATAAAGAAAAACAAGCCTATCAGAAGAGATGCATGATATTACTTACTATAAATACATTTTCTAGAAGCAAGTCACAAAGAGATTTAAATATAGCTGATACATAAATTTTTAAGATTTGTCTATTCTGTTAAGACCAGTCACGTGAATAAGACTATTAACCAACCATTCACTGGGACAGAGAAGCACACAAAGGGACAAGAGGGAAGACAGGACTCAGCAGGACTGACAAGGCACAACTTTTTCCAGTCTAATTTCTTTTCCGCACAGCAACAGCACATGCTGTCACTTCCATCCTTCATCCCACAGTTGAGTCCCGGTGACTTTCCTAGCCTCATTGCACAGTGACCCTTGTCCTGCTGCCTTCAAGCCATGCTCCTGGTTTCTCTCCGCTCCAATTTTCAACCTACTATAGAAATTCACCCATTTTCAGCCAGGAGAAAATAAACAGCCGATAATACTGCAGGAACCAAGCTTTTCTAGTTTCCCTCCACCTCTCAGTACAGATCTATTGCAAAGATATGCTACTACCTTACTCTCTGCCAACATCATAAAAGCAAGCACAAGATGGGGCAAGATAGGCAGAATGGGCTACAAATGTCAGTCTTAGCACTCTGAGCCATTAAAGCTGGCAAGGCACAGAATCTCTACTCCAAGAAACTCTTCCTTCCATTCCAGGCTGCAGCTTAATTGACCTTACCAGCCCTCCAACCTACAAATCAATTCCTGGACAAAAGACACTCAAGAAAAGCATACAACAAAGGCAACCTTGGTCTATACCTTCTCCTTTCAAATAAACAAAGCCATGACTTTGTCTGAAGTATTAATGTAAGACATTTTTAAAAAGCAGCTGTCTGGCAAACTTTTGTATAATATTTCTATCAGCTTTCACTAGGGGGTTTACATTAAGCATTTAAGTTGAACTTTGTTTTTCCACATGAGAAACAGAGAAGAAGAAAAAAAAAATCAGTATAATACTACTTCTGAAACAAAACAAGTTTGTTTCCAGTTACAGCTAAATTCAGGAGGTTCCAGTAAGATAATTCAGAGAAGTGCCTCAGGAAGCATTCCTGTTTGGCTTGGAATTACTAGACAAGCCTACACTTTAAATTCTTCATCCCTTTACAGCTGTCTGTTTACAGCTACACTTCATTTGACTGAACAGCTGCCATCAGCTACTTGCATTCTACAGACACTTAGGCTATAAATATATATAAGTTATTTTATGAAATCTGCATGTATGACATCTTCAATAGCACTCTCGGTATCTGCAATACCTGCAAGTTGCCAGCACTTCTCAGCCAGAGGCTCATTCTTAAGCATTTAAGAACTATCGTCTACAATCTGACAGTCATTACTAGCTTCACAATTTACACAAAACCTCAGCTTCATCCAAACAGTGTTTAAACCAACTAACTTGCAGATGATCATAAGGAAGATGGAAAAAATAAACTCTCCCCATTAACATTCACTGTATTTACAAGTACTAGTTTCTCCCAGACAAAGACTCAAGAAGAGATTTATAAGAACTGTTTTAACAGAAGCCTGCTGTAGAAGTGCTACCCTTTGTACTCTCATGAACTCCTGACTATTAAGAAATATAAGAAAAGCTTTCAAGTGTGCAACAGATCTGCTCCTAACAGAACTAACAGTTTCTTTATATTGTCAGCTGTGTTTCTTCAAGTAAATAATAGGTGAACTAAATATGCTGAGCTAAAGCACCTACTTCTTTCCTTCAAAGGAAAAAATATGAATACCCTGTTTACAGCTATGGTCAGCAATCACACCACATATCACAGAGGCTGATATGTAGTATTGCTGTTCTTGGTTTGAGTTGTCACTTTGGAAAGTGGCTTTTTGCAGCCAGCAAGACCATCATACAAATCAAAACAAAGGGAAATCCAGATCTGCAATTAAAATAGAATATCATAACATTTTGTCATTACTTCAAGGAGCGTAACAAGAACGAGCACTCTCAGCTAAGTGCTCCACACTTACCATTTTGATAGCCTTTCTGTTCGTGTTTTTGCAGATTAAGTCTTTATTGCCTTTATAGCATGAAAACAATATCCCTTTCCTGCTAATTAACATCAATTTAAAACAAATTAACTATATTACTACTTGAAGCTGTATCACAGTGATATACTTTTTGTCTTCAACTATGGCTTCAACACACTGTTCCATACTGAGTCCCCTGGAATAAGATTCAGATTCCTTAATTCAGGAGACAGCTACAGGTATCAACATCAAGCTTCATAAGCTTTTTGACTCCCCACACGGAGGAAGTCTAGACTTATGAATATGTTCAGGAAGCAGCACAGACACAGCAGAGATGTTAAGTTAGTTTTCAGACTTCACGCTAGATGAAAAGAAACACCTCTATCTTTAATGACTAAGCAGTATTCAAAACCCTGACTCTTATAGGATATGAAACACTTTGCATATGATAGATATAATCAAGTCTACAGAATACTATGCAGTTATTTCAGCAGTCCTGCTGGCAGCACTTCAATGCTCTCTCTGAAGATAAACAAACACATTATTCTATTAATCCAATTCCTTTGAGGATGGCAAGTAGCTCCTATATGCACAGTAATCAGTTTTTCCTCTTTGCAGCTGCAGCTTTCCTCATTGCAAACTTAAAAAGCTACATTTTACAACAAATTGCAGACTAAGGCATGATAAAATTGAGCTAAGAGCACCCATAATTTGTTATTGTCAGACACTTCACACAAACAGATATGAAAACAGGGGAATTTACATGTCAAAAAATATAATTTCATGTTAGCCATGTATTACAAAAAGAATGTCAGTAGACAGTTTCCTTTTCATTTCAAGATCTATCCTAAACATATTCCTATTATTTGATGAATCTTACTGGCTTTAAAAAAGATTCTGCCTTGAAGACAAACACACCAAACATAATCAGCAAGAGAAAGTATATTTAACTGCTACAGTCAAATAAGCATTCCTTACACATTTGTCTCCAGTATTTCTAAAGAATTAACTTGAAAGACAGTATGTTCCTTTTAATATTAAGGATACAATCAGAAACTTTATAAAGAGTTTAAAGAAAAGTAGCTTTTAAAAATAGAAGTTGGAAAGATGCATGCAATTCCATGATCTGGTACTCTTAATTCCACTGAAGGATAATAAGATGCATCTGAGTTTTTAAAACATTCTATTTGCAGAAAGAACAGTTCTGTAAATTGAATATTCTTGAAAAACCTCAGAACTATTCTATTCAACTAATTTAGGAAGTGAACAAGATCACTTTAATGCAGTTTGAATATTTTATGCAACTTTAGAAATCTGAATACATTAGTTTATATAAAATAACCTGTCTTTGTAGCTATTATCCCGACTCCTAAAGCTTTCAAGATAAATAAATTCACAATTTGGAGTTTTTAGAAACTGCTCAAGAGGTACTAAGCTCTCCCGAAAACTGTCCTAAAAAAAAAAAACCAAAAGAATACTGGACATCCAGTCCTTCCCTCTGAATCTTTTCCATGCAGTTCTATCAGCTCTTTTCACCTGCTTGCACAGGTTGCCCAGAGAAGCTGTGGATGCTTCACCCTTGGAGGTGTTCAAGGCCAGGCTGGATGAGGGTTGGGCAGCCTGATCTGGTAGGTGGCAATCCTGCCCTCAGCAGGGTGTTGAAATTGGGTGAGCTTTAAAGTTTCTCCCAACCCAAGCCATTCAATAATTCTATGATTCTTTTCTTCAAACTTTAGAAGTTTTATTTTCTTTAAAATATCTAATCTACTTTAATAGCACATTCATCACTATCACACAAAGTCAAAACATTTCCACGCTTAACTGCATTTTAATCCCTGTTCTTGTCAAATGAGTTCTAAATATGCATCTTATCACTGAAATCTGAAGTTCACGGCACAATGTTTGGCCCCATAGAAGTTTTAGGCATATGATTAGTATTTTTATGAAAAGAATAGGGATAAATTTTGCATTTGATAAGCAAGAAAAGACTGCATACAAAATTTCTGGAATGCTTGTGTGGGCAATGTCATTTGTACTTCTGGAGGCTGGTGCACTCAAACAATGGATTAAAGAGTATCTTTCAGATACAATTTGATTGCAGATGACTGGTTCCATTGCAACTGGCTTGGAACATGCTCAAATTTAGGTAAATGTTCATAGGATATTCAACTAGGATGCAGAGAGGTTTATTACCACTATAACCATCATCTTCACTCCTCCAGCTGTACCTTACCCTCTCTCCTGTGCACTAGAAACAGAAAAAGAACCAAGGAAATCAAGTAGTATCCACCCTCACAGAACCTTCTCCCTGACTGCAGGCAGGCATTGGGATTTATAATCTAAACTGTCTGGTACACAGGCTGCTGCTAGTGTCGCCTGCAATGTTGGCAAGCTGTTAAAGTTACAGAGTGAGAAGTATGTGCCAAAATATGTACTCCTGCTTGCCAAACATATAATCTCAATACATACTTCCTGATAGGAAACCAGTTTAATAAATATGGGACAGTTTCCTCTTCCCTTCGCTTAGAAACAGTCGTCTTTCCCACACACTTAAAGGCAGAGAAGAAGAAATAGCACCACTTCCACACTTAAAAGAAGCTCAGTTAGTTCTGTGCATGGAACACTCAGTTTTGTTTGATCAATCATATTTCATATTTTCTTACCAATTCAGATGACCATCACCAGGCCTTGATTCCTAAAGAGCCTCTGTCTCCCACTGCTCATGAAACACTCCCAAACACATTTGACAGCTAAGTTTATTTGGTGAATACAGTCTCAGCTGTCGCCTGATTCAGTTTGCTTTGTGATCTACTAGTAGGTCTTCTCTTCATCTAGAAGAGAAAAGAAATACACACAGCAAACCAAGTGCATGCTATTAGCTTTCCCTTACCAGAGATTATAACTAAATAACTGGATACATGCAGAACGGTGAATTTCTTCTAATACTTGAAAAGATAACAAAAATATTAAGTAGAATACGTGGCTCTAGGAACCAAACAGCATGCAGCATTATAGGATAGCCCTGAGGCACTTACTTTACTTCATTACTATGCCATGGCAGTGTTCTATTAAGATATCTAATGTCTTATGAGCAACACTCACATTCTGGAAAAACTTCATCTGGGATTTCAAAAACAAACACTTAAGGAAATCCCGAAGGTAAGTAATGATAAATTCAGAAATCTTATTGAAGAACAATTATGAAAGGGATATTAATATGTTAAAACATGGACTTGAAAATTTTCTCAAAATAATTAACTGGCTTCTACAGAAGAAAAACAATTGACATCTAGGTCTGACAGAAGACTTGTCCACACACTGAAACATGCACAGCTTAAGTGTAACTAAGGCAATAATCATGACTGTATTTTCCCTATCTTGCAACATCCTTTTAGTGCTAACACCTTCTCCTATTAGGGAGAAAAAGGAGGAAATAAGACTTCTTAGTCATGACAAGCTGTCACAGATTTCAGTTGCTAAATAAGATATATTCTGTTGAGTAAACTTAGAAGCTTACAGAAGTCAACAATGCATAAAGTTCATATTGCAGCAATATTTGCCTGATAGCAAGATGAGGTCTACTCAGCTTTAATAAAAGCATAACCATTCTTGGAGGAAGATAAAGCAGGCAAATGGATAAATGATTTCACTGAAGGGAAAAAGTGGTAAAGTAATTCAGAAATCTCAGCTGAAACTGGAAAAATTAACATCTCCTAGTCTATAACTGCCACAAGTTCAACAACGGTAGCTCACACACAGTTTAAACTCCACCTGACATCTGTTCAACACATATCTGTACAAATAATGATCAAACTAAAACAAAACAGAAGAAATCTCTTGCCTTTGCTTTAGAAGCTAAGTTGTGTAAGTTTTTATTTTTAACCATTGATTTGCAAGTAATGAGCTAGGTAAGCTTCGTACACACATGCACACAAAAGCAAAGCCCATTTTCTGCACTGGTTCTCTTCTGACTAATCTTTCCCTACCCTATTACTACCATCTGCAAAATCTTATACAAAACCTGCAAGCTGGACTTTAGAACCAAATACAAACTCTATGTTCTTATAAGGAGTGCCAAGGTAATCATTGGCAAAATGTACACAGACCATACATGCCAGAGCATTAAACCAAATTGTAGGACCCTCTCCTATTCTTAACAGACACCTCTGGATTCTCTGTGCCATTATGTTCTGGCTCATGTCTATGAGCACATACTTGCAGGTCCATTCAGCTTTATTGCTCTTCGTACAGAAGAGATGTAGACCTACTGGAGCAAGCCCAGCAAAGACAGTTGCACCTGAAGCATCTGACATCAAGAAAGGCTGAAAAAGCTGGGACTGTTTAGCCTGGGAATTAGAAGGCTCAGAGCAGAGAATCTTATTATAATGTACTACTGTTTGACACGGTTAGTAGAGAAAACAGAGCTCAGCGATACCTAGTGAAAAAAAAATTAAAATGAGACAATGGGCATCCCCCCTCCCCAAACTTTGACAGTCATCATAGACAGAACAGGATGCCAAGAAAAGTTGTGCAGCCTTTTTCCTCAGAAATGTTCAAATCTGAGTGGACAAGTGTCTGTGACCCCATTTTGAACAGGAAGTAACATTGGACTGAACAATCTCCAGAGGTCTCTTTCAAATCCATGATTCTATAATTCCTGGCACAAATAAAAATGACTAATCTGGTTCTCTAAGAAAAGAATATGTAAAGTTAATAATGAATGCTTTTATGTTCTCCTATGACAAATGCCGAATCTACCACAAAAATTAAATTAGAATCTGTACCCCAAAACAGCTAATAACCAAAGCAAACTGAGACCACGATACCCCAACCATCAGATTCTGCTTTTATCACATTATGAAGTTTATTTGAAAACTGCTGAAGTTTGCAGAAACAAACCTAACTACATAAGTCAATTTCAGCTGATATTAGAGATAGGACCTCTAAATCCAGTTATTCAGCTTGAATGACTCATCATGAGTTTTGCCTTCTGGCTCTCCTCATCCCACCACTGTTACACTCAAAATACAAAGTGATTTATGCACAAATGTCATTTTGTGCATTTAACTCAAGAATCTTTCTAATTCAAGTATGCAGACAAGGGATCATAAGAACAAGAATGGAAGGCTGTAAAGCCCTGATTGCTAGCTTGATAATTTTGGTTAGACATTTGTGATGTTTTTGCAAATATATGAACTGAATTAGTTCACACTGATTATCTGTGTACCTCAGCTGCTGCAGCTGAGACGACTTCAGATGGTCACTCCAGTATTTTGGCAGCGATTCCTCAAACTACAAATAACCCATGGCATAATTTCTATCCTACCCAACATGAGGGCAAAAGAATTTGTTGCAGTTCACTTTATTGGGCATGGTGTCACAGAGACCAGAAGTACAGATCATAACCACTGTGTATGGAAACGATAAAGTGTCACATTCTGAATCAAAACATGACCTTTACTCACAGCTGGGCAGCCCATCAACTTCTAATTTGAGCACAAACAGGCAGTTTAAAAACCTGTAACAATAATTTGGGCATAGGTGCGTGTTCACGTGTAGACAGTGTGAACACTTCAGCCCTGCCCAAGGGACTGACTATACCAACTTCTAGATATTTTTTATCTTGAACATATGAAGTTCAATAGGCTATGTTGGAGATTTCTACTATAAAGCACTTCAGAGGAGTTCACTTGAAGCCTGTCTAGGTTTTTAGTTGCTAAATTCAGTTTCTTCTGTTTTCTTTTAAGGCAAGAGCTTCAAACAAAATTTTCTTGAATTTTTACAAAGAAGAGAGAAAAATAAAAAGTCTTCGGCATCCTATTACAAGAACTCAGCAGATCTGATTTAGGACACTCATAATGGCATCTCAACCTTGTCTGAAAGGTCAGGAGATGCCTCACATTTAACAAGGCACTACTCTTCTAATGCTTACATAAGCTATGGAAAAAAAGAAAATAGTCATAACACCAGAGAAAAACATCAAAAATCTTTTAATGCATCAGTTTTCACAACAAGAAATTCCTCCCCAGAATACCTACCTTCTACCTGCCTGTCAACTGCTGTATTTCAAACATTCTCCACATGATAGAGATTTTATCAAGTCACTAAACCATTTTGATGAGACAACTTCCTTAAACTGAGAAGTCAAACAGTATAAAGGGTACAATAAGAAAGATTAGTTCTGCTTGTTACTAATCTTGTTTTTTCTTATATGTAGGTTGCTCCAAAAATTATGCCTCCTATTTTTATGCAAAGTACAACAGATAAAAGGCACAGTAATACTATTTGATAGAGCGAGTTCTCAGCTATAAAACATTAGTTTTCACCACAGTCACCACCATCAATTATGCACTTTCAACAGCGATGACAAAGAGCCTCCATGCTATGCTCGTAGCAGCAGAGGTGACCCAATGTTGCTATCATTGAAAGGCACCACCCACCGCCACACTGTGCTCACATGCACTCTTTAGTGTTCAGCAAGCATCAGTGAATGTCAACGGGTGCCATTTTTTCTACATGGAGAGATTCAATGACACACCTTTGTTTCACACACACTTCCATGTCTGATGCCATTTTGTCACACCGCCCCTCCGCTGCCATCTGTCACACAGCAACAACACATAATGGAGTACTGGTGGGAAGGTTCAACCTCCACCTCCATACCGCCACATTCGCCTTTCGAAGCTGCTCTTGTGCATTCTTTAAATCAATAGCAACAGAGAGCAAAGATGTTTCCTAACTGATCTAGCAGCATCCTCTCAGGAAATCTAAGTGACTGGAGAGTAGAGGGCAGTGAGAAATGGAAAGCTAATGGAAGTCTATGTAGCACTTCA
The DNA here is from genome assembly GCF_987193195.1 of Phasianus colchicus. Classification (NCBI taxonomy): domain Eukaryota; kingdom Metazoa; phylum Chordata; class Aves; order Galliformes; family Phasianidae; genus Phasianus; species Phasianus colchicus. Next base: position 57,285,748 of record NC_143437.1, on the reverse strand, counting down.
CCCTTTGCAGCAGTAAGTTACACAGACATATTTTGAGGAACAAAGCAGAAAGATCAGACTCGCACACAAAAACCTGCAAGGGCATTTAGAAAAATCATGTCAAATCAACAAAGCATACAACTGATTCAAACAAGTAATTACAACCCAATCAGTAGATGAAACTAGTGAACTAAATATAGAACATATGCTCTCTTGGTTGAAAAGCACTGAGCTGCTGAGAAACCTCAGAATATTTTAGCCCTTTGCAGAATTGCCAGCCCTCAAGGGTACTGGCATCACAGTTTTGTCATGTGAACAACTGCTTACTCTTGAGAAGTAAATGCAGCCTATGGCAATGCTTTCCAAGCAAGGAGACAGGTCAGTAAATTGCAAGGAGAACATAGCTCAAAAGATAACAAGGCATGTTGCTTTCTTTTTGTAAGGGGAACAACTGTTTTCAAAACATTAGGTTAGAAGTATTGGAGGAGACATTCATCTTCACTTGATGTTGCAAGAGAAGAATCTTAATTGTCATCTTGTTAATGAAAGGCCTACTTCAGATTATCTCACCTCATTTGCAACAATTTCGAAACAAGAGAATGCAGAGCTGGCTGATGCACTTTCAGACCTGAAAGTTATCACCTTCAGGTAAAGTAACAAGCAGTTTCTCATTCATGAGTGGTGCAGCCCCAAATCCCAACTGTAGATCAGGTAACATATTACTGCTCACAGCAGAGACATAAAGTTACACAAACCTTAGCAGTGTATAACCATTAGACCACTCAATTTATTACAAGTGTTTCTTTAGCTACAACTAGAAGAGAAAAAGTTGTCTTGAGTTCTTCAGCTGCTTTGGACTTAGCAAACAACAGTAATGTTTACTTCACAGTTAACACAAGGGACGACAAAAAAAAAAAGACTAGAGAACAAAGGAAAATGAAGTGGGAAGAAGAGGGGAATGAAAGGCCTGGAGCTGAAAGGATGAAGGGGAGAGAAAATACAGAGAACCACTCCTTTGGAGGATAAGCTAAAGTGAAAGGGCAGGAAAAGAAATTCAACTCAAAACAACACATCTAACTGCTGCAAATGAAAGGCCAGCTTCAGTTTAAGACCTCCTGCATAACCTCCATATACACTACAGATATTCACTCTTCTACTTTTTAAGGCTTTATTCTTATTTTCAAGGTCACCCGATAGCAAGACCACAGTACTTGAACCATCCATTGATGCTTGTATCACTACTTGAAGCTAAAAATCAGTATTGATAAAAAATTACAATTCAGTTAGCAGGCAAACTTGCTGTTTCAACATTTTCATATATGCAAGACAGACAGTAATTAAAACTACAGAAGAGACAACTCTACACATTAAGTTCACCACATCAGACATGAGGAGCAATGAATTCTAGTCAGGAGCATCTCGAGAAACTCCCGGTCCAACTCATTTCTATAGGAGGCTACTTCCCCTGTGCCAACACAGTTCATCCATCATTTCAGACTGATAGTATACAGCAAAAATATGCTTAAACAAAAAAGGCTGCAATTTTATTTTATGCTACTGAGAAGTAAAAATAATTACAACTTAACATGGCAAAACGTGGTTGGTCTTCTTACACAAAATAGAAGACTTACTACTCAAACAACAGCAAACAACTAAAAAAAGACACATAGAATTTCCATTACAGCAGCATCTTTCTGTTTTAATAAGATATTAAGTACTTATGAAGCTTTGTTTTGACAGGCAAAGTTATTTCATGGTTGTTTCTCCTACGTTTTACAAAAAAAGCCCAGCAAAACACATACTGCAAACACAGCTTCATCTTTGTAGAAAAATCTAGTAAACGTTGTTCTGTTGTGTGGCAAACTTCAAAACACCAGAACACCAAGAAACCTAAGTAAGAGAATTTCCACACAATTATTCAAGTACCAGTTACGCTCTTCAACTATCAGAGAACTTTTAACTGCACACATCTAGGAAAAAAAACTCACGAAAAATCAAATGCATGAAATCAGAAATTCGTGTATCTGTGTAACAAAATCTGACAAATTTAAGAGTAATATCATGAAACACCCTTGCTTAAATGCCTAAATATATAGAAGCCCTCCTCCTCAAAGCAGGATGAGCTACTTTCAAGAATCGAAGTGCCATCTGACAGCAGGCTAATGCACTCCCCATACAGTGCTGTCCCACTCTCTAGCACTAGTTTCTCATAACTAAAACAAAGTACTTTCCCTGTTATAAAAGTTGGAATAGTGCAAATCCTAACACTCAAGCAACTTCAGCCTGGCTCTAATTTTTATCATCTACCAAAATATTGTTCCTTCAACCCTGAAGTGCTAGTTCAAAAGCACTAGTCCAATATAGAAAGAATATGGTCAGAGCAGGGAACTGACCTCCATTATAAATATGCAAAGCATTAAAAAAATAAATATATAGGCAGCTGCATGCATCTTTTCTACCTGTATATTCTATAACAAGTTTTTAAATCAACACCAGCTTCACATTAAACAGGCTACCTTTAAGTTCTTAAATATACATATTAACCATCTCTTCCAGTGGTGACCCATGAAATACGCAAACGAAGAATTTACAATACCTCAATCAGACAATTTTACTTAAGTTCCTATTCACTCTGAACTCCAGGTAGTTTGTCCACCCTATGTCTTGATGACATTCGTTTTCCACTACAGATGTTCCTGAAACACCAACTTCTTGAAACCCTGAGCCTGGATATTTCTCACAAAGTTTCAAAAAGTGAATCTCAAGAACAATGCCTGCTAGAAAACCAGTAGGCAGGAACAGCTCATCCTCACTACACTGTAGCTCTAAATGAAGCTAAGTGGTTTTTGTTTGTTTTGTTTCAAACAAAGAAAAAAGTTGTATTAAATGGGATTTCAGAGAATGTAAATATTAAGTTTCTTAAATTTGAGTTGCAATCAGAATTAAATATACCCTTCTTTAGTGTCCTGTGCAGAAAAATTAACTGCTTATATACTGATCCTTCTGGTCAGTATCCTCTACTGCTGTTAACCTTGGGAGCTGTACAAATAAAAACCCATTTAGAATTTGAAAACTACCACTTACAGAAAAGTCTCTTAAGATAACTACATAAATGGAGTCATCAAATACTTAAGAAAGTCAAAAACCTGACTCCTTTTTAAAAGCAGTCAAACAAGAACATCCTTGTGAGCTTTTCAACAGAAAGAATTCATGTATTTTCCTTTGCAAGCAAAGATCATTCAGAAGTAAAAGAAAGCAGATTTAATGTCAATAACTTACCATCTTAAAGTACAACATATTAGTCTTAATTTAAAAGAACACCTTTGCTAGGCAAATTAATCTTCTCACTCATTCAACAGTTTATCTCACTTGAAACACCAGTGTCTATATAATTAGGGCTCAGTGACTAAGCAGTTCAGCAAACATCATCTACTTCCACCCAGTTCCATTCCTAATTTTTGACACTGCACAAGGTACATCCTGCCCATTATCTAAGACATGCTGTAAACAGCACCAACAGATGGTGAATTCTACCAGCCATTCTCATAGTTGATAATGAGAAAGAAACCCTAAAAACTAGAGAAAACTGAACAAAAGGTCTGAAAGATGCAAAGAGGCTGACAAAAAGCAGCTCTGCTGCCAACACATCAGGCACATTTTGTTTTTCACATAGCCTTTCAAAAACAAAAAACCATTCATTAGCAATAAGTGAAAACACTTTTCATTCTTAGCACAATACTCAAAGTCTTACAATGCCTCAATAGCCAAATCACTTAAGATTTCCACAAGTCAGCACCACAAGATACACTTCAACTAATATATGTTTATTTTCCACTAGAGCTTCATTAGGTACTATAAAATACAAGCAGTCGGAAGTCATGATACGTATGGAGACCAGAACTAAAGCAGCCTCTGGCATCATCCTTTGTATACAAGCTTTTCCTTCAGAAAGACTTGTCTGATGTTTAATACCCGGCCTCTAGCTGAGACTGAACATTTCTGTCAGAATTACTGAGCTTACAGTGGTCAAAGGATGAAAGTAAGATGCACAGTTACACATCTCTTAGTTAACTTGCTAAAACAAGTATGGATGTGCAGTGCTAAATAAGTTTCTGACCTTAGCCCAATCAGGTCTTACAATTCAAGAAGATGCAGTATCAAGTTACCTGTTACAAATCATTTCTTAAAACTTGATACATCACATTAATGCTCTCTCCAAGTCAAAACATTACGGTCTACTACACTGTTTCATAGTCAGATTTCATTTTCTATTTGTATTACATTTTCAAGAATAAATCCCTTCTGGTACTATATAAGCCCTTTTACAGAGCTCTTTTTTTTTTTTTTTTAAATAATAGAGAATGCACCTTTTTTTCCCCCCCAAGTGTTTTCTCATCTTCAACATTGAAATATTTCCAAATTCACTTCCGTAGTGTCATTTCTGCTACAGTACAAGAACAAATTGCTGGTAATGTAAGCTTTTGCAACCTTCACACATTTTCCCTGGAGTATTCAGCCTATATCAGGTCAGGACAACTAATGGGAAATGGTTTTAAGTTGAGGGAAGGAAGATTTAGGTTGGATGTCAGGGGGAAGTTCTTTACTATGAGAGTGGTGAGGTGCTGGAACAGGCTGCCCAGAGAGGTTGTGGATGCCCCATCCCTAGAAGTGTTCAAGGCCAGATTGGTTGGGGCCCTGGGCAGCCTGGTCTAGTATTAAATGGGGAGGTTGGTGGCCCTGCATGTGGCAGGGAGGTTGGAGATTCACCATCCTTGAGGTCCCTTCCAACTCTGGCAATTCTGTGATATGTTGCAGGTCATAATTCTGCAGTTATTCCAAGAAACTTAAATAACATCTTTCTTTCTAGAATGATACAACACTAAATTCAACCGTGACCAAAAAAAGTAATATTTTAGCATGGCTAGATGTTTTACCTTTTCTGCAGAATGAAATCGTGAAATGAAGGTTGAGTATGGTTCTCAGATGTATGTTTTCCCCTTCAAATTGAAAATATGTCAATGCTTGGCAACATTTGGAAAGAGTTACAATCTTGTCATATGCTGCACAAACAGCATACTTGGATGCAGAGGGGAGGTTGTGGGAAGAGGATAGGAGAAAGATCTGTCAGTGCACAGCTCTTATCCACATCCACTGATAACTGCATTCTATAAAACACATCCTCAAACACAAAGAAGAAAGTATTCTCTGAAAGCAAGTATAAACATCCAACAGCTTATGTTAATTATCACGAGAGATTAGAGGTCCACAAAAGGTTTAATACTAAAATCACTTGCAACTTGCCTTTGTGCTTTGTTTCTGTTTTGGGGTTGTTTTTTTTTTTTAAAATGGGAGTGGATGAAATAGTAGTATTGATTTATAGGAGCCTCAGGCTTGACCCAAGCAGCTGCCTCAGACCATTATGTAGCTAACCTCTTGTCAAAGACTGCTGCAATACAGCAGCACTGACTATAAAGGAGACAAAGCAGCCTTAAGACCAAATCATAACTTAACCATAACGTTTGTGCTAAGACATTCCTTGTGGTTCCAACCCTGCTCCCTCCCCAGACATGGGATTTGCTTCAGATTCATGGTCCAATAATGCAACATACTACCAGGAAAAGGACCCAAATCATCACACGAAAATGTATCCAGTCCTCTAACAGAAGATCCACGATACACAGGCTTAATATTTTGACATTTTTTTATTGAAAGACAACAGAACAGCAGCATTTACAGTATTAAGTAAAATGTCAAAAGGAAGTTAAGCAGAGGATAAAAGGGCAAAAAAGTCATTTCTCAAAGGAAACAAATAGCTAATTTCCAAGTAGTGTTTAAAAAGTAGAAAACACTGTATTTGAAAATTGAACATGAAATTTCAGATCTTAAAACTGAAATTTTCATTCTGAAATGAGTTTGCTGGGGTTTTTTTGTACTTGCAAGAAAAACTCCATATATTCCAAAATATTTTCTAAGTGAATGCTTGCTCTTGTGAGTAATTGAAAGCAATAAGCTTTTGAATAAATGTGAAACAAGTGCTTATTTTTGTCCTCAGATTTTAGTTGTTTTAGTTTGCAGAAGTAGGATATGTACTGAGTCAAGAGTCAGTGTAAAAGTCGCCCTATTATTCAGTTCAGAAGCTTACAAGAAGAATATCTATTTTAAATCCCACAGACAGGATAGCAGAGCATTTCCAATTGGAAAAAGCTGTTGTAGCTTTCCATTGTGGTAAGAGATCACATCATAGATTTTAAATATGCACTAAAGAATGTTATTAAGAATACAAAAACTATGTTTTTAAAATGTTGTAGTCAAATTCTTATCCAGCCCACTAAAAAGAACACCACATTTATACTCTGTACTTCTCAAGCCACAGTAATAGCATAGCCATAATTTCCAGTAAAAACTGGTGTTACATTTAGCTGTACAACACTACTAATTACAGGGTAATTTCAACAATAAATATTTGGTTACACTCTGCTTTGTCATCAGTGCAAGTAATTTAGCTGAAATTGATCGCTTAGAGAATCCAAACTTCTCTTTTAGAGACTATTTTTATTTTCTGGTAACTGAAAATTTTCTCCTATAGAACATTTCTCTAGAAATAGTGCTTTTCAAACAGAAAACCACACGGTGTCAGAAGCAAAAGGGAAGATTCAAATCTAGAGCAGCAAAGCAATTCATGGTTCCTTTTAAACCATCCTTAGCTAGCCCTACTTTATTACTCAACACTGAAGTCTAACAATGACCTTACAGAGCACACAGGCTGCATCACTTAATAACAATTAGGTAAACTAAAGTCAAGTTATATCACACCATCCTTCAGAAAAAAAAAAATCCTGGGAAGAAACAAAAACACAGAAGAATGAGCACCACTGTAGCTATTATATCAAGTAAAACACACAACCCCACAGACGCTGACAATAGTCTCTAGTTTTACTAAAATCCTCCTGCAATGCTTCTTTACAAGATCTCTGAAGAGCCAAGCTACTGTTAGTGAAGAGCAGTATCTTCCCTCCATTAAAAAGAAAACTAAGAAACCAAAAATAAAAAAAAAAAAACATCTACCTGCTTCTGAGAATATTCAGAGACAGCCAATCAGTATTTACACAAGAGGTCAACTTAATAAGTCAGGCCTTCATAGCATCTCATATAGTTGAGTCCAGGCACCATCTGTTATGCCCCCCAAAGAAAGCTGTGATGTGCAGAGCAGAGGGTAGGCACCTGAACTTCTCAGACAAGCTCAAAGGCTCCCTACAATCAAGTGACCTACTCTGATAAGATCCAGACCCAGCATTGCTCCAAAAACTAGAGGAAATAAAAAAAAACAAAGCACAGAACAGAATGGCTATTTTTTGATTACTCCGTAGCTGGTAACCTGTGTTCTGTTGATATGACTTCCACATGTCCTGTAAATCTTAACAATATACTCAAACACATAGCGAACATTAATATGGAAATCAGTTGCTAGTAAAGTTACTATCACACAGCAGTTCATAACACAAACACTGTAATTAAGAAATCAATATTTGCTAAAAGAAAAAATACTCACTGTATTGTTAATATGCTGCTTTCTGTGAAATATTATGGAATTGCCACATTCAACAGTTTAAGTTTTACACATTAAAAGCTAACATGTTTATAAGAAGTTTAAACAGCCCACAGAACTGCTGTTATTCCCAGTGTTTTTACCCGGATAATTTTCTGGTAATAAAAATAAAGACAACAAAAGTCACAAGTTACCTTTAACACCACTAAAAGTCTTGAAGACTTGTAGAACACGATCCAATTATGACAACTGGATAACAGCGTGATATCTTCTTGATCTACAAAAGAATACGGAATGAAGTTTCTAGCCAGAATACAGCAATCATCTCCCCTCCAACCAACTGATTTGGAAAACCAGAAGAGTGAACTTGTTTTAAAAAGAAAAAAGATATTTCTCATTTAAGCACTTCAACACCCTGCAAATACTAAGGAGGTGACAACCACAAATTTAACTTGCAGTTTCATTTCTAAAGTCTCTTTAAAAGCCGCATGGCAGTTTAACTCATTCAGTCAAAAAGAGACTTTCTACAGAGAAAGAACTGACCCCTCACAATGCAGTTTGACTACTTGTACAATCCAGGCCATAACACAGTCACACACTCCCACAGGCCCTTTTCCTACTTCCATGTCTTTCCTTATGTCTAGCATACAATGAGCAACTTTTCAGCTTTGCTTTTCTTGGGTTCATTCTGCCTTATATAGGGAAGAAAACCCACCTCTCCCTCTTCATCTCCCCCAAAAACATAAGATCAGCTCTAGAATGCATCTTTTTCTAGAAAGCACTTGATTTCACTTTAAAAATATCTAAAAACAGCATATACGCTACATTATACAATCTTTGATAACATTTTTACCCTAGTGAAATCTACAAATGATAAACTAAGATATACTAAACTAAGTGATAATCTCACCTTCTTTCAATTATGAGGGTAATACTGTGTACTACAGATAAGCAGCAGAAACTGTTTAGATTTGCTTTCTAGCCAGTGAACCATTTCATAGCCACATTACCCAAGCTCACCCATGTTACAGGTGCATCACCTATCTCTGGTGACAGTGACAGGGCCCAAAGGAATTCTGTGAAGTTGTGTTGTGGTGGGGGGTTAAGTTGAGTGTCAGGAAATGGTTCTTCACCAGAGGGCAGCAGGCATGGAACAGGCTGCCCAGAGCACTGGGCACGGCCCCAGGTGCCAGTTGACAGAGTATTTGGATACGGCTCTCAGAAACACTATTTGATTATTGGGTGGAGCTCAGAGTTGGACTCAATGATCTCTTCCAAATCAGGATAGTCTGTGCTTCCATGACCTATCATTCTTTTATTCTGCTTCTTCCCCTGTTCATAGTTGAATAGATTGACACATTTCCTAGTTCTTGCAGTTCTTTAAAGTATTCCCAGTTATACACAAAAACAATATTTTAAGAGTAATATCTCATTGACAGAAGTAAAAGCAGAATTCAAAAAAAAACAGAATCCTGTAAGGACCAAATTCAGAATAGAAAGACATGATCTTGTCACATTTTATGTGCTGCTTATAAATTTAGTTTGATATTATTTGAATAAGAACTTACAGCAATATCTCCTTTAAATGTCTAAAACATGCCCATAACACTTTCCTATGATCCATGCTTCTCATTCTTAAATACATGACTCAGGAAGAGGTCACATGAAAACGGACATTTTTACCTATATCCACACTCACTAAATAAGTCAAACCATACTGAATGTAGTAATTAATACTATGGAGTTATATATTAATAAATCAAGTTATTCTTCAGGTTGCATCCCAAAATGAGAGTGATTTAAGCCTACAGTATTGCCACTAAGATCCCAGTAAGATACTAACAGGTCAGACTGGTTTCAGAGACCGACCATTATTTGCTCCTACCATTAAAGCCATAACAAGAAGTGGAAATAAGAATGATATTTCTTATGGATTAATTGCAATTGCTGAGGACTTACCAAATCAGAGGTGGAACAAAAAGTATATTTCTGAAGAAATGAAACTTGTAAGTCTATGGCTTGCAGCCCTAGCAGTAAGTCTACACTGTCCCTCTCTTCTGATTTCAAAATGCACACATGGGATATGTACTTCTGCAAGTCCTGTCTAGACCATTATAAATTGCATTATTACAGTGCAAAATCCTCTGCCACGGGTACAAACTGTCAATACAAGCTCTGAGATCCACAGCCTCTGAAAACCAGGAAGGAAAGGCCTTTTCTAAGCTCAAAGGGAACTCAACTCAGCAGAAAGCTGTAATTCATGCAAGAGAGCAGCTCAACTTCTCACCATAGAGAAAACAGCACAGTAAGCAGAAATGGAAATGTTGGAAAGAGGAGAGCAGCAGCTGAAGGAGAACACTTCAGCCGAATACCCTTTCATCGGATTCATTCCTATGTAACATGGGATGGCACAAAGTAGGGTCTGCCCAGCAACAGGTTGGCTCTGGAGTTTAAGGACAGAGTTCATTTCCTACTCAAAACTTTAAAACTTCGCGCCAAAGGATGCAGCTGTACTTCTTGAGTATTTCCTATTACAGAAATACTTCATTTCAAACCCTCCAGGGCTAGAAATATACAAGCCTATGAGAATTTCCTGAAAGCTGTTGTGTAGAGCTATGGGCGTATAGCATTACTAACGCTCTGGCAGCACACATGCTAGCAGACAAGAAAATGAGGCAGTAAAGCTAAGTAAAGCACTACATGTCAATGAAAGAGCTATAGATTATACGTTTTTAATTAAGAACGGGTCTTGGGCAGCTTTAAAAGAAGCAAAGCCATCTTAAGTGCCCTGTTTACTAGCCATTCCAATTATCAAAGCACCTCAACACTGGTTTATTCACTGGCTGGCCATCGCTTGCTCCCAACCAGCGGTTTTATTTCAGAAGCTCTTTCTGGAAATCATAACCATTAAGATGCCCAAAATCTCAAACCACCCCCTTTTACAGACCTCCTTTATGTCTCGGCAGTCACTTACAGAACACCGGCTACCCAGCCCGCTCTAGTCACACACAGACCCTTTCATTTCTACACCAGGTGCCCACGCTACGTGCAGCCCTCGCTGTGTGGAAGCTCAGCTAAAGGAGATGAGAACACATCTGGGGACGACACCCGACCCCCTTCCCCGCCTCGCAGCCCGGGCCGGGCGGGCAGCACGGCCAGCCCCAGCCCCAGCCGGCCGCGGGACGGGCTCACAGGACGCCAGGCTGGCCCCAGGGCCCGGCAGGGCGGCCGGAGGCAGCGGCGGCGCCGCGAGGGAGATTCGAAATCAAGCGCCGAGCGGCAGCCGCGCGCGGCTCGACCTCCGAAGGAGCGCTAACGGCTCCCAGCGGCCGCAGGAGGGGCAGGGGGGCTCGGTGAGCCCCGGGCCGCAGCCGCCGCGCCGGACGCGCTTCCTCGGAGCCGCTGCCGCCCCCTGCCGTCCCCGCTCCACCCCTGACGGGCCCCGCTCTGACAGCCCCCGACCTCCCGCCTCCCAGCCGCCGCCCGGGGCCGGGAGCGAAGCGAGGAGAGAGGAAGCAGGCAGCGCTGCCCCCGAGGCGAGCAGCCGGCCCTGCCCGGCCCCGCCCGCGGCCCCCGCGTCCCGCGGCGGGAGGAGCGGGGAGAGAACGCCGGCGGGTCCGGGGCTCGGCGGCACCCGGCCGCCTCCGCAGCCCACGCACGGCGCCGCGACCGCTCCGCGTTCCCCCCCCCGCCTCCATCCCCCTCCGCTCCTCTCCGTCCGCTCCCCACCGCCGGCTGAAGGCGTCGACCCGCAGCGGCTCCCACCGGTACCTGCCGGCCAAACGGCCGCCGCGCGCCCGCCGCTCACGTACGAAATCCAAGTTCCCAACCGCAGCCGTCAGCCCAGCCCGGGAGAAACCCCCGCCGGCTCCGCCCCCCGGCCAATCCGCGCCCCGCCGGCCCCGCCTCCCGGCCAATCCGCTCCCCGCCCGTCCCCGCGCCCCGCCTCCTTCCAACACCTCCGCCCCGCCCCCGAGTCGGGCCGCGCCCCGCGCCCCCTTACCCCGCCGCCATTGGCTGAGGCGCCCGTCAATCTCAGAACGGGTACTCCGCTACGGCCCCTCCTCTGCTGCCGCCAACGGCTGCCGGACGTCTGGGTTGGGGGGGCGGAGGGAGGGTCGCCTGGCGTGGGCCGGTGGGCGGTTGCTTGGTTGCCTGTGTTAATCTCTTCGTTCCAGCTTTCTCCCAGCATAGGAAAGAGTTAAGCTTTGGGCAGAGAGGTAACGCTCAGGCCTGCGCTTGGTGCATGTGTGTACAGGAAAGAAAGGCAAAGCTGAGAGAAACACAGCAGTAACAGGTGTATAAAATCTGCTAAGCAGACAAGGCCTCTCCTAACTTTGATCTTTTTTATTTTGCTGGTTAAGAAAATGATTTGCACCACACAGTCATACTGAATTTACAAAGCCCAGAACGCAGTGTCTGCTGCCCGTACAACTTCATCATTTCTATGCGTTGTCACAGAATCACAGAATTGTTACGGTTGGAAAAGACCTCTGAGATCAGCTAGTCCAGCCATCTGCCCAGCACCACCATGCCCAGTAACTCACGTCCCTAAAAGCCACATCCACACCTATCTTGATCGCCTCCAGGGACTCCACCACCTCCCTGGGCAGCCATTTCCAATGCCACGCTTCTCCTTCAGAGATGAAATTTTTCCTAACACCCAACCTGAACTTCCCCTGATGCAACTCAAGGCCATTCCCACTCGTCCTATTATAACCTGAAGTTAACCAAAAGCTTCCCACCTCACCTCCATAAGCACACACAGTAGATTTTCTGGTTTGCAGCAAGCGGTGCAGTAAAGTAAGCAATTTTCTAGGTAACCTCTGTGTCATGATGGAGAAAACTGGAATAAAAAGATAAAATGAAGGGAAAGAGAAGTATTATGACTAAGGCTCTGAGTGTTCTTTAGAGAATTCTAGAAAAAAAATCCTTAGATCTCTAAACATTCTTTGTCAAAAGTTTCTGTGTAGTGCTATGTGTCACACATCACTTGAATCACGTTTTTTGAGGAGATGGAGGGATATATCTTCACATTGACAGTTTTAGCATGCCAGGTTCTCAATTATAACAATTATTACTACTGGAAATGAAGTCAACAGGCAATGTACCATAAATATTTCCATATTCATACTATGAGTATTTCATAATATTTAAAATGGAGAAATCTAGTCCTGTTTGATGCTTCGGAAATAAAAGTGCATTGGCGTTCTATTAAGGGAAATTAATGTAAGTACCCAAGAGCAACAGGCCACCAGCAATGACCAGAGAGCAAGTAGAATTTGGTATCTATGCTTAATTCAGCATTGTTCATTCCACACACAGTGAAGGTTAGGGACCAATAATTAAAAAGTGAGTTATAACACATATGCACAAGCAGTTTTAATTCTGGTATTTACTAAGAATATTACTTGATCTTGTAATCTTCATGTTTCATTATAGCATATAATTTAAATAAATCTAACTAAAGATTTTTCAGTATCACTCCATATTCAAAACCAATTTTTTTTTAAAGCCTTTGACTCTTTTAAAGAAGGGATGGAGAACCACTTTTCTCTTTCGAGAGAATCAATCACTGTGGTTCTTTCTTTGATATAGCAGATGTTACAGTTATCACAGCACAACCTGGGTTAGGATTGTACTTCTAGACAGTTTTTGTAGCAAAACAATCTCCAAAGCTGTATTTATAATCTTTTCTGACTTATTCTTCAGGAACTTTAATATGAAGGAAAGACAGCCAAATTTTCTTCAGTTCCACAAGAAAATAATACAAAAAAAAAAAAAAAAAAAAAAAAAAAAAAAAAAAAAAAACCCCAAACCAACCAACCAAAAAAAAACCCAAAAAACAAAAAACAGGAACAACTATCCCTAAAGGCTTTATTTACAACCACAATGGGAGACACTTCATCTGTGCAGCTTTTAATGCTACCTGAATTTCCACTCTCCCATTTGCTGTTTATTACTGCTAGCAACAATCTGGCTGCCAGTATTTAATGCCATTGGCCTGAGGAAGTTTAATTGGCACAACACAAAAAACAGCTGTGCCTCTAACAGTCTTATTTTCAGTAAGGTTCCCAGTGTTGCTAAAACCAATGGAAATGCCTGTAGTGAAGTTTCCATAGATTACAAAAATCAGAAAAATTGTAACAGAGACGGTAACTGACTTTTGCATCTTTCCTCAGACAGCCTCAGACATAACTCTTGAGAAGCCCAGTTAGCAGTGTTCCCCCCAGAGAGGTTTGTTCACTCTGATGTTTCTTCTCATGCTGGTTTTAGGCCATTTGTTTCTGGAAAAATCTGCTGCCTTATAACAAACTTTCCTTCTTCTCTGGCACATAATTTTAGGAAACTAAATAGCCTGGGAGTGACATTGGCTTAAAATGCAATGTTCCTTTTCTTTAAAACACATAGAAAATAAAATTTAATATCATTTTTGGTGTATGCTCTTTTATTATGTGGTGTACATGGCCTAAGGAGCAGAAGGATACAGATCGTTTCATAGTGACAGTAATGAAGCATCCAGATTATCAAATGCCATTCCATCTACAGCATGACAGGTGGCCATTTTCCTTGGCTGCTCATTTCTGGATGCATTGCTACTGCACTTGCACCAGAGTAATGTCATTAATACAGTTTCAAATATTCTCTTCTACCATATTTTCACTCTTCCAAGTTTGTAGTTATATTTTGCGTAGATACTGAATTGATAAGAGCACTCTGTTGTTGCATTCAATTTGCCAAATTTCTTCAACGTGCTGATGCAACCAAAGCACTGTTTAACAGAAATAAAGACTGCAGCAATATAACTGAATGTAAACAGCAAATTTGAACATCATATTGGAGCTGTTGTTTGTACAGATGAGAACTCAAAATGGCTGTTTGTTCAACTCCTGCGAATTGGCTTCTTAGCTTTACCTAGACAAAATTAATTTAACTTTCCCTTTGTAATACTTGTCCTGCAAAGACTCCATGTTAGTCTGGCAACATAGTAATTAGCAATAAAATAAAATAAATGAGGGAATAATATTAATTTCAAATCATAAATTATTTGATGTTAAAAGAAAGAAAGGCATAAGGATAAATACTCACATTACCTTTGTTGTATGGAAGTATTTCTCCATCTTAAAGGTTTTGAAGAAGAAACAAATTTTAAAAAATTCCAAGTAATGGCTGAAGTAAGTAAACACAATAGCAATAAAACCGCATAACTTATTCCTAGTTTAATATTGTAAATACTGTTAATTTTTATTTGTTTTAAACTTAATTACTAAGCCCCACCATTGTGGATTTTATTGAGTAAAATTCTGAGTGGTTTAAAACCGGTCCTGAAAGAGCACCTCTCTCCTTCTTCCACAAAGTATTCTTATAGATGGGAATCTTAGGAGGGAATAAGCTTTTGCTCTCTGGTAGGGAAGTGTATCTCTCCTTTTTTGTTCATAGATGTACCAGAGTCTGCTGGCACATCTGCTTTCATGTCTGCTGGTGTTCAGCAAGGCTCCAAGGAAAAGTCGATGAAAATATCTTCTGCAATTATTAGAGAATATGCTACAGCATAGAAAATGCACTCTAGGAAAAGAGGTTCATTGTACTTGAAACTTTTCTGTGATAAACCTGTGTTACCAATCCTCTCTATGGGGTTGTACTAAATGATCTCCAGAGGTACTTTCCAACCCGTCCGATTCTGTGATTCTGTAACTGTCTTTTCTGTCTATTGAATCTTCGTATGTGCAATGGTATAACTTGCAGTCAGTGTCTCAGGGTTACACAATCTACACACATGCACAAAGTGATGGGAAAGGTACCCAAGCATCACAGGAAAGGGTGTTGCTATTGATTGCTGATCAAGGAATGTCATTTCCAAATATGTGATTCTGCTTTGCCTTTCTGGCAGTAGAATAGTGCCAGATTCCTTCCCGCCTTGCATTTTGACGCATCAGATACAGCCCCAAACAAGAGACAGATTACATTGCTGTGGTTTGAAGGCGTGACTTTTCTTATTGCCCAGCTGTGGTGCTGACAGGAGGGACAAATGCAACAATCCCACTCTGACAGTTATTACACGATGATTATAAGCTGATAAACTTAATTGTGGGGTTGTTAAATTATTAAGATTCCAGTATTGCAGACACTGCCTCTGTCCTCTTCGCTGTGAGTGCACCTTTTGAATTGCTAAGATTCTTTTGGGTTACTACTACCCTCCCTTGAGGATGGACCTCAAGTTAGTACAAGTCACCCCTGTCAAAGGAGATGTTGACTGGCAGATCAAACTGTTAAAGAAAATAAGCTTGTTTTTATCCCTGGACAAAAAGGCACACCTTAATGGCTTCTGCATCTTTCACAGCAATGGAAGTTGTAGAGCTATGTGTATTACATGCAGGGGGGGGAAGAAAAAAAAAACACACCAAAATAACAGAAAACTCAGAAGATGACCATTATGCATTGTAGGGTAAACATAATTCATTTAATCCCTTTACTCAGCTGTTGTTAATGGTCAAAATCTGCCCCACTACATGAATTCCACTGATCACAAAAAGCAAGTAGTACAAAGTGACTGCTGATGTGAAAAGCCTGTGTTCTCTCGATGTTGCTGCTTGGCGTTGCTACAGACAGGGTAGTGAAGCGGATAACACATATTGGCATGGGTAAGTGGCAAGTGTTGCCGAAGACCTAGATTTTGTTTGTAGAGCAAACATCCACAACACACAGAAAGACCCAACCTAGCAGACCAACCAGGCCTCAAAGCCAATTATGAAGAATGAAACGTAGTTGGAACATTGTCGTGTGGTAATGAGGGACAGGATGGAAGCCATTAATAAAGAAAATAATTTACTTATTTAATAGCTGAACATTCACTGGAGACTCCAGAAAATAAGTACATTGAGAAAAGCAAGGGATGTGTCTGTTCTAACTCAGTAACAGCATCATTGTTGCATATCTGGTGTTTCTATGACAAAGCTGATAATTCTGAATTTAAATACAGTCTCTGTTAATATCTCTGTTCTTTTTTGATTGCACTTCATTTAATTAAGTACTTACAAAAACTTCTGGACTCTGGTTAGACAGAGCTTGTCCTCAGCACATCAAAAACTGTGATAGATAGATACATTTGGCACATACTAGCTGCAACTTTTAGGCATAAAGCCATAAGGTGAAAGTCATTTGGCATGAGAGAAAGGCCACCTTAAAAAGAGGTCAGAAGAGCTGGCTCAATCCTAGACTAGAAAATAGAGAGTACTGGAGGAAAATGCTGTCTGCTTGCGACATCTATGTCAGATCAGATGAAATGGATGAACATTCATCAATAATAACAACTTGCAGAGGCACATCCTACAGCTATCTCATTAAGATAATAGAAGGAATTAGCCTCCATGTTTTTTGTGGAGAGATCTGCATAGTTGCTATTGTCTCATCAGGAGATCTCTGTGTGCCTGTTTGGACTCTGATCTCCAGTCCTGCTTTAAGAGAAGTTACTAAAAAAAGCCAGCAGACGACACTGATATCTGCTCCTCCTGAGGGTAAAGATTTTCTTGTTTTGACTTCTAGCTTGCAATTTCAGAGTGAGCAGATGGGATTGTGTGAGAGAGCTTCCACTTGGCTGACAAAGCTATGGATAATTTTCACTACTGTAAGAAAATTTCATGCAGCTGATAAATAGAATCTTGGAAAAATTGTACTCTAGAAGGGATTTTTTTTATTTATATTGGAGCCCTATGAGAGCTAACGCTCAACTAAGATTGAAGAAAGAGAGTCCGGCTATAATTCATACAAATTATCAAACACCTCATAGGAACAAGAGTTTTAAAAGACGATCTTGAGCACAGTATCTTATGGTTGGAAGGCAAACCACTATGAATGCATTTGGTTTTGCAATGTGACATCACAGCATGAGAGAAGGGTGCATTGGTTAATCAGATGAGTTAAATGTTAAGCCCGCAACTCCTCAAAGGAGTTTTGGTCTCATTATTGGCCTCAACAACAAGACAAATTAGAATATGTACCACAATATTTGTACATGAATAAAGTCAAATTCCTGAAAGAACTTTGAATGTTTATTTACATTTCCTATTGCTTTCTAAACTGTTTTTTACAACTCACTGACTTTATTTTTCTGTGAAGTTTTTGAAACTTTCCAATGGCAAAAAGTTAAAAACAGGAATTCACAACACAGGCACAGGCAAAATCAAAATCAAATACACTCTCCTTAAAAAAAAGAAAATAAAAATCATGAAAAAAAATAGCAATAGTACTTGTCCATTTCTTCTCCTCATGCATTTAAAGAGGGAAAAAGACAAATTTGATACCATATCCAAGCACTTATCTGTATCCTGAAAGCTAAATCTTTTCAGAAATTTGCAACAAAAAACACATGTAGCTACTACGCTTCCTTTCTTCAGGAGGTATGCTGTGGGTCTTATACAGTAAGTTTTCCCAAGCCATAGTTTTTTGGTGTGGGTTATCTTCCATTTCATTTGTGGAACAACCACATAACTGCTCCAATGGAAAAGTAACTTTAAGAAAATATTGAGTCATTTCCAACTGCTCCAGCTGTGGTTCTGGCCTTTACTTGATGTGAGAAAACACTGCATACAAGAGGCAGCTAAGATACTTATTTCTGTCCCATTCCAAGCACTTGAACAATATTCCTGACTTTTCCTTGCTTCTCCTCAAAATATCAGGAATCAAGAAGAAAGCCTTATGCATCCTATCAATTATCTACTGCAGGTCAGAAAATTGTCTGCACATTCCATCTCAGAGACTGCTATGTTGGGAAACACAATGAAGCTGGGTTTCTATAAGTCCACTTCGCTTGACCATGAAATAATGCTTCTCAGTGGAGCATTTCAAGCTCCTCTGCTATGAAGACCCAGATACTTCTAGGAATATCTTTTTCTCACACCACTATTGGTGTGGAAGCACAGTTCCTTGCACTGTAGCCCTCATGATGTGACAGTGTTCCCACGTTTGTGTAAGCCTTTCACAGGGCCAAGAAAATCTAATTATCAGGGAATGCATTTGTAGCAGATGAAGAAGAAAGCAGTAGTCAGGTTGGTGTTAGCACATAAAAATACTTCCAAGTTTCCTGATTAGCAAGGTTTTATTGTTTTTATTTTCTTAAAAATAAGTGACTCAAAGCACAGCATGTTATGTGCATTTTATGGCACTACATCACAATCAAGACATATATTTTTTTTCTTCCAAGTTACTGCCTTTTTCTCAGTGAAGTCCTGGTGTTCCTCCCATAGTTTATCCACATATTTTTGTACAGTTATGTATGTTTTTGTAAGCACACACTTCCAGTATCTCTGAACTTGCTTACCAGGATATGACCCAGTGTTAAGGCTGAACTGGTCAAGTGATTTAACACACACATGGGTTCAGGTAGGGTGTGACCAGAAGAGGGAATGTAGCCCACCCAAGTCAGCCTGTGAGTGCCAAGTTAAGTAATTTTACTAGCAGGCTTTTTCCCTTTAACCCCCAACAAAACATACAATCAAAAGGTGAAGAGTTCAATTATGAAACAAACAGGACTCCTTTAAAAATATGCAGCTGGCTGTAGCCAAAGACAGACCATGATGTCATTGGGTGGGAACTTCCCCTCACTGTACGCAATCAGCAAGGGAGGGATGCAATGTTAGATGTGAATAAATCTCAAGGACAGTTTGAATATATTATAGCTTTTAGTTGGTACAACTTGTTTGCTACATCAGTGACTTTCTGTTTTATATCTCCAACTCTCGTTCATCTGCCATTAACTGGGACCCACAAAATTTTCCATTCCTAGCCATCTATGCTACTCTTACACACAGACTAAAAGCTAATCTGATTTGCAAAGCTGTCAATCACAGCATCGATTAGGTAGTAAACAATGGTGCTAATGAAATCATGAAATGACAAGCAGCTTTTGCAATGTTTTCTTTGAATATCTTGTACGATCCCATCTATATTACAACCACATCTGATCCGGGGAACCTGGTTGTTGACAAGTTACCCTATAACTGTGTTTTCACATTTGTATTGATTGGCCCAGGGCCCCTGAGACCTCACAGTCCCGCCTATGTATGTGTACCTTTTAGGTACATTGTTCACATTTTGTAGGTTTGCAGAGCTAGAAACTAGGTTTGCCCACAAGAGATTCAGCTGTTAGCCCTAGATGCCACTATAGGAAAGTCCCTAAGAAAAGCCCACGCATGTTGTTGTCAGCAAAGTTGTCAGAAAAAAGCACGTTTAAAAGAAAAATTGTTACTTACATCAGTGTGTCTAATTCTTCCTATTTCACACAAGACCCTCATAACTGTAAGAGAACCAATGGTCTAATCTCTACCACATCACTGAAAAACAACCTGTATTCTCAGCCACTGTGCCTGAATTTTGTCCTGTCTGTTTCAAAATCAAAATATGGCCCAGCAGGATGAATGAACTCTTATTCGTGAGGACTCAGATCAAAAGAGATTGGACAAGATATTGCTATATATTTCTTACTAGTTTGTAGGTGTTTATCTGTATCATGAATCTTTCATACAATCTTTTCTCACAGAAAGAGCAGGTTTGATTAGTAGAAGTTTTATATTGATCTGTGCTGAGTAATATTAGCATGTATGTCTGAGAGAGATCCAGTTATATCATCCAACACTTTCACATTTTGCTCTTCCCAGGAAGAATGGTATTCCATTCTTAGACAGTTTTATTTTACGATTTTACGTGATTTATTTTTTTTAATCAAGGGAAAAAATGGAAACAAAGAGCGTTGCAATTGACATTGATTTTCAAAGAAATCTGTTATCAGATTCACAAAGGTCAATATACTCAAAATGCACAGACTCATTGTTTGAACCTACAGAGTTCTGTGGGGAACATACGCATCACTGAGAGCTAACCTCTTTAAAATCATCTATCTCAAGTGTTTGCCTCAGGCCATTTTTTGGCATAAAATAATCCTACCATGTGTAGTCATGACCTTGCTGAGACGTCTGTTATATCTTGCATCAAAAATAATGAACACTTTAATTTTCAGTGAATTTTAAATCTGCTTGATGTAAAGTCAAAAGTCTCACACTCTTCTATTTTCCAATATGATTTGTTTTGTTTCTCAAAAGGAAGAAATGTCAACTAATATCAATACTGGGTCCAGTTATTCAGGTTCAGATTCTTTAATATTGCACTTTTATAGTGTTTAACTAGAATAGTTACTGTAGTAATATTTTGTCATGACACTTATTTCGATTGTTATCTATGTTACATTCAGCACTACTTAAGTTTCATACAAGTAAAAGAACCCTTCATTGTTGACGTGGGATTGAGTGCACCCTATCAGTACAAGCTGAGTGATATAAGGACAGAGTACAGCGCTGCTGAAAAGGACTTGGGGGGGTACTGGTGGATGGCAGCTGGACATGAGCCAGCAATGTGCCCTCCCAGCCCAGAAAGCCAACCATATCCTGGGCTGCACCAAAACAAGTGTGACCAGCATGGTGAAGGAGGTGATCCTGCCCCTCTGCTTTACACTGATAAGGCCTCACCTGGAGTACTGCATCCAAATGTGGAGTCCATAGTAGAAGAGAGATGTAGACCTATTGGAGACATCCAATGGAGGGCCACAAAAATGTTCCAAGGGATGGAACACCTCTCCTATGAGGACAGGCAGAGGGAGCTGGGGCTGTTCAGTCTGGAGAAAAAAAGGCTTTGGGGAGACCTGAGAGCAGTCTTTCAGTATCTGAAGGGGGGCTACAAGAAAGAAGGAGACAGACTGTTTAGCAGGATCTGTGGTGACAGGACAATGGGAAATGGTTTCAAACTAAAGGAGAGGAGATTTAGACTGGATATAAGGAAGAAGTTTTTTACAGTAAGGGTGATGAGGCACTGGAAAAGGTTGCCCAGAGATATGATGGATGCCCCATCCCTGGAGACATTCAAGGTCAGGATGGATGGGGCTCTGAGCAACCTGACTGAGCTGTTGGTGTCTTTGTTCATTGCAGGGGGGCTGGATTAGGTGGCCTTTAAGGGTCCCTTCCAACTGAAACAATTTTATGATGGTATGATTCTAAAAACTGATGTGCCTAGTTTGATAATTAGTGGGAGCATACAGTCATCCTGTATGCAGCTTCAGATGCTCCTGGTAGGGACTCTCCCTGCTGAGAAGGGAGCAGGTGAGCCCACAGCAAGGTACAGCCCTAGAGCAAGGGATTCTCCTTGGATGCCCTCCTGGTCCCTAATCCACAATCAACTAATCTGCACTGGAGCCACCCTGCATTATTGTGGATTAGTGAAGTTCTGCTACATCATATAGCATATCTGTGCATTATTTGCAGAGCCTATGGAATATAATCCATGTTAAGCATTACAGACCACAACCTCATGTGCCACTTTCTTTAGTACAGGCATAAAAAATACAGGTGTGAAAATAGGTATCTATTGCTTTACTTGGCACCAGCTGAGCAAGGTGAGTCATTCTGTCTCTTTGAACAAGACCAGTAGGTCTCTGTTCTACAGGAGACTAGGCAGTTTTTGCCTCCTCTCCTCAGGCTTCAGTCACCTTCGTTTTATAAGGTCTACAAATTGTCTTGTGTCAAGTGTGGCTGTTAACAAGGAGCCCTGACTAATCCTGACTGGATGACAGGGTCCCATGGGATGGGAGAGCCGTGGAAAAAGGGTAACTAAACTGGTAGCAACGTATGGAGACACACACAAATTGTTCTGTGTGTGTCGTGAACACTTGTATCACAGATCTTCCTAAGTTCTCCTCCCTTAAGAGGAGAAAATATTACAGCGGTATTGTTGGGGGAGAACACATCTATCTGCTCTTCTGGGGCCCAACCAGGGCACCCACCCCTATGAAACACTGATTCCATTAGAACTCGCTCAGAGTCACCTACCCCATCTGAAGCTTTCGCCTTTTGAAGTCATTGTACTTGTTGAAGCATTTTTGCTGTTGATTGAAGTAATCTCGGAGAGGCTTCTCTGACTTGTAACTCTAAATAAACAGCCTGTTTATTGGTGTTTCTGAGTAAATACCCACACAAATGGAACTGTGTGTGTGAATATGGCATACTCTAAGAAATCATAGACTACTTCAGAGGTATAGCAGGAACTCTTCACACAACACACAGAGAATTATGATATGAACAGACTATGTATCTTTAACATGTTAGCTCAATAACCCAAAGTTCCCTCAGGCAAGTTGCCTGTGTGTCCAAACAGCACACATCTGTTCCTTTCCACAGCTTGTTTACATGTCCCTCTTTCTCATGTGCATGTGCCATAGTCATTCTTAAGAAAAAACAGTTTTTATATTTCTAATGCATAACTCACAAATGCATGCTGCAACAGCAGTACATGCTGAATGCTGTTGTTTTACAATTTATGACCTAATGTTTGTTTTTCAATATCCTAGTGTATACTAGGAATAACTTTGTGAAGTCATTCAAGGTTAAAATCAAGCCTTCTGGCTGCAGCTGACTGGGCAGCAGCATGAAATACTGCATTGCATGGTAATGTAACTAATGAATCTACAATGATATAGAATCATAGAATCATAGAATCACAGGGTTGGAAAGGACCTACAAGATCATCTAGTCCAACCGTGTTTCCATTACCATTGCTACCATAAGCCACTAAACCATATCTCACAGCTCCTCCTATGATGCAGCGCAAGTGACTTAGGATAGGAGAAAAATTTTACTCAAGTTATCAGCTTAACAGTGGCATCCAAAAGATTAACTTATTTTTACTGAGCATACTAAGAGGAAGAATACATATTGAATTAAAAAAGATACATTGTTATTTTAAAAATAATGACCATATCTGCAGTTTTCTATTCTCAAATGTTAGACAGTCTGATTCCCAAAAATTGGTTCAGTAATACTGAAAAAATAATCCTGAATCGGTAAGATCTGTGAAGGCCACCATCTTTGCCATATTAGTACAATGCTGTGCAAATATTAGGACAATGAAGATGCTCACTTTTCCCTAAGGTTCAAGTAAAACATTGCTGCTGTTTGAAAATTGATGGTAGAGCATACCAGTTCTAAGAAAGGGATTACGAACCTTCCTGCTTCACATGATTGTGTGTTTTGTCTTTTCTATTTGAAGTGTTCTACAATTAATAAGCCAGAAAAGCTGAAGTGGATTGTTTGTTCCTCTACTGAAATGACAATCGGTGCTATCAAAACAAAGCACTCCCCATAGCACTTGTTTACATGATTTGTCTGCTCGCTTATCGTATTTGAGTGCTGCCTCAGTCTCTTTTTCCAGAGTCTCAATTGACAGCCTGGAGCACACTGTGGCTTCTCATAAAAGCCTGATAAAAGTAAAAACCACAGAGAAACGTTCTTTTTTTCTACTACTTTTAATGTAGAAATTACAAGAATAAAGCTTCTGAAAAAAGCTCATGAAAGTCCATGACGTTAGGAATGGGCATATCTGACATCTTGTTTTTGTGAAATGCATCCAGTAGTTTAACAGTGCATTATTCAGAGAGGAAACCAAATGTTTTCAAGGTATAAAAACATTCTCCAAAATATGCCAGTGTATGGATTTGATATAGGAAATAAGTTTCTGCTGATTCATCTGTTGGATTGAGAAAATCTTAAACTTGGCAGAAGATTGATATGGAATTAAAAATCAAACACTAAGAAACTCACTGAGATAATTAGTCTACTTCTTAGGCTCCTTAACTCAGCTGTGCACATTTCTCTCCTTTTTGTGATAGTTATAGAGAAGCAAAAATCTTTATTTAGATTTCTATATACACTACTGCATAAGCTTATGTTGATCTCCGATAATTGTAAAAGGAATTATTTCCTCTGGACAAAACCTTCTGTTCATTAGCACTGAATGGTATTTATCAGCCCTTTTCCTGTTTAGATCATTTGTTCAGTGTTTATATGTTTTAAAACACTCAGTTGGTTGGAATAGTATCTGCCGCTTCCCATCAAAAGAGTGATGGCAGTAGCTGAGGGTCTAAATCTCAAAGCACCAATCTGTAGACTTCCTAAGTGATTAGTACAGCGTATTATCGCTCTCTGCCATCTGGCTATCTAATATGGAAACGATATTAAAGGAATCAGAAGACTTACAGATGCTTCGACACTTTGGGCATAAAGTGTTTCACAGCAAAAAGGCATTTAAAACACGAGATACTTTAAACATAAAATATTTATTCCTATTTGCAGAGAAACTACACAACTGCCCTCCTTCAGCTTAATAACTTCCAAGTATATACAGCCATACATACACAAGCCAAGATAATACAGCTTAGCATATAGATGCAGGCAGCATGTTTAACATGCTGGGAGTGAAATCTGTTTAAATTAAGAGTCTCACCATGTTTTCGATGCCACTACAATTACTTGATGTGTTGGATGGATTTTGAGGCTTTGATTCATCTATGCTTTAAAGGTTTTGAAGTTAAATGCTTTGGATAAAGCTATATTATAGAATGGCAACAAATTTCTACGTTAAAGCCTCACAATTCAAAACATAAAAAACTCTTGTAATTCAGTGTACTGTATATCTTTGTGTATAAAAATATCCCTTTATAAGGAAGAACAAAAGATACGCTTCTCCACTCCAGGAACATTACATGGAATAAAGAGCCTCTGAAAACCTCCGAAGCACAGAATGCAAGCTTGTGCTGCCAGACAAAAGTGAAAGCCTATCCTGTTTTCTCTCTCCCTGATGTAGTTGCTGTGTCAGATGAGGGCATCAGGGCAGATTCAAAAGTCAGAATGAAAAAGGGAACCAGCGCAGAGAGAGGATGAAGAGTGGAGAATTCAGCCCTGAGAACACCTAGGTTTTCCTTTTGCAAGCTTGGCTTTACGCTTCCGAATTCCTTTGTTTTGCAGAACTGCAAATAAAGGAGGTAATTAAAAATAGGCTATCATGTTCCATCCATTCATAGGTGTTGTGCTCCAGGGTACTGGGAGCTTGATATCCGCTGAAGAGGCAAGCAGAAAAAGGAGAGTACTTTTCTCCTGTTTCCTTCAGGCTATTTAGGAAATTATTTCTCAATTTCTTTTTCAATTGCTTTATTTTGACCTCATAATGAAAACCAAATAGATTCTTGGCATTGCCAGAGAAGTCTGAGCTAGCGAGCTCTCAGCTGTATGTCAGAAAAGCTCAGTAGCTGCTAATGGGAAAACAACGAAAAATGCTGAGCAGCTCAAGCAATAGATTCTGGTCCAGTAAGGACCTGTGTCTTTTGTTCCCTAAAGCTGCTTTCCTGCTGCAGTGATCTCGGGTCCCCTCTGGGAGGGGGGCACAGGCTGTGGCTAACTGGGAAAGGGAGGCAGCTGACTTTTGCCCACCTTCCCCCATGCTGGAGAATCGTTCCCCCTTCTCCTCTAGCCAACAGTTTGTTGTTTTTGTTGTTGTTGTTGTTTTGCAAAGCTTCTAAGACGTTAATTGTCTTTAAGATCACTATCCTCTTGCACATATGGCTGAAATTTGTCACTGACTTCAAAAGCTAAAGGGCGATGGCTGGCAGTTCAGTGACAGAAGCCTAAGGAAACTGGGCAAACAAACCCCTTCCAATGCGTGGGGTTTTTTTATATCTTATATTCTCGGCACTTTTGACCTCAGAACATCCACAATTCTGTGATGTTACCCAGAATAGACAAGGAGTGTTATAAGTGAAAAGCTCACAAGCACCATCTCCTTACCCAAAATGCCCACCTCTCTTTCTTCTCAATACCATGAGAAGAATACAGCGTTTTTTTCCATTGTGAACAAGCAACATTACACATGAAGGCTGTGGATCCATGTACTATTGCCTTTGGGCAGCAAAGACAGCTCCAATCAAGATAATTTATCTGCTCCATTCAACATGCCTGCTCCTGATCTGATCAGCTCCACCCTGTGTTTTGCATCCACATCAGCTGTGTCAACAGAGGTGGCTGCAGAACTGGTGCCAAGTGGCTTGCTGAAATTACCAGATCTGGAAAAAAATAAAATTTTTAAAAAATCAAATTTTTTAACATACTGTTAATCTAAATTATTCCAATGTTCTCCTACTCATCTCTTCAGTGGTTCAGGGACAAACATGCACAGATGCAGTGTGGAAAGGAGGAAGGAGATCAGCTTTAAACTGGGTCTGCCACTAAAAGGCAAATAATTCTGAGATACCCCTGAAGTGTGAAATTCCGTCCTGGCTTGAAGATACTAGAAAGTTTGTCTTGTATTGCCAAACAGATAGAATTTCATCTTGTGCAGCCACAGGGCAAGGGCAAGAATCCAGGCCCCACCGACATCATGAGTGAAATATCCAATGAATTCAACATCTTGGCACTGATTAAACACTAAAATCTGTGACTCTTTTTGTGCTAGAGTAGCAGCAAAACCTGTGAAACATTATCTGTGGGCAATATCTCTCCTGCCACCACAAATTCCAATCATAACTAAGCAAAAAGGACAAAAATACAAACTTAATATTGCTACAGACTTAGTTGTCCTGAACTTGTAGAAAATGAGTAAGGATAGAAATGACTTTTAATTTTACTGTGCCTACACTTCCACTCATAGTTTACACAACTATTTTATGTAACTATTTAAATTTTTACGGTGAGATTTTTTTAAACCAGTGTTAATGAATACAGGTTGTGACCTGATTTACGAAATTTTAATATTAACAGTGCAGAGAAGTAAGAAAAGTAGAATTTCATACAGTTTGCCAGTGTTAAAAATATAATTTTCAGATATCTGAGAAAAAAAAAAAAAAAAGGAGGAGCTGGCAGGATATACAGAGAGAGAGAAGGATAATTTAATCAGCCAGTTCCCACTGACCTTCCATGTGCCAGTTCATAATGTACAAGACCTGTTCATCAAGTCCTTATTCTAACAAAAATTCCTCTTCCCTGAGAAAGTACACCACAAGCAATCAGTTGCCATGAAAACTTGGTAACAATGTAAATGCAGTGTAATGTAAAAGTTAGCATAATACAGCTTTTGATAAGGAAAAATACATTTTCCTAACAATGTATTTCGTCATTTTGTCTTCTGATTTATAACCAGACATGAAGACAAGAAACTATAATAAACTGAGTTAAATGCATTTGTGCTAAACATTTATTTATTGCTGGATACATACAGTATATGGCTGAAAGCAGGAACGCAGCAGCAACATTGCTTTTTCTTTTTCTCTTTCTTTTTCTCTTTCTTTTTCTCTTTCTTTTTCTTTTTTTTTCTTTTTCTTTTTCTTTTTCTTTTTCTTTTTCTTTTTCTTTTTCTTTTTCTTTTTCTTTTTCTTTTTCTTTTTCTTTTTCTTTTTCTTTTTCTTTTTCTTTTTCTTTTTCTTTCTCTTTCTCTTTCTCTTTCTCTTTTTCTTTTTCTTTTTCTTTTTCTTTTTCTTTTTCTTTTTCTTTTTCTTTTTCTTTTTCTTTTTCTTTTCTTTGTCTTTGTCTTTTCTTTGTCTTTGTCTTCTTTTTCTTTTTTCTTTTTTTCTTTTTTTTTTTTCTTCTTCTTTCTCTTTCTTTCTTTTTTTTTTTTCTGATTGTAAGGGGAACATTATTTATGACTATTGCAAAAGCTGCCATGTCTGCTCACTGTGCTGGTAGCCTCAGAGGAACACTTCAGCAAGAAGCAGAGGTATTTAACTGTCCCTTTCCAGCAAGAAGAAAATCACAAAAAAATATTTGTGCCCAGCAGAATTACTGTCAGTGTACACCCACCGCTTTGATCTTCAAAGAACTGACGAAGTATTCCAGTGTACTCACAGTACAGGGAATAGACACATTTTCTTTTTTTTTTTTTTTTTTTAATGTTAGAAGTCAGAAAAATAATATAAAATTGTTGTTTTCAAAAAAAGCAAACTCAAAGAAAATTATCTACATAATACTTCCTGATATATATATTACATTATATATATATTTCATATAGCTTTTCATCCTGGGCTTCCACTAACATAGCTGTCATCCCATGCGTTATCTTGTGCAATTAAACAATATAATTCTTAACACTACAAGATGCAATGATTGACTCAGAAATCAATATTAGCAAATATAATAGAGAAAATAAAATTTCTCAGGTAACAATAGTTTTAAAGATTCAGAAATATGCTTTTTTAGAAAGATGTGCATTTTGTGACAAGCTCAGATTCTTGCAGATTCTTTCTGAAGTGCTGTACTAATAGTTTAAAATTAGATTTTAAAACAAATTTTTACACAATGATATTATCTTTTTTGTCAAGTCTTGAACAGATGGTAACTATCACATGAGAAGTTTCTTGTCCATCTCTTTCATTCCACAGAGTTTTGGAGTTTTCATTTTATTTTTAAAGCAAAACAAACTCTATCTGAGACAGGCCAGGATATATACAGGCGAGCTGTAAGACAAGTGTTAAACAGCTTAGAAGATTGTCTTAGTATTACTGGCTCAGCAGCTGTAAGGATTATTGTTGCTGTTGTTCAGGTGTCTGTTTTTTTTTTTTCTCTTGACATCTTTAGCAAATAACAGTTTAAAGGAGAACAGCAAAGTAGTTTTGCTGTTTTTGGCAACAAAGTTTTCCAGTATGTAAGAGGGAACATATTTGTACCCTGCTAGGAAGCACAACACATTAATCCAGATGTACAGACACAATAACCCAGCTGTGCAACTTCCAGCACCCAATGCCAGTTGTTAAGATCTAGGCTATATTTCTCATGAGCTATACAGGTGTTATTGGAAATTCCTGTCCAGAAATTAAGTTCCAACTCTTTCAGAAAAAGAAATCAACCTTCTCAGTATTAAATGAAAGAATTAAAAGATTAAAAAAAAATTAAAAGAAATTAAATGAAATAATTAATGTGAGTGTCAATCATCAGAAGTGAAAATCACAACACCCAAGTCTCATTTGCTAAAATACAGATGAGTAACCTGTGAATATATCTGAAAAGATGACATTATTGACGTTCAAATTCTAAAAGAAATACCTTTCTGAAGACTTTTTAGATGACTACAAAGGGGAATTAAATTGCATTTGTCGTGGCAATAAAGATTTTGTACCACTAATGACACATAAGTTGAAGATCTGGACAAGAATTTAAACAGTATCGCAGTGTACAATAACAAGACTCTTAGGTAAAATGTTAATTTCTGCATAACACATCCTACAACACAGATTGATGTAAAAGCTTTGAGAGAGAGTGAGTCTTGAGACAAACATATTGCCTATTTTTTAGGAACTGACAGGCAGGAAACTGTGGCCTCTGGTGATTGAGAAAAAATAGGAGTATAAAGAGGGTGGAAGAACTAACTCTCTTTAATGATGTTGCACATGGGCTGAAAGCCAGGCATCAAAAGGCAAATGTCAAAGACAGGCTGAGACCTCAATTTGATCCTTTGTTTTCTTCCTTAGAAAGAAACAACACACATGAGGAAGCAAAAGACTGGGGAGTGACTTCAATAAAAATGGTAACTTGTGCTTTAGATGCAGGAAGGCAAGGGTGAAGGGTAGGCAGAAAGGTACAGATGTGTAGGATAAATCCCCCAAAGGTAATGCTGAAAAAAAAGTGGGGAACTGTGAGTGAATGTTGCTGTGAAAAGCAAGAGAGACAAGACTTCAGGAGGAGAAGTCTGACTGCATGATCTGAAAGGAGTCGGCAAGCCACTGAGGATAATGATGGGGTCTTTTCTCTGGAACTTGGGTCATTTGAGAATTGGGTGAAAACGATTTCAGCCATATGGCAGAAACTGAACTGCACAATATGCAATTTTAGCAAAATTCAGAAGGTGAATGTAAACAGCATGTTAGCTGAGACCAGAGCTGAATGAGTAAAACACATCTAGGAACACAAAAACACACTGACTTATTATCAAAGGGACAGAGACCCTGAGGCTGAGGTTCTCACAGGAAGTCAGTAGGCTGTATCCACTTGCTCTCTCTTGCTCTGAAAACTCCCAATTTATCCTTCTAATGACATAGATATGACAAGTCAACTGTCATTAGTGGTAATTCCCATGAGTCTCTGGAGTCTTCCAAATACAGCACATAATTGGGAACATCTGCTCTATATCCACATGTAGATTTCACCAATGCACAACTCAACTTCTCCTTTGTCAGTTCGGCTTGCCTTTTTCCCTCCATGTTCTTCTACAGGTCCTGCTCTTCTTCACGTGAAGGAACAGGTCCTGGCTGTTTTATACCTCAACAGAAAATAAGACTTCTTCCACTGAATGACCCTCAAGTGAGGGATCCCATCATTACCTTCCAAATTGCCCCAAAAGTATAATGCAAATTTTTCTAGGTAGATTTTACTCACTTTGCAAATCTCCATGCAGCTGATGTTTCTCAGCCAGCCACAACGTGAGGAATGCTCTTCCTAATACTGTAGGGACTGTTTATACCAGTTTTGGATGGGACAGTTAATTTTTTTTTCAGAGTAGCTCACATAGTGCTAAGTTTTAGATTTGTGATGAAAAACAATGTTGATAACACACCAGTGTTTTATTTGTTGCTAACACAGAGCCAAGGTCTTTGCTGCTTCCCACTGCTCTGCCAGTGATGAGGCTCAGAGCACATAAGAACTGGAAAAGGGACACAGCAAGAACCAAAGGGACATTTCCTACTGTGTGATGTGCTTCACAAAAAAAGCTGGAAAAAAGGAAGATGGGGGGAGGGGACTTTCAGAGTGATGCTGTCTTCCTAGTTACTGCTAGGCCTGATGGGTCCTGTTTTTCTTGGAGTGACTGAACCCGCACCTGCTGATAGGGAGTAAAGAATGAATTCCTTATCTTGCTTTGTTTGTGTGTGCAGCTTTGCTTTACCTGGTAAACTGTCTTCATGTCAGCCTATGAGTTTTTTCACTTTTACCTTTCTGGTACTCTCTTCCATCCCACATGGGGAAAGTGAGTGAGTGGCTTTGTGGTGCTGAGCTGCCTGGTGCAGCAGGACACAACAGAAAGTCAACTTCTTCTTACATAGTATTATTTGTTTGCTATTTTAAATGTTCATATTATTTGCAACATTGATGCTTACCTGTTTTGCTCAAAGCTTTCAGGACCCAGAAGAAACCAGAGAGAGAGCAGCCACATTGCAATGCTTTCTTGTATGGTAATTTATCATACATTTGATCAAAACTGAATGGATGCATAGCTCATATGGAAATATGTCGAGCTGAGTACAAATTATGTGTGAGATTGCATTGTTTCTCTGGCTATCAACCAAAGGCAGAGGTCTTGACAGGATGCATTTTAATGTATGCTTGAGCTCTTGCCTTTCAGTATTCAAAAGAGATACGTAAGCCACGTTTCATTATTTTTAAGTTGTACATTGATTTTCATGCATAGAATTGAGTTTGGCAAATTCCACTCTCAAAATGAAACTGATTAAAATAAGGCTTTCTTTACCACCTTCATGGGTACAAGTTCTTGTAATATGACCAAATAACTGTTGTGATCAGACTACAGGAAATACAGCTTTTAAGGAGACTGAGGAGATATTTTTCCTCATACTCTCTTCACCTGATACTAACTCTATCAAACAATTGTGAATTCACTTTCACAGACACGTGCAAAAGGACACAGTACTGACTTATGGGGTGAGATTGTATATGTGATAAAGTGACCCAGATCTGGTCCTGGGCATAGGTATGCTGAAAATACTGCTCCGGTTTTGGACTCAAAGCCAGATTTACCAGAGAAAATTTCTATTTCTATTCTATACACTTTCAGATCTTGCAATGCATTTTAGTATGGTGAATAAGAATTCAAAGTGGCTCAGCAAAGGCTGTAGGATTGAACAAGATTGTAGGAGATTTAATGGAAAATTAAAATCCATTTCTTTTCCCATTAACTAGAATGCACCTAGGTGTTTGGTTTTTTGTTTTTGGTTTTTTTTTTTTCCCCTTAAATGTTTTTCAGGCTTTTTCATAACTAGATGAGTTAAGTGTTCCGCTTAAGCTAAGTTAAAATAATGACTGTAAAATGTGGGAGTTTTGAATTGGTTCACCTTTGTGACTTGTGCATTAAACCTTAAGTCTCCAGTAGTCAGTAACTCTCATCATTAGTAAAGAGCTGGCAGTCAGCGGGGGAGCAGTACATCCAGCAACAGCCAGGGAGTTCAGTGACAGAAACTGGATGCCAGGTCCAGGTGTGAGTGGCAGCTAAACAACGTTAGAGCTGAGCCCTCTCACTTCTTAGGTCAGGGACCCTTCTCTCTTTCTGACAGTAAGTTACTGTTTCCCTGAATAGCTCACAGGAAAGGTATTTTGAACAACAGTTGTTTTGTGTTTTGTTTTTTTTGGTTGTTTTTTTTTGTTTTGTTTTATTCTTCTTGTTAAATATAAACAAACATCTTAAGAGACTGCTGATGTGAAAGCAGTGGGTGGGATTTTTTTGTGCAGCTAGCCCCAGCCACACCAGGGGTAAATCAATTTCAAAATTCACATGAAACACAAAACAACACTACTCAATTATTTCTTCCTACATAGGCTCTGACTTGGAGGAGTCCCAAAGCCTACACTGCCTGAAGTTTTCAGAGTGCTTGAGCTTTGCAACATTGGCAGTAGTTTTCATCGGGTTCTTCCAACCGAGCCTGGCTTAGTGTCACATCCCAAAAACATTGCTTTGACATGAGTGTTTCCACTTAGAAAGTAAATGCTGAATTTAATTGTCTGGGCTCCAAGAGGCTTTGCCAGAGACTGAAATACTAAGCCAAAGCACAAAGATTCTTTCCTAATTCTAAACCAGCCTATCACAAAATGTAGGTCTGGATTCATTACACCCAACTCGTGCCTTTTAACTGATACGCTCAGCAGGACGCCTGCCTCGTTGTTCTGGCCATCTGTGACATCTGTGGAGAAAGAAGAGTGTCTCTAGAATGACTCTTAGGCATGCACCAGAAATGCTTCTGGACTAAGAGTGATGATCTCTACGTCACAAGGGGCTGCACTATGTGCTGGCAACAAGAACCTCATTTTTTTAAATTGGACTTTGTGCTCAGTAAACATGCATGAAAGATACTGCCTCTATTCCACAGACATCCTAACCTTACAAAAAGTCTACAGATAAAAAGGGAAAAAAGATACAGTGCCACTCACAAAGCCTGCACAGTGGTGACAAATACATAGGGTGTTTATGTAATACTTGGAGCCTGGGAAGGTAAGGAAATCAGGGCTGAAAGAGAAGTTTGTGGCTGAAGAGAGCGACAGACAGATGAGCAAGAAGGGAGAAGAAAGAAAGAAACACAATAGATAGGCAGCTGAGAATCAAGATATTTCAGTTTAGTCAGTAAATACATATTTCCCCCACCCACATTTGGAATAATATGCATTTTGGATTCAGAACTGCATTCTTTACTTCCCTAAGACTCCCAGTAAAGTGTCTTTTGCTCAAGGAATGCAGGATCTAGTGTCTCAGCTGCGTGACTTCCGCATGGCTTTTGGCAATATTCACTGCATTTAAAATCAAACTTTTAAAACTGTGGGCAGTGTCTTCTTTTTTAGATTAAACACTTTCTGTCCACACACTTTTCTTAAGTTTCTATTTCAGTCAGAAAATAAGAGCAACTCCAGAGACTTCGAACCAAACTTAACTTGACCTCTGGAGCTAAAAAGTCCACAAGGTTTATTAAAGGCTCTAAAAGAGAAATGTGTTTTTATTTCAGTGTATACATCTGTGGAAGTTTCCTATCAAACTGAATGTTGTCTTCACTTTGCAGACTGTCGTTAATGGTCTCCACTGCACAAAACCTTTTGCATAAATTTGAATGGTAAATCAGCTGAAGAGTAAGAGAAACAAGATTGTAGCTATCAAAATCATTTATTTTCTGTTTTATAGTTACATCTGTGTGTGCATAAATATTTAATGATAATAAAATATAAATCAGTAGACGTATTCCATAACACTATTTGTATTACGGTTACCTTGTATTTTTGAAACTAAACCTAATCTGTATATCTAATTGTGTGATAGAATTTGTACTTTTGAGACAGGTAAAGAAAAGAATAGCTTCTTCTAACCTGATGCTGAAGCAACACAGGGAAAACTGGCTTTGTCAGCAATAGCATGACAGGTCTGCTGCAGAATGAGAGTTTACTCAGATGACTTTTTGTGGATTTTTTTTTCTTTTTTTTTTTTTGTGTTCTGAGGAGTGAAAGAAGAATTAGATTAGGAAAGCATGTTCTGTACCCTCTGCTTCAAGTATTTAAGAGGAAACATTAAAACTAGCCAGTGAGATACAATGTGCAGGGCAAATGGATAAACTGGCTTTTTTTTTTTTGTCAGGGAACAATATACAAAAATATAACTGTATTTTTTTTCAGGGAACGAGAGCTGTAGAAGGAACAAGGATAACTAGAATTGCTTAGCAACTGGTAGCCTTTTAACCAGGGCTATTAGTCTTCTCTGCATCCCCACCCAATTCCCCATCCATGAAGGAACGCAATTTATAAGCGAACTGAAAATGATGTAGTAGAACCCTGAAAGAGATCTGTAAAATATCTTTGTGCTTGTGAGGTTAGGTATGTCCTAAGCCAGTCTCTCTGCACTCAGTATGACTAATGGGAAATGGTTTTAAGTTGAGGGAGGGAAGATTCAGGTTGGATGTCAGGGGAATTTCTTTACAGAGAGAGTGGTGAGGTGCTGGAACAGGCTGCCCAGAGAGGTTGTGGATGCCCCGACCCTGAAAGTGTTCAAGGCCAGACTGGATGGGGCCCTAGGCAGCCTGGTCTAGTATTAAATGGTGAGGTTGGTGGCCCTGCATGTGGCAGGGTTGTTGGAGATTAATGATCCTTGAGGTCCCTTCCAACCCTGGCTATTTTGTGATTCTGTAATCCAGCAGTTAAGTCTTAGCTCTCTCAGAGTTGTATATCTTCCTCCACTTGCATTAAGGGGTATATGCGAAGCAAAATTAAATGAATATTTTAGTCAGCTCCTAAATAGACATATCTAATACAAATTTATTTTTGCTACTTGGAGATATTCTTCCTGTTGCTTTTGTTATTGCAAAGCCCTAAATGCCTCAGAAGGATTTCCTCTCTTTTGGCTGTTTGGAGCTGTGCTGAAAGAAGGCTGGGAAGATGTCTAGGCAAGTACAACACTACAGTCTTTATACAGAAAAAGGGTCTGATTGAAGTTGTAAAGAAATTTTGTGTAAGACTAAATGCATAAAGCATAGTTACTTTCAGAAATACACTACAGCAAGGCAATCTGGTTGAAGGAGTTCAGGCTAGAGTTTACACCCTAATAATAATGTTCAGTGCGGAGCTCATCCAAGTGTGTAAAAAATGTCAGGGACCTAAACTAATGCAGAAATGCATCCAGATGCTTTTGCCAAAAACATCTGACCTAGATGGAAGATTTTACATTTGTCCTTGTTTAACTTCAAGAAGCACCTGCTGTCCCACTTCTCCAGCCAGCTGAGGTCCTCCCAAATGTGTGCCAGACCTCCAGCTGGTCTCTCCCAGCTCTGAGTGCTAGAGCTTCACACACGTTGCTTTCTCAGGCAGAGAGGGACAGCCTTTGCCACCACACTGTCCTGCATGTGCTATCCCACCATCTATCATCACCTCTCTGCCAGTACATCTGGGACAACTCTCTTCCAGCTTATGTCTCTATCTTTCAGTAACCCAGTCTAAAGCCCTCCTTAGGAGATCAGCAAACCTGCTGGCAAAGGCGTTCATGCCCCACTTTGATAGGTGAATCCTCTGTCTGCTCAACAGTGATGCTCAGAGTCCTGCCATCATAAAAGCCTAGAGGTACCTGGAAGTGCGCAGAACAATACATCAACATTAATAGCATTTGAGCGTGTAGATTGACCTTTACCAGGTGACTCTCTTAACAGGTCACCAACCAGATGGTAGCAAGTAAGGAACTGCAGATCTGGATAATCAGCTGATTTTTCATCTGATTCCCCTGTTCTGTTCCCTTCTCTAATAACGTACATAAACTATCATGTCAACAGATCATGCAAATATCCATATATGTAACTTTGATAGTAATCTTCATGTTTGATATAAAATGTAGTTTCTATTCATTAAGCGCATAAGTACACAACATCACTATGGTTTTCTTCCTTTTATTCAGTTATTGACGCAACCCTAGCATTTTGCTTTTTGATCTTTGCATTAAGTTACTTTAATCCAGGCACTTTTGTCTCTCTCTCATTTTCCAGTATCTGTAGTTCTGCAACTTATGCTTTTCTTTGTTCCTATAGAAAGTCTTTTATTACTATCAGATCACAGTCTGTTGTTCACTTGTGAGAAAACAAGTTGCTCTACCAGCAGTGGCTGTAACAAAGCCTTGTTTCATATCAGTTACACCCTCCCATCTTATCACAATAGCCAAAGCTGCCCCTATAGTCTTGATGCCCTACCATTACAATACTCCCAACTCCCTCCCACATCCTATACAATATCTGAATATCCTCTTTCAATATTTAGGCCTCCTTGAAATGCATTTTGTTCCTACCCCTTTATTTCCTAACCTTCCACAAGTGAACCACATCCTGAATATTCATGGCTCCCACATCTCTCTTGTTTGACTAAGATAAGAGATCATATGCGCAGATAAAATGTGCTGTGACCTACCATCTAACGCGCTGACCAAAACTCGTGGCCAGCTGTCACTGTTTCAGGGTAAAACATATGCAGAGTACTATCTCTTCGCTTGGGATCTAAATGAATCTCTTTTCTCCTAGAACACTCATTTTCAGGAAAGCTGTGGGAATATCATGCCTCTGAATCCTCTTACTCTCTATTAAATTTGATTTAAATTAAATGATGGATTAAGAGACAGAGAGGTGAGAGGCTGATAGGTACGGGCAGTGTGGCTGTATACACAAATCCATTTGTAGAGCTGCCTGTGCTTCCTCTTTCCGCTAACATCACTCAGCTGTCATATGAGTTCTGATTTTCTCTCCTCAAACAGACAACTGTGCCACTGTGAAGTTAATCAGAAACTCTCCTTAATAAAGACAAGGCCACAGAAAACTGATAAAACTTTGGCTTTAGCCCAAACCTAAGCATTTGCAACAACATACGTTGCTTGCGTCAGCTGGGCACCAGGTCAGTGACAACTACGTAACTTTTGTGGTATTTAGGCAGGCAGAAAAATCAGCTTTCTAGTCCTCTTTTGAACATCTTCCTTTGAACCACTTTTATGACTTGTAGGGATCATAGAATCATAGAATCATAGAATCACCAAGGTTGGAAAAGACCTAAAAGATCATCCAGTCCAACCATTCACCTATTACCAATAGCTCCCACTAAACCATGTCCCTCAACACAACATCCAGTCTTTCCTTGAACACCCCCTGGGTCAGTGACTCCACCACCTCCCTGGGCAGTCCATTCCAGTGCCTGACCACCCTTTCTGAAAAGTAATACTTCCTAATGTCCAGCTTGAATCTCCCCTGCCGTAGCTTGAAACCATTCCCTCTGGTCCTATCACTAATGACACGAGAGAAGAGGCCAACCCCCCAGCTCATTACAACCTCCCTTCAGGAAGTTATAGAGAGCAATAAGGTCTCCCCTGAGCCTCCTCTTCTCCAGGCTGAACATTCCCACCTCCTTCGGCCTCTCCTCATATGGCCTGTGTTCCAGACCCCTCACTAGCTTTGTTGCCCTCCTCTGAACACGTTCCAGGACCTCAATGTCTTTCTTGCAGTGAGGGGCCCAAAACTGGACACAGTACTCGAGGTGCGGCTTCACTAGTGCTGAGTACAGGATGATTTATGATATCAGCTAATCTTACAACCCCTAACAAATGCATTTTTAATTTTTTACTTCCTCTAAACCTAAACACTCGGGCACACCATGAACCCAAAGCATACTTCTCCATATTAGTACTGGTGGCTATTGAACAGAAATAATTTTAGGTTCACCCAAAATGGATTGTTTTAAATTGTTATGACGACTGCTAAATATTTATTTATCTAGTATTGCATTGGATTCTTCTGTCAACTGTACAAACAGAAATCTTGTATCTTGCTGAAGATTTCCTCAAACCACCTAACGAGTTGTCTGGGAGCTGCGTCAGATCAAACATCATTGTGTTTTACATTCACATTTCTACAAATACATATAATACAAAAAAAAACCCCACAAAACTCTCTTCGTATTTGATCCGTAACTTCATGCAAATTTTTTATTTTAATTATTTCACTCGTCAATGCTAAACAGGCCAGAAAGAGGTGACCATGTATATATTGAGACTTCTTACAACAGCTGATATTCAGATGAAACACACCACAAAAAACACTGCCAGTAGCCTTATGTTCAGACTTCCCCCAGATTTCTCAGGACTTGGATTCCTGGCCACCAGAGGAGGTTTAGATTAGACATGAGGAAAAACTTTGTGGTCAGGCACTGGAATGGCTGCCCAAGGAGGTGGTGGAGTCACCGTCCCTGGCAGTGCTCAAGAGGCGTCTGGATGAGGAGCTGTGAGATATGGTTTAGTAGCTTGTGGTAGCAGTGGTAGTGTGAAGACGGTTGGACTAGATGATCTTGCATGTCCTTTCCAACCTCGTGATCCTATGATTCTATGACATCCAGTCTGTGGTTTCCATAAGACTATGCAGACCTAATGAAAATACCGCGTGAAAGACATTAACGGCAAACACAGCGTGAAATGGGTCAAAATAGTTCTGAAGCATTTTCAAGCAAATTTTATCTGCCATGAAGAAAAGGTACAGACAGGTCAAGTACAGAAATCCATGCAACTTTCTCTCAGCTTCCAATCTCCCACCCACATCTCTCCGTGCTACTTCCTTCCTGCTTTGGCCATCTTTTTGTTCTCCCTCTCCTCCATCCACACTCCCTTCAAAAGTGAAAGTAAGAACCTGCATTTACACATACACAGTCGCTCCCTCCAGATCCTGTCCGCATGCACAGACATATCTGCAAAAACACAAGGCAGGATTTGGTTTGGCATCATCCACAGAATACAGCACCAGAGTTTTGTTTCCAAGGAGCACAAAGTCTTTATTCAAGCAGGAAAACAGAGCCTTCCACTCCTCGCCTCAGAGGAGCAGCCTCCCACCTATGCCCCAGAGGCAGATTCCCAACAGCAGGCTGTGCAGTCGCAGCTGGGGTATTACTACCCCAGTAAGAGCGCTCTGCTGTCTCATAAAAAACGAACAGCTGCTCACAGCAAGACTACAGCTAAAAGACAGAAAATCATCGCTCCGCACTGCGCAGGCCCAAGACACGGACGACAGTTCGGAGCAGCACCAGCCCCGCCCGCCTCCCGCCGTGCCCCGGGCCGGCCGCGCGGTGCGCACTGGGAGATGTAGTCCCGCGCCTGCGGCCCCGTGCCCCCTCTCTCGTTGGGCCGAAGGGCGCGGCGCCTGCGTCCGGGCCGCGTTGTCCCGGCGGGCAGCCTCGCTCGTCCCACCCGGAGATGCAGCGTGCGCTGCGCCGGCTGCTCCCCTCGCTCTGCTCGGCGTGGCCTGCGGCTCTCCTCGCCCCGCGCCCCCTCCTCTCCCCGCGCGCGGGTCCCATGGCGCTGCGGCCGGCGGCGGCGGCGGCGGCGGCAGCAGAAGCGGGGGGCGGCGAGGAGCCCGCCATCGTAGCCGGCTTGACCCCAAAGCACGGTGAGGGGAACGGGGCCTAGGGGGGGCCGGGCTGCGGGCGGGGCCGAGCAAGCGCGCCGCGGGGGCGGGCGGGCGCCGGGAGCGGGCGCGTGGCAGCTGCGGTCAGGGGGCCGTGGGGAGCGGTTCCGTGAGCGCTCCGTGTAAACCTCTAATCGGGCTTGCGCTGTGTGGCTGTGCGGAGTGCTACGCCTATCCCTTTCTGGCTTGTTAATTAAAGGAGATTTCTTTAGCTGGGTCAGTTCGGGGCTGACCCTGTTTAATAATATATTTCTTGACGATGTGAACGAGGGAATTGAATGCACCCTGAGTAAGTTTGCAGGTGTCACCAAGCTGGAAGGAAGTGTCGGTCTGCCTGGGGGTAGGAAGGCCCTACAGAGGGGTGCGGACAGGCTGGATCACTGGGCTGAGGGCACTGGGATGAAGTTCACGAAGACCAAGTGCTGCGTCCCACATTTTGGGTGGAGCATCCCCGACAACACTGCAGTCTTGGGGCAGTGGCTGAAAGACTGTGTGGAAAAAATGGACCTGGGGGTGTTGGCCAATGCTGAATATGGGCCAGCGGTGTGACCAGGTGGCCAAGAAGGCCTATGGCATCCTGGCTTGTACCAGAAATAGCTCAGCCAGCAGAAGCAGGGAGGTGATTGTCCCCTGTACTCAGCACTTGTGAGGCCGCCTCTCAAGTAGTGCTCAGTTTTGGGCCCCTCACTATAAAAAAGTCATCAAGGTCCTGGAGCGTGTCCACAGTGGGTCAACAAAGCTGGTTGAGGGGTCTGGAGCACAAGTGTTACAGGGAGTGGCTGAGAGAACTGAAATTGTTTAGTCTGGAGAAGAGGAGGTTCAGGGGAGACCTAAGAATCATAGAGTCATATAATAGCTTGGATTGGAAGGGACCTCAAGCATCAAGTTCCAACCTTCCTGTTACATGCAGAATTGCCAACCTCTAGATGAAGTACTAGATCAAGTTGCCAAAGGAAATATTTCTTAAGAGTGGTCAGGTGCTTGAACAGGCTGCCCAGCTAGGTGGTGCAGTTACTGTTCCTGGAGGTGTTCAAGAAATGTGTAAAAACAGGACTTTTAGACCCTTAGTGGGCATGGTGGTTATGGGTTGATGGTTAGACTAGATGATCTTAGTAGTCATTTCCAACCTTTCTGACTCTACAATTCTCTGGGCATGTGAAGCTTGTGCCAGTAGTAGGAACTCAGAAAGCCAAGAGAGCCATTTCCACAGCAACAATAGATTCAGCTGAGTTTGGATGAGGTTTTAAAGCCTATCCAGTTCCAACCCCAATCATTATTTGTTACTGTTTATGGGGAACAGCGGCCACAGACCTGATCTTGAGTGGTTTTTTATGTGCAGGTGTAAAATAATCGAAAACTGTTTTTCCTGCTACTAAGTGTAGAGAGAGGAGGCCTGAGAAAGAAGTACAATGAGAGTGTTTTTCTTTACTTTTGTGTTTTCTATGACATGTAGCTTGTTTTGTTTTGTTTTCTTCTTTTTTCTGCTAGAACAGGTGGCTCATCTTCATGAACAGCAGTAACTGCTTAATGACGGATAGCTCAGTAACCGCTCTAAGACAAATACAGGAATAGCATAGATCCCTCTTCATATATGAAATTCATGCAGTTAAGAATAAAGTTTATCCTTCAGTAGTTTGGTAGTCAAGGAGTTGCTGTGGAAGCTCTTCTAGTTAGATAGGTCTGAGATTATGAACATTTTGCCAGGAATTTGGAAAGTCCTGTTTTCAGGTTGCTTTAGTGACGAGGATACAACTTGTGGATTTTGTTGGTGATTTCCTTAATATTTAATTCAGGAAAAGGTGGAATCTTGATATGTATAGTTGAGAAGCAGTGCCCGTGTTGTTTGGGAAGAGATGTTGCTAATGGGCTGTGCCCCTGCTCTGCTCACCTGCTGCTGTTCAGCACATACTGCGCTTTGTGTCTACAAGGCAGAAGGAGGGCATAATCTGCAATATACACCCCTCTGATTTAGGTGAATCCTTGTTCCGCGGCTGATGCTACCGTACCAAATTCCTTTTGCTCTTAATGGTTTTGCATTTCTGAATCTCGTTGACAACTTTTCTGCCCCAGCTGTCCTTGTTTGTCAGTTTCATGGGTTTTTTGTTTCGTCCTTCAGTTTGTGACCTCTTTAAAAGGAGAAAATGTTATGTTCTGTATGCTGGTGGATCACCAGCAAGTAAGCTTAACTCTAAACGTTAGGTAATAAATCTACTGTTGCTTTAACATCTCTTTGTCATACATAGTTCTTTATTGTCTACAGAGGGAACAAGCAGCCACTCTAAACAGTTTTTCTTTTTATTAGCCTTTGGCATAAACATAGGTTTCAGACCACAACCACATAGTGATTTACACCTCCCTACCTTCGGCTGGAGTTAGCATGTAACCAGATTCTTCTTTTGCTTATCATCCCAATAGCCCAGACTGGCTCTATACTGTTGATTTTACACATGTAGCATAGCTTTGCATGCCACAATAGCATAATGTGCACTTTTACTGCCAATTTTTCCCCTTGGGCCAGATTTGGACTATCTGCACTGGTCACAAGAAAAGCTTTCAAAGTGTGTTGTCTGTCATAATGAGCTGTCCTGGGATAAACTGCAATTCTGACACAAGGCTTCTTCCGCTGCAGTAATCCCATTGTGGAGCTGTCCCAAGAGAATGTTACTGGATGTCTAGTTGTGTGTACATTCTCTGTAGCTAGAGGAGGTACTGATTTTTCATTTCTTAAGGTGTAGTTTAATACGCATATTACACTGTGTGGGAGATGCAGGACTAGAATAATCATCTTGTTCCTGTGTGATGTAGTCAGCTGAGATCTCTTTGTTTTATGTGAATTTGTAGGATTCCCTTTCTGCTCCTTCATGCCTCATTTTCAGCATGTTTACATTGGAAATAATTTCCTACTGTTTATCTGCACTGAATTTCATATGCTATTACTGTTATCCAGAGTGAGCTGTACATGATATATGAAGACTTGTATTGTTTTATACTTGGTCATAACTGTCCTTTTTGCTTCTAACTGCATTTACTTAGAATGGATCGAAACAATAAGTTATTAAATGTAGAAGGCTGTACTCTCTTTTTATGCTATTTCACATTTAGCGTTGAAGTATTTTTACTGATCTGTTGTCAAGGAAGAAGAGTAGCATTCTTAAAAGAGATTTATGTCATTATTTGTTTGCTGAGAAGTAGATAAATTTATGCTTTGTATATTGCTTATATATAATGTCACGTAGGTATTTGTACTGAAAACTCATACCCAGTGTGTTTTTTAAATGTATTACAGATGGGCTGGAAAATATGCAGCAAAAGAAGAAAATTGTTAAAGGAAATAAAAAAAGGACACAAGAGGAAAAAAAGCCATGTCTTCCCGCTGATTCAGTAGATTCTCTGATGGCAGAAATGCCATTTGCTGAGACAGATATTGAAGATGAATTTGCTAGTAAGTGTATTTAAATGGAAATAGTGTAAAAGGATAGACATATTCTGCATACAATTCCTGATCCTGTCTGTTGGAATGCACAGGTTGGCTGGGCACGTAGAGTACGGTCTCCCTGCAAACAGAACCAAGTCCAGAAGTTTATTAGTCCTCAGTCCTGCAGATATTTGAGGATGTTAAAAAATTTGTTTTGTGATTCGTTGAAGCAATGAGCCACAGCATAATGATGTCTCATATACGTCTATTCACATTACTGTATACAAGCTGCTGAAGTGATGGCTTCTATGAGCTGTCTTCCAGATGTGTGTTCCCAGCGTGTGGCTAGAAGTGCACTTGTTACTGAATGATGGACAGGGGCTGCAAATAAAATAAGCTGGGAGATCCACACAGGAACTGAGGATATGCACTTTTATTTTTTTTTTTTCCTTAAATGTTGGAAGGGGTCTTTGAGAAGGGAGAAGATGAGAGACTAGACTTAAATTTTATTCTCTCTGGGTTTGGTCCTTGAACTGCGGGTTGGCCACTCCTAGTCTACCACAACCTTCTCCTTTAATAATCCTGCATATCTTGTTCTATGTTGTAAAATGCAGTATGTGGGGAATTGCTCTGAAGTCATATCCATGTTCAGGTCTGGACAATTGCTGGCCTAGTGCACTGCAGCAGCTTGGCTAAATGAAACACAGCTGTAGTTTGGAAACCATGTATGTATGTTAACGGCTTATAAACCCTGCCTGGATGTACAGACTGTTAGTTCAAGTATGGTACTCCACTTGTGTGGCTGTGTTAATGGAGGCTGGAGTAGGATCCCAGTCAGACAGTTCAGTGCATGGGCAGATCAGATGCCTGGGAACATGTGGTCCAGTCAGCTGACTGAAGTGATATTAAGGATTACTGGATATGATATTAGGTATATCTTTGTTCTGATTTGTCTATATGCTGAAAGTATTTTTTTTTTTCTTTTTTTTTTTTTTTCCAGTGCATACAACCTCTGAAATAAACAGGGAAAAGAAAAGGAAGAGGACTACTGGAAAGGAAATTCCAGAAGGCAGTGAGAGAAAGAAGAAAAAGAAAAAACAGTACCAGCCAAATTATTTCATTTCTCTTCCAATTACTAATCCAGAGGTGATATTCTTTATTACAGTAATTCGGTATAACTAGAATTATTTCAGCAGCTGCATGTGTTTGTAAGAAGAGCAGTGTTTGAGCTTGAGCAAGTTCATTTTTTCAGGTATTTTTAGAAGAACATTAGCAGCCTATTCTATAAGTTAACGTTTTTAACTAACATCTTTGTGAATAAAATTACTCATCTGGGAAAGACTAGAGAAAGGTTATCTTTTTATTATCTTACAAAATTCATGTTATTTTGATTGAAACCGCCTTAATTTCTCCCTCTGCACTGTTTCACTGTTGCTTATTTTGTCATTCACGTGGAATATGGAAGAAAGATGTTCCATTTAATAGGAAAATCACTGCAGTATTTCTAGCTCTCCATATACACGGATT
The DNA here is from genome assembly GCF_987193195.1 of Phasianus colchicus. Classification (NCBI taxonomy): domain Eukaryota; kingdom Metazoa; phylum Chordata; class Aves; order Galliformes; family Phasianidae; genus Phasianus; species Phasianus colchicus. The sequence goes on along the minus strand of NC_143437.1, from coordinate 57,240,763 downwards.
TTAAATTTGGATCTGTTGCTGTTTTAATTTTGCATTTTGAAGTTTTTGAAGTTTCCCATAAAGCTGATCACCTTGTTTAAAATTCAAACAAGCTACTGCTTTAGTGAGATGCTGTTGAAATGGATTCAAGAAGTGCAGCAATGTCCTCAAAACTTCTTCTCCTGCAATTAGCACGTGTTTAACCTAACTGTAAAGTGAATTTTAACTCATTCTGCATCTGTACTGTCTGTTTTCAGTGAAAGTCAAAAATTAAGAGAATCTGCAATGAAAATAATATAAGCTAGTTCTGGAAATTACAGTGCAGTCTTTGATTCTACAAAAAAAGTTACGTGAAGAAGAGATGGCAGAAACCCTCCCTTTTCAGAATAGTTTTAGGATAGCCTTACACAACCATTGGTGATCTTTTATGCCATCCTGCTCTGAAATATCTTTTCTTCCTGTCTCTTCCATGATTTAACAACAACAATTAATGTAGGAGTTATATAATCTGACAATTGAGAATTACTGCTCACAATTGTTATGTTGAATTGCTGATGGAGTGGAAAAATCTTAACATGCTTCTTTCTTAATATGCTCTGTATTTGATCTTCTTTCATTTACGGAGGAAATGGGACAAATGTATTAAATCTCAGAGCATTTAGGAATTCCAAGACTCTACTAGAAAGTTTTGTTAACACTTGCCTCAGATGTAGAGTTGTTATCAAAGTAGAAAATACATGTTGGAATTTGTTTAGGCAACAGTAGCCAAAATTCAGACTTCAGACATCTGGTTTCTTGATAGCTGGCGGGGATCTGGTAATTACTAGTAGTATTTCAGTTAGCAATCAGAGGTCTTCCTTTTGTGAGAATTTGATTTTATTCCAGTGAAGTGTTTTAGGCATAATTGCTCTTTCTTCATATTTTATATAGTATTTTGAGCTTTACACAAAGAACCATTTTGTGGTAAGGGATGTTTCTAAAACACTTAATGAACTGTTCCTCTCAGAAGTTAAACATTTTCCTTGCTTTCATTTTAATGAAGTAAAATGGGGTGTTCCATTCATTTTGGATTTATATTGAATTCGTATTTTTAACTGTGCAAAAAATGATTAAATAGATTATTATTGTACCTGATTAAAGTTATCTTTCACCTGATGTGTTAGCACTGGCTAGATGACTCCCTGAGGGTCTTTTGGTCTTGATTGTAATTGCAAAAAGGTGTTCAATTTTTAAAGCTGCTTCCTAGTAGTGTTCAGTAAGCAAAACTAAGTTACTTTATTACTCTTTAGAATAATGTATTCTAAGTAATGGGAGAGGCTACATTGAAATCAATATTTGAGTCCTTTTTCAGAGGAAATTTTTAAAAATAATTTGAGAGGGGAACAGTTGGGACAGACACCTCTTTAAGTTGGGAAATCTCAAGTTACATGAAATTGGCAGCTTGATATGATAGCTAAAGGGGGAACTGGTGGTAGTGCAGGGAGAGTGCAGGACATAAGCAGGAAAGGACTGGGATGCACTACTCAGAAAAGAATACAGGCAAGGCAGAGAAAGGTGTTGCCTTCAAATAGAATGCTGAATAATGCTGATCTTCAGCACTAAGGTATGGCTTAAATTTCTCCTGCATCTGAAACTACAATAAATGTGTAATATAGCCAGGGTAAGTTCTGACACTTGAAGGAAATGGTCTTATTACAACATGATATATAATCAAAGTGTTGTGATTTTATTCAAGTGTGTTACGCTACTAAAAACACTTTTGGTTTTGTAGATTCAATATCACTTTTTTTCTGGCAAATGGTTCTTACTTTCCTTTGTCCTTACCATTCTTCCTAGAGTTGATACCATTCAGTTATATATCTATTTTTTAATGTATATAGTGCTTTACGTTCTAAATACATAAATAAAGAAGGAGCTACTAAATGTATTAGATTAAACTACTGCATGGCAAAACCGATCTTAACAACGTGGGTCACAAAAGTACTGCTTGCTCCCATTACGTTTTGCTTTTTCAGGAAATGTATGTTCATTATAACTAAGTACAGCTATTTTAAACCTCATAGCTACTTCGCTCATTATAAAAGTCAATATATACAGTGTATTTGTTAAGCATTCACCAGTGAGTTTCAAATAAAAATCAAATTGATGGTTTCTACATGCTTCTTTTACACTATGTACACCAAAGCTGATTTGTCTTTGCTTACTGTGGTTTAAAGAAGGAACTCATTTTGCCTGTCAGTCAAGGTTATTGGATTTGGTTTACTCACAAGCATTCCTGCATGTTTTTTTAAATTACTGCAATACAACAGCTATCTTAATTGCAAGCACAGTAAACAGTTTAGATACAATTTATAAAGCATATATTTTTCACTGGAGAAAAATGCAAATCAGATACTTTTAAAGATGACTGATGGTGTTAGATCTGCCAAAATGTTACAGAAATTCATTGATGTGTTTGAAGAGAATATGTACATTGTACTTTCTTTTGGACATGAAGATCAGAATTGTAAGTCGGGTATCTCCACACACACAGAATATTCTCTATTTAAATTAGGCCTGATCCGAATCCTCCAGAGACCTCTTCCACTTTTCAGATGCCTGTCTGCATGTAGCACATACACACTCAACAGACAGTAGAGAAATTCACTGAAGAAGTCTCTGATCTGGGCCACTGTCAGTGTACAGCAATCTGCATGATCTCAAGCTGTTCTAGGAACCTTAGGGAAGCCAGGTTCTGTTCTGATGGGGAATGTCCACTTGTTTGTTAATCACTGCATTTGTTTTTGATTTGAGTTTACTCAGATCAGCTAGCACAGCTTTGTTGCAGGATAAAAGTTCCTTCTGCAAGAATGATTTCTACATAAACATTTGACTTCAGTTTGTGTGCTTTCTTGTTCAGCTGCATTACGGGATGCAGTAACCGTAATGGCTAACTGTTGTTTTTATGTCTCTATCTCCCCAGATTGCTGGCAACATTCGGGCTGTCCAAGATGCAATAATACAGAAGGATGATAGGCTTTCCAAAGCAATGGTTCACTGCGGTTCGTTGCATGTCACAATGTTAGTGATGCATTTATCCAGCAAAGAAGAAATTAGCATGTAGGTATTTTGAAAATGTAGTTTCATTGGTGGAGTTTGCAAAAAGGTAGAAAGAATAACTGATGCTTTTTGTAAGCCCTAAATTACTGGAGTTACTGAATATTTAATTCATGTTGCTCTTAAATTTCTAATCTTAATATTAGCTATTTGCATACCATGGTATGTCATGAGCTCTGCCCAAAGTACGCCTTTTCATTGCATTTTTCACAGCATATGCTGAACTTATATGCAAAAAAATCTCGCGTTTGTTAGAGTAGTTATTTCAAAACTGTGTTTTGGTTGTAGAGAATATTGAACAGATTGACAGAGGGGCTTCAGATTTTCATAGCTCAGGAAATGTTATAGGCCAAGTTAGTAATAGTCAATGAAAAACTACAGTGAAATAAGCCTTAGCTCCCAGGTACTGTCTCATGCAGTTAGTTTTTTATGCCTCTAAATGCCTCCAGAATATACTCACACTGAAGGAGAGGTGTTTATATTGCCTTATGTTGCTTCAGGGAAATAGCTGAATGTTTGATCATATAGAAGGCATAAAAGTTGTAGAAAAGCATGCGTATAATACAATGACATATGTATGTAAGTGTTATATGTGACTTTCCATAAAAATGGAATTGTTTGGTTTGGTGGCATTTGCTCTTTATCACACGCTGTATAGCTCTCAGGCAAGTCTAAGGTACAAGTTCAGTGGTTGGTGTGAAGTTCTTAATATGAGTAAGACTCAAGTCAATACACCTGTAATATACAAATGTTTAGAATAGTAGTTTGCGTGTCTAGCTATAATTGTGACTTGAAATGAAAATGTGTTTCACAGTCCTGCTTTGCATGGACTTTCTTGGCAGTTTCTACATAGATGTGGTGTCTAGTAGCTTACATATATATGCTGTTTCTATATATGCACGCTTAATTGCAAAAATAAAATAGCTGACAACTGATGTTAGTTAAAATGCTGATAAATAGCCTGCTGGTATTATACAAATATCTGGGAATCCTTCAGTGTTTATATATCAATGTTGTGAATTGCTCATGAATCAAAATTCATTATATTCTTGTAATTCTGTTAAAAAAAAAAAAGCCCCACTTTTTCTATCTCCCCAAGAGGAGGTCTTTCAGGGGGCTTTCATCATTTTTATATTGTAGTGGTCTTAAAAGCCATGCAGGTCATACACCGAATTATCTAGATCAGTAACTAACAAGGTGCAGTGAGACATAGCTTGAGTTATGGTAACACAATTACTAAACAGTGTGTCTATTAAGTGTGCGTGGCAAATCACTTTTATCCCCAAAAGATTTTGCTTTTAAAGTACAGATGGCTTATAAGAAAGAGTTCAAGGTAATCCAGCAAGTAGTGGAAGATATTTTGGCTGAAAACACTTAATGCTTACAAATAACGAGTTACCAGTGCGTCTAAATCAGTTGCTCTGTTTGTTTTTCACACTTGTTTCCTTGAGTGCTGTAATACTAAATCCTTGAGGCCTCAATGTTCTTACCTCTCCTCTTGTGAAGTTATGAGTTTGTAGCCTTCCTCCTTCAACACTCTGAAAAGAGAGAAGTAGCTAACCAGGAACAGAAAGGAAAGCAAAGTATCCTAGATCTGCTGGACTCCTCCTCCATGTTCCTTTTGTCTCCTGGAGTAGACACACCTGCCCAGGTTGATGAGGGAACTGTGGTAGCACCTGAGAATTGGTGAAAACAGTGAGACCAAGATTATTATTAAAGGCATTTAAGTATGAACTTTTTAAAAAAAGGAGTGTGAGAGGTTATATCAAAGGCAAATATACCTTGTCATTAATAATTATTTTTTTACAGTCCTAAACTGTATTTCAAAAGAAATATTGCCAAATTCAGTATCCTTAGCCACACCTTGAGTTCCTCTCAGCTCTTGCTGTCTGATGGCCACCTGGGCACTTGCTTATGGAGTTCTTTTCTGCCTCTCCCAGCAGAACTCCACAGTCCAGGAACACAGGATCTGTCCTCTAGTCAGCAGCTTCCCCAGTGATTCTCCCCTTTCCTGTCCAGGTGCTTCCTGCAGCTATCTAGCTCAGCTGTCCTCAGGTATTCTAGGTTGCATTTTCTATTGTATGGAATTCTTTTTTTTTTTTGTAACTGATGCTTTCTTTTTAACAATCTGTGAGCACTTGAAGACAGAGAAGTTGCATTTTCCTTTCATCACCAACTTTTTGATACCACGTTAATGGAAAGAAATCAAGATCCAGACTGGCAGAAGAACCTGTGTGTAACGTTGAGTTACAGTACTAACTCAAACTGCAACTAGTGATCTGGGCAGCTGAAAGTTCACAGATCCATAAGTTTGGATCCGTTGAGTTATTCAGATATCTACACTATCATGTATTGCCTCTGTCTATACAGAAATGAAATGTGTTGAATGCTATTTGAAGTTCAAACGCGATAAGACTGTTCTAAACATAATATTCAATTGAGCATGACATGGAAATTAAGCTTCTCTTTGTATGGGAATCCAGACCTGCAATTTGCATAGGATCTTTCTAGCAGATAGGCTGCAATCTGGCCTCCATAAATACACTTTACATTTAAGACTGTATAAAACCAAGAATGCAAGGTTTAAAATAACATAAAGAAAGCTAGCATTCCCTTACATGACAAAAAATCCTTGATTGAAATCAAGTAACTTTCTTAACCTGGCCTTGGTTTCAATTAACTGCATGGATCTCAATACTCCATCTTATTAAGTACACTGGAAAAGTGTGTAGAGATGCTTGTATATGTACGTACAGGCATAAAAATACAGACATGTCGGAAATCATGCTGATGCCTTTCATCCAGCTGCTGTAAAAAAGAGTAAAATAAATTCTTGAGAGTTTTTATCCTCTTACTGCCATCTAGTGTTTATAAAGCCAACATTGGTTTAGTGAAAACTTCCAATTCTACAACTAAAGAGCACATGAGAGATCTTTAGAAGGCATTAAGAATATAGGGTTCTTCTTGATTGTGAATAATTTCAAAACAAAAGCGATTCAAAACAAATACTTCATGTTCTCATACAAATACCTAATAGGGCTAATTAAAATGATTAGAAGGTTATGAGTGTTGCTGCTGTTAAATTACATGTGGATTATTTGTGCATGCTACTTCTGTCTTTTAAAGTAAGCATTGGTTTTGGTGATACTTATTTTCCTGTCTGCTCTGAGCTTAATAGTAATTTCTGTATAATTTTATCATTATATTACATATAAAATGTCACTAACATCTGTTTATACTTTTAAGTAACAAGTAGCAAGCTTGAAGGAATCAGAATCTTAGAGCATCCCACTCATAGCAGGGCATGAACAAAAGTAAATTACTTTAAGAATAGAAAACAAAATGCTTCTCAGTAAGCATCTTAAATGTGATGCACAGAGTAGTAGAGACACTGTCATCTTTGTATCTAGTCATTCAGATGAATTCTGTTCAGGAATTACACCTGTGGCTGTCTGCCTTACTGTTTCTGCAGTTTTACAGCGGGGTGCGTGAACCAGTTTGCCATTACATAATAGTGAGAATACTGACTGCACTGATAGTAAGTAGCACAGAAATACCTGAGTAAATAGTAAATTAATACTAAAAATGCTTTTGAGATTTTTGTATAGAGAGATTAATAATATATAAACAATATTAAAATATTTGACTATGACATACATATTTTCTTTCCCCTTGACAGAGCAGTTGGTGCTCTTTCTGACAGCAAGGATTTTGTAGAAGATCTCCTAAAAGGAAAAACCGTGGATTTGTCTTTTCAAGGAATCGACCATTTCAAAAATGAAGTTGGATTTGTGCAGTTGGCAGAAAATGATCATACAGCTATACTTTCAGAAATAGCAGGTACAACTTTTCAATATAATCTTAAGTGCTTTAAAGACTTTCTAGCAACCTTATGAAGTGAGCCTTATCTAGATCATAGCAGAGCACAAATATGAGTAAGATGGTACTAATTTAGTCAACACTGATTTACTTTTAACAGCTGCTATTCTTACACAATTGATTTCTCAACATATCTGAAAGGGACTTTAATTATAGTGCCATTCTCTGAGATCTTTTTACTTAGCATATATAAAAAGCACAGCACAAGTTTATAGATGGATAAAAAGACTACCTTGTTCTGGTTCAAACACTGTGTGTTGTTTCTCAGCTGATATGCACTTTATCTGACTTGTAAATTTGCATAGTTCTCTTTAGCGTTCATGCTGAATAGAGTACTGAGAGTTTGGTATTTGTTTCTCTTCTATGGTCTGGGAGTCTTTAAGTTTTCTGTTTCCTCTGTGCAATATGTATCACTCTTAAACCTCACCATGTGCTTGTGTACAGCTGCACATACACACACAGAATTCTATACGTACTTACATATATTTATATAGAGGTATATACATAAAATCAAATAGAGACTTTCTCTCCACTGGAGGATAAAGGGAGATCAGAACATGGTAGACTACCAAAGGAATCAAATTAGAGTCCATGCAGCTTTAGCTTGAGTGGTTTTTTTGGACTGCTTGTGGAACCAGTCTGTGGCTTTCTCAGTGTTAATTGCCTTTGTTTAACAATTATGAAATTACTGAAAAATGTTGCAGGTGCACACTATTACACGTGTGTACCTGCATGAGCAATTCAAGAGGATAACTCTTAGTTAACAGTGGAACTAAGGCCACTGTCTTTGTCAGACACATAAAATGTATCTAAAATAGAGTTCTCAAGTCAGCAGAAATATACAAATTATAAGTCATATAACTGTCAGCTAAGAAACAGCAAACAAAATAAGGTAGAGTGGAGATTTTTTTCTGTCTACAAGGCTATACTTAAACGATGTTGTTTACAGATAGTAAATAAAAATTCTCAGCAAACATTATTAATTCATCAGTGTCCTTTAAAGCACTTTAAAACAATTCCAGCTATTCCCTGAAAAGACTCTTATAAAAAGAGTTCTGCAATATTGATGAATTATCTTTTGTGCTTTGAGGAATTTGAGGTCACCCTACTTGTTTAATGATGCAACAACCCATATGGGGCATTTTGCAGAACAGCAAAGACTGCTGCTGTCACAAAATCTCTTGTGCAGTCCAGAATGGATAAAAAATAGAGAAAGTCTTTATTAATACAGCACTTTCTCTAGCAACTCATTAATTAATTTCTGATATGCCTTAAAATCTTAGTTTTTTTAATGTTTTTTATCACATCTACAAATAAGAAAGTTGAAGTGTCAGTTATCAGAAATACGGCTCTTCTTGTATTCAGTGGCTCACTGACACAATCTTTTATTTGCAAATGATAAAATAGTTCCCTTATCATTATAGAACTGTGTTGTGGTGCATCCTGAAACATTCTTGAGTTTGGAATATTTAGAACATAATCTCTTGAATTAAATTTGAGTATATTTCACATGTTTTCCAAATTTGTTTAATTTGTTTAACATTTTCCTACATTTTCTTGGCTGCAATATCTTTTATTTGAGAGTGCCCTATTTTTGGAATATGTTTTCCCTCTGTAGTATGGTCACTGTATTCCAGTCATAATTATTGTTCTTCAGCTGGTATCGTATCCATTGAAAAGATGAGTATTTTGCTTACACTAACTTCTGGAACTGATTATAGTACCTTTCATCACTTTGGTTGAGCTGAATGCTTCATCTAACAAATTGCATAGTGATGTTTTTAAAGTGCCTTTTGATGCTCAGGTTGTAAAAAAATTAAAGTTGAATTAAAATGATCACATTTCATCTATCATTGTTTTCTCTGTATGGTGTAGATATATTCTGGTGCACTCCTCCACTCAGATACCATGTAGTAGTTTCTGAACTGTACTTGAAACAATAAACATACCTTCTGATACAAAGAAGCATATTAGAAATACACTGAGTTTTTCCAAAAAAAAGTTTCATATATACATTCAAAAATAAGCTGTATGTCAAATATGCCTTGTATGCCTACTCTGGGGATAGTATCCTGAGTATACAATTTAGGAAGACAGCTGCAAGAGAAAATACTGGGAACTCCTGTGAATCAGGATCTGTACACATATACTCTTCTGTGGCTACATGTCTGACATAAGACAACTGTTGAAAATGTATTTTTCCATTTTTTGAGAGCTGTATTCTCTCCAAACGTAGCTTGTCTGTAACATAACTTTGGTCTCTGCTTTTCCCTTACTTGAAAAAGAGAAGGCACTGGAGAGACCTCATTGCAGCCTTCCAGTACTTGAACAGAGCATATAAACAGGAGGGAGAATGGCTGTTTACAAGGGTGAATAGTGATAGGACAAGGGGGAATAGTTTTAAACTGAGACAGTAGAGGTTTAGGTTAGATAGTAGGAGGAAGTTTTCACAGAGAGGGTGGTGACGCACTGGAACAGGTTGCCCAAGGAGGTTGCAGATGCCCCATCCCTGCAGGCATTCAAGGCCAGGCTGGATGTGGCTGGGCAGCCTGGTCTGGTGGTTGGCATCCCTGCACATAGCAGGGGGTTGAAACTCAATGATCATTGTGGTCCTTTTCAACCCAGGCCATTCTGTGATTCCCTGGAAATAGTTTTAAACTGAAGCTCGCAGAAAGAAAAAACCTCCATTGTTGTTTGAAGGATATTAATGATTCTGTTGTCTGTGGAAGAGTGAACTTCTGTAGCTGGTTTGATTTCTGGCAAGATCTAAACTTAGTTTCTTACAGAGTTACTATCGTGTTCCTTCCAAATTACATGTGGTTTCTGCTGCACTCTTAAGGTGAATTCTGATTTCACCTGTTATTTTGTATTCTTGAAAATGTTGAAAGAGGACCATCAGTAACACAATAGAAAATACATTAAGTTCACATTAGCTTCCTTTAAGACACTGTTCCATAAATAACATGGAAGTTTGATGCTGATAACATCTGAATGTACTGAAGTACCATTATGGCAACTTCCATGTCTAGTAACACCAATGTAAACAGAAGTTTGGTAGAGAAAAAAGTTCAGGAAAAGCAGAGGTAATATCAATCTTCTGTCTGTTGTGATTTCCTTCTTATTCCCTAACAACCCATTAACAGAGATTATGATCAGATAATTATCTAGTAGAAATAACACTTTATTTTTAAGTATTAACTGAGGAGCGTGAGAAGTACTGAAATCCATTTTTGTCTAAGCCTTCTAAGAAGACTCTACCTAGAAAACTAAGTACACATAGTAATTTTAAAGAAGTTGTCATTTCTTGTACTTCATTATGCCATGGAATATTTGAAGTACTAAGTGAATTTGAAAAATAACAAATTTCATTTTTACAATTATATTAAAAATGCTGTTAGAAACTGATACAAGTGAATGAGTGAATCCTGTTTGTTGTTTTTTTTTTCTTTTGTTTTTTGGTTTTTTTTTTTTTAATACCCCTAGGGTTTGCAGTTTCAAGTTTACAGATAAATGGTGCCAGTTGCATTCTGGTCACCAGAGGGAGCCTGAATTCCACAAACAAGAATTACTGATGTTTTCACAGTTGACTGTTGCTGTTGCTTTTGATCCTTTGTTTTTCAAAGAAATGTTAAATTATTCTAATTACATTAAAATGTTTAATCAAATGTTTTAGAACTTTTTAATGTAATTAGACTAGGAAAACAAGTAGTATGCCTAACTCCTCTAACTTTAGTTTCCTAAAAATGACATTTAGTCTAATTTCTCTATGCTAGTTTTCATAACAGTCATCATTAGAGAGAGAAATGGAGAGGCAGTCACAGCCTGTTTCTCTAAGTGCATTGCATCTTTACTCAAGCATAACATAGCATTACAACCATGCCAAAGCAGTTTGGCTCCCTGTTGTGCTGTGGGATTCTGCAATCACACACTGAATTCAGCTGTGATTAAAATAACCTTTTTTTTCCTTTGCCAGGTATTTTAACCTTTACAATTTGTCAGTGTAGTTTACTGAAATGCTACATGACTGTCAGCACAAAGGACAGGAGTGGTGGCTGACCTGGGGCTAGAGAGCAGGAGCCTCTTTAAAGATTATGTAACCACATATTTGTCATCTGTCTTAGGGTGAGTTATGTTGCCCTGACTTCAGAGAGCCTAAAGAAATACTTTAATTCAGTTAATTTAGTTCACTTAGTTTCCAGATGGCTGAAGCTAAAATAAATACATTTTGTCTCTTGTCAGTTATTTTTAAACCATGTTGTATGATGTAAAAAATCGTGAACTCGAAACTGTTGTAGTTTTTCATTAAAATAACTGATTTGTAAGAAGTGAACAAAAACCTGTTAGTCCAAATCCCTAAGAACTCTATTCAAGATATACTGCTAGGGTAGGTTAGGCTTTTTTTCCAGTCCATGTACCTATGTTAGTTACTGTTCCTATGAATGCATGTACTTCTGATCATAAAGTTTTTCCACAAACTCATAAGAGGTAAACAACAAGCAAGAAAAACAAACAAAAAGGAATAAAGCTGGAATGTTGTTGGTCTGTGTAGAAACTTGGCTCATGCACAGCACAAAGAAAATCATGCTCTAAAGTTCAAAGTAACTGGCAGTTTGATTTTTCTTTTCTTAAAAAATATAAAGTATGTATGTATTGGCTGATATAATATTATTATTTCACTCATCAGAAAAAAAAAAGTAGTTTTGCTGATTTCATTACAAGAGCCAAGACACCTACCTGGTAGTAGACTTGCACATTGTTCATGCCTTTTGATATGATGTAGTTTTCTGCATGAAGCCTTTTCTAATTAAGCCTTTTGCTACATGCCAGTTTTCATTTTAGGCCCTTTGAGTAGACAAATGCTGACAAAAGAGGCATACATTTTAATGAAAATAAACAATAACCATTAAAGCTCAGCACCAGTTAATTTTATGAGTTTGCACTCCTGTAGGTAATCGTTATTAAACACTAACAAAGTATCATGCTCAAGATCTTATAATTCATTAGTGAATGAATAATGCTGTGACCAGCAAAAGAGGCTGGAGGGGATATGAGGAGCACTGGACTGGGGGCCTGGCTTTGTACTGCACTTACACTCAGGTGGGGTCTTAAAATTCAGGACCAGCTGCATGGCAGGAGGCAGAATAGAAAAAACGTCTAGCCTGCTGAGAAAAATGCAAAAATATGATTTGACTCTATAATGAAGGCATTTTCAGGGAAGTACAGAAAAGGCAGATGTAAAGGGGATTCTTTTGTCATGGTGACAAAGATTTAGGAAGTACTGGGATGAATTAAAAGCACTATCGGAACTCAGTTCCATCAAGAACTCACGTTGAGCCTTCACATTATTGTTGTCTTGTCAGGCTTACCTTACATACTAGTATCTGTGTACAAAGTGTGGATTGCTTGATCCAGGTGCTCTCTTGATCTTAATGAATGAAGACATTTGTCTTTTATATACCTGTGTAGTGATGGAGACAAAGAGAACCCATGGTTGCTACTGATACATGTCTGAAATAACTATATAGCTCACTGATACATGATAGTGGTGTGGTGGCAACTCACTATGGAAAAGCCTAAGTAACCATAAAAGAACTGTTGGGAAATATAACTATGTCTTGCCTGCTGGTACAGTGCGAAGCTGCCTATCTGTAGAGAAATGCTGAGTATGTTACTCTCAATACTATTGTGAAAATAAGGATAACATGAAGACCTTATTTGTAACACCCAAACCTTTGCTAAGTAGTAGCCAACAAAATATTCTCCTAAAATAACAACTAGGAACTTAAGAAAAATGTACAATACTTAGTGTGTTAAATTTCTAATTTCAAGTGTAGTTTAACAATTCTTGCTTCCCCTGTGTCTTCAGCTTTAAGAGGATAGTCAGGAATACCTCTACTAAATCTTTTAATTTAGGGAATATGGTTTAGAAATGAACAGAGATTAATAAACTGAAAGAAAATCTACATACAGAATAGTTCCACGCATTCAATGAAATACTAGAAAAGAAGAAGGCTATCACAAATTATTATTCAATATACAATTGTAGCAGGGCAGATCAATACAATGGGAAAGGTGTTACATCAAAGGTGATGGTAAAAGAACAAGCACATTAGAAAGGTGCTATAAGGAAAGGGAATAAGATTACTTACCCATATCACAAGAGTCTAGGGTCACAAAAGAAAACTTCACCAAAGAAGGATCTCCAGGAAGGAATCTTTCCCCAGAGGCAGTCAGCTCTTAAATGAGGTCTAAGGTAGGTGCAGCCAGGCTTCACCCCTTCCAGTCACGCAGGTGAATTGCCTTCACCTGTACTCCCAGAGCTGACCAGGTCCTTTCCCCAGGTGATCTATCAGTGGTTCAGGCTGTGACCCAACAGTTCACATACAACAATTTTTCTATGAATCATTCTGTATTGATCTAGTTGTGGAATTTCTGAGCCTTTCCGGTTTATAGCTGTTTTGGACAAGTTTCATGTATCACATTTCAGGTCTAATTATGGGAAAACAGTTGTCTAATGAATTCAGCTACATCCAGTATAAAAGGCACAGATGACATTCAGTAATTTTGACATTGTAAAAATAATGCACAGAATAATATTGCAGAGTACTTTGAACTGCATGAAAGATGGTCTGAAAGCTGTCAGAAAATTTGTTCTAGGAAGTCACAGAGTTGTATATATAGCCTTTTTGAGGGTATACTTTGAAGCTGCAGATACTGGTCATCCTGAAATTAATAAGGGAAAATACAGATCCTCTTAGTTTTTCAGTCCAGCTAGTAATGTTATGTATAAGGGAAAGATGGTAGATGCTCAGACCCATGTGCATTGTCTGTCTATCGTTCCTGTCACTGGCCTCTGCTTGCTTTCAGTTCAGGTAATCCTCATCATGAAGTTTAACCTTCACATACTTGTTCATTCTTGAAATCCCCTTTCATAAAGTCCCTTAAGCCTGGAACTTTTTTCTGCCCACAACATCCATGCTTCCTATCCCTGTTCTTTTAAAACCCTCCTTATGATTACTTCTTCAGAGGGCCGCATAGATATTAATAGCATTACATTATCTTTTACTCTTTCTGTGCTCTCAGAATAACATTTTGCTTTGTTTCTTTCTTTTCCCTCCATCTCCTCAGATTTCTATTTTCATTATCTCTGAGGAAAGTAACATTGTGGTAATGATATTTGTAAGTCACCTTAACCTGTAAAATGCTAACGTGTACTACAGAACCATACAACTGAAGTTATTTGTAGTGCCAATAAGTGTGACCAATCTCTTGAGCCTGTGATATTTATACAATGATCTGTGCCACAGCAAAGCTGTGTGAGGAGGTTATGTCCGATCACCATGGGAACACACATGGGCACACACATACATATGTAAATAGATCAGATTTAAAACTGCGGTCTCCCTCCAAAGTTGTTTTCTACTTTACAGCAGTTTTTCTTTATGTTTTTTCTTTTTTAGAATTGCAGGCAGGAAAAAAAAGATGATTTTGAAAAGATGATTTGAAACAAAATTATAAATATGTTTATTTAGCACAAAATGAAGACGCCCATGCTGTGTGACTGCTGTTCAGCATTATAAAGTGTAGGTTCTTTACTGTTCCACTGTAACACACATTTATAGTACCATCATAATCAGTCTACCTTGTTGAAAACACCGTGTTTTAAATCCCGTGATTGGCTAAATCACTGTTGTGACACTGAGCTCTTAGAGGAGTTAGGGGCATATCTCTGTAGGTGCCCATCTAGGGGAGAGATAAGACATGGTAGCAGAAGAGTTGAGCTTCATAGGAGAGAAAAAGACTAAGACTACAATCCATGAGACTATCACAGGGTAGCATAAACTTGTTTTTAATAAGACTAATCCTTTGCTGGAGTATCAAAGTCAAGGAGTCCCCAGATGATGCTGTTCATCTGGGAGAACCAAATAAAGGAAGCAGAAAATGGGTTTGTTACCAACCATTTCAGTTTTAAATAAGTCTAACATTTTATTCAGCATTTACTCAGCTTAACAACATCAGAAAACAAGCTGGCCATTGGAAGCACAGAAATACATGCACAGCATTAATACATGACTTAATTTGTACTTCTGCATCTCAATTTGAATAAGCAGCAAACATTTATTTAGTCATCTGTTTTGATATGTTAATCTGTTGTTCATGAATTCTTGTGTGCACAGCTGCATAATAGCTTAGCAGGCATTCAGTGCAAACATAGAACTGTTTCCCACAGACACAAAATAATACAGGTAGGTAAGCTGATCTTGTGTATAACCTCATATCTAAAGCTATTGACAGATAGTAGATTGAGATACATGGATGCATAGATCTATAGTTTATTTGTACATCTGTATGGAAGTTATGCCTTTGCATGCATATGTGCACACATTTGGATGGAGAGGGAGGGAAGAATGGAGGAAAGGGATGGAAGGAAATAGGAACAAACTGAAATATAGGAGATTTGGTCCGAATGTGAGAAAACACTTCTCTACTGAGCACTGGCACAGGATGTCCAGACTGGCTATGGAGCCTCCTCCTTGGCAATGTTCAGAAGCTGCTTGGACGTGGACCTGGGCAGCCTGCTCTGGGTGGCTCTGCTTGAGGGCTCAGACCAGTTGGGCCCAGAGGTCCCTGCCAATCTCAGCCATTCTATGATTCTGTAATATTTGCATATATACATATATATACACAAACATGCACTTTTATATAATCTTCTCATGTAACTAGAGGAATTAAATGAGAAAAGCATAGTGATTGTCCAACGTAACACAATGAGTTTGTTTCACTTGTGGAAGGAAGTCCAGATCAGTTTTGTACCTCATCTCTTGGACTGCATCATACCTCCATCTCCTTCTCTATTTATATGCAGCATATGAATACATCCTGCAGAAAGAGAACTCTAGTAGCTGATTTTGAAACCCTTTACTTTAAAATTAAATTTTGGTGCCTTTCTCATCTCTGTTTTCTCAATGTTCATTTCAAAAGTTGTAATTAAAAATGTTTGCTTTACTCCATTGGCTGGGTAGTATAGTAGTAATTGCAAGAAATAAATTTAGATAGTAATTGAGTGGAGACTCAAAAACAATAGAGTGAAAGCAAATCTAATTTTACTGACTACTGTGGGGCAAGTGACTGTTTATACCAACTATTACCTGTGTTTTGAACAGTGCATTGTCGATTTGCCTGTATTTACTTGGCTATGGAAAAAAGTGGCTTCAGTACTGACAATTAACATTGTCGCACAGCCAAATCTTCTCTCCAGCTGTCCAGTTTTCCACCAAAGACCCAATTCTAGCTTCAACAAAAAACTAAAGAGCTTCATGGGGTCTCTAGAATCTTTGGTATCTGTTCAAGTGAAATATGTCAGCCTTCCAGTTTTAAGACATTTTATACAGAACTATATTTTTAGAACTGTTCTAATATGAAGTCATGCACAAGCTTGTAAAATCTCTTCTTGTATGTGATTTCAAAGTACCTCACAAATATTTACTATAGCAAACAATCAGAAAGATAAGAGAAAGATAGAAGAATGTGTGAACTGGCAGACTTGCGCTAGCCAGCTTTATATGCCTGAATTTTGGTTTGTTGGGCTTTCCTTTTTTTCATCTAGCCTTGCTTTTCACTTCCCAGTGTATTGCATTTCCTTCCAAGGAGGAGAGCAGTGCACTGGATCTGATACAGCTTAAGCATTTCACCAAGAAGTAATTCATGTTACTGCAAATACATGATTACAATAAGAGTAGATTAAATTCATCCAATAGGATTTTTTTTTTCCTATTTTAATTTTAGTTCAAGGATAGTGTGTGTCATCTAGATTTACAGCTAGTGAAAAATTTGAAGTTGTATTTGCAAAGAAAAAAAATGTTAGCAGTTTTTCTGTTTTTCAGTAATAGGAATATTCTGTTTGCCAGTATTATTTTTTGCCACAGGTTATCTATTTCATCTGAACTTTCAAAATTACAACAGATATTTTTCATTTATAGTATTTCAGTTTAAAAATAAAGCCTAATTCAAAAATTATACTGAAATTCATTTCCAAGAAACAAAACATTATATTGGCAGATTAGCTTTGATATGGTATGCTAGGTCTGTGTAGCAGAGCTGCTTTGACCTTTGTGGTAGACAAATGTGTATCTCAAAATTAGGAAAAGAACTTCAGATGCAACAGTGAAGCCTAAAAAAGTAGAACAATAAGAATTTAACTTCAGTATACTTAGCATGTCTTCCAGCTCTTCTGGCTCTGCCATAAATTCAGTGACAGACTTTATAGCTTCCAACTTCAGGATTCCTTTAGTCTAAGAGGGATATTACCCAAATAGATGAAATAGGACTTATCACAGAACAATATTTTTAAAGACAGAAAATTTTGTTATTTGTCTATCGTCTTCCTGGAGTTTGCAAAACTTTTCAGTGAGAACTCCTGGACTGTTTTAATCTGATGGCAAAAGAAAGCAGCACTGATTGCTATTTAATTGCCATTATCTTACTAATGCCAAATTTGTGACCCATATTAATTGCAAATACAAGAAGATTTTCACATGAAACAGTGAATACCTTTGAAGTTGTGTGGAAACATCTCTGCCTTTTGGTACTTTTTCTTTTTTTAAAATAAATTGGCATGGTTGTGACTCGTACTACAGTTGGAAACACACTTTTAAGCATTCTGTGGTTTAATTTCTGAGTTCCTCTACATTTTTTTCCCCCCTCAGAGACTATGAGGAAGATATTTCATGAAAAGGGCATCTTGGCAGGAGAAGAAAGAGCTTTTAAGCCCCATCTGACCTTTATGAAGTTGTCAAAATCAGCACAGCTTCGTAAGCAGGTGAGCTCACATTTCACATAGCTTAGCAGCAATCTAGAAAGTTTAATTTGTAGATGAACGAAGGAGTTGCTTATGCTATAGCATCATAGTTTTACATCTTTGTTGCCAGCTGAAGAGGTAAGACTTTAAAATAGTGGTATGTTATAAGGAATAATTAGGAATACATCTTCTGTGTAAAAAGCAGTCCTATACTGTACTGTAGGTTAATACTCTTGATATTCGCATTACAGTAAAATCATAGCCTGTTTTCTTTTGTGGAACTATGCAAAGCAAAAAGATGGAATTACTTGTTCAAAAGTACAGAATTAGTACTAAAGTGTAGATCACTGGAAATGCTGTCACAGTATTTATATGCTGCTTGTGTGGATATTGTTTGGTTACTCTGTGGGAGAAAATAAGAAAATAAACAGGGGAATTTATGTGTTGATTATGCATAATATGCAGGCAATAAATAAAATATGCAATTTTGATTGAATATGTTTTGGTAAATTACACAGTAGTGATAAAATGCAGCATTATATTCTCTTGCAGATATCTATTTCTTGCCCATTTATTAGCTTTTTTGACAAGAAAAATAGACAAACATAGAAGTAAGCTACAATAACTATAATGAGAAATATAGAGAAGCAGTAATAGGATATCTAGCTTTTTGTTTCACACTAACTTAACAGTAATTTATTATTAACATAAGATATATTCCATAAAATTTATTTGCTGGCATTGCAATAAAATGCTTTATGTAACCTTTCAACATTGGCTCGGAAAGTAATTTTCAAAAGAAGTATTTTCTAAAAATAAGGATTAAAGTACATAGTATAATTACTGTCATGTGATTTAGCAAGCATTAAAGTATTTATTCATTAGAAAAAAACTACAAAATATGAAAAGTGAAGATCTTAATTAAGGAATATTCTGAAATCAACTGGAAGATGGAATGAGTTCTGAAATGCATTAAGTAGCTTCAGGGACATAATGCATAGTTACTCTGAAGCGAAATAAGAACTTGTCTGCAGGTTGTAGGTGGTGTGTTACAGCTCATAAAATTGTAGGATGAAGCTTTTGCTTGTATTAACAGCTGCTTTTTAAAACATTCTAAAAATCCACAGCTTTTCTAGAATATCAGCTGTTCATCAATGTAACTGTTTTGTTAAAACATCTCAGATAATCAAGGTGCTTTTTTGCCAGTCTGCTTTTTTTTTTTTTAAACATTCATCTACCTTGCATGAAGTATTGGCCAGGATACATATTTTCTGTGTTCTGATATTCACAGCTACTGACAGAACTGGGTCGGTGTCATTTCCAATCATCTTCCTTAGTCCTCTGTAATACTGGATAATACACACAGTATTCTAAAGATGCACTGTTTAGAAGATATTATGTATTAAAAATCTGTAAATGATCAGGAATTTTTGTCAGTCAATCCACTGTCTGGCATTAGCATCAGTCTTCTCTATCATTTTTTTAAACTGTGTCCATATATTTAGCAAGATAGTTTCATTGCATTTCCTGACAACAATAAATAACAACATGAAATGCAGAAATTCTATCTATTTTGTAGTACATCTTAACATAATGTTTGATTGCATTTTCGGATCATATAACAGCATGAAAACCAAGAAATGGAGAGTGGATGACGATGGCATGAGAAAGCATATAAAAGAGTAAACAGAACAAAGTAATTGACTTTAGTTCACAGCTACAGCTTCAAAAATATATTATTATTTTTTTAAATGTGAGATTTCTAATTTGAATCAGTACTTTAAACCATTCTCCATACAATGACATCTAAATTCCACCAACAGTTCCTTTTGTAAAAATAATTTTAAATATCTTTTTACATTTTGTGACCTATGTATCTTCTGAGGCTTGAGAGTTGAGAGTTCTGAGACTTGAACTTTGCAAAGTTGTCACGGGTATTTACAATTTAAAAGAGTTTGAGAGTTCAAAATGAAGAAAAATCTCAAGAAAACAGCTTTCCACTTTGAAGTCACATTAAGCTGACCAAATGATAAATGTTTTTTTTTAAAAAAAAAGAAAAACAGAAAAACCAAAAAACACAACCTTGGAAATAGAAATTAGTAAAGGATAACATTTCAGATAAAGTGGGTAAGGAAAGAGCTGTCTGAGTGCCCTCTCAGCTTCTCAGGTTAAAGAACCTTCTTAACTGCTCAGAAGTGGAGAAACTTATTCTTCACATTCAGCTTGACAATCCTGAAATCAAATGTGCATGAAAAACTTCCCCACATTAAGCAGGCACAGTGTGTCTTTGGGTGCCCTTTGGAATAAGACAAAGGGAGATAATTTACTTGCACATGCCTAGTTGCTTCCACAGCTGACTTGGATGATAAGAATACTGGGTTAGTATCATCATCTTCTGTACACAGAACAACTGAAACACAGTGAAAGAAGTAACTGAGTTTTGCACTTAAAAATAACATTTCTATTCTCGTTTACCTCACTATCCTGCTACATTGCTGTAGGTCAGTCACAACCCCTCTGTGTTTCATTTATCTGCTATTTATTTCAGGGAGTGTTGTGAGGCACACCTGATAAATGCTGTATAATATTCAGAGATCCTTTAGTACATAGTGCTGCCTGAACTGCAAATATGATGAAATGGATTTTGTTAGTAGAAGACTGACAATTACACTGCTCAGATAGCATCTGCTTAATTAAAAAGCTGTATATCCTTAGTTCAGGCATAAGTTGACAAGAAAGTATTCCAAGACTGTAATTTAAGAATATTTGACATATGGTATTCCTCTATGCAGCACATATTTAGAATGCAGAATGTATAATTAATAAAAGAGAATATATTTGTGAGAAAAATCTATAAACAACACTTGTAAGTATAATACGTGGCTATCATTCAACTTCAGTGGTAATAAGATGTGAGATGTTATTTTGCAGGCAGTATTATTACGACTACACTGAAAGTAGCAGCAACTGCACAGTTTGTCATTTACTCTTGTATTTTTTAACGTAATTTATGTTAAATTTTTGTCACTATCCTAGTTTCATTAGAGATAACAAAAGTTACTTACTTTGTAGTATCATAAATGCACATCATAAAAGGAGGAAATTCTGCACTGAGTCTGCACTGAACTGTCTCTGATTTCAGGTTTTTTTGGTGGACACTTATGCTCACCTTCTTGCTGTTGTCAGTGAAACATACCAAACAGATAAAATGTTTAGTAGCTATGTTAAGTACTTCAGTGTTAGTAATTATGAATATAACTTTTTTTTTTCTCATACAATTTTTTCTCTTGGATTAGTGATAGTGGAATCTCAGCTTCCTGAAATCAAGTAGAGCTGAAGAGAGATCCAATATATCTGCTGATTCTGTCTGATTAGCAATACTGTTACGGTTACAGACAATCAGTTATCTAATGTCTTTTCTGTCTTAGAGAACTTAGACAAGGCACTTATGCTATTGCAGGGAAGGTTATTACTTCTGTGGTAGTTACATATCATGCCTCCTCTTTATTCATGTTCATGTACGTGTTGCATACACAGTGATCAAATGCTGGGTTCAGAGTCGATCCTTGGCACTGACAGAAGTGAAACAGACTGCCTTTGCTCTGGTATTAATATTTTAAGTTTTACTCAATAGTTGAAAAAAATGCTGGTTCATGTCTTAAATGCCTAGTATAGTTTACCATTTCCTGGACTTGTAATTTTGTTTTTGTACTCACAGAGCATAGTTATATATTCTTACTCTGCAGGACCATAAGAGAGTGATTATCAATAAAACCTAAGCGTTTCCCCTCTAGTTAGACCCCACTGATTCTGACTCCCATTCTTTTTATATCAGCTCTTGGAATCTCTTGCCTTTCCGGCCAGAAATGCAGCTTTATTAAATGTCACAGAGCTCATTAAATCCCTCTATATTTCCATTAACCAGTGTCTACATTAGTAGTTTGTACTGTAACAACGTGATTTGTTGATCTGGGAGTCCAAGGCACATACTTCTATGTGATCCTTTGATGATGATTCTAAAATGACTGAAATGATTACTTCAGCAGTACACAAAACAATAAACACTTTGTTTTTATAGTGTCATGAGACCAGCAAAACTATTTTGATTTTTCTACAGTATTTTTTCAATCTGAGAATCGAACAGTAGTGGCTCAAAATGCATGATCCAGCAGCTGGAAGAGGTTCTTGAATTCTCCTCTTTCAGTCTTCCTGCTTTCATATCATGCACCATACAGGGATATATAACTTCCATACTGATTTTAAACAAGAATAAGAAATGACATACACTATAGACAATTTTTAAAAGTGAAATGTAGTGTGAGGCTTTAGTCATACTCATTATTGTTGAAATTAACAAACCATCCTACTGAATATGGCAGATATCTTGTAATACATGCTTTTAGATATAGCCATGCTATAGAATTGAGGCTGCAGAGGGCAACACCTCTTTATGCATGAACTCTTCTAAGTTCACATTAGGATTATCAAGGTCTAGGTTAAGAAACTTTTCAACAACAGCCTTGCATTTTTCCATCTGGTCTCCTTTTGAAGGATGATCAATACGTTTGATAGCTTTTCCATTGCGAATCAGTTCTGATACTTCCACTCCTCTTTCAATAATTTTGGCAGGCATTCCAGCTAGCGCAGCAATGTTGGCAGCATGACTAACAGTGGATACTCCTTGTTTGATCTGATAGAAAAACACCAACTCATCTCCATCTTGGTGAGTCTCCATGGTCAGGTATTCCAGAAGAGGTGTGTCAGGCAAAAGTTCCAGCTGCATTAAGCTGTGAAAATTAGTGGACACAAAGACCTGTGGACACTGGGTACCTTGATTGATCCAGTACTTCAGCACAGCAGCCAGAAGGGCCAGGCCATCTAGTGTGTTGGTCCCTTTGCCAAACTCATCAATAAGTACCAACGACCTCTCTGTGGAATTGTTTACTGCCTTGGCAACCTGGTTAAGATCAATCATGAATGTGGAGAGTCCTACAGAAACTGATTCCCTAGTGTGGATTCTTGTGTAAATCCCATCAATTGCTCCGATCTCTGCCTCTGCTGCAGGCACATAACTGCCAATTAGACCCATAAATATTATAAGACCTACTTGCTTTAAGTAGACACTCTTTCCAGATGAGTTGGGCCCAGTGATTATCTTTATTCGTCTGGTAGCCTCACCACTGTTCACAGGATTAGCCACAAATGTCTTTGCACACAGTTCCATCAGTGGATGTCTTCCATCCTTGATGTGGAAGCCATGGCGCTGAGTAAAGTGTGGCCTGCAGTAGGAGTTCTCCCGGGCCATCACTGCCAAAGCCAACAGCACAT
This sequence comes from Phasianus colchicus, assembly GCF_987193195.1. Taxonomy (NCBI): domain Eukaryota; kingdom Metazoa; phylum Chordata; class Aves; order Galliformes; family Phasianidae; genus Phasianus; species Phasianus colchicus. Next base: position 57,217,683 of record NC_143437.1, on the reverse strand, counting down.
CCAGGTGTGCAGTATACTCAATCACGCTGTTAAGCACTTCAGACCTCTCCAAGATCTTTGCCTGCAGCTGGTGCATAATAAGTGTTTCTTGGTCTCTTATCTCACAGTGCAAGTCACCCAGCAGGCTGTCTAGCTCCTTAGTTCTAGCACTTCTGTAGTGCAGTTTATCCTCTGACAAGAACATGAAGTCCAAACCTTCAATTTCAAAGTCACTTTTATCCACCATATTTGGTAGCCGTGGAATGGAGAGAAGGAACCCAATCAAAGGAATGTAGATCACACAACAGGAAGGAATATGGCTGTCCAACGTTTCCAGTTCTTTTTGTGCCACTTCTGTAAGAAAGTCTGACAGACCCATTAGCCTTCGCTTCTTTTCATCAATGGTGGGGTCCACGTTGGGTCTAACAGTGAAGCGATTTTGTGAGATGCTGCCTTCAAAGTCCACCACTTTGCTGATGAGACTAGCAATGTATTGCAGATCATCAGTGAAGACACGTGAAATAATCTGAAAGAGTTCAATACTATGGGGCAGAGAGCGACATGTGTCTCTAAGGCACAGTGCACTGCACACTGTCTTATAGAGTGCTTGCCAGTCACTAACTTTTGTATGGGATAGAGTCATTCTTTTTAGAATAAGAGGCACATTTTTTATATTCCTGAGGCAATCTTGAAGGGTAAGGACTGTTTCATGGTTCTGAGCCAACAGGAAGAAGTGGATAACATCCAGCCGTTTGTTTAGCTCTGTCAAGTTCCGAGTAGGTCGCGTAAGCCACAGCCTCAAAAGTTTTTCTCCCCGTTTGCACCTACAGCGATTTAAAATCCCATATAAACTGAATCCTTCTTTTAATCCACTAGAAAGCTTATACACAGAAGGATGGATATCACTTTTAAATATCTGTAGGACACTGTAAGTGTCTTGGTCTATATTCACAGTTTCTAACACCACAAACTTTCTAAAGGCCAAAACAGGAACTGCAATACCGCTTTCTTCTAGTTCAACTCCAACCCTTCTCCTGTCCAGGTACTTAAGGAGCCCCCCTAATGCTCTTATCATGAGTGGGCTCTCAAAAGGGATGACTGAGGACAAATAAAGAATTTTTTCTGTTGCAGTCATATGGGATGGGATAAATGGAAATTGTCTAGATAGGATTCGTTGCTTGCTGACTTCTAGGCCAAAATCTGTGTTAGGAAACAGGACAATTTCTATTTTTCCTTTATCGCTATCACTGTCTGCTAAGTTTGTCAGGAAATTGGCAATATTCTGATCCTGTTTTGCACTTGTCACTATGCATTTAGGATGAACTTCCCCAGTCACTTTTTGCAGTAGCTCAAGGCCTTCGCTATCAGGTGTATCAGGCATGAAGTAAACTGAGCAATCTTCTGTATCATAGTAAGCAACAGCAAACTCCCCTGCATACCACAAGACAGACATATGTATCTCAGAACACTCTTGCTCCTCTTGTTCAGACGCAAGCAGCGGTGGCAAGGGGCAACTCGTGGCTGACGTGGCACTCATTCTGTTGGAGAACAAAATCCCTGACTGGATGTGGTCCAGTGCAACCTGCTGCAGGCTACTGCTTTGAGCCAGGGGGCAGACAGGTGATTGCCAGAGGTCCTTCCCAACCTCAGCAACTCAGACCTGCACCCAGCATTTCTGTGAAGTATTTACGCACCTCCTTCTTCACACAGTGCCAATTTCTGTGCCAGCAGATGAATGTTTGCTGTAGGAGTCAGCCAGTCTCCCCTACAGAAGCCACAGTAACAGCCAACTCTCTGCCTCCAGCTCCACTCCTTACCCTCCACTCATCCTCCTCGCTCACCGGTGGACAGCTCGCTGCGGCCGTGTGAAGCCCGCGACTTCCACCTCGGCCCTTTTCCTCCTTCCCTTCGCCGGGCAGGAGCCTGGCTCCCGGCCTGTCAGGAGGCCCTGCGCCGGGGCCGAACCGCTCCACCCGGCCCGCAGCGCCGCCTCTGGCCGCCGCGATGCCAGCCCGGCCCTCGGCCGGCGGCGGGCTGTGCTGCTGCGCGGGCTCTTCGCCTGGCCGTGTGCCCCATAGGCTTCCGCTCACTGTGGCACTGCTTCAGGGGCCGGGTGTTTTCTTCCTCCCCACCCAGCACCCAAGTATAGCACGTCTTCGTAATCGAGTGTCTGTAGCTTTCCCATGTGGGAGCAGCTCCTCTTCTCCACTGCTCCAGACACGTATAAATGAGCCATGACCTTCCCGTGCACCTGCATTGTTTCATCCTTTCGCCATCAGCACCTCATTGCAGCCATTGCAGGCAGGGCTCCATCAACTGCTCCAACTTACTACAAATATCATTCAGTTTTCCAAATATCTTCCAGGAATGTGTCAACAGCAAACCTCGATTCCTGACCATTTAGCATTTGATTCACTCATGACGAGTCTGTTTTTGACAAGCACCATCCCAGCCCCTTTTGAATGCTGTTTCTTATTGGAGCATGATGATCTCAATCTCTTCCCTGGATTCCTCCCTCATTTTCTTCACCGACTACTTGAGGCTTCACATTTTGACAAGCATTCTCCTGGCTGAAAAGGTCTTTCTTTAAATTACTGTTGGAAGACTAAGCGTATTTCAAAGAACTGTCAGCCAGAGAACACCAACTGATGATTTAGTTTCAAAATAACCTTAGTATCTAAGAACTAATTTAGCCATAGAATATCATATTTTAAATAACGAGTGAGTTTGGAATACACTTATACTTGCAAGGAGATTGCGTACCTTAGATAGAAAACATCCACCACTAGATGTCATCATTTCAGAGATTAAAGAACTGGAAAGACATTTCTGACCTGGTTGAACAAGACTTACGGTGATAGAACCAAATGTGCAGGTTCTTAGAGAAACAAGGTTCTTCTGAAGTGAATCTTTATTGAAGTAAAAACTCAGTAGAAATGCCTCCGGTTAGCACATATTGCATGTGAGTGACTGTGAAGGGATCACAAGAAATGAGCATGTGCACTGCTTAGACAAATGAATGTAGTATAAAGGTATGTGGAAAGAGAGAGCATCTGTCTGCTTTGGGGGATCTGGTGGAGGACCTTTTCAGCGTGGATGGGGATAAAAGAAAAGGAAGAAGCCAAAAACTGGCATATGGAGACACAAGCCTAACTAACGTGATTAAGGAGACAGCAACAAGAGTTAAACCTAGTCAGCACAATGATTGCTATGAGTGTGTGGAGTGTGGGAATGTTTATTTCCATCAGACTGTCTAGTAGAAGGCCTTGTCAAATGGGGTGATAAGGAGAAGAGGGAAGCCATAAACAAAATGTGTAGAAACACAAAGCCATCAAGTAAATGTAACACAGGCAAAACCAAGAAACAAACCCTGCCAATGACACTATTTGGTGGGCTGCTGGGAAAGTACAGGCAAAATAGGACATTGCAACTGTTGGTTTGTGTAAAACTTGATTGTCCAGGATGTTACAGTGGTTGGTGAGACTACAAACTAATGGAGGAAAGTACTGGGGAAGGGGGTATTGGAGAAACAAAGGAGGGACAAAAAAAGAGTGTAAAAAATCATGTAAAACAGCACTTGCTTCACCCCTGGAGCCTGTCCTGTTTTATTAAATCCTCTCTTAACCAGCTGTCTGCATAATCTCATTCCCAGTCCTGTGTGTGTGCTGCAAGGATGAGGGGCCAGCTACTGGCAGGACTGGTGTGTGTGAATTTGGAGTTAGGGCAGTGTGTGAGTTGCGCAGGCCTGCTGTGTGAGTGGCTGGAGCCAGTGGAGTCTCAGTGCCAGATGCTGAGGTGAGTAGGGTCTGTCTGCTGTCTGCCCTATCTGTGGGTACTGTTGCACCAGTGTCTTGCTGGGGCACTCCCAGTAATGTGTATGTCCTCTACACTTCTGCCTGTGTCTGGGGGTACATGCTCAGCTTTCCTACCAGTGGCACATGCACAGAGGACAGCAGCAAGTACATCCATCACAGAGCCTGTGTCCCCACAGTGCCAATCTGTTAGAAAAAAAACCCCAAAAACAGTATATATTTTCCTGTTTGATGACCTTGAAAACAAAAAACTGCTCTTGAGAAACATTTGAGATATTTCTCCATAATAACTTGCCTGGTGCTGATATGGAGAATAATTTACAGTTAAGTGTTCCATGAAAACTGTTGCAAACCATTTGAAATTAAAGCACTTGCAGTGTTGTGTATACTACATGACTGAAGAAGAATGAGTAGAAAGGAGGTGTAATGACATTTTTAATCCTTTGTTTAAGTTCTGCAGTAGATAACTGCTTAGCTGAAACAGAATATTTGGCATAGCATTGTTTCAGTACTCTTCTTTCATTTTGAAGCAAATTTCCATTCTAACAATACCTCTGGTTAAAATGAAAACTATAGGCATTAAATGTGAAAGTTCAGTCTTCTAGCAGATCCTGTAATTGAACTTTATATTGATATTTAAAGGTGAAAAAAATTGACTCAAGCCTTTACGAAGATTATAAAAGCCATTATTTTGGAAATGAAATCCTGCATCGCTTTGATCTTTGCTCTATGTTGAAAAAAAAGCAACCGAGTGGCTACTACTACTGTGAGTCCTCTGTTTTTCTTGGTAAGTACATCTTCATTTTCCTCTTTTATCAATGGTGTCTATAATTTATCTACATGAAAAGCCATTCTTTCTGCAGTGTGTGTTAGGAAATTTTTGTAATAATATCCATGGAGTCTGACAGAAGTCTGTCCTTCAAGTCTTGGCTCTCCAGGTATACTGGTGTATGCTTCTTGATGACAGCTAAAGCTTGTGGTTAACTATCCATCCCCAGTCCCATTTCTTATTCTAAAATGAGTGAGAGCTCATCTCTCTTTTGACTACAAAGGCAGCGTGTGTTACCAAATTTGATTAGACACAGTAACTAGAGATGATTAATTATAAATGAAATATCTCTGGTATGGGAGAGATGTGACTTCATTTATTCATATATAGAGAGAATTTAAATGATGTAACAGATTTAATAACTTCTCAGAGTATCATCAACACTTCTGACGTTGTACAGATACCTTGTGCAGAACATTACAATGCCAGAAATTACATTTGTCTACTCCTGCTTTATTTGAAATTTCACTCAGTAGTTATTCTAGGCTTGAATTCTGATTTTGCCACAAATCATGTATAGCTGGCATTTCAGGTGGTATGCACAGAAGGTCTATGCACTGAGAGTCTATGGGATAAAGGCACTATCATAAACCCACTTAGTTCCCACTAGCTGATGGTATAGCTTGGTTGAGACAACTGTTAGTCATATTAAGAACATGAGTTAAAATAGTCTTCAGTGGAATGTTTAGAAAATGTTTAGGATATTTACTTAAATACAGTCAACCCTTTCAACCTAGGTATATATTGTGTAATTTATTATCTTGAAAGATACCATTCCCACAGTTTGGAGATCTTTAATGGGATGACAGGCTAGTAGTCATACAGCAAAATGAAAATTTTTAATATTAATTGTAAGTTTTTTTCCCTTTCCTAATTAGGCAGGATCTTTCTTTGTATGTGCTGTGTCAGATGTGAATCTTAAAAGAGGTTTAAAACAGGGAACAGATCATGGTCTTAGAAGGTCAACTTATGTTTTTTCTTTGTAAACCTGTGATTTTATATTTTGGGTCATGTCAATTTTAATGTAGTGGTGTTTGAGGACATGAGATACTGACATTCATGCCAAAAGCTCATGTGAAGACTTAACTTTGGATTTTTCCTTTAGAAATAGAAATTCAGAAATGGAGCAAAACTTTGTTTTGCATGTTGTTAATGAGCAGTGGTTCCTGTTCAATAAGAATATGGATAGTCTTAAATGTTAATAAATTGAAGTCTTCACTTTGACATACTCAAGGAAAAAGAGAACATCTGTTCTTGTGTGGGTCCTCTAACAAGAAGAAAGAAATACAAAAAATCTCTTACAGGTGTCCTCAGCTACAAAATGCTTACTTAAAGACTATGATAAACTAATCCTCGTATACATTGCAGCATTTTCTAGAGTTCTGGTAATAAGCAGAAATATTCTTAACAAAAATTGACCAGAGGGATATCAACAAGCAAGTCAGTGGATATAACCTTTTCAACTTAAAAGCATCCTAGCTTTATTAATGAAAATATTCATGACCAAGGAATGATGGAATCCTCAGAAAGAGCGAATAAAACATACATTAGGGAAGTCTTTCAAGACTATTGTCATCCCTTCTAGCTCAATAGAAACATCTTAATTGTAGACAATTTTAAAGGAAAGCCATGACTTCATCTTTAAGGACTAAGAAATCTTAAAAAGAAGAAAAATTCTACTTATTCTGAAGATGCATCCTTAAAGACTAAGAAATCACAAAAAGATGGAAACTTCGCAAAGGTAGTGTGTCCATTCATCCTCAAATTCTGCAAAATCCTAAAAGGCACAATGAGCAAAAAATAAAAGGAAAACTGCTGATACAGGCATCTTTTCTGTCTGAGCTGATTTCAGTGGAAAGCTACAACATTCTAAGGCTTGAAATGGACAGAAATACATGGGATTAATTCATTATACTCCATTTTTTTCCTTAACAAATACTATTCTTTCATCATCATAAAAACGACACTGGGTTTGTATGCCTCATCTGCTGTTTTTCACCTACTCTTCAACATCTGAAGTTGTTCATACTTAATGCTATGTCAAAGCTAACTGTAGTGGAGAAGACAAAGGGTGTTTATAAGCAGTTACTACCATTTCTTAAGTTTCTGTTGTTTGGAGCAGATTTCCATAAACACTGCTACTAAAAGGTAGTGTTGTTTCCAGTACCCCATGTAGGGCATAGGTGGTAACTTGCTTTGTGCCTTGTCGTACCTTGTTTCCTTATCCTCCAACACTGATGGTGGAAGTGCTTACTGGTCCTCAGGTCTGTTTTGAGGAATAATTATATTAAATACTTACACAGTACTTTCAGCATGCCAGTCACTTTGCAAATGCTAAATATTATTTTGTGTTAATGTTTTTGTTTGCACTTAGGCCATCTTTATTTAGATTTACTGTTACAAAACAAATAGAAAATACTGCCTGTGGTATAGATTAAAAAAAAAAAAATAGGATGGCTCTTTAAATTAGTGACAACAAATATTGCAAAATCCAGATCAGTCAAAACCAAAATTAGATTTATTTATACATCTCTCTTTCTCTCTTAAATCTAATATTTTTTACTTGTGTTATGGATTTTTTATAGCTATACCTATGCGTATACATATCTCTAATATCTGCACATACATTTGCACATCCAATTAGGTACTTATATATATTCAAATATTTAGAAAAAGAGAAAATAAAAGATTATTTACCATGGAACAACATTTTTCATTTGGATTAAAGTAAGGCTCAACTACTCACAAATATACTTCAGAATGTTTTGGAATACATATCTGATTAAGGAATGTGGTAAATAGCTCATTACAGATAAAAGCTCTTTAGAAGTATATTTGGTAGATATTGACAATATTATTTTGGAACATTTATTTAAATCTCTGTACTTCTTGAACGTTTTGTGTTAGCAGCATTTGAGAATGCTAAAATGAGATAGTCTTTCAGCTTTTGAGTGTGAGTCTCATTAAATGTTTTTAACAGCAGTCAATCAACTGGTATTCAAAGCAAGAATCAAATGCTTCTTTGGCTTTAACTGAGCTGTGGTGTGATAATGCCAAAAGAATGTATGGGAAGTGTAATTTCCATAATCTGAATTGTTTTCATATGAGTACTACATCTGGCTTTCTCTAGTCGTAATATTTGGATAGATGTTCTTCAATGACATGACATGAAGAAAATGGAGCTTTCTAATCCCCATTTTCCTCAGACCTTCAGAGAGTCCATACATCTTTCCAAAATGTATGCATCTTGTTTTCCTAGTCTTGTGTACATTCTAAATGCAATAGTAGAGGAAAAACAGCTATGTTTGAACAGTTTAAATTCTTTATTGTTTAATTTCAGAGAAGGAGAAACTATTTTAATGAAATTTGAAAAACTCAATATTTTAAATACTTTTAAATGTTTTAAAATATTGTTTGAATAGGGGCTTTAGTAAACATAGCTAGCTACAGCATTCAAGTAAACATGGGAGGGAGTCAGTGCAGTTCTATCAATACGTCAGAAATAGAAAAAATTAAAAATTACTTACTATAGGCGAGCTGTACCCAGCCCTAATTCTTTCTGTGTATGTGCACTCAAGCACAAGCTTTTCCTCAAAGTGCACAGAAAATACAAAGGCAGTATTTACTTTTTGCTACTTAGAGTTTGGCCAAATTTCAAGTTTACTCATCTGGTAAGATGAAAAGATCTCAACAAGGGTCAGATGTAATGCTAGAAGAGAAACACAAATCGATACACAATTAAGGGCTGCATACTGTCATTGCTATTGCTAAGAAATGCCACAACACATACCTGCTTGGTAGCTGTGCGTTTTAAAAACGATTAAAAATAGAGGAAGCATTAAAGCTTGATATAAAGACAGAGGTGGAACACCTGCTGAGATGTAACAATATACACAGTAGTTGAACAAGCTTTGATGCGATATTACAGAGAAACATCCAATATCTTTAGCATAGCCTATAGACACATGCACCAGATTTCTCTGCATCTGCATGCCACCCCCACAGGGTATGTATTCAGAAGTTAGAATTTGACGTGACAGTGACAATGGGATTGAAGCTTCATTCTCAAAGCAGAGATCAGTTGATTCTTTAAAGCAAATAAAACAGCAAGCCAACAAAAAGTGCTTCTTCAGACAACTCACTGTGACACCCATTGTATGTTACCTCAAATCTGAAAGAACAGTGAATGTTGGAATGAGGTGAGCATCTCAATATGTACTCCCTTAGCTGAATGATGGGTCAGTTCTTTATGTCACAGTAGAGATGTTCATTAGACCATCTGGCCATCAAAGGGATCATTATTAAATTTTCTTATGTTAAACACGACTTTGATGTTAAGTATCCTGCTTAAATATTTTTCAGGATCTGTATATTAAGATTTTTGTAGACTTTTGTTTTAAAGAAAATGTATTTATAGTAATAAAAAATAAAATTGAATTATATATACATCAAAGGAAGCTTTTTACCTGCTGAGTGGCTGGTAATACGGTTAAATATGAGACTTCCTATGTGATGTCTTTGAGACAGAAGATCCTCAACAGTAGTCTGTTCTTTGTTGGAAATCACTCAGCTCTTACTCTCTGCCCAACTAGAATTCATATGTTGGGACTGTGTGCCAGGCCAGAGGTTGAAGTACTGTTAGAGCTCCATTTAACGTTTGTAGTCTAGTAGTAGCAATCTGGAATGTGAAATATCAGATGACAACCATTTAGTTGTTGTGGACAAAAATGTAAGAAAATGGTAAAAGAATGCTCTGTTCTCAAATAATTCTTCAAACAGGTGGGTTTTTAAACAGCAGAGCATTGGTGTGTCAGTCCCCATTTCTCTGGAACTTACGTAGAAGGCAGGTGTCCAGTCTGCTTTCTGCAGTCTCTGAAGTGGGAGACACCTGCAGACAGTCATTCATCCCATCCTAAAATACACATCAGATAGGCAAGAGCTAAGAGGTGTCTAATATAGGCAAGAAGTGAATCTATGATAACCCCATTTAAGCAGTTGTTAGTATTTGTTTATTAGTTTGCTTGTTAAATATATTTAGCCCAACTAAAGGATGTATTATATTTGTAAGATGTTTGTGTTTGAGGGAGATCAATAACCTTATAAGCAGAACATGTTACAAACAAAACATATTCTTGCAGACTGCTGTTCTTAGGCCATTGGAATTGTTTAAGTAACTTTTTTAATAGCCTCAGTTTAGGATGTAGTGGTGCACCTTATGCTTCCACATTACATTTTACAGTGCTAGCCAGGCAGCTGGTTTGACCCGACTGTGATTAATTTTATTCATATAGCAATTAAACATTTTCTCACATTGGAAACAGCAGTGGTAAACAAGTAAATATTGGTTTGATCATCCAGATTCTACATCCTTTAAAATGATGTGTGTCTTTTGTTGATTTCTTTTACTCTCCATAATTGCATAATGGCATTGAATCACTTCTAAAATTCTGAATCATTCTTTGAATTTGCCTGTTATCTGTCCTACTCCTTGTTCTATAATTTCAGAATATTCCTATTCATATTGTTTCACTTTTTAATTTTTCTTTCCTTGATGATCTATTTATAGGCTAGCTTCTAATTTCTCTACTGTATTAGGATGTGATTAACCATTCTTGTGTTTCTTACATATCTCTGGCACACTTCCTAAATTTTAATTAGTAACAGCAGTGATACTGCTAATGGATAAAAATGTCTTGGGCAGCTTCACAGGGGCTATTTCTTAACATTTGTAATTAGTAATTCATTCGCTGTTTGTGATGAGTTTATCCACAGCTGCTACAGTTTTATGCATACAATATGCTAAATAGTGCTTTGCCTACATATAAAGCAACAGATACTGTGTGTTGATCTGTAAAGTTTTTCTTAAAAGCACTATTTATTTGCAGTGTCATGCCATCAAATACTGACGTATAAGAGGGATTCCTTTAAATGTGGCAGAGAAACACTCACATTTTAGTTTATAACCTAAAAGCCACGTTCTTTGTGGGCAGTGGATAGAAAGTGGTGATCCAGTAGTTTCATACACATCAAATATTTTCTATTCACTGCTGAGAATGGAGCGGTCCCCTCATCATTCATTTTTTCTTGTCTTACAATAAAACTTGATGGATGCTCTCTTTTTAGTGACATATGTCATACACTGTACAGTTCCTCCTTTATTGATAACTTCGTGCTATTGAAACATTAATCATTAATCATTTTCCAGCATTTTCCATAAGCACTTTCATGTTAACTTTTTGATACCAGTTATGAATTAAAAGCTATAATGATAAATACTCTGTGTAAACAGGGAGGGTAACAAGTTGACTGAAATGAAGTTAATCATTGTAAATATGATTTGAAAAGATTTTCATTTCAGAATGATATTTAATTGCTTCAAGGGCAACTTCTAACATCCCCAACTTTCAGCTCTAACATTGGCAAATGTGTAAGAAACTTTTCATTAGAAAGCAACAGAGAGTCTTAAATACAGGAGCGTGATGCTTGGTGTTCAATCATGCATTGCCTAATACTCAAAGTAAAACCTCATCATCTTTCATGATTGATATTTGTGACTCCGTGATTACATATTATTTACTTTGTATGGGGCAGTTTTTGCAATTTTCTTTTAAAGATATTGTATTAAAATTCTAGGGCTGTCTAGAGTCTAAACGCTGGTATTTGTTCTTTCTATTTTCCAACAAAAAGATCTTTGAAGTAGGGATGCTTCATGCCAGTGCTGTTATCAGCAGTTGAAACAGCAAAAATAAGATTTCCCTCAAATGGCTTTCAAAATTATCTGCAGACAAAGGAAGAAAATTGATGAAGTAAACCTGAAGGAAAGTACAAAAGTGTATTTCAGATCAATGAGAATGTGACTCATAGTGAAAATTTTGTTGAGTAAATAAATAGAAGACAACTGATTTTTCATCACATAGGCTAACGTGCTGCAAAGTACAATTTAAAACTACCATCTTTTTTGTATGTGAAGTATTTTTACTTTACAGACATTTTTCCTCAGGCTGACATTGGTTTCCAAACAGCTGATTTATTCTTAAATTTAACATATTTTAAATAGATTGCAAATATGTAACATATTAAAGTCAAGATATGTTAAATGCCTGCAATAAATAAACTGCCTAAGTTGTGAAGAGTAAATAAAATATTTAGTGTTCTTTCATTGAATATACCATCAGAAAATAATAATTTTTTACTATTACAGTTTTCCAAGCTAGAAAGTCACATCTTGTTCATGCATATTTATTCTATAGTCGTTACATCAATAGGAAGCTATATTTGACTTACTGTTATTTAATTAAGCACTTCTGCAGTACCTGCACGGTGTGCTTTTTAGTTATTCAAAGGGCGTACATTGAGAGGAAAAACAGTATTCTGTTGTTACAGTGTCAGTATTTTTCAGTTGTTCTGACTAACTGTCCACAGCCTACCAATTATAGCAGAAAGTTCTTGCTGACCAAAGACTGTTTAAAAATTTTTTTTAATTTTAAAATCACTTATTCAGGGAAACAGTTGAAATGTATTTTGATACCCAGTTAGTGTTTTCCGTAGCTTGTTGATTTATTTAAAGATGTTAAGGTCAGAATGCCTACATGCTAAGCTTTGTTGCTTTAATCAAGAGAATAAACAAAAGGCTTCTTTACACATAAAACTGTTCCTGATTAAATACACATGGAAAATGGGTCAAGCTGAACAGGAACAAAGCACTCTTATTCCAAAATAAGAGTGTTCACATATGGAATTGCCCAGAAATGGCACTTTGTATTTTAAAATGCCCAACCAGTGTTAATCTGTCTTATCTTTCAAATGCAGGAAAGCTCTGTACTTTTCCTTCTCCATTTTTATCTATCTTATTGGAAACACAAAGCACTGCATGTTAAAATTTACATCGCTTAATTAGGACATATACAACCCTTGGTAGAAAAGGAGACATGTTGGTACATATTTGTTATTAGAAATGTTATTTTTACTACTGTATTGCAATTGTATTGGATCAATGTGAAGAAATCATTTCCAGGATAAAACCTTTGCTTTTTATAGGTTTATTTGTCAAGAGATGTATAGCCATTCTTTGGTGAAAAAAAAAAAAAAACAAGTATACTAGAAGCATTAATATAAAATTAAAGAAACAAACAAAAACTTATGATTGTTACCATATAAACACATAAAAGCAAGTGAAAGTAATAATTATTTTACATGGCAAATATAGCTGCTTCTCATAGGTGTACTTTTTTAGAAGCATAAATTGAGTTCTTTGTAGTCTTCATTGCTAATCAATTCAGTTTTCTCTCTATTGCAGTTACCTTTCCTGACAAGTTAGCCAAGATGCATAGATGCTAATCTCCAAATCTCCCAACTGCTGTCCATAATCTGGATTAGCTGTTACCTCAGTCATTTCTATCATCTAATTCTCTTGCAGTCATGTAGTTATCTAATCTCAGTTTCTCATGTGATTCTATGTTTCTGTGGGTATTTTTTTTTCCTTTTGAGACATATGCAGAACACCTTGATAATCTTTCTCCATAATTCATTACTTGGATTGGTTTGGATGTAGATAAGTACACTGGTATAAGTATATTGGTTATATATTCTTCAGGATAGTTTTTCTTAACTAGGAAGGTCATGAAGAGATTTTTTTTCTCCAAATGAAATTTAAAATATTATAACACATTTTTTTTCTATATAAACAGCACAAACCTATTTCAAAGTAAACCTAACTATGCAATTTGAAATACAGATGTGTAAATACCAAGGCTTTGTTTATTTTAAAATTTGTAAATATTTTCCTTTTGAAGGACAGTCTGAATTTTTGCTGTTTCTCTGTATTATCATGCCTTATTTTTTCACTTACATTACCAATTTGTGCAGTGAAGCTGCGATTATTCAAGTTGCTAATTAGGAAAAAGGGTAAGATTTTTTTAAAAACTGAGTTCTTTCTGATTTTTCATGTCCTTTCCTTTCTAAACTCTTCAATCACTTTCTGTCCTTTTTTCCCCATGTCTTTCACATTTTGGGATTTCATGTAGTACAAGGCCAGTAGTGGTGAGGCATACATAATGAAATGTCAGGAAAATAATTATTTGGGGAAAAAAAAAACTCTGTAATATAGTAGATATAAAGGTAAAAATTACAGAGTACAGTGCAATAGTCAAGCAAAAATATTTCTGAAAGTTTCGATCCTACTTAGCATCCCTCTTTTTTTAGGTGAGTTGTAACTCTTAAATGCATGGAGTTAATCAGCTGCTGATATTTAGTAAGTTCACATTTTATAAATGTAACTATTATAATATTTTCTTTTTTATTTGAACTCTTTAGTTTTTGTTGATTACTTTAATGGAAGAATAAATTTAATTTAATGGATGGTGTTGCATTCTGTCATACACATACATTCTTCAGCGTACATTTACATAGAGCCAGACTAATTGTGGAGACATTCAAAGTCAGGCTGGACAGGACTATGAGAAACCTGATCAATCTGTAGGTATCCCTGTTTATTGCAAGGGAGTTGGTCTGGATGGCCTTTAAAGGTCCCTTCCAACTCAAACAATTTTATGAAATTCAAATGCAATGGCCCACCAGTGCAACTATATTAAAAACTTTGTGCTATTAGTGCACTTATATTAGCAATTCTCTCTACAGACTCTATCTTAAGGGCTGTTCTCTTCTCCAAACAGACTTTCATTCCTGGTCCAGCCTTGCATGCAATGAAATATAACCCATGGAGTGAATGAATGTTATCTACTCGACTGAAATGTGCATTTGATAGGAGTGTTATGTTGGCAAGTCCTGTTTCTCTGTATTATAAAAGAAGTGTTGTATGTCTATATATAAACAAAAGTTACAATTCAAAGAAAGGAATATCTTTTGCAGACGTTTGGTCCCAAAATGAGATGTTTCCATTTCTAGGCTGTTCAAAATGAACATGAGTACTACTACACAAGTGCTTGACTATAGTAGTATGTACATATTTTTATTCTATTTTTGGATGCAGACATATCAGTCAAAATGCTCTGTTTGGTCTTCTCTTTTAGTGGTGTTTGTTCATTAAAGACAAAATATCAACATGTAGGGTTGATGAGTGTGTGTGTGTGTATTTCCATGTTTGTGTATGTGCACACGCATGCATGTCTATATACCGTAATGCAGCTATTTATTTAACTAAAAGTTGCCTTTATGCTGCTCTTTTTTCTCTGGAAACCTTTTAATCAACAGAGCCTCCAAATTGATGTGTTCACATGGAGAGAGTTACAAAAAGCACAAAAGAAATGCATTTGAATAAGCATGCATTTTTGAGCATTCTTTGACTGTTGGACTGTTACAGTCCTTGACATACCAAAGCTGCTTCCTACCAGTCGCATGGATTACAGATTACCCACTACATGCAGGCTTTGGACTGAGTAAAGCCCAGATGTTCTTTCCCACATGTACTGTTAGTACATGATTCATTAAAATGTTCTTGTACTTGGAAACAGTTCAGAGTTTCCTAGACTGACATGTTTGTGAATGTCCATTCAAAAGAGTGTCTTTGATTATCTTTTGTATGTGGGCTTACTTTTTAAGCTATGCTTTATTTTGCATTCTTGCTTAAAAGCTTCTTTAGCACATTAATGAAAAGTTCATGTTTAGCATTGTAAGTAAAATAAATACATAAATGCTATCAATTAGTGCAGAACAGTATTTTAAAAATAAACATCAATACCAAAGGTGTAACCAGTGATCTCTACAAGATTTTTGTTTCTATGAGTAAATGCAGTTTTAGTTTCTACAGTACACAAAAATGTTATGCAAACAAATAGTATCCAGAGCAAAGGAAACCACTTTAGTTTTTATAAAGCTTGACTACATTTTATAAAGAAATATTTTCAATAGACTGAGGAAGGAAGAAGGGATTTGTTATTTTGCTTAATAGATATTGTATGTTCTTGTTTTGTACAAGTACAGAATCCCTTTTTTTCTTATCTTTATAAATACCACTGTGCTATTTGAGTGAAGAAATATGCAGGAATGTCTGCTCAGTTGCTTATGGTGTCTACATAGGTGTCCCAGTCACAGCTCCCAGTTCTTGAATTTTTTTTTAAGAATAAGATATTTTTCTCAAAATTATATCATTTTTCTACAAATAAAATAGTTGTGTATGAAACTATATGACCAAATGACCTCTAGAGGTCCCTTCCAATCTGAGCCATTCTGCAATTCTGTAATTTGGTGATAACAGGAATCTGCCTATGACTAATCAAAAGGAGTTCCGTTTGCAGCCACCCAAGAAAGCAAAAACGAGCTGGCTTTCCAAGCTCTCTTCTTTGCTTTGTATTTAGAGTGAATTTTCTGCTTTGGTGTCAAAGAAACCATGGAGCAGAATATCATAAGAAATGAATTGGTGTTACTGCCTCTCTGGATCTTTTACCAGAGACTGTCTGGCACGTTTCTTTGTGATAATGAATCCAATAGATTAACACACAGGCAGCGTGGCAACTGCAGTACTCTCTCAGTGTGGTAAAAGGACATTTTGCCTGCAGGCAGTAGTCAAAGCCCTGGCAGTGGTGGAGGTCTGGCTTTTGGGAAGATGAAGTTGCTTTCTCCCTCACTGTTGTGGAAGAAGCTAGAACTCAGATGAACACATTCAGAAGTTGAGACTTCTGTTTTGGAAAACCATGAGATGGAATGTGTTACATGTTTCAAAGGAAGGGGTGTCAAAGTTTAATCCTTTCTTTTCCAAATATTTTTTTCTTTATACTCTGAACAGGTTAAGGTGTGCAGTTTACTAAAGTTCACAGCTGTTAGATTTCAGTGAACTGGTATTGTCTAATTTCCTAGACTTGTACACATTGAGTCTCATGAGGCAGTCACATGAATCTCATGTGACTTGCTCTGCCCTTAAAGAGGGATTTGCTTCCCCTACCCCTGGCTAGAGGTTCAGAGACATGAAAGCCTGACTGACAGTGAAGTCTGAAGCAAAGAGCTTGCTGAATTTGTCAGTCTGTTGAAGCCAGTTCTCCCTTCTCATTTATCAGAGGAGCTACACTCTTCTCGGCCTGTCTCTTCTGACCAATGTACTCGTAGGACCTGTTGTTGTTATTTTTTACATCCTTTGCCAAGTTCAGTTCCACATGCACCTTGGTTTTCCTGATCCCATCCCTGCATGTTTGGACATCATCACTGTATTCTTCCCAGGGCGCATGTCTCTGCTTCCACTGACTGTATGTTTCCTTCTTTTCCCTCAGTTTGACCACCAGGTCAAACTCAGCTATGTTGGTTTCCTGCCTCCTCTGCTTGATTTCTTCTGCTGGGGGACGGAGAGCTCCTGTGCTCTCAGAAAGGTGTCTTTTAAAAAGCTACCAGCTCTGTTCCATTTCTGTTCCCTAAGGACAGTTTCCCAGGGGATTTTATCCAGTAATTCCTTAAACAGCCTGAAGGTTCTCTGCGGAAGCTCAGGGTCCTGACTACTCTTTGCCAGGCCCATGTTCCTCAGAATTACAAACTTGACCAGGGCATGGTCACTACAGTTCAAACTGCCTCCAATCTTAACTTCTTTAATGATCTCCTCTGCAGTGGTGAGCACGGGTTCAGTAATACTTCTCCTCTGGTTTGTCTGCCCATTACTTGGGACCAGGAAGTTATCTACACACTCCAGGAGTCTGCTGGATTGTTTGCACTGTGCCATGTTGCTTTCCCAGCAGATATCTGGGTTGTGTGAAATTCCTCATCGGGATGAGATGGGATTTGTGATCATGACGCCCTCTTGTAGCTGAAGCAAGAAGGCCTTGTCAATGCAGCAAAAACATCACACTGTGCCATGTTGATACTGCATTTTATTTTGAATGTAGGAGGTTGGCATGTTTGAATGCAGTCATGATAAGGAAATTCGAGAACGACTAACAACCTGGTAGCCAAGTTTTCACGTTCATTAAAATAAGTATTTTTAAATGCTAAATATAATCAGGAAAACAACGCAAATACTCAAAACACTATTTGGACAAAAAAAATCAGAACTCCTCTAAAAGAAATATAGTGTTAATTTGTTGAAAATGAAGGTGTACTAGCTTAGATGTTTGAATATAGTCATTTAGAATCTCACCACTATTTTTAACATTTGTTTAATTTCTATTCACAGAAGAAAAATCTTTTTACTTTACTATATAAGATATGTTAAAAGGAAGGGGACATTTTTATTTTCTCCTTAATTTTTTTTAGTATGCTCACAGTCAGGTTAACTCCTAGTTAACCATCACTGAGCAATGATAGCTGTCTCTAACTACTTACTGCTAGGAACATAGCTCTTTTCAAGCCTCATTGTCCTCAGCTGTTTTAGAAGGAAAAAGTTCACAGATGCAAGCATTTTTGCCTGGAATTAAATTTCAGTGTTGTTTCACATTGCATTTGGTAATTTTTACTAAGCTAAAAGATTCAAGTTTTTTTGTTTGTTTGTTTGTTTTTTGTGGTATGGGGGGGTGAGGGGGTTCTCTGACTATAACTAATGTATCCTTCACTCAAATTGAGCCAATAGGAGTTCTGGATTAAAGGAATGCTTGAAAGTACTCGGAGGCTCAGGCCTGTAAAGTGAGCCTTGGAAAGAGCCTGAAGTATGAGGTGTGCCCTTCCCCAGCTTTTCACACTGTCATACTCATGGGGCTTATCTACACATTTCCTTTATCAAGGGGAACATTCACATATGCTAGAGTTCTCTAGGAAGCCCATCTCATACACCTACCCTCTGCTTAGGCAAAATCACTGCCAGAGCTGGTGTGATGCATTAGGGCACACACCACAGATAGACACATCCACTGCAAGAAAGGGTGCTGTCTGTACTCCTGAATTTGAGGTTTTCACCCAGAAGAGCTGTGTGATTCATTCCAAACATGGCTCCGAATGCATTCCTGAGGGTAAGCAATCTGGGCAGTTGGCAGATTTGGTCTTGAGCCTCGCCTTCAGGTTACACTTAAAATAGAAGTCAGGCATATCAGTGGTTGAGTTTTCAGCCTTTGTGGAAAAAGTACAGTATGTTCAGCAAGTCAAAGTCTGAGAAGCAGTAATTTACAGTGAATAAAAGCAAGATTCTCTCTCTAGAAGGCAGTGTTGTAAAACACATATTAGCGGTGAGACTTCCCTGGAAGTATGTATTTTAATGTAGTTTAAAAAAGCAAAGCTAAAATAGGCACTTCTACTTTAGAATGCAAATGCCAACGCAGTATCTTTTTTTCCCTGTAGCAGATGTTTCTAGGGATATACTTAAACCATAAGAAAATCAAACACTTTAAAATGAATTTGGTTTAGTCATTTAAGCTTTTTCTCTGTAAAAAAAAAAAAAAAAAAATCAAATGGAATTGTTTTCAGAAGGGCACAATGGAAATTTTGATAGAATTATACACTGCATTAAAAACCAAGTATCAAATAAATGGGAGCATAGTCTGCAGTGTTAAGCGCAGCAGGAAAATGTTTGCATTTCAGGAAGTCCGACAGAAGGTATGTAGTTGTAAAGGCTTCCTCATTTGTTTCTGCTTTTTTCTTCTTGACAGAGATTGTACTCTTGAATTGATAGATGCTCAGAAAACAACTCCTGACAGTGGTAGACCATCTGATACATATACACACGTAAAGAGAGGCTTGGGAACAGCTTAGATTCTGAGTGCAGAAGTAGTTTTAAGTTCAAATGCTCATCAGCTTTTCTTCCTCAACCACTTTTTCTGTAATTTGCATGACCTGCATAATCCAAAAAGAAAGCTTTGCTACGTTCCTTCTGGATGAATGCGGACAGTATTCAGTAGCATTAAGAAGGCTGAAATTATCTTTGCCTGGAATTAATACCTTTATGTTTTTCTTTGTCTGCTCTGAAAGAAACACCTTCTGAGATTAAAAATTATAATTTCTGATTGATAAAGGCCAGTAGTTCTGCTTGCTGGTTCAGTACCAGCTCAACCTGGCTAGTCTAGGCAGGCATTCTTGTTAAGGGCGGTATGCCATTCCTTGCCTGGGGAAAAGCCCATCAGCTACAGCCCCAAGGACCCTCCAGCTTCTCTGCCTCTCAACAAAACAGATATCCTTGTATTGTGGGGCTTGTTTGCTTCTTCTAATGCTGTGGCTGCTCAGGCCTCATGTGACTACAATTGTTATAATTAGATATCCAGTCACATTTCTGTGCCTGTGACAGCTTTACGTATCTCACCAGAATTTCAAGAAGTGTCAAAACAGAATGAACTAAAGCTGGCAAAGCACTGATTTATGATCAGTCGCACTTTTGGCAGTGAATATGTTCTCAAATACCTAAACGGACCATACCCAGCTGTGAAGGTGACTTCATGGTCTCTGCTCTGACCTGCGCATTGCAGCACCACAGGCTGATCTGGACAGAGTCCTCCTTGAATCAGATGATCTTGAGTGAGATCACACAGCATGTGTGGGAAAACCAGGGTATCAGGCCCAGCCAGCATGGGTTCACAAAAGGCAGGTCCTGCTTGACTAACCTGATCTCCTTCTGTGATCAAATGACCTGCCTGATGGATGAAGGGAAGGCTGTTGATGTAGTCTACCTAGACTTCAGCAAAGCCTTTGACACTGTCCCCAATGTATTGTCCTGGAGAAGCTGGCAGCCTGTGGCTTGGACAAGTACATTCTTTTAGTAGGTAAAGAACTGGCTGGAGGGCTGGGCCCAGAGAGTGGTAGTGAATGGAGTTAAATCCACTGGTCTCAAGTGGTGTTCCCCAGGGGTCGGTACTGGGGCCTGTCCTGTTCAGTATCTTTATGGATGACCTGGATGAGGGCATTCAGTTCACCCTCATTAAGTTTGCAGATGACACCAAGTTGGAAGGAAGTGTCAATCTACCTGGGTGTAGGAAGGCCCAGCAGAGGGATCTGGACAGGCTGGATCACTGGGCTGAGGCCATTGGGATGAAGTACAGGGAGATTAAGTGCCAGGTCCTGCACTTTGGCCACATCAAGCCCATGGAACATTGCAGGCTTGGGGCAGAGTGGCTGGAAGACTGTGGAAAAAATGGACCTGTGGGTGTCGGTCAACACTGAGCTGAATATGGACCAGCAGTTTGCCAACATGGCCAAGAAGACCAAGAGCATCCTGGCTTGTATCAGAAATAGTGTTGCCAGGAGGAGCAGGGAGGTGATCATCCCTCTGTACTCAGCTATAGTGTGGCCACACCTTGAGTACTGTGTTCAGTTTTGGGCCTCTCCGTGTAAGAAAGACATTGAGGTCCTGGAGCGGGTTCAGAGAAGGGCAATGAAACTGGTGAGGAGTCTGAAGCACAAGTATTATGGGGAGCAGCTGCAGGAACTGCTCAGGGGAGACCTTATTGCTCTCTGCAGCTTCCTGAAAGGAGCCTGTGGCAAGGTGGGAGTCAGCCTTTTCTTCCAGGTAACTAGCAATAGGACAACAAGGAGCGGCCTCAAGTTGTGTTGGGGAAGGTTTCATTTGGATATTAGGAAAAAATTCTTCTCCAAAAGAGGTGCTATAGAAAAGGTCCAGGGAGATGGCTGAGTTACCATGCCTGGAGGTGTGCAAGAAATGTTAAGGTATGGTTTTAAGGGACTGGGGAAATGTTGGTGGTACAGTTGGACTACATGACCTTGTAGGTCTTTTCTAACCTTGGTGATTCTGTGATTTTGTTGTTCTATTTCTTTTCTGTATTTGCATTTGTGATTATGTGCTTTGTTAGGTTTGGCTGAAAGATGGCTTGTATCTATGAAAGAGATCTGTCACTGGTTGTGACTGTTCCAAAATTGATATTGTCAACCTAACATCTCTGAATTGCCAGGACTGCTTAGAAAGAGATGACTGAAGAGAATTGGTTGCTACATGTTCTAAGTATTTTATGCTTCATGTGCTGCTTTGTATAACGTTATCCAAAAGACAGCACCCCAAGTTCTCTATTCATTAAAATACTGCATAGACGGGATACGTAGGAGATTGTGCCCACATAAAAATGATAAATGTATGCTGTTGTTTGCTGTATTACTCAAATGTTTCTGTTTTTTTTTAACTTTTCCTAATGGAGAAGATTTATTTTCCTGCATAAAATATTGCCTGTGTTCCTGTTTTGATCCTGAACAGTGTGGAAGGACCTGCTGGCTCTTAGACATAGCCTCTGTGCTTTGATGACTGGCTTCACGAATGCCCTGTAGTATTCATGTTTAATTCACTTGCATAGCAGAATGTGGGTCATGTTCGTTCTTTCTGCTCTTGATTGGGCTGACAGCATCTCCTCAGATGAGGGCACTGCACAGCTGAAGAGAATTCCTATGAATGTAGAACTTGCAGTATGAACTGAACTTTTACAAGCCGTGGGCAGCCGCAGCACTAATGCCCGCAGCACTGTGATTATTTCTCACCTCCGCCCGGGCTCGGGCCGGGGGTGGAGCCGTGTGATGGGGGCGGGCCAATGGGCGGAGGCTCCATCTCCCCGTCCGTCCCTCCGCCCACCCCGTGCCGCGACCGCCGGTAGCGGGAGCCGAGCGGGCGGGAGGCGGCGGAGCGCTCTTCGGTCCGCGCCCAGTCGAGCTCGCGGCAGGCAGAGGGGCGCGGGGAGCGCTGCGGGCTGCTGCCATGGGGCAGCTCTGCTGCTTCCCTTTCTCGAGAGGCGAGGAGAAGATCAGTAAGTGCCGCTGGGCGTGCTGCCGTGTCGGGGAGTTTAAAACAGAGGAGAGCCGGCTGGAATTCCGCGGGTGGGATTTGTTCCTTTCTGAATAGGTGGTGACAGTCTGGACAATATTTCTGCTAAGTAGATTATGATTTCTTTGTAATACAGCTGAGTAATTACACCTGATCTTATTCGCGTTCTGGCAAACCGTCTCCATAGGCAGGAGCAGTCTAAGTGAACGTTTCAGTATTCCTTGTTAGCAGCATTTAACAAGCGAGGTGCAGGGCAGGACGCAGAGGTCCCACTGCTGCGAGCGTGGCACAAGGCTGGCGGTGCTCCCCGCACCAGGCGGGCTATGACTGCAGGGCAGGGGACTGACGGCTGGCAGAGCCCAGCAGTCCTCTTTGTGTGGGTGCTGCGGGAGCCTACACAACGTTCAGCTGACATGCGAGGGGATGGCAGCACAGTGTGTGTCCAGCTAGCACGTCCGAGTGACCGACAGGCGCAGCGCTTCTCTTTGGTTTTTGGCTGAGCAAACCCACGTTGGATAGGAGGAAGCGATTCTGATTGCTTTACCCTTTGGTGTGCCTAGTCACGCAGGCTAATTTGGCTGGACTGTTGTTTCTACTCAATTATGTGCTGAAAATTGTGTTTGTCCTAAGTGTGGTTACACAATAATATTCTTGCTCTTGACTTGTTGTTGGGTGAAATATTTGCAACCTTTCTTCTAGAGGATGTGGCCAAATTTCTGTCACCCTCCTCCTGAAATCAGTTTTAACTGAATTCACATAATGCATTGGCCATAAGCTAGAGAATCCCCTTTTATGGATCTGGTTTGTATTCATTTTTGTTCCTCAGGAAGCTGTCCAGGCAAAATAAAAATCAGACGAGGTATCATCAGTCAAAATCATGTGTACACCATCAATGCCATATGTCTAGAAGGCAGCCTGAAGGAGTCTGCTGTTCATAGGTGTCTTTCCTTTACAGGTCATGGGATGAGGATAACTGTTATAAATTTTGCATGGAGAATATGTCTGTGAACATTTTATGCTTCAGAACTCTTTTTTGTCATATAGCAAGATTTCCTTTGTGTGAGAAGCAAGTTGCTAGTGCTCCTCATTTCTATTGTAGAGAGTGGAGGGGCACAAACAGCAGTAGCAAGTATGCTTTGACACTGTTGTGCTGACAGAGAACCAAAGATACACGAGGGGTGGGTCCTCCTGCATCCCACTGCTCAGTCCTCTCACACTGCCACTCCTGTGCTTTCTCTCAGGCATCCCTTGTCATGCACCAGCTTTCCTCCTATGGATTCTGTGAGCAACACACACTGTGTATAGCATTTAGCACAGCATGACCTGAAGCTGCTTGTGGTCTGACGGTGGTGTTTGGGGATTGCACTGAGGCAAAATGAGAAGGGCATTAGAAGGGTAGGCTTTGGGCCTGCAGTGTCTGATGTGGGCGGCATATGCCCTGGGGAGGGGGAATAGGCACTGTTATAGGGCACAGTTGTGGGGAACTGAAGCAGGGAGGTCTGGTGATGGCTGAGATAAAGAGTGTGGTGTCTGATGCGGAGATAAAAACACAGAGGTGGCACCACTCTTTGTGTGGGAAGGAGGTGTGCTGAGACACCTTGGAAAGGGAAAGGTGGCAGAAGTGTTTGATAGGTGTAGTAAGTGTTGGGCTTTGCTGTCAGCCCAGCACAGCCTGGTGAAGAGGGAGAAGGAAGGAGCCAGAGCTATCCCTGTGTGTGCCAGCACTGATCCCCGTGTCCCATGGCTTTGAGCCCAGCATGCTGTGTGTTGCCCTGCCCTCTGTAGCTGCTGTGTCAGCCGTTGCTGCCTTGATCACTGCTCTGTGACAGCCCTGCCTGGCACTACAGGCATATGAGGGGAGGATGGGAATGGCATTCATGTATGTTTATCATCTTATGTCATGCCATCGTGATGGCCTTTAAACTGATTGCACTGGGAAATTAACCTGGGCTTTTTATTGCCCCTGTGACAGTCACAATTGGCTGGTTGTTTTGCATTAGTAACAAGGCGCACTCTGACTCAAGGTGAGCTTTGGCAGGAATCAGCTACTCACCATGCTCTTTGTGTCAGTCACAGAAAAGATGAAAATTCCCAAAACTTGCTATTGTCTTCCCATAGGCTTGTTTCAGCTGTTGTTCCTCAGGTTAAGCCAGATGACAAATGCCAGTGATTAAATTGCTGTGAGCTGTGTTCTGAGGTATTCACATACAGTATATAGTTCATATCAGTTCTCTTCAAATGCAGATACAGCCTTGCAAAACATTTAGCTAAGGTTACTGGTTACTGTAAGATGTTAACAGTGACTGTTCTGGCACATCTGAATGGTCCTTCTCCCCAGCATCACAAGCACAGGGAGCCCAGTAAGACCACTGGAAAAGGGCAGGTGTAGAGAAGTGCTTCCTCAAAGTCAAGCTCAAGTGCTCCAGTTAGTCATCCTAACAAACAGTTTATTTTGCCTAGTGCTAAATGGGCAGTTTTCCTGCTACACTTGAGAGAAATCAATACACTGAAGGTGCCTTGGGGGATCGAGGAGCTATGGTGTTCTTCAGAGGAGTGGAAAAAATGTCTGTCCTCACCACTGGCTGAGGGACAGCAGGACAAGCAAAACCATGGGACTGCTGTAGGTGATGCATGTTGGACCTGCGCAACCTATTCCTGCCACTGTCTCAGGGAACTACCTTGTAACCACTGCAAAACTCAGAGGCCCAGTCGGGATGGAGGCATACCACACAGCATCTCCAAATGCTGCCTTCATGTCTACTCTTCTACACATCCTATGCTGAGTCCTTTGCCAAACAACCCTTTTAAAATAACTCATGTCCTAGCTAGCTTTTCTTACCTTTTAGGTACTTAAAGAGAGACAGTATTGATACTACTATCCTGGTGTGCAGGAGATCCCTCAGGTTCCTCTAAATTTGAAGAAAGCTTGGCTTGCGAATGGAAATAGTCATTTTAGAAATAACATAATTTTGTATAAAATGTACAAGGAATTTTTTCTAAGTGAGAGTTATTAAGGTGGGAATTCATTCATTTTAAAATCAATCAAATGAAAGCAGGTTATTTCTGCCCTCATTTAACAATGTTAAGTCCCAATGAAGTTGGTGGGGCCATCAAAATTTTGCTTCCTATTCCAAAGAAGAGACTTCTCAAAAGAGTGTAAATTCCAAAAATATACTATGAAGTATATTGTATATGTGTGTGTGGTCTACAAATTCTTGATATTTCTGTGGTCATGAGGGAATTCCCTCCATGATAATCCTGGAGTTAGACCTGGTATTGGTTTGCCTATGTTAGTGCTAAACGTGTTGGGTTTTTTTGTTTCATTTTCTCTCTATTATTCTATGCTTCAGTGTCCATTGGAAATTAATTACAGTAAATGTGTGAAGCTAAAGATACCACCTCATTGTTTTCAATACATTTATTCCTTTCTTTGACTGAATTTTACTTGAAGTGTATTTTTGGTACATGCTGAAAAATTTCTTAATCGTGTGTTTATTTGATATATACATGTTCATAAACACACACTACATTTAAAACATATGGTACTGTGGTGGGTATATATATGCTTAGGATTACCATACATGTGTATGTTTACATGTGATGCTTTTTGTGTGTGTGTGGTATAAAAGACAGCGTTTTATGAAATAAGTGGTGTTAAACTTCATGTTAGCCTATTTGCTACCTGGCTTGAGTCTTTCATGAATTAGCATGATTTAAAAAAAAGACTTGTAAATATTGAACATATACAAAATTATGTATATCAATATACATAATATATTATATATATATATATATAATTATATATATAATATATAAAATACATAATATAACATATACAATATTATGTATATCAGACAATTAGTGATATGATCATCACAGTAGAATATGAAACTTCGTTGCACTGTAAAAGTTGAAATTTGCATCTTGGCAGGACAGAGCATAACAGTTTGAGCATTTGTGTTTTGATTTAACGAGATCAAGCATTTATTGCATAGTAGCTGTCAAACAATAAATTATTACTTACGATGTAGATTGATTATAATACCTGAAAATAGATGTGGAAGTAAGTAAATTAATAGAGGGACTGGGGCTGCATACTGTCTAGACAGGAACAAGGGAAGCTGAAACACACGGCTTGGCCAACATAACTCAATCTTGCTCTTTTGGATTTGACCCAAAACTGCCAAAATACATCAAACTAGGGATTGGTTTTCCAGAGTAAACGAAAGGTCAGTGGACAAATTGTGATCATTTTATTTAAGTAAGTCTTGAATTAATTTTGAAAATTCTGAAAGTTATGATTGTAAATCAGTGAGTTGACTAAACTTTTAATGTGTTGGATAGGGGTTGACATGAATTATTTTGTATTTGTTCTACATCCACATAAAAGGTGCATTGTCCAGACTTTTGTCATGAGAGGCAGGACTGGTTTGCCTACCACAAACAGTAAGTCAGTCTTTGTTGTTAAACAGTCCTTGTATGCTTGCCAAGCTGTCTAACTGGTTTCCGATACTGGTAGCTGCTTGTCCAGCAGGCACATGTATTGGTGCATGACATTTTCACTTTCTTTTTCTGAGATTTTAAGTCCTGGCTGCTCAATGGATGGCCATTCAGATAGCAGAAAGGCCCTATAGTTTTCCTATCTTCTTCCCTATATATGAAAACACACACTCATTATCTGAGTTTGGTAAATCCTCCATTCTCCAGTGCTTCTATTCTTTCTGGTCTTGACATTCTTTCTAGGCAGTATTGTTTCAACTTCTACACATCTGTTCACCCGCACACTGAAGATATGTACAAACAAAGTTATGCATGATGTGGATAAAGAAACAAACAAATTGAAAGAGAGGTATGTGTTCCTGAAAATGGCAGCTTGAATAATAAGTAGGTGTTATTAATCTTTTATTTCCCACTCATAAAGCTTCTGAGTGACCATAATGAGGTTTCTAACATTACTTCCATTTTCTGCTGGAAGAAAATGGGCACAAGAGACAGTGATCCCACAGACTTTCTCAAACAATAAAGAAATCTAGTGCAGTGCTGAAAAACATGTCATGATCGTGTCATTAGTTCCTTTAGGATTTGGTGGCCCCATCCAAAACTAATTGCTCAGTACTTATAAGTCAAAGTTGAAAAGTACACAAATCTCTCTCCTGCTGCCAATGATGTTAGGCTTAATGATCAAGGCAGTAAGCCTAAGCAAGGCTTGGTGATATCCACGGCTGTCATTCGTGTTTGTGAAGTATGATTATGGATACTTGTTTGTCGAATCTTGGAATTCATGTTGGTTTAGAAAATAATTCCTGCAGTAATGGGGGAATTGTATGTATCAGTGAGGAAACAGAGAAAGCAGAGATTTAGAGAAAATCTGGGAGGTAAAGTAGGGGAGTTAATTGTACTGGTAAGTTCAGATTCATTGCAAGGTGTCCCAGAGGAGGTGGTAAAAGAACAAGCTTTCAAACAGGAGGAAGAGACTTGAAATCAAAAAACAAAGAAACCCACAAAAACAAACAAAGCACTAACAACATATGCCTATTTATGGCCTCAAAAACAGAAAAGTGTAGTTATCTTGAGAAGAATAAAAATAAGGGTGACTGCAAAATTGGAGATTGTAGAATGACATTAGATGTAACCTTATGCCATTATGTGAACCTCCCTCAAACTGAAATCTCCCTGCATTGTATTTATTGAATGAAAATTACTTGCTGCGTTTAGAAAGTAGTCCTACAAGGTACGAATACACATTGCTGAATTTTTTTCTACTCTCTGTAGTAGATTCAGCTATATTTGACATTTGATTGAAAAGAGAAAATGTTTTTTTTTTCTCTCTCTCTTTGTGTTTAATAGAAAGATAAGTAAAAACTTAGTCCTATAAGCATAGTGTCTCATGGAAAGAAATCGACCTTTTGAATTCAATTTTTGTGTCAGTTTTTGTTTGAATGTAAGGAATTCTGGAGCACAGAACTATATTATTTTTAGAATTAGGCTACATTTTCCTATTTCATGAAGATACAGCAGCCTGTCTTATTTTATAGTGTGTTAGACTGCAGATGTTGGGATCCCTTCCACATTTGTCAGGATGTTTTATGTTAAATGAATTACAACTAGAAATTCTGGACATGAATCAAGTCAAGTGCGATTGCCTTGCTATTAAATTATGTTACGGGGGGTGGAGGGAGGCGGTGCAGCAGTGTTTATTGCAGAGTTTATTTAGAAATATGGCAGAAGTGCTGCTTTCCTGAGTGGAAACATGAGCAAAGGCAGGAAGTACTTAGGTACGTAATCTAAAAATGTCCAGGGTAATTTGTAAGTGCTTTTAAATGCTTTAAATTGTGGATTTGGTTAGAAGTCAAACCTTTCATGTAACATGTACTTACATATCATATGAAAATGTGTATGAAGCCTCAGGCCTTGTGTGCAAGTGCTTAGGACCACAGTGATCCATTTCTGCTGAACACTGAGAAACTTCAGCGAAGCCTTTAACCAAACCTATCTTTATTAAAGGAGTCATCATATCTATACTAAAGGACTCCATCAGAAGAGGGGTGGCCGGCAGGGACAGGAAGGTGATTGTCCCCCTCTACTCTGCTCTTGTGAGGCCCCATCTGGAGTACTGTGTCCAGGTCTGGAGCCCTCAGCACAAGAAAGACAGAGAGCTGTTGGAGAGGGTCCGGAGGAGGGCCACGAAGATGATCAGGGGACTGGAGCACCTCCCCTACGAAGACAGGCTGAGGGAGCTGGGCTTGTTCAGCCTGGAGAAAAGAAGGCTGTGGGGTGACCTCATTGCAGCCTTTCAGTACCTAAAGGGAGCCTATAAACAGGAGGGGAATCAACTCTTTGAAAGGGTGGGTAACAGCAGGACAAGGGGAAATGGTTTTAAGTTGAGGGAGGGAAGATTTAGGTTGGATGTCAGGGGGAAGTTCTTTACGGAGAGAGTGGTGAGGTACTGGAACAGGCTGCCCAGGGAGGTTGTGGATGCCCCGTCCCTGGAGGTGTTCAAGGCCAGGTTGGATGAGGCCCTGGGCAGCCTGGTCTAGTATTAAATGGGGAGGTTGGTGGCTCTGCCTGTGGCAGAGGGACTGGAGATTCATGATCCTTGAGGTCCCTTCCAACCCTGGCCATTCTCTGTGATTCTGAGTTGAAGAATTACCTCCGAGAAGTTAGGAGTTTTCAGTTGTAGTAAAGAGAAGACCAGGATGATCTAATTGGTGTAGGTGACTGGTTCAGTGGTGGGACACATATCAACATTTCTCCTTGATTACAATGAGAAGAGATGAAAAAGGATGAAGAGTAATAAGAAAATTCAGAAGAACCTGATGGCAAACTTTGAGTAGAGTGCTAAAATGTCATGTTAGTATATTTGAAACTTTTTTGAACTCAAGGGTCTCATTTTCAAAAAGTGTATGATCAGAGAATCAACCACCGAGAGACTTTTGACTCAATAGAGCAAGATGAGAGAATTGCTGAGGTCACTGAGTGCCACAGTCTGTTACTACAATACCTTGGTTGTTTCTTTCTTCCACCAACCTCACTGGGAGCCTGCTCCAGAAAATGTCTGTTCTGATGGTGAAGACCCTTTCAAAACTTCTGTTCTGGATTTATTTGTGGCCAGTTTGTTGCAATCTGTTGTACCAGCATTGACCATTAGCTTAAGCATCTAGGGATAAATAGTTTAATGTCATTTTATAATAAGCACAATTGTCAAATCATTGCTGTGAATAGGTGGTCAAAATAAAGACATTTTTGACTTCTGAATGACACACATGATTTTGCATAAATGTTTGCATAGATTCCTTGTATAGTGTTGAAATCATATGTTTGATTTCCGTACTGAGGCCAAGAGCCTCTATTTGCAAGCTACGTTTCATGTGAAAACCTCCACAACTCTTAGCTTCCAAAAATCTGTTTGAAGTACTGGCAGAGTGGAGTGTAATGTAAAAATGCCTTTAACACTCCCCTTTGTTGTGATTATATTTGTCTTGGCCGAGATGTAGGAACTGTGTGATACTTGGCATGCCCACCTCTCAAATAACACCATGGAGTTGAAAACTGGACACATATTTGGTAATCCTGCCAGGGCTTTGTAGTGGATTGCTGGAAGCTGCCTTCTCTTATAGCGAGTTCTAGTAAGAAATACATGGTTATGTGCAGCGCTTATTAACAACACATTTTAATATTGTTGTTACAATTTAATGTTGATAGAAACAAAGCTGTTAGCCTGGCAGTTGTTAAGTAAGCAAACAGTAGTGGCTGTAAGGCCATAAAACCCCATTCTCTTTTAAATTCAGAAGTGCTGACAGAAGTGTTTGCTGATCCCACGTGGTCGTTGTTGCCAGTATTGTTGGTCATACAGTGGTGATGTATGCTGCATATACTGTTCCACAGCAGAGCAGATTACGTGATCCGTCCTTTAAAGCAAAATCACCTCAGTGAGGTAAAACACTTCTCCATTACTGATCAAAACTAACCCATCTAGTTTTTCTTGAATTGAATTAAGGAATTCTCCAAACCTGTGGGGCAGATGATGGTAAGAACCAGCTAGGTATAACTTCTTCCAGTGTAGGACTGGATCAAGTAAAAAATACCTTTGTGTTACATCAGAAATATATGAGCTCGGTCTTGCAAAGTACTGACCAGCCTCAATCGCTTGTGAGTATGTGCGTACAATAGTGCTGTCATATTGCTGCCAGGAGAGATGTTGGGAGGGACGAGTAGCTGAAACTTTCCTTGCAGGGGAAAGGATTGGAAGTGCAGACATTACAGTCTTTCTTGGTTGACTCAGTATGTTTGTATAGGTAATCATGTTTAGGTGTAACTCCCTTAGCACAAAGAAAAAGATTTTATTTTTTTTTAAATGCTAAGCTTTGCTTCAGTGCAGGCTAATCTGCTAATATTCATGGATAAAATATAAAACTAATAGCTGAGAGGTCTCCTTCTTGATGACCTTTGGAAGCCACATGGATGTGTTCCTGGGCACCCTGCTCTGAGTGGCCCAGTTAAGCAGGAATTGGACCAGATGATCCCTACTGACCTAGAAAGTTCTGTGATTCTGAGATAGACATCAGATGGGACTCAAATGGAGAGAACACTGGTTGTAGCCCTAATGCTTTTTGGGAAGTGCAACAAGAATAGTTGGAGGGACAAATCTCTGAGAGGGGTTTATGGAATGTGCATCTTTCTCTTGCCATTCCTCCCAGTTCTATCGCTTCATGGCTGCTGCCCCAAAAATAAAGTGCTGTACTTCTCCTGGCTTAAAATGTTCTGTAAGGTGTATCATGCCTGTGTTTCACAAGAAGTTTATCTTCACATTTCTATACTTCCCCATCCTCTTTGTATCTTCCAAACCATAATTCTGAGAATTCCAGAACCAAGTTTATTGAGAAAGAAATCATAATTATGCCAGTCTGGGAATGTTAAAAGTCATGGAAGAAAAATGCAGTGAATGAATCAAGTTCATATAACGTTTCTGCTGTGAAAAGCATTCTGTGATCCATTTATATATTTTCGGGTAAAATAATCTATTTAATTATACAAGAACAAGTTCTTCATTGTTTAGTCATTATTGCTGCAGTGGGTAACTCGATTTTGAGATTTTTTTTTCATTAGTAAAGATGAGAGATTACATTGACACTGTTTTGTTTACAGATTATGGGAATTGAGCCTATGATCTGAGTTAGCCAATACAGGGATTACCACTGCGAAGTACTCATCAGCCTAACAGTGGATAGGGAAAAATGAAATATTTATTACACTATAACTGTATAGCTCTTTCTGGGCAGAAATCAAGCATAGTAAGAGACCATTGCTGCACCGTCAAGAACAGGAAAGATAATCTTCTGTCAAGGAGAAGGATCTTCCCTAATGCTTATTTTACTGCAGGTTGATGCAATGCATTAATTCTGTCACTTGTTTTCTTATGTCTGCTCTCTATTTCAAAATTTATGCTCAAATAACTTTTTAGCACACTTTGCTACAGGGTCAGACAGTCCAAATGGAGAGGTAATGCACTGGAAACTTGTTTATGTGGAGACATTTCTCACCGTGACATTAGACACATGTTTTGTTCATTGTTTCTAGTAGGTATTTCATTCAAAGAACTGCACGAATGGAGGAGCAGATTGCAAAATAAAAATAGTGTGTTCTCTGTCTACTGAGCACACTTAGCGCTCCTTCAATTAAATTGATTGGCAAGTATTTGATGCAGCAGGAAACTTTTGTAGATGCAGAATTGAGCTTTAAATTTCTTTGGTTGAAGATGTCAGTTTAAATTCCATCCACTGTAGGTCACTTCCTTGCCTGGCTGGGCAGCAGGCAGGGAATGCCTAAGAATATATCCAAAACATTCTGTATGGCAGTCTAGGGAGAAGGAAGCTTTACGGTAGCTTGCAATGTGAGCAAATTCTGCTGAGGTAGATTTCAAGCAGCCCTGGGCGTTTCTGTGGGCTAGCAGCTGTGATGGCAGATTACAGCTGACAATTGCATTTAATATTCCAAATTATGCTGCTGCTTGATTCAAAACACCAGAACAGTAGCACAGACCAAGGAATGGTGAATGTCATCTTTCCTGGGGCAAAATCTTTCAACTGCAATTAGTTTCTTTATAGTAGATCTCCCACAAAATTAGAATAAAAACTTGAATAGAAAATAAATATTTCTTTACTTTTACTGGAATGGATAATAGCCTTTCACCAAATAATTAGTTGTTAACCAGTATCTGTCAATTGGAAGTGTAGCATAAATAACAACTCACAGTGCTTTTGCCTGCAAACTTACTTCTGTACAGTAAAAATGATAACTTCTTACTAGTGACAAAATCTCATAAAAAAATTGCCAAAGTACATTAAAACTCCCAGTTAGTTAATAATGATTATATTCATTTAAAATAATAATTTCAGTAATATACCATTCAGATATTTCAGTGCTCGGGAGCTGTCTAAGGGGACACTTAGGCTGAAGTATTTCATTAGAAGCAAGTTAAGTATTTAGGGGTATTTGCTAAACATGCAAGTGAATCTGTCTCTCGAAAGTGAGACATTATCTGGGGCGTGAATAAAGTGGTAGTGAAAATGTCAAGTGAAATCCTTAGCAGCTGTAAGTAAGAATAGTGCTGGTTTATACCAATCTAGGACCTGGCCTGCCAAGTGTCATGGCTGTGACAGTCTGCTGGCAGTCCCTGAAGTTAAGGACCGCAGCAAGATGGATGGGAATATCAGCAAGACCATGTAGAAGTGGCCTTCTATAAATAGTATCAGGAGGGCTAGTTCAGATGGCAAGCCAACAAAGTGCCAGCTTCATCTGGAATCTACTTTGTAGCCAGGGGAGGAGGACAGGTTAAAAATACTGTTCTTTCAGCCTCAGGCAGACAATGTCAGACTCCCTTTGAAGAGCACTGGTGTTCTGCTCACAGCTGCTGGAGGAGACTTCCTGCACAATTTCTTCAAGTGAGAAGACAGCAAATCCATAAGGAGAATAAGGCCACTTTAAATGTTCTGCATATACACTGTTGTCCTTAAGCAGTTTGTTTACTGCTATCCCATATCCTCTTGTGTTTGAAAGGGAGTATAAAGGACAGCAAAGTAAACAAATACAAGTATGTTTTAGGTAAACTTCAATAATTGTCCTCTATGCAGGTGTTTCATTTAAGCAGAGAAAGCACTGTGTTGAATTTCTCATACTTCAAATATGCTGGTCAAACAGTGTTGCTTATTAGTGATAAAATGTGTTCTGTATCTACCACGTACACGCTTAGATGTGAGATAGTCTGTCTTTTAAGCTGTTAAGATGATTTTAAGATAATCTTAGTAAGACCACTGCTGCAACAAAAGGAAGACAAGGCAAGACAGAGTGCTCAGAGCTATTCTTGCTTCTCACTAATGTACTATTGAATAAAGCAAAGGCTATGATATTATGTTTGTATTGATTTCCCAAAGTGCAAATGAGATGCTGTTGCTATCGCCGATACTACTAGAAGCTGCCTTATGTTCCCTGTGAACATAAGACAGCATCTAGATATCCTATTCTAAGGGAACTCCCCTTGCTTAGTACTGTTTCTCATATTCATATTAATTTTCACATACTCCTTTCTCAACTTACTGAGCTGTATGGTGCCTTTCCCCTTGCTGTACGAATTGAAAAAAAGAACTTGTGCTACTTGCAGCTCACCAAACAAAAGAAGGAGCAGTATGTTTTCTCAAGTCCTGTCAAACCTGCCCTGAAATGTAGAAAGTGTCGGAGAGCCTCAAGGGATACGAGTGTTATCTCTGTGTTTCCTTATGCCTGAAGATTAAATCAGAAGTGCTGCAGAAGGATCTCATCATTGTGGAAGAGGAAATTGGCTGTGTTGTACCCACAGCTTTATTGGAGTCTGAAGCCAAATCTTGTCTCTGTCAGTTGCATTATGAGCTGCTGCTGCTGAACTGCATTATGTGTTCTTGGTAATATTGGTTGCTTGTGTTGGTAAATCTGTAGGACATGGTACAGATCTGACCCTGGAGAAAAAACACTTTTGGAAATAACGCATGGCAGTGCCCAGGAGTTTGCATCCTTGAGTCACTATGGTGGTGCAGGCCTAAGCTGGCTTCTGCTAGTAGGCCTCAGTGCCAGAGATCAAATGGTGGCACTGTGTGGCTCACCTGTGCCAACACAGTTGTGTGTGTCTGAATCAAACACTGGGCTGCAGGAATTATTTTCACGTAGCTCTGATGGTTTGTCTAATAGCAAAGGAGACCATAAGCTGTTTTCCTTCTTCACTCAGAAATGAGGTATGAGCAAACCCAAATTATGGCCAGACAAGAAGTGTGATGTGCTGAACGTTGAATACTGTTCTCTCTTATCAGATACAAACAGCTACCTCAATTTGCAAAACTCATTTGCTTCTGCTGTTGTATTGCTATATGACAGTTCATGCTGTAGCCTGGTCCCCATGAGCTCAGGGTGAAGTCAGTCACAGCACACAAATCCTAACATAAGGAGAAAAGCATGTGTTACAGAACACAGCCACACTTCGTAGGGGAAAAGTGTTAAAAGGCCATTATGTAGTGGTTGTCTACTCCTTCCTAACCTGATGTTTTAAATGGGCTTTTTTTTTTTTTTCCATCTTAATTGTAATGCTTAATGCTAGCTAATTGTGTGCTTTGTTTTCTAGTGGAAAGTGGTATTCTTGGAAGCAGCGAGGCGTGTTTTAACCTTTAATCCAGAAAATGTTGAAATATTAAATATATAAAAAAAAAAACAAAACAAAACTGGTCTGCAGTGTCTCTCTTAAAGATGTCATATAATCAAAAAAGAGAAAACAACTTATTTGCTTCATTTTGGCTAATTAGAAAATGTAGTCTGGGCAAATAATCCAGCAGTCAGACATGACATTTCCATTCTGACCTGGAATGACAGGAAGGCTGTACTCTGCCTCCTTTTGGAAAAAGGTTTCATCCAGAGAAAATATTCACCTTTGGGAAGGAAAAGAAAACCCCGAAGCTTCTCTCTTTTTCCCCTTTAGCATGATAATACATCACTGGGCCTACTGCTGCATTTTAGCATAAAAGGACATGCATGTGGTGCAAATTAAATCTGCCCTGGGAAGATCAGAATCACTTCTGTCCGGGAAGCTCCAGAGGCACAAAGAAAGACTGAGCAGGGTACAGCTGGAGGGCATCTCTGTGCGAGGGGTGCTCACACGGAGCAAGTCAGAAGGGTTGCTTTTTCACCAAAAGATATGCTTCAAGAGCAACATAGCAACTCAGGAGCTTCACTTCCAGAAAATGGCTGGGGAACTGTGGAGCTACAAACCCAGAAGGCAGGAGGAGGTTAATTTGATTAAGCAACTGTTAAGATAGCGCAGGATTATTTCTATTACATCATGCATAATAGGAACAAGAGGGAACATTTTGTATATATTTTGGGGAAAGCTTCCTTCCAGTGACAGATGCTGGGCTGCAGAGCAGACTCTACATTTTGCAATATTGTGACTGGGATTTTCAGATGAATGTAGACAAACAAAGCAGACATGGCAAACAAAGGTCCTTGGTCCAGCGAAGTGGTCCTTTAGATAACACTGGGCTGTTTTTACTTGTTAAACACTAGGCAAGAGGGAAAATAAGGAATCTTGTAAAGTATTGTAATAAGGTTAATGATGTGTTGTTCAGCAGATAGTTATTATTGGTTTAGTACAGTTTATAATCATTTTTGCTATTCCTAAGATTTGGGTAAAACTGTCTTTTCTGTTCCCTTAAGTTTGAATTGTGAAACTAGCAAAAAAGACTCAGATTTGGGGAGAGTTCTGGGTGTTGGAGAGGTGTTATTTATGCTCTGGAAGACTGACTGGAGAAAGGGATATGCAGTTACTCTGCATTTATTAAAGGAAAGTGGACTGGATGTCACAAATGCTGTTTAAAATTTACCCTCTACCAAAGGAAATATTTTCAGTATAGACCAAGTCCCTGGGCCTTTATCTGGAAGTGGGATGAGTTGACACACTTGTAGCGTTTCCAAACTTTTGCAACGGGTGATTCTTTTAGACCTGTAGTTCTGATGTTAGCATACACAGCTGAACTTCTGTCAGGCCCATAACCCAGTGTGGAAGCCTCATGAACCTTAAGAATGCTGTTTTAAATTGGTATAGAGAAAATTCGCTCCTTATTTTGAATCTTGTCTGATTCCAATCCCCAAAGTCTCAAAATCCTCCATTAGCTTTATCATTCCTGCTGATGGCTTACTCCCTTTGAATATCTTCCCGTCTCAGGTGGAATCCACCTGGCCACTTGCTTCGTTTCCTGTGAGTTAAAATACTGAGACATGGATAATTCATTTACTCTCACTGGAGAACTTGTATCCTCTCGCTGAGAGAAATGTATTATGTCATGGCCTATTATGGTGTTACTCATTCCGTTTCACATCGTAGCAATAATTTTTTAAATGGCATTTTATTCAATTTTCCACTTTAGTACAAAGCACAAGCATTGAACAAAGCCGTATTAAGTATCAGGCATAGGTTTTGCAGCACTTCTGAGGCTGAGAGAGAACAGCAAATGAGAAACATGTTTTTCTCTCTTTAAAATCCATTACCACTCAGTGTAGACTAATGCAATCATAAAAGTTTCTCTCTCTTCCTCTTTTTTTTCTGTTCTCCCTTTACTTTTCACAAACACATCAGTAATAGAATGCGAGAGGCTTCTTTCAGCACAAAAAAAAAGTTTGTTTTTGTAGTATAATGTGAGAGTGAGGTGAGTTCCAGGGATGGAACACCCTTCTCAAGTCTGGGGTTATCTTTTTTGTTAATGAGAAATCTATGAAATGAGAAAACTGATACAGTGTATGCATATTTTGAAAGGCTTGGTCCTCCGACTTAGTGAAGTAAATATTACTTTCTGTTGCCTCCACCTTGTGTGCTCTGTTCACCCAGCACGGGTGTTTGCACTTACAAATGGGCTGAAACAGAAGGAGTGAGGGCCTTGAACAGCAAGGACAGAGGGCTTGGTACAACGCAGCCAAGGCTGCTTGGGGCACTGCCTGTAATGCAGTGTGATGAGTAACAATACTGACTGTCGCAAATGAAGCTTTGAAAGATGAATTTAATTCCCTGGGACCTTTTTTTTGAGCCATAATCTCTATACAAGGCATAAAATAAGAGATTACAGGATTAGATTTTAGATGAAAACTTGTTATGTGGTAAGGTGTGTCCAAATATAAGCTCCCATAGCAGTGATCTACCCAAGTGTAAGCTTTCACATCAGTGACAGAATAGCTGGATCGTTGTGGTGCTGCACCCAGGCTATGAGGACAGGCTGATCTTCAGGTGCTCTGAGCGACTACTTCTGGTGCAGGAAATCCCAAAACTGTGAAAGATATCTGTTCTTAAGGGGAAGCCCATCTTCTTCTTAAAACTCATCTTATGGAAATTCACT
This sequence comes from Phasianus colchicus, assembly GCF_987193195.1. Taxonomy (NCBI): domain Eukaryota; kingdom Metazoa; phylum Chordata; class Aves; order Galliformes; family Phasianidae; genus Phasianus; species Phasianus colchicus. The sequence goes on along the minus strand of NC_143437.1, from coordinate 57,179,553 downwards.
TAGCCTTTCTAGCCAAAAAGAGATGTGGAAAACATAAAGGCAAAGTGAACTGTTGAAGCAAATGCATTGCTTTCACAGGACTAAAGAAAAAAAATACTGCTTTATTTTTCCAAGGTAGTAAAGAAAAATGCAAAAACACTTTTTAGATTGAGTATCAAACCCTTATTTCCTTTACCTTGAGTTGACAGAAGACTATGAAAAACATTGCTTTAAAATAAGAGGGGATGAAGAGGCAAAGATGAAACTCCAGATTAGAACTGTTTCACCTGACAGAAATAAAGGACCAGGACTAGCATAAATAAACAGTTCTCTACTGATGCTAAGAGGACAAGATTGTAATTATTAGGATGCTAAAGAGTTGGGAATACTGTGTAGTTAGAGAAAATAAAATTTGAGAATGGACAACAGAGAGGAAAGAGAACAGAATTTTAAGGCATGTTAGTGAGCAACCTGTTGTGGTACAGAGTGTAAACTGGTAAAAGTTGTGATGGTTAGTTCAGTTTATGTCATTGCTGATGTTTTTTTGAATTTATTTCATAAAAGTGCCACTGGAATAGACTTTGGCTCACTGACTATAAGGAAGTAGAAATATGGGGGAAAGAGAGAGAAGTATTCTTTTGCTGCAGAGTGCATTTTTGGAGCAGTAGCGAATCTTGTGAAGAAAATGTTGCTATTATGTTGAAAATATTGCTTATATTCTTAAGGTGTTTTATGTTGCTTGACAAAGAAAATGTTTTTACAGCTATTTCATTTTTAGCATTGGAAGGTTGTGAACAGTAAGGCCCCCTGGCATAAAGAAATAATTGAAACTCAATGATTCTTGATTTTTAACAGTAAAACAGACTCTAGAGTAAAATTTTGTTTGGTTCTTAAATGCTTGTTGATGAACTTAAAATATATTTACTATCAAACATTTAAAAAAAAAAAAGTGTTACCTTCTAGTACGCTTTTTTTTTTAACCTAATCTGGTTGGTTTGTTTGAAAGGTTGAGTGAATTAAATTTAGTTTTATGATATAGTAATCTTCCATATTTTTTTTTAAATGGAGTGGTATCTCTACACTATGCTCTGACAACATGTTCTGGATTCTTGTGAATCAGGTTAACTGTTAGCAAACTGTGATCATACCTTACAATTATTAGCTACTTTTTAACTACAGTGACTTTGATTTCATATACCCTGGATGTCTGGAACCGTGTGACAGACCAATTACTTAAGACCAAATGATTGTCTGAATTATTTGCTTAATAAACTATACCTTTTTTTTTTTTCTTTTGGAAAGCTCATAATTGCGTCCTTCAGTGCTTGTAGGACAAAGGATAGGTTTAGCAGAGCATGTTCTGAGTTTCTCCACTTGTAAGAAGAGATGGTCAGAAATCTTCGATCACTGAGCTTTGAAGGATTTTGTCTGAAACAAAACAAACTTTTGCCAAGTTAACTAAGCCTCCAAATTGAAGGCAGCCTGCAGATACTTGCTTTCATCATAAAAACTGGCAAAAGCATCATATTCCCTGAACAGCTGCAATAGCCTGAATTTCCTCTGCACTTGAAATTCATAATTGTTATGGTTATGTTTTATTGTAGGCTAAATCACATAACGCACTAGAAACCCATGCATTCAGCATGAAGGGGTAGTGTTGCTTTGTTAGGCAGTTCTGTGTATACAGAAAGAAATTCTTAAAACCAAACAAGTTTTTATATCCAAGGTGAGCTAAACTAGCTATATTACACGCTTAGTGTTGTTTATGGGAACATGTAGCAATGCAGTAATCTAGCTGTAATGTCATAACAACATTGTAATTTCACCCTTCCTCTCATTGCTTTATTTGTGCCAATTTCTTAAGTGACCACTGGAGACATTTCATGGAAGGCCTTCCTAATTAACAAGGAATTGTTTAGGGTTGTGATTTTCCTGCTGATGATTATTGTGTTGATTAGATATGGGCATAAGCTTTTGTTTGTGTTCATTTCTTCAAAATCACGATCTTGACTGTGCTGGATGATTTACAGTCTGCTACAAGGGTGGGAAGCATACAGTCCAGTGAGTGGTCATAGCCTGAAATTCAGCTCATTATGGATTGTGGGTTCTGTCTTAGTGGGATGAAGGTGATGGTATTTTTTTAACGCTGTAGTTCTGTTAGTATATGTGGCATACCAAATTGAAAGTCCTCAGCAAAGAGGATGTTCAGCACGTTGGTCTGATGCCAAGAACACTACAGTTTTTTGTGCAAGTATGGGAATCTCATTCCCACTAAAGTCAATAAGATTTACTTTAATTTTGAATTAGATTCTGCAGGCACAAAGGTATATCACTGCAAGAACGAGGTACTTCCATGGGTTGTAGGAGGGCATGGCAGCCTTGCAGTAGTCTACATCTGCCTGGGTACTGTGAGTGTAGATCTTCTCCTGGTAACAGGGTGATAGCGAACCATGGTGAAGACACAAGCATTGAAATCACAAACTATGGATTCACATGGCTGAAATCTGTCTCACTTTGCCCTTATTGGCCTTTTTCTGTTAGCTCCAACCCCATCATAGAAATCATTGATAGTCATCTGGTGAAGTTCCTTAGTCCATCAGTAATTTGGGTGGTTGTCTCTTCCCTTCCAATTTCACCATATTGTGTGGTAGCGAATCCTTTGCTTCTATACCAAGGGAGCATAATCAGTTAACTGATGGTGACTGATTATTAAGACTTAGAGTGGACTCTTCAGTCACTGCAGGATTGCACACAGAAAGGGATTCTTTCACTGAAGTACAAAGGTTTGTGTACATGCAGCAGCAACTTGGCTCACTATTTGGGTGTCAGCAAGAGGCACGGTGTAAGAAAAATGGTATTTTCTAGCATTCAGGAGGAATTTCATAAAGATTAGTTTTTGAAACGGTGCCAGAATCCCTTGTGGGTTTTCTTGTTTCCAGATTTTGTAGAGTATTAGAAATTGATGAACTAATGGGAGACAGAGGCATTTCTTTTACCACGGGAATCCTCAGGACATTCATTGCCTGTAACCTCTGTTCTCAGAAAACAGGCTTTCCAGCTCGTCTCATCCACCTATGTGAATTACCAGCAGTCTCTTTTATAATTTGCCCCATGTTGGCATCATTCTTCTGTGATGAAAGTTTGTTGGAAGCAAAAACAAAATGCGGTGTGTTAAGGCCGTAAAGCAAGGACTGCAGAAATGTGTCTTAAAATGTATCTGATTAAAGGCTGTAAAACTGTCTTTTCTTGTAAAATGGATGTATAGCTGGCTCTTTCAGTGAAATATCCTGCAAAAATGGACAAGTAAGATAAACAGGATTTGATCCAAGTGACTGTTCTGCCTCTCTCCAAACCTGAAATACTCACATAGGTATCTAACTCAGGCTGGACCAGGACTGCAGCATCTGATTTGATCTAAGGCTATCTTTCAAAATTCAATTAATGGTCTTGTAAAAATGTCAGGGAGTGTCGAATTGGAGAGTAAACCTAATCCCACAGAGTTATTCAGCAGTGAGTTTGAATCTAAACTTAGATTTCATTTCAGGACTCCTATTCACATCCGTAACTGCATCAACATGTTGTGGGATCATAAATCCTTGTTTGAATAATTCTGTGCACTTGACAGTTCCCTTTTGAAAATAAAAGTTTCAGGACAACAGGCTTGCTTCAGTGTTAGTAAATAATAAAAAGGATGCATGCATTGAGTCATTCACAGAATAAGAATTTGTTTTCACCTTCCAAAAATTATCAAATTCTGGGATAAAATGGAGGCTTTGTTTCATTTCTATTCTAAGCCATATACAGGATGGGAAACTTTTTTTTTATTCATAGGCACAGGAATAAATCAGTGGTAAAGTCCATACTAACAGGCATAGTATAGATGTAAATACAGTGCACGTGGTATGTCTGTTCCCTTTTTCAGATATCTCTCACATTGGAGTTTACAGTCAAAGTAATGATGAATTTTTAAACCTCCCTATTGAATCTAAAACATGCATAAGAGCAGTGACTTCTTGCTGATGTTTCTTAGTGTAGACTATCATTTTCTGAATATTTGCCTGCAAGCAACAAATGCAGCATGGAGAAAAATACATGGGGTAGACTTATACATTAAAAATTTAAATAAATATAAATGATCAATACCTGTTGTTATTGCCTGACCTATTTCATTCTGTTAATGGTCATGAATAGGAATGCTGCTAGAGTACACAGCTGCCTTGCCAATGAACTTCAGTACTGTGCACACACATACACAAAGTGCTATTTAGGGAATCTGAAAATATAAAGAGATGTAATGAGTGAATCATATAGCCCCATGTGCCAGGCCACTGCAGAGTCTGGAAGATAAATCTAGAGTTTCTCTTGATACTGGAATGTACACGCACCATACATCAGCCAGATCTATGGAAATCTTCCCAGTGGGAGTGCAGGACTTAAGGAGTACTGCAGACTATTGGTGAGCTGTAAACATCTCAAAATATTAAAAATATATAAAATTTTAAAAGCAGTTCTGTGGCTTTCTAAAGTGTACTTCTAGAAGGCTCATTGTAGGTATTCTAGATCTTTTTTCATGCTTGAGAAATTACACAGCAAACCATGTACTTGCATCTAGATGCATATATATATATAATATTATTTATTTTTTAACTCGAAACCTATGTGGAAGTGACAACTGTTTTGTAAGAATGCAGGAAACATTTGTGGGAGAACAGCTCTATCCATTTCAACAATGTAGAATTAAATACAAAAAAATACATAACGTACTTAAGTAAAATGACTCTGAATAAATGTAATCACAACTGTTTTATGTTATCTGGAGGCCTCTGTTGCTGACTACTCATATTCTGCATATCAAATACTACTGGGTCAAGTGTCAGGGCTGCTGAGCAACTATTCCTATTGATTTTGTTTATAGAGTTCCTCGGACAGATCATTAGAGCTGTGTGAGTACCAAGTTCTGTGATTCAGTGGCAGTTCTGAGAAATAAAAAACTCTTAACTGGAAAGCAGTATTTTTTCTAATGAATAAATAGGCTGTGACAACCAAAACATTTTGTTTCGGTTCTGTGCATCTTTAATAAGAGCAGAGGAAATTTGAAATCAAAGGGCTGCATTCTGAGGAGCCTGAGGGATCATCTCATAGAAATTGAGAGGAGATGCTGCTTATGTATATCGTAGGTTTCCAAAGAGATAGGAGCCTGAATTAAGTCCCTCCTCCAAGTAAGTTAAAGGATACACTTAAACCCAGGGGATGCAGTTAGTGGAAGAACATGGTAACTGACGTGCCAGAGGGTACGTAGGCATCTGAGTGGCTTTGGGAAGGGTATCTATGACTCATCTGTTAACCTGAAATGTTTCTTCCTGGAACTGCAAAATCTGTTTTTAATATCTTATTTTTGTTATTTCTCATTTAACTTTTTTTTTTTTTTTTTTTTTTCCCCACAGATGCCTTTCTGAATATTTTTTCAGGGTATTTCCCAACTTTTTACAAACCTAATGAAATGTTTTGCCCAGATCTAGTCTGATCACTCTTCAGCTGGAGACCCCAGTTCTTTCAGTCCTACTGTAACAGCACCATATTAACTTTATGAACAGAACAGGAGGGCATAGGTCTGCTGTTCCAGAGCAGGATGCTCGTGCTAATAGCTAACAAAGGCTTTGCCTCTGGAAATGGAGGCTTTTGTGTATCTCTCCCTCTTGAATTCCCTTATGAACTGTGTTTTATCACTGAAATTGCTCACAGGTTGTACAGTCCCCTAGCAAGACTAATGAAAGTCTTTTATAACTATAATCTATATGTGCTGGCAAACTGGAATAAATTTACATATCTGAAGGAGAACAAGTTTATGTAATTGAACAGTGCAAAGCTTTGTACTGAGAACATACAATAGTATCTCTTTCACCAGATGCTTGTGACTAAGCAGCCTCTTATTACTGGTTACAGAACGTGAACTCCAGAAAAGGACATTAAAATGTACATGCAGGGAAACAGTTGTTTGCCTAGGGCAAGAAATTGCAAAGTGGCAAATGCAGATTATACAGCCAGTGGAAATTGGACAATAAATTGCATTTTTCCTGGATTTCATTCCTCATCAAAGGAGGATGCTGTAGTAGGCTGCATAAGTCATTAGGAAAATGGTTCATGGAAAAGTATAATTTCAAAATATATGTAAATCCTCATTATGTGTACAGTTACTTGGTTGTATGTGTTTACTCCTGTGAACTCAATGTGGAGAAATGCCAGCTTCTTGCTTTTATCAGTAGATACCTATGAATAGAGTTGGCACTTACATCAGTGACAGAATTTCAGATCAGAAGACAGAAGGGTAAACGGGGGGGAGGAAATGGTTTTACCATGTTTTGTGCTGGATTTTAAAAGAAAAGTAGTAATAAAGTAGTATCTTCTAACCTGCTCTTAGACAAATACTTTAATAATTTTTGCCCGTGAGAAACTTGCATTTTAAGCAATGAATTAAAAGGTAGACGTTTTCAAATTTATTAAGCAAACTCACAAAACGGGGGCAGCTAGACTTAAGAATTTTACTAAAATGTAAATCAGTTGTGTGCCCAGTAGGCATGTGTTATTACTGACAGAAGAAATGAAATTTGCACACTTCTAAGCTGAGTGGGTGTCATTAATGTTAGCCAGTGGCTTACAGGACTGTTACAATAAAGATGAGAAATGAAATACTTTTAGTCTGATGTACTGCGTACATCTTCATGAAACACTTGATTCAGAGCTCCTGGAGGGGGAAATTATTTTTACAGTCAGGAAGAGGCAGACTTAGAACTGTCTAATAACTTGAAATCTAGATGTCCAGCTCAGCCAGAGGCTCCTCCTGATGCAATTGCAGCTGCTCTTTCCATGGAAATGAATTCCTTCTCTTATCTGTTGTGACACATAGGTGAAAAGCACGCGGCAGAGCCGGATGACGCAGAGCTCGTGAGCCTCAGCAAAAGGCTGGTGGAGAATGCAGTGCTCAAGGCTGTACAGCAGTATTTAGAAGAAACACAAAACAAAGCCAGACAGACTGATGGGAGCCCTGTGAAAGCTGAGGAAGCTGCTAGTGGCACTAAGAATGAGAGCAACAGTGACAATAGCAAGTGAGCACTGTGCAAAAGCCTGGGAGCGAGTATCCTACCAAGAATAATGGCAAAAACGTGTCCCAGCTCCCTGCTGAAACTTGCTGAGCGGTGCTGGGTGACAGGCACTCTGCTCTGAGAGGCTCTTATCAGAAGTTTGTTCTAAATCGAGGGACACTGCCTGCCGGTCTAATAAGCGCTTGCATTGCTGAAAATCTGTTGAATGCTGTAAAAGGACAAGAATGGTGAAACAACTCCAGTCTCCATGGGCTCTTAATACCAAGAGTCCCTTCCCTGCTTTTGAAGAGAAACTGAGCTCTCTGTGTTTGCCTTTTGGATCGTAAGGAATGGGCACGAAGAGGCCTTGCCACAAGTGGAAACAATGCCCTGTGCACAGCCTGGCACTGCCATGGGGCTGCTCGCTGGACGCAAGAGCACGTGCTGTTGCAGAGTCAGCAGCAGGCATCCCAAGCTAAAAATTACCACTACCAATACTCGTCACAGATACTATTACACAGTATGTAACATAGCAGGAGTTTCTCTGAAATGTGACACCTTTCTGTTCTGTATTTTTGGTAACTGTTATTGATGCAAACTGTATGTTTTCTTTTGATGGAGTACCTTTTTATAAAAAAAAATATGGGGAAAAAGCACTTAACACTGTCCAAAACAGATACGATTGGTCTCTGTCTCTGTACATTAATGATTCTAAGTGACGTTAGTTATTATAAAATGTTATATTGTTCTTCTTCTCTAGGAAAGAGCCATGAAGCAGACTTTGTAAAGGAAGCTTTGCACAGAGAAACACAGGCCCTGTTATCCAGGCTGAGTCAAATAAAGGAGCTGTTATCCACTCCTGACGTCCGCATGAAAATTAGAAAAGAATTGTTTGAAGATGGGCACAACCTTAACAATAAATGGAAAAGTTATATCAACTCTGGATCTCCAAATGAATGATTGTAAATTGCTGTAATATAAGACCTCATCAGGTTGTTTGAAGATGAAGAATATTTCAAGAAATTTTCCTTTTTCTTTTCATCTTTTTTTTTTTTTTTAACTGAAAATACAAATGGGTGTAAATGGCTCATGAAGAATAATGCTGAAGTACTTGCACAGAAGGATTGTAGTTCATCATTAAATACAACCACTCCTCAGCACTGCTTTGAAACACACTTGAATGTGCAGGTATACATCGTGGTTCCAAAGTGGAAAACTACTGGTTTCAAATAAATCTGAACAAACACTGTGCCCTTCCTTTATCATTGCAGATACTTCAGACTTTTCTCATGGATTTTTTTTTCTTTAGCAATGATATATGGATATTTAAAAAAATGGATGCTTTTAAATACTTTAAAATGTGTATTTGAAAAAAGGTCTTTTAATTCTCTGCCTTTTATATATGTACCAGCGTTTTGGGTTAGCACTGTCTATTTTTAATTGTTTTTTTTAAAAACAGCACTTGAATACGTGTGTAGATGCTGAAATGCTGTTTCTGCAGATGTTTACACTACCACAAGAATGTTTCAAATTTCAGAATAAAATTCAGGCTCCACTAATATCAGTGGCAAACTGTTGCTGGCTTCAATGGAGTCAGGATGCTGCAATTAAGATCTTCTGAAAATAGTAATATTCCTTGATGGTATTTGCCTTTTCTTTTTTTTAGAACAGTGTTTTATGTATTTGGGTTGTGATGTTTCTTCCATCTCTGCCTTCTGCTGCCTGGGGTTGTGTGTTGGTTTGCTCTCATTGTTCCTCCCATATACCCGCAAGATTCAGAAAAGCTTTGGATGTAAAATGCAGAAGTAGGTCCAATATTTGCATTTTTTATGAACGTTGTTTAAAATTGCCTCTGATGATAAAAGCTATTTAATACATGTTGTGATTGGTATTGTTTTTGTGCTGTTAAAACAGCTGTGTGCATATTCTTCATTGATATCAAGCACTGATCATTTATCTCATGTTTCATGGCTTACATTCTTTTCCCTCATTGAGTATATAACAGTATGTTCTGAAATGTCATACATTTCTCAAACCACGCTCACAATAAAGTATTTCTTCCTTTGCACTGTGTATGTTTTCACCCATTTCCAAATAGACTTTAATAAATGAAGTGCTTTGCAAGTAATAAAAGTGACAGAACCATTGCTCGTGTGAATCATCTCCACCAAGCTGGCTATGGGTGTTAAGCCAAAACATTGATCTGGAGTCTGAGTGCTGAAATCATGTGAAGAAATTCATGCAGATAAGCTAATCCCATGTCATTGCTGTTTCAAGAAGCCACCACATTGCCTTCCTTTAAATGCTAATTTCATTGAAAAGTTTCCAGGGCAAGATTTTAAATGATAAAACTTTAAGATTGTGTTCAGGTGATGTGGGTTTAGATTTAAGGAGCTACTGCTACAACTTCCTTTAGGTCACGTCCTGAAGGAAAAATTAAGTTTGAGTTTAACAAGTGGTCTCAAATAAAATTAAGACAAACAAACAAAAAAAGCCCCACAGATTTTGGCATCCTACTGGATATAAAAATCCAGACTTTCACAAGTGACTCCTATCATTTTCTGCACTGTGCTTCTCTGAGCCCAGCATGTCCTCTTATTCTACAGGATGCCTAAAACTGGAGAGAGATGCTGTAACTGCTATATCTCTGTATAAAATCATCTTGGTCTTATCAAACTGATTTGACATCTGATATGTATTGTCAACAACTACTTCATCTGGAGTTATCTATTTACCATGGCATCAAGTAATTTAAATACAACTTATATATGGCAACACAAAGCAAAGCAGGAAAACAGAAAACTGTATGATGTCTGAGTCTCAGATTGTCACCTCCCTTTCATCCACACAAGTCATTTCCGTGAACAGGTGCCTTTTTGTATCATTGTGCACAGCAGACATAATCCATTATTTTCAAGTAAAGCTGTAGAAAGTAATGTTTCAGTGAAACCACGTGCAGACACTTTGATAGGTGATCTGATAGTTACAGACTCCACATGTTTACAGTACTTATGGCCATCATCAAGAATAGAAGCTTGAAAAAGTAAATCTTAGGGGACATAATGGCCACATGATGTCGTTTGGGTTGCCCTGGTGTGGGGGATATGACAAACGAACTCTACAGAGATGTGTTCTGGATCAGGAATGGCTGGAGGCCACCCCAGAGCATTTAAGAGACACTGATGTCTATATCAAAGTAACTGGACCCCACCCTTGATTTTCTGGTGTTTTGACCCATGAAAGTAAACAAAAGCATTTCAAAAGCTTTTCCAACCTGAGTGATTCTATGATTGTTTCTTGTAAAATTCTTCCTTTTCGTTTTTGTTTTTTTGTTACAAGATACCACTACTAATTTACTCAAAATTGAGCTCAAAATAGGGTTAGAAAACAACAACAACAACAGCAAAAAACTTCATGTTTTGGATTTCAGGGTGGGTTTTTTTTTTTTTTTTTTTTTTTTTTTTTTGTAGCCACTGGCAGTGGAGTGAACACTTTAGAGTGCAGGTTTCCCATAGCAGGCTGGAGTTATTTGGTCACAGGCCAGATCTTCTGCCAGTAAACAGTCCTGAGCACTCTGTTCCAAAGGTAAACAGCTCCAAAGAAATGCTTTCAAATGTAAAATTGTCCACACAGTGATGTTGATTGCCACATGGCAACACCCATCACTCCATCACTCATCTCCTAGACAAGTCTGTCTTATCACAAGGAATACCTCAGGAAGCAAGCTTTGAGCAAAGAAGGATTCATACAACAGGTTACTCTGGGAAAGTGTTGGCATTAAAAACAGATGGTGCAAGTGTGTCCACATTCTGTTTTCAGTTCTAGTTCACGCTCCATACTATTTCTGTACTGCTGGCTATGGAGATGTCTGTGATGCTTCCAAAGCAGCTTCCAAGTCTGGCTGGATCTCTTTGAGTTGCTGTGACCCTCTGAGGAACTGTGTCTGATATCAACACTTGCTCCGAGTAGAAGCCATACTTTTGATACCTCAACAACCCTTGCCATACATTGTCTGCACTTTTGAACTGAGGTGTTAGAGGTTGAAGGAGTAATAAGAGAGATCAGTAAATCATAATGTAGCCCAAATAGGCAAGGGACCCACAAGGATTGTCATGTCTGACTCCTGAAATCATGTCTAAGTCCTGATAACAGACATGAGTTCACTGATGTGGGGAGAGAGACTATTTTAGAAAGAATGACTCAAAGCATAGGTGGATGTGGCATGAAGATGCTCAGTCTGCAAGGAGACTAACACACCAGATAATGTGCAGGAAGCTGCTGGGAGACCATTTAGTGGTGCTTTTGTGTTGGCTGAGGGTGACACAAATCTAAACAGGGAGGAACTGCAGGAACGATTCAGGCACTGAGTATCCAGATATATAGATACTGGAATCTACTTTGGATAATACGCTGTATCTAGTGGTAGAGTTATTGAACTTTGATGCTTTCAGTGGTAAAAATGCTTCTTAAGGTTATACCACTTGGAGGTTAGGATTTAAGAGACCTCATTTTTTGAATTTATGGATGTCCATGATTTTTGACTGCACAGTTCTGTGTATACTATTTCAGCCTAAAGGCCACACTGGGTCAGTGAGCAGTCAAGGTGTGTGAGCCATGCTTTGTTCTAGTGATGAGAACAATACCATTCCATTTTTATGTCAATCTAGAGATGTGATGTATGTCTTCTCATTAGAATTCTGATTTTATGAAGGTCCTGATTTCTACAACCAGCCAGCAGGAAAAACAAAAACATTGAAGTCACCATACTCAAGAGAGCTTGTAAATTGAATGTCAGTAGAAATACACATGCACATTTTAAATTCAGTTGTGCCTGGGAATATGCTGGTGAAATTAAGTGTAAATTGTCAGTTTTTCTCTGCAGATGAGACACCAGCTGCGGAGGTAGGGCTGGCCCAATGGAAGCCAGGAGTGGATCCCATGGCCTCAGAGGGAGCTGGGTTGCTGGACACCTGTGACTGCACTGCTCCTCGCCTGAGGTTTTGTTTAGTGCAGTCTTCCTCAAAGCAGCCCTTTATCTGTGTATGCCCCCTCCTTCTGTCCAGCTTTTAATGACAAGTTGTTTGAGACTTGTTTAATGACAAGTCTCCTTAGAAAAGGAGAGGCTGAACTGGCAATTCCTCTCTGCAGAGGAGGGGAAAAGTAGACACTGAAATTCCAAAGAAGTTTGTGTCTTTGCCACTTCCAATCTGGTTCACAGTGGGAGGGGGCAGAGTCTGTCTGCTGAAGTCTTGCTTTACAGGTGGCTGCTGTTGGATCCTGAGGCAGCAGGGACAGCCTAAAACCACTCAATGAAAGCAGCTTCCAAGGGATGCACATCCCAGGAGCCAGCCTAGGTGGTTCAGCTGCTGGTCAGATGAAGCAGCGGTGTTTCAGCCTTGTGAAAATTGTTCCCAGCCAGGCTTACCTGGTGGCCTCATATGTGAGCACCTTTTGGAATTTCAGTTCCTCTGTGAGGTTTCATATAATGATAAACTTGGATGTATGAGCATGGTGGGAACTTTGCTTGCAAGGAACTCCTCATACTAATGGCAAGTATAATGGTTCTTTAGAAATGATTTGTACTTTCAGTTAAGCAAAATCATCAAATTGGCCTGGCTTCAGAGGCCAAGAGTCACACCATTCCTATGGGAAAGGAAACTAACTGGACTCAGTAAATGGGAGCACATGAATGCTGGTGTGTGTTTAACTCCACCACTCCTTTGATCAATACAATTTCTGCATAAGCAAGTTCTCAGCGTGCACTCATCTTCTCATTTATATTCTCCTCGAGTTAAGTCTTCATAATGAGAACATTTGTGCAGAATGAAAATCAGTCCTGAGAGACAGCCGGGCTGAGAAGTAAAACACACTCATAGTGGATCAGTAATTAGAATAGTATATAGGAAAACCAAAAGGGATATGGCTGCCATTCCTGGCATAGCAAAGGGGGCATGCTGGCATTGATAAGCAAGTGTTGGCACAGCATGTCTGACTGCTGGGGTCTGCTTTCCCTCCCACTGTGTTTGGGTTTTGTTTAACAATTCTCAGATTCAAAATGCAGCAACTGGAAGGGGGAACTACCTTTTCCAAGGGCCTGTGTTCATTACTGGAAATTAAAGTCTCCTTTTGGGTTAATCAGAAGTGGAGAATTAAGGTAGTTAAAAGAGTTGATTAAGAAACAAACAATACATGAAGATTTCAGCAGAAGCTTATTTGAAATAAAAGTTTTTCTTTCAGATAAGAAAGGGATGTTTTGAGGTAGGAGCTTACTCTGGAGATTCTGGTTTTGAGGAAAATTTCAACTAAGAATTACAAGTCATGGAAAGCACTGCACTTCTGGAATCCTTTTTTTATTCTTTTTTATTCAGCCACACAGAACTTCAGACACTGAAACATTCAGAAGAGAAGAAGAAATAACAGATACTGACATGATTTATTTCAGTCATAACTCAGACAACCAGAATGTAAAAGAAGAACAAAGTCAAGGTAAAAAACCATCAGCTACCAACAAAACAGCTGCCAGAGTAAGAGAGCTTTGACGAATGAAAATGTTCAGAAGAATTAAGTGGTGAAATGAAGAAAACTGACAGTGCGTCTGGTCAGCTGAGGGGGGCACACCTGCATTTGTCACTCAGATGCACTGCAGAGGCAAATGTCACTGTTTCTGGTCAAATTTTCCAATTAAATATATCAGAGAGGAAAGGCTGAATTATCACCTTGGTGTGAAATTCACACCTCTCTGGCAGAATACCAGAGTGAGGCAGTATGAGGGATCCCGTGGGTAAACCCCTAAGAGGAGACAAAGTAGTCTGAGACTGAATCTGCACACTCAAGTAAAGGATCTCTGAAGAAGCAAAAAAGCAGGATGCATTATTGAAACTTTAACTAAGACCTTTTTTCCATAACGTAGGTCCACTGAAGCTCTGTGTCTGGAACTCAAAGCCAAGTCCCTAAATGTTCACAGGTAGCTATGCAATCTCACTGTGAATGATCTTACGGTCCTAGGGTTTCTGTGCTCCCAGCCATCAGGGCAGCAGCACAGAGCAGAGCAGAAACACATCTCTCTTCTCTAGGAGCATATTTATAACTAAATGATGCAGCATCGAATTGCCAGTTGTGCCACATTATGCTTGTAATGTACAGAATACAAGAGGAAATGAAATGTCTGTTCTTTGTGTAGGTAGGTGAATTAGCAATCACAACAAAACCAGGCAAATATGATAACTACATAAATTAAAAGACCATTATGATATAAAATGAGATGCATTACTGCACCTGGTTGCAGTGAACGACTGCTAAAAAAGGGTCTGTGTATGGAACTGCCAGACCAATTGTACCTAAAGAATAATACTGCAAAGACGAAGACAAAGTTTCAGAAGTGAAGACAGGAAAAAGAAAAAAACGGATTAATTCTTAAGTAAATACAGATATTTATTATTTCCCCCTTCCTGGCAAATCTTCAAATGCAAGACAGGCATCTAAAGACTATTGTCCCATTATATGAAAAATATAAAAAATCTCTATGGAAACATAACTGAAGCTGCTTTTAGTATTAAATTTGAGCATACATATAGAACTATTGTTCATCAAAATAACGTTTATTGTAACTTATCTAACATTCTCTTTACATGTGTATCCTGTAATCTTCTAGAACTACAAGAAGGGGGCTAAAATACAGAGGACACCCACTTCACTCATATCTGAAAGGAAGATTAAAAAAAGGACATGAAGTTATGCACTGTTTTGAGACATCATTTAATATTATACTAGGCACTTCTAGCATTTTCAGTATATGAAGATTTATTACTTTCAAAATAACACAGATTAAACACATTACTGGACATTACTGGGTTTAGTGAGTCCCACTAAAGAAGGCATGTGTGGAGAACCCCCAGATCAGTTTGTCTTGTTACTATTGTATAATTTCAAATTAATGGAAGACCACTTATATCCATGGTCACTATGGGGATTCTCCTTCATAATTACCGGCTGAGCTTTTGGCTCTTTTACTCATGTAGCATTTCTGGATTACCAATGTGAATTAATAATTTATATAAGATAATAATTTACACTAGGGGATCTGATGGAGTAACAGAGCCTGGAGGCTGCAGGATCAAAGAGAAGATCTTTGCTGTAGTCATTTAACCTACCAGGGTCATGAAGAGAGAATAAAGGGCCCTGTATAGGGCCTCCTGTCTTTGTGGAGAGGAGCAAAGATGTGTCTTATCACGCTGAGTGAACAACCTACTCCACCAGCACAGGATGACCAGGGCTGGGAAGGTGAACACAAATAGATTGTAACTCAACACTTTTCTTTTGCCTCAGTTTGAGATCTTCAACCGGTCACAAAGAGGTTTTGCCAATGGCCATGCAGGCATGGGGCAGGAGGTGAGGGGTCTCCACTGCTGCCATCAGGATCCTGTATCTCCCCATACCATGTGTTGTACAACAGCTCAGACTGGTTGTAATCAGCTTCTTATCCAGCAGGAGAGCCAAAAAAACACTTCAGAGGAAAGCCAGCCACACTTGGACCTGCATGCAGGTGTGTGGCCCAGCCCGAGGTTCAGCACCCACACCTGGGCCAGCCATGCCAAGCCATGGAGTCAAGGGAAGATCACAGCCTGCACCATGGGGCCTCATCCCTCTGCTTCTGCCTACCAGGACATCTGTAGGTGCATAGCAGCCAGTGGTATAGCCATGCCCAGGGCACTAAGCAGAGCTATTCCTGCTACCAGCAGGCATTTCCACCAAACACCGTGTTAGCTAATACATAAGTGCATTAACATTACTATTAATATTCCAGGCTCCAACTGGTGCTTGCAAGAATTAGGAAAAAGGTTTCAGAGCACTGGTAACATTTGTTAATCATTATCCTTTGAAGAAATCCCTCATCACTTTGCTCTGCCAAAATGCTGGGTGCTTCCTTACCCCATTTCTTTGCCAAAGAGAAGATTCCTTCTGCTGCAGCTGGCCCCAGGAGATTGGCCATGATGGCACAGGAGACATGTGGACAAAATCAGGCAGAAGCCCTGAGGGATGGACATTGATCACACACAAAAATCTCTATATTGTATGTAGTCCACTTTGTGCCCTGTGTTGCGCAGCAGTCACCATGCAGGGTCCCTCTGATGGGGCTACATGGAAATGCTCACATGCAGCTGCTCCATGTAATTCATCCCCAACTGTCTCTATTATTTCCGTGTGTAGATCTGTATAAGAACAGTTTAAAAATAAATACATGAGCCCAGCACGGGCTGCAGTGAACATCTTGCTGTGGCTGACTTGCTCTGCCCTATACTAAAGAAGCTTTGTATCCTACCAGTACTTACCCTGAAAATCATACAAGTGAATTAAGAAACTTTTTAAAAAGCCATTTTGTAAGTCAGAGAGAGAAAAGCTTACCAATGGGTTAGTAGCTATCCAGATATTTTATTAATCATGTAAGCAGATATATCATGAGGACAGTGCACAAAGCACAGGCCAAACAGTCTCACCTCATGATTTCTGCTGAGACTCGTACATGGCCACGCATGAAACTCAGTTCGCATCCTCACTTGTGTTCCCTTTACTTTCCCCTGCAGTGACAGAGGGCTTTACAAGAAGAAAAGTGCAGGTACCCGGGGTGTTTCCTTCCCACCCCTCTTTTCTAGGGAGAAAAAGAAGCTCATATTGGCAGCACACCCAAAAGCTAAACAAATGTGGGCTAGGAAACAACAAAGTCAGCAAAACTGATTTCAAATCAAAGCAAGCTTCAAAAGGGTCTTCTATCCTCAGGTTTCTGCATTGAGAGAAAGGGTGTAAAAGCAGAATCCCAGACTTGAACCAGGAAATAGTTATTGGGCAGTTGTTCATAGGCTGGGCTGCTGATTGAACGATAGAGAATTTTTAGCAGTAGTAGCTGTAGTAATCCAATCAGACTACTTTAGAGTAGGACTTAAAAACTGCCACTGCCACCTAAGCAAGGTAATTTCACCCAACAATCTACAGGAAAAACGTATCCAGGATGGAGCATTTAACAAAAACAAAAGTAGTTTTAGGGTAACAGTAACACTTCTGTTCCGAACCTCCACAGCAAACACAGTTAAACAATGGAGAAGTGGACTTGCAAACATCTGAAAAAATTCATTCTGCAAGTGACATTACTGCTTTATGAGTTCAAAAATCACTGTGCACAAAATAATGCATGAATAATCAGCCCAGCTCCTATGACAAACAAAATATTGGAGAAACGTCACATTTTGAGTCTGCTTGAGGAAATGTTTTTTCTTTCATTTTTGAGTTTCCTTGCCTAAAACATTTCAGAGCCAAATGAGAATATGATCTTACCCCTACCCTAACTGGTATTCTGCACATCAAGTTCTCATGCAAAAACACTTTGTTTCAAACCACAAGTTTTCCAAACACGCTTTGCTCATGCAAATGTAAGAAATGAGTTAAAGCAGAAACCCACCTGTGCCAATAAGCTGCAGTAGCTGCTTAAGTACTAGCAGCTGAGTGTTTCTTTCTCTCGCAGATCCTCCCAGTTTCCAGCAATCAGCCTTTCAAGGATTTTGAGGGTGGGAGCTTTCGTCTGGAACTGGAGGATTTGATTACAAGTCTGATTACAAAAAGTGGAAATGAAAAGACATAAGGAGAGAACAATAAAAGACAGTTGGAGGCATAAGGGAATTAACTAGCTAGAGAGGAACACAATTCTGTTTAACAGTGATGAATTGAGTATTATTTGGTATTGTCCTAACTCTCACGAAAGTAGAGATTTGCTGCAAAATGCTGATGGGCCTGGTTTGGGAACATATGCTATAAACACGTACCCACAGCATGCATAGGAAATGGTAAAACACATTTTATATCACAGTCCTTAGCACCACATAGCAAGCCTTGCCCAAAGCATTTAAATACTTAGATTGTCAGCTGTCTTTTTTATTACCATGCTGAATCAGAAACATTTGGCTCTTGTGTAAGGGGGATGACATAGCAGCAAGTTGGTGGGCAGCTCTGGTTTTCTAACAGGAGAGTGCACATCCTTGCCACCCGGCCAACTGTCTGTGAAGCAGTCACATTGTTCTGCCGAGAGTGAATAAGGTACTATTAGCAAGCTCTCCCTGTCACAGGTGAGCAGTTTGGGTAATTTATATCCTCTCAGGTCTAATGCATTTCAGCTAGACCAGAGGATCAAATGCAGTACGTTAGGCAGAACAGCTAGCATAGAGCAGATTTTTGGCTGCAGATATATTTTGAAAGGCAATGTTCTTACAGCACTGTTAGGTCAGGAGAAATGTCACATGAAAGCTAATTGTAATTGAAATTCAGGCCTGATGCACTTTTGTTTTTCCACTTAGTTTGGGGGTGGAATAGCATTACCACAGCTAGCAGAAGAGTCTGATTTTTCTTTACATACCAGATCTGCCAAATGGAGAGAAGGTATTATTGAGTAGGTATTATTCATATTCTTTTCCTCTTATGTGCCTTTCCTATTCAAGTTCTTTTAAATTATTATTATCTGTTTCAAACACTTGGCAACCGGCTAGGGACATATTATTCTTTGGTGCTTCAACAGCTGAGGCCTTTTCAGTAAACCATGTTACAATGAGTAGCATCAGAAGAAGCTGGCAGGAATGAGCCTCAAAATAAATGTAGGAAGGGGTTTATTGTGCAACAGATAATTGACCTATGGAAACCACTGCAGAAGGCTTTTGTTAATGGAAAATCTTTACGTGGCTCAAGGGGCCTACTGGAGGAGTACTTGGAAGAGGAATCCGCTGTGGATTGATGCAGAAACCGTTTCCAATTCAGTAAAGCTGCAACAGAAAAATTAGCTGGGAGGTGGGAGGGTATTGATGGAAGAAAAATAATTCATATTCTTACTCCTTTTCTACTTCTTTCTGGGTATCTGCCTGCCTTGGATATGGGGTATTAACTCTCTAGACCCTTGGTCTGGCTTTTCTTAAGTTCTTAGTCCTATCAAATGTCGTGTCAGTAATGCAGAATACAGTGCACTGGTCCTGTTTCTTCTAAAATATTAAATTACTGAATACATTTTTAAAAACAAAAAAAAATTTAACCTTTTAAATCAACAACTTTGTAAAAGCTGTGAGCTTTGTTGCTCATACTTCTTGGGGTTTGGAAAGTTGTTGTACTATAAACTTGAAAATCTACAGGAAAAGAAAAAAAAGCATTACTACCAAACTGCAGATAGATTACCTGTAAAAATATAATTGTAGACTCGGTAAATTCAGAATAGCCTATCAGAGGTGATAATATGTATGTGCAGTTTTCTCTTCTAAAGCCTGAGGGGATTTTCATGCCTCAGTTGGATCTTTCCCACTACTGGCACAGAGAATTATCCTTCTTCCTTTTTCACTTATTTTGATTTAGAGCTCTTTACTAACACGAGTAAGCTACTTGCTGTTTCTCTTTTATTTGGGAATGTAACCAAGCACATCAATAATGAGGGCTTTCAAAGGGAAGGAGGCTTCCTTTTCCTCTGTTCCCTACTCTACACTTCCAGTGAGACAAGTGAGCCACCATTGTCTTGGTATTTATTTTCAATAGATCTGTCATTCCTTGTACTGCAAAGTCTAGCACTGGACCCTGCATTACAGATGTATCCTTACTAGAGATGAGTAGAGGGAGTATTAATAGCACCAATATGTTTTTCTTGGATAATAGGTAATTTAGAGGACATTATTGTGGCTGTGTAGTTAGACTTGGTTTTCCTTCATGCAGTAATTCATAGTTATCAGGATTGAATTTCATTAACCACTGAATTATCTACTGATGTTATCTCAAAATCCTTTTACAACTCTTCGTAACTTAACTTTGAGTACTGTGAATAACTCAGTATCACCAGCAAACTTTTTCTCCTAATACATCATGGTTTTTTTGTGTTCAGTTACAGACATTTTATGGAGTTATACAGCTATTTGATTTTCTATTTGCTGATTTTATGTGCATAATTTCCTAGTTTCTTTAAGGCTCTATGAGGAGATACGTTATTAAAGTGATTTGGTGATTAGCTTCATTCTTAACTGTGTTTGTTGATATCTTCAAATAACTCCAACAGATTTTACTCTGAAAGTAATTCCCTTTATAACTTACATATTTATCTATAAAAGCACTAATTCTAATTTTTAATATGCTTACTATTAATCTGCTCCATACAGGAGGCAGATTTAACTTCCTGTAATTTTCAAAATTCCCCTGAAGGATATTATGAAATAATGATATCATATCTACTATTTTCCAGTTATTGGGATCTGAGGTAATTTAAGCAATGGAGTGGAGGAGCATTCAATGGCTTGGTCATTTCAAAGCATTCTAGGTCAGAGTCAAGCAGAAATGATTCACATTCAGGTAGCTGGCTTTCACAGTGATTGTTGTGCTGCATTGCTCTGGGAAATCTCAGAGGGGAAAAAAGGTACCATGCTGCAAGTTTCATTGCCTGTAGATAAGCACCACCTCATCTAGCTGCAGATGAGCACAGTTTTCATTTATATTTTACTTTCAACTCCAGGATTATTTTTTATTTATTAGACTACTTGTAAAGACTCAACAGCAAGCAGTAAGAACAGGCACCTGTTGCCAGTGGCTCGGAATGATTATACAACATGCTTCCAATAGAAAGGCTTTAGTGGCCTTGGTGTCAAAATATATTGTGAAAACTGGGTTGGATCCTTAATCAATACAACTTTTACAAAACTGATATGGATTAGTTAGTTTTGCTGTATGAGAAGCTCAAATAGTAGAGGTCATATGCAGCTACCGACTTCAGCTCACAAGAAAGAGAATCTTGGGCTGTATTTCTATAAAGTTCTTTTGCATTTTTTTTTTTTAAATGAACACCTGAAATGGAAGTCTTTATTTTGGGAAAATCTGCTCACACTTTTTTTTTTTCCTTTATTTCCCCCTCCAAAAAAATGTCTTCTCTTTCAGATGAATAGTTTGATTGATCAGAGCTGCCGAGCATGGCGAGCTCATCTTCAGCCTGTGTCTAAAAAGAGAGCTACCAGTGAAAGCCAAATTGGATGCGCTTCCCCTTTCATCCTTTGCTAAGGCTCATACAGGTGAAATTAGGCGACAGTCATACAGCACTTCATTGCGTGAGGGAGAATATGAGGAATCTTCCAAACATTTACAATAGCTCTGATCTACATTCATTTCCCCACAACTGTATTTAGACTTCAACAATTTGAGAGTCAGAAAATAAGGATGAGAGAGACAGAATTTAAGAAAAAGAAAACCCCACATACTGAAGGTACATATTTAATACTGTTTCAGTAAGAAGATTTATTTTGGCCTTCAAAAAGAAAGCTACTTTAAATTTTCTGTCCTGCTGAAGCTATTTTGCACTCTTAAATTCCACTTTTCAGGCAGGAATTATTTTTGCTGTGAAAGCATTGTCTTAATTGCAGTGATTCTAGAATTCAGTTACAAAAATAGTATAGATAAGATATATTAGAAGCTCAGTATTTATTCTCTGATAATCTCTCCAGATATTCTATTTCTTTAAGGGGCAAGCTGCTACATCCTCACAAGGTACCTCATGTAGAATCCCCTTCTGGTATCCCCAGTCATAGAATCAAGACTCACCCCATGGCTTACTTCTGCATCTGCAAAGTATAGTGGCAGTGCTGCCTGCTATTCTGGCAGTACAAAAACAAACAAACAAAAGAAAAAACTTGAAATATTCTGCACTACTTTCAACTGGAATAGGGCCAGTTTTCTTCATAGTGGCTGATATTTTATGGATTTAGGATGAGAATAAGGTTGGTAACACACTGATGTTTTAGCTGTTGCTGACCTGTGCAGCACAAAGCCAAGGATGTTTCAGTTTCTTTTATTGTCCTACCAGCAAGGAGCTGGAGGTGCACGAGATGCTGGAAGAGGATACTGCCAGGACAGCTGACCTAAACTGGCCAGAGGAATGTTCCTTATCATGTAGGAGATAGTTGGGAAGGCTGCTGCTTCTTGGGGATTGGCTGACGTAAATCGATGAGTGGTGAACAATTGCTTTATGCAACATTTGTTTTGTATATTCTTTTATTGTTACTATTAATGATAATACTTTTCCCTTCCTTTTCTGTCCTATTAGGCTGTCTGTATCACAACCAATGAGTTCTACCTTTTTTTCAATATTCTCCATCCCACTGCAGTGCACTGAGCAAATGGCTGAGTGGTGGCCAGCTGCCTGACAGGTTAAACCACAACAGACTCCAGGTCCAACCAGCTTTCTGAGGGAGTAGCAGATGCAGTAATTCATTAAAGTTTTATTTTAGAATGCAAATCTCGGCACTGGAGCAGATCTTTGGCATATGTCAGTGTAGTTTTATTGACTAGAGTTTATTCTATATCAGTACAAGCTTACCTGAAAATGTACTTTTAGGATTATTCTTTTTACACTCACACAGAAATGGATCTATCCAGCTGATTTTTTTTTTTTTTGGTATATTGAGATATGCTCCACAGTGTACAGTTCCTCATCTACAAGAGTAAAAATGCTGAACTTCAGTTTGTGGAGTGTGGTTGTCTTTGTGTTCAAAATAAATTTTAAATGAATGCAATAGTCTTATCCCTCCAGGTATCACAAATGCCATTAATTAGTAATCCTGGAAAGTCTGCTTAGAGTTAACAACAGGTGATTGGATAAGCAACTAACAGAAGTCCTATTGCTTGTGGCTGGATTAGTTGAAAGTTTTCCTTATTGTCACTGGGGTTTTCCATTTCTGTTTGGGCTGAAAATACTTTGCAAATAGTTTAACTTCAAGTCTTAACAGCACCTGTGACAGGGGAAAAATATTAAAAACAAAAGTAATATTTCTGTAACTTTTTGGCAAGCTGCTTTTTTTGAAATGAGCATCGGAAGTGGAAACTTCTTGGAAAACCTGGTTTTCACATTTCTTTTCTTGAAATGGTACGTCTTCTCTCAGAGAAATGATAAAAATATTGATAAACGAACAGAAGATCTTCATGGGTTTTTGAAGATGTAAGTCTTTGTTCAGTTATAATACCCTTAATACGTCTCTGTCACTTTGTATGCTGCATGAGTCCTCTTCTGACCTTGTAAATTGAGTTTTAGATGTACACTTAACTGCAGCCCTCGTTTGTAATGCCAGAGGCAATTTAATTGTTCAATACTTTCATTAGTCTGCTATTGATCGGTTCCTTTTCTTCCCCACTGTGCAGAGAAAGGTGCATTTCCTCTTACTATTTACAATTTAACAAACTCTCTTACTGTTTCTATGGCATTTTGATGGTATTTGACACTAATCTTGCCTAGGGGTACTTAAAGCAACATTTTATTTAAAACAACCTTCTAAGCAATTTTACCTAGCTTGGCAAGCTCTTTTCTTCTGAGCTCTTAGTAAATCTCTTATCCTCTGTGCCTCTCTCCCACCATCTATTAAACCAAATGCTGGGGTGGGAAGGGAGAGGCTTTCATCAGATGGTTAAAAGCATTTACTGGCTAATACTGTTAGTTAATGAGTGACGGTATGCCCTCTGAAGCTGATCTCCAGCCTATATTGGGAAGAAGAGCACCCTAATAGGCTGTGGGTGTCATTAGCTATGATATTGGGATGTCTAAACTCTCAGAGCACTCAGGTTTTTCAACACTTCAGTACCCATGCCAAGCTGTAGGACTGTCTAGGGCTCCTCTACTTTCTGCTATCTTCCCTCACTCTACAAAATGAGGCTCAAAAGCCACCACGATGAAGACAAGCCAAGGCAGCGTGGCTTGTCACCTGCCCAACTCCAGATGCTGTACACAGCAAGTGTTCAGTGCCAAAACGCTCATGGAATCTTAGAATGGCTTGGACTGGTAGAGATCTCAAAGCCTACCCAACCTCAGCGCCGTGCCATGGGCAGGGCTGCCCCCCACCAGCTCAGGCTGTCCAAGGCCCGTCCAATCTGGCCTTGAGCACCTCCAGGGATGGGGCATCCACAGCTTCTCTGGGCAGCCTGTGCCACTGCCTCAGCCATTGTGGATAAAATCTTGCCTCCCAATATCTGAACTAAATCAGCACTCATGGGGCAATAGAGTGAGGCCTCCAAGGTACAGACCCACTGGGCCCTGAACGGCAACAGAAGGTGAATCCAGCTTGCCCTAGGAAAAATAAGGAGAAAGTGGATTTTTCACTTTTGCAAGCAGCTTGTGGTTTTACTAGTAAGAATGTAGTCCTAACTGCTGATTGAATTCCTCTGGATTTACCTTCCAGGAAGGATTTTTATTTTATATTCTCTGATAGACTAAAGAAGTTCTCTGTGTCTTTTATTTTGCACCCAGAAAGATACATGCTGTAATCATTGTATGACAGCTGAAATGGACCAAACAGATTTTATCAGCAATGATTCTTCATTATTATTTCCCATTATCATTTTTCCTAGGGTTCATGTTGAGGCGTATTACATTATTCGTGCTGACAGTCTTTTAAAAACTATCAGCACTGTGTTATCACCCTTCTCCGTCCTCTGGAACTTCTTTGCTGTAAATTCGGAAAAGATTTCTTTGCAAATCCCCTTAAGGTGGGAATGGATTAGTTACATCTACTGAACTCTTGGTTTTTTTCCTGAATATTTTTAACTTTCTCATGAGTTTCTGGTGGCATCCTAATAGGCTCCAGGTAGCTTACTCTATTTCCAAATACAGAGTAAAATCTGTTTTGAACATGAAAGTTAAGATTATTCATAGAAATAAAATGGTTAGTTAATTATTAATGGTACTTACAGGCCTGTGCAACCACTTCAGTTACTAATTCCCACTGGTTTTTGTTACTAGATGAGAAATTTGGAAGCAGATAGGGAATTAAAATAAAATCAGCTGTCCTGCTTGGCACCGTCAATAGTGTCTGTGTCATTCGAGCAGCAAAGCCAACACAGGCCTCTTTCTTAGGAGTCTGAGAAGAAACAAGGGGAACCTCAGAGCCATCAGCACAATCACAGGATCATTCCAGTTGGAAAAGACCTTTAAGATCACCTAGTCCAACCATCAACCCATCACCACCATGCCCACTAAACCATGTCCACCCTTTTTCTGATCACCTCCAGGGACGGTGACCCCACCACCTCCCTGGGCAGACTGTGCCAGACTCACTCTTTCTGAGACAAAATTGTTCCTAATATCCAGCCTGAGCTTCCTCTGGCACACCATAAGGCCATTTTCATCCTATCTACTGTATCAATTTCTAATAAATTTTCTTTTAAAACTTCATAAAATGGTAAGATTATTTTATGTTGTAACTAATGGATCCCATCCACAAGCACACACATTGATGCGTGCTTGCAGACACAGCCCCCTCTCTTTGATCCCTCCAGTCTGGCTGAACATGAGGCAGGTTCTGGGTACCTTGGAAGCAAAGTTGGCTTTGTGACTCACTTTTCAGGCATGGCTGTGCAGCTGCTAACCTAGAGGTGGCACATGTCCTAGCAGACCTACCAGTCTGTAGCACATACCTTCATTGTGCTGTCTCAGTCCTGCTTCAGTCACTTACCTGGACTGAAGTACTTTTTTGGCTCTACTGGTGAAGATCTAACCCAGGATGTGTTATGGCATAATTCATTAATTCAGCTTTTTCTTTGATAATGGTATGAGTCTGGACTCAATGTGAGGACTGATAAAATGAAGAGAACTGATTGGTAGTAGAAGGCCTTTGGGCTTTTAACAATTTCATTCATATCTGAAGGTCATATTTAGCAACATCAAAGGAGAGACACATCCTTGAATATGCATATCTTTGATGGATCAAACCATTGCTATAGGCATCAGAAGGAAAATACTGCAAGCACAGTAAGTTTCAGGAACATTGTGCAGATGGTTCCCTTTGGAATATTTTTTTCCTGGTCTGTTTTACACATTAGAAAGTTAGAGAAAGCTTGCCCAATATTTATACAAGTGTATTAGCTGAATATAGTAATATAAGCTTTTTCAGTTGATTTCCTGTAATCAAAATACACAGAAACCCCATTTTTTGTAATCTTTCACTAATGTGGTTTCTCTCCTAAACAGGAAAAGAAAATAAATTTTACCAGTAGCAATCCCAGTACCTTTTGTGAGAAGATGACACCGAAGACAGAAAATGCACAGAACTCCCACAGAGAAGCCCTAAAAAACTTTTCCCATGGTGCCCGTGGATAGCTAGCTTTATGATTCTGAAACATGTGTAAGGTTCAAAACCTGGACAAGAGATGCATGAGGCCCTGTACACTCAGCATCCTTGCTGTTAATGAGTCAGTGGCTCTTATTGCAAGAAAATGTCTTATTGCAACACTGTTGTGGCAGCCCTGAGCAGTGTAGGGGGAGACTTCTCTGGCCCTCTCCCAGGCCTGGATCTGCTGACCAGCCCCTGTCCGTGGGCACTGTAGTGCTGTGTTGCAGAGTTGCAGGAATGCAGTAACCCACTTCAGTGGGCTTTCAAGAACACACAGCAAAGAGTATCTGGCCTTCAGACCTTACATTTTGCAGAACAGCAACCAAAAAAAAAAAAGTGAGAAAAATACCTTCATACTGAAAAAGTCTCAGCCACGTTTCCTGTAAGCAATAATAAGATCAGCGTTCATAATCTGCGGTGGAACAGCAATGATAGCACAAAAGCATTACATACTCTTAAATATTTATCTAAGTAACTGTGAATGAGTAAACAACTTGCTGGTCACCTATTTAGCTTTTCAAGGACCAGAGAGCTGTTTCAAATAATGCATTTTGAAGATTTGCAGCTAAACTGCAGATCTGAGATCTGACCTTGGGATTATGCCATCAGTCACAACACCTTGGGAATGCTTTGTGTGGGTTCACTATGGTTACAATGATTTCCAAAATTAAGTTCTGGGTAGAACTCTTAAGTTCTGAATATGCCTTTTTTTTTTTTTTTTTTTTTTTTTTTTGCATCAAATACATCTCTCTTCTAAAGTGTGCTAGGAGTTCTCAAATGGAGCCCGCAGAGTGTGTGGGTCTTACTTTCTAATGCCTGAAAACTGTGAAAACTGCAAAGAAATACTTAGATGAAGCCATTGGCTGGCCCTGTAACAAAAATTGTGACAAGAGACTCCTATACAAGGGGAGATTTGAGCTTGGTGCTGGCTGGCTCCAGCTGATGCCTGGCCCTTTTGGTGATGCAGCACAAGAGATCTCTGCTGCATAGCTCTGTCCATGCTGCTTGAATCTGCCAGAGACCCACTGCTCATGAACCTTGGCTATGTGGGTCATGTTTATGATAAAAAGAGGACTCGTGCTTATCATACTGCCCTTTCCCCCTGAGCTTCCTTCATCTCTTCACACTGGAGCATGAACCCAGGTGACATTTCCCAGAACAAACATGCCTGACTGTTCTATCCCTGTTCTGCACACTGCACACTTTCAGTTTGGCTGCACAAGTCCCTCATGCCACTCATTGCATTACCACAGCCTCCTGCATGGTGAGTAGCAGCACGGAGCGGCCCACAGTGCAGTATTTGCTTTTTTTCTAGCATTAGGTGTGGCATGGACCATCAGCTGTTTCCTAGCAATTGCTTCATTATTAATGCCGGATGCTATAGACTTTGTTGCTCACTAACTGAAGAAGCATCTGAGGGAGCAGAGTGTGCTGAGGAGGAGCTGGGGGCATCATAGTGTCATAATTGCAGTATAAGATCCAGGTATGAGAACAGCAAAATAATAAATACACATTGGAAAGTACAAAAAAACATTGTTTTCTATGAGATCATTTGTCTTTCCTTGTTTAGTCTTTCAGCAGGAACAAAAATCTTCCTTTCGCAAGCTACAAGTTCCCAGGGCACTTATTGTCCAGGAAAGTGATCATAAATAAATAAACAAAACCTCTAATTCATATACATGAGGATCTTCTATTCACCCTCAGAACAGGGACACGAACTTCTATAGGCAGCACTGTGAATATCTCCAGCTTTTTTGGTAGGTTTGTCTCCACTGTGATCCTACTCTAGCCTGAGAGATTGAAGTCAATACTCATCACATTGCTTCTGCATTTGTCATGGCCCAAAGGGGATAAAATGTGGCTCAGACCACTTTGAAAGTCAGGTCCAAAATTCTTTTAAAACCTGTCACTTTAAATTGGAGCTATCAGTAAAGAGAATTAACATTTGTTGAGACAAATCTACAGCTTTCAGAGTCTTTTTTGCTTCAGGATATCTGTTGCAGTGTTGCATTTCTTCACATTTGGAGTGTGCCCCCTCAGCACTGAGGTAGCTGCTGACAGCTGTGAATGAGAAGGGTGAGGAGGGGTAGAGCAGAATGTGGGGTATCTGCAGGAACTGAACAAGTTGAGTTCTTCACTCAGATGCTACCCAGATGCCAGGCAGCACAGGGTGTTTTCTCTTCACTGTACTGTAAATATTAAAAAGCATTCACTCCCTACCAGGTACTCACCCCTCACCACTGCCTTTTTTATCTCTTGCCTCCTGTCCTTGGGAACTGTAACATTTCATCCTCTTTAGAAGACACATCATGTTGCTTTTATCACTGACACCAGTCCTGTCACTCCTCACCAATATGTCCACAATTTCACAGCAAGCAACCAAGAAAATAATGACTTTCAGATCGTTCATAGTTCTGGAGCACTGGAGGAGTAATGCCATAAAAGGGCAAATTGCACAAGGTGACTCCACTGGGTTGCTCAAGCTCAACCTGGGGCTCACTACTGGTAGCTCTCCTCCTGCTCCCTGCTGTGGTGCCTGCACAGCCCACCCCATCTCTGTGTGAGGGAATTGGGGCGGGGGCCAGAGTCCCCCCTCCACCAGTCCTGCAACAGGGAGTCATAGATCATAGAATCATTTGGTTTGGAAGGGACCCTTAACAGACCATCTAGCTCAACTCCTCTGCAATGAACAGGGACACCTACAGATACATCAGCTTGCTCACTGAAAGTGTTTCCCCCTTCATTTGTTCAAATCAGGCCGCTTGGCTTAACAACTTAATTTTTGGCTGAATATCACATTTTAAATACATGATTACCAAATCTACAGCTGAATGGTATTCTTAGTTCACACTAGACATCCCCACATAGAAGCAATTTGTATTTCAGTCAGGGTAGAAGACATGGTGTATATGCAACAAAGCTGCTGGAGGCAGGCTGAGAAAACATAAATGAGCTTCATTTCTGTTGCTTTCAGGTTGCTTCCGTACAATCTCTTCAGTTCTTATTTACTGTAATCAGCTTCCATCTGATGGCAATTTGTAGGTAATTGTGCACTACAGTTTGTTCAATATTCATAGCAAAACTGCATCCTTCTGAAACCTGAAGTAAACCTCTGCAAATGCTTGAGCTCCAGAAAAGATGAAAAGGTCTCAGCCCAGGACACTCATTGTGCTGCTCCAGAAAAAGTACAGGGGCAGAACACATAGGCACCAGGAGCACAAAGCAGCTTTTTACACTGAGATTATTGCAAAGACAAAGAAGTTCAAAACAGACTGAGGTCTTGTACTCTCCCTGCCCTGAGGACTCCCCCAGGGTGGGTCACAGGGCTTCAGCATTGCCTGGTACAGCCAGGGGAAGTAGGGAAGGCCTCCTATGGAAAGCTTTTATTCCTGGCTGCAGTAGGTGAGTGTGGCATTAGTTTGAGCTCTGCTGGGTCAATAAAATCACCCAGGTCCTCACGCTTCTGGCTTCTCTCTGATCATGACTGAATAGCTCATTAACCTTGTTTTGGCTGTTCTCACGGCGCAGCCCTTTTTGAACTGATAGGGCCCTTCTCTAGAACAGGAATGATGTATTCGTGTTTGTAAAGAGCTGTGTAAATTTATGGCACTACTTAAGTGCTGAACAATAACAAATGTAGCAAAGGTCAACGCAGCTGCCAGCCTCAGCATGGCTGTGAGAGATAAGCCTGGCATGAAAAAGCTGTTCATTTTACACTGAGACAGTAGCAGCCTCCCAGGAAGACTCGGGAGATGCTGTCCTGAGAAGGAATGGAGCAGTGATACGAACACAGCCTTTGCAGGGGCTGAGCAGCAGAGGCACATCTAGGCAGTGGGTGCAGTCCAGAAGAGGCCTTCTCTGCTATCACTGCTGGAAATTGTAATAGACTCAACTGTTTTAAGATTTTGGGGAAGGCTGTGACCTGATTGTTCTCTGCCTCCACCTAAAAGGTACTTACTTTCCGTGTATCCTGGAACACAGTCCTCTCTTGGCATTTGGCAGATAACTGGGGAGAGAATTCTGTGTGATAAACCTGGAGCAAGACTGATTATATTTTTAATTAAGCTTTCTTATCAGACAGATCAGCTATTGCCTCTGTCCATTTCTGGTGAATGGCTTCCTTTGCTTTGCAGCCAGCAGTGTTTGAAAGCTCCTTTAACAACCAAAAATGCCTAGATCTTTGCACAAACAAACCAACAAAGCCGGTTTGTGTGAAGTCAAATTCTCCACGGAGGTCTGCACACTCTGCCACTGAGAGGCATGTATGAAAGCTGCTTTGGAATAGCTAAGCCCATTTAAATCCATTAAAAGGCTTCACAATTAAATTTGCATGCAGCCAGGGCCTGTTCCTTCTCTCCCCAGTAGCAGCGGGCCCAGCCGTCTGGAGAACATCAGCTCCATGTTTCAGTGCCTCAGCCTGTCACCTTGGCCTCCACCAGCCGACTTGGTGAGGCAAACCTGGCTGCACCCAGCTCCTGCTTTCCCACACACCAGCATCCTGATGGTGAAAGCAATGCAGATACAGGTGGATGCCCAGCCTGTCTCAAAGGAGGCTTGTCAGCCACCCAGCAAGTGGAGCCTGTGGGGGCTTTGACTGCACCAGGTGAACCCCCAGAGGCTGCAGGTCTGTGCTTGGGCAAGGCCCAAATTGATGGCAGGACCTGGCAGCCTTTGGGTAGGGGATCTTTCCCAGACAGGCTGTGGGAAGAGGGCACTGTGGCTGAAGCAGCTTCATGTGGTGGGAAAGTGACAGGGAAAATTCAAAGGAAGTGGAGCATGAATAAAAGGCCAGATGTTGACTCTCATAGCACCTTCAGCAATCGTTGCTCCTCATTAGAGGACTAATGATGCCAGAAGTGTCACGTGGCAGCTCTATGCAGTAAGAGCCAGAGCATAAATGAGCACTGCCGTGCAGAGTTCGGGTCCCAACCATCTTTGGGTGCAGAGGATCTTTATCAAAATGGATGGCTGCTACGGATGGATAAATTGCCTAGGATATGTATGTCAGGGTTAGAAAAATCACATCTTCCCACAGCCACACAGAAATCCCCCTTTGTTAGGCAGGTGTCTTTGCTTTCAAACATGGGCCAGTGCCAGATGTAACAGCAGCTGTGTGCTCCCAAAATACTTCCTTGCCACCAGGTTGCAGGGAGACAAAATCAGGCAGCCTGGCTCACTTCTTCCTCCCTCTACTGCAGCCCCAGGGAGTCACTGTGTGCTGACACCAGCCACAGCAGCCATGAAGAGCCTGAGGCTTTAATCAGCTTCTGATTGAACCTTGCTGCCTGATTCCTGGCGCAGGGAGGGGACACCTCCCTTTCCTGAAAGTCATTCAGGGGAATGCTGAGCGGGTGTTCTTTTCTGGCTGTTCATAGTAGGCTGTTTGAGGTTTCATTCAGGGGAGGAAGATAAACATGGTTTTAGTCTGAAAAACACTAATGAGTAAGGAAAATTCAGTGACGCATCCTGTATTCAAAAAATACGTGGATTTTAAAATCTTAATGTCTTTTTAAAAATACAGTGTCTTTTTTTTTTTCTTCAGAAATATGAATTACCCACTTTGATGTCCCCAGTATTTTTCAGAAAGCATTTTATGCATTTATCTGAGGACATTAGAGTGCTGCTGCTCTCTGTAAGGTAAGCAGTGTTTCCTTCAGACTCTTAAGTGCCCTTTGCTGTTCCAAGTGGATGTAACAGACATCTAGATCTGACTGCTAAATTCATGCCATGCTAACAGTTTGGACAGTTTGTGCTGCAAAATAATCATAGAATCATAGAATAATTTGAGTTGGAAGGGACCTTTAAGAGCCATCTAGTCCAACCCCCCTGCTGTGAACAGGGACACTTACAGCTAGATCAGGGTGCTCAAAGCCCCCTCCAGCCTGACACTGAATTTGTCCAGGGACATCCACCCCCATCTATAGGCAAACAGTTCTTGTGCCTCACCACTCTTAGTGTAAAAAAAAACCTTCTTTCTTAAATCCAGTATGATTAATCTAACATAATACAATGCTTATGTTTTGTAGAGTGAACTGTTCTGCTAACCCTGTGAGAGCAGCTCTCTTTTTGCTCGGGCTTCCAGGGGAACAACCAGCTGGAAGGTGATGAATGAGGAGGAGCACAGGTTAAGAGCAGCCAGTAGTGATAGAGCTGGCCCACAGCTGTGAGCCTTGGGTGAGCTGGGAGCAGCTGTAGGGAAAAAGAATTAAAACTTCTGATTGTACATGGTCCCACAGACTCAGTTCATTGCTGAAGGCTGGCTCTTGTACCACAGGGATGAATGCAGGACCTTCACTGGCCTCAGGTATGACCAATGTAGATATTTTGTGTTTGTTTTCCCACTGTGAGACAGTAATACACACAACTTCTCAGTTGCTTCTGTATTTCCAAATATTTCTAAGAGATCTTTCTTGAACGTATTCTTGTAACAAGATCAGAAATATGCAAGGGATCTTTCTTGATCTCCATTTCTTGCTCCTTCTTTTTTTTAGCTCAGCATATAAAGTGGTTTAGTTTGGTTTTGGTTTGTTTGTCTGTTTTTGTTTTGAATGGTTTCAATACAATTATTATAGCACTCAAGTGCTGGAGCTTCTCATTCACATAGCTTAAAGCATACACTGCTGAGGAGCAAGGATGTCATGGTGGAAGTGTTAAACTTCTTTCAATAAAACCAGAAAAAGGATTATTAATCCTCCAGCTGCTTGAGATTGTTGCCAGAACATGCAGTTTTAGCAGAAGAGAATGTGTGCTTCAAGTGTATTTGCAGCTTTGCTCCTCAAATTCTTCAGGCATGGAAATATTACATGTCTAATGAAGTGGCAATTACAAAAGCAACAGTCCTTATTAGTCCCTTTGGCAGTGAGAAAAATTTTAGATGATTTTCATCCCACTTTTTGCAGTCCACTGAAATGCAAGATGAATTTCTCAAGTCTTTCCAATAGCCTCAGGGGAATGAACCTCATGTCTGCTGGGGTCATGTCCTGGATGGATCCCATGTGCAGGTCTCTGAGTGGCTCGTGTTTAACTGCCTCTTGAGAAGTAATAGTGCTGCTACTGCAGATACAATTTGCAGGATGTACTACCAAAAAGATGCAAAAAACTACTCCTAGGCTTCGCAAATTGGTACACTAGGGATTTCTGCTGGGATGGGGAGGGGTCAATTTACACTTCAAACACTGAAGTTTGCCCTTGGACACATTTGCAGAGCTCTTTCAGAAGTTAATAAGGACCATGAAATTTAAGAAGATACAATTTAGCTTAACTGTGTCCTTCTAACTACACTATTTATATGGCTAATCCGTTTTAATGTGCTAACCCAGTTTTTAAATGAGTTTCTGAATGCTTGAGCTGAGGCATCCTAAGGAGAAGAGGATATTGGGAAACATCTCCCAAATTCTCTTGAAACAAGAAATTGGATTCCAACAAAATAAATCCCAAATCTGGAATATTCCAAGACTGGGAAGAGGGTTTATGTATTCAAACCTTTTTTTCTTTTTTCCCTTTTTTCTACCTAAGCGACTTTATTCAAGAAAAGATTAACTCTACTCTTATCGTGTCTAAGAGTAAGCTGCTGCTGCTGCTTTTTTTTTTTTTTTTTTTTTAGGGACACTTATTTCTAAAATGCTCCAGAGTCTAAGTCCCAAACTGTGGGTGGAGTGAAATGGAAGGAAGGTTTTCTTTTTTTTTTTAAAGCAAATGTTTGACCCCTTCCTTGTTAGCAGATTTTTAGTATCAGTAGAAATCTAAAATAAGTTCAGAACAATAAAAAGAGCAATGTAAAATGATGACTGAAGTCATCATCAAAGGAGAATCATGGTGTCCACTTGCTTTGTCCTGCCTTGTTCTTGAAATAGGTTTATGTGGCAGTAGTGCAGGTACTACAGAAACTCGTGGAGGCATTACAAAGCCAGGGCAGAAACAGGAGCATGAACTCTTTTTCCTTTATTTTTGAAAAAGATCAGATCAGAGAAAATATTTTAAAGGCAACTTTTGTTATTGTTTTCTTTTAGGCTTTTTATTTTTATATACGTTTTTTTTTTTTTAACTGAGATGATTATGCACCATTCATTCCTCCTCTTCCCCTCCGCCTTTTTCTGCCTTGGTTCCTGGGGGGCTGAAAAGCTGCTGCTGCCAAAACCTTCAATGAAGAGGGTGCAGAACAGCTCTTGCAGCCTTCCAGGTGGTATGGGGAAGTGGGAAGAAACAAAAGAAAGCATCATTTCAAAAGTCTAATCAGAAATAAAAGGGCTTGCATGCCTGAGCAACCTTCCTGGCTACCAGTCTCCTAAGCTGTCTGCACCTTCCTGCTCATGTTTGCCAGAAGCTCTGTTGTTCTTGCTATAGTTTGGCGTCTCCTTCCCTTTAAGTACAAGGACCACACTGAGACTGCCTGTGTACTCTCACGGAACAGAACTGTGTGATGCTGTAGGATTTTGAGTATAGCCCTAGTGGACTTTGCCTTGCACCACTTTAAAGCCTGAGATAGGTGGGTGTGATGGCAATGATGAGGTTAGAATTTTTGTGTTAGAAATAAAATCACCAATTTTTGCATTTCTACTTCTAAATGAATTCTTGTCATTGTTTTATGAAAAAAAAAAAAAAAAAAGGGAGGGAGGGGAGGATTTCTGGATATTAAACCTGTATAAAAGCAAGTACTTCAGTTAAAGGAACTAGGAGAGGAAATATTTTTTCACATTTTTAGAGAGGTCAGACATTTCACTCTTCCTGTTGAGAATGAGTACAGATGAGGAGGCGTGCCATACAGATAGGAAAAACAGTTCTCATTTATACAGAGATAACTGACCATTGACTACTGGAGTTTCAGTAAGCTCCATGCTCAGTCTTATCTTCATGAGGCTCGTTCCTACTTATGTACCCATGAAAACATCGTGTCTTCCTAATGCAGCTTGCTAGCTCACCCATGGTCATGCAATCGACTTACAGTGGTTTCCTCTGTGCGAAGTCAGTAGAATTTTTTCAGCTCTATAAAGCTCTAGAGGCTAAAGTTACATCTATTATTCTAAAAAGAGGGATAGCAGGGGCAAATTAAATATGTAGGGTATGTATACAGTGTTTGACAAAAAGGCACTTAATGAGTCCGTCATAAACCTGGTGGACCTTGGTGCTACTGGAGTACCTTAGTAGCATGGAAAGGGAACTGTGATAATTTTTGTCAAAGCCAAAGAGAGAAGTCTGGCCACTTCACTTCTATCACTCAAATAGATGCAGTAAAGTTGATTTTTCCCTAAGAAACCAGTTTTCTAGCAGATCCAAACACTAAGCTCACTGACTAACTATTATCATGCCAAAATTCAAGTTCACATTTATTTAGTCTGGTATTGCATTTCAGTTAAGAGCCATAAAATATAAATACACTTTTTTAAAAATAGAATAAAAAAATAAAAAAAAAAACCATAAAAATGCAAACAGGAGCTTATTCTCTCAGAAGGAAACAGTATGAGATACAACTTCTAAGAAAGAGAACAGAGGATTCTGTTCTGCGTAGCAGACTAATTGATCATCCTAATACAAAGAGGAATAGGTAAAATTCTGTGCTACCTTTTGCACTCAGCACCCTTAGCTGCATTCTGCCTGGCTCCATGTCCTCATCCAGATGATACACATCATTATATTGATTTACCTTTCCTCAGTGGTTCTATAGCCAGACAATCACTGTGTACTTGGCACCACAGAACATCTTCATGGTTCTTCACCCTCCTCCCCAGTTTAATAGTTGATAAGCAGCACCAGATGAAATGGTGGCACAGCACTGGGCACCACCTGACAGCAGCTGGTCAGACCTGACCTTCCCCCCCTCATGCTCCTGTGCCAAACCAAGTGCTTTCAGCTTGCAGATTGGGTGCAAAGGGAAGATGCTACTGCTTGAACTGGGAAATGTTTTCCCAGGCCATGAGAAAACTTGATTTTGTTTTTAATTTCTTAATATCGTGATACACCCCTCTGCTTTGCTGGACTCTGCACTGCAGATCTATGAAATCCATTGCAGTATTGACCTTGATGTGATCCAGCATGTTCCAGCCAGGAGGAATATCTACCCCTCAGAAACGTTAGTTTCTGTGGCTTGCAACTTTTGACTGTTGTAGGAAATAAAGTCATTGTTGCTGCAGAATATTTGCTTACTGAATAAAGGAAATTAAGGCAATGGATAGAAGAAATCCCACTGTGCTTTAATAATCCCATGGCTCAGAAAAGCCACCTGGATCTTGTGATTAAAATACTGATGAGCCTAGTGAATTAATGCTGTGATAGTGCAGCATTGCCTTTGAGCAGTTAGCTTGACTGCTGGGTCTGGTGTATTTACAATGGGCTAATCCCCAGACTTACAAATGAAACTGAATTCCCTGGGGCAGCGTGTGCATGTGATGCCAAATGGACTGAAAACAACTGACTGGACCTGGGGAGACACACAGGGCTCTTATTTACTTCTCCAGGTATGAGAAGTTTGCAGCCAGCATAGTTAGTAGGGCTCCTGTTGGCCGGCATCCATTACTATGTGTTATGAAGACAGAGATGGAAAAAGCTTCAGAATAAGCAAAACTTGAATTGACACTAGCCTGAAGCCTGTATTGGTGTCTCCAGCAGAGCAAAACCAGCTTCTCAGGGGAGAACTGGACCGTGTCCAAACCAGGCTTCAATAACACGGGAAATGGAACGAAGGATAAGAAAGAAAACAGTGCTGAGAGCAGACTGTAGAAGACAGATCATCAGATAGTGTAAATTCTGCTGGTACCATGGATGTTAATGGCTCATCAGGACATTTTCCTCCTCCAGACCCAGCCAGAACTTCTTTCAGTAAGTTCTTTCTTACTGTTCAGTCACACAGCTGAATAATAATGTGGAAGTGGAATTAGAAGTTTTTTATGGGAAAAAATAAAAAGCAGCTTTTTGATGGGCCTTGTTTCTACACAGGCAGTCCATAAACTATTCGATTTTTAAGGCATACCCTGGGACAAAGAAGAAAAACAGAAAATGACCTTAGATGGCACATAGGATGCAAAAAGTTCAAGAAAAAAAACCTTTCAGATTATGATTACCTGATCCTCTCTCATGCCATCTTTCCCTTCTCCCTTCTCTACCTCTCCTTCCAAAAAAATTAGAAAATCAGATTTCTGGTGCTTGTTTCTCCCATGTACTGTCACAAATATTCTAGTACTTTAAATGAACCAGAAGTGTAACTTCAGGAGCAGATCCACAAAACTTGTATCAGCCACACACATGCACCAGATGGTTCAAAATGCAGCAACGTGAGGCAGTTGTCAAAACCAAGGAGCTGCTTGTCTTTTTCATTTGTCTTTTTGAATCTGAATGGGAGACCAAAAAGCAAAATTTGGTGCAGGGAACTCATGGCAATGGCTTCTCATAAGGAAAGGAAGCTCGGCATATCCATCTTCATGTGCAGCTAGAAAAATCACAGCTCTATTGCAAGATGTATGTGAAGTCTTTGTATATTTCTGGATGTAAAGTGCCATTGGTGAGACATTTCTTCAGAGTGTTCCCAGTCACTGCTCATCTTGTCTGATGACATGCTTCTGCATAATGGAAATGATTCCAAAACATTCTTGACAGAGCTATTAAAGCACTTATAAAAGCAGTGAAAGTTTTACACTCTTACTGTTACCTCAAAATCCAACAGAGGAAGCGGCTGAGACATATCTGTCCCCCATTCACTAGTGGCAGAGATTATCACCTTACCATCATGATCAAGAAATAAGACTCGGGGAACTAATCATACTACTTCACTGTAAAAGCATCTGAAAATAATTTTCTAAAATACTGGAAGAACACAGCTCTGTCACAGTCCAAAGTTTTTAGTTTTACAAACTAAAAATTTAGTTCTCATCATAAATATTTCTGAGAAAAAAAAAAAAAAGTATATTTCCTGGGAAATTATTTCAATACATGTTGTCTAAACTTCAAAGTCAACAGCAGTGGTCCTGCCTGGCCTTGTCATTTTCTAATGGACTCAATGGCACAGCCATTATCCTCAACTTGGTACAGAAATTGATTTAGAGAGTTCATGTACAGAGAACTTAATGTGTTCTGTAATACATCCAGGTTTGTCTGACATTAGGGCAACGTATAAATAGTTCTAAGGCTAAACTGGAGTAATTAAGGAGAGAGGGAGTCCTTGCTCCAGTACATGAAGGATTCTGTCTCCCACAGATAACACTGTGAATCTTTCCCTGCCAGTCACGGCCTGGGTGTAACCTGGCTTCCCAAGGATGCAGCTTTCCTAGCTCCCAGTTGAAAGAAGTCCTAACCTAGCCTGAACAACACATTGAAGACCAGAAAGAATGGGAGACAACAAAATACTGTCTTGCCTGCTCTTTCGTTCCTATAATTTTTCCAAATTCCAGCACTGTCTTCAGTTCTTAAAGCTATTGATTTTCTGCACCAATCATTATCTTGTCCATCCAGGCAGAGATTACTCTTGAGAAAAGAGGAATGAAAAGATGGGCTGTAATTGAAGGCAGCTGCCTCCATAGCCCCTCAGGTGCTGCAGACTTCAGTCAGCATCCCTGGTTAGATATTAGATTTTAGTAGGCCTGGACAGCAATGAAAAGTGTGGATATGGATATTGGGTGAGGTCATTAGTTCTCTTTTCCTGCAAGGTTCAGCTCTAAATTTGTGATCAGTTACAGAATCACTCCTGAGGTACACCACAGGATTCAGCCTGCAAACGGTAAGAAAAAGCTTTGGACCTGCACTGTGCCAGACCTCTTCCTAGTTCATGCTCCTGAGTAATAATGTCCCCAGCTGAGAGCCAGGAAGCTTTGGATTGCTGAAGTCAAACACCAGACAAAGTCCCAGTTCTGAGCTGCATGGCAGCCTACAGACCCGCTAAAGGGTACATGTAACAAATCCCCTCACTTAACACCATCAGTCACACTCCTTGTGGTATTCCAAGTCCTACTAAATTCAAGAAAAATGTATGGGCTTTGCACTAATCCTTGTAACCCTCAAAGAAATTTGGCACAAGCATTGCTGATAGAGAAAAACAAAGCTTTTGGCACTTAACCTTGGGGCTGAATTCCACTATCTGGGCATGGGAGACTGCATGTTTTAACTGTGGTGGGGGCTGTCTGCTCTGGGTCCTAGTGGGCCTGGTAGTCTAGCAGAGGTCTGTGGGAAACATCTCTATGAACTCGCACAGGGAATAATGGTGGTCAGGTTTCCCATGAAGGCTACTACAAACACACAAAAAACCCATAAGAGCAAAGAGAAGGGTGCACGTTTGGATGTGGCCAGGCATCTGGTCTGCCCAGATCTTTGAGGTTTGGGTTGGTCTTATGGCTAGGGTCAGGGGATAGGCGGATGGCAGAGGGATGTGAGGCAACGTATGAAGAAAGCCAGTGCTGCTGAGAACCGGGGCCTGTCCTCCTCTCAGGGCAGGGGTTGGTTCCCAGCCCAACCCAGTTGAGGGGTACTGGGAAGGCACAGAAATTATTCTTTCTGAGGGTTGCAGAGATGGAGAGGCTATCTGGTTGTGTTAGTCTTGGCTTTTCAGTTACTTGAACTAGGGGTAGGTCTCTGCAGGCTGTAGCTGAGCTACACCGATGGGGGCTTTAGGCTTATGGTGAGAAATGAAAAATATTTCCAGAATAGGGATGGGCAGGTCTCCTTCTTCAGGATAAAGTGAATAACGAAGGGGCTTGATATTTTGGGACACAAAGATTATTGTCATAACATTAGTCAAACAAAAAATCAGGAGAGCATACCTTCATGTTTTTCACATTCTTTTGAATTAAGTGTTTTCAGAACAGTTAGAACTGATAAGTATATCAAGTACAAAAAAAAAAAACCCAACCACACATCTGTGTGTTGTACAGGCTGACCATACTGTGAATGTAATTAAAAGCTCAGCTCCTGCTGCTTAAGTGATTGTGATACAAGCAGCATTAGAGCGGTTAGCAGAGGTGCCCAGGGTGGGGAATTTCTAAAAGCATTTGCTGTATTCTTGTCAGGAATAACAACAGGAGTGGGACAACACGCTGAGTCGAGACAGTAAAGTGCTGAGCTGCTCTGGTGGGGAGGAGAATGCAACCACATGTGAAGTAGACACTCGTGGTCTCTGGTGGGGAAGAGGGAAAAAGTGTTTTCACCTTCATCTCATTCTCTTTTAAATTTATTTTTAATGTATTTTCTATTGTTCATATTATATTCATTCATTCACACATAAATATAATGTAAAAGTAAACATATACAAACATATTGGGTGTGCTTGCTCAAAAGATTATACTGATAAATGTGTGCAGTCAAAAATACCTGGGCATCACTGGTCTAACATGTCCACCAAAAAAAGGTCTAGGAAAGGGAAATATTAAACTCCTGTCTCTCAGTTCTTATTAGGTCTCCAACAAAATAACCACACACTTGAAGCAGATATGGGACTGAAACCCAAGTCCTCAATAAGGTACCAGCTTGCTGCCATATCTACAACTATCATGATGTCTCTAGTGAAGATATCAGCTCTGTTCCATTGCATGTGGAAGTTTACAAATGAACTGAAGAAAGGACATAATTTGGAGCTAGGTTCAGCTGCCCCATAAGGCCTTTCCCTGCCATGGTGCAGGTACAGGCCGGAGCTCCTGGCCGGCTGCTCTGCCGTCACACATGGAAACAACCCAGCAGCAAGCATAATATATGAGAACCTTATGATGGTATGAGCAGCATCCATATTTTAAAATAAATGTTACAGAAATAGGCATGTATGTTGCTGCTGACAAGTTCCATGATGTCCATAACTGGTATTGCAATGGGCCATTAATTGCATAATTTACACCCTCTGAAATGTGTGTCAGGTGCTGGAGGGATTTTGTGTGAGGAGTGAAGGAAAAACAAAAACACGAACAAAAGGCACACGTCTAAACTTGAAAGACGCTTGAGAAAACTTCCAGATAAAACTTGAGATTAAAAATTGATAAATGTATCACCAGGGGGAGCAGAGGCTGTTCTCAGCTGGGAGCAGAGCAGCGGGGATGGGGGGGTTGTGGGGAAGGCAGCCGTCGGTGAGTCACAGTCAGAGCGTTCCCAAACCCACAGTGGCAGTGGGAAGGCAACCATTTTGGGTTTGTGTTTGTATGGATAACAGTGGCAGCGGGCCCCATTATGAAGTACTGCTTGCAGCACTGCATGTTGTGTCTTGCTGGCTCCTTCACCGCTATTTAATAATTCCTCCATCTCTTCCTACAGCGATACTGAAGGGATTTATTTAGGTGTCTGTGATGTGTCAGCCTGTGTCAGTAATTCTCTCCCAACTGAGAAAATTTTATGTCTCTGTGAAATACGTTTTCACACTTTTCCTGATGAAAGCTCTTTGCTTTTCTGCTTTCCAGGTGGAAAAACTGAGCGTAATTCCAGTAACTTGGGTAGAATTAAGCCAATTATCACTAGTTCACGAGTTTGCCTTGTGTGTTTTTTACTCTGCACTGCACTCCACATCTCACAACTGCTGCTGCTATGCATTCATCACATTTATGATTTTGTTATCAGATGGATCTCCACATGGAGATTTGTTTCACTCCTCTCTCATTCCTCCTTCCCCAGCAGATGAAATGCAGATGAACTTCAGTGCCTGATTTATGCATCTTAATCTCTGTATGGAGCCAGAAAACCGTAGTCACATTTGTGAATCTCTCAAGATGATGCAGAAAAACCAAAAGTGTGCTGCCTAATTTCATAGGACTTAAATCTTTAGTCACCATGTTTAATTTGAGAAAGAAAAGGTCTTTACCTGGTTGTTGTTTTTTTTATTCACAATGAAAGCCACAGGAACATCTCACAGTCCTGCCTAGAAAAATTAAAGTTTTTCAGTGGAAGTAGATGATGCTTACAGTACAAAAATAGACTGTTTCTAGTCAGCAGGATTAAAGGAAAGAAAAGCTCAGCAAGAATGAAGTTGCACTGCAGAGTTATCTCTATCTAGGCAGCAGGCTAATTTCCATAAATGAAAGAAAAAACTCTTTTCTCATCCCCGACTTGCAGGTCAAAGAATCATTTTGAAATTCCTTTATCTTCCCTTTCATTTCCTTAATTCCCTCTCTTCCTACTCTCTTGCTTTGTATTTGTGAACTGAAGGACAGCAAAGCGTAGAAAAACTGGCTGAGATTTTGTAGTATTTTTGGCTGTCTATATGATAGTGCATTTTGCAGGAACAAATTTAACAGAGGAAATGTCATTTGACAGCACTACCAATTGCAAGCCATACTCTGCAAGTGAGTCCCTTGAGCCACCACTACCTTTGCTCAGCCAGCAGCTGAAAATAACCTGTCAGTGGCAGCTTCAAAAGTGAAGATTAGCTTTGAGTCAGGTACATGAGTTGCTCTGAAATTAATGCCTCCTATTTATTTCCGTGGAAACTACAGCAGATTGCAAGGAGCATGATAACGTTATTTGATAGGGCATATTCTCAGCTGCAAAACACAATTTTTCAGCATAGTCACCACCATTAGCCATGCATTTTTTCCGGCGATGAACAAGAGCCTGCATGTCATGCTCATAAAAGTCAGCATGGCCATCTGGAACACAGCTTATCCTTTACGCCGCTGTTGCCTCTGCTGAAATGCACCACCCACCACCTCACTGTGCTCACATCCACTATTTGTTCTTAAATGTTCAGCAGGTGTCAATGAATGTCAGTAAGAGTGATTTTTTTCTGCATGAAGGAATTCAATTGCACATCCTTAATGGAATATTGGTGGGAAGTTTAAACCCCTACTACCATATCACCATCACCCACCTCTACACTGTGGACAAACATAATAAAATAGGAGACATTACTTTCTGAGCAGCCCTGGTAATATTAAGGACAAGTACTTTCTTGGGTTAGCTCAGACCCCTATTTCAATAAGCTGTACAGTAAATGACACAGTACAAGCCACTGCTTTGATGAGGAAGCTCCATGAGCACACTCACATTGCTTGGCTGAATGTTTTGCTCTGAAATAACTCAAGGCTGACTTAAGGCTAGGTTAGCATCAGAAGAGGTGTCTTTATCCTCCCTCAATCACCTTTCAGTCTTCCAATAGCCTGATGTTGTTGCCGTGTCCCTCAAGCTGGTACCAGTGTTTACGTGGCCTGGCAAAATATGGTAACGTATATATATGCCCCATGTGGATGACAATCTAGGAGAAATATCTATGAACAGAACATAATGACTCACATATCTTCTAAATTCCAGCTCAGTAATAAATCTATTTATCCACAAGGCTTGCTATCCAAATAACTTATTTAATTAATATATTATTGGTTTGTGAAGCTGGCATGTTTTTCAACTAAATTAATAGCAGATTTTCCTGGGCTATGCTTCATTAATCTATTTAGGGATGGTACTAAGCACCAAGGAAAAGCAAAAGAAGAGAAAATCATCCAAGCAACCTGGATGGCTGATTATTTCTCAGTGTATTTGTTTACAGCTCAGCACAACCTCCATGCTGCCTTCAAATGCAACTCCAAGCAGCTGAGCAGGGGGCAAGGACACAGGCAGTGTCAGCTCTTCCACTTTCATGACTTTCCATCCTCCCACCATCCTGGTAAAGCCATAAGCTGGGTTAGTGCCACTGCACTTTTTGCCTCTGCATGTTTTTGCACTTCTGCCTCCACTATGCGAGGGGGCAGAGCAGCTCATGAGGAGCTGCAGCAGTACAGCTATGTGGGAGCCAGTGAGCAGAACTCAAAGGGCTGGGCACCCCTCAGGGACTGACATGTGGCACATCTCAAGGACCACGCTCACTGCAAGCCCTCCAGACAGAGAGGGAAGACTCATTCTGCTTTCGCTGACGTTATGTTTAACATTGAAACAGTTGAAGGGATTTATATATAGCACTCAAACTTCTGCATATGTGCACAATTTTCACTCAGTGCTTGTAATGAAATTCCAGCAAGGTTATCAAGGGCTTTCTATGCATATTCAGCTGTGATTGACTCACGGCTTCTGGGAGTCTAGAAAAAAAAAAAAAAAAGAAACACGTGTGGCAGTTTTCTTTGCTCTTTACTTTAAAAACGCTTACAGACTCCTCTGCATGTTTGCATCAGTGTGACTGAAGATGAATGCAAAAAAGGCTTTATTCTTATGCTAGATCTCACCACTATAAAAACACCACTCACTTGCTCTGCGATGAAAGAGAGGACAACCTGGCAGATTTATAGTTTAAGCTCCCAGTAACAAGTGTGTTTGATACAGGTTTAAGCATAACAGTTGTAAATTCTGTTTTATCCCTGTTAATTTTGTCTGT
Source organism: Phasianus colchicus (assembly GCF_987193195.1). Classification (NCBI taxonomy): domain Eukaryota; kingdom Metazoa; phylum Chordata; class Aves; order Galliformes; family Phasianidae; genus Phasianus; species Phasianus colchicus. The sequence goes on along the minus strand of NC_143437.1, from coordinate 57,135,100 downwards.
GCTGTCAAATAAATAATAAATCCTGATTTTCTATTTGAATCCTTAAATGATGACAGGATTTACTACTAAGTTTGCCTGTGCTGCCAAAGTGAAAAGTTACTCTTTATACTACGTAGCTTAATTCTCACTGAAGCCCCCTCACCAAAGCCTTTCAGAGGCCCAGTGCAGACATCATATTGCTTCAGTTACGGAATCTTCCTAAGGCCACAAAGATAATCAGATGCAAACTCAGGCAAAGATCTGGATGCCCTGGTCTGATCCCTCAGTAATACAGCTCCCAAGGTGGAAATAGATGTGTCATTTCCACAAGGTAGAATAACTGCATTCAGAGCAAGTGTTTTCTGGCTTCAAGAGAGAAGCAGAGTGAAGCTTGGGCACTGCCTTCTGTTCTGTTCAAGTCACAGAGAAACTGGCACCACCCCAGCTGTGAGTGACACGCAGACTAGCCTTTCTTTCACAAATGTAAGTTTTGCCTTGGCCGACAGCTTTGACAAGAAAGCCCTGGAGCTTCAATGCAGTGAGTCTTCAGGGTCAGGTTTAGTGCCTTTTAGCAGTCACAAAATATTTGTTTTCAGCTTAATTTTTTTTCCGACTCATCACTTGGATTTCCAAAGAGCAGCCGGTATTTTCTTTTGGAGAACATTTGGGCTTACAACAGGGAAGGCAGAACAGACTTGGGTAGGATAGAAAGCACGGAACACAGAAAGTAAGTGGCAGAGATGGATGAGTAAAGGCCAGGGCCAGAGGGAGAAAGACACGAAGGAAATCAGTGTGGTATTTAACTCTGTAATGCTGTTGCCTGGCTGTGTTGATTCAGGCAGATATAACGCTATTAAAACCTTATTCAGTGTTTAGAGACCTCTCCCACACCACCCCCAGAGCTTTTTCCTTTCTTCCTGGAACAAGCTCTGTAAATATCTTCCTCTCCTCACACAGAAACTGCTCTCTGTTATGCTTTCTGGGCTTCTGTGAGGTGAAATTCAGCGTTCTGAGCTGTAGTTTCTTCAGGAACAGAGTCAGTAGCCCCTTTTCTTTGGTGTTTGTAGAGAGGTAGTGCAAAAGAAGCCAACAGTGGCAGGACAGTGCCCACAGGTCTTCTCCGAAGCATCTTCTGGGTCCCATGTGTAGGCCAATGAGTTTTCAAAAAAAGCCTTGGCTGTGCTGGGCTCAAAGTGTGTGGGTGCTGGTGTGCTATTCAGGCAGCAGGCCCAGCCTGATAAAATGGCTGCAGGAGAGACAATGCCAGATGCACCTCTCTACTGCTTCCCTGGTAGCCCTGCTCACTCAGCTCTGAGCAGTGAGGGCTGGGCACAGTCAGACTCAGCTGGCTGCTGTTGAGCTGGAGCAGGGCATTCACACTGCCTGTAATTCTCTGACATGGATATTTCCCTTGGACAATCCTATAGGTTACAGTTTCTTCTTCATTTACTTTTTTTCACAAGCTTCATTTCTTTGTGTTAAATGGATGCTGAGGCTGTGAGATCAGAAATACTGCTGCCACTGTTTTCTTGGCTGATCTTCTGTGAAACACAAGCTGCAGGACTGCTTGGATTCAAGCTTTGTTATACACTTGCTCAGGCTTTCAGAAAATCTCATCCAGGCCAAATAGGGCACAGGCTGGCCAGGCTTTGTGCGTGCAGTACCCAGCTAGCCGACATCTGCACTCAAGGCATAAAGCACCATCATAGCTATTTCCTCTGTGTAAAAGCATAAATCAGATTGCACAACTCTGCCCTGTTTCTTTTCAGAATGCTTAAAGACTTGCCATACCTTTGAGATTTTTCCACTGTCTCACTCTGGTACTTTTGGTTGTAACTGGGCAAACATGCTGACACATGCTGAACATTTAAAACTTGTCTGGGTGGGAGAGGAGGAGAGAAAACGAGGGATGGAACTGAAAGATGGAGGGATATCCCCAGTTGCAGGGACTTTGCTATCTCTAGGAAACCTGTGAAAAAATACCCTATATCTAGCCAACTCTATTTTCCTGCTTTTGAATTTGTTTGTTATCTTGAATACTGATTATCAACTCGCAATTCCTGATATTTAAAAAAAGGAACAGGTCCCTGCCAAACATACTTTGAATAAACAAAATAAGTTAAATCCCATGGTTGCTTTCATGTGCAACACGTGCTCCAGTCCATCAAAAATTTCTTTGTCTTTTTCCTGAATCTTCTCCAATTTCAGCATCTACCTTGAATTTGTAGGCATCAGACCTGACAGACATTTTAGCAGCAACCTCCCTGTGGGCGTAACACAAACTTCTGTTACTTTAGCTTTGTACTTTTTATAATCAGGAGAGAGCAAAGGCAATATCAGGTGGTTTTGTCATCAACATCAGTAAAGCTCACATTCAACAGATGATGCACCAAGACCACCAGACCCTCCCGCAGTCCTCCCCAGTACAACATGTGCACTCCTTGTAAATATATACCTTCATTATAGGCCAGACTCAAACACTCTGCTTCTTTCTCATCTACATTCAGATATATACTGTTCTATATTAGAGGTCTGTTTTCTTCATAATGAATTAATCTTTTTATTTTATCTTATTTTATTATTTTATTTTATTGAGTTGGATTCAATAATCCTCATGGGTACCTTCCAACCTGGAGTATTCTATGATTCCACGATTTTATGATTATTTTATTTTAATGTGCAAACTATTGGATTTCTCTGGGGTGTTAGGGAACAGTTTCAAACGGCGTAATACTTAAAATTGATCTCTGTGGGAATCAGTAGAAATGCAACCATTAAAACAGAAATCCGCATTACATTTTGAGACCTACTAACCAGTTTTTAATCCACTCTGCTTCTTAATCAAAAAGCCATGCTGTACCACATCAAACACCCTGCAGAGTCTATTACAACAACCCTGGAAAGATTTTGCACTCAATCTCATAATATTATCAGCAGATAAGAAGTTAGCTTTTCATAATTGAACTCTGTTCAGAATTAAATATACCACTTCCTCTTAACTATTTTATTAGTTCACTCCCTTATCAGCAGCAAAGTGTTTTACCTGGGATAAGTTTCAGTTTATCAAGCTTATAATGGCACAGACTGCTCTATTTGTTTTGTTTGACAAAATTGCTAGATGTGGCTGACTTTTTTTCCTATGGTGCAGCAGTAGATGTTTATCCAAATTATGACATGACCTCGGTTAGTCTATTTTGGGGATATCTGAGCCAAAAATCAGTTTGTGAGACATCAGCCTTACAAATATGTTCTGGTCCACTGCACAGCTCCTGCATTTTTCCCGTGCTGAAAATTTTAGAAATAAAATATATCCCCCTCTGGCTTCAGATGAGGCTTATTCAGGATAAAATAAGTGGAAACAGTCATCTGATGCCAGGAGAGCAGGGGCAGGGTGGGGAGGCTGCCAGGGCATGGGGAGGATGTGGCTGAGGGTCCCTGTGGGGCAGCACTACTTCTGGGGGCTCTGTATCTTCAGAGCTGAACCTGCCTGCAGACATCAGGGAGGGACCTTATGATCCTTATTGGTCTCTTCCAGTTTGGGATATTCTATGATTCTATGATCTTTTCTGTGGTTCTTCTGCTGTTTAACACTTCTCTCTCTAGGGAAGAATCCAGGCATACTCCCATGTCAATGTGAAGATGCTGATTGCCATAAGGCTACAATACCATTCCTAATGTAACGACTCTTAATGCCCCACATATAACTTTGTCTGAACCTGTAACTGGACAGAGGTTATGTCCTGGAGCAAGTGTGCAGCCTGCTTGAGGACTGTCTGCAGTGATGCTGCTACTTTTCTATTTTTCTCTTCAGTTTCCTCCAGAAGATTTTGATGTGCATTACAGTTGCAATAGGAGGGGGATTCCATAGAGGCTGAAGCCAAGAGCAATAGCTTTGATGAAGCTGTGAGCCTCTGTACATTTTCATTTATAAAGTGTGGAGCAGAGCTGTAGCTGGTACAAATCAGGACAGACCATGTGTCTTCAATGGACTGGTCCCTGGTGACTTATGTTCTCTGATTAATTCAAAATACGTGTGTGTAGAGAATGGGATAGGTTCTTTCTACAGAAAGAATTGAATAATATATCTAAAATGTGTCCTTCTGACTTTCACAGGCAAGTAGAAAATAAAATCAACTGTTTCATTAAAACAATTTGGCACAAGATCTGAAATGGTTAGGTCCTTGCGGTATTGCTCAAGACCTTGTCCTAGTTTCCCCCTTTCCTCCTCCACCTGTTCTTTCAGTAACTGCTGAATATCTGTAAAATAAGGACAGAATTGGAAATCAGATGCATTTTTTTTTTAATAAAGCAGCAATTTTAAATTCCCTACGTGAGTAAGTATTCCATATGTTGCCTGAATCTTTTATGACATGAATTCTGAAAAACTACTTAAACAGCTTTCTCTGTGGTTTTGGAACTGGGTCAGGAAACTCGCACAGGGAATTTTTAATGAGCAAGGCAGCCTCTCAGCTCTGGGTTACTGGTTCAAATGTGAATCAGGTTAGTAGGGACCAGAATTTGTTGCTGCAGCTGAAGAAGTTTAACCCAAATCTCAGCCCAGATACCTACACTGCCAGGGGTGATAAAAGTATGATGAGTACAAAAGCCCATTGCAGGATACAACCTGGCTTATGACAGTTGCTGAATTTCCTTTCTCTGAATGCTGCCTTTTAGCCCATGTCCTAGCTTGGACAGTTGTCTCCTGTGTCCTTCATTCGATTCAAAACTCTCTCTTTTACCTCTGATTGTAAGGGGACCGTGAGCTCAGTCAGCTCAAGGGTAATGAAATAAATGCTTTTCTCAAGGGTTATCTTAGTGCAGCTAAAAAGAACATCAGTTAGCAGAAGATGGCAGTACATATTTTTATGAAGTTGTAATTCTTCACTGTTGACAAAAGTACCAGGCTTGATGTTGTCTTAATCAGTACTGAAAGCCTATTTTTGACATTTGCATAAACTTTCTGTGCCCAAATTTTTCTGTATTTTCTCCCATTTTACAAAGATTTACCCTTCCTTGCTTCATTTTTTTTTCCTTTCTTCTTCATCCATATTCTCTTTTTTTTTTTTTTTTTCCATTTTTCAGCTCTCCCAACCTCATTTCTCTGGTCTCTCCAATTCTAAAGCACAGCATTGCCAGTATGGTCCGATTTCTTTCACTGATTTCTTGTCTGTCATACTACCCTGCTATTCTGAGCTCACCCATTAAACTGTACAAATGTTTTTTTTTACCTGCCTTTTAAGCACTGACCACAGTCATTCTCCGTGACTCCATCCTTCACTCCAGCCTTTAGATCCATCTCTGTCCCAAGTGTCCCATCTTAATGCTCCTAGGCCATCTCCAGCACCTTCATGTCCCACATAACCTCAGCCAAGGAACATTGGAACAGACATGGAGACAACATGAGCTGCCCGACACCTGGCGGCCTGGATCTGCAGCAGCATCCCAGAGCATGAGCATCCCTGTCTGACTTTGCATCTCATTTCCTTCCTACTATTTTATTTTTTCTTTTTGAATCTGGGGTTTTGGCAAGAGTGGTGCCACTATGATCTGATGCGATTCTGGACCTACAGACTGGGAAGCAAGTCAGAATCACGCTGCTGTGATGCATTTTCTTCCCATTTCTCCTGTCCTCAAGGTGGGTGAGTGTACTGATAAAAACAGGTGTGCACACTTACTGCATGTGGCTCTCTCATCAAACCAAACAGCTTGCATGGTCTCTGTATCCTCCTGAAATGTTTCCTCCAGGTCCAGCACTTCTGTGCCAGTGAGGAAAATATTGCCAAGTCAATGGTCAAGTACAGATGGGGAAATCAACACCTGGTATGTGCAGTTAAATCTTTTTACTATGAAGGATCATTAAATACATAAAAGATTATCCTTCACACATTAGACACGTCTACAAATATACAGAGAACGGATTAAGGGCTGCACGCCATTCTATCTGGCTGATTTATATATGTTACAAAGCCCTATAAAAATCAGTAGTAAAACTTTCAGGCTGTAGTAGGCAGCCTGGCAGTCCAGTCGCAAATCTCATTTTCTGGTTGTTCAGCTGCTGGGATGAGAAGACTGCCAAATAAAATGATACCCATCAGGTTTAAACACTTCCCTTATCTGTTGTTTTTTTGTTTGTTTGTTTGGTTGGTTGGTTGGTTAGGTTTTTTTTTGTTTGTTTGTTTTTGTTTTTTTGTGTGTGTGTGTGTGTGTGTGTAAGTAGCAATATAGTGGTACAATCAGTAAAGAATATTTTTTTCCAGGATGCAAAAGAAGACAAGGCATCTTTGAGACAAGACAGCCAAAGGGAGTCGTTGCCTCCAGGACCTAGCCGCAAGTAATATGACATTCTTCATGCATATATTGAGACTATGATTATTCCCTAAATATCCAAAGATCACATTTTTTGTGTGGTGAAGGAGGGCTGTGAATTACACTGGAGGAATTACTGCAAAATAGAACTATCAAGGACAAAAATAAGAAAAAATTTAAAAAAAAAAAAGAAGAAAAATAAATTATGAGTTTCTTGTAGTTATTTCTCTGGTCTGGTGATGAGCAAAAATAATTAGATGTACTTACACATAAGGTTTTTTGAGAACACTACGTTTAATAAAAGGCTGTGAAGTCTTGGATCTGCTCACTTCAGAGAGCTTCTTACACTAAATAAGCTATACTCCATGAAAAGCAAAATGTTAGGTATGAAGAGATTATTTCTGGAGCTCAACAAGGAGTGCAGCTGACAGTTTTCTGCTTGTGAAGGCTTTTTGGCACAAAACTAGTATTATTGAAGCTTAGGGGAAAAAAACAAACAAACAAAAATAACAGCAGTATATAATAGCATACTCAGAGAGAAGACAGTTGATAGCTATCAAAATGTTGTTTTCAGAGACCTGGAAATAACACAAGAGGGAAGGAGACTGCCAAGGTCATTGAACTGCAGATCACAACAACTGCATCAGGTGATCCTCTTCTTAAGTGTTTTCTTCTAAGCCTAGTCAGTTTCAGAACAAATACACACATTGGCCATTTCCTGTTTATTGTCTCTCTATCACTTCCAGGCAAAATTACAATAAGATACATATATCCAACTCTTCTGTGTGTCATGATCTGACATGCATTGAAGCTGAAGCGTTGGGAGTGGGAAGAAATGCCCTGGAGAACAATTAACCAGAAACAGGTACTGGAACAGGCTGCCCAGAGAGGTTGTGGATGCCCCATCCCTGGAGGTGTTCAGGGCCAGGTTGGATGGGGCCCTGGGCAATCTGCTCTAGTATTAAATGGGGAGGTTGGTGGCCCTGCCTGTGGCAGGGAGGGTTGGAGATTCATGATCCTTGAGGTCCCTTCCAACCTGGGCCATTCTGTGATTCTGTGAAACAGCCTTTTGTCAACTTCTCTGGCATGAAAAAGTGTAAGGGAGGACACAGGATTGATCTTGCCCTTGGTTAAAATCCCTGTATTTTTAGTTCATACCTACCTTCCTAACAAGGAGAAATCTGTTTGTACTCAATAAGGATCTACCTATTGCAAGCAGGTATTTAATGACAAGAGAGATGCTTTCCTACAGTTTAGCTCTCTGGATGTGTCACTCAGCTCTGTAATACTTAGTTACATGAATGATTTTGTGACAGCAACTAGTCAGACACCATGATTCCAAATGAGGAGCTAGCTCACTTCTGGCTCACACAAATGTTGCTATTTTCATTGAAGACTTTTTTTTTTTTCTTTTTTTCTTTTTCTTTTTTTTTTTTTTCAGCTCTGAAGAGCTCCAAATTTCTGTTCCCAGAAAAGGCCTTGCAATCTGATAAGTACAAGTGATTTGTTTCACTACCGATCAGGCTAAACATGCAGTTTTGTCCTTTGTGTTCTGACAACGAAGGCATTGTGCTAGCACACGGCTCCTTGCCACCAAGGAAAGAAAGAACAGATAGAGCCCAGCTCCAGTGCCCTGTGTGTGGCTGAATGCAGTGCAGTCCTGATCAGTGCTTTCTGGCACTCTGGGGCAGCTTGCCATGCCAGACATCAATGAGTATCACAACATACATTCTAATTTTGTTTTTGTTTTTGTTTTTTTTCAAGCCAGACATATTCCTGCCTTATAGAGAGGGGACGAAAGGGTAACAAGTGATGAAAAGCCTGACTGGGGTGAAAAGAAATTGAGAAAATGGGGGGGGAAAAGGAATAATAAAGAGGAAAAATGCAGAAATTTTGCCTGTGTCCTATGTCCTCCCCTTCTCCAGGGGGTGTAGGATCCAAGAAACTTCCTGGAACATAGTCTCTAAGTCATGTGTGAGGCCTCCTGAAAAGTTTTTAAATACTGTTTTAAAGTGCAATTGGAGTTTTCTCCCTCGGTATTCCTGTGGGAAAGCATACCAGCATTTCACAGCTTTGATGCTTACAGATCTCCTAGTTTTCATGTTGTGATTATAAACAGCTGGCTCCTATTTGTATATTCTTGTGACAGCGCTATCCTTTAGCTTCAGTAACTTCTTTTATGGCTGTATCATGTTGGTATTTCATAGTCCAGTGGTGAGTAATGAATGTATCTAGGTCTTGGTTTCTGTTGAAGATAACAAATAGCTGAAACGCATATTGTCATCTTTACACTTGTGTAGCTGTATAATAGGAGAGACATGTAGGTATTAAGGGATGAGAGTTCTGTCAGTGTTTTTGGTCTGAGACATCTCAAAATAGACTCAATTAACTTTAAAGAAACAGAAGAGGATCTTACAGTTCTATACCCTATTTTATTAGGAATCCTCCACCTGAAAATGAGATTTTTTCTCTACTTAATTTCTTTTTGTTCCTCTCCCAGTATGAGGCACTGTTCATGTCCATTTGCATTTCCTCTGTCCTTCCACCTTCAATAAAGGGCTATATTGACGCATCCTTCCAAAATTTACTTATCTGTAAAAACAGTTGTAACAAAGCTAAAGATCAAGGAACAGTAAATACAGAAAAGAAGAAAGAATGAATAAAGCAGGAAGAATGAATAAAGCAGAAAGGAAACCCAAAAGATCTCTGCAAGGATTACCAGGACACGGAAATACATATATTAGACTCTAGCAAAATGAGGTAGTTAAATACACATAAAAATAATGGTTCTGTACCCAAGAAAATCAAGGCATTACAGATTCTCAGTGCGAAAACTATGAATCCTACTGAGGTTTCCATTTTTCATTCAAAATGTTATATCAACTAACAGATGCACTCATCAAGAAATGCAGACAGAATGTGTGTCCCCAGACCTACACTGTTAATGGCCAACAATTCATGGTGAATACAACTCTTCTCAGATGCAGAACTGCATACAGAAGATCAAACCAAACATTGCTTGAGAATTTGGACCATAAGGAACAACAGAAACTAAGGTGGGTTTCTTGCCACACAACCCTTTATCTTTCCTGCAAAGGGATGGATTTTTTAAACTGCATCATGATGTACTTTGCATCATTCTGGGGATACCAGAGATGTTGCCACAAAGGAGGAGTAGAGAAGCCCTTTGGCTTCTGAGTCCATCACTTGTGCCTATATTGCATCTCTGCTCCCATTCTTCTGTTCTGAGAGTTTGTCATTAGAGATGCAAGTGAAATACACCCTTGCATTAAAACCTACAAAGATTTTGTGAGTGACAAGTATGGAACTGATTACTTCAAAGTCTTTGAAGTTATTTTTTTATTTTTCTTTTTTTTACCATTAATCTTGTCTCTTAGACTTATAAAATATGGTCTGACTAAGACCTTACTGACTAAAAAAATGTCATTTTGGCAATAATGGGATTATTTTCCTTTAAATCAGGGCTGCAGGATTGGCCTGACTTTAGAATCTGTGGAAATTCCAGAGGTCACACTTCTCTTTTCTCCACTTCTGACACCTATTTACAATATTTTCTCGTTGTGAAGGATCTGCAGTTTAACTTGCTAGGGCACAGTGCTGAATTCTGCAAGATAAGCATAAGCTGCAGGTATTTAAAAACACAAAACATGAAAACAAAAAGTAGTTCCTATATCATCCAAACCAAGTACAAATCTTCCCTGGTGTGGTCTTAAAATGTGCTCTTTTTTCTTTCTGTGGAAAAGTTACACATCTTTCTTGACAGCTAGCTATCTCATTGGGTTTCACACTGTGAATATGTTACAAAGTCTTCTCTCTCTGAATTGAAAGGAGATATAATGTTGCATAGATTTCAAATTCTGCTCTGATAACATCTTAAGCGTTTAAACCATTAAACCATTCTGTGACCATGTAAACCACTTAAACCATCACTTAAACCATTCTATGATTTTTAGCATTAAATATAGCATAACAAAATTATCAATATCACCTGTCAGTATAACATCCTCTATGAATGACATTCTGTTGAACTCTTTCCCAGAGGGAACCAAATAGCCTATTTGCTTAGAAATCTGGTGTAAGACTCAATCAATGACTTATCTGTGTCGTTCTCTTGAAAATTCATTAGTTTTAATTAGAAATAAAAGCCTAGAAGAGTGCACTTGCTCTGCTCAGTTAGTTTATTGAGTTGAGAATTAAGCCAATACTGAATAAAGTAATTAATTTTTTGTCATTTCTATAGACATGAAGAGCCTCAACACTTGTAAGGGACACTCCTCTGTATGGCTGTCCATTAGCCCAGACTCAGAGCTCTCCTTTCTTACATGCTAAATGTCCTCCATTTCCTCTTACTCAGGGTACTTGAAGGCTGAAGCAGCCCAAATGATGATTTTTGCTGCCAAATGGGGGTACTCAGTCCAGGCCTTGAGCTGATTGTAGGTGACTGAAATTTGAGTGCTACCTGCAGGATCCTTCATAATTCCTGATCCCATATAAGTCTCTGATCCCAGTTTGATACACTTTTAACTAAAATAAAACAAACATTCCAAGACTATGACTTGCACTTCCACTATGTAAACATGAAAGGATGGGTTTTCTTTCTTTACCTATTGAGGGAATTCAAAGAAACTAGCTCCAGACCGTTGGATGCTAGTAGGTGAAAGACAACTATAAGTGCAAAATACTCAATATAGATTTGTCAGTCTCTTAATTCAAACAAAAGTTCAGCCAGATTAACTTTATACTGAGAAATCAGCATTCTGGGAGGGAAGAGGAAGTGCATTATTCTATCAGCATATCCTTTACAATTTATCTGGCTGGAAATAATAACAATGATGTAGTTATTTTCTCTTGAAAGCTTGGATACCAGCAGAAGTTCAAATAATCTTAAAATTGCATATGCGTAACCAGGAATGATGTAAGGGCAGATCTCCTACATGCACCCCATATGCATTTAAAGTCAGTGCTGTCTTAGCTTAAAATGTTACCCATCTAAAACATTTATAAGTTTATCAGCCAGGTGGACCATGGGAGTTGACCATAATCAGAAAATGTCTGTTGGTGATAGAGCATCTGTCTTCCATGGACACTAATGTATATTTAAGTAGTGCCTGATTTTAAGTGAGTAAGCCCTGTATGCTCACTGTCAGCATTGCCTTTGACAGGAAATTATACCTGCTCAGAGAGCAGGCAGAACAAAGTGTATGTATGTGTTCTGGTGAGTAACTACAATGAGGAGGACAAAATAAAGCCCTAAACCAGAAATCAGCTGTCAGGGCAATCAATTAGTCCTCTTTGGGTTTGAGGCCCTGCACAGGAAGTAGTACAAACTGACAGATACTGGGGAGAGTGGAAGGTATCAGTCAGCCTTCACACCAGGGACATTTTAGCTGGAGTGTGACAGCTAAAAACACTCATGGGATTTGTGCAGAACACATTCATGCCTGCCCACACAAGCATAGGACAGCTTGCTGCTCACTGTCATGTCCTTCAGTTATGGCAGCCATCACTGTTTTCAGGTGGGGAGAGAAGAAAGATGAAATTCAGAATCCTGATGGAAGACCCACGTTCCTGCTTCACTGTGGGGACAGAGTAGGATGTCGAGCCAGTAGCAGACACTCTGGTACCACCAGCTCAAATGCTGGTCTGAATGACAAAAAAGTACAAGGGGAAGAAGCATGCACATTAAGAAAATACTTATTTCAAATTGCTGCTCTCGTGAGGTGGTTTATGTTATCTGATTTTGGAACATTTACATGAAGAGACAAGGGAGTTCAGGGAGAAAAAGGGGAAACACTTTAATGCTGGGACTTTTTGTCCATACACGTGAACATCAATGCTTACTGAGATTTGAGCTCAGGATCAAAAAAAAAAAAAAAAAAGGTTGTTTGCTTGTGTTTTCCTGTGGAAAAGCCCAGAATCTTGCACAGCATAGGAAGCCTCCCCCACCTGCTGGCTTGGCAAGAGGGAGAGATGCAATGAACAATCAAAGAAGACGGTAAATACATTTATGAAAAGGCTTTTAATTAATTTTTTTTTAAAAAAGGATTGTGTATTACATCCACATGACACTGACACATTCGAATTTGTATGATATGACACATACTTTGAATATGTACACAACTGATAAGCATATTAATGAGCCAAGTTTGACAGGAAAATATATTTCAGTGCTTGGATTTCTTTGACACAAAATTCTTCCATGCTGGAGATAATTAGTGCTGCCTGCTTTCCCCTTGCTCATGGGAGAAATTTCTCCCTATTATAAAGATTAGTCAGAGCCATTAAAAATCCTGTTTAATTCAATTCAACTAGTAAAGAATAATACAGAACATGTCAAATACCAGACAAAGAGAAAATCAAAATACCAAGTGATCAGTTTAAGGAATCTTTTGAAATTCATCTCTATATTTTGTTTTGAGTGTAAAATAGTTCATGATAAGTATTCATTTTGATGCATTTTTTTACTATTTTGCTAGACTGTGAACTGTATCCAATGTTCACCTCTGAACAGGGATGAGAAAACCAACCTGGAAAATGATGCTCATTTACGTGATGCTACCCACACTGCATCCAACCTGAGAGTCTGAACATCAGCACCCATGGCAAGTTTTGTTTAACTTCTCTTATAAACTGGATCCATGTCCGTTTTTGCACGGTGGTCCTTTCACAGTACCTACTAAATGTTACTGGAAGAGTGTGCTATGCTGCAATAAAAGTGACCTTTATACATTATTTATAATCTAGTTTGGGCTGCTAGGGTGTGTGAAGTGTGCAAATACATCTTTAGAGATTGAGATGGGGTAGAACTAATATCTGTCATCTCTACTATAGTGATGAAGAGTCATCCCACCCTTAGCATTACTTTTCTCCTTGCAGCACTGTTATTCACTGGGACAAAGGCAGAAGAATTCTAATTGTTTCCACAATGCAATCACTCCAAAACTGTTGTCATAGCTTTCTGGCTTATATTCTGCAGTGTGGACTGGTGGGACCTGCTCTTGGGATGTTGCAAACCCCAGACAGATTGTGACAGAAGACTAGCATAGTTCAGAAATATTTCTTCAGGTCCAGCTAGAAGTAGAAGCAGCTGGCAGAGACTCCATGACAGAAAAGAGCAGCACACTAGGCAATGCAGTGGAAAGATAAAGGAAGATGGTCTTTCTTAATAACTTTAAATCAAAAGAGCAAAACATATTTTACAGGTGTGAATACCAATTTAATTTACAAGAAATTCCAATAAAATATGTAGTACCTATTAAATCACCCATTTATGATGTGAGATCATCATATGTTTTGGAACAGTATCCATTAGTCTGCTGAATACAGAGATTATATTACTCTATAATAAAATGTCAGGGAGATAAATTTTCTTTTATCAAAAATCTGAATGTGCATATTGCTTTCCTTATTACAAGGTGTAGTCAATTTCTGCAGAAAATAAACAACCCTCAGCATTAGTTTGCAGCTGAAGCATCCCATTAGAGTTTCATATTCTCATAGAAATTTTCTATTTCTCTGATAGGCTTTTGTTCCAGCTGCATGCTATGCAATGGCTTCTGAAAGGAAAACCCGAAGTCTCACACTGAATTTAGCATCAGCCCAGGCCAATCTTCCTCTGGCATGTCCCCATTCCTCTGAGTAATACAGAAAAGTAAATGGAGCAAGGGCTAACTTGTGAACAAGGAGGGTCCCTCAGCATCCACATCCCTTGTGACAGGGCCTGTCCCCAGCCCAACTGCAGGTGCCCATGCTCTCCCTCTCACAGGAGAGAAGAAGCAGACAGTACTGGCAGCTGCAGGTCACTTGTGGGCACATTTCTCTAAGCATCTTCCTCTACAAAGTTGGCTGAAATAAAATCCCACCATCAACCACAGTAATCTTTCAGGTTTTCTTCTACTTTTAAACCAAGCTGTAATGTTACAGAGAATTATAGTAACATAGGGCAGTTTGGGCTGGAGGGCATCTCAGGGGTCTCTGATCCATCCTCTGAACAAGTCCTGCCACTGTCCAACTGTCCTCACTATGAAAAAATGTTTTCAACATATGCCCATTTTCTCTCATTCTTCAGCAATGCACAGGTGTCCCTAGCCTACAGCTCTGTCAAGGGCTCTTTTTTCCAGATGCAGGACTGCTTTTGTCCCTGATGAATTTCGTGAGATTCCAGTCAGCTCATGAATGCCTTCTGGATGTCTAAGTACCTCTGAAGAGCAGATCTTCCTTTGAGGGTACTGAGTTATTCCCCTCAGAATGAGTCCATTTGCAACTTTGATGAAAGTGCCCTCAAACAGTTTGTTACCTGCCTCCAGGTAAGGTCTAATGTGCTACCTCCAATCACTTGAGCCCTGTTATCCAATTGCATTGTCTACACTGTTTTCCGCTCATCCAGACACTCACATCCTGACAGAACACAAGGCCATTGTGGGAGACAGGGCAGAAAGCCCTGCAAAAATCAATCTACTCCTCTCCACTCATATACAAGGCAATTGAGTTGCTCAAGCACTGCAAATCGTTGGTAAATCTATGCTGGCTGTTCCTAGGTACCTTCTCTTTTCTGTGACTAGAAAGTGTTCCAAAATTAAGTAAGCTTAAAATATAACAATCAATTCTTCCTCACGCACACACAAAAATAGTAAATGCCTCTCTCTTTTCAGAAAAGTATCAGACACTACATGAAAATCAGATACTACATGGAAATTACTGTTATCAGCAGTTCCAGCTACATCCTGATCTTTGAGCTTAGTATTTTAGTTTGGGGTTTTTGTTACAACTTTTCTGCCTCTTCAAACCTCCAAGCTGAGTAGAAGTCAACATGGTCAACACATCTTGACCATGAAGACAGAAAAGTGGCACTAACAGCTCCTGTTTCCATGAAAAGCTGTGGTCAAGGGACTAGCAATAATCAGATGTTTTTTTCATTCTTTCAAAGTTATGAGACAAGAGAAATATCCACTGTAGCCCGTGTATCTTCACGGTTTAAATAACAGTGGATAGGAAGCACTACTACCCTGTAAATATTTTTATTTACAATTGGAATGCTCTTGCAATGCCTTCGGATTTTACTTCTCCAAAATCAAGGACTTGGCAGGAGCATATATAATCATATTTTCTCCTGATGGGAAGCAATGTGCAGGATGACAAGTGGAGACTAGACCATGCCCAGTAATTGCTCCAGCATAGGTCAGGAATAAGGTTACTCAAGGCAGGTGTCAGGACCTGGACATTCATAAACCCATTGGAGTCTACCAGTATTTGTGCAAGTCCTGGAAAGCTAGGTAGATGAGATAAGTCAGTACTGCAGACTGAGTGGGAGAAACACTTGAGAACAGCTCTTTAACTCAACAAAAATAGCAGTAGGTCTTGCATGTCTAGGGAGGAAATGAGTCAAGGCACAATGTATGTTCTTTCTTTCCTGGAGAGCAGCAAAATGTTGGTAGATCTAAACCTTGTTAACTAGACTTTGTCAGGAGAGAAAGTGGGATGTTTTAAATAAATGAAGTAAACAAGATAAAATAGGCCTTGGCCTGGACACAGCATATAATATCCAAATGTTGACAAAACACATATCATGCAAAGGTGGCACAAAACGTAGAAGAATTGTAGCTTTAATTTACTTTTCAAATAGAGCATTTAGGGTATCACCATCATGAGCTGCCCCTTCAGGAAGAGGGGAGAGCACCATCTACTGAATGACACAGGCAGGTTTTCTTTTCTTAATCTTTTGGTAGAAGTTGCTCATTTCAGCAGCTCGGCAGTTAGTGGAGTGTTAGAGGCCACTGAGTAAGTAAGTTAGTTAACTTGCATTAACAATAGACTGGTTCACACAGTGGAGAAGGAGGTATTGCATATCTCTCAAAGCCTCAAGCCCTTCCTAGACCTCTGATAGCCTCAGTAAGTATAAATGAAGTTTAAATTCTTTCTTGTCCCTGCTATCTACTAAATACGTATTTATTTGGTTAATTTAACTTACTAACAATTTAAAAGTAGTTTAAAATAAAAGGAGAGTATTTAGAAAAAAAATTAATCATAGATCCTCTTAATGTGATTGATGATTAGTCAACCAGGAAATCACTCGTACAGGTTTACTTATAGTAGTGTGCTCTTTCTTCCATCCTATTTCCTTTTCTTTCCTCTTACCTATGTTCTTAGAATAAAATAACCCACAGGTTTATATTTCTAGATATTTTTTTCATGGTCTTACTGTTATTTCTTGTGTTGGCTTTTTAAAGCACTTGCTAAATTTTCTTGTAATATGAGGTTACAGTGATACAACATCCTCCTACAGTGCAGTCTGTTCTAGTCTACACCGTATAGAGTCCTTCACTGTCACAGGATGGGAGCTGTACACGGATGCTCCTAAAATAGATACAAAGGGAAAAGAGCTACAAAGGAAAAAAATGAATACACTCTGAAAGCTCAAATCTACTCTCAAGATACACTGCATGTTCAAAGCATTGTGTCTCTAAGCAAAATTGCCCTTCATTTTTACAGGGAAACTCAAAGTCTCTCTGTTTTGAATCAATTTTAAAAAGATCTTACCTTCTCGATGATCCACTTCCACACCCTAAGTACAGGGCTGCTCCAAAATTAATGCCTCCCATTTTATTATGTTCTTCCATGATGTCAGAGACAGATGTCGTGGGATGGCAGTAGAGGTTGAACTTTTCCATCAATATTCCATTATATTTTGTTGATGTGTGACAGACAGCAGAAGAGGAGCAGCTGACAAAATGACGTCTGACATGGAAGTGCAGGTGAAGCAAATTCCCCCATATGGAACAAAATAGCACCCATATAGGATAAAATTGCACCCACTGGCATTCACTGATGCTTGCTGAATGTTTATGGAGACTGAAGAGTGAAAGTGAGCACAGTGAGATTGTGGGTGATGTGTTTCAGCAGTGGCAATGGTGACATGAAAGACAAGCTGTGTTCTGGATGGCCAGGTAATGCTGTCAGACTACATAATGAAGAGTATCTTGATCAGCTCATCCACATGAACACTGGTGAATTATGACTGGGGAACCTTGTACAGAGATGAATATTGGCTTTGATACATTGGAAACAACAGTGACTATGTTGAAAAAATAGCATTTTGTAGTTGAATAATTTACTCTATCAAATAGTGTTATTGAGCTCTTTGTATCTGTTGTAGTTCCATGGAAATTAATAGGAGGTATGGCTTACAAAGCACAGATCTGTATTTCTGGGAAAAGGCACAACTTTTCCCAGACATCAAAGATCTTGAACCAGAAATGCAGTCATTTTTCTTAAAAAATCTGGCTTGCTTGTTTTATTTCCATGTTGGGAAGTGTCAATCTCCACAACATAACCATTGCCAAGATAGCATAATCACATAGAAAGTCCCACGTCCACGTTTCCTTAGCTTCTGGTACACTAAGCATTTCACCAACATAAAATTACATCATGGCTTCTGATTCACTTGAACTATTATCAAAACAGTGTCATGACAAAATTATTTTTCACTCTTTGCCTGGAAGTAATTTTTAAATGAAACAAAAGAATTTCCACATAGAAGTTTAATTAGCTTTGGAAATATAAGAAATACCAGCATCAAATAATAGAATCCCACCAACATTCTATCTTTCAGAAATAACATTCAGGCTTTTTTTTTTTTCTTTAACAGATATTGTAGAACATCGAGTTTTATAGACAAAGTGAGAATAAAGCATAGTTAGCTGGTCATTTCAAGGGTGGAGAGTAAACAGATTTTCCATGTTCCTAAACCTGCCACAAAATCAGAACACAATTCCAATCCAAGGCAGAACAAACTCCAAACAAAAAATACTTCCCAATAAATTAATTGTAATTAACTGCCAAAAAACAGAAGTTATTGGTATTTATTGAGCAATATATTAATTTTTTAAATTTTGTTTACCAAGTACACTATATTCTATCATTTAAAAAAATGTATTGTAAAAAGGAAAAATAAATGAATGGTGACTTGCTGCTGAATAATTTCTATTATTCTGTTGAAATCAAAGTCATGCAAAATAATATGGAGAAATGATCAACTCTTTTTCCAGAGAAGCAACCTTCTCCACAGCTGTCTGACTACAGTTGTCACGTTCTACTGAGTATGTAATTCCATGCATTTATACAGCCCATCTCACACACAGCAGGTCAGTTAGCAGAGCGACAGCAATTGTGCACTTACTATTAGGGAAAGACCTTGAGTTGTCCAGCTCTCTGAGGTAATGCACAACACCTGTCCTTATATACAAACTGTTGCTCGTGGTTCTACTGTCATGTTTTCTCTAGATCAGGTTGACAAAATTAGTCTCTTCAGTGTGGCTCATTGTTTATCTGCAGGATCTCTGGACATATCGAAACCCTGCAATTGTAGGTGCCTTTGGGCACTGGTACCATTTGGTCTTCCTGGCTTTCACACTGGCACACATCATTCTATTTTTGAAAAGCTGAAGTATCAGGTCATGCATCCGATCTTCTTGGAGGGAAACAAGATCATTGTTATGTGATTTGCAGAAGGTCATGAAGAAGGTACAGACACCCTTCCCTTCCCTTCCCTTCCCTTCCCTTCCCTTCCCTTCCCTTCCCTTCCCTTCCCTTCCCTTCCCTTCCCTTCCCTTCCCTTCCCTTCCCTTCCCTTCCCTTCCCTTCCCTTCCCTTCCCTTCCCTTCCCTTCCCTTCCCTTCCCTTCCCTTCCCTTCCCTTCCCTTCCCTTCCCTTCCCTTCCCTTCCCTTCCCTTCCCTTCCCTTCCCTTCCCTTCCCTTCCCTTCCCTTCCCTTCCCTTCCCTTCCCTTCCCTTCCCTCCCCTCCCCTCCCCTCCCCTCCCCTCCCCTCCCCTCCCCTCCCCTCCCCTCTCCTCTCCTCTCCTTTTTTTTCCAATAGCAAGCTACAGAGAAAGATATATAGCCTGTGTTTTGTTAGGTTTACACATGAATTCTTTGTTTCATGGCAGTATATATGCATACTTTGTTACAAACAGTGAATATCAAGCTGCTGCATCTTGTAGACGGATCCCTGGGGAAGAGTAGGAAATACAAACCACTGAACTGAAGGCTGAAGAATTACTGCTCATGAGTTTTCTCCCTGGAAAATATTGGCTTGTTGGATTGCCACAAACTCTTCTAGCATGTGCATGTGTAGACCCAGTAATTCCTACTGGAGCGACAGAGAAATAGAAGAGTCAATTTTGGAGGCCAAAAACAGAAGACGACCAGATTTGTTGTCTCAACTTTGCAAGTTCTTCAATTGTCTTTATTTCCTCAGGCTCATCTACAGCCTTCTGCTTACCAGATCCTCAAGATTCAAACTTTTGCTGGTTTATAAACTCTTGTAGTTACGCAGGTGGGAAATGCTGAGTAACAGATTGACAGTTATGTAGTATTTTTTTCTGAATGTATGTGAGGTTCTGTTTACTTCCCCAATTTTACACAATTGCCTGGCTGAATGCCTGGAACTGAAGCCACAGGAGCTGTGAAAAGGTGGAGGAGAACACACGGGAAGAAAGAAGAAAAAGAAGGTATGGTTTCAGGTGAACAGTTTCAAATAATTTAATCTAATGACAATTGCTTCCAGTCAGGCTAGGAAAAACACGAAGATCAGCACAGAGGAAAATGCTCCTTGCAGATGGGGTGGCAAAGGTTTGTAATTGAAATTGTGTTATTGTGTTCTTTGTATCTGTTATTCTATGGAAATAAACAGGAGGTATTAGGTACTATATAGGTTTTGAAGAAACCTGTATAAATAGCTCCACAGTGACATAGCTGGACTACAACCAATTCTAGAGTATGCTCTGCTGTTTGGGTGTAAAAACTAAAATCCCTTGTGCTGGGCACTATCAAAAGCACTCTGCAGGACTGCATCTATTTTCCCACATACACAGAGAGTTTGGAATGTATCTCTGAATTGCTGCACAGACTAATTTGAGAGATGTTAGCTCAGCAACTGGGAGAAAGCTTCCCCTTCTGGAAGAGTAAGTAGATGGAAGCAGGTACAGATGACCTGGGAGGAATATAGAGACACTGTCCAAGCATGCAGAGGCATGACTAGGGAACTGAAGTCCACTCTGATTTGAATCTGTTAAAGGATTTCAGAAACAAGAATTGCTTCTGTAAGTACATAAATGGATACTTGTGCATCCAGAAGATGGACTCCTTTTTGGTCTCTGCCAACTCCAAATTCCAACTATAATTCTGATTCTAAGTCCAGAGGTCCTAACTGAACACAGACACAGGTACTTAGGGAGCTGTTGAATGTCATTACAATATCACTCTTGGTAATCTTTTAAAGGTCATGGCAAGTGGTAGTGGTGCTTGGGGACTGGAGGAAAGAAATAATCAGATTATTTCCAAAGTCCAGCTTTCAGGTCCAGACCTGAATTTCTTCAAATAATGATTTGGATGATGAGACTGTGCCCCCAACAAGTTGCAGATGACATAAAACTGGTAGGAATGGCCAAAGTATAATGTGGTCTTCTGGAGGCACCTCATCAAACTAGAGAAATGGTCTGACATGAACCTCATGAAGTTCAGCAAGAAGAACTGTGAAGTCCTACAAATGGGAGAATTCCCAAGGCCAGGCTGGACCAGGCTCAGAGCAACCTGACCTAGCTGCAAGTGTTCATTTAAGGGGAGCTGGACTAGATGACCTTTAAAGATCCCTTCCAACTCTAAGGATTCTATCATTCTATGAAACGACCCCACGCTGGAACATTCTGGGAATCACCCAGCTGCCAAGAAAATAGGAGGAAAAGGACTTGAGAGTCCTTGTAGACACCAAGATGGGCATGAGCTAGCAATGCACCCCTGAAGCAAAGTAGTCCAATGGTATCCTGGACTGCTTTAGGAGAAGTGTTACCACCAGGAAAAGGGAGGTGATGGTATTGATCCTCTACCCAATTCTGATGAGGACACACTTCGAATGCAGGGTCCAATGTATGACTATTTGAAAGCTATCTGGAAATGTTCCTGGGCATGCAGCTCTATCTTGCCCTGCTTGAGAAGGGAGATTGGACCAAATGACCTCCCTTTCAACCTCAGCTAACCTACGATACCAGGATTCTCCAGCTTGTATTAGATAAAAAATATTTCTGATGCAGTGAGGAGAATACTTTAACCCTAAGGGTATTAAAAACAAGCAAGCAAGCAAGCAAACAAACAACAACAACAAGAACACAAAGCATTTGATTCTACTCCTCCGTGTAAGTCCCTATGAGTATTTGTGACAGACCAAAATTCTCTTGTGCTACACAAGGATGTGGTAGAGTTGAAACCCGAGTCAGATCTCACTAGTACTCCCTTTTAAAAGCATTGTCTTGTAAAACTGAAATAACTTATTAAATCATATTTCAAAATGGCGTGTGTACAGCTGAAGCTGATAGTAAAATTTCCTAAGAACTTGACCTTAACCTGCTTCTTGATACAGCAGATACAATGTATTGCAGGCAAATCCTTCATGAAACATATAATTAGGGGTGATCTTGCTGTCAACAATCTCTGAAGAATACTTGCTTTAAGTACTGATATTCTGTGCTTGTGTATGAATGGATTGTGAAACTCTTAAGGGCAAAAGGCTTCAAGAATCTGGAGGATTTGCTACTTTAAATTTCCACTGACATTGGTGAATGTCTCCTGCACCTTTCATAGTCTGGCCATTAACAGATCTTCATTTCCCTTTGTGCTAAACCTTTGAACAAAGGCATTGAATCCTAAAATAAGGATGCAACCGCCATTGCAGAATGTACTTTGAACACCATCTCTTTCACTCAGACTGCTAACAGACATAAAAGATTTTCACCTAGCAGCAGAAGTGTCAGAGCTGCAACTGAACTTGTGACCTCTGAACAAGACTTCGCATTTAAGCTATCAGCAACAGATTAGCCAGACATTCCTCTTTTCCTTCCTTATCATGAACATTAACTCTGGACAAAATAACGACCATAATTGTGGTAGCAGCTATGACAGTTACAGAAAATGGAAGCCACATCCTGTCACTCTTAATTTCACTGTAGTGCCTGTACTCTCAGCTGAAGCTTTCCCTTGATTTCACAAGCCGAGCATCATTCAATAACTGATGAATAATTACAGCCTTTACTACTGTGGGAATCAAATGTTGTTTCTGCATTAGAATTGGATAACATTTTTTTATTTCATGGTCTCTGCTATCATAGTTCTTTTAGGGAGTCTTTCTACTTTACTTGGGGGAGGTCTCTGACAGTTTGTATCACTTATCTCTAGATGAACCTTCCCCAGGAATGCACGTTCAGTGTATAGGTGTATATATGTATATTTTGTCACACACCTTGCAAGAATATTGTTCCAGAGAACAAGTATATCAAACAGAATGATTTCCTCCGCATTGGTGAGCAGCAGGTCCAGCAACGTTTCACCTCTGGTTGGTCTGTCCAACACCTGGACCAGAGAACAAGGTATGCCCAAGGAAGCATCTGAAGAGACATCGGGAAGGCCTGGCTTCATCCTGTCCCCCCGGTGCTTTTTGTTAAACGAAGACTTCGAAGGAAATCACCATATCAATACGACAAGAAGAGCACTGAGATATCTTGGAAACAACAGGATAGCTACCAGCTGACACCAGATAACACACCAATTAATAAATGTAAACTTTGATAAGATTGTGAACCTGGAGTACCCAGCCAATGGGGAAACAGGGGAGGGGGACAGGCAAAGGGGGAAACATGGTACAGAAAGCTGTCATTGTGTCCTTAGGGGTGCTCCTGCCTGTGGGATGCTCACCATTGCAATCATGAATAAAATCTGCTTTTATCAAAGATACTATCCTGACAAAATTATTTGGACATTTCTAACACTACTATCCCCACACAGTGAAATGATTCAAGCTGAAATCCCTGTGATCATTGTTTCATTTAAGCTTTTGACCAAATGTCATGTGAAACAGCTGGGCAGAAAGCCAGGTTACAAAAGGTAACGTTTGGATGAAGCAATATGCCACTTTGTATACAGATAAACTAATTCAGATTGTCAGCTAACCACGTTTTAAATAATGTCCTCTGAGCGCTTGGAGTCAAGTTGCTTTTTGAAAAATCCCTTTGCCATTCTATCAAGTCTTTTTTATATCTTGGAATTGAGTCGTCTTTATCTGGAAACAGAGTGGCGGAGGCTAACATACGTGAACTAATGTATGAGATTTCCACTTACTGACTCTGACCTCAAGAGCCCTTTCAGTTCCTTTTGGTGTAGCTGCTCAATATGATTATTTTCAGTCACTGAATTTGTGTCCTATCTCCAAGCTGGATGGATTCAGACTGTCCCTGCAGAAATCTCCATGGGCTTCTGGGAAAGCTCAGGCTTTTTACAGCAGCATAGGCTAATACAAAATATGTGCTGCATTCATACAGTCTGGTGTAAGAGTTTTCCAACTGCTCTTTTTTTATAAAAAAGGTAATATATAATATTATTCTTTTTTATTATGTAAAATAATGTCCAAGTGTCAGGAAAAGTACTGCAGAGTTTGAGGGGGTTCATGATGACCACAGTTGACATCAGAGGTATGAGACGTTTCAGTTGATGCTGAGTGCTGAGGATGTGGCATATCTGGGCAGGGATTGAGGAAGTCGGGAAGTCAGATATCCTCAACTGAAATACTGTACAGTGTACTGTGCAGAGGTATTTGCTGCTGATCTTGGAGCTGTCCCCAGGTTTTGGCCTCGTAGCAGAGTGAATCCCACTGGGAAAATAAAGTAGGTAGATCTTTATGGCAAGTTGGTCCCAAACATCATTAATTCACTGCTCATCATGAACTGTATGAACTAAATTACCTTAGACTAGTGGTCCCACAAATAAGTCTGTGACTTTTATCTGTAGCAGAAATCCCTATGTTGCTGACTGAAGTTGTCTCTGTCTGAGCAACAATCTCCTCTCCTAAAGAAGAGAAGATAAACTGAAACATTTAAAGTTAAATGCACTGACATTTCTGGGAAGTCTGTTCTTACAGTCACTGACCAATCAACATGAAAAAAAAGAGGGATTTAAAATGCCACTAAATCTGAAGAAAAAAGCAAAGTGGGAAATTTATTAGGCGATTACATAGCATAGGAGAAACTTCTGTTCTCTTGCTGCAACATTGCTTTGTATCTCTAATTTGTAACACAAAAACAAAAATCGTAACTTCCGTTGGAAAGGATTATTATCCTGGAAGTTATTTGATCCAATTTCCTGCTCAGATCAGCACTTCTGTTTAAAGTTGAGCAGAATTTTGAGGCTACATCCAGCTTAGTTTCAGTATCACTGGGAGAGGGAGGGAAGAACAGAGGCTGATTTCAGTGTTGAGAAGGCAACCTCCTTTCTCCTGGTGTATAATAAATAAGAAAGGGGTATAAAATATAATGTCATTAGACATTGTGGTATTTCCTTTTCTCAACATTGGCTTTGGCTTCACTCTGCTCAGACCAGTGGAATGGAATAGACAGATTGTAGTGGATATATGAGAGAGACAGTGGTAGTGCTAAAAAATATCCCTCAGATGGCAGCAAGATTCATCAAGAATACCATCCCACTTACTGAACATCAAGCAAAGTCATCCAAAATCAGTCCTTCTTAAGTTTATGTCCACTTCAAGCAGCTGTAAGGCCTTGGTCCGTAGGAGGAATTTGTCACAGTGCAAAGAGAAAACCAAAGCACTTGTCTCACATCAGTACCTGCCCAAAGGCTGTGTTCACTGACCACTGAAACCAGCAGCCTGAGGGGTGCGGTGAGTGTCTGTACTGTGTTTCTGGCCACTGAAATCTAAGTAATCTGTTGGAAGAAAGTACATCCAAGGCCCCTGAACACTGCTATAGTAAAATCTTTCTCAAAATCAAACCATCGTATGTACCACATTCTGGTTTGGATTTGACATCTGTACTTCTCATTACTATGACAACGTGGTGATGTGACCCTTCACAGATTCTTATAAAAATGCATAGCTACGTATTTTATTAGCTTGTTAATTCTGAACTAAGACTTTTTGAAGGAAGAGAACAGAAAGGCTTCTGTTTGCCAGACTGAAGTGTAACAAACAGGGTTTCTGGGGTTCACATTAACCAGAAGTATCCAACACTTTCAGATAAAATGATAATCAGATTGAACTACTTTCCTATTCAAGCAGAGAAGTGATGAGCTGTTTCTACTTTGCCTTTCTTTCTCTTTCACTCTCTGAAATAGTTGCTTTTAGTACTTAAGGGTTTTTTTCTTATATCAAAAATATAAAAAAGTATTACATGACAAGGTGTTGGAAAATATGCATCAATTTAAAAGACAAACATGCAATTAAATGATTAATGGATTTTAAATATGATTCAGCTAGAATTGCACAAGTTTTAAAGACTATGAGACAGATAATTCTTTTCTCCCCAGAAGACTTATATGTTATGCGTGTATTTTAATGCTAATATTCTGTTTATTGATCAGCTGATTTATATAAAAACATGATCTATATGAAAAACAGAGCTCCTTCCAAACCAGGAAACTGACTTCACAGATGGATATAGCTACCCCCCGACTCTTCATTATTACAACCTTCAAAGTACTTCATGTTCCTGGGCATCGGTTCTCCCTCTGACATGCTCCTCAGGTTCTCCCTCATAGCACTGAGGCCCCACAAATTTCTCTTGCCTGGGAGGCCAATCCCCTCTTCACTTCTTCTGCCCTTCTGGGGCTGTCAGAGTGTGACCATCACTGATATCTGGAGAATGAAAGCAGTGTCATGGTTGGGCTCCTCTTGCGTTTATCGCCTTAACCACTTATTAGAGGGCTCACCCCAAAGGAAGAGCTGTGCTATTCTCTTTTCTGTTTGCATGGTGTTAGACTCACATCTCCAATGTACTGTTGAATAATACAGCTGTGAGATAATCTGGGGTGCAGTTCCTCAAACCTTCTTGTTCAAACTGTACCATTTTGCATGGGTAAGGAATGATAGGTATGACTCACTGTCTAGTCTAGATGTCTAGTCTAGATATCTCTCTTCCTGCTGCATCTTATTGAACCAGATCTTAGATATTTAATTATCCCTATGATTTACAAAGGAAGGAAATGACCTAGAGAGAAACATGACTAAAAAGTAGATATCGCAATGTCAGCTGGCCAGGAATAAGTCAGCCAGGAATACTTGTAAAGTGCATGCTTCCACTAATTTCTTTTATTATTATTACTATTTTTTATTTTTATTTTTTTAATTTTTTTGCATGTAGCTGTTCTAAGAATTTCAGTGTTGCTGCTTTCTTAAAGGGTCATGGGACCTTACATAGATCTGGATGCTGGATCAGAAATGAAAGCTTGAGAGAACTTCAGGAGGAGTTTGACCTTAAATAGGCCTTCAAAATCCTTGAATCATCAGCCATTGCAATGCTGACTTACAGAAAGAAGGCTTCTTCTGTAACAGGGAAAAGAGTCTCAAAGTGCTACTTGTCAATTTGCAGAATTGCAGAGTAATTTACATTAGTAGGGACCTCTGTAGGTCATGCAGTGCAATTTCCTGCTTAGAGCTTAACTGTTTGTCATGGAACGGCAACAGTAGCATCAGGAAGAAGATCCTGAGCAATACCTATTCTATATGGTGATGAATGACTGCTGGTGTATACACATGGAGTAGTCACACAAGTTAAGCTTTATTGGTCCAGACTTGAAACGCTGATGTGAAGCTTGGAGTCTACATCAGTTGGCATCAGCAATGCTGTCTTGAGGCCATACCCAGGTAGTCTGTGTGAATCCTGCTTGGCATATTACTCTGCCACCTTAGATATCCTAGCCCTCATTTTCCATAAAAAGAACTCTGATTGGCCTCACCTATAAGTCATCTCGAAATTGGTGTTAAAATACTAAAGTGTAATATAATCATGAGTAAAAATGAATTTATATTCAAGATCAGTGTGGAAATATCTGGACCATACAACCTTTTGTCTCCAGCTGTTGTTTAGTAAATAGAATGCAAGATACTTAGTGTGTCTGACATATGCAAGCCTCCAGTTACTCTCTTATTTTCGTAATTTTCTTTCATTTTTGTTTTGTGTTGCACCCTCAAAAAACGTTGAAATAAATCCTCAGTTCTGAGATCTCAAGGTGTGAACACTTACATAGCATGGTAGTTAATAAGAAAGAATCTTGAAATTTTACCCAAATCACTCCCATTTCTGGCTTCTAAAACAGATGGCCCAATACTGAGCAGAGTTGTCCAGGCCATAACAAGTCTTAGACATAAAAAGATCAAATTCACAGTGAAGAGTGAGCCAATGGCAAATTTCTTTCCTGGGAATTTACTTGGATTTTAATCTTCTTAAATTTGGATGTGAATGAATT